>NC_092603.1:3005000-4205000 GCF_047663525.1 Anas platyrhynchos
CTTCCAAGAGCCTAGGAGATGACCACCTGTGGCTTTGTACTTGGCATTGCCAAAGAAACCTTGACACATCAAGGTTTCCTAAGCCTCAGGGTCACCTTTCCTTGGCCTTCGTCTCCCCTTCATCACTGCCTGCAGTTTTCTTCTCCAACAAGTCCCTGGGGAGGCTTTGTCTGTAATGTCCCTCAGTGGGACGCATTAGTGCTGCTAGTCTTTGCAATTTGCATAAGGCTAGGACTACTTGAGCAATGATTTCCATTTCCTCTCAGTGTCTGAGGCTCGCAGGCTCTGCCCCGACCCACCAGAGGGGCCATTATAGTGCCTTGGTCTTGAAGTGTGCTGCTGAGCTGTGTTGGGCTCCTGGTATGGAGGGAAGGAGCTCCTGGCAAGCAGACAGCACTGCAGAGAGACAGCTGTACCCAGGAGCAGCTCCTCTGCAAGGTGCAGCAGGGCTGGGGGCACTGCCTGCAGCTGACATGAGGAAAGGAGTGAAGGGGAAGAGTGGTTCATGGTAGCCTGGGGTCAGAAGGAGGATAAGAAGTTATGGGGAGTGAAATCTTCCCAGCCACCTCCCCACAGTAAGTCTCTGGGTGCAGGGCAATGCCTCTGCTCACCCTGCCAGGCTCTCCTGGAGCTGGCACAGCCCTCAGCTGATGGGAGCTGTCAGGAGGACACTTGGTGTTGGAGCTGAAGGGCATGAAGAGCTTGTGTGCTGCAGGGTCAGCGTGCAGGGCCCAAGGGCTCCCTTCTCTTGAGGCTGGCTGCAGTCTGTGAAGCCAGGGGTGCAGGGAGGTGTGCCCAGGGCTGTGGTGCAGAGCAGGGTCCCTGCTGTGCTTTGGGGTTTGTGTGCAGGGCAGGGCCTCTGCTGTCTGCCAGGCTCAGCACTCAGCATATCTGGGGAGCTTCCCAGGGGCTGTGGGAAGAAGCTGTGAGTGGAAGGAACCCCCGTGGCAGGGCAGGGCAGGGCAGGGCAGGGTCCTGCTGCTGCCCAGAGCCTGCTGCCTGGGGCAGTCTGCTCACAGCCTATTCTTCCTCAGGGCACTGCACAGAAGAACTGCAAGGCAAGAGCTACTTGAAAGTAATGTGCTTTTTCAACTCTTCTTCTAGTTTGCTGCTCATTTTTTGAGGCAGTCTGATGGTAATGGAGTAGTAGTGTCCGTATGAAAGACAAAGGCTCCTTGAGCATTTCTGTAAGTCTGAGGCACCTTACACATCAGCATACAAATAGTATCAACATCACCTTTCTTGTTTCTTAGGGAATTATTTGAACTTCTCATGTCCTGCAACAGGGAGATGTCCCTGGCCAGTGGACTTCTCAGATCACTCCAGGTTCCCTCCTACGTGTTGTTGTATGCCAGGATTGACACTGAGCAGAGCCCACAGCACAGCCCCCTGCTTTGTTGTGGCACCCTCAGAGCACTAACCTGAGGTGAGCCAAGGAGGTGCAAAAAGCTCATCCTGAAAGGAATGAGGCACAGATTACTGTGCGGTAAGATGTTCTATGAGACATATGATGGGTTTTGGTCAGAGAAGTAATTAAATTTTGCATTGTCATTTCTTCGTTTTGTCAGGCTCCCTTGTCCAGAGGCAGTAAATGTGTAACAGCAGCTCCATCACTGAGTTCCTCCTCCTGGCAGTCGCAGACACGCGGGAGCTGCAACTCCTGCACTTTGCACTCTTCCTGGGCATCTACCTGGCTGCCCTCCTGGGCAACGGCCTCATCCTCACAGCTGTAGCCTGCGACCACTGCCTCCACACCCCCATGTACTTCTTCCTCCTCAACCTTGCAGTCCTCGACCTGGGAGGCATCTCCATCACTCTCCCTAAAGCCATTGCAAATTTCCTCTGGGACACCAAGGCCATTTCCTATGCAGCATGTGCTGCACAGATCTTTCTGTTAGTCTTTTTGTTTTCCGCAGAGCTTTCCCTTCTTACTGTCATGGCCTATGACCGCTACATTGCCATCTGCAAGCCCCTGCACTATGGGACCCTCCTGAGAAGCAGAGCCTGTGCCACCATGGCAGCAGCTGCCTGGGGCAGTGGCTTTCTTCACGCTGTGCTGCACACTGCCAATACATTTTCATTACCCCTTGGCCGTGGCAATGCCCTGGACCAGTTCTCATGTGAAATTCCCCGGATCCTCAAGCTCTCCTGCTCAGACTCCTACCTAAGGGAAGTTTGAATGACTACTGTTAGTGCTTTTCTTGTGTATGGGTGTTTTGCTTTTGTGGCTCTGTCCTATGTGCAGATCTTCAGGGCCGTGCTGAGGATCCCCTCCCAGCAGGGACGGCACAAAGCCTTTTCCACGTGCCTCCCTCACCTGGCTGTGGTCTCTCTGAATGTCAGCACAGTCATGTTTGCCCACCTGAAGCCCCCCTCCATCTTCTCCCCTTCCCTGGACCTGATCTTGGCAGTGCTGTACTCGATGGTGCCTCCAGCATTGAACCCCCTCTTCTACAGCATGAGGAACCAGGATGTCAAGCATGCTGTGCAGAAATTGATGACTGGATGTATTTCAGAAGCAATAAACTGACAGCCTTGTTCTGCAAATTACCCTTAAAATTACTCATAATAACCAAAGTCTGTCTTATGTTCTTGTGCTGACTATTTTTTTGTCCCCCAGTATGTATTCTTACAACAGGTGTGCAGAAGGAAACAGAATTCTTCATTTTCCTTGTGTATTTTATCCAATTAAAGAGACTTTTTTCTTATACCCTTCTTGAGACCATTTCTCTGTCTGCACGGGCAGTGCCCACATGCAGATGTTGAGGGTAAAAGAGTCCCAGCCCAATGTCCTGGGAGCACCACTGCTGGGTCCATGCAGAGATGCTCATTTGCCACTGCCATCCTCTCCTTCTGAGCCCTGCTGGTGGTGTAAGACCTGGATGCTCCTGGAGCTTGGTGCCAGTGCTGCTCTGTCACCGTGCTGGGACTGCAGGCAGGGACAGGCAGTGGGCACTTCAGTGACACAGCTGGCCTCCAGAGAATCATTTGCCTCCAAAATGGACCATGCCTGAAGGCTCATGTCATTTTTGGAGTTGCTGTCACATCAGATAGTGCTCAAAGAGCATCCCAAAGGCTCCCTGGGACATAGGACATACTGGGAGAACAGGGCCTGTCCAGATGCAAGGGAGACATGGGAACAGAAACCCTTTGCAGCTGCTGCTACCAACAGACACATCGTACGCATGTGGAGAAGAAACAAGAGTGAGCACAAAGGCCATCTGCTATCTCTAGGGGGGTCATGAAAGCCGTGGGCAGACAGCATTAGGTCCCTTCATCCTGAGAGTAACATTCTGGAGCAACTGCCGGAATAGCACAGAATAGTTCAGGTGGAAGACACCTTCAGAGACCATCTAGTCCAAAGTGCAAAACCTAAATGCAGCTCTGCTGAAAGGCCTGGCCACTCCTGTAGCTTAGTTCTAGTGCCGCTGTGTAGCCATGATGAGCATGCATTCCAAAGTGCAAGACCTGAAGACAGCTCTGAGATGTACTTCCTTGAACCTGCGAGCTCCCTGTGCCCATTCCTCATGCCTCAGGGCATCTCAGAGGAGGGCAGAGCAGGACAATGCACCGCAGGGCTGAGGTGTCTCACAGCCTCTGGTAGTGACTGCAGGAGCCAGAGGGACACTGCAAGTGCTGCAGAGCGCTGCCTGTGTGTGCAAGGCGGGGACTCGTGTCTCTGAAAAGCCATGTGTGTATGAGCAGTGCATGAGGCCAGCTCAGATGTGGGCACCTCACAGAGCCCTGACATTTCTCTGGATAGGTGGCCCCAGTGTTCCTGTGAGATTTCTGTTACGCTCCTTGCACAGGTTCATTGCAAGTATCCCTCTCTGCTTTGCCATGCTACCCTGCTTTTCTGGACTGGTAATGACAGCCAACTGGTGGCTGTTGATGACAAAAGTTCTTCTATAAGGGCAGATTGTGCCCATCAACTCTTGTGGCCGTCTACAATGGGATTACAGCATTGGTGGTACAACGTTTGTCGGTACATAGACAGTGTGCTTGAGTGCATTCTCAGTGAGTTTGCTGATGACACCAAGCTGGGTGGTGCAGTTGACACATGGCAGGGAAGCGATGCCATCCACAGGGGCCTTGACAGACTTGAGAGGAGTTGCCTGTGAGCACCTCATGACGTTCAACAAGGCCAAGCACAAGGTCCTACAACTGGATTGGGGCAATCCCAAGCACAAACACCGGCTGGGTGGAGAATGGATAGAGAGCAGCTCTGAGGAGAAGGACCTGGGGGATTTTGTGGATGAGAAACTCCACATGTTCTGGCAATGTGCGCTTACAGCCCAGAAAGACAAACATATCCTGGTTTGTCCAGCAGGTCAAGGAAGGTGATTCTTTTTCTCTACTCTGCTCTTGTGAGACCCCATGTGGAGTACTGCATTCACGTCTGGGGCCCAAGCTCTAGAAGGACATGGAAGTATTAGAAAGAGTCTAGAAGAGGCCAAAAAGATGATAGAAAGGCTGGGGTACCTTTTCAGTGAAGACAGGCTGAGAAAGCTGGTTCTTTTCAGCCTGGAGAGACCCTGTAGTAGCCCTCCAGTACTTAAAGGGGGTCTACAGAAAAGCTGGGGTGGGACCATTTGTCAGGGACTGTAATAATGAGACAGGAGCCTAAGTGGGCAGCAGCTGGCAGGAGGAGAGGGGAAGCCAGGAAGCTCCTCCCAAGGCCGCTCCTGCCAGCAGAGACAAGGCCAGAGCCGAGGGAAGGGGACGAGGCTGGAAGGGCAGTGGTGAGGTCCCTGCCGCTGTGCGGCCTGGTTGCCCTGCAGGAGATGTGCTGGCCAGCAGGCCTTGTGAGGTCACCCAGTGCATCACAGAGCACCCCAAGGCAGCAGGGATGGCACTGGAGAGGTGAGTGGCAGAGCCCAGACAGGGGCTGACTGTGGCTCCCCTCTGCTGAAGCTACCTGACAGAGCACGGCAGGAGGAGGGCAGGCAGAGCTCATGGCCACTGTGCTTACGTTTGCCTTGCCACGGGCTCCTGCAGGGCTCTGGGCATGGCCACCACGACCCCACAGAAGACACCACAGCTGCTGGAACAAAGGTGGCTCTTAGCCTCCCCAGCAGCCCCAGGCCAGAGTCAGCCACGGCACCAGGAAATGGAGGTCCATGAGATGCCGGCACCCCTGCTGCCAGGCCCAACAGAGCCCCAGCACAGAGTGCCTGTGCCCCTCTGGGCCAGCCCCTCTGCCCAGGCCAGAGCAAGAGGTACTCTGAAGGGATGAAAGACATGGACTCCCAATGGTTCTTGAACAGGAGATATTTATGGCCGTTTTTCTCGACTACATATACTTTCCCTGTAGCTCCATGTGCTCTCCACGCACCCATATCTGTCAAACAATTGGTTAGAGATCCTCAGACATGTGCCTCAAGACAGCCAGCAACTGTCCACTGCACAAAGCTCATCTTTAACACTGCAGCCAAGTTATTTATCTCGACCTTGTTCAAGCTTTTGTTTCTACCACTTACTTCCTCATTATCTCTAGTTCAGGGATGTGTGAAACAGCGCAAGACCACCTGTGAATTCCTTCCCCTCAGCACTCAGTACCTGAGGTGTGGCCTCAGCAGAGCTGACTAGAGGGGGACTGTCACTCACAGGGTCCTGCTGTTTACACCGCTGCTGATACAAGCCAGGATGCCATTGGCCTTCTTGGCCACCTTGGCACACTGCCGGCTCATGTTCAGGCAAATGTCAACCAATACCCCCAGATCCCTTCCCTTTGCACAGCTTTCCAGCCACTCTGCCCCGAGCCCGTGGTGTTGCATGGGGTTGTTGTGGCCAAAGTGCAGGACCCGGCACTCAGCCATGTTGAACCTCATCCCATTGGCCTCTGCCCATCGATCCAACTTGTACGGGTCCCTCTGCTGGGCCTTTCTACCCTCTGGCAGATCGATACTTCTCCCCAACTTGGTGTCATCTGCAAACTTACTGAAGGTGCACTCAATTCCCTTGTCTAAATCATCAATAAAGATATTAAAGAGGATGGGCCCCAACACCGACCCCTGGGGAACACCACTGGTGACTGGTCACCAGCTGGATTTCACTACTCTCTGGGCCTGGCTGTCCAGCCAGGTTTTAACCCAGCAAAGAGTGTACCTGTCCAAGCCATTGGCCTCCAGCATCTCCAGGAGAATACTGTGGGAGACCATGTCAAAAGCCTTGCTGAAGTCTAGGTAGATGACGTCAACAATGTTTCCCTCATCCACCAGATGGGTCATCCGGTTGTAGAAGGAGAGGAGGTTGGCCAGGCAGGACTTGCATCTCATGAACCCATGCTGACTGGGCCTGATCCCCTGGTGGTCCCTCATACGCGTTCAAGATGACCTGTTCCATCACCTTTAATGGCACCGAGGCTGTAGTTCCTCAATTCCTCCTTACGACACTTCTTATAGGTGGGCGTCACATTAGCAAGTCTCCAGTCGTTCAGGACCTCTCTGGATGACCATGACCACTGATAGATGATGGAAAGCGGCCCAGCAATCACATCCACCAACCTCCTCAGCACCCTCAGGTGCATCAAGTCGGGGTGCATAGATTTGTAGATGTCTAGCTTGCCTAAATAACCTCTAACCCAATCCTCTTCAATCAGGGGAAAGTCTTCTTCCAGATTTTCTCTTCTTGTTTCCAGGCTCAGTAGTGCATGGGGGCTAGCCTTAGCAGTGAAGACTGAAGCAAAGAAGGCATTCAGTAATTCTGCCTTCTCTGTATCCACTGACACAAAGGCACGCGCCTCATTTAGCAGTACACCCATGTAATAAATGTCTTCAAAATAGGACTATAATCAAAGTTTACAATTTATTAAAAGAATAGAGGTAAGCAAACAGCGCTGTGTGTATTAGTCCAGTAATACAAGGTATTAAACATTGAATTATTAACAATCCTCCACATACCCTCAATACAACCCTCCTTATTTTCAAGGGGGTTGATTACAATCACCACCCATAAAGCCCCCTTCCATAGTACTCTTAGATCAATTCCATTCCAAATTTGAACTGGGACATATGCACTATTCTTCATTTCTTTTACAAGTTCATTTACAGCTTTTCTTTCTGTTGTGGTTTAACCCAGTGGGCAGCTAAACAACACATGGCCGTTCACTCTCCTCCCCCCCCTCCTTCTCTGGGATGGGAGAGAGAAATGGGAAAGTGAAGCCTGTGAGTTCAGATAAAGACAAGAAAATAATAATAACAATAATAATAATGACAATAATGGTGATAATAGTACTACTAGTAATAAGGTGTACAAAACAAGTGATGCAGAATGCAATTGCTCACTACCCGCTGTCCGATGCCCAGACTAACCCCGAGTATTCCGGCCCTCTTCCCAGCTCTTGCACCACCAGCCTGCCCACTGGCAAGACAGAGTGAGAAGCTGAAATGTCCTTGGCTTGGTGTAAGCACTGCTCTGCAACAATTAAAACATCAGCATATTATCAGCAGTCTTCTCATCCTAAGCCAGAACACAGCATTCTACCAGCTACTAGGAAGAAACACCCTCATTATCAATCTTTAAACAGCAATTGCTAAAGTTAAATTTTCCACAGACTTCTCCTTCTTGTGCTAGTAAATAATCCAAAGCTAAGTGGTTTTGATACAAAGCAGTTCTCAGCTTGGTATTTTGCTTTGCAATTAATCCAAGTGCATCTCCAGTTTTATTTATAACTATTTCTGTTACAGCTTGTAACCTAATTATTCTATTAAGTATATATATATATATTGGGGTCCTATAGGCCCAGGATCCGTCTTCTGCCCACGTAGCTGGATCATAATAGGCAAACACCTTCAATCAAGGGGTTGGGCCCACTTTCAGGGTCAATTCAGGCTTGTGTTTCCGTTCAGCCTGTCAGGGTGATCCAGCTCCTGGAAAACAAATCACAATTATATATGGGTTTAAAAAAAAAAAAAAAAAGAGGTTCATATGTTATTTTCTTGGGACAACTTGACCTTAGTGTGGGAGAAGTCCGGTCGAGGCCCTCTCACTCAGCAGTCAATAGCCATAGGGGTTTCTTCCCTCCGTAGACCATACACACCACAGTGGAGTGTCCTGCCCCGCTCTTGCCTTCTCCCTTTCCTCCCTTCAGGCTTGTCCCCTTTATTTGGCATCCTTAATTCATGCAGAGCCTCATTGCCAGAATATTAGTTCTTCTTTAGCTTTAATTTCAATTCCTCAGGAGTGGACTCAACCCTCCAAGTTTCGGTAGTTACTGGTCCTTTTATTCTGGATGCGTGGGTCCAACCCCTTTCTGCTGTTCTCACAGCTGTTTCAGTAGTAAGTAAAACAAGGTACAGTCCCTCCCACTGGGGGTTCAATGATTCTTCCCTCCATTTTTTTTTTTTTATTAAGACCTTGTCTCCTGGTTGTATCTTATGAATAGCAAATCCTAAAGGTGGTGTTTGAGCCATCATTGCAATTTCTCTTAGCTCTTGTAGTTAACTTCCAACAGTAATTATATATTTCTGGATGCTACGATCCTCAACTACATTGTTCCCTAGAGGCATCCCTTGAGAATAAGGCATACCATATAACATTTCATATGGTGATAGTCCAGTCTCACTGTGCGGTTTAGTTCTTATGTTTAAAAGTGCCAATGGTAAGCATTTCATTCAGGGCATTTGTGTCTCGATCATTAATTTAGCCATGTCGTGGTTCCGCTCGAGTGGGCAGCCGAGCTCCACCACAGCCGCTCTCTCACTCCCCCTCCTCAAAGAGGAATGGGGAGAAAATCTGTGAAAGGGGCTCAAGGATTGGGATAAGGACGAGAAAATCACGCAATAATTAGTGTAACGGGCAAAACAGACTCAGCATAAGAAGACAGATAGTAAGATTTATTGCTCATTACTAACAAGCTAGAGAAGTGAGAAACAAAGGAAAGAAACCAAAAGCACCTCCCCCCCCATCCACCCTCTTCCACCTCCTCCCCCCGAGCGGCGCAGGGGAACGGGGGAATGGGGGTTATGGTCAGTCTACAGCACTTCTTCTCTGCCGCTCCTTCTTGGTCACTCTCGTCCCCTGTGCTGTGGGGTCCCACCCACGGGATGCAGTCCTTGACGAACTGATCCGGCGTGGGCTTCCCACAGGCAGCAGCTCTTCCAGAACTGCTCCAGATATGGGTCCGTACCACGGGGTCCATCCCTCAGGAGAAAACTGCTCCAACCCGGCTCCCCTACGGGCAGCAGCTCCTGCCAGATCACCTGCTCCTGCGTGGTCTCCTCTCCACGGGCTACAGGTCCGGCCCGGAATCTGCTCCGGCAGGGGTCTTCCACAGGCGGCAGCCTCCATCGGTGCAGGGCCACCTGCTCCACCGTGGTCTCCTCCACGGGCTGCAGCGTTGGAACCCTGCTCCACCGTGGTACTCCATGGGCTGCAGGGGGACATCCTGCTTCACCACGGTCCTCACCACAGGCCGCAGGGGACTTCTGCTCCGGCGCCTGGAGCACCTCTCCCCCTCCTTCTACACTGACCTTGGCACCTGCAAGGCTGTTTCTCACTCCCTTGACTCTCCCGGCTGCTGTGGCGCAGCAATTTTTCCCTGTCTTAAATATGATCTCACAGAGGCGCAAAACAACATCGCTTATTGGCTCAGATCTGGAAAACAATGGGGCCCTTCCCAAATATGGGGCGGCTTCTAGATCTTTCTCACAGAAACCACCCCTATGGCCCCCTGCTACCAAAACCTTGCCATGTAAACCCACTACACCTATGCCGCTAGGTCTTTTCCCTAGCAGGGCTCTGCTTTGTCTTGCTCAGCTTTCATCCGCATTGCTCTGCTCTCCTGTGCTGTGCTAGGCTTCCTTTGGGGACTGTCTCGCTGATTTTGCTGCTGAGTCGATTGGTAAATTTATGAACGCATAAACCGTCAGAAACAGAACTTGGCCTCCCTGCAGCCCAGCCACTGTCCCCTCAGAACTGGCGCGTGTGGGCAGCAGGCCTGGCCAGCCGACATGGTCCATTCTTTGTCCCCAGCCATGCGGCGAGCTGCCAGGTGGGCCCCACTGCTCGTTGTGTGTCTGAGGTTCTTAAAGACAGTAAGTAACGACATGATTCCCACAACTACGGTGGAAGAAATCCACAACAACAACAACAACAACAACAAAATAGATAGAGATATATAAAACCAGCTAAGGCAAGACATGGTTCTTGCCCACCGTCACGGTGCACCAGGAGATGTGAAGGAGGCTGGGGAGAGGGCGATCAGGGTACAGCCACTGTCCAAGTCTGGCTGCCACCTGCACACAACATGAGGGCCCTCCGGTCTGCCCCCCACAGACACTTGGAACCCAAAGGAGTGCTGGCCGCCAGCTCGCTACGTTCGCTTTGCTTCTCTTTGTTTTGCCTTGCTCCGCTTTGCTTTGCTCTTCCTGGCACAGTTTTGCTTTCCCATCCCTCCTTTCCTCTGCTGTTCTTGCCCCTGCTTTGCCTCAGAGTGTTTTGCTCTTTCTCTCCTGGAAATACTTTGCATTTCCTTGTGCTACTTTCCTTTGCTCTGCTTTGACTTGCTCAGCTTTCCCTTCCCTGGCCATGCTTCCGGTTGCTTTATCAGGCCATGCTTTCCTTGGTTTAGCTTTGGTTTATAGACCTGGCACTGCTCGGCCTTTCCTACCCATGCTGTGCTTTGCCTTGCCTCAAACTGCTTTGCTTTCATTTGTTTGCTTTGTCTTTCCTGCTTACGCTTTGCTTTCCCTTTTGCTACTTTCCTTAGCTCTGCTTTGCCTTCCCTGGCCTTGCTTTCCTTGGTTTAGCTTTGGGTTATAGACCTGGCACTGCTCTGCCTTTCCTACCCATGCTGTGCTTTGCCTTGCCTCAAACTGCTTTGCTTTGCTTTGTTTGCTTTGTCTTCCCTGGTTATGCTTTGCTTTTCCTGGTGCTACTTTCCTTTGCTCAGCTTTGCCTTCCCTGGCCGTGCTTTGTTTTGCTTTATGGGGCCATGCTTTCCTTTTTTTACCTTTGCCTTGCTCTCTTTTGCCTCACCTGCTCCTGCTCTCACTTCTATTTTCAGGCCATGCTTGCCTTTGTTTTGCTTTACTTTGTGTTCCTGGCACTGCTTTGCTGTTCCTTTTGCTACTTTCTTTTGTTCTGCTTTGCCTTGCCTGGCCATGCTTTGCTTTGCCTTGCTTTGTATTCCTGGCATTGCTTTGCTTTTCCTTCTCTGCTCTGCTTAGCTTCTCTTAACCCAGCTCTGATTTGCCTTACCTCCAACTTTTTCGCTTTGTTGTGGTTTTTATTGCTGTTTTTTTTGTTTTGTTTGTTTGTTTGTTTTTGTTCGTTATTTATTTATTTATTTATTTATTTTCACTTCTTTCTCTTTCCTGGTTATGCTTTGCTTTTCCTGGTGCTACTTTCCTTTGCTCAGCTTTGCCCTCCCTGGCCTTGCTTTTTTTTTTTTTTTTTTTTTTTCAATAGGGCCATGCTTTCCTTTGTTTAGCTTTGCTTTCCTCTACTTTGTTCTGCTTTGCTATGCCTTTCCTGGTCATGCTTTGCATTTTTTTTTTATTTTTATTTGATGTTCAATTCCATGCTTTCTGTTTTCCTTTTATGTCTTTTTCTTGTGTTTTCTCTGGCCGTGCTTTGCTTTTCCAGGCGCTGGATGTCATTGCTTTTCCCTATTGTCGTGGTTCCGCTCGAGTGGGCAGCCGAGCTCCACCACAGCCGCTCTCTCACTCCCCCTCCTCAAAGAGGAATGGGGAGAAAATCTGTGAAAGGGGCTCAAGGATTGGGATAAGGACGAGAAAATCACGCAATAATTAGTGTAACGGGCAAAACAGACTCAGCATAAGAAGACAGATAGTAAGATTTATTGCTCATTACTAACAAGCTAGAGAAGTGAGAAACAAAGGAAAGAAACCAAAAGCACCTCCCCCCCCATCCACCCTCTTCCACCTCCTCCCCCCGAGCGGCGCAGGGGAACGGGGGAATGGGGGTTATGGTCAGTCTACAGCACTTCTTCTCTGCCGCTCCTTCTTGGTCACTCTCGTCCCCTGTGCTGTGGGGTCCCACCCACGGGATGCAGTCCTTGACGAACTGATCCGGCGTGGGCTTCCCACAGGCAGCAGCTCTTCCAGAACTGCTCCAGATATGGGTCCGTACCACGGGGTCCATCCCTCAGGAGAAAACTGCTCCAACCCGGCTCCCCTACGGGCAGCAGCTCCTGCCAGATCACCTGCTCCTGCGTGGTCTCCTCTCCACGGGCTACAGGTCCGGCCCGGAATCTGCTCCGGCAGGGGTCTTCCACAGGCGGCAGCCTCCATCGGTGCAGGGCCACCTGCTCCACCGTGGTCTCCTCCACGGGCTGCAGCGTTGGAACCCTGCTCCACCGTGGTACTCCATGGGCTGCAGGGGGACATCCTGCTTCACCACGGTCCTCACCACAGGCCGCAGGGGACTTCTGCTCCGGCGCCTGGAGCACCTCTCCCCCTCCTTCTACACTGACCTTGGCACCTGCAAGGCTGTTTCTCACTCCCTTGACTCTCCCGGCTGCTGTGGCGCAGCAATTTTTCCCTGTCTTAAATATGATCTCACAGAGGCGCAAAACAACATCGCTTATTGGCTCAGATCTGGAAAACAACGGGGCCCTTCCCAAACATGGGGCGGCTTCTAGATCTTTCTCACAGAAACCACCCCTATGGCCCCCTGCTACCAAAACCTTGCCACGTAAACCCACTACAAGCCAATTGTTGTTTTATTGCTTGATTCAGTTTTTCTACTTTCCCTGAGCTTTTTGGGTACCACGGAGTATGGTATTCCCACTGAATACCTAATAATTGACATAAGACTTTTATTATTTTAGAAGTAAAGTGTGTGCCCTGATCAGAATCTATGTACTGGATTATCCAGTACATTAGGTGTTCTAATAGATTTTTTACCACCATTTGTGCCATAGCTCGTGCTACGGGATAAGCTTCTACCCATTGTGTTAAATGATCTACTATTACCAATAGATATTTTATCCTCTCTACTTCGGGCAATTCAGTGAAATCAACTTGTACTTTTTCAAAAAGCCCATACGCTGTTGTTTTTGTTTTTCTTTTTTTCTTTTTTTTTTTCTCCCTCCCATGGCTGCTTGTCAAAACACTTTCTTATTTATCTTCTGACAAGTTAAGCAACATTGTGTAATTTGCTTTGCTATTTCAAAAACAAACAAACAAAAAAACAAACAAACAAAAAAAAACAATGCAATCAAATTGTTTTAGTAAATGATCACTTAACACCTTTGTACCCTGATGTGTTTGTGAATGTAAACGTCCCAATAGTTGCTTCGCATAAGCTTTTGGCAATATCTCTCGCCTGTCTGGCAGTGTCCATTTTCCTTGTTCTAATTTAGCCCCTACTTTCTCCAGTTTCGTTTGTTTTGTTTTGTTTTCCATCGCATTTCATAGCCACTCCAAAAATTCCATAGGGGTTTCTTTTGGATCTTGTTGGAACAGATTCTCAATTCCCAATTTAACCAGATTTTGGTATTTAGTGTTCATTATTTCCTGGATCACTATAGTTTCAGTGTGGGGTCGTTCAGGGGAATGCAATTGTCCACAGTTCCCTGAGTGGTCCCATTGGGAATCTGAGCTCACTCATAAACTCAGGTTGTTTTAGGAGTTAACTGCTTTTCTGTTTCCATGACAACTCTCTCGGACTCATCATGGTCCCTCTGCCCCAAAGGGCTCACACCGGTGATTTTGAGATCACAGCCTCCTGTTGAGGCAGAACTATTAACATTCCTACATCCTCTTCCCCTGCTCATTCAACTTCAAACAGCTCTGTTAAATACTACATGCCACACCTTTAACACCTTCAACAACTCTTTAACCCTTCCTTTATCTTTCTCCAGCCTGTACTTTTCTCATGCCAACACCAAAGGCTGTCAGGGGCCAACTTAATTCCACTCCTTTTCCCTGAAACAATGCATCATCCTGAAACAATACATCAGTATAATACATTTCATCCTATTTTCCTTCTCTCCTCAAAAACAACATTAATTGCAAGATAGTGTTATAGTCGATTGATCCATAAAGTGGCCATTTAGTTTATATAGTGGCCACCACTGATTGCAATACTTAGTGAAAGTGCTCTTGCTTTCTGTGTCCCCAGTTCTAACAATACCCTTCGAACGTGCCAATATGCAACCAAGGAGGCTTTCTTTAAAACGTCTTTGTTTTGGATATTACTCATTTCCTTGATTTCCCGTTCCCTTTTATTTGTTTATTTATTTATTTATGTATTTCTTTATTACTATTCCTTACTAGTTACTGTCCTTTGTTTCAATTTCCACGTAAACCTTTTTACTGCGGGTCTTTACTATCTTTTCCTAATCTTCTTCCCAAATGTCCCAATTCTCTGGGATTGAACTCTTCTTCCTACATACAAACTTTAGTATTTCAGATTATTAATGAGCACCGTTTCAATCATAAATCCACAGAACTTCAGGAAAAGAGCTGAAGCACTCAGCCTTCCGTCTTCTAGACAAACATTACCACCTTTTTCACAAAAATTTACATTTCAACAGGACCGAATTTCAAGCCAAATGCCAATTTTTCTCATGCACTTTGTTAGTATGCCCATACAAAACAAGGAATCACTCCTGTGTATCCATCAGTATGGGGGTTTAAAAGGTATTGACGCCTAAATAAATTCGTTCTTCCCCTTCTTACCAAATTCCCAGGGCTCAAGCCCGAACCACCAAAGAAATGACTCTCTCCGTTCTACCGCTCTGACAATGTCTGCCCCCTCTTCCCGCCAGTACTTGGGAAACTGACCAACACCACAGCAAATACACCAACACTTCTCAACTGTTAGTTACTTAGATAATGCTCCCGCCTGTTTTCTTGTCACACTCATAGCATTTATGAGCAAAAAATAGGATCACAAGATACACCACCAGGCCCATATATTAGACACCACCAATCAAAACTTGGATAAAACAGCACTTCTTTTTGGTCTGTCACGCACTTCGTTCATCTCCGCCCACTCCCCTCACAGAGAATATGGAACCGCGGATCAGAACTCCACACCCATTTTGCAGTGATGCTACGTCTCACTCACACAGCAGAGGTCTCTAGCACCTTTAGGTCAGCTGCCCTGGTGATGTTTCTTTTCTCACTTTTCTGCCCACCCCCTAGGAGGGTTAGAGAGAGTCCTGATGCTGTGCCAGCACTGCTCAGCAGCAGACACAACACTGGTGTGATACCACTGCTGTTCTAGCTCCAAGTGCAGGGCACAGCACTGTATGGGCTGCTGCAGGGAAAGTTAACTCCACCCCAGACAGACCCAGTAGACACGGGAGCTCACTGGAGCACCCTACCTGCATGAATTACCACGCAGACCACCACACCATACCCTGACTGGCCCCTGTGGTGGTTTTACTCAGGTGGGCAGCTCAGCTCCACCACAACTACTCTCTCACTCCCCCTCTCCTCAAAGAGGAGAAAATACAACACAGAGAACTCGAGGTATGATATGAGAAAGGTTTAATTAGAGGGAAAGGGAATGGGGAGAAAAAGAAACAAAAGAAACAATAGGTCCACGCGGAAGCACAGAGAGAGGGAAAAAAATTATTCTCTGCTTCCCATCAACGAGCTATGTTAGGCCACGTCCTGGGAAGCAGGGCCTCAAAACGTGTAGTGATTGTTCAGGAGGAACAGCCCCCTCCCCCCACGAGAGCCCCCCTTTTTATTGCTGAGTGTGACATTAGGTGTTATGGAATATCCCTTTGGTTGGTTTAGATCAGCTGCCCTGGCAATGTCCCCTCCCCATCACTTGCCCACGTCCAGCCTGCTGGCTCTTGGGGGCCCGGAAAGAGTCCTGATGCTGTGCCAGCACTATGCAGCAACAGACACAACACTGGAGTGGTATCAGTGCTGTTCCAACTACGAGTGCAGAGCACAGCACTGTGTGGGCTGCTGCAGGGAAAAGGTGACTCCAGCTCAGACAGACCCAACACAGCACCCCATGCCCTGTTTGCCTCTTCTGTGCACAACGCTCCTGGTTGTTTACACTCCCCAGAGGCTTCCTTTGTACTACAGAGGGGGTGCTCCTGAAGGGAAACCCCTGCACACTTTGATCCCTCTGCAGAATACCTCTTCCCTGGAGCTAGTCACTTCAGCAAGTGAGAGTCACTGTAATTGGTTTAAATTGGTTTACGTACACAAGGCACAAGGAATAATGAGGTTTAATGATGAACAGCAATTCTAATAAAACTGGAAAAAAAAATAAACAACAAAAAAAAAACAAACACAAAACAAGAATATAAATCAGGTTTGGCCTATCATGAGTAACATTATGAGTGATTGTCCAAAAAATGCAGTGAACTTATGGCTTATGAAATACACCCAGCCATCAGTTTCCACATTACATCCTTGAGCTCCTGGTTCCTCATGCTGTAGATGAGGGGGTTCAATGCTGGAGGCACCACCGAGTACAGAACTGCCAGCAAAAGGTCCAGGGAAGGAGAAAAGACTGAAGGGGGCTTCAGGTGGGCAAACATGACAGTGCTGAGAAACAGGAAGACCACTGCCAGGTGAGGGAGGCATGTGGAAAAGGCTTTGTGCCGTCCCTGCTGGGAGGGGATCCTCAGCACAGCTCTGAAAACCTGCACATAGGACAGAGCAATGAAAACAAAACACCCCAGCAGTAGAAAAGTAAAAAGCACAAACATCACAGCTTCCCTTAGGTAGGAGTCTGAGCAGGAGAGCTTGAGGATCTGGGGGATTTCACAGAAGAGATCCCGGGCATTAGTGTGTTTGAAAGGTATTGAAAAAGTATTGGCAGTGTGCAGCACTGCATGAAGAAAGCCATTGCCCCAGGCAGCTGCTGCCATAGTGGCACAGGCTCTGCTTCTCAGGAGGGTCCCATAGTGCAGGGGCTTGCAGATGGCAACATAACGGTCATAGGCCATGACAGTAAGAAGAGAAAACTCTGCTAAAAAGAAAAAAAGTAGCAGAAAGATCTGTGCAGCACATGCTGCATAGGAAATGGTCCTCTTGCCCCAGAGAAAATTGTCCATGGCTTTGGGAACAGATGTGGAGATGCCTCCCAAGTCAAGGAGGGCAAGGTTGAGGAGGAAGAAGTACATGGGGGTGTGGAGGCGGTGGTCACAGGCTACAGCTGTGATAATGAGGCCATTGCCTAGGAGGACAGCCAGGTAGATGCCCAGGAAGAGCCAGAATTGTAAGAGCTGCAGCTCCCGCGTGTCTGCAAATGCCAGGAAGAGGAAATCGGTGATGGAGCTGCTGTTACACATTTACTGCCTCTAAGCAAGGGAGCCTGACAAAACAAAGAAATGACAGTGCAAAATTTAAGGACTTCTTTGACTACAATCCACTGCATATCTCAGCAAACAACCCACAAAGCAAAACATTAGAATGTGCATTCCCTTCAGGTAGCTCTTGTTGTGAAGTTCTGCTGGGAAGTGCCCTGGGGAGGTATGAGGCTGTGAGCAGCCTGCCCCAGGCAGCAGGCTCTGGGCAGCAGCAGGACCCTGCCCTGCCCTGCCCTGCCCTGCCACGGGGGCTCCTTCCACTCACAGCTTCTTCCCACAGCCCCTGGGAAGATCCCCAGATATGCTGAGTGCTGAGCCTGGCAAGCGGCAGAGGCCCTGCCCTGACACACAGCCTCCAAAGCACAGCAGGGACCCTGCTCTGCACCACAGCCCTGGACACACCTGCTTGAACCCCTGGCTTCACAGCCTGCAACTGGCCCCAAGAGAAGGGAACCCTTGGGTCCTACATGCCCCCCCTGCAGCACACAAGCCCTTCATGCACTTCAACTCCAACACCGGGCGTCCTCCTGACAGCTCCCATCAGCTGAGGGCTGTGCCAGCTCCAGGAGAGCCTGGCAGGGTGCACAGCAGTGTTGCCCTGCACCCAGAGACTTACCTTGGGAGGTGGCTTGGAAGATTTCTCCCCCTGTGACCTCTCCTCTCCCTTCTGACCCCAGGCTACCATGAACCTATCTCCTTGTTCTTTCCTCTCCCCATGTCAGCTGCAGGCAGTGCCCCCAGCCCTGCTGCACCTTGCAGAGGAGCTGCTCCTGGGCAGAGCGGTCTCTCTGCAGTGCTGCCTGCTTGCCAGGAGCTCCCTCCCTCCACCCCACCAGCCATCCCAGCTCAGTAGCACAGGCTCAGCCCAAAGCATTTTACTGAAGCCCCCAGTGGGTTGGCACAGTGGAGCCTCAGACTCTGAGGGGAAATGGAAGACAGTTCTCAAATAGTCAGTCTGATGCAAACTCCAAAGCTTCTCCCAGTGGTAATGAGCCCCACTGAGGGACATTACTGACAAAGCTCCCCATGGGCTTGTTAGAGCAGAAGAGTGCAGGCAGTGATGACACGGAGGCAAAGGTAAAGTTAAGGCGGACTTGAGGCTGAGGAAACCTCGATGTGTCCCATCAAGTCCAAGAGTCAGGCCCTAACCCCAGCTTCGGGGAAGGGAGATCCTGTTCCTCCAGTGGGGTTTAGGGCTCTTGCTGGGTCAGTTCAGTGTGGGAATGGACAATGCCAAATACAAGGCTACAGGAGGACATCTCCTAGGCTCCTGGAGGGGGATGAGGAGGCATTGAAACCCTATTGCTGTAAGGATAAACCCTCTCCTCACAGGTGTCATTGACAAAGACAAGAGTCAAGATCAGCAGATGTTCCCTCTGTTGGGGACTTTCAGCCTTGCAAAAGAACCTTGACCATAACCACCACACACTGGTCTATGCTATCTGCATCTGTTTCCCTGCAGGACTTTGGCATCCACCCTACTTCCCCATGTTGTTCTCACCTGAGCACCTTCCTGCCTTGACTGATGTCTCTCCATCTACCCTCAGTAATCCATGAAACACAAAGCCAGGGGCTCTGAGTGACCTCTGTCCTTCAATGAACCTTTCTCCTCCACCTCAGTCTCAGTGCTCACAGCTGCATTTTGTGATATTCATTCTTTCCCATGCTCTTTCCCATTGGGAAGAAAAGCACCTACATGTCTGAAACCACTCCTCAAGCAGTCTCAGCCTATTTCTCTACTTCCTGGAGCCTCCACGTCACAGGGCCAAAGGAGCCCAGGTCTCTCAACCTCTCCATCTCATGTGCTTCAAGCCCCGAAGCCCACCTTGGCAGACCTCTCCTCCCCACTCTCCAGTTTCTCTGCATTTCTTCAAAACCAGGAGCTGCACCCTGGGTCACACTGCTCCAGAAACAGGCATGGCAGCACTGAGTCAAGGCGGACGATAACTCCAGTGGTCTGGATGGCCCCCACTGCCTCTAGTGCAGCCCCGTAATAAGCTGGCCTTGTTCCCTGTCAGCATGTCCCACTGGCTCCTATGGTGTCCTCGTAGCACCCAGGCCCTTCTCCTCAGGGTCCCCCCTCGGCTGCTCACGTCCAATCCTGCCCCGATGGATGCAGGTATTCTGCCTCACGTGCAGCACTATCCACTTCTCCTTGCCAACTTCAGGGGAGTTCTGTTGGCTGACGTCTGGAGATTCCCAAGGTCAATCCCCCCCACACTGAAGCTCCGTTTTGTCACCTGTTCATGGTTGGGTGCAGATGGCTCACCCTGACAGTGGTGTCTCTCATTATGTAACACCATGAGGAGTGTCAGGACTCTAAAGGCACTAAGGGAGGTACTTGTTTAGTGGAATTTCCTACCCAGGCAAGAATTACCATGAGAACCATCTCTGAAACACCCAATGACACTACAAAGCAAGCAAAACCAGGACCAGAGTAAATGAATGTTGGGCTGTTTCCATGCTAGCGTATTTTACAGGAAAATACATACCTATATATATTATGAGCTAGAAGTCTTGGCCTTGGATGAGCTAGAAGTCCTGGCCCAGTCCCACAGCTATGACATCATCGGCATAAGCAAAACCTGGTGGGATGAGTCCTGTGGCTGGTGTGTTACAATAGATGATTACAGGCTCTTCAGGAGGGACAGGCAGGGTAGGTGAGGTGGCGGTTTGGCGATGTAAGTGAAGCATGGGCTGGACTGTGTGGAATTTCAAGTTGGCGATGGCAAAGTTGAGAGCCTCTGGGTAAGGATTAAGGGACAAACAAATAAAGGTCATGTTGTTGTGGGAGTCTATTACAGACCACCTGGCCAGGACAACAACGCCGATGAATTATTCTTTGCAGAACTAAGAGATGCCTTCAAATCAACCCCCTTGTCCTTATGGGGGATTTCAACTTGCCAGACGTCAACTGGGATCACCACACAGCTGACACAAGCAGGTCCAGGAGGTTCATAAAACACCTAGATGATAACTTCTTGGTGCGGGTGTTAAGGGAGCCAACTAGGAAAAGTGTCCTTCTAGATCTGTTGCTGGAGAACAGAGAGGGTCTTGTGGGAGACATGGCAATTGGCGGCCGTCTCGGTCAGTGACCATGAAGTGGTTGAGTTTAGAATTTTTGGTGACAGGAGGAAAACTGCCACCAAAACTTCAGCCTTGGATATGGGGAAAACAGACTTTGGGCTGCTGGGGAACTAGTCAACAAGGTCCCCTGGGAAACTGCTTTTGAAGGCATTGGTGTCCATCAGTGTGGTCAATCTTTAAGCACTGCTTCCTAAAAGGACAAGATCAGGCAATTCCAAAATATCAGAAGTCAAGCAGGTGGGGCAGAAGGCTGGCCTGGCTGACCAGGGATCTTCTACTGGAGCTTAGGCAAAAAAAGAAAGTGTACGGCTGCTGGAAGGAGGGTCAGGTGATGAGGAAGGAATACAGGGATGCTGCTTGTGTTTGAAGGGAGAAAATTTGTGTGGCCAAAGCCCAACTAGAGTTGAAGCTGGCCATGTCTGTGGGAGACAATAAAAAAGTTTTTTTAGATATGTGAAAGGAAAAAGGAGAACCAAAGAAAATATAGGTCCAGTACTTGATGGGGAAGGTCTCCTCACAGACAATGACATAGGCAAGCAGAGACATTTAATGCCTTCTTTGTCTCTGTCTTCAACCTTGATGATGGGTTGTGGGACCCAGGCAGGGTGCCATGAGCTGGAGGACCACGACGGTGGGAATGACAAACTCGCAACAGACCCTGAACGTGTGTGCGATTTGCTGCTCTACCTGGATCCATACAAGTCCATGGGTGCAGGTGGGATTCATCCCAGGGTGCTTAAAGTGCTGGCTGACGTCATTGCGGGACCTCTCTCAATTATTTTTCAATGCTCTTGGGAATCTGGAGAGGTCCCTGTAGACTGGAAACTGGCAAATGTTGTGCAAAGTTTCAGGAAAGGTAAGAAAGAAGACCCTAGCAATTACAGGCCTGTCAGTCTCATGTCAGTGCCTGGTAAAATTATGGAGAAGATGATCCTTGAAGTTATTGAAGTGCACCTGGGAAACGATGCAGTCATTGGTCCCAGCCACCATGGGTTCATGAGGGGTAGGTGCTGCCTAACAAATTTCATTTCCTTTTATGATAAGATCACCCATCTTGTTGACCAAGGGAAACCAGCTGTTTTGATCTCTTTGGACTTCAGCAAGGTTTTTGACATGGCTTCTCATAGGATACTACCAGACAAAATGTCCGGCATACAACTTAACAAAACATCACAGGATGGGTGAGCAATTGGCTGACAGGCAGGGCTCAAAGGGTTGTGGTAAATGGGGTCACATCAGGCCGGCAGATGGTCACTAGCGGGGTCCCTTTTAGGCTCCATTTTAGGGCCAGTCCTCTTGAATATTTTTATAAACGATTTGGATGTAGGCCTAGAAGGTGTTTGGAGCAAATTTGCCGACGACATCAAAACTTGGAGGAGTTGTGGACTCTGATAAGGGTGGAAAGGCCTTGCAGAGTGATCTGGACAGATTGGAGAGCTGGGCGATCACCAACCACATGAAGATTAACAAGAACAAGTGCCAGGTCCTACACCTGGGACGGGGCAACCCTGGCTATATGTATACACTGGACAAGGAGACACTGGAGAGCAGCCCCTCAGAGAGGGATCTGGGGGTTGTGGTTGACAGCAAGTTGAATATGAGCCAGCAGTGTGCCCTGGCAGCCAGGAGGACCAACCATATCCTCGGGTGCATCAAGCACCGCATTGCTAGTCGGTCAAGGGAGGTGATTGTTCCGCTCTACTCTGCGCTAGTGTGGCCTCACCTTGAGTACTATGTGTAGTTCTGGGCACCACAGCACAAAAAGGACATTCAACTGTTGGAGAGTGTCCAGAGGAGGGTGACGAAGATGGTGACGAAGATGGGTAAGGGCCTAGAGGGGAAGACATATGAGGAGCAGCTGAGGTCACTGAGGGTGTTCAGCCTGAAGAAGGGGAGGCTGAGGGGGGACCTCATCAGAGCCTACAACTTCCTCATGATGGGGAGTGGAGAGACATGTGACCTATTCTCCTGAATCACCAGTGATAGGACCCACAGGAACGGTGTTAAGCTGAGGCAGAGGAAGCTTAGGCTGGACATCAGGAAGAGGTTCTTCACCAGGAGGGTGGTCACACACTGGAACAGGCTCCCCAGTGAAGCAGTCACTGCACCAAGCCTCTCTGAATTTACGAAGAAATTGGACTGTGCACTTAGTCACATAAATTTTTGGGTACACCTGTGCGGTGCCAGGAGTTGGACTTGATGATCTACTGAGTCCCTTCCAACTCTGAATATTCTATGATACTATGCAGGCACAAGTAAAGTGTGGATCCCTCCAGCAGCTGGACCTGGACCCTCTGTCTAGCCAGGAGCTTGCCCCACAATCTCCTCCCATTCCCTAAACACATAAACTGTAACGTGTCTCTCCTGTACAGAATCACTGAACTTTTATTGCGGGGAGGCAGCAAGCTCGCACCATTTATCTGTCACCTTCTGTTGATCTTGGTCAGCAGTCCTTTTCTCATTCGTGCCAGCCTCCTGCCACCTTTACTTACTTCCTGTGTGTCAGGTTGGATCATACATGAGCTTGAAGAGTGATGATAGACAGGCTACAGCTGTGATAATGAGGCCATTGCCTAGGAGGACAGCCAGATAAATGCCCAGGAAGAGCCAGAATTGTAAGAACTGCAGCTCCCGTGTGTCTGCAAATGCCAGGAAGAGGAAATCGGTGATGGAGCTGCTGTTACATATTTACTGCCTCTGAGCAAGGGAGCCTGTCTAAAAAAAAAAAAAAAAAAAAAAAGAAATAACAGTGCAAAATTTAAGGACTTTGACTAAAATCCATTGCATGTCTCAACAAACACCACACAAACAACATACTGCCTCATTCATTTCAGGAAGAGCTTTCTGCGGCTGCTTGGCTTACCTCTGGTTGGTGTCTGAGGTTGCCGCAACAAGCAGAGGGGTCTGCTATGGGCTCTGCAGCAGTCAGTCCTGGTCTAAAGCAACAGGTAAAAGAATCTGGACTGATCAGAGAGGTCCACTGGCTAGTGACTTCTCCCCAGTGTCAGGCCATGAGGAGAAGGTCAAATAATTCCTCAAGAAACAACAAAGGTGATGTTGGTACTGTCTGTAGGCTGAGGCATATGAAGGGATTTTGTGAGCTGCTTCATGGACATGCAGCAACGCTCAGGGAGCCTTAGTGTCTAATACTGATGTTATTTCTCCATTACTATCAGACTGCTCCAGGACATGGGCAGGGGAATAGAAGAAGACTGTAAAAACTGCATTGCCGTCAGATAGCTGTTGCCTTGCAATTCTGCTGGCAGTGGGTGGTGTGGCAGTTCTGCTTCAGCTTGGGGTGGTGTGGGGCTGTGAGCAGCCTGCCCCAGGCAGCAGCCTCTGGGCATCGACAGAACTCTGCCCTGCCCTGACCTGCCCTGCCCTGCCCTGCCCTGCTCTGCCAGGGGGGTTCCTTCCATTCACAGCTTCTTCCCACAGGCCCTGGGCAGCTCCGCAGGCAGGCTGAGTGCTGAGCCTTGCAGGCAGCAGAGGCCCTGCCCCAGAACACAGTCCCCCAGAGCACAGAAGGGACCCTGCTCTGTGCCACAGCCCTAGGCAGACCTGCCTACACTCCTGACTTCACAGCGTGCAACTGGCCCCAAGAGAAAAAAACCCTCGGGCCCGGTACACTGACCCTGCAGCACACAAGCCCTTCATACGCTTCAACTCCAACACCAAGCGTCCTCCTGACAGCTCCCATCAGCTGAGGGCTGTGCCAGCTCCAGGAGAGCCTGGCAGGGTGAGCAGAGGCATTGCCCTGCACCCAGAGACTTACTGTGGGGAGGTGGCTGGGAAGATTTCTCCCCCCGTGACCTCTCTTCTCCCTTCTGATCCCAGGCTACCATGAACCACTCTTCCCCTTCACTCCGCTCCCCATGTCAGCTGCAGGCAGTGCCCCCAGCCCTGCTGCACCTTGCAGAGGAGCCGCTCCTGGGTACAGCTGTCTCTCTGCAGTGCTGTCCGCTTGCCAGGAGCTCCTTCCCTCCATCCCAGGAGCCCAACACAGCTCAGCAGCGCACTTCAAGACCAAGGCACTATAATGGCCCCTCTGGTGGGTCGGGGCAGAGCCCGCGAGCCTCAGGCACTGAGAGGAAATGGAAATCATTGCTCAAGTAGTCCTAGTCTGATGCAAACTGCAAAGACTAGCAGCACTAATGCGTCCCACTGAGGGACATTACAGACAAAGCCTCCCCAGGGACTTGTTGGAGAAGAAAACTGCAGGCAGTGATGAAGGGGAGACGGAGGCCAAGGAAAGGTGGCCCTGAGGTTTAGGAAACCTCGATGTGTCAAGGTTTCTTTGGCAATGCCAAGTACAAAGCCACAGGCGGTCATCTCCTAGGCTCTTGGAAGGGGATAAGGAGGTATTGAGACCTTAATGCTCTAAGGATGACGTGCCTCCTCGTAGGCATCACTGAGAGAGACAAGAGCCAGAGCCCAGCAGACCAAGCTGTTGGCTCTGTAGGGGGCTTTCATCTTGCAAAACATCCTTGACCATAACCACCACACACTGTCCTATGCTGTTCCATGTCTACACCTGTTTCCATGTAGGGCTTAAGCACTCACCATGTTTCTCATCTTGTTGTCACCAGAAACCTTTCCTGCCTTGACTGATGTCTCCCCATCTGCCCTCAGTAATCTATGAAACACAAAGACACGGGCTGATCCAGACACCCTCTGGGTGATCTCTTGCACCACAGCTCTGCTCTTTGAGAAACATTTCACCTCAGCCCCCATCTCACCACCCGCCAACATGACCTTCATGATATTCTTTCTTTCTTTCTTACTAGGAGGAAAAACTCCAGCATCACTGAAACCACCCCTCAAGCAGTCTCTGCATACTCCTCTACTGCCCAGAGCCTGCACGACACAGGGCCAAAGAAGCCCTCAGCCTGTGCCACACTGCTCCAGAAATAGCCAAGGCAGCACTGAGTCGAGGGCAACAATAACTCCAGTGGTCTGGATGGCCCCCACTGTCTCTAGTGCAGCCCCGTAAGGAGCTGGCTTTGCTCCCTGTCAGCATGTCCCACTGGCTCCTATGGTGTCCTCGTAGCACCCAGGCCCTTCTCCTCAGGCCTTTCTCCTTCCCCTCAGCTGCTCACATCCAATCCTGCCCTGATGGATGCAGGTATTCTGCCCCACGTGCAACACTATCCACTTCTCCTTGCCAACTTCAGGGGGTTTCTGCTGGATGAAGGCTGGAGATTCCCAAGGTCCAGCTGCACTGAAGCTCCATTTTGTCACCTGTTCATGGCTGAGTGCAGATGGCTCACCCTAATGGTGGTGATTCTCATATGATAACAGTGTGAGGAGTGTCTTCAATCTACAGGCATTAAGGGAGGTACTTGTTTAGTGGAATTTTATGACCTAGGCAGTGTAATACACAATAAATGTTTGTTCATTGTCTTTTGTATTATAAAAACAAGGAGTTCCGTCTGAGGAGCGGGAGTTGTAAAAGCTCCCTTCTGAAGTAAGGAACTGTATAATACTTGGCTAGACACCATGAAAATTCTTTTGCTTAATGAAATAAAAAAGAGAGCCCCCTCCCCTTCTCTCCTTCTGCATCTCAGTTAGAATCATAGAATCATAGAATATCCTGAGTTGGAAGGGACCCTTAAGGATCATCAAGTCCAACTCTTGACACCGCACAGGTCTACCCAAAAGTTCAGACCATGTGACTAAGTGCACAGTCCAATCTCTTTTTACATTCAGACAGGCTCGGTGCAGTGACCACTTCCCTGGGGAGCCTGTTCCAGTGTGCAACCACCCTCTCTGTGAAGAACCCCCTCCTGATGTCAAGCCTAAATTTCCCCTGCCTCAGCTTAACCCTGTTCCCGCGGGTCCTGTCACTGGTGTTAATGGAGAAAAGGTCTCCTGCCTCTCGACACCCCCTTACGAGGAAGTTACGAGGAAGTTGCAGACTGTGAACAGTTGTAGACTGTAGACAGTTGCCTCTTTTGTTCAAAGACCCTGCTGCAAAGCTCGTGTAACCATCTCCTGATAAGTTGCTAAACTAGTGTATCAACATCCTGCCTTCCTGTCTCACGCTGGGCCAACATGACCAAATAAAAAAAGAAGTTGAACCACAACGCCGAGGAAGACTATGGCCTTCATCTTCATGACCACCCAGAGGGACAGAGACGACCCCTTAGCAACAGTGCGCGCAGTCGCAGAATATACCAGGATGTGCTGCGTAATCCCGGAATTACCAAGATATAAAAAGGGACCCTGGCGGGGGTGAGGTGCGTGCCGTTGGCGGAGCCGAGACTCCCTGGCCGCCCAGCGCTGTTTTGCTTGCTGTTGCTTAGTCAATAAATTCCTTTCTATTATTAATGCAATGCTCTCTGAAAATTAAGGGGGAAACTTATAACAGGCAGGAATTACCATGAGAACCATCTCTGAAACACCCAATGACACTACAAAGCAACCAAAGCCAGAATCAGAGTAAATGAATGCTGGGCTCTTTGTCTGCTGGGATATTTGACAGGAAATCATGAAGTATGGATCCCTTCAGCAGCTGGACCTGGACCCTCTGTCTAGCCAGGAGCTTTCCCCACGATCTCCTCCCATTCCCTATACACATAAACTGTAACAAATCTCTCCTGTACAGAATCACCGAACTTTTGATGCAGGGAGGCAGAAAGCTCCCACCATTTACCTGCCTCCTTCTCCTTCTGTTGATTTTGGTCAGGAGTCCTTTTCTCATTCGTGCCAGCCTCCTGCCACCTTTACTTACTTCCTTTGTGTCAGGTTAGACCATTCATGAGCTTGCAGAGTGATGAAAGACCAAGGAGCAATCATTTGAAACTATCAGAAGCATAGACTTAGATTAGGTATGAGGAAGAAATTCCAACTCTACCTTCTCACCTCCTTAAAATCCCTAAGCACTTCCTGTTGAGTTCTAAGTATGAGGTCCTGCAGGTCACCTCACCTCAGTGGCTCCTCAGTCAATTCTGTAAGCCAGATGTCATCAAGGAGCTCCCAAACCCTCCTGGAGGTTTTGTGTAAGGGTATGCAGAAGCAGAGGGTCTTGCTCCTTCCATGGTATCTGGTCAAGGACCTTTTCCAGGGCACCAAGGGATGCTGATAAGGGAGGCTGTGATGGGAGCCAGACCTGGTCAGTTGTGCCAATTGATAAGGAAAGTGACAGAACGTGGGGATGCTGATTCACACAAAGCTGTCGGATTGAAGAGTTTTAAATGGAAATAAGGATGAGAATAGGCAACAAAGAAATGAACAATATGAGTATGACACAGGAATGTGCCCAGGTGGCCAACAAGGCCTTTAGCAGTTTGGCTTGGGGTTGTTTAGCCTGGAGAAAGCGAGGCCGTAGTGGGTTTATGTGGCAAGGTTTTGATAGCAGGGGGCCTTAGTGGTGGCTTCTGTGAGAAGAATCTAGAAGCTGCCCCATGTTAGGTAAGTGCCCTACTGATGACCAGAGCCGAACCAATAAGCGATGATGTTTTGCACCTCTGTGAGAGCATAGTTAAGACAGGAAAAAAGAACACTGTGCCACATTGTTCCCTAGGGAAACAAGCAACTCTCCTGAGGCACCAAGCATCTCTGCACAGACCTCAAAAATCCCCCTGGAGCAATCAGGTATCTCCCCAGGCAACACAAGCATCTCCATCAAGGCATACAAGCAACTTTCTGCAGTACCCAAGCGTCTCCCCAGGGCATACAAGCACCTCCCTGCAACACCCAAGCAACTCTCTGGGACTCCAAGAATGTCCCTGGGACATCCTAGAATCTCCCACGGAGTCACCAGCATGTTTCTGGACCACCCAAGGAACATTCCAAGACACTTTCCGGGTCCCCGAATGCCCCAGGAATTTCCCTGGATAACCCAAGCATTACTGCTGGGCACCCAAGCATGAACGTTTTCAGGACCCAAACAGTCCACAGGAGTGGAAAAGCGTTTCCAAGGGCACACAGGCATCTCCTTTGGGCACAGAATGGCCTGAGGCACATAATCATCTCTTGGGAGCACACAAGAATATCTTTCAAGCACCCAGGAATTTCCCTCCAGCAATGAAGCACCTCTCTGGAGAAACCATACATCGACCTGGGTCAGCCAAACATCTCTCTTGGTACACAAGCATCTCCCTGGGGAATCCAAGCTCCTTCCTGGAGGAGTCACGGAGCTTCTTGGGGTATACAAGCATTTTCCCATGGCACACAAGCACCGCAAGTGGCACCTAAGCACCTCCCTAGAGGCTGCCAGCACCTGCCTCTGGGTCACAAGCTCCTCCCAGGAGAACTCAGACTTCTCACAGGTACATCCAAGCACCTTCCGAAGGCAATCAAGAGCACAACTGGAGCCCTCCAGCAACTCCTTGGAGAACACTAATGGCTCTCTGCAGTACCCAGGCACCTCCTTGGGCACCCAAGTGACCCCTTGCAATGGAGCAGTTTCCTAGAGATTCCAAGGGTATTTCCAAGGTATGTAAGCTTCTCCCCAGGGCACATGAGTTCAGGTTAGATGACCACGTTAGCTGACTTCAAAACCAGGTTAGATGAGGCCCTGAGTAACCTGTTAAAGCGTGTGGCTTCCTTGTCTGTGGCAGGGGGGTTGGAACTTTATGATACTTGAGGTCGTTTCCCACCTCAGCCATTCTAGAGCTCTATGATTGCATAGAGCTCTCTGGGGCAAAAGAAAAACCTCCCTGGAGAACACAAACTTACCCCCTAGTCACACAAGATTCTCCCCCAGGCAACCAAGCATCTCCCTGCAGCACAGAAGCACTCAAGCACCTCATTGGAGTACCCAAGAATCTCCCAACCATGCTCCTACATCTGAGTGGAGAACCCAAGCATCTCCCCAGGGCTCCAAAACACCACCTGGGGCACACAGGTATCTCATTGGAGATGGGAAGCACCTCCCTTGGAACCCCAGAGCTTCCGTGGGGTACAGGAGCCCCTCCCTGGATCATTCAAGTATGTCCATGGGGCACCCAGTCACTGCCCAGGGGACGCAAGTATGTTCCTGGAGGATCAATATGTCTCCTATTAGCACTCAAGCCTCTCACTCTGGATACAATGAAGAATTCTCCCACACCACAAAAACATCTCATTGGAGAAGTTATGAATCTACATAGAGCACCGAATCATCTCCCCACAGCAGACAAGTTCATCCTTCAAGGATCTCTCCTGTTCATCCCAGCACCTCTTTGCATTACCCAAAATCATCTCCCCTTCGAAAAGAAGCATCTCCTTCGAGGACCCAGGCACCTCCCTGGGAAACAGTAGCATCAACTGTGGGTGCCCAACTGCCTAAAAGGGGCACCCAAGAACATCCTTGTAGCACCCAAGCATCTCCCTAAGGCAAACCAACATTTGGTTATGGGAGAAACTGTCCATTTCCCCGGGACAGAAAAACACCTCCCTGGGCAATGCAGTCACCTCCCTTGAAGACCAAGGATCGCCCTGGTGTACCCAAGCATTTTCCCAGGGCATACTAGCATCTCCTCAGGGCATCCAAGCACCTCCCAGGAGCACACAGTCTTCTCCGGAAGGCACAAAAGATCATTCCAAGAGCACCCAAGCATCAATCAGGAGCTAGAAAGTGTAACACGGGGCAGCCAGGCATGTCCCTGGAGTATCCAGGCATCTCCTTTGTGCACCGTAGCATCACCTCAAGGTACACAAGCAGCTCCAGGGGCAACCAGGCATCTCTCTAGAGACCTGCAGTGCTTCCCTGTGTTCCACAAGCACCTCCCAGGGCGACACAAGCTTATTTCCAAAAACCATTGCTTCTCACCTGAGGAAACATACATCTCCCTGAAGACTCCAAGCATCGTTCTTGGGCACTAAGCAATCTTGTTGGAGCACCCAAGCATCGCAACGGGGCAAAAAAGCACCTGCCCAGGGAACTCAACAACACTCTTGGAGCACTCAGCAACATTCTTGGAGAACTCAGGACCCTCCCTGGAGGAGACAAACTGCTTTCTGAAGTATTCAAGCATATACCGGGGCACTCAAGTATCTCCCAGGGCAAGTATCAGCCCAAGGAGCTGTCTTCCCAGAGCTCGCAAGCACCTCCCTTCCCAGGGCACATAAGCATATCCCCGCTGCACCCAAGGTTTTCCCTTGGTCACTCAGACATCTCCATGGAGGTCCTAAGCATCTCGGGGGAACAAGCAAGCTCCTTCCTAGGAACACCACTCATCTTTATGGACCTGCCGAGCATCTCCCCAGGGAATACAACACCTTCCTGGAGCACTCAACTGTCTTGCTCAGGGCAAACAAGCACCTCCCTTGACACCAAAACATATCCCTGGAGAACCCATGCCTCTTCCCAGAGCAACCAAGGATCTCCCCAAGATACCCAAGCATCTTCCCAGGACATCCAAAAACTGTCATATCACTGCTTGGGCTGAAAGTCTGCAACACCGTTTCTGCAACAAACACTTGGTTCCCATTCTACTGCGGGGGCTACTCAAAGCCAGCCCCTGCTCCAACAGCTGCTGAGCTCCAGCCCCTGCTCAGGCTGCAGCGGGACTCTGGCCCTGCTCAGCCTCAGACACCGCTTCAGCCCCTGCTCCACCACACACTCACCTCCTTGTCCTGTCCTGCTCTGCCCTCTGCTGCTGCCTGCTGCCAGGGGCTTCCATGCCCACTGGGGCCTGCCCGCACCCCTGGCCATTTATCCCAACTGGGTTGCCATGTCATGGCCCAACTGTGACACCTGGCTGACACAGCCACCACTGCCCTCCTGCCTGTTTCTTTGGACTCAAATTTTGTCAGTGACACTTACATTTAAGAGAATTTGACAGATTCACCCCCAGGAACAAATATTTCTGGCAAATTCCGTAAAGCTCACCGGTAAGGAATAGAAAATATTTCTGAAGTTTTAATCATAAGTGGTGGTTTTATTTCTTTGTATTTTTCTTGCCCACATTTAGCAAGTCTTTTCTTCTGGAAGTTTGAAGTTACACACAAATGCTTTCCTCTTCCTCTAGCTCGGAAAGTTCTCTTCTAGAAAGATCTTCTATTTCTAGCTGCTTTCTCTACTCTTCTGTTAAAAAGAATCCTCATGGTCTGTGCCCTGTCCATGTCTCTATGTTTGCTTGGTCAGCTCTGTGTCTCAGCACTTCTGCTTATTATCATAGAATCGTCAAATCATTGAGGCTGGAAAAGACCTCTGAGGTCATCAAGTCCAAGCGCTAACCCAGCCCTGCCTAGTCTACCCCTACACCATGTCCCAAGCACCACATCTACACATCTTTTGCATAGCCACAGGGACAGTGACTCAACTCCTTCCCTGGGCAGCCTTTTTCAAGGCCCAACAACCCTTTTGGAGAAGAATTTTTTCCTCATACCCACCCCAAACCTCCCCTGGTGAAACCTGAAGCCATTTCCTCTTCTGCGGTTGCTTCTTGCTTGGGAGAAAGACCTACCCAAACCCTGCTGCAACCTCTTAGAAGGGAGTTGTGAGAGCAACAAGGTCTCCTCTGAGCCTCTGTGGTGGTTTTACTCAGGCGGGCAGCTGAGCTCCACCACAACCGCTCTCTCACTCCCCCTCCTCAAAGAGGAACAGGTGGAAAATACGATGCAAGGGCTCAAGGGTTGAGATAAGGATGAGAAGATAGCGCAGTAATTATTGTGAAAGGCAAAACAGACTCAGCATAGGGAGTTAGTAGGATTTATTGCCTATTACTAACAAGATAGAGAAGCGAGAAACAAAGGAAAGAAACCAAAAGCACCTTTCCCCCCACCCATCTTCTCCCACCTCTTCCCCGCGAGTGGCACAGGTGAACGGGGGAATGGGGGTTATGGTCAGTCTATAGCGCTTCTTCTCTGCCACCCTTTCTGGATCTCTCTCGTCCCCTGTGCTGTGGGGTCCCTCCCACGGGATGCCGTCCTTACTGGACTCATCTGGCGTGTGCTTTCTACAGGCGGCAGCTCTTCCAGAACTGCTCCAGATATGGGTCCGTATCACGGGGTCCATCCATCAGGAGAAAACCGCTCCAACCTGGGTCCCACACGGGCAACAGCTCCTGTCAGATCACCTGCTCCTGCGTGGTCTCCTCTCCACAGGCTACAGGTCCAGCCCAGAATCTGCTCCATTGGGGGTCTTTCACAGGCCACAGCCTCCATTGGTGCAGGTCCACCTGTTCCACCGTGGTCTCCTCTGCGGGCTACAGGATGGAACCCTGCTCCACCGTGGTACTCCATGGGCTGCAGGGGGACAGCCTGCTTCACCATGGTCCTCACCACAGGCCACAGGGAACTTCTGCTCAGGCACCTGGAGCACCTCTCCCCCTCCTTCTACACTGACCTTGGTTGTTCAAGGCTGTTCATCACTCCTCTCACTCTCTCAGCTGCTATGTGGCACAGCGTTATTTTTCCTATCTTAAGTATGCTCTCACAGAGGTGCAAAACAACATCGCTTATTGACTTGGCTCTGGTCATCAGTAGGGCACTTACCTAACATGGGGCAGCTTCTAGATTCTTCTCACAGAAGCCACCACTAAGGCCCCCTGCTATCAAAACCTTGCCACATAAACCCACTACGGCCTCGCTTTCTCCAGGCTAAACAACCCCAAGCCAAACTGCTAAAGGCCTTGTTGGCCACCTGGGCACATTCCTGTGTCATACTCATATTGTTCATTTCTTTGTTGCCTATTCTCATCCTTATTTCCATTTAAAACTCTTCAATCCGACAGCTTTGTGTGAATCAGCATCCCCACGTTCTGTCACTTTCCTTATCAATTGGCACAACTGACCAGGTCTGGCTCCCATCACAGCCTCCCTTATCAGCATCCCTTGGTGCCCTGGAAAAGGTCCTTGACCAGATACCATGGAAGGAGCAAGACCCTCTGCTTCTGCATACCCTTACACAAAACCTCCAGGAGGGTTTGGGAGCTCCTTGATGACATCTGGCTTACAGAATTGACTGAGGAGCCACTGAGGTGAGGTGACCTGCAGGACCTCATACTTAGAACTCAACAGGAAGTGCTTAGGGATTTTAAGGAGGTGAGAAGGTAGAGTTGGAATTTCTTCCTCATACCTAATCTAAGTCTATGCTTCTGATAGTTTCAAATGATTGCTCCTTGGTCTTTCATCACTCTGCAAGCTCATGAATGGTCTAACCTGACACAAAGGAAGTAAGTAAAGGTGGCAGGAGGCTGGCACGAATGAGAAAAGGACTCCTGACCAAAATCAACAGAAGGAGAAGGAGGCAGGTAAATGGTGGGAGCTTTCTGCCTCCCTGCATCAAAAGTTCGGTGATTCTGTACAGGAGAGATTTGTTACAGTTTATGTGTATAGGGAATGGGAGGAGATCGTGGGGAAAGCTCCTGGCTAGACAGAGGGTCCAGGTCCAGCTGCTGAAGGGATCCATACTTCATGATTTCCTGTCAAATATCCCAGCAGACAAAGAGCCCAGCATTCATTTACTCTGATTCTGGCTTTGGTTGCTTTGTAGTGTCATTGGGTGTTTCAGAGATGGTTCTCATGGTAATTCCTGCCTGTTATAAGTTTCCCCCTTAATTTTCAGAGAGCATTGCATTAATAATAGAAAGGAATTTATTGACTAAGCAACAGCAAGCAAAACAGCGCTGGGCGGCCAGGGAGTCTCGGCTCCGCCAACGGCACGCACCTCACCCCCGCCAGGGTCCCTTTTTATATCTTGGTAATTCCGGGATTACGCAGCACATCCTGGTATATTCTGCGACTGCGCGCACTGTTGCTAAGGGGTCGTCTCTGTCCCTCTGGGTGGTCATGAAGATGAAGGCCATAGTCTTCCTCGGCGTTGTGGTTCAACTTCTTTTTTTATTTGGTCATGTTGGCCCAGCGTGAGACAGGAAGGCAGGATGTTGATACACTAGTTTAGCAACTTATCAGGAGATGGTTACACGAGCTTTGCAGCAGGGTCTTTGAACAAAAGAGGCAACTGTCTACAGTCTACAACTGTTCACAGTCTGCAACTTCCTCGTAACTTCCTCGTAAGGGGGTGTCGAGAGGCAGGAGACCTTTTCTCCATTAACACCAGTGACAGGACCCGCGGGAACAGGGTTAAGCTGAGGCAGGGGAAATTTAGGCTTGACATCAGGAGGGGGTTCTTCACAGAGAGGGTGGTTGCACACTGGAACAGGCTCCCCAGGGAAGTGGTCACTGCACCGAGCCTGTCTGAATGTAAAAAGAGATTGGACTGTGCACTTAGTCACATGGTCTGAACTTTTGGGTAGACCTGTGCGGTGTCAAGAGTTGGACTTGATGATCCTTAAGGGTCCCTTCCAACTCAGGATATTCTATGATTCTATGATTCTAACTGAGATGCAGAAGGAGAGAAGGGGAGGGGGCTCTCTTTTTTATTTCATTAAGCAAAAGAATTTTCATGGTGTCTAGCCAAGTATTATACAGTTCCTTACTTCAGAAGGGAGCTTTTACAACTCCCGCTCCTCAGACGGAACTCCTTGTTTTTATAATACAAAAGACAATGAACAAACATTTATTGTGTATTACACTGCCTAGGTCATAAAATTCCACTAAACAAGTACCTCCCTTAATGCCTGTAGATTGAAGACACTCCTCACACTGTTATCATATGAGAATCACCACCATTAGGGTGAGCCATCTGCACTCAGCCATGAACAGGTGACAAAATGGAGCTTCAGTGCAGCTGGACCTTGGGAATCTCCAGCCTTCATCCAGCAGAAACCCCCTGAAGTTGGCAAGGAGAAGTGGATAGTGTTGCACGTGGGGCAGAATACCTGCATCCATCAGGGCAGGATTGGATGTGAGCAGCTGAGGGGAAGGAGAAAGGCCTGAGGAGAAGGGCCTGGGTGCTACGAGGACACCATAGGAGCCAGTGGGACATGCTGACAGGGAGCAAAGCCAGCTCCTTACGGGGCTGCACTAGAGACAGTGGGGGCCATCCAGACCACTGGAGTTATTGTTGCCCTCGACTCAGTGCTGCCTTGGCTATTTCTGGAGCAGTGTGGCACAGGCTGAGGGCTTCTTTGGCCCTGTGTCGTGCAGGCTCTGGGCAGTAGAGGAGTATGCAGAGACTGCTTGAGGGGTGGTTTCAGTGATGCTGGAGTTTTTCCTCCTAGTAAGAAAGAAAGAAAGAATATCATGAAGGTCATGTTGGCGGGTGGTGAGATGGGGGCTGAGGTGAAATGTTTCTCAAAGAGCAGAGCTGTGGTGCAAGAGATCACCCAGAGGGTGTCTGGATCAGCCCGTGTCTTTGTGTTTCATAGATTACTGAGGGCAGATGGGGAGACATCAGTCAAGGCAGGAAAGGTTTCTGGTGACAACAAGATGAGAAACATGGTGAGTGCTTAAGCCCTACATGGAAACAGGTGTAGACATGGAACAGCATAGGACAGTGTGTGGTGGTTATGGTCAAGGATGTTTTGCAAGATGAAAGCCCCCTACAGAGCCAACAGCTTGGTCTGCTGGGCTCTGGCTCTTGTCTCTCTCAGTGATGCCTACGAGGAGGCACGTCATCCTTAGAGCATTAAGGTCTCAATACCTCCTTATCCCCTTCCAAGAGCCTAGGAGATGACCGCCTGTGGCTTTGTACTTGGCATTGCCAAAGAAACCTTGACACATCGAGGTTTCCTAAACCTCAGGGCCACCTTTCCTTGGCCTCCGTCTCCCCTTCATCACTGCCTGCAGTTTTCTTCTCCAACAAGTCCCTGGGGAGGCTTTGTCTGTAATGTCCCTCAGTGGGACGCATTAGTGCTGCTAGTCTTTGCAGTTTGCATCAGACTAGGACTACTTGAGCAATGATTTCCATTTCCTCTCAGTGCCTGAGGCTCGCGGGCTCTGCCCCGACCCACCAGAGGGGCCATTATAGTGCCTTGGTCTTGAAGTGCGCTGCTGAGCTGTGTTGGGCTCCTGGGATGGAGGGAAGGAGCTCCTGGCAAGCGGACAGCACTGCAGAGAGACAGCTGTACCCAGGAGCGGCTCCTCTGCAAGGTGCAGCAGGGCTGGGGGCACTGCCTGCAGCTGACATGGGGAGCGGAGTGAAGGGGAAGAGTGGTTCATGGTAGCCTGGGATCAGAAGGGAGAAGAGAGGTCACGGGGGGAGAAATCTTCCCAGCCACCTCCCCACAGTAAGTCTCTGGGTGCAGAGCAATGCCGCTGCACACCCTGCCAGGCTCTCCTGGAGCTGGCATATCCCTCAGCTGATGGGAACTGTCAGGAGGACACCCGGTGTTGGAGTTGAAGGTCATGCAGGGCTTGTGTGCTGCAAGGTCAGTGTGAAGGGCCCAAGGACTTCTCTTTCCTGGGCCTGGCTGCAGGCTGTGAAGCCTGGGGTGCAGGGAGGTGTGACCAGGGCTGTGGGGCAGAGCAGGGTCCTGCCGATGCCCATTGGCTACTGCCTGGGCAGGCTGCTCGCAGCCCCACACCACCCCAAGCTGAAGCAGAACTGCCACACCACCCACTGCCAGCAGAATTGCAAGGCAACAGCTACCTGACGGCAATGCAGTTTTTACAGTCTTCTTCTATTCTCCTGACCATGTTCTGGAGCAGTCTGATAGTAATGGAGAAATAACATCAGTATTAGACACTAAGGCTCCCTGAGCGTTGCTGCATGTCCATGAAGCAGCTCACAAAATCCCTTCATATGCCTCAGCCTACAGACAGTACCAACATCACCTTTGTTGTTTCTTGAGGAATTATTTGACCTTCTCCTTATGGCCTGACATCAGGGAGACGTCACTGGCCAGTGGACCTCTCTGATCAGTCCAGATTCTTTTACCTGTTGCTGTAGACCAGGACTGACTGCTGCAGAGCCCATAGCAGACCCCTCTGCTTGTTGCGGCAACCTCAGACACCAACCAGAGGTAAGCCAAGCAGCCGCAGAAAGCTCTTCCTGAAATGAATGAGGCAGTATGTTGTTTGTGTGGTGTTTGTTGAGACATGCAATGGATTTTAGTCAAAGTCCTTAAATTTTGCACTGTCATTTCTTCTTTTGGACAGGTTCCCTTGCTCAGAGGCAGTAAATGTGTAACAGCAGCTCCATCACCGAGTTTCTCCTCCTGGCATTCGCAGACACGCGGGAGCTGCAACTCCTGCACTTTGCACTCTTCCTGGGCTTCTACCTGGCTGCCCTCCTAGGCAATGGCCTCATCCTCACAGCTGTAGCCTGTGATCATCGCCTCCACACCCCCATGTACTTCTTCCTCCTCAACCTTGCACTCCTCGACCTGGGAGGCATCTCCACATCTGTTCTTAAAGCCATGGCAAATTTCCTCTGGGACAACAGGACTATTTCCTATGCAGGATGTGCTGCACAGGTCTTTCTTGTACTCTTTTTCTATTCATCAGAGATTTCCATTCTCACCGTCATGGCCTATGACCGCTACATTGCCATCTGCAAGCCCCTGCATTATGGAACCTTCCTGAGCAGCAGAGCCTGTGCCCCTATGGCAACAGCTGCCTGGGACAGTGGCTTTCTTCACGCTGTGCTGCACACTGCCAGTACATTTTCATTACCCCTTGGCCGTGGCAATGCCCTGCACCAGTTCTTCTGCGAAATTCCCCAGATCCTCAAGCTCTCCTGCTCAGACTCCTACCTAAGGGAAGTTCGAATTACTACTGTCAGTGCTTTTCTTGTGTGTGGGTGTTTTGCTTTCGTGGCTCTGTCTTATGTGCAGATCTTCAGGGCCGTGCTGAGGATCCCCTCCCAGCAGGGACGTCACAAAGCCTTTTCCACATGCCTCCCTCACCTGGCTGTGGTCTCTCTGAATGTCAGCACAGTCTTATTTGCCCACCTGAAGCCCCCCTCCATCTCCTCTCCTTCCCTCGATCTTGTTCTGGCTTTTCTGTATTTGGTGGTGCCTCCAGCATTGAACCCCCTCATCTACAGCATGAGGAACCAGGAGCTCAAGGATGCTGTGTGGAAAATTAAGACTGTGTATATTTCGTAGGTCAGAACTGTCTGACTATTTTTTCACAAATGACTCAAAAGGCTACTCTTGCTACTCCTTGGTATGCAGCCAAGCCTGACCTCTGTTTTTGTGTTGTTGTGTTCTTCTTGTGTTTTCTATGATCTTATGCTGAATGTTTTTTCCCAGTTTTGTTCTTAGAATATTAGACCACAAAGAAATTCTTCATTTTGCTTTTGTATTTAAACAAGTTAAAATGCCTTTTGGTCTTATATCCTTCCTCTGAGACATTTTCTTGTTCTGCACAGGCAGTGTCCGTGTGCAGAGGTGGGGGGGGGGGGGGGTGGAAGAGTCAGGCCCAGCAGCACGGCCAGGGAGCACCTGGTCCATGCAGAGCTGCTCTCTTGCCACTGCCACCCTCTCCTTCTGAGCCCTGCTGGTGGTGTAAGGCCTGGCTGCTCCTGGAGCTTGGTGCCAGTGCTGCTGTGTGGCTATGCTGGGACCGCAGGCAGGGACAGGCAGTGGGTACTTGGGTGACACAGCTGGCCTCCACAACAGCATTTCCATCCTAAAAGGGCCATGACTGAAAGCTCACGTCCTCTTTCAGAGCTGCTGTCAGATCCAAACTTGCCCAGGGAATAGAATCCAAAGAGGCTCTACGCTCTGCCAGGCCGGGCATCTCTGAGTCCCCCAGGGCCACAGAAGAGCCACTGTGGGAGGCGGTCAGTGGCAGGGCCCCCACCAGATGGCTCTGCCCCTCACCCTGTCCAGCATGGCCCTGCAGAGAGCTCCCCCTGCCCCGGGCACCACAGCAGCCTCGTTCTGCAGAGCAGTACCACCAGCTGGGTTGTGGGGAGCATGGCAAAAGGCTGCAGCAATGGCCAGCCAGGCCAGCACAGATGTGCTCACCTGAGAGAGGTTCCCTGGGAGATGGGATGTCCTGGGAGAAGAGAAGGGCCTTCTCCACGTGCAGGGGAGACACGGGAACAGAAACCCTTTGCTGCTGCTGCCAGTAGGCAATTCATATGTTCATGGCGAGAGGTACAGGAGCAAACACAAAGGCCATCTCCTATCTCTAGGGGGGTCATGAGAAGCAGTGGGCAGACAGTGTCTTCAGGTCCCTTCTTTCTAACGGAACAGCTATGGAGCAACTGCCTGAATAGCACAGAATAGGTCAGGGGGAAGGCACCATCAGAGACCATCTAGTCCAAATTACAAGACCTGAATGCAGCTCTGAGATGTGCTTCCTTGAACCCGCGAGCTCCCTGTGCCCTTTCTTCATGCCTTGGGACATCTCAGAAGAGGGCAGAGCAGGGCAATGCACTGCAGGGCTGAAGTGTCTCCCAGCCTCTGGCAGTGGCTGCAGGAGCCAGAGGGACACTGCAAGTGCTGCAGTGCGCTGCCTGTGTGTGCAAGGCAGGGACTCGTGTCTCCAAAAACCGTGTGTATGAGCAGTGCATGAGGCCAGCTCAGATGTGGGCATCTTAAAGAGCCCTGACATTTCTCTGGCTGGGTCTCTAGAAACAACCCCCAGTGTTCCTGTGAGATTTCTCTCACACTCCTTGCACAGGTTCATTGCAAGTACCCCTCTGCCATTTCACACTACCCTGCCTTTCAGGACGAGTGCTGACAGCCAACTGGTGGCTGTTGGTGACAAACAACATGGCTTCACTAAAGACAGATGGTGGATATCAAATCCGGTGGCCTTCTATGACGGGCTTATAGCATTGGTGCAACAACATTTGTTAGTGACATGAACAGTGTGACTGAGTGCAGTCTCAGTGAGGTTGCTGATGACGCCAAGCTCGGTGGTGTAGTTGACATGTGGGAGAGAAGGGATGCCATCCATAGGGACCTGGACAGGCTTGAGAGAGGGGCCTCCTGAGATTCAACAGGGCTAAGTGGGAGTATTAGAACGAGTCTGGACAAGGCCAAAAAGATGACTGAAAGTCTGAAAGACTGAAAGTCTGGGGAACCTTTTCAGTAAAGACAGACTGAGAAAGCTGGTGGTATTCAGCTTGGAGAGACCCTACAGTGGCCTTCCTATACCTAAAGGGGGCCTCAGGGAGTATAGTAATGAGACAAGTAATATTTTACAGCCAAAAGGAGGTACTTTTAAATTAGATATAAGGAAGACATTCTTTCATTTTGGGGTGGTGATCACTGGAACAGGTTTCCCAGGCAAGTTGTGGCTGACCCATCCCTCACATATTTGTGGCCAGAAGCCTCCTTTGCCATAGCAAGGGGGAGAACCCCCCTTGCAAAGCTGCTGCTTAACCTCACCTCTTACCCATGGCACCTCCTCCACACCACAGAGCCCAACCTCAGCTCTCACTTTGCCACAAGCATTCTGCATGAGCACTACAGGGCCTAACTGTACTGCATCCTGCCCTGGCTCTGCCAATCCGCTGGGCAAAGGAGAGGGTGATGACATGAAGGGGATGCATTGGGGTGTGGAACAAGGGGCCTGGCAGAGACTAGGAGTTGAGGGAGAGGACAGGGCAAGGCAGCAAAGGCAGCATAAGTGGTGCTATTTTTGCAGGGCCAGGTCTATGCCTGCAGCCTGAGTGGGGGCAGCAACTGGCAGGAGGCGAGGGGAAGCCAGGAAGCACCTCCCAAGGCCACTTCTAACAGCAGAGAAAAGGCCAGGGCTGAGGGGAGGGGACCAGGCTGGAATGGCAGTGGTGAGGTCCCTGCCGCTCTGTGGCCTGGATGCCCTGCAGGAGATGTGCTGGCCAGCAGGCCTTGTGAGGTCACCCAGTGCATCACAGAGCACCCCAAGGCAGCAGTGATGGCACTGGAGAGGTGGGTGGCAGAGCCCAGCCAAGGGCTGGCTGTGGGCCCCCTCTGTTGCAACCATCTGATGGAGTACGGCAGGAGTAGGGCAGGCAGAGCTCATGGCCACCATGCTCATGGTTACCTTGCCACAGGCTGTGGTAGAGCTTGTGGCATAGCTGCCACATCCCCAGCCCCTCAGAAGGCACCACAGCTGCTGGGACAAAGGCAGAGCTTGATATAGAGCCAAGAGAAAAGGAGGTCATTGATGAGTAAGTTGAACAAGACTGGACCCAGTCTTTTGCACATTTTTGCACGTTAACAGAGAGATGATATAACAGGAGGGAACCTTGAACTACAGCTGAGCTGGGGAAAGAGCTCCTCCACCACACTCAGCACTCGCAGGGGAATTCCATCAGGGCCCACGCACTTCAGGATGCCCAGTTTCTCTACGTGGTTCCTGACCTGAGAATCATCCATCAGGGGGAAGTTTTCCTTGCAGAGGACCTTGTGAAACTCTGGGATTTGGTGAATGCATCTCATTCTGTTTTCCAAGGAGAAGTGAGCCTGTCCTTCCCATCTTGTGATGTTCTGCATCAGGGTCAGAACTACCCTATATATCATAGCAAGCTTGGATCAGACCGTAGAAAGAGCAACCAGGATGAAAAGAACCTGGGCACAATCAGGGATGCCAGCAGTGCTAAATACAGATATGGTCATGTCCACATTGGGATGCTCTAGGAGGAGTGTGTCCACCTATGCAAGGGACTTATCATTTTCTATGACTCCACACTGGTGTGGCCCTAACTGGAAGAGGGCTTCCCAGTTGTGGGGCTCCTTTTCTGAAGGAATGGGGAGTAATGGAGAGGGTTCAGAGGACGTATGCCAAGACAGGGTGAGAATTCTACCCTGTGTGGAGGTTGAGACCTGAGCTTCCTAGGCCTGGTGAAGCACGGGCTCAGGGCACTCATTTTGGAGCTCCTGAGAGCTGGAAATCTGCTTTCAGAGATGATCGCATGTTGCGAAGCACGGACGAAAGCACGACAGACACCAGCAGAGTCAGATCATGCTTCACCATTTTATTGCCCGAATAGCCCATAGTGAACTTTACAGGGGTGGACAGTGTTTCACACAAGATTATTGGTCAAAAGCACTCAGACAAACCGTTAAGAAAATAACACCACCTGCAAAAAAAGAACCCCCCCTTTTGATTAGAAGTTAGGAAAACAACCCCCTTTGTGCTTAACGGTCACGGTCACGTAGCCCTAGTCCTTGAGGCCAGCTGCTGATAACAATATTATCTGAGTTCCTTAATTGGGTGATGTGGGAGTCATTGCAGTGGGAGCTTCTCACAGTTAACTCTGGCAGCTTGGTTTGCTCAGCTACAGCAGGCCCTGAGATTTCTAAGGCCTACCCCTGGTTGTTTAAAGCAAGCTTAGATCGAACAATTATGCCAATTCCCAACAATCGCACATGTTGGGGAGGGAGAAAGAGCATGAGAAAGGAAAGCCGCTATAATCTGCTGTTTTGGAGGTCCGGCGTGGTGATGAGGAGAAGGAAATCCAGTCCAAGGGCGGTGCTGTGGTGACTCAGAGGGAGTCTGGTTCAGCCCATGGCTTTGTGTTTCAGGACAACCTGTGGGGAGATATCTAGGGGTACTGACAGGGCTGGAAGGCCCTGAGAGAAAGGAGCTCTTTGTCGCCTTGGCTTTGGCTTTTGTCTTTGCCACTGGGGCCTATGAGATAACACATTGTGCTCCTGACACTGGAACCATGTGGCCATCTTGCAGCCCTGTGCATTGTGCAGTGTTGTTGTACTTTTGTCCTTTTATTTCCATCGCACACTCCATATCTCACTGCCCCTTGAAGAGCAGTTTGAGGTACAGAAGCTTTCTTCCCAAAGGCTGGGTGTCAGGTCTTTGTGTTTGCATTGTTAAAACACATTGTTTCCTCCGCATCAGGGCCACTTTTACTTTGTCTTTTCCTGCCCATCATCACTGCCTCCCATTTTCTTCTCTAACTAGTCCATAGGGGAGCTGTGGTAGTGATGGTCCCCAGTGGGACCAATTAACAATCCCAGAAACTTCAACATTTCTTCTGGGCTTCCCTTCTTGTGCAGCCTGCACTATCTCCTCTCAGCATCAGAGGTCCATGGACTCAGCACCAAATACACCCTGGGGCCTTGTACACACCTTTTGCTCAGGACCAACTGGCCCATTTTCAACCGCTGTTCACATGGAACCCTGCTCCACTTCGGCCTTCAAAGCTCTCGTTTGAGTAGTTGCTACTATCACTGAGATCTGCACTTCCAGCGGCTCCACCCAGGCCTGTGTCCCAAGCTTTCAGGTGCACCACAGCGGCCCTCCTACTCGTCACGGTGTAGCCCCCAAGGCTCCGCACCGCTGGCAAAAGCCAGGTATGGGCCTGACGCTCCAGTGTGATCCATTTTCAGGGCTAGTAGGTTAGGCAGGTGAGTTGTTACACACTCCTTAGTGGATTCCAACTTCCATCCTGTTATATGGATCAGCCAACACCTTTTCTGGGCTCTGATGAGTGTCGGCATCGGGTGCCTTAACCCGGCGTTCAGTTCATCCTGCAGTGCCAGTTCTGCTTACCAAAAGTGGCCCACTGAGCGCTTGCATTCCACGGCCCGGCTCCACACCAGCGAGCCGGGTGTCTCACCCATTCAAAGAATAGGTTGAGATCGTTTCGGCCCCAAGACCTCTAATCATTCACTTGACCAGGTAAAACTGCCTTGCCCCCGAGCACCAGCTATCCTGAGGGAGACTTCGGAGGGAACCAGCTACTAGATGGTTCAATTAGTCTTTCGCCCCTAGACCCGGGTCGGATGACTGATTTGCATGTCAGGACCACTACGGACCTCCACCAGAGTTTCCTCTGGCTTTGCCCTGCCCAGGCATAGTTCACCATCTTTCGGGTCCTAGCACGGATGCTCATGCTCCACCTCTCCAGTGGTGCAGCAAGACAGGTCGGTGGTGAGTCTGGGGCCCAATGCACAAGCACCCCGGCATCCCACCTCAGCTGGCACGCACCGGCCCTCACCTTCATTGCACCATGGGCTTTCGCACGAGCCACCACCTTGTGCACATGCTAGACTCTTTGGTCCGTGTTTCAAGATGGGTCGGGTGGGTAGCCAATGTCGCTGCAGACCCCAGGTGCCCTCTCATAGCCGCGTCCAGCCCAGCAGCACCACGCAGCTGGGGCACACTGAGCGCAATCTTTCCCCGTCGACAGCGGCTCCGGGGGCCAGCAGGCCCAGCCAACCCCCTGCATGGCTCCAGCAATGAGGACTTGGGCCCTCTGAGAGTGGCACGAGGGATGGGGGCTTTCATACATCACACTTCCCGTGCCCCACTGTGGGACAGGGATTCGGCACTGAGCTCTTCCCTCTTCATTCGTAGTTACTGAGGGAATCCTCGTTAGTTTCTTTTCCTCCACAGACTAATATGCTTAAATTCAGCGGGTCACCACGTCTGACCTGAGGTCATGAACGGAAAAGAACACTCCGCCATCTGACTCACCATGCCAAGCAGACAATGCCACACACCACAGATTGCTCCCCATTTGCCATGAGCTGCCTGGACACACGGAATGTGCCACAGGAAACAGGCATTAGTCAAGCGATGCTCAGACAGGCATAGCCCTGGGAGGAACCCAGGGCTGCAAAGTGTTTTGAAGTGTCAATGATCAGTGTGTCCTGCAATTCATATTAATTCTTGCAGATAGCTGGGTTCTTCATCGATGCATGAGCCAACTGATCCACCACTAAGAGTTGTCTGCCTTTTCGGCACCACCCCACACACATGGAGGGGGCAGGGCCACTCCACGCAGCCCCTTCCAAGGGTACTCCCTGATGGAGCCACGGTTCCCAACCGACACAGACACGACCCCAAACAGCCGCCCCTCTCTTCACGCCAATGCTGGCTGCCGAGCGAAGGTACATAACCGTGGGCCAACAGACAGCACAGCAAGCTGCAACCACAGTGCGGGCGGGTGTCGCCTCCACTGACTGTACGAGCACACATGAAAGAAGGAAGGGGAGACCTGAGCAACAAGGAGGGGAGCCCGTGCTCCCGACGACAACCTGGGCTGACAACCCAGGCTTGCTCTTGGTTCAAGTCTGGTCCAGGTGCCCAATTCAGCCCAGCCTGACGGAGACAGCCGTGTGCCCACTATGCCACCTTGCCCAACACCTCAGTTTGGCCTGTCCCAATGCCAAAGACCTCCACAGCACCACTGCCACTGTGCCTGATGTGGCCACATGAGCCCACACCATCAGTGGGATGGGGCACAACAGACCACCCGATGGCCACCCACACACTGCCACCTTTCCCACAACGGCACACGACAAACCGCCTTCAGCCACCTTCTCCTGCTTTCGTGCTCGTCCTGGCGGCACCTGATGCGGATGCATGGCCGGGCAGCCACCGGGACAGCACCAGAACGGGAGGGCGGCTGGGCTTGCCTTTGGGGGGGGCGCGTCAGGTCGCAGCTCCCCCACGCTCATCCCCGGCAGTCCCCGCGCTCAACCCCCATGGACAGCAAGGCTGGAGAGGGATTCCAATCTGCTCCTCTCTCCACAGTCTGGTTTCGGCAGGGATACGCCGCGTGCGCTCGGCCGCTGTTGGCCACACCTACACTCGGAACGGGCTGAGTCGCGGGTCTCGGCTCCCTGCCCCCATCGAGTGCTCGGCTCGTGTCTGGCACCGGCCATGCATCCGCTCCTTCCATGCCGGCCTTGCCGGCCGCTCCAGGTGAGCCGGTGGGCGGGCCGGAGTAGGGGCATCCCGTCGCCGGTCTCCGCACGGAGGGGAGCCCGGCAGCGGCGGTGGCACTGGCCGGCGGCAGACGAGCGGGTGGGACAACCGATCCCCACCCTACTGCCAACTTCTGCGGCCAGAGAACACGAGTAGACCTGCTGACCACAGGAGGACCTGGCAACCGCAGGTGGAGATGGTGAGACCTGCCGTCCGGGACCGAACACAGTCGATCTGCCTTTCTTCGCTTTTCATACACGCCGTTCCGGGACTTTTCGGGCCTTTCAGGGGCTTTCCGGAACTTTTCGGTGTTTTTCGTGTGGACGGAACCACTCGGGAATCGCTTGACAGACCGACAGATGGGCGCGTAGCCTTTGGAAACGCGCGCGTCCGTCGATGCCAGGTAGACCCCGACGCCGTTCTCACAGCTGTCCTGGCAGCGACGCCTCGCGGTCGCCATGGGCTATGCAAGTATGGCGACCGCGCCCGGGTAGACCTGGCGGCCGCAGGAGGAGGCAGGGAGACCTGATGGCTGTCGTCTGCAACAGGTACACGGCGCCCGCGGCACCCCGAGGCGGGGAAGACCTGCTGGCCGGGACAGAACACCGTCGATTTGCCTTTCTCTGCTCTTCATACAGGTCCTTTCGAATCTTTCGTGCCTTTCCAGGTCTTTTCGGGTCATTTCAATGCTTTTCGTGTGGATGGACCCACTCGGGAATCACTTTACTGACTGACTGATGGATTCATTTGCATGCGTGTGCTCAGTCTCATAGGTAGCGATCCACCCACCGTTGACCAAGAGACCTAGACCTCTGAGTTGCCGTTGGCAAATCGAAACTGCTAAAAACACAACCCACCGACTAAAGCAAGCCACAGGCCTCGACTCCTGTCACGGTGGACTCCGAGGTGGGGCGGAAGCAGGGGAACAGGTACATGGGGGAGAAGTGCTATCTCACTCGGGCCGCCAGGTCTACCTGCCACCACTGCCACGGAGACAGCAGGAGGGCTGTCTACAAGCTGCCTGGTTTTGCTTCACTTTGCTTTGTATTTGGACTGAGCTACTGAGGAATCATTTTTCCCATCACCCGATGGCTGAGTTGCCACAGACACGCATCCACACGCAAGCACGGGGACACACAAACCGCTGAGTCGCGCAGGTTTTCGAGCCACTAGTACCCGAGTGAGAGCCCCTGAAGTGAGAGTGAGCGGCAGCGGGGTCCTCGGGCTCGAAGGGCGGTGGACTAGGAGGAGGGGCGCAGGCGGGGGACGGGTCTGTCAGAGCCAGAACCGCTATCAGAAACCGGCCGCCAGGTCTACGCGGCGCCACTGGGACGGAGCTGGAGTTTCCACCCTTTGGCGTGCTTTTTCTGGCAGCACGCCAAAAGGTGGAAACCTTTTTTTTTTCTGCTTTCCTCTGCTTTGCTTTTCCTTGCACTGCATTGCTTTGCTCTGCTTTTCTGTGCTAGGCTTCATTTGCGGACTGTCCCACCCATTTTGCCAATGGGTCAATAGATGCATTTACACACACATACATGATTAGTCCAACAGGTTGGTGAGCTGCTAGTGTCCAAGCGAGAGCCCCTGGTGTCAGAGCAGCCAGCGGCCCGAGGCAACTGGGGGCCATGGCCATGCTCTCCTAGCCTCCTCAAACAGCGCTGGCACGGGCTCCCTGCCCACCTCCCCGTAGCCCAGCAACTGGTCCCAATTCATGTGGGACGGCTGGGGGGGTGCATTTTCGATCGACACTATGTAACTACATTTGGCTTTTCACTGCACTGCTCTGCTTTCCTTTTTTTTTCCTTGCGCCACTTTGCTTTGTTTTTTGTGGTGCTATTTTGCTTTTCCTTGTACTGCTTTGCTTTGTCTTGCAAGGCTGTGGTTCGCTTTGCTGTTTTCTTCTTTGCAGTGTTAGGCTTCTTTTGCAGGCTTCTTTTGCAGTGTCCCACCAATTTTGCTGATGGGTCAATGGATGCATTTGCATACACAGAGACATGCTAGGTCACACAGGTTGGACTCCCCACAGCCCAGCAATCATCCCCTCGGAGCTGGCAGGTGGGGACAGGGTGTCTATTCCATGGCCCCCACTGTCCAGCAAGCCACCAGGTGGATCCCGTTCCTATTTGTCTGGGGAGGGTAGGGGGTGAGAATGAAAATAAGTAACTACTCGATTCCTAAAACTAAAGCAGAAAATAGGCAACATAAATTATTCTTATTATTACTATTTCTGCTTGACTTTGCTTTTCCTGATGCTGCTTTTCTTTTCCTAGCAGGGCTTTACTTTGGCTTGCTTTGCTTTTCTTTGCATTGCTCTGCTCTGCTTTGCTGTGCTAGGCTTCTTTTGCAGACTGTCCCATTGATTTTGCCGATGAGTCAATTTATATATTTATGAACACATAAATATAGATGCACAACTTGGCCTACCCACAGCCCAGCAACTGTCCCTTCATAGTTGGCAGGTTGGAGCAGCAGGCCTGGCCACCTGACATGATCTATTTTGTGACCCCAGCCATGCAGCGAGTTGCCATGTGGGGCCCACAGCTATTCTACTTGGGATAGTTTTGGGTGAAGTTTTCAATGACAATAACTAGATGATTCCCAAAACTACAGTGGAAGAAAGGCAACAATAAATAAATATTAAACCAGCTAAAGCAAGACATGGTTCTTGCCTCCTGTCACGATGGACTATGAAGTGTGAAGCAGTCCAGGGACTGTGCAAGCAGGGTACAGTCACTGTCCAGCTCTGGCCACGAGCTGTAACTGGCATGAGGGCCCTCTGGTCTTTCCCCCACAGACTCTTGGAACTGACAGGAGGGCTGGCCTCCAGCTGCTTACATTTGCTTCGCTTCTCTTTGTTTTTCCTTGCTCTGCTTTGCTTTGTTTTTCCTGGCACAGTTTTGCTTTTCTTTCCTTCTCTACTTTCCTTTCCTGCTCTTGCCCCTGCTTTGCTTTGCCTCAGATTGCTTTGATTTGACTTGATTTGATTTGTCTTTCCTGGCAATCCTTTGCTTCTCCTTGTGCTACTTTCCTTTGCTTTGCCTTGCCTGGCCCTGCTTTGCTTTGCTTTTCCTGGCTCTCCTTTGCCCTTCCTGGCCCTGATTTCCTTGGTTTTCCTGTCCCAGCTTTGCTTTATTTTCCTTTGCTTTTCTTGTGATGCACGGAAACAAACTTTAGAACTCAAGGAGGGTTATAAAGCAGGTATGTTTACTGCTGCACTGGGTGCAAGGGGGATCACTCCTCCTATCTTGCACACCAAGGGTTACTACCAGGGTGCTTATATTGATGAGATATATGCATATTCATTTCACTTCTCACACACACACACACATATACGTCTCTTGCATATTTGTTAGATATCCAAAGAGTCATTAACATAGGTTCCCGCTCCTATTTGCATGCACACTATAGTCCTCGGGTGGTCATCCGGCATACTCTGGTGGTCTTTTGAAGAAGGCCAGAAGTCTTCCTCACTGCTAAGCTTTTGACCCTTCCTCTCATTTTCAAACTTCAGCAGTTCTTGATGGTCAGTCAGTTCTTGATGGTTACCTTTAGGGTCATCCTGTCCTTGTGGTCAATCCAGAGAAGGGCAATGAAGCTGGTGAGTGGTCTGGAGAACAAGTCCTATGAGGAGCGGCTGAGGGAGCTGGGATTGTTCAGCCTGGAGAAAAGGAGGCTCAGGGGCAACCTTATTGCTCTCTATAGGTACCTTACAGAAGGTTGTAGAGAGGTGGGGCTTGGTCTGTTGTCCCACATGCCTGGCGACAGGACAAGGGGGAATGAGCTAAAGTTGCACCAGGGAAGGTTAACGTTGGATATTAAGAAAAACTTCTTTACCAAAAAGGTTGTTAGACACTGGAACAGGCTGCCCAGGGAAGTGGTTGAGTCATCATCCCTGGAGGTCTTTAAGACGTTTAGATGTAGAGCTTAGTGATATGGTTTAGTGGAGGACTTGTCAGTGTTAGGTCAGAGGTTGGACTCGGGGATCTTGGAGGTCTCTTCCAACCTAGACAATTCTGTGATTTTGTAATATACAACATACTTCCTGTTTCATTCCCGTCCTTGTGGCTGACAACACTCTTCCCGTCTCAGTCCTGTCCTTATGGTTGATTTACAAAATATATCTGTGTGTGTGCATGTGTGTTGGTTTTATTCAGGTGCGCAGCTGAGCTCCACCATGGCTGCTCTCAAATACAACACGAAGAGCTCCAGGTTTGAGATAAGGACGATTTAATTAAAGGGAAAAGGGAGAGCGGGAGGGGGAAAGAGGCAAAATTAAAAAAAAAAAAAAAAAAAGTCCATACAGAAGCACAGAGAGAGAAAAGCAGTTAATGTCTGCTTCCCATAGGTGAGTGATGTTCAGCCACGTCCTGGGAAGCAGGGCCTCAATATGCATAGTGGTTGTTCAGGAGGACAGACACTTCCACCACAAGAATCCCCTCCCCCTCTTCCCTTTTCCCACTTTTCATTGCTGAGTGTGACATCATACGGCATGGAATGTCCCCTTGGTTGGTTTAGGTCAGCTACCCTGGTGATGTTTCTTTCTCACTTTTTTTGCCCGCCCCCTAGGAGGGTTAGAGAGAGTCCTGATGTTGTGCCAGCACTGCTCAGCAGCAGACACAACACTGGTGTGATACCACTGCTGTTCTAGCTCCAAGTGCAGGGCACAGCACTGTATGGGCTGCTGCAGGGAAAGTTAACTCCATCCCAGCCAGACCCAGCACATAGTGTCAGCTAAAATTTTCAAAAACAGCACTGTGTGACTTATGTAGATCTGCTATAGCTCTACAGTTAACCTGTTAGCATCTATTTCTGACTTCAATCCCTCTCCCCCCTTTTCTAAACCATTAGTAAATTCTTTTATTTATTTCTACAAAATACTATTTTTTTCTAAACACTTCCTAAAGTACTTTCCTGATTCTGTCTTCTGACAAAGTTGATGCTTTTTCCAGGATTCATAGTTGGTTAGGTCATTTTTACTACAAACAAATAAAACACTTTAGCAACAGACATATCAGAACTCCTAAGATGATTAATAAAATTAATAATACAAATAATTGTTTTAGCCAGGTGAAATTGGGCAACCATGAGGTTAATTTATCCCACAACTCTTAAGTCCCCAAGTAGATCCATCCTGAGATAGTTGATGGAGAACCTTGGCATGTTCCCAAATTTTCTGAATGTTGGTCTCTATTTCCCTAGATTCGTCAACATAGGTGCAACAACTGGTATTGATTAATGTACAGACTCCTCCTACATTGGCTGTTACGATATCGAGGGACATCCTGTTCTGCATTACTACTACTTTCAAGGACTGTAGTTCTTTGTCCAGGCAAAAGAGAGCATCGGCAGTGAAATTTGCTATTATTTCCATCTCAGCCAAAATATTCACTATGGTCCTTTCTAACAGATACACACCTAATGAAGGAATTAATGCCCTAACAAAGCTGTGATATCCTGCATTGTATCTGACTAGGGGGTTGGTAGAGGTTTGTTTTTTAATTTTCTCCATGTGCCTCATACTATTCTTTTCAAGTCTCTTTTACTGAACATATGCAAAGGGAGGGGGAGGGAGGTGTGCAGGGCTAAGTGACCCATAATACAATCCCCAATCCAATTTCTAGGTAACTAGAAATTGATTCGGGACAAGCAACGCAGGCATAGCGACCAAAGGGAACCCTGCTGAACAAATCAAGTTGACAGCAGGACTGCAGCTTCCACCCTGGGACCACACCTAACCCCAGGTGAGCAGCGGGCAGAAGTATGGGGGCGAACCTATCGGCTGAGGAGGAGGCAATAGTGAAATTGTTGAGCAAACTTAGAGAAAAGAGGGATAAAGTATGATGCATATAAACTGAAACTACTGCTAATGTTTTTGCAAAAAACCACTGCCCTGTCAAGTGTATTGGCAGTGTTTGATGTAGCTACTTGAGATCATGCAGGGACTATTTTTTGGGATGCCGCTTCTCGGGGAAATACCACAGCAGTGGAGTTAATGACGACTTGGCGTTTAGGAACTGAAACATTAAGAGTTTGGTGGGCAGAAAAAAAGGTACAAACTGCAGTGGCACAGGCAAGCGAAGCACAAGGTGGCGCTTGTGCACCGACAGAAAAGACCAACCTGATTGATATTGAAAGGAAGCAGAAACAAGCCCTAGCCCATTTCCTCCACCTTTGCCACCATCGGCGACCCTGATAGGGGATGTTTCTATGCCCTCCATTTCTTCCCAAAGCAACCCCCCTCGATCAAGTAAAGATTTTGACCCTTGCAAGCGCTGGGACAATATATGCTGAGAGGCACTGAGAGATGGGGACCTGATAGGCACAGCCTTTCCAGTAACAGTACAGAATAATGGGCCAAATGAGTATAACGCTTTTCAGTGGGACTTGATAAAAGAACTGAGAAAAACAGTCATGACCAACCGATTGCATGCACCTGTCACCCAATCACTATTAGAAAATGTGATGACAGGTCAGTTGCTAGTTCCGTATGATTGTCACCAAATAGCCACTATGATCCTCACCCCGACTCAGAAATTGTTATGGGAACAGAAATGGAGAGAACTGTGTGAGATAGCGGCACTGCAGAATTTAGAAAGAACATTAGGCGACCCTCTTATGGGTGCAGGGCTTCCTCAGTTTATGGGGACTGAGCTGTTAATAGACCCACGATTACAAGTTCGGCTCAATGATGCCATCTTGCGACAGTCAGCCTAACTAGCATTATAAGCCTTGCTGAAACTGCCAGAAGCATGAAGGAGCCAGCCTTCTTTTAGTAGCATACAATAAGGAGTCAATGAACCTTATATGTAATTTATAGATAGATTGAGGGATTCACTGAACAAGCAAATAGATAATCATGAAGCTAAAGAGGCTCTCATACTGAAACTGGCGATTGAAAACGCTAACACAGATTGTAAAAAGATTCTGCAATCCATGTCTAATGGGACAACCTTGGTACAAATGATAGAGGCTTGCAGTCGTGTGGGGTATGTTGAACACCATACGACCACACTAGCCAGTGCGTTCGCTGCAGCATTAGCAAAGGGCAATGATAAACGATGTTTTTGGTGTCAAGAGATAGGACTTTTTGCTCACAGAAAGGAGGGGGCTCTGTGGTGGCGACAAGTTCAGCCCCTCCTGGTGTCTGTCTTCACTGCAAAAAGGAATAGCACTGGGCCAGCCAGTGCCGCTTGAAGTATAATGCAGAGGGCCAAACCTTACAACTGTGGAAAGGAAAGGGGAAGCCAAGCACAGGGCGGGGGCACACAATGACACGAGTACCCCGTGGGGCTGGCCAACTCCAAATGCTATGCAAGCTGCCTCTTGAGTCATGATGACATCCGTAGTGGCTCCCTCGCAAAACCCCCTGAATGCGTCACCATGGGTTCCCTCTCCGCCAAAATCCGAGGAAGTGCCAGAGTGGATCTCTCCACAAAAGTAGATGGCACTGTGTGGGATAACAAGGTCCAAAACTACCATTGAATGTCAAGGGACTGATAGGGGAAGGATGCAGTGCTATATTATTGGGACGATCCAGTACCACTCTGACAGGACTTTTTGTGCTACCAGGGGTGATGAATCCCGATTATGAAGGCATAATACACACAATGGTTTGGACACCTCCCCTCCAGTACATGTCCCTGCTGGGACACGGCTAGCTCAACTGATACTATTTAAAGCTATAGTTCCCTGTACAGAAAATAATACATGGGGTGATGCAGGGTTTGGATCAACAGGACAACCAAAAATCCTCTGGGCAACCACTCTCGCCACCTCAAGGCCTATGATGACTTTAACATTTTATTATCCAAAACCGACACAGACTACTCAGGCGTTATTTCTATGTTGGTGGACACTGGGGCTGATGTCACGGTTATAGCCATAAAGGACTGGCCAAAGGACTGGACTTTAGAATCGACAATGAAGGGACTTGTAGGAATAGGAGAACCATTGCAAGCCTATTAGTACAAATACATGCTAACAATCAAAACACAAGAAGGCTCTAACTTTTCTATACACCTGTATGCTGCTCTCATCCCAGTTAACCTTCTTGGCAGAGACATGATGGCACAAGGAGACTTCACTGTGAGATGACCTGAAAATTTTCGGCCATTGGAAAGTGACTGACAATGAAACTCACCTGGAAAACTGAAAAGCCAGTGTGGATGGATCAGTGGCCACCCCTGCAGAAAAGGTCACAGCATTACAAGAACTTGTTCAGGAGTGCTGCAGGAAGCACGGCCGAAAGCACGACAGACACCAGTAGAGTCAGATCATGCTCCTTTTTATTGCCCGAATAGCCTAACTTTTATAGAGAACTTAAAAGGGGTGAACAGTGTTTCACACAAGATTATTGGTCAAAAGCACTCAGACAAACAACCAGAAGAAAACAACCTCACCTGCAAGAAAACAACCCCTTGTGATTAGCACTCACATAGACCTTGTCCTTGAAGCCAGGTTCTGGTAACAATATTTTTCTGAATTCCTCAATTGGGCGATGTGGGAACACTGTCATGGGAACTTCTCATAGTTGCCCTGGTAGCTTGGTTTGCTCAGCTACAGCAAGCCATGGGATTTTTGCTGTTTCAAGAAATCCCTCAACACAGGAGCAATTGAAAGCAGGACACATAGTCCCAACCACCAGTCCATGGAACTCACCCAAGTTCGTAATTAAAAAGAAGAGTGGGAAATGGAGATTACTACACGACTTAAGAAAAATAAATGAGGTCATGGAAAAAATGGGAACTCTCCAACCAGGTTTGCCTTCTCCCACCATGATTCCGCGTAACTGGAATATTATTATTGTTGATCTCAAGGACTGTTTATTTACCATTCCACTCCACCCTAAGGATGCACCGCGATTTGCATTTTCGGTACCAAAAATAAACAAAAGCGAACCCATGGATAGATATCACTGGTCTGTTCTTCCACAAGCGATGAGGAATTCTCCAACTATATGTCAAACGTACGTTGCTAAAGCTCTGGCCCCTATTAGAAAACAATATCCCGAGACCTATATTTATCATTACATGGATGATATATTGGTAGCGTTTCATACAGAACCATTAACCCATGAAATAATTCAGAGGTTGAGACAAGAACTGCAAACATAGGGGTTGCAGATAGCCCCCGAGAAAATCCAAGTAGAAGCACCATGGAAATACCTGGGCTGGAAAATCTTACGACAAACCATTCAACCCATTAGCATCGCACAAGAAGTTAAGACATTGAATGATCTACAGAAGCTTATTGGTAATTAATTGGATACGAAACTATTGTGGAATTAATAATCAAGTATTATCACCATTGTTCGATCTCCTGAAAGGTGACAATGATATCAACATGCCTCGGCAACCGACAGGAAGCAAAGACAGCACTGAGTCACATAGAAGGAGAACTCAGGAAGCAGCAATGTCACCGATGAGTAGGATTGCCTATTCAGCTTTATTTGTGTAACCAGGACCTGCAACCCCCCAGCTCTTATAGCACAATGGGATCCAAATGCCCTCGATCCATTATTCTTGTTGAAATGGGTATTTCTGCCACAGCAACCCACAAAGACACGAGCAACAAGAGTAGAAATGTTTGCGGCCTTAATAAAAAGGGACAGGGAAAGAATTGTTAAAATAGCCAGAATTGAGCCTGAAACCATCGTAATACCCATTGTGAAGGAATATCTTGATTGGTGCCTGCAAAACAGCCTGGAAATGCAGCTGGCTTTCATGGGCTTTACTGGATGAGTGGACATACACCTCCCCTCTCACAAATTGATTATATTTTATAATAATATAAGAACTGAACCAAAACCACTATATCAATGGCAAACAGTACAAGGCCAAACTGTTTTTACTGATGGGTCGGGGAAGACACGGAAAGCAGTTGTTACATGGGAGAAAAATGGACAATGGCAGCACATGATCGATGTGGTACAGGGCTCCCCCCAAATCATAGAACTACATGCTATTATTATGGCCTTTAAAAATTGGTCCAATAAACCGCTAAACATTGTGGCGGATTCGCAATATGCTGTAGGAGTAGTACAATGAATAGAAAGGGCACAAATACGCTACATTCAGAATGAGATGCTGGTTTTAAAATTTAAAGAGCTCCTATTCCTTGTTGAGTGACGTCTGTACCCGTATTGTGTGATACATGTTCGCGGTCATACTGCGCTACCGGGGATTTTCACTGAGGGCAACACTCGAGCTGATCTTTTAACCAATTTGGCCATACAACTCCCAGTCCCTAATAAACTACTTCAAGCTCACACCTCCCATCAATTCTTTCAGCAGTCTGCTGGACCATTGGCCAAGCAATTCTCTATTCCACTAGGAGATGCAAAACTTATTATACAAACTTGCCCTGACTGCCAACAGCTACAAGGACTTTCACAGGAAGTGAATCCTAGAGGTCTTAGCTCACTACAGCTTTGGCAAACTGATGTGACACATGTTCCTGAATTCGGCAGATTGAAATATGTCCATGTATCTATAGATACTTTCTCACATGCTCTATGGGCAACTCCCCTGAGTGGGGAAACAAGCAGACATGTTCAGGCACACTTTCGACTTGCCTTTGTAACTTTAGGCATTCCCCTAGAGATCAAAACTGATAACAGACCCACGTACGTCAGTAGCTCCATGAAAAAGTTTTTTCACACATGGGGTATAACCCACAAAATGGAAATCCCCCACTCTCCAACAGGACAAGCTATAGTAGAACACACACACAGAATGCTTTAATCTTTGTTAGAAAAACAAAAACAAAACAAAACAAAAAAAAAGGAAACAATGGAAACACCACAAAACAGAATAGCAAAAGTGCTATATGTGATGAACCACCTAACCATGCCTTTTTCACATGAAAAAATATCCCCGATAATAAAGCATTTTGGGGCACAAAAAACAGTCCTCACCTCGTTATATGAAGAAAGACCATTAGTCAAAATACATGTACTTAGTCTCAATACTGGGGCGTGGGAGGGACCATACTCTTTAATAACTTGGGGCTGAGGATATGTTTGTGTTTCCACAGAAGGAGCACCAAAATGGATTCAGCATGAGCAGTACGACCCTGGTTGGAACCATCATTCTCTTCAGACTCTGCGGCCTCGGAAGGTCCTGGGTCTCCATCCAGCCTTAACGAAACATCTGGGTCACCCTCACCAACATGACAGGGCAAGAGCATATCTGCCTGTCCATGGCGATTGCATATAACCCATTTACGATGTGCTAGTCAGCACACCACTAAGAGAGGAGCATCTGAGTGACATCATCAACAGCACCAGTAGCAGAAGCTTTCTCGTCCACAGATGGAACAACTCCAGTCCAGGGAACGCCAGCAAGGAAACGATGAATAATTGGGATGGCTGGGCACCATACCTTCCTCAAACAACACTGGAACCGCAAGAACTCAACATTCTAGGTTGTGTTAATGCACCAGCCTGTATAAGGTTTAACTATATGGGTAGTAACCTCACAGCAATCGATGTCACACCTGGACTAGGAATATACCGCAATGAATCAATGTGGTGCAACTACACTTCTCCTAATGTGTCTAGATCCTCAAATGCACCGCTAGCACTGCCACCCGGAGTGTTCCTCTTCTGTGGTGACAGAGCATAGCAGGGTACTCCATTGTATATCAAAGGAGGACCATGTATGCTTGGTCAGTTAACCTTACTAACACCTAATACGTTAATGATACTAAATATTACAAAACACCTCAGGCACACTAAACGATCTGTTCAGCATTATCAGGAGAATTGCAAAGACAATCTCGATTTCTGGCAAGCAGATAAAGTCATCACTGCTTCGTTTTTCGTGCCTGGTGTTGCTGCTGCTCAAGCGCTGACAACACTTAACAAATTAGAATGCTGGCTGGCTAAGCAAACCAATGCAACCTCTGCAGCATTGAGTGCATTATTAACCAACACTGACTCTGTTAGACATACAACGCTGCAGAACAGGACCGCAATAGATTTCCTATTGTTAGGACAAGGTCATTGGTGTGACGAAGGCATGTGTTGAACTTAAGTGACCATTCTCAGTCGATTCACCAACAATTATCCAAACTCAAGGAGCTCACAGACAAGTTAACAAGTAGCACGTGGGGGTTGGAATCATGGTTGCAAAGCCTGGGAATAGGGGGATGGTTGAGAGAACTTATAAGAGGAGCACTTGTAGTGCTGATTAAGGTAATTGTGATTCTGTTAGTCGTACCATGCCTATTTCAATGCTTACAAAGAATGTTTTTACACTCAGTGCAATCAGCTTGGCTCATAGAAACACAAAAAGGGGGAATTATGGAAGCTCAGTTTGGAAGCCAGTGGAATCTGCTAAACACAAAAATAAAGTAGTTAGTAGAAAAATGCAAGATAAAGTACAAGACAAGTAGCACAAGGTCAAAGAAGAAGTAATAATTGAGGAGTTGAGAAAACAACCAGCACAAGCAGTCCGCATGACAACAAATCAACGAGCAGAATAAGAGCGTGATAGTTGCCTGAACACTAGTATAGCCACCAATGAGCAAGCTTGCCAAGTAGCATAACTGGCACATGCAGAGATGTTAAGGGTATAAAATGCAAGAATGTATACTCAATAAACGCTTCAGTTGCACACCAGCCTGGAGTCGTGTGATAAATTCCCTTCAGCTGAGTATTTACCTTTGGCCTATTTAACTCTTTCGGTAATATGATCTCTGACCAATTTTCATTCAGCCCTAATTTGGGTAGGAGACATTGTATTTCATAAATGGGACAGTGGAGTTTATCAGTACCATCTAGTCAGTTACTTGTTCCATAGTACTGTTCTTTGTCTTGCAAATATAAGAGGTATCATGCAGTGCATGCTGGTCCAGTTCAGTCCAATTATTTACTGGGACTCCAAGGAATGAGGAGGCAAAGTTACCAGCTTGTCCACATACACAAAAATCACTAATATTAGTATACTTTACAATGTTTTTCACAACTGAATCATACATGTTAGCATCAAAAGCCACATCAGACATGCTAATTAAAGCTGTAATTACAAAGAACCAAACTAATGTCTTCACAAATGAAGTCTTAAAGGTCCAGGTGCTGTTGACCTACATTGTGGTTTAGTGGCCTTCTTGACTCTGGTATGGTGAATCCAGGATGCTTGTTCCTTGATCTTTATAGCCATGTGAGAGGTCAGTAGTACTTGGAAGGGATCCTCACAGTTCAGTCGCAAAGGTGTATCTGCAAAAGACCTAACATATACATAATCTCTGGGTTCAATATTATGCACGGGTCCATCTAACCCATGAGCTCTAGTTCCCAAGACTAATTTCTCTACTTCCCAGAGCTGTTTCTGCAGGCTTATTATATAATCTATCAATATCTTGCTGCTGGTCTGAGTTGATATTCCAAACTATACCATACAGGGCCTTCTGTACACTATTTCGAAAGAACTCAACCCCTCCTTGATCCTGGGCTTAGTCCTGGTTCTCACAAGTGCTAGAGACAATGACTGAGGCCAGGACAAACTGGCCTCATGTCCTAATTTTACAATCTGTAGGTAAATTAGAATCACAGAGTCACAGAATCACAGAATCGTCTAGGTTAGAAGAGACCTCCAAGATCACCGAGTCCAACCTCTGACCACTCACTGGTTAGTGACTGACACTAACCAGTCCTCCACTAAACCTTATCACTAAGCTCTACATCTAAACATCTTAGTGGTTGACCACTCGATTGAGGGTTATATAAGGTATGTAGTTGCCAATCTACTCCCAGAAGCTTACTGACTTGTTAAACGACCTTCACAATGAAGTGATGAAATGATCCGATGAAATTACCACACGAACCCCAAATTTCAGTAATATTTCTCATAACAATGCCTTGGGTATATCCTTAGCCTTGTTAGTTTGTCAAGGTGTCCTGGTTTCAGCTAGGATAGAGTTATTTTTCCTCATACTAGCTAGTATGGTGCTGTGTTTAGGATTTAGAACGAGAATAATGCTGATAACACACTGATGTTTTAAATGTTGCAGAGCAGTGCTTACGCTAAGCCAAGGACTTTTCAGCTTTTCACACTGTCCTGCCAGCACGCAGGCTGTGGGTGCAGCTGTAGCTTGGAGAGGACAGACCCAGGACAGCTGACCCAAACTGGCCAAAGGGGAATTCCACACCATCTGACATCATGCTGAACAATTAATACGGGGTAGCTGGCCAGGGTGGGGGGGACCAGCTTGGGAATAGGTTGGGCATCAGTCAGCGGGTGGTAGGCAATTGTATTGTGCATCACTTGTTTTGTACATATTATTGTTGTTATTATTATTATTATTATCCTTTCTTTCCTCTCCTAATAAACTGTCTTTATGTCAACCCACAGGTTTTCATTTCTTTCTAATTCTCTCCCACCATCCCAGAGAGGGAGAAGAGAGGGGGAGCGAACGGCTGTGTTAAATCATAACAGCATAGAGGCCTGTTGTGTGAGGGGTTTCATAAAGGCTCCCAAAAGGAGTTCAGATCTACCCAAAGCCTTCTGCTGGGAGCATTTTTGATGGGAGAAATTGGCAACATACATGTTTTTTAGAGTTATAATGAGTGTTAGGGTTAGGGTTACAGTTAGGGTTGTTTGGAAAGAGAGAAAGCGCAGAGCCTTTGTGTGTGGGGTTGTGTAAAGGCTCCCCAAGGGAGTTCAGGTCTAATCAAATGCTTCCGTTGGGAGCACTTTCTGATGGGAGGAATTGGTAATGTACTTTTTTTTTATAGTCATAATTAGGGTTAGGCCACTAGATTACAGGAAGTGTCCTTATTTTCCCTCACGGTTTCAACAGCAGGCTCGTAGGACACCCTACAGTGCCTTGGGAGACCTGTAGGGCTCCTAGAGGACACTGGGGGTCACTGGGAGGCTCTCTGGGGAAGCTAGAGGGCACTGGGTGGCCATGTAGACCTATGGAGTATCTAGAGTGCAAAGGAGGACCACAAGAGGCCTCCAGTGTGTGCCCAAGATTGCACTAGAGAGCCCTGCAAGGCATCCAGAGGCCTCTAGACTCCAGGTAGAGTCCTTATTTTGCCTCTACAGTTCAGTATCAGGCTCTAAGGACACCTTAGAGTGCCCAGGGAGACCCCTAGAGCATCCTAGAGGACACTGGAGGTCACAGGAAGGCTTTCCAGGGAAGCTAGAGGGTACTGGGTGGCTCTGGTAGACCTACAGAGGATCTAGAGTGCAGCAGAGGACCACAAGAGGCCTCCAGTGTGCTTGATAATGCACTAGAAAGCCCTGCGAGGCCTCCAGAGACATCTGGATTCCAGGAAGAGTCCTTATTTTGCATCTAGTATGCAACAGCAGGCTCATAGGACACCCTAGAGTGCCCTGGGAGTCCTCTGAGGCATCATAAAGGATACTGGGGGTCACTGGAAGGCCTTCCAGGGGAGCTAGAGGGCACTGGGTGGCTCTGGTAGACCTACTGAAGATCTAGAACGCAGCAGGGGCCCAGAGGCGGCTCGCATCGTTCCTGTGATTGCACTAGAAAGCCCTGCAAAGCCACTAGATTCCAGGCAGTGTCCTTGTTTTGCTTCTAGGCTTCAACAGCATGCTCTTAGGACACCCTGTGTGCTGTGGTAGAGGTGCACATAGATGGAAAATTGGAAAAACTTCACCTACATGTGCTCAGCATTCAGCCTGGGGGAGAGGTCTCCCACAATACCCATGTTGAGGTGATCGGACCCCAGGACTCAGAACTGGCTGCAAACAGGTTTAAAGGGTTCTGGTTGGAGTGGTGGTGGCACGTCTAGGGGCGATCAGCAAACAAGCATAAAGCAGCATCACAGTGGCTGCAAGGACTGGGGCACCACCCAGCATACATCTGCCATCAAGAGTGGGTCTGGAAAGCAGCCTCAATGGATGGGGTTAAGCCTGCAGAGATGAAAACTCCAGCATTTGCTGATGTGAGATGAAGCAGCCAGGACAGGTTTGAGGGCACAGGAATAATAAAAGACAGAGCTTTGGGTCTCCTCTTTGGGGCTGCTCGCTTCTCTACACCCTCCACCCTCCTTCCCCATATGGAAGGGGCACCCTACTCGTGGATGATGGTGGATCCCCCAAACCGACATCATTTCAAGTTATGTTCCCCAGAGTAGTGTCGTCACCCCCCACACACACACACGCACACACACACCGATTTGCTATTTATCCCACCTAGCTTTTAAAATGAGCTTTCAATAAGGTGCACAGCTTCTTCTCATTGGGACCCCTACCCCTGGGTCTGTTTAAGAGTTATGTGGACATGGCACTAGGGGATGTAGTTTAGTGATGAGACTTGGAAGGTCATGTTGATGACTCGATGATCCTGAAGGTCTGCTCCAACCTAAGTGATCCTATGATTGTCACTATCGCCTCTTAAATGACCTCAATGGAAGATTTAAACCATATTGGGTTGGGGTCAGAAGCCCTGAGTTACAGAGCAGGGCTGGAAGCACCAGTGGTTTCTTAATATCTCAGTAACAAACTTCTCCCACAGGCAACTTTTCAGCATATATCACCTTTTTTGTAGTATTAACAAGCGCCCCCCCCCCCCCCCCGGAAAAAAAAAAAATATATATATATATATATATATATATATATATATATATTATATATATATATATACACACATATATATAGCAAATGACAGGCTCCATGTGTCAGAAAGAGATCCTTACCACAATCCAGCTTGTGAACCTGAAAACCAAAGAAGAAAATCGTGGCACAAGCCAGGACAGAGCTGCTGAAAGGGAGGCAGGAGCAAATCAACATCTTCACATCCACCTTCACTGGGGAGAGGTGAACAGCAAAAAAAATGTATATATAAATCAGTGAAATGAGCTGAGCATGGTGCAAAGAACCATGCTCAGATTTTCCTAGAGGAAACTTGCTTGCAAGAACCTGCAGAATGAGGCAATTGTTTAAATAAATAAAATAAAATAAATAAAATAAAATAATAAAATAAAATAAAATAAAATAAAATAAATAAAATAAAATAAAATAAAATAAAATAAAATAAAATAAAATAAAATAAAATAAATAATAAAATAAAATAAATAATAAAATAAAATAAAATAAAATAAAATAAAATAAAATAAAATAAAATAATAAAATAAAATAAAATAAAATAAAATAAAATAAAATAAAATAAAATAAAATAAAATAAAATAAAATAAAATAAAATAAAATAAAATATGGTTGGATTGGGCCGGTGAGATTTGTGTCCAAGCCGTGCTGACAAGGAGGTCAGGTAGCTCCTCCTCCATGGGCACCATTCCCACCTTCCCAAGGGAAAAATAAATAAATAAATAAATAAATGGTGTTCCTGGTCCTACAGACTGGGCACTGCTCTCACATCTCTGCAACGGCTCCCTTGGAAGGGAGTTTTTTGTGGGAGAAAAAAAAAAAAAAAACAGCTCCAGTTTATGATGCTCCTTAGAACAAGGGGGAAAACCTGCAATTGAAATAATCTTTAAGAGGGTAGGGTATACAAAGAAGAAAAGCCTTCTTCTCACTCCTGTGTTTCTCCGAGATGTGGTGGCACCAGGTAAAGCTGCCAAATAAGGGTCATAATTATTTTGGGCGGACACACACCTAGGAGGAGGGTGACCTGTGATAGATGCCACAGGACACTACCTAATTGGTTGCAGCTTGAAAGTAACTCATCCCAGATTCAGGCTGGGCTAGGGACTCCTATTGCTGGGGATCCCCAAACCCTCTATAGCTGTTTGAACACACACACAGGCACACACACACCAATCCTACATATAAACTGTGGGTCCTTCTAGCCCCAGGACCCTGCTGTACCTCTCCTGAACCTATCCATGCTGCTGCTCCTCAGGATGGAGAAAGTATCGCCGCTTGGGCCTGCAGTCCTGCCCCCCTTGCAGGTTGCTGGGGCCTAAGAAGGAGAGGGGTCAGAAAATCCCAGAGGCTGTGAGGGCATAGGCTAGCTCCTGCCCGCTTCCACAGTTCACTAAAATTGCCTTCTGCTTCCTGCCTTCTGATCACAAAGGGTGGAGCTGAACCTGAGATCTGCAAACCCACAACTCACAGGAGCCTCAGAGACACCTTCCCAAGGCCAAAACCAAAACCTCTGAGCTCAAACTGACTCTTCTGCATCCAGATCTCCCTCTAGAGCACCATTTCTGCACACCCAACCCAGCAGAGCAGAGGAGAATCCTTCCCCAGCACAGGGGCATCCCGCAACATTGGGGCACCTGTAGCACCCCAAAACCTTCATGCTGCAGGGTGTACATTGCTCCCACTCACAGCACGTGCTGAAATTAGGGAGGCTGAATTTAGGAGCAAAAAGCAACCAAGATGTTATATATATATTTATATAAATATAGGTTTTCAGCTGTGATTTTTAATTCTCTTTTAAAAAATAATTATTTTTCCCCTATGCCCTCCATATTTTTCCATATGCTATTTTAGCTATATTATGTATTTATTTATTTATTATTATTTAAGCTTAATAGCTATAGGGCTGTTTTTCCATATGCCTTCTCCCATTGCAGGCATCACCTTTGCAAACATCTTTTCTGCTGGCATTTCTCCTTCCTCAAAGCAGGAGGCATACACAGACACAGGATGTGGTTTAATTTGGGGGCAGCAGGCAGCAGAAAGCATTTAAAAGCAGTAATGAGTTCAGAACATCAGCAAATAGCAGGGGACTAGCTATGAGCTCCTTCTAAAGCAAACACACTTGCAGAAATGGGCATGAGTCCGAGCATGGCCGGCTGCTCTGAATGATGTGAACTATCTGAACAAACCTTGCCCCATTCCCTGTGACCTCCCCTTGTGCTTCATGCAAGAAAATGAGAAAATGCCACTCCAAGAGGGTTAAATTCTTACAGCCAGATGAAGCAAGTGGTAGTTTCATTTCTCATGTCAGTCTTCCCTCGTTTGCTTGCTTTGTTTTCATCCACACTTCTGTCTATGTTTAATCTCAGCCAAGCAAGACTCGGTGCCTGCCAGCTGCTCTGATCAAAGCATCAGGCAAGGAGCACATCCAATGTGTGGCATATTTAGGATGGGTGACGAGGTTGTGTGCCAAACATGCCTTCTCCCAGGCAGCAAGAAGCAAGTACTCCTCAGTAAAAGCCTTCGTCTAGGGTTTTCTGCTTGCAGATCATCTCCACAAGCCACAAAACGGCTTTCTAGAGCCTTGTATCAGATTAATAAGCAGGTTCAAAAAGTGCTGGAAGGGGAATAAATGCACCAAGACACACACAACATTTCTGCATTGCTGATTTCCTCTTGGTTTGCACCCTTGACTCCATCTTATCCTGCATTTAGGACTACAGACCACCTCCACATCCTGTATAACATCAGATTTTGGATGAGGGTCCCTCAGAGCCCTCAGAGCCCTCTTTTCCTCATTGCAGGGAAGAGTTTCCCTTTGCCACCTCCTATTTACATATATCCCAAGTATCCTATAATATCCTAAGTATCCTATAATCCCCTTTCCCTGGTCAGCAAGAATCCAGGCTAAGAGCAAGGGATGAAAGGAGCTGCTGGGTTATCAAATGAGGAAAGAGATCAAATTATGACCCATCCCAGGCAGCTAAGCTGCACAAAGATGCCTGCAGCTATCACAGAGCCTCAGACTTCAGATTAACCACAGTATTATCTTTTAGAGCAGAGGAACCAGCATACTCTCTTTGAAGCCAAGGAGGAACCAGAATATTTTGTTATTCCTGAAAGTGCATGAGCCTGGGGATTTCCTGCAGTGCTGGAGACCTTGTGCCCTGTAGCGAGCGCTTTACACATCCTCGTGCCCACCAGCAGCACAGCAGCAGCAGGATGCATTGGTGCAATAAAGATGCATGGCCAAAAGTGATGCGTTAACACCTAGGTCACGCTTTTGCAGAGAAAAAATGTGGGGATGCACAGGCACATGTGCTTCTGTGCGTGCCTGGGTGCACCCATGTGTACGTGCACAACCCAGGAGCTGTAAATATTAGAGATGCAGACAATTTGTATCTCCTGCATACCTCAAAACCCCACCGTCCTGCTGTTCCCCCCAAAAACCTTCCTGCTGTTTTGGGGCTGCTGCTGATGGAGGGCATCATAGGTGGCACACTGGGGGTCCAGCTGGGATGTAGTTAATTTTCTTCCAGCAGCCCCATGGTGGAGTGCTGGGGTAAATCAATGCTAACACATGGACAGCTGTTTGCACTGAGTCAAGGTCACCTTTGATTCTCATCTGCATGAGGGGACATAAACAGGCTTAAGCTAACCACAGAGATATCATTCTCAGCTTTTAAACAGAGAGGAGGGGGTTTAGGGGGACAAAGTTTGTTTGAGAGCTGCCTGAGAGCTGTTTTTTGTTTTTTTTTTTTTTTTTTCCTAATTTCTTTCTTCTGCTTCTCCTTTCCTTACGGAGCTACTCTTATCTTGGACCTGGGGTGAATCTGCTACCGGGGGGGGGGGGGGGGGGGGGGGGGGAGGAGGAGGAGGAGGAGGAGGAGTGGAGGGGTAGGGGGGTGGGGGGAGGGAGGGAGGAGGAGGAGGAAGAGAGGAGGAGGAGAAGGAGGGGGAGGAAGAGAGAAGAGAGAGAGAGAGGGAGGAGGGGGAGGAGGAGAAAAAGGAGAAAGAGGAGGAGGAGGAGGGAGGAGAAAGAGGAGGAGTGGAAGGGTGGAGGAGGGGGAGTGGAAGGGGTGGGAGGAGAAGGAAGAGGATAAGAGAAGGAGGAGGAGAAAAGGGGGATGGGGAGGAGGGGGAGGAGGAAGAAGGCTCTCATTGGGAGCTGCCCCCTTGGGGACCAGTGGGCAGCGGGAAGCCCGCACCGAGCACCCCAGGATCCCCAGAGCCCAGACCCAGCTCCCTGTAGCCCCCACATCCCCTGAAGCTGAAGGTGGGAGCCCAGCAGTGTGCATGCTTCCTCCCCCGGATTTTCCCTCCCAGAACACTCCAGATGGGGAGGAAGAGGAGGCACCAGCCACAAGTCCCTTGGGCAGGTGGGTAGCAAGGAGAGGGGGGAAATGACGGAGATTCGACCCCAAGACACTGCCCAGCGTTGTCACCACTCCTTGATGCAGTGGCTCCACCCAGAGCTATGGGGCAGGCTGGATTCGGGAGTGGGAGCCCTAAAGGTGCTCGGGATCCATAGCCAAACTTTGCAGAACAGGGTTTTTGTGTCTCTGTCTTCATTCCTACAGCTGACAATGGCCTGGAGGATGAGAAAGGGGAAAAAATGGAGACACCAAACGGATCAGAGCTGTGTTCAGGACAATCCAAGGGGAACTTGGCCCAGAAGGCAAACTCAACACCACAGCACCAACCACGGTGAAGCTCCAAGGAACCAAGTGGAGAAGCGAGGCTGGAGCCCTGTGGCCACCAATCAATGAGGACGGGTGGAAGCCCAAAAGGCTGCCAGAGGGATCCCACGGTGGGGAGATCCTATAACATCAGAGAGGCCAGGAGGCCAGGAGGCACAGCATGTGGAACCTCCTATGGGTGTCCAGACTGTGGGAAGACCTTCAGCAGGAGGTCGTTCCTCGTCCCCCACCAGAGGATCCACATCAGAGAGAAGCCCTTCACATGCCATGAGTGCGGGAAGGGTTTCCGAGTGGGGTTGTCCCTCAACAAGCACCAGCAGATCCACACAGGGGAAAAACCCTACAAGTGCTCAGTCTGTGGGAAGAGTTTCCACCTCAGCTCCACCCTCAGTTTAAGTTTTTATTTATCCTTACTTCCTATTCCTTTATCCCTGAGTCCCTCTCCTACTCCCCTTCCCAAACTGACTCCTCCAATTATCTTGCCCAACTCACCCTCAGCTTCACTCCCATTGTTACCAAAGTCAGTCCCAGAAAAATCGTATGTAACCACTACTTTTGGATCATAATTTGTCCCTTAAATGTGCAGAGATAGCACTGTTAATTAGTGCATCCAGACTGAACCTTCTTGCCTCCTGCTGGCCAAGGATGGCTCTGTTATCACACTCTAATTCTGCTCAGCTTATGCCCATACAAAGATTTTACAGGGTATTTGGGGACTTTATGGTGTATCTGGGGACAGGCACAGGAGTGCTTTATAGTATTGATGCTGAAGTCCTGGCCAATAAGCTCGGCACAATGACTACCTCACTGTGCAATTGTCTCATTTGCTTACAATCATCATTTAAGTTGGGAATGGGACCATAAAGGTTAACCCTTCATGAGAATGTATAGACCATGGTGAGTGTGTGTTATTGCTAAATGTCAAGGGAATGTTTCCTCAGCTTTGAGCTGCCTTCAAACCCAACCGTAGGTGCAAGCCGAAACCATAAGAGAAGGTGACACCTGCTGAAATTCATGGAGGTGCCTGAGACAATGCTGCCAATACTGAATGCCATGGACAAGCCCGGTGACACTTGGCAAATTTTGCTTGCAATGACTTAGAACCATATGAGATGCTGAGGGTATCAACCCCTTCTTTGGATTCCCACCAAGCTGGACCCATGGTCTGTTATTCCGTGGATCACCAGCAGGCAAGGAAAGGATGGTGACTGGTAGATGCTAAATATTGCATCCCCAAGTCAAGAGTTTGGGTGTGAAGGGAAATCCCATCAAACCCCTGATCTGTGCCTTAATTCACTTGGGGGGATCCGTCCCCATTGTGTCACAGTGATCCCAGTGAGATGATGCTGCGTATGTTTACAATCTTTGTCTTATTTTGGGTGTATTGACTCTGTGTAGCCATGCTACAAGTGTTCATCTTTGTTTCCATAAGTTTACTACCCAACCTACTTGTGATTTTAACTGCACTGCCCCGATTATCACTTATCAAGCACTGTCAACTGTACTCTCTACCACATATTGCCCCTATCCCTATCAGTGTGAATTTCTCCCTAATTGAAAAATTGGGAAAGGTCCAAGTCACTTATAGAATCATAGAATCATAGAATATCCTGAGTTGGAAGGGACCCTTAAGGATCATCAAGTCCAACTCTTGACACCGCACAGGTCTACCCAAAAGTTCAGACCATGTGACTAAGTGCACAGTCCAATCTCTTTTTACATTCAGACAGGCTCGGTGCAGTGACCACTTCCCTGGGGAGCCTGTTCCAGTGTGCAACCACTCTCTCTGTGAAGAACCCCCTCCTGATGTCAAGCCTAAATTTCCCCTGCCTCAGCTTAACCCCATTCCCGCGGGTCCTGTCACTGGTGTTAATGGAGAAAAGGTCTCCTGCCTCTCGACACCCCCTTACGAGGAAGTTGTAGACTGCGATGAGGTCTCCCCTCAGCCTCCTCTTCTCCAGGCTGAACAGGCCCAGTGACCTCAGCCATTCCTCGTACGTCTTACCCTCCAGGCCTTTCACCATCTTCGTAGCCCTTCTCTGGACACTCTCCAACAGTTTCATGTCCTTTTTATACTGTGGTGCCCAGAACTGCACACAGTACTCGAGGTGAGGCCGCACCAGCGCAGAGTAGAGCGGGACAATCACCTCCCTTGACCTATTAGCGATGCCGTGTTTGATGGACATGGTTGGCCCTCCTGGTTGCCAGGGCACACTGCTGGCTCATAGTCAACTTGCTGTCTATCACGACCCCCAGATCCCTCTCTTCTAGGCTGCTCTCCAGCGTCTCATCGCCCAGTCTGTACGTGCAGCCAGGGTTTCCCCGTCCCAGGTGCAGGACCCGGCACTTGCTCTTATTGAACTTCATGCGGTTGGTGATCGCCCAGCTCTCCAACCTATCCAGATCCCTCTGCAAGGCCTTTCCACCCTCATTCGAGTCCACAACTCCTCCAAGTTTGGTGTCATCAGCAAACTTGCTCAAAATACCTTCTATTCCTACATCCAGATCGTTTATAAAAATATTGAGAAGTACCGGCCCTAAAATGGAGCCTTGAGGGACCCCACTGGTGAGCGCCCCCCAGCCTGACGCAGCCCCATTTACCATAACCCTTTGGGCCCTGCCCGTTAGCCAATTGCTCACCCATCGTATGATGTTTTTATTTAGCTGTATGGTGGACATTTTGTCCAGTAGGATCCTATGCGAAACCGTGTCAAAAGCCTTGCTGAAGTCCAAAAAAGTCACATCAGCTGGTTTCCCTTGATCCACCATACGGGTGATCTTATCATAAAAGGAAATCAGGTTAGTTAGGCAGGACCTACCCTTCACAAACCCATGCTGGCTGGGACCAATAACTGCTTTGTCCCCCAGGTGCGCCTCAATAAGTTCGAGAACCATCTTCTCCATGATTTTACCAGGCACTGACGTGAGACTGACAGGCCTGTAATTGCTAGGGTCTTCTTTCTGACCCTTCTTGAAAATCGGCACAACATTTGCCAGCTTCCAGTCTACCGGGACCTCTCCAGATTCCCAGGATTGTTGAAAAATAATTGAGAGAGGTTCCGCGATGACGTCCCCCAGCTCCTTCAGCACCTGGGGATGAATCCCATCCGGACCCATGGACTTGTAGGGATCCAGGTGGAGTAGCAAATCCCGCACACGTTCAGGGTCAGTTGGGAGTTTGTCATCCCCACTGTCCTTGTCCTCCAGCTCAGGGCACCCTGGGTCCCGAAGCCCATCATCGGCATTGAAGACAGAGGCAAAGAAGGCGTTAAGCGTCTCTGCTTTGCCTATGTCATTGTCTGTGAGGAGACCTTCCCTGTCAAGGAGCGGCCCTATGTATTCTTTAGTTCTCCTTTTTCCATTCACATATCTAAAAAAACCCTTTTTATTTTCTCTCACAGACACAGCCAGCTTCAACTCTAGGTGTGCTTTAGCCACATGAATTTTCTTCCTACAAACATGAACAGCATCCCTGTATTCTTTCCATGACACCTGGCCCTCCTTCCAGTAGCGAAACACTCTCTATTTCCGCCTAATCTCCATTAGAATGTTCCTGGTCAGCCACGCCGGCCTTCTGCCCCGCCTGCCTGACTTGCGATATTTAGGATTTGCCTGATCTTGTGCTTCTAGGAGGCATCGCTTAAAGAATGACCAGCACTGGTGGACATCAAGGCCTTCAAGAGCAGTTTCCCAGGGGACCTTGCTGACTAGTTCCCTGAGCAGCCTGAAGTCCGCCTTCCCCATATCTAGGGATGAGGTTTTGGTGGCACTTTTCCTTCTGTCACCGTAAATTTTGAACTCAACCACTTCATGGTCGCTATGACCGAGGCGGCCACCAATCACCACATCTCCCACCAGACCCTCTCTGTTTTCTAGCAACAGGTCTAGGAGGGCACCTTTCCTAGTTGGCTCCGTTAGCACCTGCACCAAGAAGTTATCATCTAGGTGCTTCATGAACCTCCTGGACTTGCTCGTGTCAGCCGTGTGGCACTCCCAGTTAACGTCTGGCAAGTTGAAGTCCCCCATAAGGACAAGGGGAGTTAATCTCGAGGCCTCTCTTAGTTCTGTAAAGAATAATTTATCGGTGCTATCGTCCTGGCCAGGCGGTCTGTAATAGACTCCCACAACGACATCCCCTTTATTCGTTCGTCCCTTGATCCTTACCCAGAGGCTCTCAACTTTGCCATTGCCGACCTGAAGTTCCACACAGTCCAGCCCCTGCTTCACATACATCGCCACTCCACCACCTCGCCTACCCTGCCTGTCCCTCCTGAAGAGCCTGTAACCATCTATCGCAACACCCCAGTCACAGGACTCATCCCACCAGGTTTCGCTTATGCCGATGATGTCGTAGTTGCGGGACTGGGCCAGTACTTCTAGCTCATCCATTTTATTCCTCATACTGCGTGCGTTCATGTAGAAGCATTTCAGGTGCGTCTCCTTACACTCAGCACCTTGTGGATCTAACCGAAGGACCTCACTGGCACACAGCCCCTCTGATTCTAGCATACCATCCCTTAGGTCTTCACCGGCGTGCCTGGTTTTAGCCCCTTCCCTCTTTGACTCTAGTTTAAAGCCCTATCTATCAGCCCTGCCAACTCCTGACCAAAGATCCTTACCCCTCTCTGAGAGATGCGCATCCCATCCGGTGCCATCAGGCCCGGTGTAGCATAGACCTTCCCGTGATCAAAGAACCCAAAGTTCTGCCGGTCACACCAGTCTCGAAGCCACGAGTTTATGTGAACAGCACACCTTTCAGCTTCGATCCCCCCTATCGGAAGGACAGAGGCAAACACAACCTGCGCCCCTGATCCTCTAAGTAGTTGCCCCAAATCCCTAAAGTCTCTTTTGATCGCCTTCGGACTTCTTGTTGCTACTTCATCGCTACCAGCCTGAAAGACCAGTAGCGGGTAGTAGTCAGTGGGCCGTACCAGGCGCTTGACTTTCTTGGCAAAGTCTCTCACCCGAGCCCCAGGGAGGCAGCAGACTTCCCTACAGGTAGGGTCAGGCCGACAAATAGGGCCCTCTGTTCCCCTAAGGATAGAGTCTCCCACAACAATAACCCTCCTGTCTTTCTTGATGGAGGCAGTCCTGAGGCGTGGAGTCGACCTCCTCGCCCTAGGCATCCTCCTGGGAACACTTGCTACCTCTTCCTCAGTTACTGGTCTGTCAAGCTCCAGGGCCTCAAACCTGTTTCGTAAGGGCACCCGGGAAGGTGGGGTCGGAAGGGGAGGGCATCGCCTGCCATGTCGCCTGCCATTCTTTCTACCTTCTGCATCTATAGCACAGGAAGTAGGATTCTGCACTACTCTATTGACTAGGCAGGTCTTTTCACTTTACTCAATTTAGTTTTCTGTGTCTGGAAGGGGACAATTTCCCCAAAGAGTCCAAGCTCATGGGTACAGCTACATCAACTTGAAGATATATTTTCTTTAGTTTTCATCCTGAGTTTTCCACAGAAGACCAAAGAGATACCATGGATACCTAGGTGTCTACTAAGATTCAAGCTGAATTTCTGATTCCAAAAGTCATTTAATTTAATTTAATTTAATTTAATTTAATTTAATTTTATTTTATTTTAATTTAATTTAATTTAATTTAATTTAATTTAATTTATTTTATTCTTTTCCCAAGGAACCCCTGACTTGTCTTAGAAAGGGTTTTATGTGCTGAACTGTGCTGCAGTTACAGGGACAAAGAACACTGCTGGCAGTTGAGGTATCTGACCTCCAGACTCTGCTTTTTCTCCAGAAGAAGGTCTCCAAAGAAGTCACTCTGGATGAACAGCAATAGGAGAATGATGCTCAAAACTGAAATGCAGCAAAATTCAGCATTTAAGAACAGAAAATATTTTTTATTAGCTGCTTTTTGAAATTTTCTTCCTTAAGTATGCCATGTAAGCTCTATAATTAGCTGCACAAGGCATGAAGGCTTGAAGAAACTATAGAAGAGATGTTAGGAGTTTCTGCATTTTAATGAGTTCCATGGTGTATTTTGGTGCTCAGTCGATGAAGCTCAGGTACTGAGAGGAGAGTGATGTAACCGCTTGAGCAAGTAAAGTCAGAAGGAAAAGCTGAAGAGACTTGGAGTATGAATGGGCCCCACTGAGAGCTGTTACTAACAAAGCCTCCCCAGGGCCTTGTTAGGGCAGATAATAGGAGGCCATGATTACTAACAGGCAAAGCACTGTGCTGAGAAAAGTCTTGGTTGGTTTTAGTGAAGCAGAAGGGCCAAGGCCTGACCCCTAGAACTGTGAGAGGAGATCCTGCACCCCCACGTCTGACTCAAGGCTTTTCCTGGGGTCTGTGGGATGTGGTGGTCAGTGTGATGCCATGAGAACAACACTGGTGTGACACCTCCGAGGTGTTGCATAGGGTTGAAAGGAATCGATGAGGCCTCATCAGAATTAATATAACATATTTCCTCCTAAGCTCTAGTCAAGAGGACAGAAACCTCAGGGCTGTTGGGCCTGCCATTTCTACCAGCACCCTTTGCCTTCTCCTCTGCAGGCTTTCCTTTGCTGTCCCATAGTCTGACGTATTTCCTTGAAGTCTGCAGACACCCATCTCTGTTGAACACCTTGCTCTCATTTTTTTGCTTTCACCCATGTCTCGTCAACCCTTACCAGGTATTCCTTGAAACACAAAGCCAGGGGCTGATCAGAGGGTGATCTCTGGCACCACAGCACGACCCTTTGAGGGACATTTCTCCCTCCTTGTGACCAGTGCCAGCCTTCCTGGAAAACTTTGTGGTATTTTTTTTTTCTCCTGCTCTTTTTTACTACAAAAGGAAGCTCCATCAAGGTGGAAACCTCTCCTGAAGTAGGCATCCCAACCCACCAGGCTCCTTGTGGCCTGTCAGACAAGCAGACACAAGTCACCTCAGCAGCAGCTTCCAAGCCAGGGGCCTGCTGCTGGCCTTGCAGCTTCTTGTGGAGACACAGCCAAGCCTTGTGCCTCCTGCTGTCCACTCATGGACTCAAGCAGAAGGGACAGGACAACCCATGTTGGGGCCTTCTTTCTGCCTGGGTCCTCCTGGCTCTGGAGGCAGAGGGGATCCCCCAGTCAGCATGCCAAGCAGGTGCCTTCTGCTGGCCTAGCAGGGCCACTGCCAGATGTCAGCCCAAAAGTGCAGCTCCCAGGGAGAAGTCAAGGCTGACCTGCCACCTCCAGACACAAGTGACCTCACAGTCCCTTTCTGTGATACGTTCGTGCTGCTGCTCTATCAACGTCTCTCCTGGCCAGGCTTCTCCTGACTTCCCCATATCAGTCATTTTCTTAGGGGCAGCTTTCTGATGGCTTTTATGAACTCAGCGTATCTGTCTCACCTCTGTTGGCTACTTTGTTCATGAGAAACAAACAGCTCTGAAGCCCGCATGGAGAAGGATACATAGGAGCACCCTGCTCAATGTGCCCAGCAGCTCTGCAACACCACAAAAGTGAGCTTCCTACCTTCAGTTTTGGTTCCAGAATGGACCCGTGGATACAGGGAAAGTTCTTCCAAGGCCCTCATGCAGGCTTTATGTTCCCCCAGCCATCTGGGAGGCAGTGACCCCCAGTGTGCAGAAAACTGAAAGCAGCCATGAAGGATGAATTAGGGAAAAGCTGAAACCTCGGACGTGACAACCCCTATTCAAGACCTCTTCCTCTATGGGGCCTACAAGCTACTTAGGAAGAGAGGATCTGTGTGCAGAGCTCATGGAGACCAGCAGATGTGAGCCTAAAGGCACAGATCCCAGCCAGGAGTCAAGGGTTGACCTGTTTGCTACTTCAGAAAGAAGTCAACTCACAGCCACTTAACAGCCATTAGCTTCCCACTGGACTTAGAGCTTCTGAGGCACCACTTCCCTCATAATATCAGACCTACAAAACACCCCCTTTTTGGCCCAGAATCTGCCCAGGTAGTAGTGATCTGCTTTCAGTCCTTCAAGCCTGCTGGGCTTCCAGCCTCTCTGACACTCAGGAGCCAGTTCTGTGCCAGTCCTGTGAGGTGCTTGGGCAGGAGGGACCTTGCAGGCAATGTTCCAACCCCGTGTCTATTGGCAGTCTCCCAGCTCTTTGTGCACAGCACAGATCACACTCAAGTCCAGAATCCTGAAGCTGGCCTAGAAGACACTCAGGGGAAGCACCCTCCCAGCCCCAGCCCCAGCCCCAGCCCCAGCTGGTGGTGTTGCTCTGCAGAGCGAGGGGGCTTTGGTGACTGGGGCATGGAGGCACTCTGCAGGGCTGTGCTGGGCAGGCTGGGAGGCAGACCCAGCTCATGGGGTCACTGCCATTGCCCCAGGGCTACAAGGAATCACTTGCCAGGCTCCTTTTCTGGGGCAGCTGCGTGCCCTGGGGCTGCTGAGCTCTCCTCTGCCTGCTCAAACCAGACTGAGCACTTGAGCTCTGGTCAGTCCACTTCAGATATAACATGGTGCTCAACAGTATATATTGCGGTCATCTTTCCAAGACAAGTTATCAGTTTCTCAGAGACTGGCAGCACAGTGGTCTGCTTGTGGGAATAGAGGAGTTACTACATATTCTTCATGTTTGGGGTAGGAATTTCTTTTTCTTTCATTTTCTTTTCCTTTCCCTTCCTCATGTGTCTATCTCTCTGTGAGTTTTTATGTTCTTTCCCCTCTCTCTCTAGATGTGTTTCCTCCTCTCCCTTCAGAGGAGGAAGAAGCAGACAGCTCATGCATGTGTAGTTCCTGGCTGAGGTGAGCAAGGAGGAGGCTGCTTATGGTGCAAGGAGATGGAGGTCCGTGAAGCCGCAGGAGCCCTGCTCTCTTGCCTGGGAGATCCCCAGCACAGGGTGCCTGTGCCCCGCAGGGCCAGCCCCGCTCCCCAGGCCAGCACAAGAGGCCAGGCCCAACCACAGAGCAGCCTGCCCCAAACAGGGGCCTGCACAAAGAGCTTTCCCTTTCCCCTTTCCCCATCAGTGCAGGCCCAGCAATGCTGCCCTGCTCTTCCCCAGGACGATCCCTGCTCCCAGAGAGCCTTAACCAGGGCAGTGTGTCTGTGCTGGCCTGGCCAGCCATTGCTACTTCCCTCCCTGTGCTCCCTGCAGGGCCCCAAGCTGGCAGAGCTGCTGTGGGAGCCAGGGGCTGTGGTGCCCTGGGACCCCCGCGGGTCTCCTCTTTGCCTGTGCTGCTCAGGGTGGGCAGCAGACCCAACCCCAATTCATGGTGCTCTCTGCTGCTGAGCCCCTTTCCATGTGTGCTGATGGCTCAGCAGCACAGGGCAGTGCTGGGCAGGGCCATGGGGTGTCTCTAAGGGCACAAAGGGCAGGCGAGTGCTGCACCAGACCTGGTCCATGAGGCCTCAAGAAGGTTATCCTCAATTACTTTACACTCTTAGAGGTCTCTGTTGCTGGCACATCACCACCACTCCTGGCATGGCAGAGCTGTCCTTAACCCATGGACTCCTCAGATTCCCCTTTTTCTTTACCCAACTCTTCTTTGGATGGCCATTAATTTTATGAGCTTCTAATCCCTACCAACTCAGCGTTGCATGTTCTCCCTGCAGATCCCCTGACATCTCCTGGCAGCTCCAGATTCCTCTCCTGGATGACAGTGGCCATGAGCCCCACTGAAGGGGGGCAGTGCCATGCAGATGAGTCCAAGACCAGCTGTTGTCAGGTGCTGCCATAAAGCTCTTGGTCAAGCCCTTGGTCCCTCACAGACTGTCCTTGGAATTTAAGTCTATGTTCTTCATTCCACAAAGTCTCAACTAAAACCCCATTTGTTACTGTGGTGCTAGCAGGGAGGCAGGCCTGCACAGTGACCCAGGGCTGCACAGTGCCTGCTGCTGCCTGCAGCCACAGGGGTGTCACTGCAGAGACAACAGGACGGTCAGCAAGGTACACGAGATATCAGGGCTTAGCCAGAAAAAAAGAAGCACAATGTGGAAGCCAAAAGAGAGCAGCAGTGAAAAGGCCACGTCCTGCTGCTGGCCATGGCCATGGTTCCAGGGAAACAGCAGCCCTGACCCGAAGGCAGCAGAGAGACAGAGCCCAGCGGGCAGTGAGGGGCAGCCCTGAGGGCCACCAGGGCAGCTCCTGCATGTGGCAGCTGGGCTCTTGGCCCTGAGCCCCTCCTGCGTGCTGGGGCTGCTCCCCCAGCTCCAGAGTAGATGGGAAGAGAGGGATACTGAGACCATTGAATTTATGCTGTCTTCTTTATTGTCTATACCTACAGAGGAAGCCTAGTTCAATAGGTTGAATGGAAGATGTAGTCAAAGTAAAAAAATTACTAAATAAATTAAAGCAATATCAAAAGTTATGAAAATAACAAAAACAACAAATGAGATGAAAATCTCTCATGTCAGTTTCTCAAATAGAATGGTACCGTTTGGAGGATTATTATTATTCTTACAATATGATAATAATACTAAGTATAAAAATGGTACAATACAAATCACAATAATGTTAACAACACTGATGCTTAAGAAGCACATATAGAAACAATTTCCTCACTGCAGCCTTGAGTTCCTGGTTCCTCATGCTGTAAATGAGGGGGTTCACTGCTGGAGGTACCACTGAATACAAAAGTGACACCACCAAGTCCAGAGATGGGGAAGAGATGGAAGCGGGCTTCAAGTAGGCAAACATGGAAGTGCTGAGAAAGAGGAAGACCATGGCCAGGTGTGGGAGGCACGTGGAAAAGGCTTTGTGCCGGCCCTGTTCAGAGGGTATCCTCAGCACTGCCCTGAAGATCTGAAAATAGGACAGCACAATGAAAACAAAACAAATAAATGCTAAAGAAACACTAAACACAAGGATGCCAATTTCCCTGAGATAGGAATCTGAACAGGAGAGCTTGAGGATCTGGGGGATTTCACAGAAGAACTGGTCCACAGCATTGCCTTGGCAGAGGGGCAGGGAAAATGTGTTGGCTGTGTGCAGGACAGCATTGAGAAAGCCACTGCCCCAGGCAGCTGCTGCCATGGTGGCACAAGCTCTGCTGCCCAGGAGGCTCCCATAGTGCAGGGGCTTGCAGATGGCAACGTAGCGGTCATAGGCCATGACAGTGAGAAGATAAAATTCTGATGCAATCAAGAAGACAAACAGAAAGACCTGTGCAGCACAGCCTTGATAGGAGATGGCCCTGGTGTCCCAGAGGGCATTGGCCATGGCTTTGGGCAGAGTGGTGGAGATGCAGCCCAGGTCGAGGAGGGCGAGGTTGAGGAGGAAGAAGTACATGGGGGTGTGGAGGCGGTGGTGGCAGGCTACGGCGCTGAGGATGAGGCCGTTGCCCAGGAGGGCAGCCAGGTAGATGCCCAGGAAGAGCGTGAAGTGCAGGAGCTGCAGCTCGCGTGTGTCTGCAAATGCCAGCAGGAGGAACTCGCTCACAGAGCTGCTGTTCATCATTCTCTGAGCTAGAAAATGGCTGTCTGTTGAAGAAGAGAAGGCAGAGCAAAGTTAGAACAGACTACTTAAACTAAAACCTATTACAAGCCTAAGAGCACCCCCAGCCCAAGCCCCTCTTTTTGCAGCAGAACCTCAAAGACTCTCAAAGCCTACTGCATTGCCCACTGCCCTCCCAGAAACAAGACGCAGCAGGAGACCCTTCTAGGCCCTGCTGCTGCATGGCCCTGCAGCCAGAAACTTACCTTGTCAAGGGCTGTGCAGGATTCTCCTGCAGGCAGCTCTCAGCATCCTCCCACTCTCAACTGCCTTCAGCCACTCTCTCCTTTTCTTCTCTCTGTGTCTGTGCCTCTGTGTCTCTTTCCTGCTGCTCTGTGCAGAGGACACAGCTGCTCCTGGGCACAGCTGTCTCTCTGCACCACGGCCCTCTTGCCACGAGCTCTCTCTGTCCCACGAGCCCGGCCCAGCTTAGCAGCACAACACCAGCCCAAGGCACTGCAATCACCCCTCTGGGTTCTGGGAGCCCCTTTGCTGATGAGCCCATGAACCTCAGGCGCTCAGAGACAATTGAAGACATCTCTCCAGAAGTCCAAGTCAGAGGCAAGTTTCCTGCAGTGTCCCCCTGAGGGCCAGCACTGACACAGCCTCCCTTGGAGCTCGTTAGAGCAGAACCCTGGAGGCAGTGAGGACAAGGAGACAAAGGCAATGTAAAGGTGACACTGAAGTGTAGGAAAACTGGATGTGTGTCACCAAGTACAAGGGCCAGGACTTGACATCCATCTCATCTTAAGGGGGATCCTTTCCCTTGACAGTTTGCTCAGGGCTCTTTGTGGGGCAGTAGGAGATGGGGATGTGCATGGCCAAGTGCAGGAGAATGGTACGACCCCTGCCTGGTTCATGGGAGGGGATGAGGAGGCAATGAGGCCCTGGTGCTTTAACGAGCAGCTGTCTCCTAATCGGTGTCAGTGGCAGAGACAACAGCCATAGCCGTGGGCACAAAGACCTGGGTCCTGCTGGGACTTTGAACCCTGTCATAGCCCTTGCTCCTCTCCAAACCAGGATTGCCTAGAGAATCCCAGACCTGTACCTCCTTACTGGTTAGTTGTAGACACTTGTCCTTGTGGTGTCATACCAGATCTGAGCTGAGTCTGATAACTCAGATTTTTTTGGTGGCCATGCTTCTCGTAAGGCAGCTCTGTAGGAAGTTGGCCTGGTTCCTGCTGAGCAGGCACCACTGCTCGTAGGGCATCCCTCGTGGTGCCCAGGCCCTCCTCATCGTGTATACTTAGCAGTGTCCCAGTCTGCTCTGATGTGCAGCGTTACTCTCCCTCTCGTTCAGGATTGGGCTCTTCTCCTTGTAAAGGTCTAGAGGTTTCTTTAGACAAAATCCTGTAGTTTCTCAAGCTCCCAGCACACTGATGCTCCCTTCTGTCAGCTGTTCATGTCTGCAGGCAGGTACACAGTTCAGCCTTCATGTGATTGTGCTGTCTCTGACATTACAGCAGTATTGGGAGGTACAGGAGACACAGAATCACACACAGAATCACACAGAATTGTCTACGTTGGAAGAGACCTCAAGATCATCGAGTCCAACCTCTGACCTAACACTAACAAGTCCTCCACTAAACCAACATTTGGATAATACAGGAGTAACCAGTTGAATGGAACTGCAACACAGTCACAGAAAGGTATTGGGTAGAAGGCTGCCAGATTCTACTTTCTCTGTTCTTCATTCTCATGTATGCTGTCAGTTTCTCGAGAGCTGTGTCCTAAATGTTATGGGGCTGTGCAGTACAAAGTTAGAAGGGCCAAAGCCCAGCTGGAGCTTAATCAATCCATTCATGTCAAAGACAATAAACACTGCTAATATAAATACTTTAAATTAAAGAGGATTAAGAATCATCATAAATTATTGGATGTGGGGGGAAACCTGATGCCAAGAGATGAGGTAAAGGCTGAGGTACTTAATGCCTTCTTTGCCTCAGTCTGTAGCAGCAAGACCAGTTGTTCCCCTGGTCATTTCTTCCTCCTCATGGCCAGTGCCCACCTTTTAGGGTGGTTTGTGTCTTTTTCTTTTTTCTTTTTTTTTTTTTTTTTCTCCTGCTCTTTCCTACTACCAAAGCAGGCTCCATCAGGGTGGAAACCACTCCTGAAGTAGGCATCCCAACCCACCAGGCTCCTTGTGGCCTCTCATCCAAGCAGACACAAGTCACCTCAGCAGCAGCTTCCAAGCCAGGGGCCTGTTGCTGGCCTTGCAGCTTCTTGGGTAGACACAGCCAAGCCTTGTGCCTGCTTCTGCCTAGTCATGGACTCAAGCAGAAGGGACAGGACAACCCATGTTGAGGCCTTCTTTCTGCCTGGGTCATCCTGGGTCTGGGGGCCAAGCAGGTGCCTTCTGCTGGCCTAGCAGGGCCACTGCCAGATGTCAGCCCAAAATTGCAGCTCCCAGGGAGAAGTCAAGGCTGACCTGCCACCTCCAGACACAAGTGACCTCACAGTCCCTTTCTGTGACACATTCCTGCTGCTGCCCTTTCAAGTGCAGAGACGGAAGTGACCTCACAGTCCCTGCCACAGTCACATTGCTCCTGCTGGGGCAGGAGCTGACTACTTTCTAGTTCCCAAAGGAATAAGGCGCAACCTTCTGGGTTAGAGAGTAAACAAATGTTTAATGCGAAGGTTTGGTGTTCTTCTGTGTTTAGGGTATGGGCAGGCTCTGTGGTTTAGTTCATTTTTACATCTGCCTAGAAGCCGAGGTTTAAATAGAGCATTTTAATACTAATGTTAAGGGAAGGGATTAGGGTGAGCAAGAGAGTAAAGGTAAGGGAAAGGGGCTATAGGCTGAGCTTTGCTTCAAGGGATACTTTGTGTTCAAGCATTACAGAAGTGGATTCCTGTCAGAGTGTTGGAACAGCATTTAGATTTAGGGATTAAGACTACTGGTTAAAATATTGTAAGGGCCATACATGACTGTACAAGTCAGTGTTTCTGCATAATCTACATTACATGATTCCTCTTACCTCTACGAAATCATTAATTTCTGCTGGCAATGCTCCTCTTGCCACCCGAAAATCTCACATCTCTTGTGTCCAGGTTGCTCCTGACCTCCCCATATCTTATTGGGATCAGCTTTCTGATGACATCCATGACATAGGCAGTATATGTCTCACCTCTGTGGGCTATTCTGTTCTTCAGAGAGAAGTGGCATTGTAGTCAGGAGGGAAAAGGGCCTAAAGGAGCATCCTGCCCAGTATGCCCATCAGCTCTGCCTCTCTACAAAATTGCGCATCCTACCTACTAGTTTTGTTTCCAGAATAGCTTCTGTGGATCTCGAGTTCTTTTTCCAGGCCCTCACAAATACTTCATTTTTGGATGTGTAGAGATGGGATAAGGAAAGCAATGCGCGGATAGACCTGAGCTTAGCAAGGGATGCAAAGAATAACAGGAAGAGATTCTAGAGATACATAGCTCAGAAAAGAAAGGCCTAGGAGAGTGTACCCCCTCTGATGGATGAGAAGGGTAAACTGGTAATGACAGGCATGGAGAAGCTTGAGGGCCTCAACAACATCTTTGCCTCAGTCTTCCCTGCCAGTCAGGCTTCCCAAGTCTTTCATTTCCCTGAAGCCATGGATGGAGGCTGGGAGGCAAAGTCCCACCTGCTCTTAGTGAAAAGCAGGTTTGAGACCACCTGAAGAAACTCAACAAGTACATGTCTATGGGGCTTGATGACATGCATCCCATGGTCCTGAGGGAACTGGCTGATGTAGTTGTCAAGCCTCTCTCCATCATATCTGAAAAGTCCTGGCAGTTGGGTCAAGTCCCTGGTGACCTGAAAAAGGAAAACATCACTCCCATTATTAAAAAAGTATAGAAAGGAGGACCCAGGGAACTGCTGAATGGTGAGCCTCACCCCTGTGCCTGAAAAGATCATGAAAAAGATCCTCCTGGAATCAGTGTCAAGGCACATGCAAGACAAAGAGGTGATCTCAGACAGCCAGCATGGCTTCTCCAGGGGGTAAATCTGGTAGCTTTCTACAATGGAGTGACTACATCAGACAACAATGGAAGACGTACTACCTACTTGGATTTCTGTAAGACCTTTGACACTATCCCACATGACATCCTGATCTCCAAATTGGAGAAATACGCATTTGATGGCTGCACCACTGAGTGGATAAGGAGTTGGCCTGAAGGTCACACCGAGAGAGAGGTGGTCAGTGGATCTATGTCCAAGTGGAGGCTGGTGATGAGTGGTGTACCTCAGGGGTCTGTCCTGGGACAGGTATTGTTTAATATTTTTATCAATGACATAGACAGTGGGATCGAGTGCACCCTCAGCAAGTGTGCAGATGACACCAAGGTGAGTGGTGTAGTTGATGCAACAGAGGAAGGGATGCCATCCAAATGGTTCTGGGAAAGCTTGAAATTTGGCCCCATGTGAACCTAAGCAGGTTCAATAAGTCTAAGTGCAAAGTGCTGCACCTGGGCCGGGGAAATCCCGTAAAGGAGAATAGGCTGGGAGAAGAACTGATTGACAGTAGCCCTGCAGAGAAGGACTTGGGGGTTCTGCTGAACGAAAAGCTCGACATGAGCCAGCAGTGTGTGCTTGTAGCCCAGAAGGCCAACTGTATCCTGGGCTGCATCAGCAGAGGAGTGGCCAGCAGGTGGAGGCAGGTGATTCAGCCCTTCTACTCTACCCTTGTGAGACTCATCTTGGAGTCCTGCATCCAGGACTGGGGCCGCCAGCACGAGAAGGGTGTGGGTCTGTTAGAACAAGTCCAGAGGAGGGCCAAGAAGATGATCAAGGGGCTGGAACACCTCTCCTCTGAAGAAAGGCTGAGAGAGCTGGGGCTCTTCAGCCTGGAGAAGAAAAGGTTTCAGGGTGACCTCATTGCAGCCTTTCAGTACTTAAAGGGGGCTTATAAAAAAAATGGAGAGTGACTCTTTGCTCAAGGACATCACAGTCCCTGCCATGCCCCAAGGGGACAAACAGCTGAAGTTAGGGATAGGAGTGGGTTTGAAGATGAGATGTGTTGTGTGTGTGGTGGAGGGTTAGGTGGTCAATTTAACATTTAGGGATTAGAGGTCAACTTCTAGGGCTAATGTAATGGAAGGGCTTTGAGGGAGGGATTGGTGTTCTGCTCAAGATGCCTGCTCAAGGTGTAGGATAAGGGCAAGCTTTGTGGGTCAGAGTTTTGTTTAGTTCTTGGATGAGGGCTAGGGCTAATGCTGGCATTCTAATTCATGATTAGGCTTAATCATCCTTCTGCTTGACCTTCAAGTACAAGATGTTTTTGACATCTGCCTTTTCCAAGTCCCGAGAAACCTCTATGATCAATCTGTTCTTTCCAAGGCCTCTCAGATCTTATGACAACGTCTGCAGCAGTTCCACCAGCATGTCTCTCACTCTTCCCACTCAACTGCTAAGCAACCTGAGGATTGAACAGGGGTATGATGAAGGTTTGGGAAAGGGCTTGGTAAAAACCTCTAAGCACAGCCTTTATGGGCTTCACACAGACAGCGAGGGTGGTGTCAAAGAAAGCCGTGACACTCGTGAGGACTAAAGAGCAGGTGGATAAGACATTGGGCCTGCCAACACAGGACACACACACATGAAAACTGCATGGGAGGGAAGAGGAAGATTGGATCCAAAATGTAGATTATGAAAGACCATGAGTATCACCGTGGCACTGCAGGAGAGCTCCAGAAATGGAACAAAACCACAGAAGGTGTCTATGACACTGGGGCCACAGAACTGTAGCTGGGAGAAGGAGAAGGAATTCTTGTACATGAGAGAAATTCCCCTGGTTCAGGTACAGCTGCCTTCTGGAGCCAGACCTTCCACTACTCGAGCCTTGCAGAGAACAGGGATGGCATATAGCCCAGGGCTGACCATAGGACATGGTCCCCAGCAGGAAGCACTGCGGTCATGCAGAAGGTGCAGCTGAGAGTGCTGCCACCTCTGTGAGCAAAGGGGGTGCTGTCCCCAGCTTGGAAGCTGGCCAGCATCTGGTGCAGGGTGCTGGAGCTGTACAAGGTGTGCAAGGAAGAGAAATCTTCCCCAGAAAGAAGGCCACAGGCATCTGCAGGTGTTTGGTGTCCATCATCAGCACAGTGATGAGGGTGTTTCACATCCCAGTCACTTTGCTGGTCATGTAAGAGAGGAGGAAGAGATGTTTGTAAGGGTTGAGGAACTTCCATATTCACAGTAGTGGAAACTCAGCCAATGATGGCTTATTGCGCCATTCCCCTTTCCTCATGAAAACCCTTTTAGGCCGCCAGCTCTACCCAGCCGTCGGAAAAAGAGCCCGTCTGCCAGCGGCAGCCTTGGCCGGGCCTCGGCCTGGCGGCCAGCTCTACCAAGCCGTCGGAAAAGGAGCCCGTCTGCCCGCGGCAGCCTCGGCCGGGCCTCGGCTGGGCCGCCAGCTCTACCCAGGCATTACAATCCGAGCCAATCTGCCCGCGGCAGCCTTGGCCGGGCCTCGGCCGGGCCGCCAGATGTACCCAGCCGTTGGAAAAGGAGCCCGTCTGCACGCGGCAGCCTGGGCCGGGCCTCAGCCGGGTCGCCAGCTCTACCCAGCCATCGGAAAAGGAGCCCGTCTGACCGCGGCAGCCTGGGCCGGGCCTCGAAAGGGACGCGAGGTCTGTCCAGGCATCACAAACCGAGCCTATCTGCCCGCGGCAGCCTCAGCCGGGCCTCAGCCGGGCCGCCAGCTCTACCCAGCCATCAGAAAAGGAGCCCGTCTGCCGGCGGCAGCCACAACCGGGCCTTGGCCGGGCCGCCAACTCTCCCCAGCCGTCGGAAAAGGAGCCCGTCTGCCTGCGGCAGCCTCGGCCGGCCCTCGGCTGGGCCACCAGCTCTACCCAGCCGTCAGAAAAGGAGCTCGTCTGCCAGCGGCAGCCTGGGCCGGGCCTCGGAAGGGACGCCAGATCTATCCAGGCATCACAAACCGAGCCGATCTGCCCGCGGCAGCCTCGGCCGGGCTTCGGAAGGGACGCCAGGTCTATCTAGGCATCACAAACCGAGCCGATCTGCCCGCGGCAGCCTCGGCCGAGCTTCGGCCGGGCTGCCAGCTCTACCCAGCCGTCGGAAAAGGAGTGTGTCTGCTCGCGGCAGCCTCGGCCGGGCCTCGGAAGGGACGCCAGCTCTACCCAGCCGTCGGAAAAAGAGCCCGTCTGCCCGCAGAAGCCTCAGCCGGGCCTCGGAAGGGATGCGAGGTCTATCCAAGCATTACAAACCGAGCCCGTCTGCCCGCAGCAGCCTCAGCCGGGCCTTGGCCGGGTCGCCAGCTCTACCCAACCGTAGGAAAAGGAGCCCGTCTGCCCACGGCAGCATCGGCCGGTCCTCAGAAGGGATGCCAGGTCTGTCCAGGCATCACAAACCGAGCCCGTCTGCCCGCGGCAGCCTCGGCCGGGCCTCGGCCGGGCCGCTAGCTCTACCCAGCCGTCGGAAAAGGAGCCCGTCTGCCCGCGGCAGCTTCGACCGGGCCTCAAAAAGGAAACGCCAGGTCTGTCCAGGCATCACAAACCGAGCCCGTCTACCCGCGGCAGCCTCGGCCAGACCTCGGAAGGGACGCCAGGTCTATCCAAACATCACAAATCGAGCACGTCTGCCCGCAGCAGCATCAGCCGGTCCTCAGAAGGGATGCCAGGTCTGTCCAGACATCACAAACCGAGCCTATCTGCCCGCGGCAGCCTCGGCCGGGCCTCGGCCGGGCCTCCAGCTCTACCCAGCCGTCGGAAAAGAAGCCTGTCTGCCCGCGGCAGCCTCGGCCCAGCATCGGCCGGGCCTCCAGCTCTACCCGGCCGTTGGAGAAGGAGCCCGTCTGCCCGCGGCAGCATCGGCCGTGCCTCGGAAGGCACGCCAGGTCTATCCAGGCATCACAAACCGAGCCTATCTGCCCGCGACAGCCTCGGCCAGGCCTCGGCTGGGCCGCCAGCTCTACCTAGCCGTCGGAAAAAAAGCTCGTCTCCCGGGGCAGCCTCTGCCAGGCCTCGGAAGGGACGCCAGCTCTACCCAGCCGTCGGAAAAGGAGCCCGTCTACCTGCGGCATCCTCGGCCGGGCCACGGAAGAGACGCCAGGTCTATCCAGGCATAACAAACCGAGACTATCGGCCCGCGGCAGCCTTGGCCGGGCCTCGGCCGGTCCGCCAGCTCTACCCAGCCGTCGGAAAAGGAGTGCATCTGCTCGCGGCAGCCTCGGCCAGGCCTCAGAAGTGATGCCAGCTCTACCCAGCCGTCGGAAAAAAAGCCCGTCTGCCCGTAGAAGCATCGGCCGGGCCTCGGCCGGGCAAACAGTTCTACCCAGCCGTCGGAAAAGGAGCCCGTCTGCCTGCGGCAGCCTCGACCGGGCCTCGGCCTGGCCGCCAGCCCTACCCAGCCATCGGATAAGGAGCCCGTCTGCCCAATACAGCCTCAGCTGGGCCTCGGCTGGGCAAGCAGCTTTACCCGGCCGTCAGAAAAGGAGCCTGTCTGCCCCCGGCAGCCTCGGCCGTGTCTCGGAAGGGACGCCAGGTCTATCCAGGCATCACAAACCGAGCCTATCTGCCCGCGGCAGCCTCGGCTGGGCCTCGGAAGGGACGCCAGGTCTATCCAGGCATAAAAAACCGAGCCTATCTGCCCGCGGCAGCCTCGGCCGGGCCTCGGCCTGGTCGCCAGCTCTACCCAGCCGTCGGAAAATGAGCCCGTCTTAAACTTGCCTCTTGCTTGGACTTCTGGAGAGATGTCTTCAATTGTCTCGGAGTGCCTGAGGTTCGTGGGCTCAGCAGCAAATCCCCCAGAGGTGTGACTCCAGTGCCTTGGGCTGGTGCTGTGCTGCTGAGCTGGGCCAGGCTCATGGGACAGAGAAAACTCATTTCAAAAATGATCCTGTTGCAGAGAGCCATCTGTGCCCAGGAGCAGCTCCTCTGCACAGCGCAGCAGGGCTGGGGGCACTGCCTGCAGAGACAGAGTGCTTAAAGGCAGGCAGAAGTGGCAGGATGCACAGAGCTCACTGGGGGAGAACACTTCCCAGCCCTGAACCAGGTAAGTCTCGGGCTGGAGGGTAGTGCAGCTTTTGGTCCTGAAGGAAGGAGAAGCCGGGGTTGCAGGCAGGGCTGCCCAGGGCTGTGGTGCAGAGCAGGGTCCCTGCTGTGCCCCAGGGACTGTGTGCCAGGGCAGAGCCTCTTCTGCTTGCCAGGCTCAGCACTCAGCCTGCCCGGGGAGCCCAGGTGCTTGGGCAGGGGAAGGTCAGGGCAGGGGCTGCCTGCAAAGAGAAGGCACTTTCTGCACTCTCTGCCTGCCTCTTCCTGCTCTGATTGTGGGGCAGACTCTGTGTTAACAGAGTTGTTGGATTTGCATGGGTAACTGAGCTTCCTACTGCCTTGAACTCAGACATAAACAGTTTAGTGATGAACCTGAGAACATCCCTTCCCTTCTCTGTGCTTACAGACTGCACCAGGGATTTTCTGAGCTATTCTTCAGGACCTGCAGACAAGGTGATGTGATTTTTCAGCACAACCATTGAGTGCAGCCATCCCCCAGCTGAGTGCTGTAAGCAGCCAGCAGCTGGGTACCAAGGGATGGACAGAACAGCCCTACCCAATTTGACTTCTGGCTGAGGTTTTTGCCCACAGCAATGACAGTTACCACTGCAGTGGAGCAGAGGTGGCTGCTGTGTACACGACATTCAGCAAGCACAAAGCAGGGCTACCACCAGGGAGAGACACAAAGGTCACCTTGAAAGAAAGATAATGTGAAGGCTTTAAAGAGAAAAGAAAGCATTGTTTGGGGAAATTTCCCCTAACAGTCTGTATTTTTCCTTCTATGCAATGCCCTTGATGAAGGACAGGAAATGCCCAACATCAGCTCAGTGAGCGAGTTCCTCCTGCTGGCATTCACAGACGCGCAAGCTGCAGCTCCTGCACTTCGCACTCTTCCTGGGCATCTACCTGGCAGATGGAGATGACCTGGAGATGACAACTGATCTTAAACTCATCTGCATGGGACTGCAACCTCTGCAGTGGGGCAGATGGCAGATTCCAGCCTGGAGAGGAATCTGGAGCTTCCAGGAGATGTCAGGGGATCTGCAGGGGCAATGTGCTCAGTGGGTAGTGGTTAGAACCTCATAAAATGTGTGACCATGAAAAGAAGGGTCTGGTAAAGGAAAAGGGGAATCTGAGAAGTCCATGGGCTAAAGGAGGGCTCTGCAATGCCAGTAGAGTTGGTGAAGAGCCAGCAGGTGAAAGCCCATAAGACTGCAGATTAACTGAGGATAACCGTTTTGAAGTGCTGTGGGCGAGGTCTGGTGCAGCACTCGCCTGCCCTTTGTGCCCTCAGACACACCCCATGGCCCTGCCCAGCACTGCCCTGTGCTGCTGAGCCATCAGCACACATGGAAAGGGGCTCAGCAGCAGAGATCCCTATGGACGTAGGTCTGCTGCCCACCCTGAGCAGCACAGATAGAGGGAGACCCGCGGGGGTCCCAGGGCACCACAGCCCCTGGCTCTCACAGCAGCACCGCCAGCTTGGAGCCCTGAGGGGAGCATGGGGAGGGAAGCAGCAATGGCTGGCCAGGCCAGCATGGACACACTGCCCTGGGCAAGGCTCTATGGGAGCAGGGATGGCCCAGGGGAAGAGCAGAACCGCATTTCCGGGCCTGCACTGATGGGTAAAGGGCAAAGGGAAAGCTCTTTGTGCAGGCCCCTGCTCGGGGCAGGCTGCTCTGTGGCTGGGCCTGGCCTCTTGTGCTGGCCTGGGGAGCGGGGCTGGCCCTGCGGGGCACAGGCACCCTGTGCTGGGGATCTCCCAGGCAAGAGAGCAGGGCTCCTGCGGCTTCACGGACCTCCATCTCCTTGCACCATAAGCAGCCTCCTCCTTGCTCACCTCAGCCAGGAACTACACATGCATGAGCTGTCTGCTTCCTCTTCCTCTAGAGGGAGAGGAGGAAACGCATCTAGAGGGATAGGGGAAAGAACATAAAAACTCACAGAGAGATAGACACATGAGGACAGGAAAGGAAAAGAAAATGAAAGAAAAAGAAATTCCAACCTCAGACATGAGGAATATTTAGTAACTCATCAATTCCCACAAGCAGACCACTGTGCTGCCAGTCTCTGAGAAACTGATACCTTAACTTCGAAAGATGACCCCAATATTTACCGCTGAGCACCATGTTATTTCTGAGGTGGGCTGACCAGAGCTCAAGTGCTCAGTCTGGTGTGAGCAGGCAGAGGAGAGCTCAGCAGCCCCAGGGCACACAGCAGCCACAGCAAAGGAGCCTGGCGAGTGATTCCTTGCAGCCCTCTGGGGATGGTGACTCCACCACTTCCGTGGGGAGCCCATTCCAATGCCTAACAACCCTTTCGGAAGAGAAGTTCTTCCTAATATCCAAACTAAACCTCCCCTGGCACAACTTTAGCCTGTTCCCACCTCATCCTTTCACTGGGCACGTGGGAGAAGACCCCACCTCGCTACAGCCTCCTTTGAGGTAGCTGTAGAGAGCAAAAAGGTCACCCCTGATCCTCCTCTTCCCCAGGCTGAACAAGCACAGGTCCCTCAGCCGTTTCTTGTAGGACTTGTTCTCCAGACCCCTCACCAGCTTTGTCACCTTTCTCTGGACTTGCTCAACCACCTTGATGTCCTTCTTGTAGAGATGTCTTTCGATGTCTTTCCTGTATCAAGGGACCCAAAACTGAACACAGTACTTGAGGTGCGGCCTCACCAGAGCCCAGTACAGGGGGACAATCATTTCTCTAGCCCTGCTTACCATGGTCTTATACAAGCCAGGATGCTGTTGGCCTTCTTGGCCACCTGGGCACACTGCTGGCTCATATTCAGCTGACTATCAACCAATACTCCCAGGTCCTTCTCTGCCAGGCAGCTTTCCAACCACTCATCTCCCAGCCTATAGCACTGCTTGTATACCACAAGTTCCACACCTATTCCTTAAAGGCACATACTCCAGCCCTAGATTATCTTATCCCTCTCCTCCATCCTGGGTTACAATTTTGTACGGCCTTACAGATAAGGTGTTAGTGACTAAGGTAACATCAGACATAAAAAGTTTCTAGTCTTCATTCTAATTAAAAATAGCAAGGTATTTCAAATTTGGTTTTATTATTCTAACAGAGAGAGAACCAAATGTCCTTCTGAACTGATATCACCAGGGCCTGAAGGGATGTCAGGAAGGGCCCAGCACCTGGCTCTGCCCTGTGGTGCACAGGGAGAGGGTGAAGACACAAAGCATGGGGCAAAGACAGAGCTCCTTGTCCTTCCGAGCAGGAAAAGCTTTGTCCTCCAGATCAGGGCTCTTCCCCAGCAAGGTGGCCACGAGCCCTGCCTGCCCTCCTGCTGCCACACTGCATGCGCTGGCTGTATCAGAGGGGACCCCCGGCCAGCCCCTGCATGGGGCTCAGCCACCCACCTGGCCCTGGCCCTCTCCAGTGCCCTTCTTGCTGCTCTCTGATGCACGCCAGCACCTCCCCGTGCAGCCAGCCATCACATCTGCTGAGGGCCAGGGCGGCTGCTGCAGGGGTAGGGAGTTCAGTATGGCCTTTGCAGCTCCCTGTCCTTGGCCTCAGCCCCGGACTTGGCTCTGCTGGCAGCAGCACTCTTGGCATGCGCTTCCTGGCCTCCCCTCGCCTGTGCACAGCTGCTGCCCACTCAGGCTGCTGCCACAAACGTGTCCTCACACGTTTGACCACCCCTTGGGCTGCCTCTCCTGGCCTCCCCCATCCCACTGCCTTGACTCCTTGTCTCTGCTGGGACCCACCTTCCCCACCCAGATACCTTCCTTCACTGTCATCTCCCTTCCCCTGCCCCGTGGGATGACAGAGTCATGGGACATATGACCTTTAGGTGTTGTGGTGCTTGTCTAATCCAGTTTGGTGATGGAATAGAAAGACAGTTCCTTCACAAGTGATGTACATCCTTCTTCATGTTAGGCCACGATTCCATCTCCTTCACAATTCTTAGAGTGTTTGCTTTATCTCAGAGGTGAACTGCACTAGGTCTCCTTGATTAGTCTGAGGCACAACGCAATCTTTTTGCCTTCTCAGACTCCAGCACAACACCTGTGAGTTTACCTTACTGTGTGCATTGACCTGACGAGTCATTTCACAGTTTTTGCTTTCATATCCCTGACGGAAGGAGGTGATTCTCAAACTGGGAAATGCCGATGGGTTCTGCTTCAGCCATTTGAGGTGTCCTGTGGAAAACCCTGGTGTTGTTTGGGGCTGCCCTTTTCTGCCCTGCCAGGCACTCCCTCCCTGCTGCCTTTGAGTCAGGGTCACCACTTTCTTTGACCCACGAACACTGGCAGCAGCAGGACATGGTTGTTTTGGTGCTGGTCACACTTCTCTTCCACACTGCTGTCTTGTAGCACCACTGAATCAGAACTGGCCTTCCAGCTAACACTCCTAGGAGCATGGCTTTCAAAAGTGAGGTGGAGGAAGCACTGAGGAAGCAGCCCGATCTGATGTGAAAATTCTCCCTGCTCAGAGCAGATCTTAGCACTGGAAACCTCCTGAGCTCCCTTCTGACTCTAATCCTGAAGGAAAGAAGGGCAGGACAGGGAGGCAGGGGGAGGAAATACTGCGGTGGGTTGAGGTATTGATGACATATGTAATCCTTGCTCCACATTGTCCTCAGGGTTACATCATGAATGAGTTCATCCCCAAAAGATCCTCTGCCCCATGAGCATCCAGTGTCAAGCTGTTTTGGAGATACTGCAGACACGTTCTTCTGGTGCTTGTGTAACCAGATTGGTGATGGCAGGAAAAGACTGTTCCTTCACTAGTGAACCTTCTTCTTCATGTTAGGCCACAACTGAACATCCCTCACAATTCTTAGAGTGTTTGCTTTATCTCAGGGATGAACTGCATTAGGTCTCCTTGATTAGTCTGAGGCACAATGCAATACTTTTTCCCTTCTGCCACTCCAGCACAAAACCTCTGAATATTTTTTCCACATTGACCTGATGGGGCATTTCACATTTTTCACTTTCATATCCCTGATGAAAGGGGATGATTCCCAAACTAGGATACGCAGATGGGTTCTGCTTCAGCCATTTGAACTGTCCTGTTCTTGAGTATTTCAGCCTGAGTTTTGCCACAACTTCAGCACTGTAATGCATCCCTTGGCTGGCATCGCCCTGTCCCCTGTACTGTGGGATGACTGTGCTGTGGTGGGACGTGTTTCCAGTGATTCATCTACCAGACACTGTAATGCATACTATAAGCAGGACTAGAGGGGTTCTGCTTACAGCCGGGGGGAGGTGGGGAAGAAAGGAACAATCCGGTTTACTGGACTGGGTGTATTTAATGGCCTGGCACTTCAGACCCACAAATGTATCAGGCTCTACTGGACACCTCTGCACAGAGTACCCTAATGCCATCAAGCTAAGGAAGAGCCCACCTGTATTTCTGGAGTGACAGGGGGAACCCAATACATAACTGTACTAGAGGCTGAAGTGAATCTAACAGGAAAGGAATGGCCAAAGCACCCCATTGGGACTGGCCCAGAGACTATGTGCATCCTCGACATAGACTGCTTCAGGAGAGGGAATTCAGAGTTCCAAGAGGGCACCACCGGTGGGGCTTTGACAGAGCTGCCTTGGAGATAAAGGACATGAAACAGTTGTCTACCTTGCTTGGCCTTCCACAGAATCCTTCTGTTGTGGATTTGATGAGGGCTGAAGAACAGCACAAACCCTGTGAGGGTTTGTGCAAACCCTGGCACAAACTCTGTAAGTGCCAGGAGCCAAAGGGGCTGTCTCTTGGTGAAGACTGAGCAGAGCAGCTCTGTCGATCAGACCAGTTCTCAGCAGTAAATTGTCACCCCTCTGAGCTGCAGGACAATCGCTCTCAGATGTTTCCCTGAGAAAAAAAATGTAGATGACTGCTAATCGAGGAGGGCCAAATCAAGCCAGAGTTTGAGAGCTTCTTCTCGTACGGATCTCCTGCCCCAGCAGGAGCAATGTGACTGTGGCAGTGAATGTGGGGTCACTTCTGTCTCTGCACTTGATAGGGCAGCAGCACGAACGTGTCATGGAAAGGGACTGTGAGGTCACTTCTGTCTGTAGATGGCAGGTCAGCCTTGACTTCTCCCTGGGATCTGCACTTTTGGGCTGACATCTGGCAGTGGCCCTGCTAGACCAGCAGAAGGCACCTGTTTGGCATGCTGACTGGGGGATCCCCTCTGCCTCCAGAGCCAGGAGGACCCAGGCAGAAAGAAGGCCCCAACATGGGTTGTCCTGTCCCTTCTGCTTGAGTCCATGACTGGGCAGCAGGAGGCACAAGGCTTGGCTGTGTCTCCACAAGAAGCTGCAAGGCCAGCAGCAGGCCCCTGGCTTGGAAGCTGCTGCTAAGCTGACTTGTTTCTGCTTGGCTGAGAGGCCACAAGGAGCCTGGTGGGTTGGGATGCCTACTTCAGGAGAGGTTTCCTACCTGATGGAGTTTACTTTGGTAGTAGGAAAGAAAAGGAGAGGAGAAACACCCATGAAGCGTGCCCTGGAATGTTGGCACTGTCCATGAGGAGGAAGAAATGTCCAGGGCAACAACTGGTTTTGCTGGTAGAGTCAGAGGTAAAGAAGGCATTAAGTACTTCAGCCTTTACCTTATCTCGAAATCATTACCAGATTTCCCCCCCATCCAATGAAGGATGATGATTCTCCTTAATCCTCCTTTTTTAAAGTATTTCTTTAAGCAGTGTTTGTCTTTGAGAGTCATAGACAGATTGAGCTCCACCTTGGCTTTGGCCCTTCCAATTTTCACCTGCAGAACCCCAAACATTTTGGACACTGCTCCAGACAAACTGGAAGCATGCATGAGAAGGAAGAACAGAAGAGGTGGAAACTGGCAGCATTCCATCCCCTACCTTCTGTGACTCTGTGCTGCAATTCCATTCAATTGGTTACTCCTGTATTATCCAAACTTTCCTGCAGCTCCTGATGCTGCTGTCTGCTCAGAGATAGCACAATGACACGAAGGTTGAACTGTCTGCCTGCAGCCACGAATGGCTGACAGAATGGAGCATCAGTGTGGGGGAATCTTTAGAAACTGCAGGATTTTGCCTAGAGAAACCTCTTGACATTTACAAGAAGAAGAGCCCGGTCGTGCAGCAGAGGAAGAGGAACCCCACACATGGGGGAAGACTGGGACCCTGCTGAGTGAGCAGTGCCCAGAGGAGGAGGGTCTTAGGCACCACGAGGGATGCCATACGAGCAGTGGTGCCTGCTCACCAGGAACCAGGCCAGCTTCCTACAGAGCTGCCTCATGAGATATTTGTGTTCATGGCTAAGTCTGTTGTCTCTGCCACTGAGCCTTATGAGGAGACTGCTAGTCACCAAAGCAACAGAGCCTAATTAACTCCTTGCCACCCATGTAGCAGGCAGGGGTTGTACCATTCTCCTGCACTTGGCCATGCACATCCCCATCTCCTACTGCCCCACAAAGAGCCCTGAGCAAACTGTCAAGGGAAAGGATCTGCTTTCCTGTGGGCCAAGGGACAAGGCCTGACCCTTGTGCTTGGTGAAACACATCAATGTTTCCTCCACATCAGTGTCACCTTCACATTGCCTTTGTCTCCTTGTCCTCACTGCCTCCAGTGTTCGGCTCTAACGATCTCCAAGGGAGGCTGTGTCAGTGCTGGCCCTCAGGGGGACACTGCAGGAAATTTGCCTCTGACTTGGACTTCTGGAGAGATGTCTTCAATTGTCTCTGAGTGCCTGAGGTTTGTGGGCTCATCAGGAAAGCCATCAGAGGGGTGACTGCAATGCCTTGGGCTGGTGCTGTACTGCTGAGCTGAGCTGGGCTCCTGGGACAGAGAGAGCTCGTGTCAAGAGAGCCCTGGTGCAGAGAGCCAGCTCTGCCCAGGAGCAGCTCCTCTGCACAGCGCAGCAGGGCTGGGGGCTCTGACCACAGGCACCCAGGCAAAAGGGATTCCAGGCAGCCTGGAGGGTGCATACCCTCCAGAGAAGAACTCAGTGCAGGAGAAACCTTCACAGCTCTGCCCATGGTAAGTCTCTGGCTGCAGGACAGTGCAGGGGAGGTTTGTGGAAGGGGCTTCTGGATGCGGGATGTCTCTGCCTGGCCAGGAGCTGCCAGGATGTCTCTCGTGGCTTGTGCGGTGTGGAGGAGAAGGTGCTGCAGGGCATCTGCAGGGGTGCCCAGGGCTGTGGTGCAGAGCAGGGTCCCTGCTGTGGCCCAGGGGCTGTGTGTTGGGGCAGGGCCTCTGCTGTCTGCCAGGCTCAGCACTCTGCCTGCCTGGGGATCCCAGGGGCTTTGGTAGAGGAAGGGTAGGGCAGAGGCTGCCTGCAAAGAGAAGGCTCTTTCTGCACTCTGCATGCCTCTTCTGCTCTGATTCTGGGGCAGGCTCTGTGTTAACAGAGTGGTTGGATTTGCACAGGTGACTGAGCTTCCTACTGCATTAAACATTGAGACATACACAGCTTAGTGATGAACCTGAGAATATCCCTTCCCTTCTCTCTGCCTACAGACTGCTCCATGGCATTTCAGAACCGTTCTTTAGGACATGCAGAGAGGAAGATGTCCCCAGAGCTGTCCCCATCCCCAGGAGGTGTCTGCAGGGCAGAGCTGTGCACACAGCAGGTGGAATGGGGTCTGTGAGCATGGACAGGAGGAGACATGGGGACAGAGAAAGAGCTGGTGGCAGGGACAGCTGCAGGCAGCAGGGACATGGGCAGGCAGTGAGAGGGAGCTGCTCCCTCCCTGCCATCCCCTGCAGTGCAGGCACCTTCCTTGCAGCAGCCCCTGGTCTCCTCTCTTCCCCTCAGAGCTTCTGTCACAGCTTGTATTATATGGGGGGCTGAGAATATGGGGTGTCTGAACCCTAAATCTCTGTGTAAGTAGTCACATTTGCTGCAGGCCCCCTCCACCTTCCTCCATGGAAGAAAGCACAGAATCACAGAATCATAGAATATCCCGAGTTGGAAGGGACCCACAAGGATCATCAAGTCCAGCTCCTGGCTCCACAGAGGTCCTACCCCCAAATTCCTACCATATGACAAGGAGCATAGTCCAAACACTTCTTATGCTCCAGAGCTCTTGTCCCTCTCCTGGCTGTGCTGGCACAGGGCTGTGAGGACAGGCTCTACCTTACCAACACCACAGCCTCTGCACTGGGTTGGGTCTGCCCTGCCTGCCCATGCCTGCTTCTCTCCCTTGCCCAGCGTGGCAGCTGGTGGTGTCTAATTTTGACGGGGAGTGCTGTGCATGGCGGGTGAAGCAGGAGGAGATGCTCCCTGTTCTCTCTGGCCAGATACGCACGATCCACCTGCTGATATTGTCTCCTGGATATTGAACAGGCAAGACGCACACAGAGTCACACAGCCAAACACCCCTCACTCAACAGAGGGAGCCACTTCCCAGGAACCTTTCCTCTTGGAACCTCAAATGGAGCAGAGCAGGCTCACTGGGAGCTCATGAGCAGAGGAGGCTGCAGTGTACAGGACACTCAGGAAACAAAGGGCAGAGCTCCAGTCAGGGAGAGAGAAAAAGATCCTCTTGAAACAGGAAATGTAAGGCATTAATTGGGAATTATCTGAATTTTGCTCACAGACTTTACTTGTGACGTTCTCTATTTTTTTCTCATTTGGCAGTGTCCATGACAAATGTGTCCAGCAAATGCCCAACATCAGCTCTGTGAGTGAGTTCCTCCTGCTGGCATTTGCAGAAACACGGGAGCTGCAGCTCCTGCACTTCGCACTCTTCCTGGGCATCTACCTGGCTGCCCTCCTGGGCAACGGTCTCATCCTCACAGCCATAGCCTGTGACCACCACCTCCACACCCCCATGTACTTCTTCCTCCTCAACCTCGCCCTCCTCGACCTGGGATGCATCTCCACCACTCTGCCCAAAGCCATGGCCAATTCCCTCTGGGACACCAGGGCCATCTCCTATCAAGGCTGTGCTGCACAGGTTTTTCTGTTTATTTTCTTGTCTGGAGCAGAGGTTTTTCTTCTCACCGCCATGGCCTATGACCACTACGTTGCCATCTGCAAGCCCCTGCACCACGGGAGCCTCCTGGGCAGCAGAGCTTGTGCCACCATGGCAGCAGCTGCCTGGGGCAGTGGCTTTCTCAATGGTGTCCTGCACACGACCAACACATTTTCCCTTCCCCTCTGCCAAGGCAATGCAGTGGAGCAGTTCTTCTATGAAATTCCCCAGATCCTCAAGCTCTCCTGCTCAGACTCCTACTTAAGGGAAATTGGGTTTATTGTATTTAGCTTTTGTTTAGGTCTTGGCTGTTTTGTTTTCATTGTGGTGTCCTATGTGCAGATCTTCAGGGCTGTGCTGAGGATGCCCTCTGAGCAGGGCCGGCACAAAGCCTTTTCCACATGCCTCCCTCACCTGGCCGTGGTCTCCCTGTATCTCAGCACTATTATGTTTGCTGGCTTGAAGCCCCCTTCCATCTCCTCCCTATACCTGGACTTTGTGGTGGCATTTCTGTGCTCAATGTTACCTCCAGCAGTGAACCCCCTCATCTACAGCATGAGGAACCAGGAGCTCAAGCATTCACTGAAGAAGCTGTTTCAGTTGTCTTCTAGAATCAATTAGCTGTTGCTCTGCTTCTCCAATGGGAAAAACTCACCAAAAAAACAGGGTGGGAGACACAGCCTTTCAGTGCCAGGTACCAGGTCCACCAATGCAAACTGTGAGAAACGAAGCAAAAATGTTATTTACAGAAGGAGAGAAGATGAATCTCAGAATGCAGGGCTGCAGGTACCTGTGGGCAGTACAGACACTGACATGTGGTCTCAAGGCTCCCTGTGTGGGGAGTAGGAGAAAGAGGCAAGTGCCTGTCCTGTGCCACCTCCCCGCCAGCCCTGCCCTTCCACAGGTGGAGTATTCCTCCCTTACTCAGGCACCAGCAGAGCTTTGCCTCCTCATCCTCCACAGGGAGATGAGCCACAGGCCTAGCTGTGTGTGAGGGGCCAGCAGACCTGAGCAGAAAAAAGCCATTTTCATGGCACTGAGACATCTGAATGGTCCAACCCTTGTCATTGGGTCTGTTCTCTGCAGCAAAAGGCTGTCACCAAATCCCAGGTCTGTGGTTGCTCCTGGAGCTCTGAGGACCTCTCCAAGGCCATCATGGTATCAACGATAAGGACCTATGAGGGTCAGCCCACCCATGGATCGCTGCAGTAGGTTGGTAGGATTCCATAGTTCACAAGGACACCTCCTTGCTCTTTTCATGAATGTCTGTATTACAAATTGCTCCAAATCCCTACCTGTAAAGCAACTAAGTATTGCAAGAAACTATTAAGTTACCACTAGGAAAGCAAATATGGGCTTGTGATGCTTTCCCTAAATCTGCACCAATAAATACTATTTGAGGTGCTACTGCTACGACACTCATGAATCCACTTTGTGGAGGGAGCAAGGCATGGCACCTTCCCCTTCTTTCTTTAGGGCCAGTCATGATAGCTCTTGAGAAATGTAAACATCATTGGGTAACCCTAATGATATGCCTCCAGTGTTTTTTTTTTTTTTTTTTTTTCCCCCAATGGTAAACAACTAAACAAAAGGGTACTAGAGGGCTGTTGGCATAACTGCCTTGAATGCAGCGAACATCAAATACTTGTCTACCTTGCCTAGTCTTGCACAGGACCCTTCTGTTGTGGGGTTGCTGAGAGCCAAAGAGCAGGTGCTGATGGCTGCCACAACGGTGCACCGGCAGCAATAGCGCACTGACCTCCAAGTCCTCCAAGCTCAAGAACTATGTATTCCTGTGAGCAAAATGTCAGACAAAGGGAGCAGGAGACCTGCTTGGATGATCAAGGATATCCTGGAATGACTGAAATGAAGAAGGAAGTACACATAAAGTGGAAAAGGGGACAAGCCACTTGGGAAGAATGTAGGGACATTGTCCGAGAAAAGTTCTTTTTCAAATACATCAAGAGCAGAAGGAAGAGGAAGGAAAATGTGGGCCCACTGCTTAATGAGTTGGGTGCCCTCGTGACAAAGGATACAGAGAAGGCAGAATTACTGAATGCCTTCTTCACTTCAGTCTTCACTGCTAAGAGTGGCCCTCCAGAATCTCTAGCATTAGGAACAAGGGAGGAAATCTGGAGAAACGAGGACTCTCCATTGGTTGAAGAGCATCAGGTCAGAGATGTCTTAGGAAAACTTGACAGCCACAAAGCCATGGACCCTGATGGGATACATTCATGAGTGCTAAGGGAGCTGGCGGATGTTACTGCTGGTCCACTCTCCATCATTTTTGAAAGGTCATGGAGGACAGGAGAGCTGCCTGAAGACTGGAAGAAAGCTCATGTCATGCCAGTCTTCAACAAGGGCTAGAAGGAGGTCCCAGGTAACTACAGGCCGGTCAGCCTCACCTCCATCCCTGGAAAGGCAATGGAACAGCTCATCCTGGAGGTCATCTCCAGCATATGGAAGAGAAGAAGGTGATCAGGAGTAGTCAGCATGGGTTCATCAAGGGAAACCATGCTTCACCAACTTGATAGGCTTCTATGATGGAATGACTAGCTGAGTGGGTGAGGGGAGAGCTGCAGATGTCTACTTTGACTTCAGCAAGGCTTTCAGCACTGTCTCCCATAACATCCTCATAGGCTAGCTCAGGAAGTGTGAGATGGAGGAGTGGTCGGTGAGGTGGGATGTGAGCTGGCTGGATGGCAGAGTTCAGAGGGTTGTGCTTAGTGGAACAGGGTCTAGTTGGAGTCCTGCAGCCAGCAGTGTCTCCCAGGGACCTACACTGAGTCCAGTCCTGTTCAGCTTATTTGTCAATGACCTGGATGATGGAATAGAGTGCACCCTTGTTCTGGTTTCAGTTAGGACAGAGTTCATTTTCCTCCTAGTAGGTGGAAGAGTGCTATGTTTTGGATTAGGATGAGAAGAGTGCTGAGAAAAGCAATCAGCAAGTGTAAAGATGTGCTGTTTTGTGTCAAAGTGCTCTGTTTTGAGTCAAAGCTCTCCTCAGGCTCTCCTCAAAGCTCAACTCAAGCTCTCCTGCTCAGATCCCTACCTCAGGGAAGTTGGGGTACTTGCGTTCAGTGTCTGTTTAGCATTTGGATGTTTTGTTTTCATTGTGCTCTGTCCTATGTGCAGGTCGTCAGGGCTGGGCTGAGGATGCCCTCTGAGCAGGGCCGGCACAAAGCCTTTTCCACATGCCTCCCTCACCTGGCCGTGGTCTCCCTGCATAGCATCACTGCCATGGTTGCCTACCTGAAGCCTCCCTCCACCACCTCCCTATCCCTGGGCCTGGCGGTTTCAGTTCTATACTCGGTGTTGCCTCCAGCAGCGAAACCCTCATCTACAGTATGGGGAACAAGGAGCTAAAGGAGGCACTGAGGATGTTATTCTAATCTACAGTATTTCCCCATCAATGAGGTATCCGCACATCTTCCTCACATATACCTGGGCAAGGCAGAAACACCTTTGTTCATGTATTTCAAAACTGCTTTTCATTCTTTGCAATACTAGTCCAATAAAAATATTTTTCTTCATCTCAATTCTTCTACCTTTTTTTATTGTTTTCATTGTTGTTTTTTAACCCAAAGACCTCATTTACAGGCGCTGGTAAGCTATTGGTAATTAACCAAATAAAATAACCAGCACGCGGTCATTTTCTGTGAGTCTTGTTTCTCATAATTTCTCTTCAGGTAGAGCAGAGGTTGTGGAATGAAGAACCCAGCTGCAATGTGGAGGAAAAGCAGAGATGTGGCTGAGGGACTCAATGTTTTTTTTTTCTACAGTACACTGTACCAAAAAGTTCTCCTAGGCCTCTGTATTCAGTAAAAGAGATAAAGGATGAGAAGAGCATCTACTAAGAGGAATGGCATGAAAAGCCACCAAGACAAGGGCCATTTTCTGCCCCTGCAGGGGACTAACACTGGGCAAGGCCCAGCTTGGGAAGCAGCCCTGTCGGAGGTTCTTGGTGGGCAGAGCTGGGCAGGAGGCAACCGTGTGCCCTGGCAGCACAGGAGGGAAGGCTGAGGGGCACCTCACTGCAGCCTGTCAGGAGCTGCAAGGCGCTCATGGAGCGTCCAGGGCCAGGATCTGCCCCGTGGCAATGGGCCCTGCCTGCCCTCCTCCTGCCTTACTTCGTGCAGTGGCTGCAGCAGAGGGGACCCCCAGCCAGCCCCTGCATGGGGCTCTGCCACCCGCCTCGCCCCGACCCCCTCCAGCACCCTCCTTGCTGCTCTCTGATGCACACCAGCACCTCCTCGTGTGTGCCGGCCAGCACATCTGCTGAGAGCCAGGGCGGCTCCTGCAGGGGCAGGGAGCCATTCCTTCTAACTGTGAAGGAATGGCAAAAGCACCCCATTGAGACTGGCCTGGAGGCTATGTGCATTCTCAGCATAGACTGCTTCAGGAGAGGGAACTTCAAAGTTCCAAGAGGGCACTACCGGTGGGGCTTTGACATACCTGCCTTTGAGATGGAGGACATTAAACAGTTGTCTACCTTGCATGGTCTTCCACAGAATCCTTCTGTTGTAGGTTTACTGAGGGTTGAAGAGCAGCAGGTGCCAATGGCTACCATGGTGGCGCACCTGAGGCAGTGTTGCGCTAACAAAGACTCCCTGATTGCCATCCATGAGCTGGTTCATTGACTGGAGAGCCAAGGTATAGCTGTAGAACTTGGTAGCATGGTTTAGCGATGGACTTGTCAGTACTAAGGTAAAGATGCATGACCTGGGTTACACATCCTTGAGTAGTGTAAGGCACAATGCAATTCTTTTTGCCTTCTGCATCTATAGCACTGGAAGCATGACTTTGCCCTACTCTGTTGACTGGGCAGGTCTTTTCACATTACTCAATTTAGGTTTCTGTGGCTCAAAGGAGATGACTTCCCAAAAGAGTACCCATGATTTCTCATGGGTACAGCTACAGCCACTTGAAGAAATAATTTCTTTACTTTTCTTCCTGAGTTTTCCACAGAAGACTCATGAGAGACCATGGATGTCCAGGTGTCTACTAAGATTTCTAAAAAAAATTTCTCAGATTCCAATGGTTATTTCAATTCTATTATTTTATTGTTTAATTTAATTTAAATTAATTTGATTTAATTTTATTTATTTTAATTTATTTTATTATTTATTTTGTTCCCAAAGTACAACTAACTTTTCTTAGAAAGGGTTTCATGTGCTGGGCTGAGCTGCAGTTACAGGGACAAAGACCACTGCTGGCAGTGGAGGTCTCAGACCTCCAGACTCTGCTTTTCCTCCTGATGGAGGTCTCCAAAGAAGTCACCCTGGATGAACAGCAATAGGAGAATAATGCTCAAAACTGAAATGCAGCAAAATTCAGACTTTGAAACAAGAAGTTTTTGATTAGGTGCTTTTTGAAATCTTCTTCCTTAACTACATCATGCAAGCCCTGCAATTAGCTGAACAAATCTTGAAGTCTTTAAGAAAACTATGCAAGAGATGTTAGGAGCTTCTTCATTTTTATGAGGTCCGTGGTGTATTTTGGTGCTCAGTCTATGAAGCTCAGGTACTGAGAAGAGAGTGATGTAACCGCTTGAGCAAGTCAAGTCAGGAGGCACAAAATTTGAAGTGACTTGGAGTATTAATGGGTCCCACTGAGGGCTGTTACTAACGAAGCCTCCCCAGGGCCTTGTTAGGGCAGATATTTGGAGGCCATGATTACAGACAGGCAAAGCGCTATGCTGAGAAATGTCTTGGTTTCTTTTAGTGAAGCAGAAGATTCAAGGTCTGCCACCAGCTACTGGAGGGGAGATCTTGTACCCCATGTCTGGCTCAGGGCTCTTCCTGGCGATCTGTGGGATGTTCTGGGCAGTGTGATGCCATGAGAAGAACACTGGAATGACACCTCCCAGCCTCTGCAAGGATTTCAAGGAAGGAAGGAGGCTCCACTACAATGACTACATCTCATCACCTCATAAGCTCTAGACAAGGGGACAAAAACTTCAGGGCTGTTGGTGCTTTCCATTCTCACCAGCACCCTCTGCCTTTTCCTCTGCAAGCTTTCCAATGCTGTCCCACACTTTGCCCTATTTTCTTGAAGTCTGCAGACACCTATGTCTGTTCACCACCTTGCTCTCATTTTGGCATTTCCATCATTTCACCAATGTCTCATCAACCTTCACCAGGTATTCCTTGAAAGACAAGACAGGGTTTGATCACAGACACTCTTTGGGTGACCTCTGGCACAACAGCTCTACCCTTTGAGGGATATTTCTTCCTCATCGAGACCAGTGCCAACCTTCCACATTGCATTTTGTGACAGCTTATTCTCTCCTGCTCTTTCCTACTATCAAAGGAAGTTCCATCAGGGTGGAAACCACTCCTGAAGCAGGCATCCCAAACCATCAGGCTCCTTGCAGTCTGGCAGCCAACCAGACAGAAATTACCTCGCCAGCGTCTCCCAAGCCATGGGCCTGCTGCTGGCCTTGCAGCTTCTTGGCTACACACACCCAAACTTTGTGCCTCCTGCTGTGCAGTCGTGGACTCAAGTGGAAGGGACATGACAACCCATACTGGGGCCTTCTTTCTGTCTGGGTCCTCCTGGGTATGTAGGCAGAGGAAATCCCACAGTCAGCATGCCAACCAAGTGCCTTCTGCTGGACTACTGGGGCCACTGGCAGATGGGCAGATGTCAGCCCAAAAGTAGAGATCCCAGGGAGAACTCAAGGGTGACCTCACAAGTACTTCAGACAGAAGTGACCTCACAGTCCCTTTCCGTGACACATTCCTGCTGCTGCCCTATCCACTGCAGAGGCAAAAGTGACCTCACATTCCCTGCCACAGTCACATTCCTCCTGCTGGGGCTGGAGATCCTGAGGCAGAGTTGAGCTTATCAGAGTATTCCCATCCATCTCCTCCTTGTGGCCCACAATCTTATCAGTTCCATGGCTCCTCACATCCATCTTTGAATGCCATGTGACTTCAGAGAAGTCTCACAATTCCTGCCTTGCCCTAAGGGGCCAAGCGCCCAAAGTTAAGGGATAGGAGAGGGGTTGAAGATGATGAGGTTAATGCACAGGAACAGGGGCTTTGGGTGTTAGATGTTCATGTATGGGATGAGGTGTTACGGCTTACCTTTGGCCGTATGGGCAAGCTTTGTGGTCTAGGGTTTTGTTCAGGTCTGTTAAGAAGTTGCCTAGGGTTACACAGAGCATTTCAATGCTACGTTTAAGGGCAGGGGTCAAGGTAAGCAAGAGAGTAAGCATAAGGGAAAGAGGCTATGGACTGAGTTTTGGCTTCAATGGATGCTTTGAGGTCTGGCATTAGAGTAGTGGATTCCTGTCAGGGTGCTGAGTAGCATTTAGGTTTAGGGATTAAGGTTACTGTTTGAGACATGGGTATGGCCTCACATGAATCTTTGAAGTTAGTGTTAGAGCAACATTAACATTACCTGAACACTTCTACCTCTTCAAAATCATTAATTTCTGCTGCCCTAGCTCCTCTTCCCTCCCCCATATCTCAAATCACTTCTAGCCTGGGTTCAGCTGACCTTCCCATAGCAGTAGTCTTGTTGGGATCAGCTTTCTGATGGCTTTCAGGGTATCTGTCTCACCTCTGTAGGCTACTTCATTCCTAAGACAGAAATGGTACCTAAGTCAAAATGAAAAAGCACACAAAGATGTCTAGGAGCACCTTGTATAACGTGCCCATCAGCTCTGCACCAGCACAGAAGTGAGCTTTCTGCTCTTAAGTTTTGGTTCCAGAATGACTCCTATGGATTCAGGGTAACTTTTCCCAGGCCCTCATGCATGCTTCAGTTTCCCCCAGGGATCTTGGAGTCAGTGCCTACCTCTGTGTGGAAAACTGAAAGCAGTCATGGAGGATGAGTTTAGGCAAAAGTTGAAATCTCCAACATGACAACCGGAGGTGCTGCTCTGCAGAGCAAGGGGGCTGTGGTGGCCGGGCCAGGGGGGCACTCTGCAGGGCCGTGCTGGGCAGGCTGGGAGGCAGATCCAACTCATGGGGTCACTGCCATTGCCCCAGGGCAACAAGGAATCACTCGCTGGACTCCTTTGCTGGGGCTTCTGCGTGCCCTGGGGCTGCAGAGCTCTTCTCTGCCTGCTGACACCAGATTGAGCACTTGATTTCTGGTCTGTCCACCTTGGACAGTCTCACATTGTGCAGGCTCCTTTCACCTCTGTCTCCTGGCCTCATGCTTCCCCTGTATATATCCCCAAATTCTTTGCACACACCACTCTTGCCCGCAGGTCCCATGTGTCTCTCCAACCTTCCCCTCTTCCCCTGCAGTAGTGGCATCTCACTGGAGGAGGATTGTGCATCCCCCTTAGCACATGGTCCCCTCAGATTTGACTTTTCCTTTACCAGACTTTTCTTTGGATGGTCACTCATTTATTAAGTTTTCTATTCACTCTGCACTGAGCTCGTCGTGCCTGGGTTCTCCTGACATCTTCTGGCAGCTCCAGACTCCTGTCCAGGCTGGCATCGGCCATCAGACCCACTGCGGGGGGCACAGTCCTGTGCTGATGAGTCCAAGCCCAGTTGTTGTCTGCTTGGGGAAGTGCCACCAAAAATTGAGCTCTTGGTCTATCACTTTGTTCCTTCACAGACTGCTCTAGGACTTTCAGCCTGTGTCTTTCCCTCCATGAAGAAGTGCAGAAAACAGAAGAGAAAAGAGGAACCCCTTGGCTGTATTCCAGACAGCAGCTTTGGAAGAGGTGTCCAGGCTTCTGGGTTTGCCCTGAGCAGCCACTTTTGTTACTGTGGTGCTAGCAGGCAGGCCAGCTGCGATCCAGGGCTGCACAGTGCCTGCTGCTGCCTGCAGCCACAGGGATGACACTCTAGAGACAAGAGGACGGTCATCGAGGCATATGAGACCTCAAGACTAACACAAATACAAGAGCACGAGAGAAAAATGCAGAATCCAAAAGAGAGCAGCAGTAAAAAGGCCACATCCTGCTGCTGGCCATGGCCATGGCTCCAGGGAAGCAGCAGCCCCAACCTGAAGGCAGCAGAGAGGCAGAGCCCATCAGGCAGTGAGGGGCAGCCCCGAGGGCCACTGGGGCTGCTCCTCCATGTGGCAGCTGGGCTCTTGGCTCTGTACCCCTCCTGTGTGCTGGGGCTGCTCCCCCAGCTCCAGAGGAGAGGGGAAGAGATGGCAGCTGACACCAACAAAATTCACAGCTTCTTTATTCTCTTTATCCACACAGAGAGCCTAGTTCTGAAGGTATATTAGATGACTGGGTGACAGAAAATAAAATAATTAATAGGCAGGATGATATGAGTAGTATACAGTCAAAATCAAAGGAAATACTTTTAAAAATAATAAATGAATTACAAGCTATTGTATGAAGAGGTTTCTCAGATAACCTGCCTGTCCTGTTAGATTTATAGGCACGTTATTGATGCCAAAGAATCATGTGTCCAAAGAGTTTCCACAAGGCTTCCTTGAGCTCCTGATTCCTCATGCTGTAGATGAGGGGGTTCACTGCTATAGCCACCACTGAGTACAGAAATGTCACCACCAGGTCCAGGGATGGAGAGGAGATGGAGGGGGGCTTCAGGTAGGCAACCATGACAGTGCTGACAAACAGGGAGACCACAGCCAGGTGAGGGAGGCATGTGGGAAAGGCTTTGTGCCGGCCCTTGTAGTGGGTTTACATGGCAAGGTTTTGGTAGCAGGGGGCCATAGGGGGGATTTCTGTGAGAAAGATCTAGAAGCTGCCCCATGTTTGGGAAGGGCCCCGTTGTTTTCCAGATCTGAGCCAATAAGCGATGTTGTTTTGCGCCTCTGTGAGAGCATATTTAAGACAGGGAAAAAAACGCTGCGTCACACAGCAGCCGGGAGAGTCAAGGGAGTGAGAAACAGCCTTGCAGGTGCCAAGGTCAGTGTAGAAGGAGGGGGAGAGGTGCTCCAGGCGCCGGAGCAGAAGTCCCCTGCGGCCTGTGGTGAGGACCATGGTGAAGCAGGATGTCCCCCTGCAGCCCATGGAGTACCACGGTGGAGCAGGGTTCCAACGCTGCAGCCCGTGGAGGAGACCACGGTGGAGCAGGTGGCCCTGCACCGATGGAGGCTGCCGCCTGTGGAAGACCCCTGCCGGAGCAGATTCCGGGCCGGACCTGTAGCCCGTGGAGAGGAGACCACGCAGGAGCAGGTGATCTGGCAGGAGCTGCTGCCCGTAGGGGAGCCGGGTTGGAGCAGTTTTCTCCTGAGGGATGGACCCCGTGGTACGGACCCATATCTGGAGCAGTTCTGGAAGAGCTGCTGCCTGTGGGAAGCCCACGCCAGATCAGTTCGTCAAGGACTGCATCCCGTGGGTGGGACCCCACAGCACAGGGGACGAGAGTGACCAAGAAGGAGCGGCAGAGAAGAAGTGCTGTAGACTGACCATAACCCCCATTCCCCCGTTCCCCTGCGCCGCTCGGGGGGAGGAGGTGGAAGAGGGTGGATGGGGGGGGAGGTGCTTTTGGTTTCTTTCCTTTGTTTCTCACTTCTCTAGCTTGTTAGTAATGAACAATAAATCTTACTATCTGTCTTCTTATGTTGAGTCTGGTTTGCCCGTTACACTAATTATTGAGTGATTTTCTCGTCCTTATTTCAATCCTTGAGCCCTTTTCACATATTTTCTCCCCATTCCTCTTTGAGGAGGGGGAGTGAGAGAGCGGCTGTGGTGGAGCTTGGCTGCCCACTCGAGCAGAACCACGACAGCCCTGCACAGAGGGCATCCTCAGCATGGCTCTGATGATCTGCACATAGGAGAAAACAATGAAAACAAAACAACCAGATGCTAAAAATGCACTAACCACCAGAAGTCTAACTTCCTTTAGGTAGTCTGAACCTGAGCAGGAGAGCTTGAGGATCTGGGGGATTTCACAGAAGAACTGCTCCACAGCATTGCCGTGGCAGAGGGGCAGGGAAAATGTAGTGGCTGAGTGCAGGACAGCATTGAGAAAGCCACTGCTCCAGGCAGCTGCTGCCATGGTGGCACAAGCTCTGCTGCCCAGGAGGCTCCCATAGTGCAGGGGCTTGCAGATGGCAACGTAGCGGTCACAGGCCATGATGGTAAGAATTGAAAACTCTGAACCAAAGAAGAAGATGAAAAAGAGAACTTGTGCAGCACACCCTTGATAGGAGATGGTCCTGGTGTCCCAGAGGGAATTTGCCATGGCTTTGGGGACAGTGGTGGAGATGCATCCCAGGTCGAGGAGGGCGAGGTTGAGGAGGAAGAGGTACATGGGGGTGTGCAGGTGGTGGTCGCAGGCTACAGCAGTGAGGCTGAGGCCGTTGCCCATCAGGGCAGCCAGGTAGATGGCCAGGAAGAGCGCAAAGTGCAGGAGCTGCAGCTCCCGTGTTTCTGCAAATGCCAGCAGGAGGAACTCACTCACAGAGCTGATGTTGGGCATTTGCTGCTTTTGTACCTGTTTGTCTGTTGAAGAGGAGAAGGCAGAAAAAGGTTAGAAAAGAGTTCTCTGAGGAAAATAGGCAATAAAACAGAAGGCTGGCTAAGTCAAAATCAGACAAATGTCAGCTCAATGAGATTTGCAGTATTGTTGCAAACAACTGAGCTGACTGCAGAGGAGGGCTGCAAGTATTCTCCTCACTTTATTTTATCCTTGTTGCCCTATCCTAGTTGAGGTATTGGATTGTGGAACTCCCTGACATTACTTCCACACTCCTGGTGAAATCCTTTGGATGTGAGGAAGCAAAGGGACTGTCCCCTGGGGAAGACTGAGCAGAGCAGCTCTGCCCATCCTCTATTGTCCTCTTCTCAGCTGTCCTGTGCTACCCTTTTGTGAGCTGCAGGACCATCCCACTCAGGTGTTTCCCTGAGAAGAAACTGGAGACAGCTGAGAGCAGAGAAGCCCCAGTCCAAGTGCAGCTGGACAGAATCCTCACCTTGTCTGCAGGGGACTGATCAGGATTATAGCTTTTTCCTCCTAGCCAGGGGTGCAGAGGCCTCACTCTAGCTGCCCCCAGACAGCCATCCAGCAGCACCAACATGGCCTTAGCACGGACCAGTCTCCTCCTTCAGGCACCTGGATAACACAAGGATGCCACGACAGAGCTGCATCCTGCTGGAGAGCAGCCTGCAGCCAAGGAGGACACCCCTCAGACAGAGCTGGATATTTGCAAGCTGGGGTATCCCAATATCCAGTCTGCATCCCGTGCAGTGTCTGGAGGATGCTCGGCCACCACACTCTTGGTTAACCAGGGGTAGCTAGGTTCACTGCCCCCTGAAGGCAACACTCTTTCTTTGGCAGTAATGATAAAATTATTGAAGAGCATGTCAAGATCTTAGTGAATTTATTTTCTTTTGCTGAAAATTAATGCCTAACCATTTTGTGGTACAATTCCAGGTATCTTTATTATACATGTATCTTTTACATCTTACATGCAGTTTATCCAAATTATGTCCTTAGAATCTAAGTGCTTAGTAAGATAAATCTGCACTGCGATTGTCTGAAGTGTTGTTCACTCCCTCTTTTCCTTTTTTTTTTTTTTTAGGTACTCAGCTTTCTGAGCTGCTTGATGTTTTTATTTCCTTGGCTTCACTTACAGTTGGAAACCATTACCAGACAGATATGTCTGTATACTTTAAAAGCAATCAGGCTGTGGTTCAATATAACCTTCTACAGTTACTCATTGCATTATCAATCCACTTTGCCTGAAACAAACTAGACTTAGTCCTCATGAATGTCATCACAGTTTGTTGCTGCATTACACAAGGAGAGCTTATTTGTCTTCATATGTTATGGGTGAAAGGATACTACCCAATTTAGCTGGGTCCTCATCCAATGATGCCTTAAAGATCAATAGCAAGGCTTCAGAATTGTATTAAATTGGAATTAGGATAGAACATATCTTGCAAAGTATAGAAGATACATACTTTGGGGAATTCGTGTTACTTAGTTAATGATGCGTTGTGTAAATATATGCTTTCTTCTATGAATTTTACACATTTATTTATTTATTTTTTTACTTCTTATTTTAGGTTTTCTTCCCACACTAAGAAAAAATGATGAAACATGGACATTCAGTTGACCTTTACTCTTTCACTTATTATTTATATATATATAATAATTCTTTGTAAGCTTAGTTTCGTATTTATCTTTTTTTTTTCTTTTCAGTTGAGTGTCTTTCCATATTATTTGTTTTCCCTTTCATAGTCACCCACTGTTTTTAAATGCTGCTGTCTACCTGTAAATCTACCTATAGATGCTTGTCTTAATACAGTTTAATATCCTGTCTGTTTTGATATGTTGCATAAAGCAAACATTACGTTGACGTCTTCTCACTGACATCCATCTCTCTTCCCAACTGGTCATACCAACATAGAGTTTCCACATATCTTCAGCTCCCCCTTTCAATGTGCAGTTCTTTCACCTTATCTACACTTCATTTCACTGTAATATGGCCTGATTTATCAGCTACAGATATAGCATATTTATCCATTATGGTAGGATTAGTTATGCTTGTATTTTAGGCTAGACATGATAGATATTTTCCACTGTCTAGTTTTTCCTAGCCATAGTGACAAACATTTAATATAACGGGGAAAAAATGATAGTCTTGCAGTTAAGACCCTCATTGAGACTCAAGAGCTGAAATCATATTCCATTAGGCATCTATACAGTAAGCAACAAAATTACATCTGTCAGTGCTGTAAGACAACAACAGAAACAAGCAATGCATAATCAAAGCAATTATCCAGCAGAAACAGAGGTCAGCATTATTACAAGTGTTGAAGGTTATTCACACAGAAGTAATAATTTGGGGAACTACTGAGAGCCAAATCTCATTTCTTAGGTACCTATTATTTTCTGTTAATTGAAGAGGGTTCCATGTTCCTAAAATTACACAGTGTTTGCAACCCTTCTTGTTGCAAAATATCCTAAATTAATTCATAGCTGGAACAAGTTCATGTGTGAGCTTCCACTGCTGCAAAAACATCCATCACCCTCTCTGTAACAACTATTACATTACCAGCTTGCCAAAGGTTCTCTGAAAAGTGAGAGCAAATGAAAGCTAAGCAGCACAGGCTAAATACTGTAAATGTCAGAATAATAGAAAACATCAGAAAGGCATTGCCTGATCATGTGAATGCACATACATTCTGTAGTTGAAATGCCAGTCCCCAACAGCAAAGAGTGCAGCAATTTTATAGCAGTGCAGCAGGTGGTGCTCCAGCAGCCCCTTTCCCAGAGCACCAGAGCACACATTGAGGAGCACTCTTTTCCAGTAATAGCCCTCAGTGGTTACTTCTCTACATCCCTGTACTGTCCCAACAGATGTTATTCTTTAAATGAAAAGAGGATAGATTTAGGTTAGATGTTAGGAATAAATTCTTTACTCAGACGGTGTTGAGGCACTGGCACAGGTTGCCCACAGAAGCTGTGGATGCTCCATCCATGTAGGTGGTCAAGGCCAGGCTGGATGGGGCTTTGGGCAACCTGGTCTGGTGGGAAGTGTCCCTGCCCATGGCAGGGGGATGGAACCAGGTGATGTTTAAGCTTTCTTTTAACCCCAACCATTACATGGTTCTGTGATTCTTGACAGTGTATCATGTTCAAGATATTGAGCAAGCCATGATAAATTTGTATTTCTATTTAGTATTTTGTAAAATGCATATTCCTAAAATTCTAGTTGCATTTACAGTGAAAATTAAAATACATTGAATTGATAGTCTCATACAGAAATATTTCTTCCACCCAAATGGAGAACCATTCTCCTGCAAAAGCATAGCTATGTGCAAGCAAATTTCTCACTTTCAGGGAGCATGTATGATTGTGTTAGCATCATTTGGACCTTGCATAGCATCCTCCTGCAGGTCAGAAAGTTCATTGTGAGTAGCAATAGATTGCATTTTGGGTATCCGAGATGCTCCCAAAACTTTGTGGTTGCTTTATGGTAACTGCATATGTCTATATATCTGAGCTTTTACTGCACAGATATTGAGTTAAAAAAAATAAAACATATAATGAAATCATTTGCATGAGTGGTAGAAATTCCCAGGAAATATTAAAAAAAAAAATAAAATCCTACTGGACTTCATAAATAGCTTAGAGTAGATGAGTACAATCTGATGTACAGAAGAGAGATGTTTCCAATTCGAGAAAAAAATCCCATTTAAGGAATTTAATGTAATTTAGGAAACTATGATATGCTTTGATAATCCCTTATTGAACTTGTTACAGAGAGAAAACATGTTATCTTTCAGCAGCTTGCTGAAAGTGGGCCCATTTCTACTTTCATGTCACTGGGGCAGGGGATGGTTCTGCTCTGGGAAGGAAGAAGAGGGAGGGAAGTTGGAATAGGGATGAGGAAAGGCAAAAACAAAGGACTTTGTTCCAGCTGGACATGCAGCCAGGCAGAGATTGCAAATGCATTCTTGTTTCTATACACTATGAGCTATTGTGCTATGAACAAGCATACTTGTCCTGGTTTCAGTTAGAATTAATTTTCTTCCTAGTAGCTGGTGGAATGCTGTGTTTTGGCTTAAGATGAGAAGAGTGCTGATAACACCCCGATGCTTTAATTGTTGCAGAGCAGTGCTTATACTAAGCCAAGGACATCTCAGTCTTTTGCTCTGTCCTGCCAACGGGCAGGCTGGGGGTGCAGTAAGAGCTGGGAGGGGACAGACCCAGGACAGGTGACCCAAACTAGCCAAAGGGGTATTCCATACCATCTGACGTCATGCTAAACAATAGATAGGGGTGGCTAGCCGGGGGGAGGGGGCCGGACTGCTCGGGGTTAGGCTGGGCATCGGTCAGCGAGTGGTGAGCAATTGCATTGTGCATCACTTGTTTGTACATATTATTATTATTTCCCTATTATCACCATCGTAATATTATTGTTATTATTGTTATTATAATCTTGTTATTATTACTTTCCTGTCTTATTAAACTGTCCTTATCTCAACTCATGGGCTTCACTTTCCATGCCTCTCCCCCGTCCCAGAGAGGGAGGGGGGAGGGTGAGCAAACTGCTGCGTGGTGTTTAACTGCAGGCCGGGTTAAACCACGACATGAGGTCAGAATGCTGAGGTCACAATGCTGAGGTCACAATGCTGAGGTCACAATGCTGAGGTGCTATTGCTGAGATCACAATGCTGAGGTGCTATTGCTGAGATCACAAAGTTGACATGCTATTACTGAGGTGCTATTGCTGAGGTCACAATGCTGAGGTGCTATTGCTGAGGTCACAATGCTGAGGTGCTGTTTCTGAGGTCACCATGCTGAGGTCACAATGCTGAGGTCACTATGCTGAGGTCACTATGCTGAGGTGCTATTGCTGAGGTCACAATGCTGTGGTCACAATGCTGAGGTCACAATGCTGAGGTGCTATTGCTGAGGTGCTATTGCTGAGGTGCTATTGCTGAGGTCACAATGCTGAGGTGCTATTGCTGAGGTGCTATTGCTGAGGTCACAATGCTGAGGTCACAATGCTGAGGTGCTATTGCTGAGGTCACAATGCTGAGGTGCTATTGCTGAGGTGCTATTCCTGAGGTGCTATTGCTGAGGTCACAATGCTGAGGTCACAATGTTGAGGTCACTATGCTGAGGTCACTATGCTGAGGTGCTATTGCTAAGGTCACAATGCTGTGGTCACAATGCTGAGGTCACAATGCTGAGGTGCTATTGCTGAGGTGCTATTGCTGAGGTACTATTACTGAGGTTACAATGCTGAGGTGCTATTGCTGAAGTGCTATTGCTGAGGTCACAATGCTGAGGTGCTATTGCTGAGGTCACAATGATGAGGTGCTATTGCTGAGGTGCTATTGCTGAGGTCACAATGCTGAGGTGCTATTGCTGAGGTAAAAATGCTGAGGTGACAATGTTGAGGTACTATTACTGAGGTGCTATTGCTGAGGTGCTATTGCTGAGGTCACAATGCTGAGGTCACAATGCTGAGGTCACTATGCTGAGGTCACTATGCTGAGGTGCTATTGCAGAGGTCACAATGCTGTGGTCACAATGCTGAGGTCAAAATGCTGAGGTGCTATTGCTGAGGTGCTATTGCTGAGGTGCTAATGCTGAGGTCACAATGCTGAGGTCCTATTGCTGAAGTTACAATGCTGAGGTGCTATTGCTGAGGTGCTATTGCTGAGGTCACAATGCTGAGGTGCTATTGCTGAGGTCACAATGCTGAGGTGCTATTGCTGAGGTGCTATTGCTGAGGTCACAATGCTGAGGTGCTATTGCTGAGGTCAAAATGCTGAGGTCACAATACTGAGGTGCTATTGCTGAGGTGCTATTGCTGAGGTCACAATGCTGAGGTCCTATTGCTGAGGTTACAATGCTGAGGTGCTATTGCTGAGGTGCTATTGCTGAGGTCACAATGCTGAGGTGCTATTGCTAAGGTCACAATGCGGAGGTCACAATGCTGAGGTGCTATTGCTGAGGTCACAATGCTGAGGTGCTATTGCTGAGGTGCTGTTGCTGAGGTCACAATGCTGAGGTGCTATTGCTGAGGTCAAAATGCTGAGGTCACAATGCTGAGGTGCTATTTCTGAGGTCAGAATGCTGAGGTGCTATTGCTGAGGTGCTATTGCTGAGGTCACAATGCTGAGGTGCTATTGCTGAGGTGCTATTGCTGAGGTCACGATGCTGAGGTGCTATTGCTGAGTTGTTACTGCTGAGGTCACAGTGCTGAGGTGCTATTGCTGAGGGGCTATTGATGAGGTCACAATGCTGAGGTCACAATGCTGAGGTGCTATTTCTGAGGTGCTATTGCTGAGGTGCTATTGCTGAGGTCACAATGCTGAGGCGATATTGTTGAGGTCAGAATGCTGAGGTGCTATTGCTGAAGTGCTATTGCTGAGGTCACAATGCTGAGGTGCTATTACTGAGGTGCTATTGCTGAGGTCACAATGCTGAGGTGATATTACTGAGGTGCTATTGCTGAGGTGCTATTGCTGAGGTCAAAATGCAGACGTGCTATTGCTGAGGTACTAGTGCTGAGGTTACAATGCTGAGGTGCTTTTGCTGAGGTGCTATGGCTCTGGTCACAATGCTTAGGTCACAATGCTGAAGTGCTATTGCTGAGGTCAAACTGCTGAGGTGCTATTGCTGAGGTCCTACTGCTGAGGTCACAGTGCTAAGGTCACTATGCTGAGGTCACAATGCTGAGGTCACTATGCTGAGGTCCCTACGCTGAGGAGCTATTGCTGAGGTCACAAGGCTATGGTCAAAATGCTGAGGTCACAATGCTGAGGTGCTATTGCTGAGGTGCTATTGCAGATGTCAAAATGCTGAGGTCACAAAGCTGAGGTCACAATGCTGAGGTCACAATGCTGAGGTGCTATTGCTGAGGTGCTATTGCTGAGGTACTATTGCTGAGGTCACAATGCTGAGGTGTTATTGCTGAGGTCAAAATTCTGAGGTCGCTATGCTGAGGTCACTGTTCTGAGGTCACAATGCTGAAGTCACTATGCTGAGGTCACAATGCTGAGGTGCTATTGCTGAGGTCACGATGCTGAGGTGCTATTGCTGAGTTGCTATTGCTGAGGTCACAATGATGAGGTGCTATTGCTGAGGGGCTATTGCTGAGGTCACGATGCTGAGGTCACAAAGCTGAGGTGCTATTGCTGAGGTGCTATTGCTGAGGTGCTATTGCTGAGGTCACAATGCTGAGGTCACAATGCTGAGGTCACTATGCTGAGGTCACTATGCTGAGGTGCTATTGCTGAGGTCACAATGCTGTGGTCACAATGCTGAGGTGCTATTGCTAAGGTACTATTTCTGAGGTGCTATTGCTGAGGTGCTATTGCTGAGGTCACAATGCTGAGGCGATATTGTTGAGGTCACAATGCTGAGGTGCTATTGCTGAAGTGCTATTGCTGAGGTCACAATGCTGAGGTGCTATTACTGAGGTGCTATTGCTGAGGTCACAATGCTGAGGTGATATTACTGAGGTGCTATTGCTGAGGTGCTATTGCTGAGGTCAAAATGCAGACGTGCTATTGCTGAGGTACTAGTGCTGAGGTTAAAATGCTGAGCTGCTTTTGCTGAGGTGCTATGGCTCTGGTCACAATGCTTAGGTCACAATGCTGAAGTGCTATTGCTGAGGTCAAACTGCTGAGGTGCTATTGCTGAGGTCCTACTGCTGAGGTCACAGTGCTAAGGTCACTATGCTGAGGTCACAATGCTGAGGTCACTATGCTGAGGTCCCTACGCTGAGGAGCTATTGCTGAGGTCACAAGGCTATGGTCAAAATGCTGAGGTCACAATGCTGAGGTGCTATTGCTGAGGTGCTATTGCAGAGGTCACAATGCTGAGGTCACAATGCTGAGGTCACAATGCTGAGGTCACAATGCTGAGGTGCTATTGCTGAGGTGCTATTGCTGAGGTACTATTGCTGAGGTCACAATGCTGAGGTGTTATTGCTGAGGTCAAAATTCTGAGGTCGCTATGCTGAGGTCACTGTTCTGAGGTCACAATGCTGAAGTCACTATGCTGAGGTCACAATGCTGAGGTGCTATTGCTGAGGTCACGATGCTGAGGTGCTATTGCTGAGTTGTTATTGCTGAGGTCACAATGCTGAGGTGCTATTGCTGAGGGGCTATTGATGAGGTTACAATGCTGAGGTCACAAAGCTGAGGTGCTATTGCTGAGGTGCTATTGCTGAGGTGCTATTGCTGAGGTCACAATGCTGAGGTCACAATGCTGAGGTCACTATGCTGAGGTCACTATGCTGAGGTGCTATTGCTGAGGTCACAATGCTGTGGTCACAATGCTGAGGTGCTATTGCTAAGGTACTATTTCTGAGGTGCTATTGCTGAGGTGCTATTGCTGAGGTCACAATGCTGAGGCAGTATTGTTGAGGTCACAATGCTGAGGTGCTATTGCTGAAGTGCTATTGCTGAGGTCACAATGCTGAGGTGCTATTACTGAGGTGCTATTGCTGAGGTCACAATGCTGAGGTGATATTACTGAGGTGCTATTGCTGAGGTCACAATGCTGAGGTGGTATTGCTGAGGTGCTTTGCTGAGGTGGTATTTCTAAGGTCACATAGCTGAGGTGCTATTGCTGAGGTCATAATGCTGAGGTGCTATTGCTGAGGTGCTATTGCTGAGGTCACAATGATGAGGTGCTATGGCTGAGGTGCTACTGCTGAGGTGCTATTGCCGAGGTCACAATGCTGAGATGCTATTGCTGAGGTCACAATGCTGAGGTGCTATTGCTGAGGTCACAATGCTGAGGTGCTATTGCTGAGGTGCTATTGATGAGGTGCTATTGCTGAGGTCACAATGCTGAGGTGCTATTGCTGTGGTTACAATACTGAGTTCACAATTCTGAGGAACTATTGCTGAGGTGCTCTTGCTGAGGTCACAAGGCTGAGGTGCGATTGCTGAGGTCACAATGCTGAGGTGCTATTGCTGAGGTGTTATTGCTGAGCTGCTATTGCTGAGGTCACAATTCTGAGGTCACAATGCTGAGGTCACAATGCTGAGCTCACTATGCTGAGGTCACTATGCTGAGGTGCTATTGCTGACGTCACAATGCTGAGGTCAAAATGCTGAGGTCTTATTGCTGAGGTGCTATTGCTGAGGTCAAAATGCTGAGGTCACAATGCTGAGGTCACTATGCTGAGGTCACAATGCTGAGGTGCTATTGCTGAGGTGCTATTGATGAGGTGCTATTGCTGAGGTCACAATGCTGAGGTGCTATTGCTGTGGTTAAAATACTGAGTTCACAATGCTGAGGAACTATTGCTGAGGTGCTCTTGCTGAGGTCACAAGGCTGAGGTGCGATTGCTGAGGTCACAATGCTGAGGTGCTATTGCTGAGGTGTTATTGCTGAGGTCACAATACTGAGGTCACAATGCTGAGGTCACTATGCTGAGGTCACTATGCTGAGGTGCTATTGCTGACGTCACAATGCTGAGGTCAAAATGCTGAGGTCTTATTGCTGAGGTGCTATTGCTGAGGTCAAAATGCTGAGGTCACAATGCTGAGGTCACAATGCTGAGGTCACAATGCTGAGGTGCTATTGCTGAGGTGCTATTGCTGAGGTACTATTGCTGAGGTCACAATGCTGAGGTGTTATTGCTGAGGTCAAAATGCTGAGGTCGCTATGCTGAGGTCACTGTTCTGAGGTCACAATGCTGAAGTCACTATGCTGAGGTCACGATGCTGAGGTGATATTGCTGAGTTGTTATTGCTGAGGTCACAGTGCTGAGGTGCTATTGCTGAGGGGCTATTGATGAGGTCACAATGCTGAGGTCACAATGCTGAGGTGCTATTTCTGAGGTGCTATTGCTGAGGTGCTATTGCTGAGGTCACAATGCTGAGGCGATATTGTTGAGGTCACAATGCTGAGGTGCTATTGCTGAAGTGTTATTGCTGAGGTCACAATGCTGAGGTGCTATTACTGAGGTGCTATTGCTGAGGTCACAATGCTGAGGTGATATTACTGAGGTGCTATTGCTGAGGTGCTATTGCTGAGGTCACGATGCTGAGGTGCTATTGCTGAGTTGTTATTGCTGAGGTCACAATGCTGAGGTGCTATTGCTGAGGGGCTATTGATGAGGTTACAATGCTGAGGTCACAAAGCTGAGGTGCTATTGCTGAGGTGCTATTGCTGAGGTGCTATTGCTGAGGTCACAATGCTGAGGTCACAATGCTGAGGTCACTATGCTGAGGTCACTATGCTGAGGTGCTATTGCTGAGGTCACAATGCTGTGGTCACAATGCTGAGGTGCTATTGCTAAGGTACTATTTCAGAGGTGCTATTGCTGAGGTGCTATTGCTGAGGTCACAATGCTGAGGCGATATTGTTGAGGTCACAATGCTGAGGTGCTATTGCTGAAGTGCTATTGCTGAGGTCACAATGCTGAGGTGCTATTACTGAGGTGCTATTGCTGAGGTCACAATGCTGAGGTGATATTACTGTGGTGCTATTGCTGAGGTGCCATTGCTGAGGTCAAAATGCAGACGTGCTATTGCTGAGGTACTAGTGCTGAGGTTACAATGCTGAGCTGCTTTTGCTGAGGTGCTATGGCTCTGGTCACAATGCTTAGGTCACAATGCTGAAGTGCTATTGCTGAGGTCAAACTGCTGAGGTGCTATTGCTGAGGTCCTACTGCTGAGGTCACAGTGCTAAGGTCACTATGCTGAGGTCACAATGCTGAGGTCACTATGCTGAGGTCCCTACGCTGAGGAGCTATTGCTGAGGTCACAAGGCTATGGTCAAAATGCTGAGGTCACAATGCTGACGTGCTATTGCTGAGGTGCTATTGCAGAGGTGCTATTGCTGAGGTGTTATTGCTGAGGTCACAATGCTGAGGTGCTATTGCTGAGGTCAAAAGTTTTACGTGCTATTGCTGAGGTGCTATTGCTGAGGTCACAATGCTGAGGTGCTTTTGCTTAGGTGCTATTGCTGAGGTCACACTGCTCATGTGCTATTGCTGAGGTGATATTCCTGAGGTCACAGCGCTGTGAACACAATGCTGAGGTCAAAATGCTGAGGTCACTATGCTGAAATGCTATTGCTGAGGTCAAAATGCTGTGGTCACAATGCGGAGGTCACAATGCTGAGGTGCTATTGCTGAGGTCACAATACTGAGGTGCTATTGCTGAGGTCACAATTCTGAGGTCACAATGCTGAGGTGCTATTGCTGAGGTGCTATTGCTGAGGTGTTATTGCTGAGGTCACAATGCTGAGTTCACAATGCTGAGGTCACAATGCTGAGGTGCTATTGCTGAGGTGTATTGCTGACGTCAAAATGCTGTGGTCAAAATGCTGAGGTCACAATACTGAGGTGCTATTGCTGAGGTTCATTGCTGACGTCATAATGCTGAGGTCACAATGCTGAGGTCACAATGCTGAGCTGCTATTGCTGAAGTCACAATGCTGAGGTGCTATGGCTGAGGTGCTATTGCTGAGGTGGTATTGCTGAGGTCACAGTGCTGAGGTCCTATTGCTGAGGTGCTATTGCTGAGGTGCTATTGCTGAGGTCACAATGCTGAGGTGTTATTGCTGAGGTCAAAATGCTGAGGTCGCTATGCTGAGGTCACTGTTCTGAGGTCACAATGCTGAAGTCACTATGCTGAGGTCACGATGCTGAGGTGAAATTGCTAAGTTGTTATTGCTGAGGTCACAGTGCTGAGGTGCTATTGCTGAGGGGCTATTGATGAGGTCACAATGCTGAGGTCACAATGCTGAGGTGCTATTTCTGAGGTGCTATTGCTGAGGTGCTATTGCTGAGGTCACAATGCTGAGGCGATATTGTTGAGGTCACAATGCTGAGGTGCTATTGCTGAAGTGCTATTGCTGAGGTCACAATGCTGAGGTGCTATTACTGAGGTGCTATTGCTGAGGTCACAATGCTGAGGTGATATTACTGAGGTGCTATTGCTGAGGTGCTATTGCTGAGGTCAAAATGCAGACGTGCTATTGCTGAGGTACTAGTGCTGAGGTTACAATGCTGAGGTGCTTTTGCTGAGGTGCTATGGCTCTGGTCACAATGCTTAGGTCACAATGCTGAAGTGCTATTGCTGAGGTCAAACTGCTGAGGTGCTATTGCTGAGGTCCTACTGCTGAGGTCACAGTGCTAAGGTCACTATGCTGAGGTCACAATGCTGAGGTCACTATGCTGAGGTCCCTACGCTGAGGAGCTATTGCTGAGGTCACAAGGCTATGGTCAAAATGCTGAGGTCACAATGCTGAGGTGCTATTGCTGAGGTGCTATTGCAGAGGTCACAATGCTGAGGTCACAATGCTGAGGTCACAATGTTGAGGTCACAATGCTGAGGTGCTATTGCTGAGGTGCTATTGCTGAGGTACTATTGCTGAGGTCACAATGCTGAGGTGTTATTGCTGAGGTCAAAATTCTGAGGTCGCTATGCTGAGGTCACTGTTCTGAGGTCACAATGCTGAAGTCACTATGCTGAGGTCACAATGCTGAGGTGCTATTGCTGAGGTCACGATGCTGAGGTGCTATTGCTGAGTTGTTATTGCTGAGGTCACAATGATGAGGTGCTATTGCTGAGGGGCTATTGATGAGGTTACAATGCTGAGGTCAGAAAGCTGAGGTGCTATTGCTGAGGTGCTATTGCTGAGGTGCTATTGCTGAGGTCACAATGCTGAGGTCACAATGCTGAGGTCACTATGCTGAGGTCACTATGCTGAGGTGCTATTGCTGAGGTCACAATGCTGTGGTCACAATGCTGAGGTGCTATTGCTAAGGTACTATTTCTGAGGTGCTATTGCTAAGGTGCTATTGCTGAGGTCACAATGCTGAGGCGATATTGTTGAGGTCACAATGCTGAGGTGCTATTGCTGAAGTGCTATTGCTGAGGTCACAATGCTGAGGTGCTATTACTGAGGTGCTATTGCTGAGGTCACAATGCTGAGGTGATATTACTGAGGTGCTATTGCTGAGGTGCTATTGCTGAGGTCAAAATGCAGACGTGCTATTGCTGAGGTACTAGTGCTGAGGTTACAATGCTGAGCTGCTTTTGCTGAGGTGCTATGGCTCTGGTCACAATGCTTAGGTCACAATGCTGAAGTGCTATTGCTGAGGTCAAACTGCTGAGGTGCTATTGCTGAGGTCCTACTGCTGAGGTCACAGTGCTAAGGTCACTATGCTGAGGTCACAATGCTGAGGTCACTATGCTGTGGTCCCTACGCTGAGGAGCTATTGCTGAGGTCACAAGGCTATGGTCAAAATGCTGAGGTCACAATGCTGACGTGCTATTGCTGAGGTGCTATTGCAGAGGTGCTATTGCTGAGGTGTTATTGCTGAGGTCACAATGCTGAGGTGCTATTGCTGAGGTCAAAAGTTTTACGTGCTATTGCTGAGGTGCTATTGCTGAGGTCACAATGCTGAGGTGCTTTTGCTTAGGTGCTATTGCTGAGGTCACACTGCTGATGTGCTATTGCTGAGGTGATATTCCTGAGGTCACAGCGCTGTGAACACAATGCTGAGGTCAAAATGCTGAGGTCACTATGCTGAAATGCTATTGCTGAGGTCAAAATGCTGTGGTCACAATGCGGAGGTCACAATGCTGAGGTGCTATTGCTGAGGTCACAATACTGAGGTGCTATTGCTGAGGTCACAATTCTGAGGTCACAATGCTGAGGTGCTATTGCTGAGGTGCTATTGCTGAGGTGTTATTGCTGAGGTCACAATGCTGAGTTCACAATGCTGAGGTCACAATGCTGAGGTGCTATTGCTGAGGTGTATTGCTGACGTCAAAATGCTGTGGTCAAAAGGCTGAGGTCACAATACTGAGGTGCTATTGCTGAGGTTCATTGCTGACGTCATAATGCTGAGGTCACAATGCTGAGGTCACAATGCTGAGCTGCTATTGCTGAGGTCACAATGCTGAGGTGCTATGGCTGAGGTGCTATTGCTGAGGTGGTATTGCTGAGGTCACAGTGCTGAGGTGCTATTGCTGAGGTGCTATTGCTGAGGTACTATTGCTGAGGTCACAATGCTGAGGTGTTATTGCTGAGGTCAAAATGCTGAGGTCGCTATGCTGAGGTCACTGTTCTGAGGTCACAATGCTGAAGTCACTATGCTGAGGTCACGATGCTGAGGTGAAATTGCTAAGTTGTTATTGCTGAGGTCACAGTGCTGAGGTGCTATTGCTGAGGGGCTATTGATGAGGTCACAATGCTGAGGTCACAATGCTGAGGTGCTATTTCTGAGGTGCTATTGCTGAGGTGCTATTGCTGAGGTCACAATGCTGAGGCGATATTGTTGAGGTCACAATGCTGAGGTGCTATTGCTGAAGTGCTATTGCTGAGGTCACAATGCTGAGGTGCTATTACTGAGGTGCTATTGCTGAGGTCACAATGCTGAGGTGATATTACTGAGGTGCTATTGCTGAGGTGCTATTGCTGAGGTCAAAATGCAGACGTGCTATTGCTGAGGTACTAGTGCTGAGGTTACAATGCTGAGCTGCTTTTGCTGAGGTGCTATGGCTCTGGTCACAATGCTTAGGTCACAATGCTGAAGTGCTATTGCTGAGGTCAAACTGCTGAGGTGCTATTCCTGAGGTCCTACTGCTGAGGTCACAGTGCTAAGGTCACTATGCTGAGGTCACAATGCTGAGGTCACTATGCTGAGGTCCCTACGCTGAGGAGCTATTGCTGAGGTCACAAGGCTATGGTCAAAATGCTGAGGTCACAATGCTGAGGTGCTATTGCTGAGGTGCTATTGCAGAGGTCACAATGCTGAGGTCACAATGCTGAGGTCACAATGTTGAGGTCACAATGCTGAGGTGCTATTGCTGAGGTGCTATTGCTGAGGTACTATTGCTGAGGTCACAATGCTGAGGTGTTATTGCTGAGGTCAAAATTCTGAGGTCGCTATGCTGAGGTCACTGTTCTGAGGTCACAATGCTGAAGTCACTATGCTGAGGTCACAATGCTGAGGTGCTATTGCTGAGGTCACGATGCTGAGGTGCTATTGCTGAGTTGTTATTGCTGAGGTCACAATGATGAGGTGCTATTGCTGAGGGGCTATTGATGAGGTCACAATGCTGAGGTCACAAAGCTGAGGTGCTATTGCTGAGGTGCTATTGCTGAGGTGCTATTGCTGAGGTCACAATGCTGAGGTCACAATGCTGAGGTCACTATGCTGAGGTCACTATGCTGAGGTGCTATTGCTGAGGTCACAATGCTGTGGTCACAATGCTGAGGTGCTATTGCTAAGGTACTATTTCTGAGGTGCTATTGCTAAGGTGCTATTGCTGAGGTCACAATGCTGAGGCGATATTGTTGAGGTCACAATGCTGAGGTGCTATTGCTGAAGTGCTATTGCTGAGGTCACAATGCTGAGGTGCTATTACTGAGGTGCTATTGCTGAGGTCACAATGCTGAGGTGATATTACTGAGGTGCTATTGCTGAGGTGCTATTGCTGAGGTCAAAATGCAGACGTGCTATTGCTGAGGTACTAGTGCTGAGGTTAAAATGCTGAGGTGCTTTTGCTGAGGTGCTATGGCTCTGGTCACAATGCTTAGGTCACAATGCTGAAGTGCTATTGCTGAGGTCAAACTGCTGAGGTGCTATTGCTGAGGTCCTACTGCTGAGGTCACAGTGCTAAGGTCACTATGCTGAGGTCACAATGCTGAGGTCACTATGCTGTGGTCCCTACGCTGAGGAGCTATTGCTGAGGTCACAAGGCTATGGTCAAAATGCTGAGGTCACAATGCTGACGTGCTATTGCTGAGGTGCTATTGCAGAGGTGCTATTGCTGAGGTGTTATTGCTGAGGTCACAATGCTGAGGTGCTATTGCTGAGGTCAAAAGTTTTACGTGCTATTGCTGAGGTGCTATTGCGGAGGTCACAATGCTGAGGTGCTTTTGCTTAGGTGCTATTGCTGAGGTCACACTGCTGATGTGCTATTGCTGAGGTGATATTCCTGAGGTCACAGCGCTGTGAACACAATGCTGAGGTCAAAATGCTGAGGTCACTATGCTGAAATGCTATTGCTGAGGTCAAAATGCTGTGGTCACAATGCGGAGGTCACAATGCTGAGGTGCTATTGCTGAGGTCACAATACTGAGGTGCTATTGCTGAGGTCACAATACTGAGGTCACAATGCTGAGGTGCTATTGCTGAGGTGCTATTGCTGAGGTGTTATTGCTGAGGTCACAATGCTGAGTTCACAATGCTGAGGTCACAATGCTGAGGTGCTATTGCTGAGGTGTATTGCTGACGTCAAAATGCTGTGGTCAAAATGCTGAGGTCACAATACTGAGGTGCTATTGCTGAGGTTCATTGCTGACGTCATAATGCTGAGGTCACAATGCTGAGGTCACAATGCTGAGCTGCTATTGCTGAGGTCACAGTGCTGAGGTGCTATGGCTGAGGTGCTATTGCTGAGGTGGTATTGCTGAGGTCACAGTGCTGAGGTGCTATTGCTGAGGTGCTATTGATGAGGTGCTTTTGCTAAGGTCACAATGCTGAGGTGCTATTGCTGAGGTGTTATTGCTGAGGTCACAATACTGAGGTCACAATGCTGAGGTCACTATGCTGAGGTCACTATGCTGAGGTGCTATTGCTGACGTCACAAAGCTGTGGTCAAAATCCTGAGGTCACAATGTTGAGGTGCTATTGCTGAGGTCAAAATGCTGAGGTCCTACTGCTGAGGTGCTATTGCTGAGGTCAAAATGCTGAGGTCACAATGCTGAGGTCACAATGCTGAGGTCACAATGCTGAGGTGCTATTGCTGAGGTGCTATTGCTGAGGTACTATTGCTGAGGTCACAATGCTGAGTTGTTATTGCTGAGGTCAAAATGCTGAGGTCGCTATGCTGAGGTCACTGTTCTGAGGTCACAATGCTGAAGTCACTATGCTGAGGTCACGATGCTGAGGTGCTATTACTGAGTTGTTATTGCTGAGGTCACAGTGCTGAGGTGCTATTGCTGAGGGGCTATTGATGAGGTCACAATGCTGAGGTCACAATGCTGAGGTGCTATTGCTGAGGTGCTATTGCTGAGGTGCTATTGCTGAGGTCACAATGCTGAGGTCACAATGCTGAGGTCACTATGCTGAGGTCACTATGCTGAGGTGCTATTGCTGAGGTCACAATGCTGAGGCGATATTGTTGAGGTCACAATGCTGAGGTGCTATTGCTGAAGTGCTATTGCTGAGGTCACAATGCTGAGGTGCTATTACTGAGGTGCTATTGCTGAGGTGCTATTGCTGAGGTCAAAATGCAGACGTGCTATTGCTGAGGTACTAGTGCTGAGGTTACAATGCTGAGGTGCTTTTGCTGAGGTGCTATGGCTCTGGTCACAATGCTTAGGTCACAATGCTGAAGTGCTATTGCTGAGGTCAAACTGCTGAGGTGCTATTGCTGAGGTCCTACTGCTGAGGTCACAGTGCTAAGGTCACTATGCTGAGGTCACAATGCTGAGGTCACTATGCTGAGGTCCCTACGCTGAGGAGCTATTGCTGAGGTCACAAGGCTATGGTCAAAAAGCTGAGGTCACAATGCTGAGGTGCTATTGCTGAGGTGCTATTGCAGAGGTCACAATGCTGAGGTCACAATGCTGAGGTCACAATGCTGAGGTCACAATGCTGAGGTGCTATTGCTGAGGTCAAAATTCTGAGGTCGCTATGCTGAGGTCACTGTTCTGAGGTCACAATGCTGAAGTCACTATGCTGAGGTCACAATGCTGAGGTGCTATTGCTGAGGTCACGATGCTGAGGTGCTATTGCTGAGTTGTTATTGCTGAGGTCACAATGCTGAGGTGCTATTGCTGAGGGGCTATTGATGAGGTTACAATGCTGAGGTCACAAAGCTGAGGTGCTATTGCTGAGGTGCTATTGCTGAGGTGCTATTGCTGAGGTCACAATGCTGAGGTCACAATGCTGAGGTCACTATGCTGAGGTCACTATGCTGAGGTGCTATTGCTGAGGTCACAATGCTGTGGTCACAATGCTGAGGTGCTATTGCTAAGGTACTATTTCTGAGGTGCTATTGCTGAGGTGCTATTGCTGAGGTCACAATGCTGAGGCGATATTGTTGAGGTCACAATGCTGAGGTGCTATTGCTGAAGTGCTATTGCTGAGGTCACAATGCTGAGGTGCTATTACTGAGGTGCTATTGCTGAGGTCACAATGCTGAGGTGATATTACTGAGGTGCTATTGCTGAGGTGCTATTGCTGAGGTCAAAATGCAGACGTGCTATTGCTGAGGTACTAGTGCTGAGGTTACAATGCTGAGCTGCTTTTGCTGAGGTGCTATGGCTCTGGTCACAATGCTTAGGTCACAATGCTGAAGTGCTATTGCTGAGGTCAAACTGCTGAGGTGCTATTGCTGAGGTCCTACTGCTGAGGTCACAGTGCTAAGGTCACTATGCTGAGGTCACAATGCTGAGGTCACTATGCTGAGGTCCCTACGCTGAGGAGCTATTGCTGAGGTCACAAGGCTATGGTCAAAATGCTGAGGTCGCAATGCTGAGGTGCTATTGCTGAGGTGCTATTGCAGAGGTGCTATTGCTGAGGTGTTATTGCTGAGGTCACAATGCTGAGGTGCTATTGCTGAGGTCAAAAGTTTTACGTGCTATTGCTGAGGTGCTATTGCTGAGGTCACAATGCTGAGGTGCTTTTGCTTAGGTGCTATTGCTGAGGTCACACTGCTGATGTGCTATTGCTGAGGTGATATTCCTGAGGTCACAGCGCTGTGAACACAATGCTGAGGTCCAAATGCTGAGGTCACTATGCTGAAATGCTATTGCTGAGGTCACAATGCTGTGGTCACAATGCGGAGGTCACAATGCTGAGGTGCTATTGCTGAGGTCACAATACTGAGGTGCTATTGCTGAGGTCACAATTCTGAGGTCACAATGCTGAGGTGCTATTGCTGAGGTGCTATTGCTGAGGTGTTATTGCTGAGGTCACAATGCTGAGTTCACAATGCTGAGGTCACAATGCTGAGGTGCTATTGCTGAGGTGTATTGCTGACGTCAAAATGCTGTGGTCAAAATGCTGAGGTCACAATACTGAGGTGCTATTGCTGAGGTTCATTGCTGACGTCATAATGCTGAGGTCACAATGCTGAGGTCACAATGCTGAGCTGCTATTGCTGAGGTCACAATGCTGAGGTGCTATGGCTGAGGTGCTATTGCTGAGGTGGTATTGCTGAGGTCACAGTGCTGAGGTGCTATTGCTGAGGTGCTATTGATGAGGTGCTATTGCTAAGGTCACAATGCTGAGGTGCTATTGCTGAGGTGCTATTGCTGAGGTGCTAATACTGAGGTCACAATGCTGTGGTCACAATGCTGAGGTCACAATGCTGAGGTGCTATTGCTGAGGTCACACTGCTGAGGTGCTATTGCTGAGGTGGTATTGCTGAGGTCACAATGCTGAGGTCACAATGCTGAGGTCACAATGCAGGGGTCACAATGCTGAGGTGCTATTGCTGAGGTTCTATTGCTGTGGTCACAATGTTGAGGTCACAATGCTGAGGTCACAATGCTGAGGTGCTATTGCTGAGGTGCTCTTGCTGAGGTGCTCTTGCTGATTTGCTATTGCTGTGGTCAAAATGCTGAGGTTCTTTTGCTTAGGTGCTTTTGCTAAGGTGCTATTGCTGAGGTCACAATGCTGAGGTCACAATGCTGAGCTGCTATTACTGAGGTCACAATGCTGAGGTCAGTATGCTGTGGTCACTATGCTGAGGTGCTATTGCTGAGGTCACAATGCTGAGGTCACTATGCTGAAGTGCTATTGCTGAGGTCACAATGCTGAGGTGCTATTGCTGAGGTGCTGTTGCTGAGGTGGTATTGCTGAGGTCACAATGCTGAGGTGCTATTGCTGAGGTGCTATTGATGAGGTGCTATTGCTGAGTTCACAATGCTGAGGTGCTATTGCTGAGGTGCTATTGCTGAGGTGCTAATGCTGAGATAACAATGCTGAGGTGCTATTGCTGAGGTGTTATTGCTGTAGTCACAATGCTGAGGTCACTATGCTGAGGTCACAATGCTGTGGTGCTATTGCTGAGGTCACAATGCTGAGGTGCTATTGCTGAGGTCACAATGCTGAGGTGCTATTGCTGAGGTACTATTGCTGAGGTGCTACTGCTGAGGAGCTGTTGCTGAGGTCAGAATGCTGTGGTCACAATGCTGAGGTGTTATTGCTGATGTGCATTGCTGACGTCACAATTCTGAGGTCACAATGCTGAGGTCACAATTCTGAGGTGCTATTGCTGAGGTCACAATGCTGAGGTGCTATTGCTGAATTCACAATGTTGACGTGCTATTGCTGAGGTGCTATAGCTGAGGTCAGAATGCTGAGGTGCTATTGCTGAGTTCACAATGCTGAGGTGCTATTGCTGAGGTGCTATTGCTGAGGTCACAATGCTGAGGTGCAATTGCTGAGGTGCTATTGCTGAGGTCACAATGCTGATGTCACAATGCTGACGTGCTATTGCTGAGGTGCTATTACTGAGGTGATATTTTTGAGGACACAATGCTGAGGTGCTATTGCTGAAGTGCTATTGCTGAGGTGCTATTGCTGAGCTCACAATGTTGAGGTGCTATTGCTGAGGTCACAATGCTGAGGTCACAATGCTGAGGTGCTACTGCTGAGGTCACAATGCTGAGGTGCTATTGCTGAGGTGCTATTGCTGAGGTCACAATGCTGAGGTTCTATTGCTGAGGTCACAGTGCTGAGGTGCTATTGCTGAGGTGCTTTTGCTGAGGTCACAATGCTGAGGTGCTATTGCTGAGGTGCTATTGCTGAGGTCCCAATGCTGAGGTGCCATTGCTGAGGTGCTATAGGTGAGGTCACAATGCTGACGTGGTATTGCTGAGGTGCTATTACTGAGGTGATATTGCTGAGGTCACAATGCTGACATGCTATTCGTGAGGTGCTATTGCTGAGGTCACAATGCTGACGTGCTATTGCTGAGGTGCTATTGCTGAGGTGCTATTGCTTCAGTCACAATGCTGACGTGCTATTGCTGAGATCACTATGCTGAGGTGTTATTGCTGAGGTGCTATTTATGAGGTCACAATGCTGAGGTGCTATTTCTGAGGTCACAAGGTTGACGTGCTATTGCTTAGGTGCTATTGCTGAGGTCAAAATGCTGAGGTGCTATTGCTGAGGTCACAATGCTGAGGTGCTATTGCTGAGGTGCTATTCCTGAGGTGCTATTGCTGAGGTCACAATGCTGAGGTCACAATGCTGAGGTCACTATGCTGAGGTCACTATGCTGAGGTGCTATTGCTGAGGTCACAATGCTGTGGTCACAATGCTGAGGTTACAATGCTGAGGTGCTATTGCTGAGGTGCTATTGCTGAGGTGCTATTACTGAGATTACAATGCTGAGGTGCTATTGCTGAGGTGCTATTGCTGAGGTGCTATTGCTGAGGTGCTATTGCTGAGGTCACAATGATGAGGTGCTATTGCTGAGGTGCTATTGCTGAGGTCACAATGCTGAGGTGCTATTGCTGAGTTAAAAATGATGAGGTGACAATATTGAGGTGCTATTACTGAGGTGCTATTGCTGAGGTGCTATTGCTGAGGTCACAATGCTGAGGTCACAATGCTGAGGTCACTATGCTGAGGTCACTATGCTGAGGTGCTATTGCAGACGTCACAATGCTGTGGTCACAATGCTGAGGTCAAAATACTGAGGTGCTATTGCTGAGGTGCTATTGCTGAGGTGCTATTACTGAGGTGCTATTGCTGAGGTGCTATTGCTGAGGTGCTAATGCTGAGGTCACAATGCTGAGGTCCTATTGCTGAGGTTATAATGCTGAGGTGCTATTGCTGAGGTGCTATTGCTGAGGTCACAATGCTGAGGTGCTATTGCTGAGGTCACAATGCTGAGGTCACAATGCTGAGGTGCTATTGCTGAGGTCACAATGCTGAGGTGCTATTGCTGACGTGCTGTTGCTGAGGTCACAATGATGAGGTGCTATTGCTGAGGTCAAAATGCTGAGGTCACAATACTGAGGTGCTATTGCTGAGGTGCTATTGCTGAGGTCACAATGCTGAGGTGCTATTTCTGAGGTCACATTCCTGAGGTGCTATTGCTGAGGTGCTATTGCTGAGGTCACAATGCTGAGGTGCTATTGCTGAGGTGCTATTGCTGAGGTCACAATGCTGAGGTGCTATTGCTGAGGTGCTGTTGCTGAGGTCACAATGCTGAGGTGCTATTGCCGAGGTGCTATTGCTGAGGTCACAATGCTGAGGTCACAATGCTGAGGTGCTATAGCTGAGGTGCTGTTGCTGAAGTGCTATTGCTGAGGTACTATTGCTGAGTTCACAATGCTGAGGTGCTATTGCTGAGGTCACAATGCTGAGGTGCTATTGCTGAGGTGCTATTGCTGAGGTCACAATGCTGATGTCACAATGCTGAGGTGCTATTGCTGCGGTGCTATTACTGAGCTGCTATTTCTGAGGACACAATGCTGAGGTACTATTGCTGACGTCACACTGCTGAGGTGCTATTGCTGAGGTCACAATGGTGAGGTCACAATGCTGAGGTCACAATGCTGAGGTGGTATTGCTGAGGTCAAAATGCTGAAGTCACAATGCTGAGGTCACAATGCTGAGGTGCTCTTGCTGAGGTGCTCTTGCTGAGGTGCTGTTGCTGAGGTGCTCTTGCTGAGGTACTATTGCTGAGGTCACAATGCTGAGGTTCTATTGCTTAGGTGCTTTGCTGAGGTGGTATTGCTAAGGTCACAAAGCTGAGGTGCTATTGCTGAGGTCATAATGCTGAGGTGCTATTGCTGAGGTGCTATTGCTGAGGTCACAATGATGAGGTGCTATGGCTGAGGTGCTACTGCTGAGGTGCTATAGCTGAGGTCACAATGCTGAGATGCTATTGCTGAGGTCACAATGCTGAGGTGCTATTGCTGAGGTCACAATGCTGAGGTGCTATTGCTGAGGTGCTATTGATGAGGTGCTATTGCTGAGTTTACAATGCTGAGGTGCTATTGCTGAGGTTACAATACTGAGGTCACAATGCTGAGGAACTATTGCTGAGGTGCTCTTGCTGAGGTCACAATTCTGAGGTGCGATTGCTGAGGTCACAATGCTGAGGTGCTATTGCTGAGGTGTTATTGCTGAGGTCACAATACTGAGGTCACAATGCTGAGGTCACTATGCTGAGGTCACTATGCTGAGGTGCTATTGCTGACGTCACAATGCTGTGGTCAAAATGCTGAGGTCACAATGTTGAGGTGCTATTGCTGAGGTCAAAATGCTGAGGTGCTATTGCTGAGGTGCTATTGCTGAGGTGCTATTGCTGAGGTACTATTGCTGAGGTCACAATGCTGAGGTGTTATGGCTGAGGTCAAAATTCTGAGGTCGCTATGCTGAGGTCACTGTTCTGAGGTCACAATGCTGAAGTCACTATGCTGAGGTCACAATGCTGAGGTGCTATTGATGAGGTCACGATGCTGAGGTGCTATGGCTGAGTTGTTATTGCCGAGGTCACAATGCTGAGGTGCTATTGCTGAGGGGCTATTGATGAGGTTACAATGCTGAGGTCACAAAGCTGAGGTGCTATTGCTGAGGTGCTATTGCTGAGGTGCTATTGATGAGGTCACAATGCTGCGGTCACAATGCTGAGGACACTATGCTGAGGTCACTATGCTGAGGTGCTATTGCTGAGGTCACAATGCTGTGGTCACAATGCTGAGGTGCTATTGCTAAGGTACTATTTCTGAGGTGCTATTGCTGAGGTGCTATTGCTGAGGTCACAATGCTGAGGCGATATTGTTGAGGTCACAATGCTGAGGTGCTATTGCTGAAGTGCTATTGCTGAGGTCACAATGCTGAGGTGCTATTACTGAGGTGCTATTGCTGAGGTCACAATGCTGAGGTGATATTACTGAGGTGCTATTGCTGAGGTGCCATTGCTGAGGTCAAAATGCAGACGTGCTATTGCTGAGGTACTAGTGCTGAGGTTACAATGCTGAGCTGCTTTTGCTGAGGTGCTATGGCTCTGGTCACAATGCTTAGGTCACAATGCTGAAGTGCTATTGCTGAGGTCAAACTGCTGAGGTGCTATTGCTGAGGTCCTACTGCTGAGGTCACAGTGCTAAGGTCACTATGCTGAGGTCACAATGCTGAGGTCACTATGCTGAGGTCCCTACGCTGAGGAGCTATTGCTGAGGTCACAAGGCTATGGTCAAAATGCTGAGGTCACAATGCTGAGGTGCTATTGCTGAGGTGCTATTGCAGAGGTCACAATGCTGAGGTCACAATGCTGAGGTCACAATGCTGAGGTCACAATGCTGAGGTGCTATTGCTGAGGTGCTATTGCTGAGGTACTATTGCTGAGGTCACAATGCTGAGGTGTTATTGCTGAGGTCAAAATTCTGAGGTCGCTATGCTGAGGTCACTGTTCTGAGGTCACAATGCTGAAGTCACTATGCTGAGGTCACAATGCTGAGGTGCTATTGCTGAGGTCACGATGCTGAGGTGCTATTGCTGAGTTGTTATTGCTTAGGTCACAATGCTGAGGTGCTATTGCTGAGGGGCTATTGATGAGGTTACAATGCTGAGGTCACAAAGCTGAGGTGCTATTGCTGAGGTGCTATTGCTGAGGTGCTATTGCTGAGGTCACAATGCTGAGGTCACAATGCTGAGGTCACTATGCTGAGGTCACTATGCTGAGGTGCTATTGCTGAGGTCACAATGCTGTGGTCACAATGCTGAGGTGCTATTGCTAAGGTACTATTTCTGAGGTGCTATTGCTGAGGTGCTATTGCTGAGGTCACAATGCTGAGGCGATATTGTTGAGGTCACAATGCTGAGGTGCTATTGCTGAAGTGCTATTGCTGAGGTCACAATGCTGAGGTGATATTACTGAGGTGCTATTGCTGAGGTGCTATTGCTGAGGTCAAAATGCAGACGTGCTATTGCTGAGGTACTAGTGCTGAGGTTACAATGCTGAGCTGCTTTTGCTGAGGTGCTATGGCTCTGGTCACAATGCTTAGGTCACAATGCTGAAGTGCTATTGCTGAGGTGAAACTGCTGAGGTGCTATTGCTGAGGTCCTACTGCTGAGGTCACAGTGCTAAGGTCACTATGCTGAGGTCACAATGCTGAGGTCACTATGCTGAGGTCCCTACGCTGAGGAGCTATTGCTGAGGTCACAAGGCTATGGTCAAAATGCTGAGGTCACAATGCTGACGTGCTATTGCTGAGGTGCTATTGCAGAGGTGCTATTGCTGAGGTGTTATTGCTGAGGTCACAATGCTGAGGTGCTATTGCTGAGGTCAAAAGTTTTACGTGCTATTGCTGAGGTGCTATTGCTGAGGTCACAATGCTGAGGTGCTTTTGCTTAGGTGCTATTGCTGAGGTCACACTGCTGATGTGCTATTGCTGAGGTGATATTCCTGAGGTCACAGCGCTGTGAACACAATGCTGAGGTCAAAATGCTGAGGTCACTATGCTGAAATGCTATTGCTGAGGTCACAATGCTGTGGTCACAATGCGGAGGTCACAATGCAGAGGTGCTATTGCTGAGGTCACAATTCTGAGGTCACAATGCTGAGGTGCTATTGCTGAGGTGCTATTGCTGAGGTGTTATTGCTGAGGTCACAATGCTGAGGTGCTATTGCTGAGTTCACAATGCTGAGGTGCTATTGCTGAGGTGCTATTGCTGAGGTCACAATGCTGAGGTGCTATTGCTGAGGTGCTATTGCTGAGGTCACAATGCTGATGTCACAATGCTGAGGTGCTATTGCTGAGGTGCTATTACTGAGGTGCTATTTTTGAGGACACAATGCTGAGGTGCTATTGCTGAAGTGCTATTGCTGAGGTGCTATTGCTGAGCTCACAATGTTGAGGTGCTATTGCTGAGGTCACAATGCTGAGGTCACAATGCTGAGGTGCTACTGCTGAGGTCACAATGCTGAGGTGCTATTGCTGAGGTGCTATTGCTGAGGTCACAATGCTGAGGTTCTATTGCTGAGGTCACAGTGCTGAGGTGCTATTGCTGAGGTGCTATTGCTGAGGTCCCAATGCTGAGGTGCCATTGCTGAGGTGCTATAGGTGAGGTCACAATGCTGACGTGGTATTGCTGAGGTGCTATTGCTGAGGAGCTATTGCTGAGGTCACAAGGCTATGGTCAAAATGCTGAGGTCAAAATGCTGACGTGCTATTGCTGAGGTGCTATTGCAGAGGTGCTATTGCTGAGGTGTTATTGCTGAGGTCACAATGCTGAGGTGCTATTGCTGAGGTCAGAAGTTTTACGTGCTATTGCTGAGGTGCTATTGCTGAGGTCACAATGCTGAGGTGCTTTTGCTTAGGTGGTATTGCTGAGGTCACACTGCTGATATGCTATTGCTGAGGTGATATTCCTGAGGTCACAGCGCTGTGAACACAATGCTGAGGTCAAAATGCTGAGGTCACTATGCTGAAATGCTATTGCTGAGGTCAAAATGCTGTGGTCACAATGCGGAGGTCACAATGCTGAGGTGCTATTGCTGAGGTCACAATACTGAGGTGCTATTGCTGAGGTCACAATTCTGAGGTCACAATGCTGAGGTGCTATTGCTGAGGTGCTATTGCTGAGGTGTTATTGCTGAGGTCACAATGCTGAGTTCACAATGCTGAGGTCACAATGCTGAGGTGCTATTGCTGAGGTGTATTGCTGACGTCAAAATGCTGTGGTCAAAATGCTGAGGTCACAATACTGAGGTGCTATTGCTGAGGTTCATTGCTGACGTCATAATGCTGAGGTCACAATGCTGAGGTCACAATGCTGAGCTGCTATTGCTGAGGTCACAATGCTGAGGTGCTATGGCTGAGGTGCTATTGCTGAGGTGGTATTGCTGATGTCACAGTGCTGAGGTGCTATTGCTGAGGTGCTATTGATGAGTTGCTAATACTGAGGTCACAATGCTGTGGTCACAATGCTGAGGTCACAATGCTGAGGTGCTATTGCTGAGGTGCTATTGCTGAGGTGCTAATACTGAGGTCACAATGCTGTGGTCACAATGCTGAGGTCACAATGCTGAGGTGCTATTGCTGAGGTCACACTGCTGAGGTGCTATTGCTGAGGTGGTATTGCTGAGGTCACAATGCTGAGGTCACAATGCTGAGGTCACAATGCAGGGGTCACAATGCTGAGGTGCTATTGCTGAGGTTCTATTGCTGTGGTCACAATGTTGAGGTCACAATGCTGAGGTCACAATGCTGAGGTGCTATTGCTGAGGTGCTCTTGCTGAGGTGCTCTTGGTGTATTGCTATTGCTGTGGTCAAAATGCTGAGGTTCTTTTGCTTAGGTGCTTTTGCTAAGGTGCTATTGCTGAGGTCACAATGCTGAGGTCACAATGCTGAGCTGCTATTACTGAGGTCACAATGCTGAGGTCAGTATGCTGAAGTCACTATGCTGAGGTGCTATTGCTGAGGTCACAATGCTGAGGTCACTATGCTGAAGTGCTATTGCTGAGGTCACAATGCTGAGGTGCTATTGCTGAGGTGCTATTGCTGAGGTGGTATTGCTGAGGTCACAATGCTGAGGTGCTATTGCTGAGGTGCTATTGCTGAGGTGCTATTGCTGAGTTCACAATGCTGAGGTGCTATTGCTGAGGTGCTATTGCTGAGGTGCTAATACTGAGATAACAATGCTGAGGTGCTATTGCTGAGGTGTTATTGCTGAGGTCACAATGCTGAGGTCACTATGCTGAGGTCACAATGCTGTGGTGCTATTGCTGAGGTCACAATGCTGAGGTGCTATTGCTGAGGAGCTATTGCTGAGGTCACAATGCTGAGGTGCTATTGCTGAGGTCACAATACTGAGGTGCTATTGCTGAGGTGCTATTGCTGAGGTCACAATGCTGAGGTGCTATTGCTGAGGTCACAATGCTGAGGTGCTATTGCTGAGGTGCTATTGCTGAGGTCACAATGCTGAGGTGCTATTGCTGAGGTGCTGTTGCTGAAGTCACAATGCTGAGGTGCTATTGCTGAGGTCAAAATGCTGAGGTCACAATACTGAGGTGCTATTGCTGAGGTGTTATTGCTGAGGTGCTATTGCTGAGGTCACAATGCTGAGGTGCTATTGCCGAGGTACTATTGCTGAGGTCACAATGCTGAGGTCACAATGCTGAGGTGCTATAGCTGAGGTGCTGTTGCTGAAGTGCTATTGCTGAGGTCACAATGCTGATGTCACAATGCTGAGGTGCTATTGCTGAGGTGCTATTACTGAGGTGCTATTTCTGAGGACACAATGCTGAGGTACTATTGCTGAGGTCACACTGCTGAGGTGCTATTGCTGAGGTCACAATGGTGAGGTCACAATGCTGAGGTCACAATGCTGAGGTGGTTATACTGAGGTCAAAATGCTGAGGTCACAATGCTGAGGTCACATTGCTGAGGTGCTCTTGCTGAGGTGCTCTTGCTGAGGTGCTGTTGCTGAGGTGCTCTTGCTGAGGTACTATTGCTGAGGTCACAATGCTGAGGTGCTATTGCTGAGGTGCTTTGCTGAGGTGGTATTGCTAAGGTCACAAAGCTGAGGTGCTATTGCTGAGGTCACAATGCTGAGGTGCTATTGCTGTGGTTACAATACTGAGTTCACAATGCTGAGGAACTATTGCTGAGGTGCTCTTGCTGAGGTCACAATGCTGAGGTGCGATTGCTGAGGTCACAATGCTGAGGTGCTATTGCTGCGGTGCTATTACTGAGCTGCTATTTCTGAGGACACAATGCTGAGGTACTATTGCTGACGTCACACTGCTGAGGTGCTATTGCTGAGGTCACAATGGTGAGGTCACAATGCTGAGGTCACAATGCTGAGGTGGTATTGCTGAGGTCAAAATGCTGAAGTCACAATGCTGAGGTCACAATGCTGAGGTGCTCTTGCTGAGGTGCTCTTGCTGAGGTGCTGTTGCTGAGGTGCTCTTGCTGAGGTACTATTGCTGAGGTCACAATGCTGAGGTTCTATTGCTTAGGTGCTTTGCTGAGGTGGTATTGCTAAGGTCACAAAGCTGAGGTGCTATTGCTGAGGTCACAATGCTGAGGTCACAATGCTGAGGTGCTATTGCTGAGGTCACAATGATGAGGTGCTATGGCTGAGGTGCTACTGCTGAGGTGCTATAGCTGAGGTCACAATGCTGAGATGCTATTGCTGAGGTCACAATGCTGAGGTGCTATTGCTGAGGTCACAATGCTGAGGTGCTATTGCTGAGGTGCTATTGATGAGGTGCTATTGCTGAGTTTACAATGCTGAGGTGCTATTGCTGAGGTGCTCTTGCTGAGGTCACAATTCTGAGGTGCGATTGCTGAGGTCACAATGCTGAGGTGCTATTGCTGAGGTGTTATTGCTGAGGTCACAATGCTGTGGTCAAAATGCTGAGGTCACAATGTTGAGGTGCTATTGCTGAGGTCAAAATGCTGAGGTGCTATTGCTGAGGTGCTATTGCTGAGGTGCTATTGCTGAGGTACTATTGCTGAGGTCACAATGCTGAGGTGTTATGGCTGAGGTCAAAATTCTGAGGTCGCTATGCTGAGGTCACTGTTCTGAGGTCACAATGCTGAAGTCACTATGCTGAGGTCACAATGCTGAGGTGCTATTGCTGAGGTCACGATGCTGAGGTGCTATGGCTGAGTTGTTATTGCTGAGGTCACAATGCTGAGGTGCTATTGCAGAGGGGCTATTGATGAGGTTACAATGCTGAGGTCACAAAGCTGAGGTGCTATTGCTGAGGTGCTATTGCTGAGGTGCTATTGATGAGGTCACAATGCTGCGGTCACAATGCTGAGGTCACTATGCTGAGGTCACTATGCTGAGGTGCTATTGCTGAGGTCACAATGCTGTGGTCACAATGCTGAGGTGCTATTGCTAAGGTACTATTTCTGAGGTGCTATTGCTGAGGTGCTATTGCTGAGGTCACAATGCTGAGGCGATATTGTTGAGGTCACAATGCTGAGGTGCTATTGCTGAAGTGCTATTGCTGAGGTCACAATGCTGAGGTGCTATTACTGAGGTGCTATTGCTGAGGTCACAATGCTGAGGTGATATTACTGAGGTGCTATTGCTGAGGTGTCATTGCTGAGGTCAAAATGCAGACGTGCTATTGCTGAGGTACTAGTGCTGAGGTTACAATGCTGAGCTGCTTTTGCTGAGGTGCTATGGCTCTGGTCACAATGCTTAGGTCACAATGCTGAAGTGCTATTGCTGAGGTCAAACTGCTGAGGTGCTATTGCTGAGGTCCTACTGCTGAGGTCACAGTGCTAAGGTCACTATGCTGAGGTCACAATGCTGAGGTCACTATGCTGAGGTCCCTACGCTGAGGAGCTATTGCTGAGGTCACAAGGCTATGGTCAAAATGCTGAGGTCACAATGCTGAGGTGCTATTGCTGAGGTGCTATTGCAGAGGTCACAATGCTGAGGTCACAATGCTGAGGTCACAATGCTGAGGTCACAATGCTGAGGTGCTATTGCTGAGGTGCTATTGCTGAGGTACTATTGCTGAGGTCACAATGCTGAGGTGTTATTGCTGAGGTCAAAATTCTGAGGTCGCTATGCTGAGGTCACTGTTCTGAGGTCACAATGCTGAAGTCACTATGCTGAGGTCACAATGCTGAGGTGCTATTGCTGAGGTCACGATGCTGAGGTGCTATTGCTGAGTTGTTATTGCTGAGGTCACAATGCTGAGGTGCTATTGCAGAGGGGCTATTGATGAGGTTACAATGCTGAGGTCACAAAGCTGAGGTGCTATTGCTGAGGTGCTATTGCTGAGGTGCTATTGCTGAGGTCACAATGCTGAGGTCACAATGCTGAGGTCACTATGCTGAGGTCACTATGCTGAGGTGCTATTGCTGAGGTCACAATGCTGTGGTCACAATGCTGAGGTGCTATTGCTAAGGTACTATTTCTGAGGTGCTATTGCTGAGGTGCTATTGCTGAGGTCACAATGCTGAGGCGATATTGTTGAGGTCACAATGCTGAGGTGCTATTGCTGAAGTGCTATTGCTGAGGTCACAATGCTGAGGTGATATTACTGAGGTGCTATTGCTGAGGTGCTATTGCTGAGGTCAAAATGCAGACGTGCTATTGCTGAGGTACTAGTGCTGAGGTTACAATGCTGAGCTGCTTTTGCTGAGGTGCTATGGCTCTGGTCACAATGCTTAGGTCACAATGCTGAAGTGCTATTGCTGAGGTGAAACTGCTGAGGTGCTATTGCTGAGGTCCTACTGCTGAGGTCACAGTGCTAAGGTCACTATGCTGAGGTCACAATGCTGAGGTCACTATGCTGAGGTCCCTACGCTGAGGAGCTATTGCTGAGGTCACAAGGCTATGGTCAAAATGCTGAGGTCACAATGCTGACGTGCTATTGCTGAGGTGCTATTGCAGAGGTGCTATTGCTGAGGTGTTATTGCTGAGGTCACAATGCTGAGGTGCTATTGCTGAGGTCAAAAGTTTTACGTGCTATTGCTGAGGTGCTATTGCTGAGGTCACAATGCTGAGGTGCTTTTGCTTAGGTGCTATTGCTGAGGTCACACTGCTGATGTGCTATTGCTGAGGTGATATTCCTGAGGTCACAGCGCTGTGAACACAATGCTGAGGTCAAAATGCTGAGGTCACTATGCTGAAATGCTATTGCTGAGGTCACAATGCTGTGGTCACAATGCGGAGGTCACAATGCAGAGGTGCTATTGCTGAGGTCACAATTCTGAGGTCACAATGCTGAGGTGCTATTGCTGAGGTGCTATTGCTGAGGTGTTATTGCTGAGGTCACAATGCTGAGGTGCTATTGCTGAGTTCACAATGCTGAGGTGCTATTGCTGAGGTGCTATTGCTGAGGTCACAATGCTGAGGTGCTATTGCTGAGGTGCTATTGCTGAGGTCACAATGCTGATGTCACAATGCTGAGGTGCTATTGCTGAGGTGCTATTACTGAGGTGCTATTTTTGAGGACACAATGCTGAGGTGCTATTGCTGAAGTGCTATTGCTGAGGTGCTATTGCTGAGCTCACAATGTTGAGGTGCTATTGCTGAGGTCACAATGCTGAGGTCACAATGCTGAGGTGCTACTGCTGAGGTCACAATGCTGAGGTGCTATTGCTGAGGTGCTATTGCTGAGGTCACAATGCTGAGGTTCTATTGCTGAGGTCACAGTGCTGAGGTGCTATTGCTGAGGTGCTATTGCTGAGGTCCCAATGCTGAGGTGCCATTGCTGAGGTGCTATAGGTGAGGTCACAATGCTGACGTGGTATTGCTGAGGTGCTATTGCTGAGGAGCTATTGCTGAGGTCACAAGGCTATGGTCAAAGTGCTGAGGTCACAATGCTGACGTGCTATTGCTGAGGTGCTATTGCAGAGGTGCTATTGCTGAGGTGTTATTGCTGAGGTCACAATGCTGAGGTGCTTTTGCTTAGGTGCTATTGCTGAGGTCACACTGCTGATATGCTATTGCTGAGGTGATATTCCTGAGGTCACAGCGCTGTGAACACAATGCTGAGGTCAAAATGCTGAGGTCACTATGCTGAAATGCTATTGCTGAGGTCAAAATGCTGTGGTCACAATGCGGAGGTCACAATGCTGAGGTGCTATTGCTGAGGTCACAATACTGAGGTGCTATTGCTGAGGTCACAATTCTGAGGTCACAATGCTGAGGTGCTATTGCTGAGGTGCTATTGCTGAGGTGTTATTGCTGAGGTCACAATGCTGAGTTCACAATGCTGAGGTCACAATGCTGAGGTGCTATTGCTGAGGTGTATTGCTGACGTCAAAATGCTGTGGTCAAAATGCTGAGGTCACAATACTGAGGTGCTATTGCTGAGGTTCATTGCTGACGTCATAATGCTGAGGTCACAATGCTGAGGTCACAATGCTGAGCTGCTATTGCTGAGGTCACAATGCTGAGGTGCTATGGCTGAGGTGCTATTGCTGAGGTGGTATTGCTGATGTCACAGTGCTGAGGTGCTATTGCTGAGGTGCTATTGATGAGGTGCTAATACTGAGGTCACAATGCTGTGGTCACAATGCTGAGGTCACAATGCTGAGGTGCTATTGCTGAGGTGCTATTGCTGAGGTGCTAATACTGAGGTCACAATGCTGTGGTCACAATGCTGAGGTCACAATGCTGAGGTGCTATTGCTGAGGTCACACTGCTGAGGTGCTATTGCTGAGGTGGTATTGCTGAGGTCACAATGCTGAGGTCACAATGCTGAGGTCACAATGCAGGGGTCACAATGCTGAGGTGCTATTGCTGAGGTTCTATTGCTGTGGTCACAATGTTGAGGTCACAATGCTGAGGTCACAATGCTGAGGTGCTATTGCTGAGGTGCTCTTGCTGAGGTGCTCTTGCTGTATTGCTATTGCTGTGGTCAAAATGCTGAGGTTCTTTTGCTTAGGTGCTTTTGCTAAGGTGCTATTGCTGAGGTCACAATGCTGAGGTCACAATGCTGAGCTGCTATTACTGAGGTCACAATGCTGAGGTCAGTATGCTGAAGTCACTATGCTGAGGTGCTATTGCTGAGGTCACAATGCTGAGGTCACTATGCTGAAGTGCTATTGCTGAGGTCACAATGCTGAGGTGCTATTGCTGAGGTGCTATTGCTGAGGTGGTATTGCTGAGGTCACAATGCTGAGGTGCTATTGCTGAGGTGCTATTGCTGAGGTGCTATTGCTGAGTTCACAATGCTGAGGTGCTATTGCTGAGGTGCTATTGCTGAGGTGCTAATACTGAGATAACAATGCTGAGGTGCTATTGCTGAGGTGTTATTGCTGAGGTCACAATGCTGAGGTCACTATGCTGAGGTCACAATGCTGTGGTGCTATTGCTGAGGTCCTATTGCTGAGGTCCTATTGCTGAGGAGCTATTGCTGAGGTCACAATGCTGTGGTGCTATTGCTGAGGTCACAATACTGAGGTGCTATTGCTGAGGTGCTATTGCTGAGGTCACAATGCTGAGGTGCTATTGCTGAGGTCACATTCCTGAGGTGCTATTGCTGAGGTGCTATTGCTGAGGTCACAATGCTGAGGTGCTATTGCTGAGGTGCTATTGCTGAGGTCACAATGCTGAGGTGCTATTGCTGAGGTGCTGTTGCTGAAGTCACAATGCTGAGGTGCTATTGCTGAGGTCAAAATGCTGAGGTCACAATACTGAGGTGCTATTGCTGAGGTGTTATTGCTGAGGTGCTATTGCTGAGGTCACAATGCTGAGGTGCTATTGCCGAGGTACTATTGCTGAGGTCACAATACTGAGGTCACAATGCTGAGGTGCTATAGCTGAGGTGCTATTACTGAGGTGCTATTTCTGAGGACACAATGCTGAGGTACTATTGCTGAGGTCACACTGCTGAGGTGCTATTGCTGAGGTCACAATGGTGAGGTCACAATGCTGAGGTCACAATGCTGAGGTGGTTATACTGAGGTCAAAATGCTGAGGTCACAATGCTGAGGTCACATTGCTGAGGTGCTCTTGCTGAGGTGCTCTTGCTGAGGTGCTGTTGCTGAGGTGCTCTTGCTGAGGTACTATTGCTGAGGTCACAATGCTGAGGTGCTATTGCTGAGGTGCTTTGCTGAGGTGGTATTGCTAAGGTCACAAAGCTGAGGTGCTATTGCTGAGGTCACAATGCTGAGGTGCTATTGCTGTCGTTACAATACTGAGTTCACAATGCTGAGGAACTATTGCTGAGGTGCTCTTGCTGAGGTCACAATGCTGAGGTGCGATTGCTGAGGTCACAATGCTGAGGTGCTATTGCTGAGGTGTTATTGCTGAGGTCACAATACTGAGGTCACAATGCTGAGGTCACTATGCTGAGGTCACTATGCTGAGGTGCTATTGCTGACGTCACAATGCTGTGGTCAAAATGCTGAGGTCACAATGTTGAGGTGCTATTGCTGAGGTCAAAATGCTGAGGTCCTATTGCTGAGGTGCTATTGCTGAGGTGCTATTGCTGAGGTCACAATGCTGAGGTCACAATGCTGAGGTCACAATGCTGAGGTGCTATTGCTGAGGTGCTATTGCTGAGGTACTATTGCTGAGGTCACAATGCTGAGGTGCTATTGCTGAGGTCACGATGCTGAGGTGCTATGGCTGAGTTGTTATTGCTGAGGTCACAATGCTGAGGTGCTATTGCTGAGGGGCTATTGATGAGGTTACAATGCTGAGGTCACAAAGCTGAGGTGCTATTGCTGATGTGCTATTGCTGAGGTGCTATTGATGAGGTCACAATGCTGCGGTCACAATGCTGAGGTCACTATGCTGAGGTCACTATGCTGAGGTGCTATTGCTGAGGTCACAATGCTGTGGTCACAATGCTGAGGTGCTATTGCTAAGGTACAATTTCTGAGGTGCTATTGCTGAGCTGCTATTGCTGAGGTCACAATGCTGAGGCGATATTGTTGAGGTCACAATGCTGAGGTGCTATTGCTGAAGTGCTATTGCTGAGGTCACAATGCTGAGGTGCTATTACTGAGGTGCTATTGCTGAGGTCACAATGCTGAGGTGATATTACTGAGGTGCTATTGCTGAGGTGCCATTGCTGAGGTCAAAATGCAGACGTGCTATTGCTGAGGTACTAGTGCTGAGGTTACAATGCTGAGCTGCTTTTGCTGAGGTGCTATGGCTCTGGTCACAATGCTTAGGTCACAATGCTGAAGTGCTATTGCTGAGGTCAAACTGCTGAGGTGCTATTGCTGAGGTCCTACTGCTGAGGTCACAGTGCTAAGGTCACTATGCTGAGGTCACAATGCTGAGGTCACTATGCTGAGGTCCCTACGCTGAGGAGCTATTGCTGAGGTCACAAGGCTATGGTCAAAATGCTGAGGTCACAATGCTGAGGTGCTATTGCTGAGGTGCTATTGCAGAGGTCACAATGCTGAGGTCACAATGCTGAGGTCACAATGCTGAGGTCACAATGCTGAGGTGCTATTGCTGAGGTGCTATTGCTGAGGTACTATTGTTGAGGTCACAATGCTGAGGTGTTATTGCTGAGGTCAAAATTCTGAGGTCGCTATGCTGAGGTCACTGTTCTGAGGTCACAATGCTGAAGTCACTATGCTGAGGTCACAATGCTGAGGTGCTATTGCTGAGGTCACGATGCTGAGGTGCTATTGCTGAGTTGTTATTGCTGAGGTCACAATGCTGAGGTGCTATTGCTGAGGGGCTATTGATGAGGTTACAATGCTGAGGTCACAAAGCTGAGGTGCTATTGCTGAGGTGCTATTGCTGAGGTGCTATTGCTGAGGTCACAATGCTGAGGTCACAATGCTGAGGTCACTATGCTGAGGTCACTATGCTGAGGTGCTATTGCTGAGGTCACAATGCTGTGGTCACAATGCTGAGGTGCTATTGCTAAGGTACTATTTCTGAGGTGCTATTGCTGAGGTGCTATTGCTGAGGTCACAATGCTGAGGCGATATTGTTGAGGTCACAATGCTGAGGTGCTATTGCTGAAGTGCTATTGCTGAGGTCACAATGCTGAGGTGATATTACTGAGGTGCTATTGCTGAGGTGCTATTGCTGAGGTCAAAATGCAGACGTGCTATTGCTGAGGTACTAGTGCTGAGGTTACAATGCTGAGCTGCTTTTGCTGAGGTGCTATGGCTCTGGTCACAATGCTTAGGTCACAATGCTGAAGTGCTATTGCTGAGGTCAAACTGCTGAGGTGCTATTGCTGAGGTCCTACTGCTGAGGTCACAGTGCTAAGGTCACTATGCTGAGGTCACAATGCTGAGGTCACTATGCTGAGGTCCCTACGCTGAGGAGCTATTGCTGAGGTCACAAGGCTATGGTCAAAATGCTGAGGTCACAATGCTGACGTGCTATTGCTGAGGTGCTATTGCAGAGGTGCTATTGCTGAGGTGTTATTGCTGAGGTCACAATGCTGAGGTGCTATTGCTGAGGTCAAAAGTTTTACGTGCTATTGCTGAGGTGCTATTGCTGAGGTCACAATGCTGAGGTGCTTTTGCTTAGGTGCTATTGCTGAGGTCACACTGCTGATGTGCTATTGCTGAGGTGATATTCCTGAGGTCACAGCGCTGTGAACACAATGCTGAGGTCAAAATGCTGAGGTCACTATGCTGAAATGCTATTGCTGAGGTCACAATGCTGTGGTCACAATGCGGAGGTCACAATGCAGAGGTGCTATTGCTGAGGTCACAATTCTGAGGTCACAATGCTGAGGTGCTATTGCTGAGGTGCTATTGCTGAGGTGTTATTGCTGAGGTCACAATGCTGAGGTGCTATTGCTGAGTTCACAATGCTGAGGTGCTATTGCTGAGGTGCTATTGCTGAGGTCACAATGCTGAGGTGCTATTGCTGAGGTGCTATTGCTGAGGTCACAATGCTGATGTCACAATGCTGAGGTGCTATTGCTGAGGTGCTATTACTGAGGTGCTATTTTTGAGGACACAATGCTGAGGTGCTATTGCTGAAGTGCTATTGCTGAGGTGCTATTGCTGAGCTCACAATGTTGAGGTGCTATTGCTGAGGTCACAATGCTGAGGTCACAATGCTCAGGTGCTACTGCTGAGGTCACAATGCTGAGGTGCTATTGCTGAGGTCACAGTGCTGAGGTGCTATTGCTGAGGTGCTATTGCTGAGGTCCCAATGCTGAGGTGCCATTGCTGAGGTGCTATAGGTGAGGTCACAATGCTGACGTGGTATTGGTGAGGTGCTATTGCTGAGGTGATATTGCTGAGGTCACAATGCTGACATGCTATTCGTGAGGTGCTATTGCTGAGGTCACAATGCTGACGTGCTATTGCTGAGATCACTATGCTGAGGTGTTATTGCTGAGGTGCTATTTATGAGGTCACAATGCTGAGGTGCTATTTCTGAGGTCACAAGGTTGACGTGCTATTGCTTAGGTGCTATTGCTGAGGTCAAAATGCTGAGGTGCTATTGCTGAGGTCACAATGCTGAGGTGCTATTGCTGAGGTGCTATTCCTGAGGTGCTATTGCTGAGGTCACAATGCTGAGGTCACAATGCTGAGGTCACTATGCTGAGGTCACTATGCTGAGGTGCTATTGCTGAGGTCACAATGCTGTGGTCACAATGCTGAGGTTACAATGCTGAGGTGCTATTGCTGAGGTGCTATTGCTGAGGTGCTATTGCTGAGGTGCTATTGCTGAGGTCACAATGCTGAGGTGCTATTGCTGAGTTAAAAATGATGAGGTGACAATATTGAGGTGCTATTACTGAGGTGCTATTGCTGAGGTGCTATTGCTGAGGTCACAATGCTGAGGTCACAATGCTGAGGTCACTATGCTGAAGTCACTATGCTGAGGTGCTATTGCAGACGTCACAATGCTGTGGTCACAATGCTGAGGTCAAAATACTGAGGTGCTATTGCTGAGGTGCTATTACTGAGGTGCTATTACTGAGGTGCTATTGCTGAGGTGCTATTGCTGAGGTGCTAAAGCTGAGGTCACAATGCTGAGGTCCTGTTGCTGAGGTTACAATGCTGAGGTGCTATTGCTGAGGTGCTATTGCTGAGGTCACAATGCTGAGGTGCTATTGCTGAGGTCACAATGCTGAGGTCACAATGCTGAGGTGCTATTGCTGAGGTCACAATGCTGAGGTGCTATTGCTGAGGTGCTGTTGCTGAGGTCACAATGCTGAGGTGCTATTGCTGAGGTCAAAATGCTGAGGTCACAATACTGAGGTGCTATTGCTGAGGTGCTATTGCTGAGGTCACAATGCTGAGGTGCTATTTCTGAGGTCACATTCCTGAGGTGCTATTGCTGAGGTGCTATTGCTGAGGTCACAATGCTGAGGTGCTATTGCTGAGGTGTTATTGCTGAGGTCACAATGCTGAGATGCTATTGCTGAGGTGCTGTTGCTGAGGTCACAATGCTGAGGTGCTATTGCCAAGGTGCTATTGCTGAGGTCACAATGCTGAGGTCACAATGCTGAGGTGCTATAGCTGAGGTGCTGTTGCTGAAGTGCTACTGCTGAGGTACTATTGCTGAGTTCACAATGCTGAGGTGCTATTGCTGAGGTCACAATGCTGAGGCGCTATTGCTGAGGTGCTATTGGTGACGTGCTATTGCTGAGGTCACAATGCTGATGTCACAATGCTGAGGTGCTATTGCTGAGGTGCTATTACTGAGGTGCTATTTCTGAGGACACAATGCTGAGGTACTATTGCTGACGTCACACTGCTGAGGTGCTATTGCTGAGGTCACAATGGTGAGGTCACAATGCTGAGGTCACAATGCTGAGGTGGTATTGCTGAGGTCAAAATGCTGAGGTCACAATGCTGAGGTCACAATGCTGAGGTGCTCTTGCTGAGGTGCTCTTGCTGAGGTGCTGTTGCTGAGGTGCTCTTGCTGAGGTACTATTGCTGAGGTCACAATGCTGAGGTGCTATTGCTTAGGTGCTTTGCTGAGGTGGTATTGCTAAGGTCACAAAGCTGAGGTGCTATTGCTGAGGTCATAATGCTGAGGTGCTATTGCTGAGGTGCTATTGCTGAGGTCACAATGATGAGGTGCTATGGCTGAGGTGCTACTGCTGAGGTGCTATAGCTGAGGTCACAATGCTGAGATGCTATTGCTGAGGTCACAATGCTGACGTGCTATTGCTGAGGTCACAATGCTGAGGTGCTATTGCTGAGGTGCTATTGATGAGGTGCTATTGCTGAGTTCACAATGCTGAGGTGCTATTGCTGAGGTTACAATACTGAGGTCACAATGCTGAGGAACTATTGCTGAGGTGCTCTTGCTGAGGTCACAATTCTGAGGTGCGATTGCTGAGGTCAAAATGCTGAGGTGCTATTGCTGAGGTGTTATTGCTGAGGTCACAATACTGAGGTCACAATGCTGAGGTCACTATGCTGAGGTCACTATGCTGAGGTGCTATTGCTGACGTCACAATGCTGTGGTCAAAATGCTGAGGTCACAATGTTGAGGTGCTATTGCTGAGGTCAAAATGCTGAGGTGCTATTGCTGAGGTGCTATTGCTGAGGTCACAATGCTGAGGTCACAATGCTGAGGTCACAATGCTGAGGTGCTATTGCTGAGGTGCTATTGCTGAGTTCACAATGCTGAGGTGTTATTGCTGAGGTCAAAATGCTGAGGTCGCTATGCTGAGGTCACTGTTCTGAGGTCACAATGCTGAAGTCACTATGCTGAGGTCACAATGCTGAGGTGCTATTGCTGAGGTCACGATGCTGAGGTGCTATTGCTGAGTTGTTATTGCTGAGGTCACAGTGCTGAGGTGCTATTGCTGTAGGGCTATTGATGAGGTCACAATGCTGAGGTCAAAATGCTGAGGTGCTATTGCTGAGGTGCTATTGCTGAGGTCACAATGCTGAGGTCACAATGCTGAGGTCAAAATGCTGAGGTGCTATTGCTGAGGTGCTATTGCTGAGGTGCTATTACTGAGGTGCTATTGCTGAGGTGCTATTGCTGAGGTGCTAATGCTTAGGTCACAATGCTGAGGTCCTATTGCTGAGGTTACAATGCTGAGGTGCTATTGCTGAGGTGCTATTGCTGAGGTCACAATGCTGAGGTGCTATTGCTGAGGTCACAATGCGGAGGTCACAATGCTGTGGTGCTATTGCTGAGGTCACAATGCTGAGGTGCTATTGCTGAGGTGCTGTTGCTGAGGTCACAATGCTGAGGTGCTATTGCTGAGGTCAAAATGCTGAGGTCACAATACTGAGGTGCTATTGCTGAGGTGCTATTGCTGAGGTCACAATGCTGAGGTGCTATTCCTGATGGCACATTCCTGAGGTGCTATTGCTGAGGTGCTATTGCTGAGGTCACAATGCTGAGGTGCTATTGCTGAGGTGCTGTTGCTGAGTTCACAATGCTGAGGTGCTATTGCCGAGGTGCTATTGCTGAGGTCACAATACTGAGGTCACAATGCTGAGGTGCTATAGCTGAGGTGCTGTTGCTGAAGTGCTATTGCTGAGGTACTATTGCTGAGTTCACAATGCTGAGGTGCTATTGCTGAGGTGCTATTGCTGAGGTCACAATGCTGAGGTGCTATTGCTGAGGTGCTATTGCTGAGGTCACAATGCTGATGTCACAATGCTGAGGTGCTATTGCTGAGGTCACACTGCTGAGGTGCTATTGCTGAGGTCACAATGGTGAGGTCACAATGCTGAGGTCACAATGCTTAGGTGGTATTGCTGAGGTCAAAATGCTGAGGTCACAATGCTGAGGTCACAATGTTGAGGTGCTCTTTCTGAGGTGCTCTTGCTGAGGTGCTGTTGCTGAGGTGCTCTTGCTGAGGTACTATTGCTGAGGTCACAATGCTGAGGTGCTATTGCTTAGGTGCTTTGCTGAGGTGGTATTGCTAACGTCACAAATCTGAGGTGCTATTGCTGAGGTCATAATGCTGAGGTGCTATTGCTGAGGTGCTATTGCTGAGGTCACAATGATGAGGTGCTATGGCTGAGGTGCTACTGCTGAGGTGTTATATCTGAGGTCACAATGCTGAGATGCTATTGCTGAGGTCACAATGCTGAGGTGCTATTGCTGAGGTCACAATGCTGAGGTGCTATTGCTGAGGTGCTGTTGATGAGGTGCTATTGCTGAGGTCACAATGCTGAGGTGCTATTGCTGAGGTTACAATACTGAGGTCACAATGCTGAGGAACTATTGCTGAGGTGCTCTTGCTGAGGTCACAATGCTGAGGTGCGATTGCTGAGGTCACAATGCTGAGGTGCTATTGCTGAGGTGTTATTGCTCAGGTCACAATACTGAGGTCACAATGCTGAGGTCACTATGCTGAGGTCACTATGCTGAGGTGCTATTGCTGACGTCACAATGCTGTGGTCAAAATGCTGAGGTCACAATGTTGAGGTGCTATTGCTGAGGTCAAAATGCTGAGGTGCTATTGCTGAGGTGCTATTGCTGAGGTCACAATGCTGAGGTGCTATTGCTGAGGTCACAATGCTGAGGTGCTATTGCTGAGGTGCTATTGCTGAGGTGCTCTTGCTGAGGTCACAATGCTGAGGTGTTATTGCTGAGGTCAAAATGCTGAGGTCGCTATGCTGAGGTCACTGTTCTGAGGTCACAATGCTGAAGTCACTATGTTGAGGTCACAATGCTGAGGTGCTATTGCTGAGGTCACGATGCTGAGGTGCTATTGCTGAGTTGTTATTGCTGAGGTCACAGTGCTGAGGTGCTATTGCTGAGGGGCTATTGATGAGGTCGCAATGCTGAGGTCACAATGCTGAGGTGCTATTGCTGAGGTGCTATTGGTGAGGTGCTATTGCTGAGGTCACAATGATGAGGTCACAATGCTGAGGTCACAATGCTGAGGTCACTATGCTGAGGTCACTATGCTGAGGTGCTATTGCTGAGGTCACAATGCTGAGGCGATATTGTTGAGGTCACAATGCTGAGGTGCTCTTGCTGAAGTGCTATTGCTGAGGTCACAATGCTGAGGTGCTATTACTGAGGTGCTATTGCTGAGGTCACAATGCTGAGGTGATATTACTGAGGTGCTATTGCTGAGGTCAAAATGCAGACGTGCTATTGCTGAGGTACTAGTGCTGAGGTTACAATGCTGAGCTGCTTTTGCTGAGGTGCTATGGCTCTGGTCACAATGCTTAGGTCACAATGCTGAAGTGCTATTGCTGAGGTCAAACTGCTGAGGTGCTATTGCTGAGGTCCTACTGCTGAGGTCACAGTGCTAAGGTCACTATGCTGAGGTCACAATGCTGAGGTCACTATGCTGAGGTCCCTACGCTGAGGAGCTATTGCTGAGGTCACAAGACTATGGTCAAAATGCTGAGGTCACAATGCTGACGTGCTATTGCTGAGGTCACAATGCTGAGGTGCTATTGCTGAGGTGTTATTCCTGAGGTCACAATGCTGAGGTGCTATTGCTGAGGTCACAATGCGGAGGTCACAATGCTGAGGTGCTATTGCTGAGGTCACAATGCTGAGGTGCTATTGCTGAGGTGCTGTTGCTGAGGTCACAATGCTGAGGTGCTATTGCTGAGGTCAAAATGCTGAGGTCACAATACTGAGGTGCTATTGCTGAGGTGCTATTGCTGAGGTCACAATGCTGAGGTGCTATTTCTGAGGTCACATTCCTGAGGTGCTATTGCTGAGGTGCTATTGCTGAGGTCACAATGCTGAGGTGCTATTGCTGAGGTGCTATTGCTGAGGTCACAATGCTGAGGTGCTATTGCTGAGGTGCTATTGCTGAGGTCACAATGCTGAGGTGCTATTGCCGAGGTGCTATTGCTGAGGTCACAATGCTGAGGTCACAATGCTGAGGTGCTATAGCTGAGGTGCTATTGCTGAGGTACTATTGCTGAGTTCACAATGCTGAGGTGTTATTGCTGAGGTCAAAATGCTGAGGTCGCTATGCTGAGGTCACTGTTCTGAGGTCACAATGCTGAAGTCACTATGCAGAGGTCACAATGCTGAGGGGCTATTGCTGAGGTCACGATGCTGAGGTGCTATAGCTGAGGTGCTGTTGCTGAAGTGCTATTGCTGAGGTACTATTGCTGAGTTCACAATGCTGAGGTGTTATTGCTGAGGTCAAAATGCTGAGGTCGCTATGCTGAGGTCACTGTTCTGAGGTCACAATGCTGAAGTCACTATGCTGAGGTCACAATGCTGAGGTGCTATTGCTGAGGTCACGATGCTGAGGTGCTATAGCTGAGGTGCTGTTGCTGAAGTGCTATTGCTGAGGTACTATTGCTGAGTTCACAATGCTGAGGTGTTATTGCTGAGGTCAAAATGCTGAGGTCGCTATGCTGAGGTCACTGTTCTGAGGTCACAATGCTGAAGTCACAATGCAGGGGTCACAATGCTGAGGTGCTATTGCTGAGGTTCTATTGCTGTGGTCACAATGTTGAGGTCACAATGCTGAGGTCACAATGCTGAGGTGCTATTGCTGAGGTGCTCTTGCTGAGGTGCTCTTGCTGTATTGCTATTGCTGTGGTCAAAATGCTGAGGTTCTTTTGCTTAGGTGCTTTTGCTAAGGTGCTATTTCTGAGGTCACAATGCTGAGGTCACAATGCTGAGCTGCTATTACTGAGGTCACAATGCTGAGGTCAGTATGCTGAAGTCACTATGCTGAGGTGCTATTGCTGAGGTCACAATGCTGAGGTCACTATGCTGAAGTGCTATTGCTGAGGTCACAATGCTGAGGTGCTATTGCTGAGGTGCTATTGCTGAGGTGGTATTGCTGAGGTCACAATGCTGAGGTGCTATTGCTGAGGTGCTATTGCTGAGGTGCTATTGCTGAGTTCACAATGCTGAGGTGCTATTGCTGAGGTGCTATTGCTGAGGTGCTAATACTGAGATAACAATGCTGAGGTGCTATTGTTGAGGTGCTGTTGCTGAGGTCACAATGCTGAGGTGCTATTGCTGAGGTCACAATGCTGAGCTCACAATGCTGAGGTGCTACTGCTGAGGTCACAATGCTGAGGTCACTATGCTGAGGTCACAATGCTGTGGTGCTATTGCTGAGGTCCTATTGCTGAGGTCCTATTGCTGAGGAGCTATTGCTGAGGTCACAATGCTGTGGTGCTATTGCTGAGGTCACAATACTGAGGTGCTATTGCTGAGGTGCTATTGCTGAGGTCACAATGCTGAGGTGCTATTGCTGAGGTCACATTCCTGAGGTGCTATTGCTGAGGTGCTATTGCTGAGGTCACAATGCTGAGGTGCTATTGCTGAGGTGCTATTGCTGAGGTCACAATGCTGAGGTGCTATTGCTGAGGTGCTGTTGCTGAAGTCACAATGCTGAGGTGCTATTGCTGAGGTCAAAATGCTGAGGTCACAATACTGAGGTGCTATTGCTGAGGTGTTATTGCTGAGGTGCTATTGCTGAGGTCACAATGCTGAGGTGCTATTGCCGAGGTACTATTGCTGAGGTCACAATACAGAGGTCACAATGCTGAGGTGCTATAGCTGAGGTGCTGTTGCTGAAGTACTATTGCTGAGGTCACAATGCTGATGTCACAATGCTGAGGTGCTATTGCTGAGGTGCTATTACTGAGGTGCTATTTCTGAGGACACAATGCTGAGGTACTATTGCTGAGGTCACACTGCTGAGGTGCTATTGCTGAGGTCACAATGGTGAGGTCACAATGCTGAGGTCACAATGCTGAGGTGGTTATACTGAGGTCAAAATGCTGAGGTCACAATGCTGAGGTCACATTGCTGAGGTGCTCTTGCTGAGGTGCTCTTGCTGAGGTGCTGTTGCTGAGGTGCTATTACTGAGGTACTATTGCTGAGGTCACAATGCTGAGGTGCTATTGCTGAGGTGCTTTGCTGAGGTGGTATTGCTAAGGTCACAAAGCTGAGGTGCTATTGCTGAGGTCAAAATGCAGACGTGCTATTGCTGTCGTTACAATACTGAGTTCACAATGCTGAGGAACTATTGCTGAGGTGCTCTTGCTGAGGTCACAATGCTGAGGTGCGATTGCTGAGGTCACAATGCTGAGGTGCTATTGCTGAGGTGTTATTGCTGAGGTCACAATACTGAGGTCACAATGCTGAGGTCACTATGCTGAGGTCACTATGCTGAGGTGCTATTGCTGAGGAGCTATTGCTGAGGTCACAAGGCTATGGTCAAAATGCTGAGGTCAAAATGCTGACGTGCTATTGCTGAGGTGCTATTGCAGAGGTGCTATTGCTGAGGTGTTATTGCTGAGGTCACAATGCTGAGGTGCTATTGCTGAGGTCAGAAGTTTTACGTGCTATTGCTGAGGTGCTATTGCTGAGGTCACAATGCTGAGGTGCTTTTGCTTAGGTGGTATTGCTGAGGTCACACTGCTGATATGCTATTGCTGAGGTGATATTCCTGAGGTCACAGCGCTGTGAACACAATGCTGAGGTCAAAATGCTGAGGTCACTATGCTGAAATGCTATTGCTGAGGTCAAAATGCTGTGGTCACAATGCGGAGGTCACAATGCTGAGGTGCTATTGCTGAGGTCACAATACTGAGGTGCTATTGCTGAGGTCACAATTCTGAGGTCACAATGCTGAGGTGCTATTGCTGAGGTGCTATTGCTGAGGTGTTATTGCTGAGGTCACAATGCTGAGTTCACAATGCTGAGGTCACAATGCTGAGGTGCTATTGCTGAGGTGTATTGCTGACGTCAAAATGCTGTGGTCAAAATGCTGAGGTCACAATACTGAGGTGCTATTGCTGAGGTTCATTGCTGACGTCATAATGCTGAGGTCACAATGCTGAGGTCACAATGCTGAGCTGCTATTGCTGAGGTCACAATGCTGAGGTGCTATGGCTGAGGTGCTATTGCTGAGGTGGTATTGCTGATGTCACAGTGCTGAGGTGCTATTGCTGAGGTGCTATTGATGAGTTGCTAATACTGAGGTCACAATGCTGTGGTCACAATGCTGAGGTCACAATGCTGAGGTGCTATTGCTGAGGTGCTATTGCTGAGGTGCTAATACTGAGGTCACAATGCTGTGGTCACAATGCTGAGGTCACAATGCTGAGGTGCTATTGCTGAGGTCACACTGCTGAGGTGCTATTGCTGAGGTGGTATTGCTGAGGTCACAATGCTGAGGTCACAATGCTGAGGTCACAGTGCAGGGGTCACAATGCTGAGGTGCTATTGCTGAGGTTCTATTGCTGTGGTCACAATGTTGAGGTCACAATGCTGAGGTCACAATGCTGAGGTGCTATTGCTGAGGTGCTCTTGCTGAGGTGCTCTTGCTGTATTGCTATTGCTGTGGTCAAAATGCTGAGGTTCTTTTGCTTAGGTGCTTTTGCTAAGGTGCTATTGCTGAGGTCACAATGCTGAGGTCACAATGCTGAGCTGCTATTACTGAGGTCACAATGCTGAGGTCAGTATGCTGAAGTCACTATGCTGAGGTGCTATTGCTGAGGTCACAATGCTGAGGTCACTATGCTGAAGTGCTATTGCTGAGGTCACAATGCTGAGGTGCTATTGCTGAGGTGCTATTGCTGAGGTGGTATTGCTGAGGTCACAATGCTGAGGTGCTATTGCTGAGGTGCTATTGCTGAGGTGCTATTGCTGAGTTCACAATGCTGAGTTGCTATTGCTGAGGTGCTATTGCTGAGGTGCTAATACTGAGATAACAATGCTGAGGTGCTATTGCTGAGGTGTTATTGCTGAGGTCACAATGCTGAGGTCACTATGCTGAGGTCACAATGCTGTGGTGCTATTGCTGAGGTCACAATGCTGAGGTGCTATTGCTGAGGAGCTATTGCTGAGGTCACAATGCTGAGGTGCTATTGCTGAGGTCACAATACTGAGGTGCTATTGCTGAGGTGCTATTGCTGAGGTCACAATGCTGAGGTGCTATTGCTGAGGTCACAATGCTGAGGTGCTATTGCTGAGGTGCTATTGCTGAGGTCACAATGCTGAGGTGCTATTGCTGAGGTGCTGTTGCTGAAGTCACAATGCTGAGGTGCTATTGCTGAGGTCAAAATGCTGAGGTCACAATACTGAGGTGCTATTGCTGAGGTGTTATTGCTGAGGTGCTATTGCTGAGGTCACAATGCTGAGGTGCTATTGCCGAGGTACTATTGCTGAGGTCACAATGCTGAGGTCACAATGCTGAGGTGCTATAGCTGAGGTGCTGTTGCTGAAGTGCTATTGCTGAGGTCACAATGCTGATGTCACAATGCTGAGGTGCTATTGCTGAGGTGCTATTACTGAGGTGCTATTTCTGAGGACACAATGCTGAGGTACTATTGCTGAGGTCACACTGCTGAGGTGCTATTGCTGAGGTCACAATGGTGAGGTCACAATGCTGAGGTCACAATGCTGAGGTGGTTATACTGAGGTCAAAATGCTGAGGTCACAATGCTGAGGTCACATTGCTGAGGTGCTCTTGCTGAGGTGCTCTTGCTGAGGTGCTGTTGCTGAGGTGCTCTTGCTGAGGTACTATTGCTGAGGTCACAATGCTGAGGTGCTATTGCTGAGGTGCTTTGCTGAGGTGGTATTGCTAAGGTCACAAAGCTGAGGTGCTATTGCTGAGGTCACAATGCTGAGGTGCTATTGCTGTGGTTACAATACTGAGTTCACAATGCTGAGGAACTATTGCTGAGGTGCTCTTGCTGAGGTCACAATGCTGAGGTGCGATTGCTGAGGTCACAATGCTGAGGTGCTATTGCTGCGGTGCTATTACTGAGCTGCTATTTCTGAGGACACAATGCTGAGGTACTATTGCTGACGTCACACTGCTGAGGTGCTATTGCTGAGGTCACAATGGTGAGGTCACAATGCTGAGGTCACAATGCTGAGGTGGTATTGCTGAGGTCAAAATGCTGAAGTCACAATGCTGAGGTCACAATGCTGAGGTGCTCTTGCTGAGGTGCTCTTGCTGAGGTGCTGTTGCTGAGGTGCTCTTGCTGAGGTACTATTGCTGAGGTCACAATGCTGAGGTTCTATTGCTTAGGTGCTTTGCTGAGGTGGTATTGCTAAGGTCACAAAGCTGAGGTGCTATTGCTGAGGTCACAATGCTGAGGTCACAATGCTGAGGTGCTATTGCTGAGGTCACAATGATGAGGTGCTATGGCTGAGGTGCTACTGCTGAGGTGCTATAGCTGAGGTCACAATGCTGAGATGCTATTGCTGAGGTCACAATGCTGAGGTGCTATTGCTGAGGTCACAATGCTGAGGTGCTATTGCTGAGGTGCTATTGATGAGGTGCTATTGCTGAGTTTACAATGCTGAGGTGCTATTGCTGAGGTGCTCTTGCTGAGGTCACAATTCTGAGGTGCGATTGCTGAGGTCACAATGCTGAGGTGCTATTGCTGAGGTGTTATTGCTGAGGTCACAATGCTGTGGTCAAAATGCTGAGGTCACAATGTTGAGGTGCTATTGCTGAGGTCAAAATGCTGAGGTGCTATTGCTGAGGTGCTATTGCTGAGGTGCTATTGCTGAGGTACTATTGCTGAGGTCACAATGCTGAGGTGTTATGGCTGAGGTCAAAATTCTGAGGTCGCTATGCTGAGGTCACTGTTCTGAGGTCACAATGCTGAAGTCACTATGCTGAGGTCACAATGCTGAGGTGCTATTGCTGAGGTCACGATGCTGAGGTGCTATGGCTGAGTTGTTATTGCTGAGGTCACAATGCTGAGGTGCTATTGCAGAGGGGCTATTGATGAGGTTACAATGCTGAGGTCACAAAGCTGTGGTGCTATTGCTGAGGTGCTATTGCTGAGGTGCTATTGATGAGGTCACAATGCTGCGGTCACAATGCTGAGGTCACTATGCTGAGGTCACTATGCTGAGGTGCTATTGCTGAGGTCACAATGCTGTGGTCACAATGCTGAGGTGCTATTGCTAAGGTACTATTTCTGAGGTGCTATTGCTGAGGTGCTATTGCTGAGGTCACAATGCTGAGGCGATATTGTTGAGGTCACAATGCTGAGGTGCTATTGCTGAAGTGCTATTGCTGAGGTCACAATGCTGAGGTGCTATTACTGAGGTGCTATTGCTGAGGTCACAATGCTGAGGTGATATTACTGAGGTGCTATTGCTGAGGTGCCATTGCTGAGGTCAAAATGCAGACGTGCTATTGCTGAGGTACTAGTGCTGAGGTTACAATGCTGAGCTGCTTTTGCTGAGGTGCTATGGCTCTGGTCACAATGCTTAGGTCACAATGCTGAAGTGCTATTGCTGAGGTCAAACTGCTGAGGTGCTATTGCTGAGGTCCTACTGCTGAGGTCACAGTGCTAAGGTCACTATGCTGAGGTCACAATGCTGAGGTCACTATGCTGAGGTCCCTACGCTGAGGAGCTATTGCTGAGGTCACAAGGCTATGGTCAAAATGCTGAGGTCACAATGCTGAGGTGCTATTGCTGAGGTGCTATTGCAGAGGTCACAATGCTGAGGTCACAATGCTGAGGTCACAATGCTGAGGTCACAATGCTGAGGTGCTATTGCTGAGGTGCTATTGCTGAGGTACTATTGCTGAGGTCACAATGCTGAGGTGTTATTGCTGAGGTCAAAATTCTGAGGTCGCTATGCTGAGGTCACTGTTCTGAGGTCACAATGCTGAAGTCACTATGCTGAGGTCACAATGCTGAGGTGCTATTGCTGAGGTCACGATGCTGAGGTGCTATTGCTGAGTTGTTATTGCTGAGGTCACAATGCTGAGGTGCTATTGCTGAGGGGCTATTGATGAGGTTACAATGCTGAGGTCACAAAGCTGAGGTGCTATTGCTGAGGTGCTATTGCTGAGGTGCTATTGCTGAGGTCACAATGCTGAGGTCACAATGCTGAGGTCACTATGCTGAGGTCACTATGCTGAGGTGCTATTGCTGAGGTCACAATGCTGTGGTCACAATGCTGAGGTGCTATTGCTAAGGTACTATTTCTGAGGTGCTATTGCTGAGGTGCTATTGCTGAGGTCACAATGCTGAGGCGATATTGTTGAGGTCACAATGCTGAGGTGCTATTGCTGAAGTGCTATTGCTGAGGTCACAATGCTGAGGTGATATTACTGAGGTGCTATTGCTGAGGTGCTATTGCTGAGGTCAAAATGCAGACGTGCTATTGCTGAGGTACTAGTGCTGAGGTTACAATGCTGAGCTGCTTTTGCTGAGGTGCTATGGCTCTGGTCACAATGCTTAGGTCACAATGCTGAAGTGCTATTGCTGAGGTGAAACTGCTGAGGTGCTATTGCTGAGGTCCTACTGCTGAGGTCACAGTGCTAAGGTCACTATGCTGAGGTCACAATGCTGAGGTCACTATGCTGAGGTCCCTACGCTGAGGAGCTATTGCTGAGGTCACAAGGCTATGGTCAAAATGCTGAGGTCACAATGCTGACGTGCTATTGCTGAGGTGCTATTGCAGAGGTGCTATTGCTGAGGTGTTATTGCTGAGGTCACAATGCTGAGGTGCTATTGCTGAGGTCAAAAGTTTTACGTGCTATTGCTGAGGTGCTATTGCTGAGGTCACAATGCTGAGGTGCTTTTGCTTAGGTGCTATTGCTGAGGTCACACTGCTGATGTGCTATTGCTGAGGTGATATTCCTGAGGTCACAGCGCTGTGAACACAATGCTGAGGTCAAAATGCTGAGGTCACTATGCTGAAATGCTATTGCTGAGGTCACAATGCTGTGGTCACAATGCGGAGGTCACAATGCAGAGGTGCTATTGCTGAGGTCACAATTCTGAGGTCACAATGCTGAGGTGCTATTGCTGAGGTGCTATTGCTGAGGTGTTATTGCTGAGGTCACAATGCTGAGGTGCTATTGCTGAGTTCACAATGCTGAGGTGCTATTGCTGAGGTGCTATTGCTGAGGTCACAATGCTGAGGTGCTATTGCTGAGGTGCTATTGCTGAGGTCACAATGCTGATGTCACAATGCTGAGGTGCTATTGCTGAGGTGCTATTACTGAGGTGCTATTTTTGAGGACACAATGCTGAGGTGCTATTGCTGAAGTGCTATTGCTGAGGTGCTATTGCTGAGCTCACAATGTTGAGGTGCTATTGCTGAGGTCACAATGCTGAGGTCACAATGCTGAGGTGCTACTGCTGAGGTCACAATGCTGAGGTGCTATTGCTGAGGTGCTATTGCTGAGGTCACAATGCTGAGGTTCTATTGCTGAGGTCACAGTGCTGAGGTGCTATTGCTGAGGTGCTATTGCTGAGGTCCCAATGCTGAGGTGCCATTGCTGAGGTGCTATAGGTGAGGTCACAATGCTGACGTGGTATTGCTGAGGTGCTATTGCTGAGGAGCTATTGCTGAGGTCACAAGGCTATGGTCAAAGTGCTGAGGTCACAATGCTGACGTGCTATTGCTGAGGTGCTATTGCAGAGGTGCTATTGCTGAGGTGTTATTGCTGAGGTCACAATGCTGAGGTGCTATTGCTGAGGTCAGAAGTTTTACGTGCTATTGCTGAGGTGCTATTGCTGAGGTCACAATGCTGAGGTGCTTTTGCTTAGGTGGTATTGCTGAGGTCACACTGCTGATATGCTATTGCTGAGGTGATATTCCTGAGGTCACAGCGCTGTGAACACAATGCTGAGGTCAAAATGCTGAGGTCACTATGCTGAAATGCTATTGCTGAGGTCAAAATGCTGTGGTCACAATGCGGAGGTCACAATGCTGAGGTGCTATTGCTGAGGTCACAATACTGAGGTGCTATTGCTGAGGTCACAATTCTGAGGTCACAATGCTGAGGTGCTATTGCTGAGGTGCTATTGCTGAGGTGTTATTGCTGAGGTCACAATGCTGAGTTCACAATGCTGAGGTCACAATGCTGAGGTGCTATTGCTGAGGTGTATTGCTGACGTCAAAATGCTGTGGTCAAAATGCTGAGGTCACAATACTGAGGTGCTATTGCTGAGGTTCATTGCTGACGTCATAATGCTGAGGTCACAATGCTGAGGTCACAATGCTGAGCTGCTATTGCTGAGGTCACAATGCTGAGGTGCTATGGCTGAGGTGCTATTGCTGAGGTGGTATTGCTGATGTCACAGTGCTGAGGTGCTATTGCTGAGGTGCTATTGATGAGGTGCTAATACTGAGGTCACAATGCTGTGGTCACAATGCTGGGGTCACAATGCTGAGGTGCTATTGCTGAGGTGCTATTGCTGAGGTGCTAATACTGAGGTCACAATGCTGTGGTCACAATGCTGAGGTCACAATGCTGAGGTGCTATTGCTGAGGTCACACTGCTGAGGTGCTATTGCTGAGGTGGTATTGCTGAGGTCACAATGCTGAGGTCACAATGCTGAGGTCACAATGCAGGGGTCACAATGCTGAGGTGCTATTGCTGAGGTTCTATTGCTGTGGTCACAATGTTGAGGTCACAATGCTGAGGTCACAATGCTGAGGTGCTATTGCTGAGGTGCTCTTGCTGAGGTGCTCTTGCTGTATTGCTATTGCTGTGGTCAAAATGCTGAGGTTCTTTTGCTTAGGTGCTTTTGCTAAGGTGCTATTGCTGAGGTCACAATGCTGAGGTCACAATGCTGAGCTGCTATTACTGAGGTCACAATGCTGAGGTCAGTATGCTGAAGTCACTATGCTGAGGTGCTATTGCTGAGGTCACAATGCTGAGGTCACTATGCTGAAGTGCTATTGCTGAGGTCACAATGCTGAGGTGCTATTGCTGAGGTGCTATTGCTGAGGTGGTATTGCTGAGGTCACAATGCTGAGGTGCTATTGCTGAGGTGCTATTGCTGAGGTGCTATTGCTGAGTTCACAATGCTGAGGTGCTATTGCTGAGGTGCTATTGCTGAGGTGCTAATACTGAGATAACAATGCTGAGGTGCTATTGCTGAGGTGTTATTGCTGAGGTCACAATGCTGAGGTCACTATGCTGAGGTCACAATGCTGTGGTGCTATTGCTGAGGTCCTATTGCTGAGGTCCTATTGCTGAGGAGCTATTGCTGAGGTCACAATGCTGTGGTGCTATTGCTGAGGTCACAATACTGAGGTGCTATTGCTGAGGTGCTATTGCTGAGGTCACAATGCTGAGGTGCTATTGCTGAGGTCACATTCCTGAGGTGCTATTGCTGAGGTGCTATTGCTGAGGTCACAATGCTGAGGTGCTATTGCTGAGGTGCTATTGCTGAGGTCACAATGCTGAGGTGCTATTGCTGAGGTGCTGTTGCTGAAGTCACAATGCTGAGGTGCTATTGCTGAGGTCAAAATGCTGAGGTCACAATACTGAGGTGCTATTGCTGAGGTGTTATTGCTGAGGTGCTATTGCTGAGGTCACAATGCTGAGGTGCTATTGCCGAGGTACTATTGCTGAGGTCACAATACTGAGGTCACAATGCTGAGGTGCTATAGCTGAGGTGCTGTTGCTGAAGTGCTATTGCTGAGGTCACAATGCTGATGTCACAATGCTGAGGTGCTATTGCTGAGGTGCTATTACTGAGGTGCTATTTCTGAGGACACAATGCTGAGGTACTATTGCTGAGGTCACACTGCTGAGGTGCTATTGCTGAGGTCACAATGGTGAGGTCACAATGCTGAGGTCACAATGCTGAGGTGGTTATACTGAGGTCAAAATGCTGAGGTCACAATGCTGAGGTCACATTGCTGAGGTGCTCTTGCTGAGGTGCTCTTGCTGAGGTGCTGTTGCTGAGGTGCTCTTGCTGAGGTACTATTGCTGAGGTCACAATGCTGAGGTGCTATTGCTGAGGTGCTTTGCTGAGGTGGTATTGCTAAGGTCACAAAGCTGAGGTGCTATTGCTGAGGTCACAATGCTGAGGTGCTATTGCTGTCGTTACAATACTGAGTTCACAATGCTGAGGAACTATTGCTGAGGTGCTCTTGCTGAGGTCACAATGCTGAGGTGCGATTGCTGAGGTCACAATGCTGAGGTGCTATTGCTGAGGTGTTATTGCTGAGGTCACAATACTGAGGTCACAATGCTGAGGTCACTATGCTGAGGTCACTATGCTGAGGTGCTATTGCTGACGTCACAATGCTGTGGTCAAAATGCTGAGGTCACAATGTTGAGGTGCTATTGCTGAGGTCAAAATGCTGAGGTCCTATTGCTGAGGTGCTATTGCTGAGGTGCTATTGCTGAGGTCACAATGCTGAGGTCACAATGCTGAGGTCACAATGCTGAGGTGCTATTGCTGAGGTGCTATTGCTGAGGTACTATTGCTGAGGTCACAATGCTGAGGTGCTATTGCTGAGGTCACGATGCTGAGGTGCTATGGCTGAGTTGTTATTGCTGAGGTCACAATGCTGAGGTGCTATTGCTGAGGGGCTATTGATGAGGTTACAATGCTGAGGTCACAAAGCTGAGGTGCTATTGCTGATGTGCTATTGCTGAGGTGCTATTGATGAGGTCACAATGCTGCGGTCACAATGCTGAGGTCACTATGCTGAGGTCACTATGCTGAGGTGCTATTGCTGAGGTCACAATGCTGTGGTCACAATGCTGAGGTGCTATTGCTAAGGTACTATTTCTGAGGTGCTATTGCTGAGCTGCTATTGCTGAGGTCACAATGCTGAGGCGATATTGTTGAGGTCACAATGCTGAGGTGCTATTGCTGAAGTGCTATTGCTGAGGTCACAATGCTGAGGTGCTATTACTGAGGTGCTATTGCTGAGGTCACAATGCTGAGGTGATATTACTGAGGTGCTATTGCTGAGGTGCCATTGCTGAGGTCAAAATGCAGACGTGCTATTGCTGAGGTACTAGTGCTGAGGTTACAATGCTGAGCTGCTTTTGCTGAGGTGCTATGGCTCTGGTCACAATGCTTAGGTCACAATGCTGAAGTGCTATTGCTGAGGTCAAACTGCTGAGGTGGTATTGCTGAGGTCCTACTGCTGAGGTCACAGTGCTAAGGTCACTATGCTGAGGTCACAATGCTGAGGTCACTATGCTGAGGTCCCTACGCTGAGGAGCTATTGCTGAGGTCACAAGGCTATGGTCAAAATGCTGAGGTCACAATGCTGAGGTGCTATTGCTGAGGTGCTATTGCAGAGGTCACAATGCTGAGGTCACAATGCTGAGGTCACAATGCTGAGGTCACAATGCTGAGGTGCTATTGCTGAGGTGCTATTGCTGAGGTACTATTGCTGAGGTCACAATGCTGAGGTGTTATTGCTGAGGTCAAAATTCTGAGGTCGCTATGCTGAGGTCACTGTTCTGAGGTCACAATGCTGAAGTCACTATGCTGAGGTCACAATGCTGAGGTGCTATTGCTGAGGTCACGATGCTGAGGTGCTATTGCTGAGTTGTTATTGCTGAGGTCACAATGCTGAGGTGCTATTGCTGAGGGGCTATTGATGAGGTTACAATGCTGAGGTCACAAAGCTGAGGTGCTATTGCTGAGGTGCTATTGCTGAGGTGCTATTGCTGAGGTCACAATGCTGAGGTCACAATGCTGAGGTCACTATGCTGAGGTCACTATGCTGAGGTGCTATTGCTGAGGTCACAATGCTGTGGTCACAATGCTGAGGTGCTATTGCTAAGGTACTATTTCTGAGGTGCTATTGCTGAGGTGCTATTGCTGAGGTCACAATGCTGAGGCGATATTGTTGAGGTCACAATGCTGAGGTGCTATTGCTGAAGTGCTATTGCTGAGGTCACAATGCTGAGGTGATATTACTGAGGTGCTATTGCTGAGGTGCTATTGCTGAGGTCAAAATGCAGACGTGCTATTGCTGAGGTACTAGTGCTGAGGTTACAATGCTGAGCTGCTTTTGCTGAGGTGCTATGGCTCTGGTCACAATGCTTAGGTCACAATGCTGAAGTGCTATTGCTGAGGTGAAACTGCTGAGGTGCTATTGCTGAGGTCCTACTGCTGAGGTCACAGTGCTAAGGTCACTATGCTGAGGTCACAATGCTGAGGTCACTATGCTGAGGTCCCTACGCTGAGGAGCTATTGCTGAGGTCACAAGGCTATGGTCAAAATGCTGAGGTCACAATGCTGACGTGCTATTGCTGAGGTGCTATTGCAGAGGTGCTATTGCTGAGGTGTTATTGCTGAGGTCACAATGCTGAGGTGCTATTGCTGAGGTCAAAAGTTTTACGTGCTATTGCTGAGGTGCTATTGCTGAGGTCACAATGCTGAGGTGCTTTTGCTTAGGTGCTATTGCTGAGGTCACACTGCTGATGTGCTATTGCTGAGGTGATATTCCTGAGGTCACAGCGCTGTGAACACAATGCTGAGGTCAAAATGCTGAGGTCACTATGCTGAAATGCTATTGCTGAGGTCACAATGCTGTGGTCACAATGCGGAGGTCACAATGCAGAGGTGCTATTGCTGAGGTCACAATTCTGAGGTCACAATGCTGAGGTGCTATTGCTGAGGTGCTATTGCTGAGGTGTTATTGCTGAGGTCACAATGCTGAGGTGCTATTGCTGAGTTCACAATGCTGAGGTGCTATTGCTGAGGTGCTATTGCTGAGGTCACAATGCTGAGGTGCTATTGCTGAGGTGCTATTGCTTAGGTCACAATGCTGATGTCACAATGCTGAGGTGCTATTGCTGAGGTGCTATTACTGAGGTGCTATTTTTGAGGACACAATGCTGAGGTGCTATTGCTGAAGTGCTATTGCTGAGGTGCTATTGCTGAGCTCACAATGTTGAGGTGCTATTGCTGAGGTCACAATGCTGAGGTCACAATGCTGAGGTGCTACTGCTGAGGTCACAATGCTGAGGTGCTATTGCTGAGGTGCTATTGCTGAGGTCACAATGCTGAGGTTCTATTGCTGAGGTCACAGTGCTGAGGTGCTATTGCTGAGGTGCTATTGCTGAGGTCCCAATGCTGAGGTGCCATTGCTGAGGTGCTATAGGTGAGGTCACAATGCTGACGTGGTATTGCTGAGGTGCTATTGCTGAGGAGCTATTGCTGAGGTCACAAGGCTATGGTCAAAGTGCTGAGGTCACAATGCTGACGTGCTATTGCTGAGGTGCTATTGCAGAGGTGCTATTGCTGAGGTGTTATTGCTGAGGTCACAATGCTGAGGTGCTATTGCTGAGGTCAGAAGTTTTACGTGCTATTGCTGAGGTGCTATTGCTGAGGTCACAATGCTGAGGTGCTTTTGCTTAGGTGGTATTGCTGAGGTCACACTGCTGATATGCTATTGCTGAGGTGATATTCCTGAGGTCACAGCGCTGTGAACACAATGCTGAGGTCAAAATGCTGAGGTCACTATGCTGAAATGCTATTGCTGAGGTCAAAATGCTGTGGTCACAATGCGGAGGTCACAATGCTGAGGTGCTATTGCTGAGGTCACAATACTGAGGTGCTATTGCTGAGGTCACAATTCTGAGGTCACAATGCTGAGGTGCTATTGCTGAGGTGCTATTGCTGAGGTGTTATTGCTGAGGTCACAATGCTGAGTTCACAATGCTGAGGTCACAATGCTGAGGTGCTATTGCTGAGGTGTATTGCTGACGTCAAAATGCTGTGGTCAAAATGCTGAGGTCACAATACTGAGGTGCTATTGCTGAGGTTCATTGCTGACGTCATAATGCTGAGGTCACAATGCTGAGGTCACAATGCTGAGCTGCTATTGCTGAGGTCACAATGCTGAGGTGCTATGGCTGAGGTGCTATTGCTGAGGTGGTATTGCTGATGTCACAGTGCTGAGGTGCTATTGCTGAGGTGCTATTGATGAGGTGCTAATACTGAGGTCACAATGCTGTGGTCACAATGCTGAGGTCACAATGCTGAGGTGCTATTGCTGAGGTGCTATTGCTGAGGTGCTAATACTGAGGTCACAATGCTGTGGTCACAATGCTGAGGTCACAATGCTGAGGTGCTATTGCTGAGGTCACACTGCTGAGGTGCTATTGCTGAGGTGGTATTGCTGAGGTCACAATGCTGAGGTCACAATGCTGAGGTCACAATGCAGGGGTCACAATGCTGAGGTGCTATTGCTGAGGTTCTATTGCTGTGGTCACAATGTTGAGGTCACAATGCTGAGGTCACAATGCTGAGGTGCTATTGCTGAGGTGCTCTTGCTGAGGTGCTCTTGCTGTATTGCTATTGCTGTGGTCAAAATGCTGAGGTTCTTTTGCTTAGGTGCTTTTGCTAAGGTGCTATTGCTGAGGTCACAATGCTGAGGTCACAATGCTGAGCTGCTATTACTGAGGTCACAATGCTGAGGTCAGTATGCTGAAGTCACTATGCTGAGGTGCTATTGCTGAGGTCACAATGCTGAGGTCACTATGCTGAAGTGCTATTGCTGAGGTCACAATGCTGAGGTGCTATTGCTGAGGTGCTATTGCTGAGGTGGTATTGCTGAGGTCACAATGCTGAGGTGCTATTGCTGAGGTGCTATTGCTGAGGTGCTATTGCTGAGTTCACAATGCTGAGGTGCTATTGCTGAGGTGCTATTGCTGAGGTGCTAATACTGAGATAACAATGCTGAGGTGCTATTGCTGAGGTGTTATTGCTGAGGTCACAATGCTGAGGTCACTATGCTGAGGTCACAATGCTGTGGTGCTATTGCTGAGGTCCTATTGCTGAGGTCCTATTGCTGAGGAGCTATTGCTGAGGTCACAATGCTGTGGTGCTATTGCTGAGGTCACAATACTGAGGTGCTATTGCTGAGGTGCTATTGCTGAGGTCACAATGCTGAGGTGCTATTGCTGAGGTCACATTCCTGAGGTGCTATTGCTGAGGTGCTATTGCTGAGGTCACAATGCTGAGGTGCTATTGCTGAGGTGCTATTGCTGAGGTCACAATGCTGAGGTGCTATTGCTGAGGTGCTGTTGCTGAAGTCACAATGCTGAGGTGCTATTGCTGAGGTCAAAATGCTGAGGTCACAATACTGAGGTGCTATTGCTGAGGTGTTATTGCTGAGGTGCTATTGCTGAGGTCACAATGCTGAGGTGCTATTGCCGAGGTACTATTGCTGAGGTCACAATACTGAGGTCACAATGCTGAGGTGCTATAGCTGAGGTGCTGTTGCTGAAGTGCTATTGCTGAGGTCACAATGCTGATGTCACAATGCTGAGGTGCTATTGCTGAGGTGCTATTACTGAGGTGCTATTTCTGAGGACACAATGCTGAGGTACTATTGCTGAGGTCACACTGCTGAGGTGCTATTGCTGAGGTCACAATGGTGAGGTCACAATGCTGAGGTCACAATGCTGAGGTGGTTATACTGAGGTCAAAATGCTGAGGTCACAATGCTGAGGTCACATTGCTGAGGTGCTCTTGCTGAGGTGCTCTTGCTGAGGTGCTGTTGCTGAGGTGCTCTTGCTGAGGTACTATTGCTGAGGTCACAATGCTGAGGTGCTATTGCTGAGGTGCTTTGCTGAGGTGGTATTGCTAAGGTCACAAAGCTGAGGTGCTATTGCTGAGGTCACAATGCTGAGGTGCTATTGCTGTCGTTACAATACTGAGTTCACAATGCTGAGGAACTATTGCTGAGGTGCTCTTGCTGAGGTCACAATGCTGAGGTGCGATTGCTGAGGTCACAATGCTGAGGTGCTATTGCTGAGGTGTTATTGCTGAGGTCACAATACTGAGGTCACAATGCTGAGGTCACTATGCTGAGGTCACTATGCTGAGGTGCTATTGCTGACGTCACAATGCTGTGGTCAAAATGCTGAGGTCACAATGTTGAGGTGCTATTGCTGAGGTCAAAATGCTGAGGTCCTATTGCTGAGGTGCTATTGCTGAGGTGCTATTGCTGAGGTCACAATGCTGAGGTCACAATGCTGAGGTCACAATGCTGAGGTGCTATTGCTGAGGTGCTATTGCTGAGGTACTATTGCTGAGGTCACAATGCTGAGGTGCTATTGCTGAGGTCACGATGCTGAGGTGCTATGGCTGAGTTGTTATTGCTGAGGTCACAATGCTGAGGTGCTATTGCTGAGGGGCTATTGATGAGGTTACAATGCTGAGGTCACAAAGCTGAGGTGCTATTGCTGATGTGCTATTGCTGAGGTGCTATTGATGAGGTCACAATGCTGCGGTCACAATGCTGAGGTCACTATGCTGAGGTCACTATGCTGAGGTGCTATTGCTGAGGTCACAATGCTGTGGTCACAATGCTGAGGTGCTATTGCTAAGGTACTATTTCTGAGGTGCTATTGCTGAGCTGCTATTGCTGAGGTCACAATGCTGAGGCGATATTGTTGAGGTCACAATGCTGAGGTGCTATTGCTGAAGTGCTATTGCTGAGGTCACAATGCTGAGGTGCTATTACTGAGGTGCTATTGCTGAGGTCACAATGCTGAGGTGATATTACTGAGGTGCTATTGCTGAGGTGCCATTGCTGAGGTCAAAATGCAGACGTGCTATTGCTGAGGTACTAGTGCTGAGGTTACAATGCTGAGCTGCTTTTGCTGAGGTGCTATGGCTCTGGTCACAATGCTTAGGTCACAATGCTGAAGTGCTATTGCTGAGGTCAAACTGCTGAGGTGCTATTGCTGAGGTCCTACTGCTGAGGTCACAGTGCTAAGGTCACTATGCTGAGGTCACAATGCTGAGGTCACTATGCTGAGGTCCCTACGCTGAGGAGCTATTGCTGAGGTCACAAGGCTATGGTCAAAATGCTGAGGTCACAATGCTGAGGTGCTATTGCTGAGGTGCTATTGCAGAGGTCACAATGCTGAGGTCACAATGCTGAGGTCACAATGCTGAGGTCACAATGCTGAGGTGCTATTGCTGAGGTGCTATTGCTGAGGTACTATTGCTGAGGTCACAATGCTGAGGTGTTATTGCTGAGGTCAAAATTCTGAGGTCGCTATGCTGAGGTCACTGTTCTGAGGTCACAATGCTGAAGTCACTATGCTGAGGTCACAATGCTGAGGTGCTATTGCTGAGGTCACGATGCTGAGGTGCTATTGCTGAGTTGTTATTGCTGAGGTCACAATGCTGAGGTGCTATTGCTGAGGGGCTATTGATGAGGTTACAATGCTGAGGTCACAAAGCTGAGGTGCTATTGCTGAGGTGCTATTGCTGAGGTGCTATTGCTGAGGTCACAATGCTGAGGTCACAATGCTGAGGTCACTATGCTGAGGTCACTATGCTGAGGTGCTATTGCTGAGGTCACAATGCTGTGGTCACAATGCTGAGGTGCTATTGCTAAGGTACTATTTCTGAGGTGCTATTGCTGAGGTGCTATTGCTGAGGTCACAATGCTGAGGCGATATTGTTGAGGTCACAATGCTGAGGTGCTATTGCTGAAGTGCTATTGCTGAGGTCACAATGCTGAGGTGATATTACTGAGGTGCTATTGCTGAGGTGCTATTGCTGAGGTCAAAATGCAGACGTGCTATTGCTGAGGTACTAGTGCTGAGGTTACAATGCTGAGCTGCTTTTGCTGAGGTGCTATGGCTCTGGTCACAATGCTTAGGTCACAATGCTGAAGTGCTATTGCTGAGGTCAAACTGCTGAGGTGCTATTGCTGAGGTCCTACTGCTGAGGTCACAGTGCTAAGGTCACTATGCTGAGGTCACAATGCTGAGGTCACTATGCTGAGGTCCCTACGCTGAGGAGCTATTGCTGAGGTCACAAGGCTATGGTCAAAATGCTGAGGTCACAATGCTGACGTGCTATTGCTGAGGTGCTATTGCAGAGGTGCTATTGCTGAGGTGTTATTCCTGAGGTCACAATGCTGAGGTGCTATTGCTGAGGTCAAAAGTTTTACGTGCTATTGCTGAGGTGCTATTGCTGAGGTCACAATGCTGAGGTGCTTTTGCTTAGGTGCTATTGCTGAGGTCACACTGCTGATGTGCTATTGCTGAGGTGATATTCCTGAGGTCACAGCGCTGTGAACACAATGCTGAGGTCAAAATGCTGAGGTCACTATGCTGAAATGCTATTGCTGAGGTCACAATGCTGTGGTCACAATGCGGAGGTCACAATGCAGAGGTGCTATTGCTGAGGTCACAATTCTGAGGTCACAATGCTGAGGTGCTATTGCTGAGGTGCTATTGCTGAGGTGTTATTGCTGAGGTCACAATGCTGAGGTGCTATTGCTGAGTTCACAATGCTGAGGTGCTATTGCTGAGGTGCTATTGCTGAGGTCACAATGCTGAGGTGCTATTGCTGAGGTGCTATTGCTGAGGTCACAATGCTGATGTCACAATGCTGAGGTGCTATTGCTGAGGTGCTATTACTGAGGTGCTATTTTTGAGGACACAATGCTGAGGTGCTATTGCTGAAGTGCTATTGCTGAGGTGCTATTGCTGAGGTCACAATGGTGAGGTCACAATGCTGAGGTCACAATGCTGAGGTGGTATTGCTGAGGTCAAAATGCTGAGGTCACAATGCTGAGGTCACAATGCTGAGGTGCTCTTGCTGAGGTGCTCTTGCTGAGGTGCTGTTGCTGAGGTGCTCTTGCTGAGGTACTATTGCTGAGGTCACAATGCTGAGGTGCTATTGCTTAGGTGCTTTGCTGAGGTGGTATTGCTAAGGTCACAAAGCTGAGGTGCTATTGCTGAGGTCATAATGCTGAGGTGCTATTGCTGAGGTGCTATTGCTGAGGTCACAATGATGAGGTGCTATGGCTGAGGTGCTACTGCTGAGGTGCTATAGCTGAGGTCACAATGCTGAGATGCTATTGCTGAGGTCACAATGCTGACGTGCTATTGCTGAGGTCACAATGCTGAGGTGCTATTGCTGAGGTGCTATTGATGAGGTGCTATTGCTGAGTTCACAATGCTGAGGTGCTATTGCTGAGGTTACAATACTGAGGTCACAATGCTGAGGAACTATTGCTGAGGTGCTCTTGCTGAGGTCACAATTCTGAGGTGCGATTGCTGAGGTCAAAATGCTGAGGTGCTATTGCTGAGGTGTTATTGCTGAGGTCACAATACTGAGGTCACAATGCTGAGGTCACTATGCTGAGGTCACTATGCTGAGGTGCTATTGCTGACGTCACAATGCTGTGGTCAAAATGCTGAGGTCACAATGTTGAGGTGCTATTGCTGAGGTCAAAATGCTGAGGTGCTATTGCTGAGGTGCTATTGCTGAGGTCACAATGCTGAGGTCACAATGCTGAGGTCACAATGCTGAGGTGCTATTGCTGAGGTGCTATTGCTGAGTTCACAATGCTGAGGTGTTATTGCTGAGGTCAAAATGCTGAGGTCGCTATGCTGAGGTCACTGTTCTGAGGTCACAATGCTGAAGTCACTATGCTGAGGTCACAATGCTGAGGTGCTATTGCTGAGGTCACGATGCTGAGGTGCTATTGCTGAGTTGTTATTGCTGAGGTCACAGTGCTGAGGTGCTATTGCTGTAGGGCTATTGATGAGGTCACAATGCTGAGGTCAAAATGCTGAGGTGCTATTGCTGAGGTGCTATTGCTGAGGTCACAATGCTGAGGTCACAATGCTGAGGTCAAAATGCTGAGGTGCTATTGCTGAGGTGCTATTGCTGAGGTGCTATTACTGAGGTGCTATTGCTGAGGTGCTATTGCTGAGGTGCTAATGCTTAGGTCACAATGCTGAGGTCCTATTGCTGAGGTTACAATGCTGAGGTGCTATTGCTGAGGTGCTATTGCTGAGGTCACAATGCTGAGGTGCTATTGCTGAGGTCACAATGCGGAGGTCACAATGCTGTGGTGCTATTGCTGAGGTCACAATGCTGAGGTGCTATTGCTGAGGTGCTGTTGCTGAGGTCACAATGCTGAGGTGCTATTGCTGAGGTCAAAATGCTGAGGTCACAATACTGAGGTGCTATTGCTGAGGTGCTATTGCTGAGGTCACAATGCTGAGGTGCTATTCCTGATGGCACATTCCTGAGGTGCTATTGCTGAGGTGCTATTGCTGAGGTCACAATGCTGAGGTGCTATTGCTGAGGTGCTGTTGCTGAGTTCACAATGCTGAGGTGCTATTGCTGAGGTGCTATTGCTGAGGTCACAATACTGAGGTCACAATGCTGAGGTGCTATAGCTGAGGTGCTGTTGCTGAAGTGCTATTGCTGAGGTACTATTGCTGAGTTCACAATGCTGAGGTGCTATTGCTGAGGTGCTATTGCTGAGGTCACAATGCTGAGGTGCTATTGCTGAGGTGCTATTGCTGAGGTCACAATGCTGATGTCACAATGCTGAGGTGCTATTGCTGAGGTCACACTGCTGAGGTGCTATTGCTGAGGTCACAATGGTGAGGTCACAATGCTGAGGTCACAATGCTTAGGTGGTATTGCTGAGGTCAAAATGCTGAGGTCACAATGCTGAGGTCACAATGTTGAGGTGCTCTTTCTGAGGTGCTCTTGCTGAGGTGCTGTTGCTGAGGTGCTCTTGCTGAGGTACTATTGCTGAGGTCACAATGCTGAGGTGCTATTGCTTAGGTGCTTTGCTGAGGTGGTATTGCTAACGTCACAAATCTGAGGTGCTATTGCTGAGGTCATAATGCTGAGGTGCTATTGCTGAGGTGCTATTGCTGAGGTCACAATGATGAGGTGCTATGGCTGAGGTGCTACTGCTGAGGTGTTATATCTGAGGTCACAATGCTGAGATGCTATTGCTGAGGTCACAATGCTGAGGTGCTATTGCTGAGGTCACAATGCTGAGGTGCTATTGCTGAGGTGCTGTTGATGAGGTGCTATTGCTGAGGTCACAATGCTGAGGTGCTATTGCTGAGGTTACAATACTGAGGTCACAATGCTGAGGAACTATTGCTGAGGTGCTCTTGCTGAGGTCACAATGCTGAGGTGCGATTGCTGAGGTCACAATGCTGAGGTGCTATTGCTGAGGTGTTATTGCTGAGGTCACAATACTGAGGTCACAATGCTGAGGTCACTATGCTGAGGTCACTATGCTGAGGTGCTATTGCTGACGTCACAATGCTGTGGTCAAAATGCTGAGGTCACAATGTTGAGGTGCTATTGCTGAGGTCAAAATGCTGAGGTGCTATTGCTGAGGTGCTATTGCTGAGGTCACAATGCTGAGGTGCTATTGCTGAGGTCACAATGCTGATGTGCTATTGCTGAGGTGCTATTGCTGAGGTGCTCTTGCTGAGGTCACAATGCTGAGGTGTTATTGCTGAGGTCAAAATGCTGAGGTCGCTATGCTGAGGTCACTGTTCTGAGGTCACAATGCTGAAGTCACTATGTTGAGGTCACAATGCTGAGGTGCTATTGCTGAGGTCACGATGCTGAGGTGCTATTGCTGAGTTGTTATTGCTGAGGTCACAGTGCTGAGGTGCTATTGCTGAGGGGCTATTGATGAGGTCGCAATGCTGAGGTCACAATGCTGAGGTGCTATTGCTGAGGTGCTATTGGTGAGGTGCTATTGCTGAGGTCACAATGATGAGGTCACAATGCTGAGGTCACAATGCTGAGGTCACTATGCTGAGGTCACTATGCTGAGGTGCTATTGCTGAGGTCACAATGCTGAGGCGATATTGTTGAGGTCACAATGCTGAGGTGCTCTTGCTGAAGTGCTATTGCTGAGGTCACAATGCTGAGGTGCTATTACTGAGGTGCTATTGCTGAGGTCACAATGCTGAGGTGATATTACTGAGGTGCTATTGCTGAGGTCAAAATGCAGACGTGCTATTGCTGAGGTACTAGTGCTGAGGTTACAATGCTGAGCTGCTTTTGCTGAGGTGCTATGGCTCTGGTCACAATGCTTAGGTCACAATGCTGAAGTGCTATTGCTGAGGTCAAACTGCTGAGGTGCTATTGCTGAGGTCCTACTGCTGAGGTCACAGTGCTAAGGTCACTATGCTGAGGTCACAATGCTGAGGTCACTATGCTGAGGTCCCTACGCTGAGGAGCTATTGCTGAGGTCACAAGACTATGGTCAAAATGCTGAGGTCACAATGCTGACGTGCTATTGCTGAGGTCACAATGCTGAGGTGCTATTGCTGAGGTGTTATTCCTGAGGTCACAATGCTGAGGTGCTATTGCTGAGGTCACAATGCGGAGGTCACAATGCTGAGGTGCTATTGCTGAGGTCACAATGCTGAGGTGCTATTGCTGAGGTGCTGTTGCTGAGGTCACAATGCTGAGGTGCTATTGCTGAGGTCAAAATGCTGAGGTCACAATACTGAGGTGCTATTGCTGAGGTGCTATTGCTGAGGTCACAATGCTGAGGTGCTATTTCTGAGGTCACATTCCTGAGGTGCTATTGCTGAGGTGCTATTGCTGAGGTCACAATGCTGAGGTGCTATTGCTGAGGTGCTATTGCTGAGGTCACAATGCTGAGGTGCTATTGCTGAGGTGCTATTGCTGAGGTCACAATGCTGAGGTGCTATTGCCGAGGTGCTATTGCTGAGGTCACAATGCTGAGGTCACAATGCTGAGGTGCTATAGCTGAGGTGCTATTGCTGAGGTACTATTGCTGAGTTCACAATGCTGAGGTGTTATTGCTGAGGTCAAAATGCTGAGGTCGCTATGCTGAGGTCACTGTTCTGAGGTCACAATGCTGAAGTCACTATGCAGAGGTCACAATGCTGAGGGGCTATTGCTGAGGTCACGATGCTGAGGTGCTATAGCTGAGGTGCTGTTGCTGAAGTGCTATTGCTGAGGTACTATTGCTGAGTTCACAATGCTGAGGTGTTATTGCTGAGGTCAAAATGCTGAGGTCGCTATGCTGAGGTCACTGTTCTGAGGTCACAATGCTGAAGTCACTATGCTGAGGTCACAATGCTGAGGTGCTATTGCTGAGGTCACGATGCTGAGGTGCTATAGCTGAGGTGCTGTTGCTGAAGTGCTATTGCTGAGGTACTATTGCTGAGTTCACAATGCTGAGGTGTTATTGCTGAGGTCAAAATGCTGAGGTCGCTATGCTGAGGTCACTGTTCTGAGGTCACAATGCTGAAGTCACAATGCAGGGGTCACAATGCTGAGGTGCTATTGCTGAGGTTCTATTGCTGTGGTCACAATGTTGAGGTCACAATGCTGAGGTCACAATGCTGAGGTGCTATTGCTGAGGTGCTCTTGCTGAGGTGCTCTTGCTGTATTGCTATTGCTGTGGTCAAAATGCTGAGGTTCTTTTGCTTAGGTGCTTTTGCTAAGGTGCTATTGCTGAGGTCACAATGCTGAGGTCACAATGCTGAGCTGCTATTACTGAGGTCACAATGCTGAGGTCAGTATGCTGAAGTCACTATGCTGAGGTGCTATTGCTGAGGTCACAATGCTGAGGTCACTATGCTGAAGTGCTATTGCTGAGGTCACAATGCTGAGGTGCTATTGCTGAGGTGCTATTGCTGAGGTGGTATTGCTGAGGTCACAATGCTGAGGTGCTATTGCTGAGGTGCTATTGCTGAGGTGCTATTGCTGAGTTCACAATGCTGAGGTGCTATTGCTGAGGTGCTATTGCTGAGGTGCTAATACTGAGATAACAATGCTGAGGTGCTATTGCTGAGGTGCTGTTGCTGAGGTCACAATGCTGAGGTGCTATTGCTGAGGTCACAATGCTGAGCTCACAATGCTGAGGTGCTACTGCTGAGGTCACAATGCTGAGGTCACTATGCTGAGGTCACAATGCTGTGGTGCTATTGCTGAGGTCCTATTGCTGAGGTCCTATTGCTGAGGAGCTATTGCTGAGGTCACAATGCTGTGGTGCTATTGCTGAGGTCACAATACTGAGGTGCTATTGCTGAGGTGCTATTGCTGAGGTCACAATGCTGAGGTGCTATTGCTGAGGTCACATTCCTGAGGTGCTATTGCTGAGGTGCTATTGCTGAGGTCACAATGCTGAGGTGCTATTGCTGAGGTGCTATTGCTGAGGTCACAATGCTGAGGTGCTATTGCTGAGGTGCTGTTGCTGAAGTCACAATGCTGAGGTGCTATTGCTGAGGTCAAAATGCTGAGGTCACAATACTGAGGTGCTATTGCTGAGGTGTTATTGCTGAGGTGCTATTGCTGAGGTCACAATGCTGAGGTGCTATTGCCGAGGTACTATTGCTGAGGTCACAATACTGAGGTCACAATGCTGAGGTGCTATAGCTGAGGTGCTGTTGCTGAAGTGCTATTGCTGAGGTCACAATGCTGATGTCACAATGCTGAGGTGCTATTGCTGAGGTGCTATTACTGAGGTGCTATTTCTGAGGACACAATGCTGAGGTACTATTGCTGAGGTCACACTGCTGAGGTGCTATTGCTGAGGTCACAATGGTGAGGTCACAATGCTGAGGTCACAATGCTGAGGTGGTTATACTGAGGTCAAAATGCTGAGGTCACAATGCTGAGGTCACATTGCTGAGGTGCTCTTGCTGAGGTGCTCTTGCTGAGGTGCTGTTGCTGAGGTGCTCTTGCTGAGGTACTATTGCTGAGGTCACAATGCTGAGGTGCTATTGCTGAGGTGCTTTGCTGAGGTGGTATTGCTAAGGTCACAAAGCTGAGGTGCTATTGCTGAGGTCACAATGCTGAGGTGCTATTGCTGTCGTTACAATACTGAGTTCACAATGCTGAGGAACTATTGCTGAGGTGCTCTTGCTGAGGTCACAATGCTGAGGTGCGATTGCTGAGGTCACAATGCTGAGGTGCTATTGCTGAGGTGTTATTGCTGAGGTCACAATACTGAGGTCACAATGCTGAGGTCACTATGCTGAGGTCACTATGCTGAGGTGCTATTGCTGACGTCACAATGCTGTGGTCAAAATGCTGAGGTCACAATGTTGAGGTGCTATTGCTGAGGTCAAAATGCTGAGGTCCTATTGCTGAGGTGCTATTGCTGAGGTGCTATTGCTGAGGTCACAATGCTGAGGTCACAATGCTGAGGTCACAATGCTGAGGTGCTATTGCTGAGGTGCTATTGCTGAGGTACTATTGCTGAGGTCACAATGCTGAGGTGCTATTGCTGAGGTCACGATGCTGAGGTGCTATGGCTGAGTTGTTATTGCTGAGGTCACAATGCTGAGGTGCTATTGCTGAGGGGCTATTGATGAGGTTACAATGCTGAGGTCACAAAGCTGAGGTGCTATTGCTGATGTGCTATTGCTGAGGTGCTATTGATGAGGTCACAATGCTGCGGTCACAATGCTGAGGTCACTATGCTGAGGTCACTATGCTGAGGTGCTATTGCTGAGGTCACAATGCTGTGGTCACAATGCTGAGGTGCTATTGCTAAGGTACTATTTCTGAGGTGCTATTGCTGAGCTGCTATTGCTGAGGTCACAATGCTGAGGCGATATTGTTGAGGTCACAATGCTGAGGTGCTATTGCTGAAGTGCTATTGCTGAGGTCACAATGCTGAGGTGCTATTACTGAGGTGCTATTGCTGAGGTCACAATGCTGAGGTGATATTACTGAGGTGCTATTGCTGAGGTGCCATTGCTGAGGTCAAAATGCAGACGTGCTATTGCTGAGGTACTAGTGCTGAGGTTACAATGCTGAGCTGCTTTTGCTGAGGTGCTATGGCTCTGGTCACAATGCTTAGGTCACAATGCTGAAGTGCTATTGCTGAGGTCAAACTGCTGAGGTGCTATTGCTGAGGTCCTACTGCTGAGGTCACAGTGCTAAGGTCACTATGCTGAGGTCACAATGCTGAGGTCACTATGCTGAGGTCCCTACGCTGAGGAGCTATTGCTGAGGTCACAAGGCTATGGTCAAAATGCTGAGGTCACAATGCTGAGGTGCTATTGCTGAGGTGCTATTGCAGAGGTCACAATGCTGAGGTCACAATGCTGAGGTCACAATGCTGAGGTCACAATGCTGAGGTGCTATTGCTGAGGTGCTATTGCTGAGGTACTATTGCTGAGGTCACAATGCTGAGGTGTTATTGCTGAGGTCAAAATTCTGAGGTCGCTATGCTGAGGTCACTGTTCTGAGGTCACAATGCTGAAGTCACTATGCTGAGGTCACAATGCTGAGGTGCTATTGCTGAGGTCACGATGCTGAGGTGCTATTGCTGAGTTGTTATTGCTGAGGTCACAATGCTGAGGTGCTATTGCTGAGGGGCTATTGATGAGGTTACAATGCTGAGGTCACAAAGCTGAGGTGCTATTGCTGAGGTGCTATTGCTGAGGTGCTATTGCTGAGGTCACAATGCTGAGGTCACAATGCTGAGGTCACTATGCTGAGGTCACTATGCTGAGGTGCTATTGCTGAGGTCACAATGCTGTGGTCACAATGCTGAGGTGCTATTGCTAAGGTACTATTTCTGAGGTGCTATTGCTGAGGTGCTATTGCTGAGGTCACAATGCTGAGGCGATATTGTTGAGGTCACAATGCTGAGGTGCTATTGCTGAAGTGCTATTGCTGAGGTCACAATGCTGAGGTGATATTACTGAGGTGCTATTGCTGAGGTGCTATTGCTGAGGTCAAAATGCAGACGTGCTATTGCTGAGGTACTAGTGCTGAGGTTACAATGCTGAGCTGCTTTTGCTGAGGTGCTATGGCTCTGGTCACAATGCTTAGGTCACAATGCTGAAGTGCTATTGCTGAGGTCAAACTGCTGAGGTGCTATTGCTGAGGTCCTACTGCTGAGGTCACAGTGCTAAGGTCACTATGCTGAGGTCACAATGCTGAGGTCACTATGCTGAGGTCCCTACGCTGAGGAGCTATTGCTGAGGTCACAAGGCTATGGTCAAAATGCTGAGGTCACAATGCTGACGTGCTATTGCTGAGGTGCTATTGCAGAGGTGCTATTGCTGAGGTGTTATTCCTGAGGTCACAATGCTGAGGTGCTATTGCTGAGGTCAAAAGTTTTACGTGCTATTGCTGAGGTGCTATTGCTGAGGTCACAATGCTGAGGTGCTTTTGCTTAGGTGCTATTGCTGAGGTCACACTGCTGATGTGCTATTGCTGAGGTGATATTCCTGAGGTCACAGCGCTGTGAACACAATGCTGAGGTCAAAATGCTGAGGTCACTATGCTGAAATGCTATTGCTGAGGTCACAATGCTGTGGTCACAATGCGGAGGTCACAATGCAGAGGTGCTATTGCTGAGGTCACAATTCTGAGGTCACAATGCTGAGGTGCTATTGCTGAGGTGCTATTGCTGAGGTGTTATTGCTGAGGTCACAATGCTGAGGTGCTATTGCTGAGTTCACAATGCTGAGGTGCTATTGCTGAGGTGCTATTGCTGAGGTCACAATGCTGAGGTGCTATTGCTGAGGTGCTATTGCTGAGGTCACAATGCTGATGTCACAATGCTGAGGTGCTATTGCTGAGGTGCTATTACTGAGGTGCTATTTTTGAGGACACAATGCTGAGGTGCTATTGCTGAAGTGCTATTGCTGAGGTGCTATTGCTGAGCTCACAATGTTGAGGTGCTATTGCTGAGGTCACAATGCTGAGGTCACAATGCTCAGGTGCTACTGCTGAGGTCACAATGCTGAGGTTCTATTGCTGAGGTCACAGTGCTGAGGTGCTATTGCTGAGGTGCTATTGCTGAGGTCCCAATGCTGAGGTGCCATTGCTGAGGTGCTATAGGTGAGGTCACAATGCTGACGTGGTATTGGTGAGGTGCTATTGCTGAGGTGATATTGCTGAGGTCACAATGCTGACATGCTATTCGTGAGGTGCTATTGCTGAGGTCACAATGCTGACGTGCTATTGCTGAGATCACTATGCTGAGGTGTTATTGCTGAGGTGCTATTTATGAGGTCACAATGCTGAGGTGCTATTTCTGAGGTCACAAGGTTGACGTGCTATTGCTTAGGTGCTATTGCTGAGGTCAAAATGCTGAGGTGCTATTGCTGAGGTCACAATGCTGAGGTGCTATTGCTGAGGTGCTATTCCTGAGGTGCTATTGCTGAGGTCACAATGCTGAGGTCACAATGCTGAGGTCACTATGCTGAGGTCACTATGCTGAGGTGCTATTGCTGAGGTCACAATGCTGTGGTCACAATGCTGAGGTTACAATGCTGAGGTGCTATTGCTGAGGTGCTATTGCTGAGGTGCTATTGCTGAGGTCACAATGCTGAGGTGCTATTGCTGAGTTAAAAATGATGAGGTGACAATATTGAGGTGCTATTACTGAGGTGCTATTGCTGAGGTGCTATTGCTGAGGTCACAATGCTGAGGTCACAATGCTGAGGTCACTATGCTGAGGTCACTATGCTGAGGTGCTATTGCAGACGTCACAATGCTGTGGTCACAATGCTGAGGTCAAAATACTGAGGTGCTATTGCTGAGGTGCTATTACTGAGGTGCTATTACTGAGGTGCTATTGCTGAGGTGCTATTGCTGAGGTGCTAAAGCTGAGGTCACAATGCTGAGGTCCTGTTGCTGAGGTCACAATGCTGAGGTGCTATTGCTGAGGTGCTATTGCTGAGGTCACAATGCTGAGGTGCTATTGCTGAGGTCACAATGCTGAGGTCACAATGCTGAGGTGCTATTGCTGAGGTCACAATGCTGAGGTGCTATTGCTGAGGTGCTGTTGCTGAGGTCACAATGCTGAGGTGCTATTGCTGAGGTCAAAATGCTGAGGTCACAATACTGAGGTGCTATTGCTGAGGTGCTATTGCTGAGGTCACAATGCTGAGGTGCTATTTCTGAGGTCACATTCCTGAGGTGCTATTGCTGAGGTGCTATTGCTGAGGTCACAATGCTGAGGTGCTATTGCTGAGGTGTTATTGCTGAGGTCACAATGCTGAGATGCTATTGCTGAGGTGCTGTTGCTGAGGTCACAATGCTGAGGTGCTATTGCCAAGGTGCTATTGCTGAGGTCACAATGCTGAGGTCACAATGCTGAGGTGCTATAGCTGAGGTGCTGTTGCTGAAGTGCTACTGCTGAGGTACTATTGCTGAGTTCACAATGCTGAGGTGCTATTGCTGAGGTCACAATGCTGAGGCGCTATTGCTGAGGTGCTATTGGTGACGTGCTATTGCTGAGGTCACAATGCTGATGTCACAATGCTGAGGTGCTATTGCTGAGGTGCTATTACTGAGGTGCTATTTCTGAGGACACAATGCTGAGGTACTATTGCTGACGTCACACTGCTGAGGTGCTATTGCTGAGGTCACAATGGTGAGGTCACAATGCTGAGGTCACAATGCTGAGGTGGTATTGCTGAGGTCAAAATGCTGAGGTCACAATGCTGAGGTCACAATGCTGAGGTGCTCTTGCTGAGGTGCTCTTGCTGAGGTGCTGTTGCTGAGGTGCTCTTGCTGAGGTACTATTGCTGAGGTCACAATGCTGAGGTGCTATTGCTTAGGTGCTTTGCTGAGGTGGTATTGCTAAGGTCACAAAGCTGAGGTGCTATTGCTGAGGTCATAATGCTGAGGTGCTATTGCTGAGGTGCTATTGCTGAGGTCACAATGATGAGGTGCTATGGCTGAGGTGCTACTGCTGAGGTGCTATAGCTGAGGTCACAATGCTGAGATGCTATTGCTGAGGTCACAATGCTGACGTGCTATTGCTGAGGTCACAATGCTGAGGTGCTATTGCTGAGGTGCTATTGATGAGGTGCTATTGCTGAGTTCACAATGCTGAGGTGCTATTGCTGAGGTTACAATACTGAGGTCACAATGCTGAGGAACTATTGCTGAGGTGCTCTTGCTGAGGTCACAATTCTGAGGTGCGATTGCTGAGGTCAAAATGCTGAGGTGCTATTGCTGAGGTGTTATTGCTGAGGTCACAATACTGAGGTCACAATGCTGAGGTCACTATGCTGAGGTCACTATGCTGAGGTGCTATTGCTGACGTCACAATGCTGTGGTCAAAATGCTGAGGTCACAATGTTGAGGTGCTATTGCTGAGGTCAAAATGCTGAGGTGCTATTGCTGAGGTGCTATTGCTGAGGTCACAATGCTGAGGTCACAATGCTGAGGTCACAATGCTGAGGTGCTATTGCTGAGGTGCTATTGCTGAGTTCACAATGCTGAGGTGTTATTGCTGAGGTCAAAATGCTGAGGTCGCTATGCTGAGGTCACTGTTCTGAGGTCACAATGCTGAAGTCACTATGCTGAGGTCACAATGCTGAGGTGCTATTGCTGAGGTCACGATGCTGAGGTGCTATTGCTGAGTTGTTATTGCTGAGGTCACAGTGCTGAGGTGCTATTGCTGTAGGGCTATTGATGAGGTCACAATGCTGAGGTCAAAATGCTGAGGTGCTATTGCTGAGGTGCTATTGCTGAGGTCACAATGCTGAGGTCACAATGCTGAGGTCAAAATGCTGAGGTGCTATTGCTGAGGTGCTATTGCTGAGGTGCTATTACTGAGGTGCTATTGCTGAGGTGCTATTGCTGAGGTGCTAATGCTTAGGTCACAATGCTGAGGTCCTATTGCTGAGGTTACAATGCTGAGGTGCTATTGCTGAGGTGCTATTGCTGAGGTCACAATGCTGAGGTGCTATTGCTGAGGTCACAATGCGGAGGTCACAATGCTGTGGTGCTATTGCTGAGGTCACAATGCTGAGGTGCTATTGCTGAGGTGCTGTTGCTGAGGTCACAATGCTGAGGTGCTATTGCTGAGGTCAAAATGCTGAGGTCACAATACTGAGGTGCTATTGCTGAGGTGCTATTGCTGAGGTCACAATGCTGAGGTGCTATTCCTGATGGCACATTCCTGAGGTGCTATTGCTGAGGTGCTATTGCTGAGGTCACAATGCTGAGGTGCTATTGCTGAGGTGCTGTTGCTGAGTTCACAATGCTGAGGTGCTATTGCCGAGGTGCTATTGCTGAGGTCACAATACTGAGGTCACAATGCTGAGGTGCTATAGCTGAGGTGCTGTTGCTGAAGTGCTATTGCTGAGGTACTATTGCTGAGTTCACAATGCTGAGGTGCTATTGCTGAGGTGCTATTGCTGAGGTCACAATGCTGAGGTGCTATTGCTGAGGTGCTATTGCTGAGGTCACAATGCTGATGTCACAATGCTGAGGTGCTATTGCTGAGGTCACACTGCTGAGGTGCTATTGCTGAGGTCACAATGGTGAGGTCACAATGCTGAGGTCACAATGCTTAGGTGGTATTGCTGAGGTCAAAATGCTGAGGTCACAATGCTGAGGTCACAGTGTTGAGGTGCTCTTTCTGAGGTGCTCTTGCTGAGGTGCTGTTGCTGAGGTGCTCTTGCTGAGGTACTATTGCTGAGGTCACAATGCTGAGGTGCTATTGCTTAGGTGCTTTGCTGAGGTGGTATTGCTAACGTCACAAATCTGAGGTGCTATTGCTGAGGTCATAATGCTGAGGTGCTATTGCTGAGGTGCTATTGCTGAGGTCACAATGATGAGGTGCTATGGCTGAGGTGCTACTGCTGAGGTGTTATATCTGAGGTCACAATGCTGAGATGCTATTGCTGAGGTCACAATGCTGAGGTGCTATTGCTGAGGTCACAATGCTGAGGTGCTATTGCTGAGGTGCTGTTGATGAGGTGCTATTGCTGAGGTCACAATGCTGAGGTGCTATTGCTGAGGTTACAATACTGAGGTCACAATGCTGAGGAACTATTGCTGAGGTGCTCTTGCTGAGGTCACAATGCTGAGGTGCGATTGCTGAGGTCACAATGCTGAGGTGCTATTGCTGAGGTGTTATTGCTGAGGTCACAATACTGAGGTCACAATGCTGAGGTCACTATGCTGAGGTCACTATGCTGAGGTGCTATTGCTGACGTCACAATGCTGTGGTCAAAATGCTGAGGTCACAATGTTGAGGTGCTATTGCTGAGGTCAAAATGCTGAGGTGCTATTGCTGAGGTGCTATTGCTGAGGTCACAATGCTGAGGTGCTATTGCTGAGGTGCTCTTGCTGAGGTGCTGTTGCTGAGGTGCTATTGCTGAGGTGCTCTTGCTGAGGTCACAATGCTGAGGTGTTATTGCTGAGGTCAAAATGCTGAGGTCGCTATGCTGAGGTCACTGTTCTGAGGTCACAATGCTGAAGTCACTATGTTGAGGTCACAATGCTGAGGTGCTATTGCTGAGGTCACGATGCTGAGGTGCTATTGCTGAGTTGTTATTGCTGAGGTCACAGTGCTGAGGTGCTATTGCTGAGGGGCTATTGATGAGGTCGCAATGCTGAGGTCACAATGCTGAGGTGCTATTGCTGAGGTGCTATTGGTGAGGTGCTATTGCTGAGGTCACAATGATGAGGTCACAATGCTGAGGTCACAATGCTGAGGTCACTATGCTGAGGTCACTATGCTGAGGTGCTATTGCTGAGGTCACAATGCTGAGGCGATATTGTTGAGGTCACAATGCTGAGGTGCTCTTGCTGAAGTGCTATTGCTGAGGTCACAATGCTGAGGTGCTATTACTGAGGTGCTATTGCTGAGGTCACAATGCTGAGGTGATATTACTGAGGTGCTATTGCTGAGGTCAAAATGCAGACGTGCTATTGCTGAGGTACTAGTGCTGAGGTTACAATGCTGAGCTGCTTTTGCTGAGGGGCTATGGCTCTGGTCACAATGCTTAGGTCACAATGCTGAAGTGCTATTGCTGAGGTCAAACTGCTGAGGTGCTATTGCTGAGGTCCTACTGCTGAGGTCACAGTGCTAAGGTCACTATGCTGAGGTCACAATGCTGAGGTCACTATGCTGAGGTCCCTACGCTGAGGAGCTATTGCTGAGGTCACAAGACTATGGTCAAAATGCTGAGGTCACAATGCTGACGTGCTATTGCTGAGGTCACAATGCTGAGGTGCTATTGCTGAGGTGTTATTCCTGAGGTCACAATGCTGAGGTGCTATTGCTGAGGTCACAATGCGGAGGTCACAATGCTGAGGTGCTATTGCTGAGGTCACAATGCTGAGGTGCTATTGCTGAGGTGCTGTTGCTGAGGTCACAATGCTGAGGTGCTATTGCTGAGGTCAAAATGCTGAGGTCACAATACTGAGGTGCTATTGCTGAGGTGCTATTGCTGAGGTCACAATGCTGAGGTGCTATTTCTGAGGTCACATTCCTGAGGTGCTATTGCTGAGGTGCTATTGCTGAGGTCACAATGCTGAGGTTCTATTGCTGAGGTGCTATTGCTGAGGTCACAATGCTGAGGTGCTATTGCTGAGGTGCTATTGCTGAGGTCACAATGCTGAGGTGCTATTGCCGAGGTGCTATTACTGAGGTGCTATTGCTGAGGTGCTATTGCTGAGGTGCTATAGCTGAGGTGCTATTGCTGAGGTACTATTGCTGAGTTCACAATGCTGAGGTGTTATTGCTGAGGTCAAAATGCTGAGGTCGCTATGCTGAGGTCACTGTTCTGAGGTCACAATGCTGAAGTCACTATGCTGAGGTCACAATGCTGAGGTGCTATTGCTGAGGTCACGATGCTGAGGTGCTATAGCTGAGGTGCTGTTGCTGAAGTGCTATTGCTGAGGTACTATTGCTGAGTTCACAATGCTGAGGTGTTATTGCTGAGGTCAAAATGCTGAGGTCGCTATGCTGAGGTCACTGTTCTGAGGTCACAATGCTGAAGTCACTATGCTGAGGTCACAATGCTGAGGTGCTATTGCTCAGGTGCTGTTGCTGAGGTCACAATGCTGAGGTGCTATTGCTGAGGTCAAAATGCTGAGGTCACAATACTGAGGTGCTACTGCTGAGGTGCTATTGCTGAGGTCACAATGCTGAGGTCCTATTTCTGAGGTCACATTCCTGAGTTGCTATTGCTGAGGTGCTATTGCTGAGGTCACAATGCTGAGGTGCTATTGCTGAGGTCACATTCCTGAGGTGCTATTTCTGAGGTACTATTGCTGAGTTCACAATGCTGAGGTGTTATTGCTGAGGTCAAAATGCTGAGGTCGCTATGCTGAGGTCACTGTTCTGAGGTCACAATGCTGAAGTCACTATGCTGAGGTCACAATGCTGAGGTGCTATTGCTGAGGTCACAATGCTGAGGTGCTATTGCTGAGGTGCTATTGCTGAGGTACTATTGCTGAGGTCACAATGCTGAGGTGTTATTGCTGAGGTCAAAATGCTGAGGTCGCTATGCTGAGGTCACTGTTCTGAGGTCACAATGCTGAAGTCACTATGCTGAGGTCACAATGCTGAGGTGCTATTGCTGAGGTCACGATGCTGAGGTGCTATTGCTGAGTTGCTATTGCTGAGGTCACAGTGCTGAGGTGCTATTGCTGAGGGGCTATTGTTGAGGTCACAATGCTGAGGTCACAAAGCTGAGGTGCTATTGCTGAGGTGCTATTGCTGAGGTCACAATGCTGAGGTCAAAATGCTGAGGTGCTATTGCTGAGGTGCTATTGCTGAGGTGCTATTACTGAGGTGCTATTGCTGAGGTGCTATTGCTGAGGTGCTAATGCTGAGGTCACAATGCTGAGGTCCTATTTCTGAGGTTACAATGCTGAGGTGCTATTGCTGAGGTGCTATTGCTGAGGTCACAATGCTGAGGTGCTATTGCTGAGGTCACAATGCGGAGGTCACAATGCTGAGGTGCTATTGCTGAGGTCACAATGCTGAGGTGCTATTGCTGAGGTGCTGTTGCTGAGGTCACAATGCTGAGGTGCTATTGCTGAGGTCAAAATGCTGAGGTCACAATACTGAGGTGCTATTGCTGAGGTGCTATTGCTGAGGTCACAATGCTGAGGTGCTATTCCTGAGGTCACATTCCTGAGGTGCTATTGCTGAGGTGCTATTGCTGAGGTCACAATGCTGAGGTGCTATTGCTGAGGTGCTATTGCTGAGGTCACAATGCTGAGGTGCTATTGCTGAGGTGCTGTTGCTGAGTTCACAATGCTGAGGTGCTATTGCCGAGGTGCTATTACTGAGGTCACAATGCTTTGGTCACAATGCTGAGGTGCTATAGCTGAGGTGCTGTTGCTGAAGTGCTATTGCTGAGGTACTATTGCTGAGTTCACAATGCTGAGGTGCTATTGCTGAGGTGCTATTGCTGAGGTGCTATTGCTGAGGTGCTATTGCTGAGGTCACAATGCTGATGTCACAATGCTGAGGTGCTATTGCTGAGGTGCTATTACTGAGGTGCTATTGCTGAGGTCACAATGCTGAGGTGCTATTACTGAGGTGCTATTGCTGAGGTGCTATTGCTTAGGTGCTATTGCTGAGGTGCTATTGCTGAGGTCACAATGCTGAGGTGATATTGCTGAGGTCACAATGCTGAGGTGCTATTCCTGAGGTCACACTGCTGAGGTGCTCTTTCTGAGGTGCTCTTGCTGAGGTGCTGTTGCTGAGGTGGTCTTGCTGAGGTACTATTGCTGAGGTCACAATGCTGAGGTGCTATTGCTTAGGTGCTTTGCTGAGGTGGTATTGCTAACGTCACAAAGCTGAGGTGCTATTGCTGAGGTCATAATGCTGAGGTGCTATTGCTGAGGTGCTATTGCTGAGGTCACAATGATGAGGTGCTATGGCTGAGGTGCTACTGCTGAGGTGCTATAGCTGAGGTCACAATGCTGAGATGCTATTGCTCAGGTCACAATGCTGAGGTGCTATTGCTGAGGTGCTATTGATGAGGTGCTATTGCTGAGGTCACAATGCTGAGGTGCTATTGCTGAGGTTACAATACTGAGGTCACAATGCTGAGGAACTATTGCTGAGGTGCTCTTGCTGAGGTCACAATGCTGAGGTGCGATTGCTGAGGTCACAATGCTGAGGTGCTATTGCTGAGGTGTTATTGCTGAGGTCACAATACTGAGGTCACAATGCTGAGGTCACTATGCTGAGGTCACTATGCTGAGGTGCTATTGCTGACGTCACAATGCTGTGGTCAAAATGCTGAGGTCACAATGTTGAGGTGCTATTGCTGAGGTCAAAATGCTGAGGTGCTATTGCTGAGGTGCTATTGCTGAGATCACAATGCTGAGGTCACAATGCTGAGGTCACAATGCTGAGGTGCTATTGCTGAGGTGCTATTGCTGAGGTACTATTGCTGAGGTCACAATGCTGAGGTGTTATTGCTGAGGTCAAAATGCTGAGGTCGCTATGCTGAGGTCACTGTTCTGAGGTCACAATGCTGAAGTCACTATGCTGAGGTCACAATGCTGAGGTGCTATTGCTGAGGTCACGATGCTGAGGTGCTATTGCTGAGTTGTTATTCCTGAGGTCACAGTGCTGAGTTGCTATTGCTGAGGGGCTATTGATGAGGTCATAATGCTGAGGTCACAATGCTGAGGTGCTATTGCTGAGGTGCTATTGCTGAGGTGCTATTGCTGAGGTCACAATGCTGAGGTCACAATGCTGAGGTCACAATGCTGAGGTCACTATGCTGAGGTCACTATGCTGAGGTGCTATTGCTGAGGTCACAATGCTGAGGCGATATTGTTGAGGTCACAATGCTGAGGTGCTATTGCTGAAGTGCTATTGCTGAGGTCACAATGCTGAGGTGCTATTACTGAGGTGCTATTGCTGAGGTCACAATGCTGAGGTGATATTACTGAGGTGCTATTGCTGAGGTGCTATTGCTGAGGTCAAAATGCAGACGGGCTATTGCTGAGGTACTAGTGCTGAGGTTACAATGCTGAGCTGCTTTTGCTGAGGTGCTATGGCTCTGGTCACAATGCTTAGGTCACAATGCTGAAGTGCTATTGCTGAGGTCAAACTGCTGAGGTGCTATTGCTGAGGTCCTACTGCTGAGGTCACAGTGCTAAGGTCACTATGCTGAGGTCACAATGCTGAGGTCACTATGCTGAGGTCCCTACGCTGAGGAGCTATTGCTGAGGTCACAAGGCTATGGTCAAAATGTTGAGGTCACAATGCTGACGTGCTATTGCTGAGGTGCTATTGCAGAGGTCACAATGCTGAGGTCACAATGCTGAGGTCACAATGCTGAGGTCACAATGCTGAGGTGCTATTGCTGAGGTGCTATTGCTGAGGTACTATTGCTGAGGTCACAATGCTGAGGTGTTATTGCTGAGGTCAAAATGCTGAGGTCGCTATGCTGAGGTCACTGTTCTGAGGTCACAATGCTGAAGTCACTATGCTGAGGTCACAATGCTGAGGTGCTATTGCTGAGGTCACGATGCTGAGGTGCTATTGCTGAGTTGTTATTGCTGAGGTCACAATGCTGAGGTGCTATTGCTGAAAGGCTATTGATGAGGTTACAATGCTGAGGTAACAATGCTGAGGTGCTATTGCTGAGGTGCCATTGCTGAGGTGCTATTGATGAGGTCATAATGCTGAGGTCACAATGCTGATGTCACTATGCTGAGGTCACTATGCTGAGGTGCTATTGCTGAGGTCACAATGCTGTGGTCACAATGCTGATGTGCTATTGCTAAGGTACTATTTCTGAGGTGCTATTGCTGAGGTGCTATTGCTGAGGTCACAATGCTGAGGCGATATTGTTGAGGTCACAATGCTGAGGTGCTATTGCTGAAGTGCTATTGCTGAGGTCACAATGCTGAGGTGCTATTACTGAGGTGCTATTGCTGAGGTCACAATGCTGAGGTGATATTACTGAGGTGCTATTGCTGAGGTGCTATTGCTGAGGTCAAAATGCAGACGGGCTATTGCTGAGGTACTAGTGCTGAGGTTACAATGCTGAGCTGCTTTTGCTGAGGTGCTATGGCTCTGGTCACAATGCTTAGGTCACAATGCTGAAGTGCTATTGCTGAGGTCAAACTGCTGAGGTGCTATTGCTGAGGTCCTACTGCTGAGGTCACAGTGCTAATGTCACTATGCTGAGGTCACAATGCTGAGGTCACTATGCTGAGGTCCCTACGCTGAGGAGCTATTGCTGAGGTCACAAGGCTATGGTCAAAATGCTGAGGTCACAATGCTGAGGTGCTATTGCTGAGGTCACAATGCTGAGGTGCTATTGCTGAGGTGTTATTGCTGAGGTCACAATGCTGAGGTGCTATTGCTGAGGTCAAAAGATTTACGTGCTATTGCTGAGGTGCTATTGCTGAGGTCACAATGCTGAGGTGCTTTTGCTTAGGTGCTATTGCTGAGGTCACATTGGTGATGTGCTATTGCTGAGGTGATATTCCTGAGGTCACAGCGCTGTGAACAAAATGCTGAGGTCAAAATGCTGAGGTCACTATGCTGAAATGCTATTGCTGAGGTCACAATGCTGTGGTCACAATGCGGATGTCACAATGTTGAGGTGCTATTGCTGAGGTCACAATACTGAGGTGCTATTGCTGAGGTGCTATTTCTGAGATGCTATTGCTGAGGTCACAATGCTGAGGTGCTATTGCTGAGGTCACAATGCTGAGGTGCTATTGCTGAGGTGTTATTGCTGAGGTCACAATGCTGAGGTGCTATTGCTGAGGTCACTATGCTGAGGTCGGTATGCTGTGGTGCTACTGCTGAGGTCACAATGCTGAGGTCACTATGCTGAGGTCCCTAGGCTGAGGAGCTATTGCTGAGGTCACAAGGCTATGGTCAAAATGCTGAGGTCACAATGCTGAGGTCACTATGCTGATGTCACTATGCTGAAATGCTATTTCTGAGGTCACAATGCTGTGGTCACAATGCGGAGGTCACAATGCTGAGGTGCTATTGCTGAGGTCACAATACTGAGGTGCTATTGCTGAGGTCACAATACTGAGGTCACAATGCTGAGGTGCTATTGCTGAGGTGCTATTGCTGAGGTGCTATTGCTGAGGTCACAATGCTTAGTTCATTATGGTGAGGTCACAATGCTGAGGTGCTATTGCTGAGGTGCATTGCTGACGTCACAATGCTGTGGTCAAAATGCTGAGGTCACAATACTGAGGTGCTATTGCTGAGATTCATTGCTGACGTCATAATGCTGAGGTCACAATTCTGAGGTCACAATGCTGAGCTGCTATTGCTGAGGTCACAATGCTGAGGTGCTAATGCTGAGGTGGTATTGCTGAGGTGCTATTGCTGAGGTGCTATTGCTGAGGTCACAATGCTGAGTTCACAATGCTGAGGTCACAATGCTGAGGTGCTATTGCTAAGGTGCATTGCTGATGTCACAATGCTGAGGTCACAATGCTGAGATCACAATTCTGAGGTGCTATTGCTGAGGTGCATTGCTGACGTCATAATGCTGAGGTCACAATGCTGAAGTCACAATTTTGAGGTGCTATTGCTGAGGTGCTATTGATGAGGTGCTATTGCTGAGGTCACAATGCTGAGGTGCTATTACTGAGGTGCTATTGCTGAGGTGCTATGGCTGAGGTGCTATTGCTGAGGTGCTATTGCTGAGGTCACAATGCTGAGGTGATATTGCTGAGGTCACAATGCTGAGGTGCTATTCCTGAGGTCACACTGCTGAGGTGCTATTGCTGAGGTGCTATTGCTGAGGTCACAGTGCTGAGATCACAATGCTGAGATGCTATTGCTGAGGTCACAATGCTGAGGCGCTATTGCTGAGGTGCTATTGGTGACGTGCTATTGCTGAGGTCACAATGCTGAGGTGCTATTGCTGAGGTCACAATGCTGAGGTCACAATGCTGAGGTTCTATTGCTGAGGTCACAATGCTGAGGTGCTATTGCTGAGGTGTTATTGCTGAGGTCACAATGCTGAGGTCACAATGCTGATGTCACTATGCTGAGGTGCTATTGCTGAGGTGCTGTTGCTGAGGTGCTATTGCTGTGGTAAAATGGTGAGGTGCTTTTGCTGAGGTGCTTTTGCTGAGGTGCTATTGCTCAGGTCACAATGCTGAGGTCACAATGCTGAGGTGCTATTGCTCAGGTGCTGTTGCTGGGGTGCTATTGCTGAGGTGCTATTGCTGAGGTCACAATGCTGAGGTCCAATTGCTGAGGTCACTATGCTGATGTCACAATGGTGAGGGCACAATGCTGAGGGAACAATGCTGAGGTGCTATTGCTGAGGTGCTAGTGCTGATATCACAATGCTGAGGTCACAATGCTGAGGTGCAATTGCTGAGGATCTATTGCTGAGGTCACAATGCTGAAGTGCTATTGCTGTTGTCACAATGCTGAGGTCACAATGCTGAGGTGCTATTGCTGAGGTCACAATGCTGAGTTCACAATGCTGAGGTCACAATGCTGAGTTGCTTTTGCTGAGGTGCATTGCTGACGTCACAATGCTGAGGTCACAATGCTGAGGTCACAATTCTGAGGTGCTATTGCTGAGGTGCATTGCTGACGTCACAATGCTGAGGTCACAATGCTGAGGTCACAATTCTGAGATGCTATTGCTGAGGTCACAATGCTGAGGTGCTATTACTGAGGTCACAATGCTGTGGTCACAAAGCTGAGGTCAAAATGCTGAGGTGATATTGCTGAGGTCACAATGCTGGGGTGCTATTGCTGAGGACACAATGCTGAGGTCACTATGCTGAGCTCACTATGCTGAGGTCACAATGCTGAGGGCACAATGCTTATGGCACAATGCTGAGATGCTATTGCTGAGGTCACAATGCTGAGGTGCTATTACTGAGGTCACAATGCTGTGGTCACAAAGCTGAGGTCAAAATGCTGAGGTGCTATTGCTGAGGTCACAATGCTGAGGTCCTATTGCTGAGGACACAATGCTGAGGTCACTATGCTGAGCTCACTATGCTGAGGTCACAATGCTGAGGGCACAATGCTTAGGGCACAATGCTGAGGTGCTATTGCTGAGGTGTTATTGTTGAGGTGCTATTGCTGAAGTCACAATGCTGAGGTGCTATTGCTGAGGTGCTATTGCTGAGGTCACAATGCTGAGGTCCTATTGCTGAGGTCACAATCCTGAGGTCACTATGCTGAGGTCACAATGCTGAGGTCACAATGCTGAGGGCACAATGCTGAGGGCACAATGCTGACGTGCTATTGCTGAGGTGCTATTGCTGAGGTGCTATTGCTGAAGTCACAATGCTGAGGTGCTATTGCTGAGGTGCTATTGCTGAGGTCACAATGCTGAGGTGCTATTGCTGAGGTGCTATTGCTGAGGTGCTATTGCTGAGGTCGCAATGCTGAGGTGCTATTGCTGAGGTGCTATTGCTGAGGTCACAATGCTGAGGAGCTATTACTGAGGTCACAATGCTGAGGTCACTATGCTGAAGTCACTATGCTGAGGTCACAATGCTGAGGGCACAATGCTGAGGGCACAATGCTGACGTGCTATTGCTGAGGTGCTATTGCTGAGGTGCTATTGCTAAAGTCACAATGCTGAGGTGCTATTGCTGAGGTGCTATTGCTGAGCTCACAATGCTGAGGTGCTATTGCTGAGGTGCTATTGCTGAGGTGCTATTGCTGAGGTCACAATGCTGAGGTGCTATTGCTGAGGTGCTATTGCTGAGGTGCTATTGCTGAGGTCACAATGCTGAGGAGCTATTACTGAGGTGCTATTGCTGAGGTGCTATTGCTGACGTGCTATTGCTGAGGTCACAATGCTGAGGTGATATTGCTGAGGTCACAATGCTGAGGTGCTATTCCTGAGGTCACAATGCTGAGGTGCTATTGCTGAGGTGCTATTGCTGAGGTCAAAATGCTGAGGTCACAATGCTGAGATGCTATTGCTGAGGTCACAATGCTGAGGTGCTATTGCTGAGGTGATATTGGTAACGTGATATTGCTGAGGTCACAATGCTGAGGTGCTATTGCTGAGATCACAATGCTGACGTCATAATGCTGAGGTGCTATTGCTGAGGTCACAATGCTGAGGTGCTATTGCTGAGGTGTTACTGCTGAGGTCACAATGCTGAGGTCACAATGCTGAGGTCACTATGGTGAGGTGGTATTGCTGTGGCCACAATGCTGAGGTGCTATTGCTGAGGTCACAATGCTGAGGTCACAATGCTGAGGTGCTATTATGAAGTCACAATGCTGAGGTGCTATTGCTGAGGTGCTATTGCTGAGGTGCTATTGCTGAGGTCACAATTCTTAGGTCCTATTGCTGAGGTCAAAATGCTGAGGTGCTATTGCTGAGGTGCTATTGCTGAGGTGTTATTGCTGAGGTCACAATGCTGAGGTCACAATGCTGAGGTGCTATTACTGAGGTCACAATGCTGAGGTGCTATTGCTGAGGTGCTATTGCTGAGGTGCTATTGCTGAGGTCACAATGCTGTGGTCACAATGCAGAGGTCACAATGCTGAGGTGCTATTGCTGAGGTCACACTGCTGAGGTGCTATTGCTGAGGTGTTATTGCTGAGGTCACAATGCTGAGGTCACAATGCTGAGGTCACTATACTGAGGTGCTATTCCTGAGGTCACAATGCTGTGGTCAAAATGCTGAGGTCACAATGCTGAGGAGCTATTGCTGAGGTCACAATGCTGAGGTGCTATTGCTGAGGTGGTATTGCTGAGGTCACAATGCTGAGGTGCTATTGCTAAGGTCACAATGCTGAGGTGCTATTCCTGAGGTGTTATTGCTGAGGTCACAATGCTGAGGTCACAATGCTGAGGTCACTATACTGAGGTGCTATTCCTGAGGTCACAATGCTGTGGTCAAAATGCTGAGGTCACAATGCTGAGGTGCTATTGCTGAGGTCACAATGCTGAGGTGCTATTGCTGAGGTGGTATTGCTGAGGTCACAATGCTGAGGTGCTATTGCTAAGGTCACAATGCTGAGGTGCTATTCCTGAGGTGCTATTGCTGAGGTCACAATGTTGAGGTCACAATGCTGAGGTCACAATGCTGAGGTGCTATTGCTGAGATGCTGTTGCTGAGGTGCTCTTGCTGATTTGATATTGCTCTGGTCAAAATGCTGAGGTGCTTTTGCTAAGGTGCTATTGCTGAGGTGTTATTGCTGAGGTGCTATTACTGAGGTCACAATGCTGAGGTGCTATTGCTGAGGTGCTATTGCTGAGGTGTTATTGCTGAGGTCACAATGATGAGGTGCTATTGCTGAGGTTTTATTGCTGAGGTCACAATGCTGAGGTCCTATTGCTGAGGTCACAATGCTGAGGTGCTATTGCTGAGGTCACTATGATGAGGTGCTCTTGCTGAGGTCACAATGCTGTGGTCACATTGCTGAGGTCGCAATGCTGAGGGACTATTGCTGTGGTCACAATGCTGAGGTCATAATGCTGAGGTGCTATTGCTGAGGTTCTATGGATGAGGTGCTATTGCTGAGGTGTTATTGCTGAGGTCGCAATGCTGAGGTCACAATGCTGAGGTACTATTGCTGAGGTTTTATTGCTGAGGTGCTATTGATGAGGTGCTATTGCTGTGGTCACAGTACTGAGGTCACAATGCTGAGGTGCTATTGCTGAGATGCTATTGCTTATGTGCTATTGCTGAGGTGCTGTTGCTGAGGTCACAATGCTGAGGTGCTATTGCTGAGGTGCTATCGCTGAGGTCACAATGCTGAGGTCACAATGCTGAGGTCAAAATTCTAAGTTGCTATTGCTGAGGTCACAATGCTGAGGTGCTATTGCTGAGGTCACAATGCTGAGGTCACAATGCTGAGGTGCTATTGCTCAGGTGCTGTTGCTGGGTTCTATTGCTGAGGTACTATTGCTGACGTCACAATGCTGAGGGCCTATTGCTGAGGTCACAATGCTGAGGTCAATATGCTGATGTCACTATGCTGAGGTCACAATGCTGAGGGCACAATGCTGAGGGCACAATGCTGAGGTGCTATTGCTGAGGTCACATTGCTGAGGTCACATTGCTGAGGTAACAATGCTGAGGTGCTATTGCTGAGGTCACAATTCTGAGTTAAAAATTCTGAGGTCACAATGCTGAGTTGCTTTTGCTGAGGTGCATTGCTGACGTCACAATGCTGAGGTCACAATGCTGATGTGCTATTGCTGAGGTGCTGTTGTTGAGGTGTTATTGCTGAGGTGCTATTGCTGAGGTCACAATGCTGAGGTGCTATTGCTGAGGTGCTATTGCTGAGGTGCTATTGCTGAGGTCACAATGCTGAGATGCTATTGCTGAGGTGCTATTGCTGAGGTGCTATTGCTGAGGTCACAATGATGAGGTGCAATTCCTGAGGTGCTATTGCTGAGGTGCTATTGCAGAGGTCACAATGCTGAGGTGCTATTACTGAGGTGCTATTCCTGAGGTGCTATTGCTGACGTGCTATTGCTGAGGTCACAATGCTGAGGTGATATTGCTGAGGTCACAATGCTGAGGTGCTATTCCTGAGGTCACACTGCTGAGGTGCTATTGCTGAGTTGCTATTGCTGAGGTCACAATGCTGAGATGCTATTGCTGAGGTCAAAATGCTGAGGTGCTATTGCTGAGGTGCTATTGGTGACGTGCTATTGTTGAGGTCACAATGTTGAGGTGCTAATGCTGAGGTGCTATTGCTGAGGTGCTATTGCTGAGGTCACAATGCTGAGATGCTATTGCTGAGGTGCTATTCCTGAGGTGCTATTGCTGAGGTCACAATGATGTGGTGCTATTCCTGAGGTGCTATTGCTGAGGTGCTATTGCAGAGGTCACAATGCTGAGGTGCTATTACTGAGGTGCTATTCCTGAGGTGCTATTGCTGACGTGCTATTGCTGAGGTCACAATGCTGAGGTGATATTGCTGAGGTCACAATGCTGAGGTGCTATTCCTGAGGTCACACTGCTGAGGTGCAATTGCTGAGTTGCTATTGCTGAGGTCACAATGCTGAGATGCTATTGCTGAGGTCACAATGCTGAGGTGCTATTGCTGAGGTGCTATTGGTGACGTGCTATTGTTGAGGTCACAATGTTGAGGTGCTATTGCTGAGGTCACAATGCTGAGGTCACAATGCTGAGGTGCTATTGCTGAGGTCACACTGCTGAGCTGCTATTGCTGAGGTGTTATTGCTGAGGTCACAATGCTGAAGTCACAATGCTGATGTCACTATGCTGAGGTCACTATGGTGAGGTGTTATTGCTGTGGCCACAATGCTGAGGTCACAACGTTGAGGTCACAATGCTGACGTCACTATGCTGAAGTGCTGTTGCTGAGGTGCTGTTGCTGAGGTGCTCTTGCTGAGCTGCTATTGCTGTGGTCAAAATGCTGAGGTGCTTTTGCTGAGGTGCTTTTGCTGAGGTGCTATTGCTGAGGTCACAATGCTGAGGTCACAATGCTGAGGTGCTATTACTGAGGTCACAATGCTGAGGTGCTATTGCTGAGGTGCTATTGCTGAGGTGCTATTGCTGAGGTCACAATGCTGAGGTGCTGTTGCTGATGTCACAATGCTGAGGTGCTATTGCTGAGGTCACTATGAAGAGGTGCTCTTGCTGAGGTCACAATGCTGTGGTCACATTGCTGATGTAATATTGCTGAGGTTTTATTGCTGAGGTGCTATTGATGAGGTGCTATTGCTGTGGTCACAATGCTGACGTCACAATGCTGAGGTGCTATTGCTGAGATGCTATTGCTGAAGTGCTATTGCTGAGGTGCTATTGCTGAGGTCACAATGCTGAGGTGACAATGCTGAGGTCACAATGCTAAGGTGCTATTGCTGAGGTGCTATGGCTGAGGTCACAATGCTGAGGTCACAATGCTGAGGTCAAAATTCTAAGGTGCTATTGCTGAGGAGCTGTTGCTGAGGTGCTCTTGCTGAGGTGCTATTGCTGAGGTCACAATGCGGATGTCAGAATTCTGAGGTCACAATGCTTAGGTGCTATTTCTGAGGTGCTATTGCTGAGGTGCTATTGCGGAGGTCACAATGCTGAGGTGCTATTACTGAGGTGCTATTGCTGAGGTGCTATTGCTGACGTGCTATTGCTGAGGTCACAATGCTGAGGTGATATTGCTGAGGTCACAATGCTGAGGTGCTATTGCTGAGATGCTATTGCTGAGGTCACAATGCTGAGGTGCTTTTGCTGAGGTCACAATGCTGAGGTGCTATTGCTGAGGTGCTATTGCTGAGGTGGTTTTGCTGAGGTCACAAAGCTGAGGTGCTATTGCTGAGGTCACAATGCTGAGGTGCTATTGCTGAGGTGCTATTGCTGAGGTCACAATGCTGAGATGTTATTGCTGAGTTGCTATTGCTTAGGTCACAGTGCTGAGGTGGTATTGCTGAGGTCACAATGCTGAGGTGCTATTGTTGAGGTCACAATGCTGAGGTCACAGTGCTGAGGTGCTAGTATTTCTCAGGTGCAGTTGCTGTGGTGCTATTGCTGAGGTGCTATTGCTGAGGTCACAATGCTGAGGTCCTATTGCTGAGGTCACAATGCTGAGGTGCTATTGCTGAGGTATTATTGCTGATGTCACAATTCTGAGGTCACAATGCTGAAGTGCCATTGCTGAGGTTCTATTGCTGAGGTCACAATGCTGAGGTCACAATGCTGAGGTTCTATTGCTGAGGTGCTATTGCTGAGGTCACAATGCTGATGTCACAATGCTGAGTTAACAATGCTGAGATCACAATGCTGAGGTGCTATTGCTGAGGTGCATTGCTGACGTCACAATTCTGAGGTCACAATGCTGAGGTCACAATTCTGAGGTGCTATTTCTGAGGTGCATTGCTGACGTCACAATTCTGATGTCACAATGCTGAGGTCGCAATTCTGAGGTGCTATTGCTGAGGTAACAATGCTGAGGTGCTATTACTGAGGTGCTATTACTGACGTGCTATTGCTGACGTGCTATTGCTGAGGTCACAATTCTGAGGTGATATTGCTGAGGTCACAATGCTGAGGTGCTATTCCTGAGGTCACACTACTGAGGTGCTATTGCTGAGGGGCTATTCCTGAGATCACAATGCTGAGATGCTATTCCTGAGGTCACAATGCTGAGGTGCTATTGCTGAGGTGTTATTGCTGAGGTCACAATGGTGAAGTCACAATGCTGAGGTCACAATGCTGAGGTGCTATTTCTGAGGTCACAACGTTGAGGTCACAATGCTGAGGTCAAAATGCTGAGGTGCTATTGCTGAGGTCACACTGCTGAGGTGCTATTGCTGAGGTGTTATTGCTGAGGTCAGAATGCTGAAGTCACAATGCTGATGTCACTATGCTGAGGTCACTATGGTGAGGTGCTATTGCTGTGGCCACAATGCTGAGGTCACAATGTTGAGGTCACAATGCTGAGGTCACTATGCTGAGGTGCTATTGCTGAGGTGCTGTTGCTGAGGTCACAATGCTGAGGTCACAATGCTGAGGTGCTATTGCTGAGGTGCTATTGCTGAGGTCACAATGCTGAGGTCCTATTTCTGAGGTCACAATGCTGAGGTGCTATTGCTGAGGTCAGAATGCTGAAGTGCTATTGCTGTGGTCAAAATGCTGTGGTCACATTGCTGAGGTCACAATGCTGAGGTGCTATTGCTGAGGTCACAATGCTGAGGTCACAATGCTGAGGTGCTATTGCTGAGGTTCTATGGATGAGGTGCTATTGCTGAGGTGTTATTGCTGAGGTCGCAATGCTGAGGTCAAAATGCTGAGGTACTATTGCTGAGGTTTTATTGCTGAGGTGCTATTGATGAGGTGCTATTGCTGTGGTCACAATGCTGTGGTCACAATGCTGAGGTGCTATTGCTGAGATGCTATTGATGAGGTGCTATTGCTGAGGTCACAATGGTGAGGTGCTATTTCTGAGGTGCTATTGCTGAGGTGCTAATACTGAGGTCACAATGCTGAGGTCACAATGCTGAGGTCACAATGCTGAGGTGCTATTCCTGAGGTCACACTGCAGAGGGGCTATTGCTGATGTGCTATTGCTGAGGTGCTAATACTGAGGTCACAATGCTGAGGTCACAATGCTGAGGTCACAATGCTGAGGTGCTATTCCTGAGGTCACAATGCTGAGGTGCTATTGTTGAGGTCCTATTGCTGAGGTCACAATGCTGAGGTCACAATGCTGAGGTCACTATGCTGAGGTGCTATTGCTGAGGTCACAATGCTGTGGTCAAAATGCTGAAGTCACAATGCTGAGGTGCTATTGCTGAGGTGCTATTGCTGAGGTCACAATTCTGAGGTGCTATTGCTGAGGTGCTATTGCTGAGGTCACAATGCTGAGGTCACTATGCTGAGGTCACTATGCTGAGGTCACAATTCTGAGGGCACAATGCTGTGGGCACAATACTGAGGTGTTAATGCTGAGGAGCTATTGCTGATGTCACAGTGCTGAGGTGCTATTGCTGAGGTCACAATGCTGAGGTGCTATTGCTCAGGTGCTATTGCTGAGGTGCTATTACTGAGGTCACAATGCTAAGGTCACAATGTTGACATGCTATTGCTGACGTCAAAATGCTGAGGTCACTATGCTGACGTCACAATGCTGAGGTCACAATGCTGAGGTCACTATGCTGAGGTCACAATGCTGAGGTGCTATTCCTGAGGTCACAATGCTGAGGTGCTATTTCTGATGTGCTAATGCTGAGGTCACAATGCTGAGGTGCTATTTCTGATGTGCTAATGCTGAGGTCACAATGCTAAGGTGCTCTTGCTGAGGTGCTATTGCTGAGGTCACAGTGCTGACGTGCTATTGCTCAGGTCACAATGCAGAGGTGCTATTCCTGTGGTCACAATGCTGAGGTTACAATGCTGAGTTGCTATTGCTGAGGTCACAATGCTGAGATCACAATGCTGAGTTGCTATTGCTGAGGTGTTATTGCTGAGGTCACAATGCTCAGGTCACAATGCTGAGGTCACTATGCTGAGGTGCTATTGCTGAGGTCACAATGCTGAATTCACAATGCTGAGGTCACAATGCTGAGGTCATAATGCTGAGGTCACAATGCTGAGGTGCTATTGCTGAGGTGCTATTGCTGAGTTCACAATGCTGAGGTGCTATTGCTTAGGTGCTATTTCTAAGGTCACAATGCTCTGGTGCTATTGCTGAGGTCACAATACTGAGGTGCTATTGCTGAGGTGCTATTTCTGACTTCACAATGCTGAGGTGCTATTGCTGAGGTGTTGTTGCTAAGGTCACAATGCTGAGGTGCTATTGCTGAGGTCACAATGCTGAGCTCACAATGCTGAGGTGCTACTGCTGAGGTCACAATGCTGAGGTGCTCTTGCTGAGGTGGTATTGCTGAAGTCACAATGCTGAGGTGCTATTGCTGAGGTAACAATGCTGAGGTGCTATTGCTGAGGTGCTATTGCTGAGGTCACAATGCTGACGTGCTATTGCTGAGGTCACAATGCTGAGGTGCTATTGCTGAGGTCACAATGCTGTGGTCAAAATGCTGATGTCACAATGCTGAAGTCACAATGCTGAGGTGTTATTGCTGAGCTGTTATTGCTGAGGTATTATTGCTGAGCTGCTATTGCTGAGGTCACAATTCTGAGGTCACAATGCTGAGGTCACAATGCTGAGCTCACTATGCTGAGTTCACTATGCTGATGTGCTATTGCTGAGGTCACAATGCTGAGGTCGCAATGCTGAGGTGCTATTGCTGAGGTCACAATGCTGAGGTCACAATGCTGAGGTCACAATGCTGAGGTGCTATTGCTGAGGTGCTATTGCTGAGGTCACAATGCTGAGGTGCTATTTCTGAGGTCACAATGCTGAGGTCACTATCCTGAGGTCACAATGCTGAGGTGCTATTGCTGAGGTCACAATGCTGAGGTGCTATTGCTGAGGTGCTATTGCTGACGTCACAATGCTGAGGTGCTATTGCTGAGGTCACAATGCTGTGGTCACAATGCTGAGGTGCTATTGCTGAGGGGCTATAGCTGAGGTGCTATTGCTGAGGTCACAACGCTGAGATGCTATTGCTGAGCTGCTATTGATGAGGTGTTATTGCTGAGGTGCTATTGCTGAGGTCATAATGCTGAGGTGCTATTGCTGAGGTCACAATGCTATGGTCACAATGCTGAGGTCACAATGCTGAGGTGCTATTGCTGAGGTCACAATGCTGAGGTGCTGTTGCTGAAGTCACAATGCTGAGATCACAATGCTGAGGTGCTATTACTGAGCTGCTATTCCTGAGGTCACAATGCTGAAGTGCTATTGCTGAGGTCACAATGCTGAGGTGCTATTGCTGAGGTGCTATTGCTGAGGTCACAATGCTCAGGTGCTATTGCTGAGGTCACAATGCTGAGGTGTTATTGCTGTGGTGCTGTTGCTGAGGTCAAAATGCTGAGGTCACAATGCTGAGGTCACAATGCTGAGGTGTTATTGCTGAGCTGCTATTGCTGAGGTGTTACTGCTCAGGTGCTCTTGCTGAGGTCACAATGCTGAGGTGCTATTGCTGAGGTCACAATGCTGAGGTCACTATGCTGAGGTCACTATGCTGAGGTGCTATTCCTGAGGTCACAATGCTGAGGTGCGATTGCTGAGGTGCTATTGCTGAGGTGCTATTAGTGAGGTCACAATGCTGAGGTGCTATTGCTGAGGTGCTATTGCTGAGGTCAAAATGTGAAGTCACAATGCTGAGGTCACAATGCTGAGGTCACAATGCTGAGGTGCTATTGCTGTGGTCAAAATGCTGAGGTCACAATGCTGAGGTAACAATGCTGAGGTGCTATTGCTGAGGTCACAATGCTGAGGTGCTATTGCTGAGGTGCGATTGCAGAGGTCACAATGCTGAGGTCACAATGCTGAGGTCACTATGCTGAGATCACTATGCTGAGATCCCAATGCTGAGGTCACAATGCTGAGGTGCTATTGCTGACGTCACAATGTTGAGGTCACTATGCTGAGGTCACTATGCTGAGGTGCTATTGCTGCTGTCACAATGCAGAAGTCACAATGCTGAGGCCACAATGCTGAGCTGCTATTGCTGAGGTGCTATTGCTGAGGTGCTATTGCTGCTGTCACAATGCTGAAGTCACAATGCTGATGTCAGAATGCTGAAGTGCTTTTGCTGAGGTGCTATTGCTGAGGTGCTATTGCTGTGGTCACAATGCTGAGGTGCTATTGCTGAGGTGCTATTGCTGAGGTGCTATTCCAGAGGTCACAATGCTGAGGTGCTATTGCTGAGGTGCTATTGCTGAGGTCACAATGCTGAGGTCACAATGCTGAGGTGCTATTGCTGAGGTGCTATTGCTGAGGTCACAATGCTGAGGTCACTATGCTGAGGCCACAATGCTGAGGTCACTTTGCTGAGGTGCTATTGCTGAGGTGCTACTGTTGAGGTGCTATTGCTGAGGTCACAATGCTGAGATGTTATTGCTGAGTTGCTATTGCTTCGGTCACAGTGCTGAGGTGCTATTGCTGAGGTCACAATGCTGAGGTGCTATTGTTGAGGTCACAATGCTGAAGTCACAATGCTGAGGTGCTATTACTCAGGTGCAGTTGCTGTGGTGCTATTGCTGAGGTGCTATTGCTGAGGTCACAATGCTGAGGTCACTATGCTGAGGTTACTATGCTGAGGTGCTATTGCTGAGGTCACAATGCTGAGGTGCTATTGCTGAGGTATTATTGGTGATGTCACAATGCTGAAGTGCTATTGCTGTGGTCACAAAGCTGAGGTCACAATGCTGAGGTGCCATTGTTGAGGTTCTATTGCTGAGGTCACAATGCTGAAGTGCTATTGCTGTGGTCACAAAGCTGAGGTCACAATGCTGAGGTGCTATTGCTGAGGTGCTATTGCTGAGGTAACAATGCTGAGGTCACAATGCTGAGTTCACAATGCTGAGGTAACAATGCTGAGGTTCTATTGCTGAGGTGCATTGCTGAAGTCACAATGCTGAGGTCACAATGCTGAGGTCACAAATCTGAGGTGCTATTTCTGAGGTGCATTGCTGACGTCACAATGCTGATGTCACAATGCTGAGGTCACAATTCTGAGGTGCTATTGCTGAGGTCACAATGCTGAGGTGCTATTGCTGAGGTCACAATGCTGAGGTGCTTTTGCTGCGCTGCAATTGATGAGGTGCTATTGCTGTGGTCAAAATGCTGAGGTGCTATTGCTGATGTGCTAATACTGAGGTCGCAATGCTGTGGTCAGCATGATGAGGTCACAATGCTGAGGTAATATGGCTGAGGTCACACTGCTTAGTTGCTATTGCTGAGGTGTTATTGCTGAGGTTACAATGCTGAGGTTACAATGCTGACGTCAATATGTTGAGGTGCTATTTCTGAGGTCACAATGCTGTGGTCAAAATGCTGAGGTCACAATGCTGAGGTGCTATTCCTGAGGTGCTATTGTTGAGGTCACAATGCTGAGGTGCTATTGCTGAGGTCACAATACTGAGGTCACAATGCAGAGGTGCTGTTGCTGAGGTCACAATGCTGAGGTGCTATTGCTGAGGTGTTATTGCTGAGGTCACAATGCTGAGGTGCTATTTCTGATGTGCTAATGATGAGGTCACAATGCTGAGGTGCTCTTGCTGAGGTGCTATTGCTGAGGTGCTATTGCTCAGGTCACAATGCTGAGGTGCTATTCCTGTGGTCACAATGCTGAGGTTAAAATGCTGAGTTGCTATTGCTGAGGTCACAATGCTGAGGTCACAATGCTGAGTTGCTATTGCTGAGGTGCTATTGCTGAGGTCACAATGCTGAGGTGCTATTTCTGAGGTGTTATTGCTGAGGTCACAATGCTCAGGTCACAATGCTGAGGTCACAATGCTGAGGTGCTATTGCTGAGGTCACAATGCTGAGGTGCTATTGCTGAGGTGCTATTGCTGAGGTCACAATTCTCAGGTGCTATTGCTGAGGTCACAATGCTGAGGTCACAATGCTGATGTGACTATGCTGAGGTCACTATTGTGAGGTGCTATTGCTGTGGTCACAATGCTGAGGTCACAATGCTGTGGTCACAATGCTTAGGTCACAATGATGAGGTGCTATTGCTGAGGTCACAATATTCAGGTCACAATGCTGAGGTCACAATGCTGAGGTGCTATTGCTGAGGTGCTGTTGCTGAGGTGCTCTTGCTGATTTGATATTGCTGTGGTCAAAATGCTGAGGTGCTTTTGCTGAGGTGCTTTTGTTGAGGTGCTATTGCTGAGGTCACAATGCTGAGGTCACAATGCTGAGGTGCTATTGCTGAGGTGCTATTGCTGAGGTCACAATGCTGAGGTCACAATGCTGAGGTGCTATTGCTGAGGTGCTATTGCTGAGGTCACAATGCTGAGGTCTTATTTCTGAGGTCACAATGCTGAGGTGCTATTGCTGAGGTCAGAATGCTGAAGTGCTATTGCTGTGGTCAAAATGCTGTGGTCACATTGCTGAGGTCACAATGCTGAGGTGCTATTGCTGAGGTCACAATGCTGAGGTCACAATGCTGAGGTGCTATTGCTGAGGTTCTATGGATGAGGTGCTATTGCTGAGGTGTTATTGCTGAGGTCCCAATGCTGAGGTCAAAATGCTGAGGTACTATTGCTGAGGTTTTATTGCTGAGGTGCTATTGATGAGGTGCTATTGCTGTGGTCACAATGGTGAGGTGCTATTTCTGGGGTGCTATTGCTGAGGTGCTAATACTGAGGTCACAATGCTGAGGTCACAATGCTGAGGTTACAATGCTGAGGTGCTATTCCTGAGGTCACACTGCTGAGGGGCTATTGCTGAGGTGCTATTGCTGAGGTGCTAATACTGAGGTCACAATGCTGAGGTCACAATGCTGAGGTGCTATTCCTGAGGTCACACTGCTGAGGTGCTATTGCTGAGGTGCTATTGCTGAGGTCACAATGCTGAGGTCACAATGCTGAGGTCACTATGCTGAGGTGCTATTGCTGAGGTCACAATGCTGTGGTCAAAATGCTGAAGTCACAATGCTGAGGTGCTATTGCTGAGGTGCTATTGCTGAGGTCACAATTCTGAGGTGCTATTGCTGAGGTGCTATTGCTGAGGTCACAATGCTGAGGTCACTATGCTGAGGTCACTATGCTGAGGTCACAATTCTGAGGGCACAATGCTGAGGGCACAATTCTGAGGTGTTAATGCTGAGGAGCTATTGCTGATGTCACAGTGCTGAGGTGCTATTGCTGAGGTCACAATGCTGAGGTGCTATTGCTCAGGTGCTATTGCTGAGGTGCTATTACTGAGGTCACAATGCTAAGGTCACAATGTTGACATGCTATTGCTGACGTCAAAATGCTGAGGTCACTATGCTGAGGTCACAATGCTGAGGTCACAATGCTGAGGTCACTATGCTGAGGTCACAATGCTGAGGTGCTATTGCTGAGGTCACAATGCTGAGGTGCTATTTCTGATGTGCTAATGCTGAGGTCACAATGCTGAGGTGCTATTTCTGATGTGCTAATGCTGAGGTCACAATGCTGAGGTGCTCTTGCTGAGGTGCTATTGCTGAGGTCACAGTGCTGAGGTGCTATTGCTCAGGTCACAATGCTGAGGTGCTATTCCTGAGGTCACAATGCTGAGGTTACAATGCTGAGTTGCTATTGCTGAGGTCACAATGCTGAGGTCACAATGCTGAGTTGCAATTGCTGAGGTGCTATTGCTGAGGTCACAATGCTGAGGTGCTATTTCTGAGGTGTTATTGCTGAGGTCACAATGCTCAGGTCACAATGCTGAGGTCACTATGCTGAGGTGCTATTGCTGAGGTCACAATGCTGAGGTCACAATGCTGAGGTCACAATGCTTAGGTCAAAATGCTGAGCTGCTATTGCTGAGGTCACAATGCTGAGGTCACAATGCTGAGGTCACAATGCTGATGTGCTATTGCTGAGGTGCTATTGCTGAGTTCACAATGCTGAGGTGCTAATGCTTAGGTGCTATTGCTAAGGTCACAATGCTGAGGTGCTATTGCTGAGGTCACAATACTGAGGTGCTATTGCTGAGGTGCTATTTCTGACTTCACAATGCTGAGGTGCTATTGCTGAGGTGCTGTTGCTGAGGTCACAATGCTGAGGTGCTATTGCTGAGGTCACAATTCTGAGCTCACAATGCTGAGGTGCTACTGCTGAGGTGCTATTGCTGAAGTCACAATGCTGAGGTGCTATTGCTGAGGTAACAATGCTGAGGTGCTATTGCTGAGGTGCTATTGCTGAGGTCACAATGCTGACGTGTTATTGCTGAGGTCACAATGCTGAGGTGCTATTGCTGAGGTCACAATGCTGTGGTCAATATGCTGATGTCACAATGCTGAGGTCACACTGCTGAGGTGCTATTGCTGAGGTCAGAATGCTGAAATGCTATTGCTGTGGTCAAAATGCTGTGGTCACATTGCTGAGCTCACAATGCTGAGGTGTTATTGCTGAGGTCGCAATGCTGAGGTCAAAATGCTGAGGTACTATTGCTGAGGTTTTATTGCTGAGGTGCTATTGATGAGGTGCTATTGCTGTGGTCACAATGCTGAGGTCACAATGCTGAGGTGCTATTGCTGAGATGCTATTGATGAGGTGCTATTGCTGAGGTCACAATGGTGAGGTGCTATTTCTGAGGTGCTATTGCTGAGGTGCTAATACTGAGGTCACAATACTGAGGTCACAATGCTGAGGTCACAATGCTGAGGTGCTATACCTGAGGTCACACTGCTGAGGGGCTATTGCTGAGGTGCTATTGCTGAGGTGCTAATACTGAGGTCACAATGCTGAGGTCACAATGCTGAGGTCACAATGCTGAGGTGCTATTCCTGAGGTCACACTGCTGAGGTGCTATTGCTGAGGTGCTATTGCTGAGTTCACAATGCTGAGGTCACAATGCTGAGGTCACTATGCTGAGGTGCTATTGCTGAGGTCACAATGCTGTGGTCAAAATGCTGAAGTCACAATGCTGAGGTGCTATTGCTGAGGTGCTATTGCTGAGGTCACAATTCTGAGGTGCTATTGCTGAGGTGCTATTGCTGAGGTCACAATGCTGAGGTCACTATGCTGAGGTCACTATGCTGAGGTCACAATTCTGAGGGCACAATGCTGAGGGCACAATACTGAGGTGTTAATGCTGAGGAGCTATTGCTGATGTCACAGTGCTGAGGTGCTATTGCTGAGGTCACAATGCTGAGGTGCTATTGCTCAGGTGCTATTGCTGAGGTGCTATTACTGAGGTCACAATGCTAAGGTCACAATGTTGACATGCTATTGCTGACGTCAAAATGCTGAGGTCACTATGCTGAGGTCACAATGCTGAGGTCACAATGCTGAGGTCACTATGCTGAGGTCACAATGCTGAGGTGCTATTGCTGAGGTCACAATGCTGAGGTGCTATTTCTGATGTGCTAATGCTGAGGTCACAATGCTGAGGTGCTCTTGCTGAGGTGCTATTGCTGAGGTCACAGTGCTGAGGTGCTATTGCTCAGGTCACAGTGCTGAGGTGCTATTCCTGTGGTCACAATGCTGAGGTTACAATGCTGAGTTGCTATTGCTGAGGTCACAATGCTGAGGTCACAATGCTGAGGTGCTATTGCTGAGGTGCTATTGCTGAGGTCACAATGCGGAGGTGCTATTTCTGAGGTGTTATTGCTGAGGTCACAATGCTCAGGTCACAATGCTGAGGTCACTATGCTGAGGTGCTATTGCTGAGGTCACAATGCTGAGGTCACAATGCTGAGGTCACAATGCTTAGGTCAAAATGCTGAGCTGCTATTGCTGAGGTCACAATGCTGAGGTCACAATGCTGAGGTCACAATGCTGAGGTGCTATTGCTGAGGTGCTATTGCTGAGTTCACAATGCTGAGGTGCTATTGCTTAGGTGCTATTGCTGAGGTCACAATGCTGAGGTGCTATTGGTGAGGTCACAATACTGAGCTCACAATGCTGAGGTGCTACTGCTGAGGTGCTGTTGCTGAGGTCACAATGCTGAGGTGCTATTGCTGAGGTCACAATTCTGAGCTCACAATGCTGAGGTGCTACTGCTGAGGTCACAATGCTGAGGTGCTCTTGCTGAGGTGCTATTGCTGAAGTCACAATGCTGAGGTGCTATTGCTGAGGTAACAATGCTGAGGTGCTATTGCTGAGGTGCTATTGCTGAGGTCACAAGGCTGACGTGCTATTGCTGAGGTCACAATGCTGAGGTGCTATTGCTGAGGTCACAATGCTGTGGTCAAAATGCTGATGTCACAATGCTGAGGTCACAATGCTGAGGTGTTATTGCTGAGCTGTTATTGCTGAGGTATTATTGCTGAGCTGCTATTGCTGAGGTCACAATTCTGAGGTCACAATGCTGAGGTCACAATGCTGAGCTCACTATGCTGAGGTCACTATGCTGAGGTGCTATTGCTGAAGTCACAATGCTGAGGTCGCAATGCTGAGGTGCTATTGCTGAGGTCACAATGCTGAGGTCACAATGCTGAGGTCACAATGCTGAGGTGCTATTGCTGAGGTGTTGTTGCTGAGGTGTTATTGCTGAGGTGCTATTGCTGAGGTCACAATGCTGAGGTCACTAGGGTGAGGTCAATATGCTGAGGTGCTATTGCTGAGGTCACAATGCTGTGGTCACAATGCTGAGGTCACAATGCTGAGGTGCTATTGTTGAGGTCAGAATGCTGAGGTGCAATTGCAGATGTGCAATTGCTGAGGTGCTATTGCTGTGGTCACAATGCTGAGGTGCTATTGCTGAGGTGCTATTGCTGAGGTACTCTTGCTGAGCTGCTATTGCTGAGGTCACAATGTTGAGGTGCTATTGCTGTGGTCACAATGCTGAGGTGCTATTCCTGAGGTGCTATTGCTGTGGTCACAATGCTGAAGTGCTATTGCTGAGGTCACAATGCCGAGGTGCTATTGCTGAGGTGCTATTGCTGACGTCCCAATGCTGAGGTGCTATTGCTGAGGTCACAATGCTGTGGTCACAATGCTGAGGTGCTCTTGCTGAGGTGCTATTGCTGAGGTGCTATTGCTGAGGTCACAATGCTGAGGTGCTATTGCTCAGGTGCTATTGCTGAGGTGCTATTACTGAGGTCACAATGCTAAGGTCACAATGTTGACATGCTATTGCTGACGTCAAAATGCTGAGGTCACTATGCTGAGGTCACAATGCTGAGGTCACAATGCTGAGGTCACTATGCTGAGGTCACAATGCTGAGGTGCTATTGCTGAGGTCACAATGCTGAGGTGCTATTTCTGATGTGCTAATGCTGAGGTCACAATGCTGAGGTGCTATTTCTGATGTGCTAATGCTGAGGTCACAATGCTGAGGTGCTCTTGCTGAGGTGCTATTGCTGAGGTCACAGTGCTGAGGTGCTATTGCTCAGGTCACAATGCTGAGGTGCTATTCCTGAGGTCACAATGCTGAGGTTACAATGCTGAGTTGCTATTGCTGAGGTCACAATGCTGAGGTCACAATGCTGAGTTGCAATTGCTGAGGTGCTATTGCTGAGGTCACAATGCGGAGGTGCTATTTCTGAGGTGTTATTGCTGAGGTCACAATGCTCAGGTCACAATGCTGAGGTCACTATGCTGAGGTGCTATTGCTGAGGTCACAATGCTGTGGTCAATATGCTGATGTCACAATGCTGAGGTCACACTGCTGAGGTGCTATTGCTGAGGTCAGAATGCTGAAATGCTATTGCTGTGGTCAAAATGCTGTGGTCACATTGCTGAGCTCACAATGCTGAGGTGTTATTGCTGAGGTCGCAATGCTGAGGTCAAAATGCTGAGGTACTATTGCTGAGGTTTTATTGCTGAGGTGCTATTGATGAGGTGCTATTGCTGTGGTCACAATGCTGAGGTCACAATGCTGAGGTGCTATTGCTGAGATGCTATTGATGAGGTGCTATTGCTGAGGTCACAATGGTGAGGTGCTATTTCTGAGGTGCTATTGCTGAGGTGCTAATACTGAGGTCACAATACTGAGGTCACAATGCTGAGGTCACAATGCTGAGGTGCTATACCTGAGGTCACACTGCTGAGGGGCTATTGCTGAGGTGCTATTGCTGAGGTGCTAATACTGAGGTCACAATGCTGAGGTCACAATGCTGAGGTCACAATGCTGAGGTGCTATTCCTGAGGTCACACTGCTGAGGTGCTATTGCTGAGGTGCTATTGCTGAGTTCACAATGCTGAGGTCACAATGCTGAGGTCACTATGCTGAGGTGCTATTGCTGAGGTCACAATGCTGTGGTCAAAATGCTGAAGTCACAATGCTGAGGTGCTATTGCTGAGGTGCTATTGCTGAGGTCACAATTCTGAGGTGCTATTGCTGAGGTGCTATTGCTGAGGTCACAATGCTGAGGTCACTATGCTGAGGTCACTATGCTGAGGTCACAATTCTGAGGGCACAATGCTGAGGGCACAATACTGAGGTGTTAATGCTGAGGAGCTATTGCTGATGTCACAGTGCTGAGGTGCTATTGCTGAGGTCACAATGCTGAGGTGCTATTGCTCAGGTGCTATTGCTGAGGTGCTATTACTGAGGTCACAATGCTAAGGTCACAATGTTGACATGCTATTGCTGACGTCAAAATGCTGAGGTCACTATGCTGAGGTCACAATGCTGAGGTCACAATGCTGAGGTCACTATGCTGAGGTCACAATGCTGAGGTGCTATTGCTGAGGTCACAATGCTGAGGTGCTATTTCTGATGTGCTAATGCTGAGGTCACAATGCTGAGGTGCTCTTGCTGAGGTGCTATTGCTGAGGTCACAGTGCTGAGGTGCTATTGCTCAGGTCACAGTGCTGAGGTGCTATTCCTGTGGTCACAATGCTGAGGTTACAATGCTGAGTTGCTATTGCTGAGGTCACAATGCTGAGGTCACAATGCTGAGGTGCTATTGCTGAGGTGCTATTGCTGAGGTCACAATGCGGAGGTGCTATTTCTGAGGTGTTATTGCTGAGGTCACAATGCTCAGGTCACAATGCTGAGGTCACTATGCTGAGGTGCTATTGCTGAGGTCACAATGCTGAGGTCACAATGCTGAGGTCACAATGCTTAGGTCAAAATGCTGAGCTGCTATTGCTGAGGTCACAATGCTGAGGTCACAATGCTGAGGTCACAATGCTGAGGTGCTATTGCTGAGGTGCTATTGCTGAGTTCACAATGCTGAGGTGCTATTGCTTAGGTGCTATTGCTGAGGTCACAATGCTGAGGTGCTATTGGTGAGGTCACAATACTGAGCTCACAATGCTGAGGTGCTACTGCTGAGGTGCTGTTGCTGAGGTCACAATGCTGAGGTGCTATTGCTGAGGTCACAATTCTGAGCTCACAATGCTGAGGTGCTACTGCTGAGGTCACAATGCTGAGGTGCTCTTGCTGAGGTGCTATTGCTGAAGTCACAATGCTGAGGTGCTATTGCTGAGGTAACAATGCTGAGGTGCTATTGCTGAGGTGCTATTGCTGAGGTCACAAGGCTGACGTGCTATTGCTGAGGTCACAATGCTGAGGTGCTATTGCTGAGGTCACAATGCTGTGGTCAAAATGCTGATGTCACAATGCTGAGGTCACAATGCTGAGGTGTTATTGCTGAGCTGTTATTGCTGAGGTATTATTGCTGAGCTGCTATTGCTGAGGTCACAATTCTGAGGTCACAATGCTGAGGTCACAATGCTGAGCTCACTATGCTGAGGTCACTATGCTGAGGTGCTATTGCTGAAGTCACAATGCTGAGGTCGCAATGCTGAGGTGCTATTGCTGAGGTCACAATGCTGAGGTCACAATGCTGAGGTCACAATGCTGAGGTGCTATTGCTGAGGTGTTGTTGCTGAGGTGTTATTGCTGAGGTGCTATTGCTGAGGTCACAATGCTGAGGTCACTAGGGTGAGGTCAATATGCTGAGGTGCTATTGCTGAGGTCACAATGCTGTGGTCACAATGCTGAGGTCACAATGCTGAGGTGCTATTGTTGAGGTCAGAATGCTGAGGTGCAATTGCAGATGTGCAATTGCTGAGGTGCTATTGCTGTGGTCACAATGCTGAGGTGCTATTGCTGAGGTGCTATTGCTGAGGTACTCTTGCTGAGCTGCTATTGCTGAGGTCACAATGTTGAGGTGCTATTGCTGTGGTCACAATGCTGAGGTGCTATTCCTGAGGTGCTATTGCTGTGGTCACAATGCTGAAGTGCTATTGCTGAGGTCACAATGCCGAGGTGCTATTGCTGAGGTGCTATTGCTGACGTCCCAATGCTGAGGTGCTATTGCTGAGGTCACAATGCTGTGGTCACAATGCTGAGGTGCTCTTGCTGAGGTGCTATTGCTGAGGTGCTATTGCTGAGGTCACAATGCTGAGGTGCTATTGCTCAGGTGCTATTGCTGAGGTGCTATTACTGAGGTCACAATGCTAAGGTCACAATGTTGACATGCTATTGCTGACGTCAAAATGCTGAGGTCACTATGCTGAGGTCACAATGCTGAGGTCACAATGCTGAGGTCACTATGCTGAGGTCACAATGCTGAGGTGCTATTGCTGAGGTCACAATGCTGAGGTGCTATTTCTGATGTGCTAATGCTGAGGTCACAATGCTGAGGTGCTATTTCTGATGTGCTAATGCTGAGGTCACAATGCTGAGGTGCTCTTGCTGAGGTGCTATTGCTGAGGTCACAGTGCTGAGGTGCTATTGCTCAGGTCACAATGCTGAGGTGCTATTCCTGAGGTCACAATGCTGAGGTTACAATGCTGAGTTGCTATTGCTGAGGTCACAATGCTGAGGTCACAATGCTGAGTTGCAATTGCTGAGGTGCTATTGCTGAGGTCACAATGCGGAGGTGCTATTTCTGAGGTGTTATTGCTGAGGTCACAATGCTCAGGTCACAATGCTGAGGTCACTATGCTGAGGTGCTATTGCTGAGGTCACAATGCTGAGGTCACAATGCTGAGGTCACAATGCTTAGGTCAAAATGCTGAGCTGCTATTGCTGAGGTCACAATGCTGAGGTCACAATGCTGAGGTCACAATGCTGAGCTGCTATTGCTGAGGTGCTATTGCTGAGTTCACAATGCTGAGGTGCTATTGCTTAGGTGCTATTGCTAAGGTCACAATGCTGAGGTGCTATTGCTGAGGTCACAATACTGAGGTGCTATTGCTGAGGTGCTATTTCTGACTTCACAATGCTGAGGTGCTATTGCTGAGGTGCTGTTGCTGAGGTCACAATGCTGAGGTGCTATTGCTGAGGTCACAATTCTGAGCTCACAATGCTGAGGTGCTACTGCTGAGGTGCTATTGCTGAAGTCACAATGCTGAGGTGCTATTGCTGAGGTAACAATGCTGAGGTGCTATTGCTGAGGTGCTATTGCTGAGGTCACAATGCTGACGTGTTATTGCTGAGGTCACAATGCTGAGGTGCTATTGCTGAGGTCACAATGCTGTGGTCAATATGCTGATGTCACAATGCTGAGGTCACACTGCTGAGGTGCTATTGCTGAGGTCAGAATGCTGAAGTGCTATTGCTGTGGTCAAAATGCTGTGGTCACATTGCTGAGCTCACAATGCTGAGGTGTTATTGCTGAGGTCGCAATGCTGAGGTCAAAATGCTGAGGTACTATTGCTGAGGTTTTATTGCTGAGGTGCTATTGATGAGGTGCTATTGCTGTGGTCACAATGCTGAGGTCACAATGCTGAGGTGCTATTGCTGAGATGCTATTGATGAGGTGCTATTGCTGAGGTCACAATGGTGAGGTGCTATTTCTGAGGTGCTATTGCTGAGGTGCTAATACTGAGGTCACAATACTGAGGTCACAATGCTGAGGTCACAATGCTGAGGTGCTATACCTGAGGTCACACTGCTGAGGGGCTATTGCTGAGGTGCTATTGCTGAGGTCCTATTGCTGAGGTCCTATTGCTGAGGTCCCATTGCTGAGGTCCTATTGCTGAGGTCCTATTGCTGAGGTCACAATGCTGAGGTGCTAATACTGAGGTCACAATGCTGAGGTCACAATGCTGAGGTCACAATGCTGAGGTGCTATTCCTGAGGTCACACTGCTGAGGTGCTATTGCTGAGGTGCTATTGCTGAGTTCACAATGCTGAGGTCACAATGCTGAGGTCACTATGCTGAGGTGCTATTGCTGAGGTCACAATGCTGTGGTCAAAATGCTGAAGTCACAATGCTGAGGTGCTATTGCTGAGGTGCTATTGCTGAGGTCACAATTCTGAGGTGCTATTGCTGAGGTGCTATTGCTGAGGTCACAATGCTGAGGTCACTATGCTGAGGTCACTATGCTGAGGTCACAATTCTGAGGGCACAATGCTGAGGGCACAATACTGAGGTGTTAATGCTGAGGAGCTATTGCTGATGTCACAGTGCTGAGGTGCTATTGCTGAGGTCACAATGCTGAGGTGCTATTGCTCAGGTGCTATTGCTGAGGTGCTATTACTGAGGTCACAATGCTAAGGTCACAATGTTGACATGCTATTGCTGACGTCAAAATGCTGAGGTCACTATGCTGAGGTCACAATGCTGAGGTCACAATGCTGAGGTCACTATGCTGAGGTCACAATGCTGAGGTGCTATTGCTGAGGTCACAATGCTGAGGTGCTATTTCTGATGTGCTAATGCTGAGGTCACAATGCTGAGGTGCTCTTGCTGAGGTGCTATTGCTGAGGTCACAGTGCTGAGGTGCTATTGCTCAGGTCACAGTGCTGAGGTGCTATTCCTGTGGTCACAATGCTGAGGTTACAATGCTGAGTTGCTATTGCTGAGGTCACAATGCTGAGGTCACAATGCTGAGGTGCTATTGCTGAGGTGCTATTGCTGAGGTCACAATGCGGAGGTGCTATTTCTGAGGTGTTATTGCTGAGGTCACAATGCTCAGGTCACAATGCTGAGGTCACTATGCTGAGGTGCTATTGCTGAGGTCACAATGCTGAGGTCACAATGCTGAGGTCACAATGCTTAGGTCAAAATGCTGAGCTGCTATTGCTGAGGTCACAATGCTGAGGTCACAATGCTGAGGTCACAATGCTGAGGTGCTATTGCTGAGGTGCTATTGCTGAGTTCACAATGCTGAGGTGCTATTGCTGAGGTGCTATTGCTGAGGTCACAATGCTGAGGTGCTATTGGTGAGGTCACAATACTGAGCTCACAATGCTGAGGTGCTACTGCTGAGGTGCTGTTGCTGAGGTCACAATGCTGAGGTGCTATTGCTGAGGTCACAATTCTGAGCTCACAATGCTGAGGTGCTACTGCTGAGGTCACAATGCTGAGGTGCTCTTGCTGAGGTGCTATTGCTGAAGTCACAATGCTGAGGTGCTATTGCTGAGGTAACAATGCTGAGGTGCTATTGCTGAGGTGCTATTGCTGAGGTCACAAGGCTGACGTGCTATTGCTGAGGTCACAATGCTGAGGTGCTATTGCTGAGGTCACAATGCTGTGGTCAAAATGCTGATGTCACAATGCTGAGGTCACAATGCTGAGGTGTTATTGCTGAGCTGTTATTGCTGAGGTATTATTGCTGAGCTGCTATTGCTGAGGTCACAATTCTGAGGTCACAATGCTGAGGTCACAATGCTGAGCTCACTATGCTGAGGTCACTATGCTGAGGTGCTATTGCTGAAGTCACAATGCTGAGGTCGCAATGCTGAGGTGCTATTGCTGAGGTCACAATGCTGAGGTCACAATGCTGAGGTCACAATGCTGAGGTGCTATTGCTGAGGTGCTATTGCTGAGGTCACAATGCTGAGGTGCTATTTCTGAGGTCACAATGCTGAGGTCACTATCCTGAGGTCACAATGCTGAGGTGCTATTGCTGAGGTGCTATTGCTGATGTCACAATGCTGAGGTGCTATTGCTGAGGTGCCATTGCTGAGGTCACAATGCTGAGGTGCTGTTGCTGAGGGGCTATAGCTGAGGTGCTATTACTGAGGTCACAACGCTGAGATGCTATTGCTGAGCTGCTATTGATGAGGTGTTATTGCTGAGGTGCTATTGCTGAGGTCATAATGCTGAGGTGCTATTGCTGAGGTCACAATGCTATGGTCACAATGCTGAGGTCACAATGCTGAGGTGCTATTGCTGAGGTCACAATGCTGAGGTGCTGTTGCTGAAGTCACAATGCTGAGGTGCTATTACTGAGCTGCTATTCCTGAGGTCACAATGCTGAGGTGCTATTGCTGAGGTCACAATGCTGAGGTGCTATTGCTGAGGTGCTATTGCTGAGGTCACAATGCTAAGGTGCTATTGCTGAGGTGCTATTGCTGAGGTGTTATTGCTGAGGTCACAATGCTGAGGTGCTATTGCTGAGGTTTTATTGCTGAGGTCACAATGCTGAGGTCCTATTGCTGAGGTCACAATGCTGAGGTGCTATTGCTGAGGTCACTATGATGAGGTGCTCTTGCTGAGGTCACAATGCTGTGGTCACATTGCTGAGGTCACAATGCTGAGGGACTATTGCTGTGGTCACAATGCTGAGGTCATAATGCTGAGGTGCTATTGCTGAGGTTCTATGGATGAGGTGCTATTTCTGATGTGCTAATGCTGAGGTCACAATGCTGAGGTGCTATTTCTGATGTGCTAATGCTGAGGTCACAATGCTGAGGTGCTCTTGCTGAGGTGCTATTGCTGAGGTCACAGTGCTGAGGTGCTATTGCTCAGGTCACAATGCTGAGGTGCTATTCCTGAGGTCACAATGCTGAGGTTACAATGCTGAGTTGCTATTGCTGAGGTCACAATGCTGAGGTCACAATGCTGAGTTGCAATTGCTGAGGTGCTATTGCTGAGGTCACAATGCTGAGGTGCTATTTCTGAGGTGTTATTGCTGAGGTCACAATGCTGAGGTCACTATGCTGAGGTGCTATTGCTGAGGTCACAATGCTGAGGTCACAATGCTGAGGTCACAATGCTTAGGTCAAAATGCTGAGCTGCTATTGCTGAGGTCACAATGCTGAGGTCACAATGCTGAGTTGCAATTGCTGAGGTGCTATTGCTGAGGTCACAATGCTGAGGTGCTATTTCTGAGGTGTTATTGCTGAGGTCACAATGCTGAGGTCACTATGCTGAGGTGCTATTGCTGAGGTCACAATGCTGAGGTCACAATGCTGAGGTCACAATGCTTAGGTCAAAATGCTGAGTTGCTATTGCTGAGGTCACAATGCTGAGGTCACAATGCTGAGTTGCAATTGCTGAGGTGCTATTGCTGAGGTCACAATGCTGAGGTGCTATTTCTGAGGTGCTATTGCTGAGGTCACAATGCTGAGGTCACTATGCTGAGGTGCTATTGCTGAGGTCACAATGCTGAGGTCACAATGCTGAGGTCACAATGCTTAGGTCAAAATGCTGAGCTGCTATTGCTGAGGTCACAATGCTGAGGTCACAATGCTGAGGTCACAATGCTGATGTGCTATTGCTGAGGTGCTATTGCTGAGTTCACAATGCTGAGGTGCTATTGCTTAGGTGCTATTGCTAAGGTCACAATGCTGAGGTGCTATTGCTGAGGTCACAATACTGAGGTGCTATTGCTGAGGTGCTATTTCTGACTTCACAATGCTGAGGTGCTATTGCTGAGGTCACAATGCTGAGGTCACAATGCTGAGGTGCTATTGCTGAGGTCACAATTCTGAGCTCACAATGCTGAGGTGCTACTGCTGAGGTGCTATTGCTGAAGTCACAATGCTGAGGTGCTATTGCTGAGGTAACAATGCTGAGGTGCTATTGCTGAGGTGCTATTGCTGAGGTCACAATGCTGACGTGTTATTGCTGAGGTCACAATGCTGAGGTGCTATTGCTGAGGTCACAATGCTGTGGTCAATATGCTGATGTCACAATGCTGAGGTCACACTGCTGAGGTGCTATTGCTGAGGTCAGAATGCTGAAGTGCTATTGCTGTGGTCAAAATGCTGTGGTCACATTGCTGAGCTCACAATGCTGAGGTGTTATTGCTGAGGTCGCAATGCTGAGGTCAAAATGCTGAGGTACTATTGCTGAGGTTTTATTGCTGAGGTGCTATTGATGAGGTGCTATTGCTGTGGTCACAATGCTGAGGTCACAATGCTGAGGTGCTATTGCTGAGATGCTATTGATGAGGTGCTATTGCTGAGGTCACAATGGTGAGGTGCTATTTCTGAGGTGCTATTGCTGAGGTGCTAATACTGAGGTCACAATACTGAGGTCACAATGCTGAGGTCACAATGCTGAGGTGCTATACCTGAGGTCACACTGCTGAGGGGCTATTGCTGAGGTGCTATTGCTGAGGTGCTAATACTGAGGTCACAATGCTGAGGTCACAATGCTGAGGTCACAATGCTGAGGTGCTATTCCTGAGGTCACACTGCTGAGGTGCTATTGCTGAGGTGCTATTGCTGAGTTCACAATGCTGAGGTCACAATGCTGAGGTCACTATGCTGAGGTGCTATTGCTGAGGTCACAATGCTGTGGTCAAAATGCTGAAGTCACAATGCTGAGGTGCTATTGCTGAGGTGCTATTGCTGAGGTCACAATTCTGAGGTGCTATTGCTGAGGTGCTATTGCTGAGGTCACAATGCTGAGGTCACTATGCTGAGGTCACTATGCTGAGGTCACAATTCTGAGGGCACAATGCTGAGGGCACAATACTGAGGTGTTAATGCTGAGGAGCTATTGCTGATGTCACAGTGCTGAGGTGCTATTGCTGAGGTCACAATGCTGAGGTGCTATTGCTCAGGTGCTATTGCTGAGGTGCTATTACTTTGGTCACAATGCTAAGGTCACAATGTTGACATGCTATTGCTGACGTCAAAATGCTGAGGTCACTATGCTGAGGTCACAATGCTGAGGTCACAATGCTGAGGTCACTATGCTGAGGTCACAATGCTGAGGTGCTATTGCTGAGGTCACAATGCTGAGGTGCTATTTCTGATGTGCTAATGCTGAGGTCACAATGCTGAGGTGCTCTTGCTGAGGTGCTATTGCTGAGGTCACAGTGCTGAGGTGCTATTCCTGTGGTCACAATGCTGAGGTTACAATGCTGAGTTGCTATTGCTGAGGTCACAATGCTGAGGTCACAATGCTGAGGTGCTATTGCTGAGGTGCTATTGCTGAGGTCACAATGCGGAGGTGCTATTTCTGAGGTGTTATTGCTGAGGTCACAATGCTCAGGTCACAATGCTGAGGTCACTATGCTGAGGTGCTATTGCTGAGGTCACAATGCTGAGGTCACAATGCTGAGGTGCTATTGCTGAGGTCACAATGCTGAGGTGCTATTTCTGATGTGCTAATGCTGAGGTCACAATGCTGAGGTGCTCTTGCTGAGGTGCTATTGCTCAGGTCACAGTGCTGAGGTGCTATTCCTGTGGTCACAATGCTGAGGTTACAATGCTGAGTTGCTATTGCTGAGGTCACAATGCTGAGGTCACAATGCTGAGGTGCTATTGCTGAGGTGCTATTGCTGAGGTCACAATGCGGAGGTGCTATTTCTGAGGTGTTATTGCTGAGGTCACAATGCTCAGGTCACAATGCTGAGGTCACTATGCTGAGGTGCTATTGCTGAGGTCACAATGCTGAGGTCACAATGCTGAGGTCACAATGCTTAGGTCAAAATGCTGAGGTCACAATGCTGAGGTGCTATTGCTGAGGTGCTATTGCTGAGTTCACAATGCTGAGGTGCTATTGCTTAGGTGCTATTGCTGAGGTCACAATGCTGAGGTGCTATTGGTGAGGTCACAATACTGAGCTCACAATGCTGAGGTGCTACTGCTGAGGTGCTGTTGCTGAGGTCACAATGCTGAGGTGCTATTGCTGAGGTCACAATGCTGAGGTCACAATGCTGAGGTCACAATGCTGAGGTGCTATTGCTTAGGTGCTATTGCTGAGGTCACAATGCTGAGGTGCTATTGGTGAGGTCACAATACTGAGCTCACAATGCTGAGGTGCTACTGCTGAGGTGCTGTTGCTGAGGTCACAATGCTGAGGTGCTATTGCTGAGGTCACAATTCTGAGCTCACAATGCTGAGGTGCTACTGCTGAGGTCACAATGCTGAGGTGCTCTTGCTGAGGTGCTATTGCTGAAGTCACAATGCTGAGGTGCTATTGCTGAGGTAACAATGCTGAGGTGCTATTGCTGAGGTGCTATTGCTGAGGTCACAAGGCTGACGTGCTATTGCTGAGGTCACAATGCTGAGGTGCTATTGCTGAGGTCACAATGCTGTGGTCAAAATGCTGATGTCACAATGCTGAGGTCACAATGCTGAGGTGTTATTGCTGAGCTGTTATTGCTGAGGTATTATTGCTGAGCTGCTATTGCTGAGGTCACAATTCTGAGGTCACAATGCTGAGGTCACAATGCTGAGCTCACTCTGCTGAGGTCACTATGCTGAGGTGCTATTGCTGAAGTCACAATGCTGAGGTCGCAATGCTGAGGTGCTATTGCTGAGGTCACAATGCTGAGGTCACAATGCTGAGGTCACAATGCTGAGGTGCTATTGCTGAGGTGTTGTTGCTGAGGTGTTATTGCTGAGGTGCTATTGCTGAGGTCACAATGCTGAGGTCACTAGGGTGAGGTCAATATGCTGAGGTGCTATTGCTGAGGTCACAATGCTGTGGTCACAATGCTGAGGTCACAATGCTGAGGTGCTATTGTTGAGGTCAGAATGCTGAGGTGCAATTGCAGATGTGCAATTGCTGAGGTGCTATTGCTGTGGTCACAATGCTGAGGTGCTATTGCTGAGGTGCTATTGCTGAGGTACTCTTGCTGAGCTGCTATTGCTGAGGTCACAATGTTGAGGTGCTATTGCTGTGGTCACAATGCTGAGGTGCTATTCCTGAGGTGCTATTGCTGTGGTCACAATGCTGAAGTGCTATTGCTGAGGTCACAATGCCGAGGTGCTATTGCTGAGGTGCTATTGCTGACGTCCCAATGCTGAGGTGCTATTGCTGAGGTCACAATGCTGTGGTCACAATGCTGAGGTGCTATTGCTGAGGTGCTATTGCTGAGGTGCTATTGCTGAGGTCACAATGCTGAGATGCTATTGCTGAGCTGCTATTGATGAGGTGTTATTGCTGAGGTGCTATTGCTGAGGTCACAATGCTGAGGTGCTGTTGCTGAGGTCACAATTCTGAGATCACAATGCTGAGGTGCTATTACTGAGGTGCTATTGCTGAGGTACACTTGCTGAGCTGCTATTGCTGAGGTCAAAATGCTGAGGTGCTATAGCTGAGGTCACAATGCTGAGGTGCTATTGCTAAGGTGCTATTGCTGTGGTCACAATGCTGAAGTGCTATTGCTGAGGTCACAATGCTGAGGTGCTGTTGCTGAGGGGCTATTGCTGAGGTGCTATTGCTGAGGTCACAATGCTGAGGTGCTATTGCTGAGGTGCTATTGCTGAGGTGTTAATGCTGAGGAGCTATTGCTGATGTCACAGTGCTGAGGTGCTATTGCTGAGGTCACAATGCTGAGGTGCTATTGCTCAGGTGCTATTGCTGAGGTGCTATTACTGAGGTCACAATGCTAAGGTCACAATGTTGACATGCTATTGCTGACGTCAAAATGCTGAGGTCACTATGCTGAGGTCACAATGCTGAGGTCACAATGCTGAGGTCACTATGCTGAGGTCACAATGCTGAGGTGCTATTGCTGAGGTCACAATGCTGAGGTGCTATTTCTGATGTGCTAATGCTGAGGTCACAATGCTGAGGTGCTCTTGCTGAGGTGCTATTGCTGAGGTCACAGTGCTGAGGTGCTATTGCTCAGGTCACAATGCTGAGGTGCTATTCCTGTGGTCACAATGCTGAGGTTACAATGCTGAGTTGCTATTGCTGAGGTCACAATGCTGAGGTCACAATGCTGAGGTGCTATTGCTGAGGTGCTATTGCTGAGGTCACAATGCGGAGGTGCTATTTCTGAGGTGTTATTGCTGAGGTCACAATGCTCAGGTCACAATGCTGAGGTCACTATGCTGAGGTGCTATTGCTGAGGTCACAATGCTGAGGTCACAATGCTGAGGTCACAATGCTTAGGTCAAAATGCTGAGCTGCTATTGCTGAGGTCACAATGCTGAGGTCACAATGCTGAGGTCACAATGCTGAGGTGCTATTGCTGAGGTGCTATTGCTGAGTTCACAATGCTGAGGTGCTATTGCTTAGGTGCTATTGCTGAGGTCACAATGCTGAGGTGCTATTGGTGAGGTCACAATACTGAGCTCACAATGCTGCGGTGCTACTGCTGAGGTGCTGTTGCTGAGGTCACAATGCTGAGGTGCTATTGCTGAGGTCACAATGCTGAGCTCACAATGCTGAGGTGCTACTGCTGAGGTCACAATGCTGAGGTGCTCTTGCTGAGGTGCTATTGCTGAAGTCACAATGCTGAGGTGCTATTGCTGAGGTAACAATGCTGAGGTGCTATTGCTGAGGTGCTATTGCTGAGGTCACAAGGCTGACGTGCTATTGCTGAGGTCACAATGCTGAGGTGCTATTGCTGAGGTCACAATGCTGTGGTCAAAATGCTGATGTCACAATGCTGAGGTCACAATGCTGAGGTGTTATTGCTGAGCTGTTATTGCTGAGGTATTATTGCTGAGCTGCTATTGCTGAGGTCACAATTCTGAGGTCACAATGCTGAGGTCACAATGCTGAGCTCACTATGCTGAGGTCACTATGCTGAGGTGCTATTGCTGAAGTCACAATGCTGAGGTCGCAATGCTGAGGTGCTATTGCTGAGGTCACAATGCTGAGGTCACAATGCTGAGGTCACAATGCTGAGGTGCTATTGCTGAGGTGCTATTGCTGAGGTCACAATGCTGAGGTGCTATTTCTGAGGTCACAATGCTGAGGTCACTATCCTGAGGTCACAATGCTGAGGTGCTATTGCTGAGGTGCTATTGCTGATGTCACAATGCTGAGGTGCTATTGCTGAGGTGCCATTGCTGAGGTCACAATGCTGAGGTGCTGTTGCTGAGGGGCTATAGCTGAGGTGCTATTACTGAGGTCACAACGCTGAGATGCTATTGCTGAGCTGCTATTGATGAGGTGTTATTGCTGAGGTGCTATTGCTGAGGTCATAATGCTGAGGTGCTATTGCTGAGGTCACAATGCTATGGTCACAATGCTGAGGTCACAATGCTGAGGTGCTATTGCTGAGGTCACAATGCTGAGGTGCTGTTGCTGAAGTCACAATGCTGAGATCACAATGCTGAGGTGCTATTACTGAGCTGCTATTCCTGAGGTCACAATGCTGAGGTGCTATTGCTGAGGTCACAATGCTGAGGTGCTATTGCTGAGGTGCTATTGCTGAGGTCACAATGCTAAGGTGCTATTGCTGAGGTGCTATTGCTGAGGTGTTATTGCTGAGGTCACAATGCTGAGGTGCTATTGCTGAGGTTTTATTGCTGAGGTCACAATGCTGAGGTCCTATTGCTGAGGTCACAATGCTGAGGTGCTATTGCTGAGGTCACTATGATGAGGTGCTCTTGCTGAGGTCACAATGCTGTGGTCACATTGCTGAGGTCACAATGCTGAGGGACTATTGCTGTGGTCACAATGCTGAGGTCATAATGCTGAGGTGCTATTGCTGAGGTTCTATGGATGAGGTGCTATTGCTGAGGTGTTATTGCTGAGGTCGCAATGCTGAGGTCACAATGCTGAGGTACTATTGCTGAGGTTTTATTACTGAGGTGCTATTGATGAGGTGCTATTGCTGTGGTCACAGTACTGAGGTCAAAATGCTGAGGTGCTATTGCTGAGATGCTATTGCTTATGTGCTATTGCTGAGGTGCTGTTGCTGAGGTCACAATGCTGAGGTGCTATTGCTGAGGTGCTATCGCTGAGGTCACAATGCTGAGGTCACAATGCTGAGGTCAAAATTCTAAGTTGCTATTGCTGAGGTCACAATGCTGAGGTGCTATTGCTGAGGTCACAATGCTGAGGTCACAATGCTGAGGTGCTATTGCTCAGGTGCTGTTGCTGGGTTCTATTGCTGAGGTACTATTGCTGACGTCACAATGCTGAGGGCCTATTGCTGAGGTCACAATGCTGAGGTCAATATGCTGAGGTCACTATGCTGAGGTCACAATGCTGAGGGCACAATGCTGAGGGCACAATGCTGAGGTGCTATTGCTGAGGTGCTATTGCTGAGGTCACATTGCTGAGGTAACAATGCTGAGGTGCTATTGCTGAGGTCACAATTCTGAGTTAACAATTCTGAGGTCACAATGCTGAGTTGCTTTTGCTGAGGTGCATTGCTGACGTCACAATGCTGAGTTCACAATGCTGAGGTGCTATTGCTGAGGTGCTGTTGCTGAGGTGTTATTGCTGAGGTGCTATTGCTGAGGTCACAATGCTGAGGTGCTATTGCTGAGGTGCTATTGCTGAGGTGCTATTGCTGAGGTCACAATGCTGAGGTGCTATTGCTGAGGTGCTATTGCTGAGGTGCTATTGCTGAGGTCACAATGATGAGGTGCTATTACTGAGGTGCTATTGCTGACGTGCTATTGCTGACGTGCTATTGCTGAGGTCACAATTCTGAGGTGATATTGCTGAGGTCACAATGCTGAGGTGCTATTCCTGAGGTCACACTGCTGAGGTGCTATTGCTGAGTTGCTATTGCTGAGGTCACAATGCTGAGATGCTATTGCTGAGGTCACAATGCTGAGGTGCTATTGCTGAGGTGCTATTGGTGACGTGCTATTGTTGAGGTCACAATGTTGAGGTGCTATTGCTGAGGTCACAATGCTGAGGTCACAATGCTGAGGTGCTATTACTGAGGTCACACTGCTGAGGTGCTATTGCTGAGGTGTTATTGCTGAGGTCACAATGCTGAAGTCACAATGCTGATGTCACTATGCTGAGGTCACTATGGTGAGGTGTTATTGCTGTGGCCACAATGCTGAGGTCACAATGTTGAGGTCACAATGCTGAGGTCACTATGCTGAAGTGCTGTTGCTGAGGTGCTGTTGCTGAGGTGCTCTTGCTGAGGTGCTATTGCTGTGGTCAAAATGCTGAGGTGCTTTTGCTGAGGTGCTTTTGCTGAGGTGCTATTGCTGAGGTCACAATGCTGAGGTCACAATGCTGAGGTGCTATTACTGAGGTCACAATGCTGAGGTGCTATTGCTGAGGTGCTATTGCTGAGGTGCTATTGCTGAGGTCACAATGCTGAGGTGCTGTTGCTGATGTCACAATGCTGAGGTGCTATTGCTGAGGTCACAATTCTGAGGTGCTCTTGCTGAGGTCACAATGCTGTGGTCACATTGCTGATGTAATATTGCTGAGGTTTTATTGCTGAGGTGCTATTGATGAGGTGCTATTGCTGTGGTCACAATGCTGACGTCACAATGATGAGGTGCTATTGCTGAGATGCTATTGCTGAAGTGCTATTGCTGAGGTGCTATTGCTGAGGTCACAATGCTGAGGTGACAATGCTGAGGTCACAATGCTAAGGTGCTATTGCTGAGGTGCTATGGCTGAGGTCACAATGCTGAGGTCAAAATTCTAAGGTGCTATTGCTGAGGAGCTGTTGCTGAGGTGCTCTTGCTGAGGTGCTATTGCTGAGGTCACAATGCTGATGTCAGAATTCTGAGGTCACAATGCTGAGGTGCTATTACTGAGGTGCTATTGCTGAGGTGCTATTGCTGACGTGCTATTGCTGAGGTCACAATGCTGAGGTGATATTGCTGAGGTCACAATGCTGAGGTGCTATTGCTGAGATGCTATTGCTGAGGTCACAATGCTGAGGTGCTTTTGCTGAGGTCACAATGCTGAGGTGCTATTGCTGAGGTGCTATTGCTGAGGTGGTTTTGCTGAGGTCACAAAGCTGAGGTGCTATTGCTGAGGTCACAATGCTGAGGTGCTATTGCTGAGGTCACAATGCTGAGGTGCTATTGCTGAGGTGCTATTGCTGAGGTCACAATGCTGAGATGTTATTGCTGAGTTGCTTTTGCTTAGGTCACAGTGCTGAGGTGGTATTGCTGAGGTCACAATGCTGAGGTGCTATTGTTGAGGTCACAATGCTGAGGTCACAATGCTGAGGTGCTATTATTACTCAGGTGCAGTTGCTGTGGTGCTATTGCTGAGGTGCTATTGCTGAGGTCACAATGTAGAGGTCCTATTGCTGAGGTCACAATGCTGAGGTCACAATGCTGAGGTCACAATGCTGAGGTATTATTGCTGATGTCACAATGCTGAGGTCACAATGCTGAGGTGCCATTGCTGAGGCTCTATTGCTGAGGTCACAATGCTGAGGTCACAATGCTGAGGTCACAATGCTGAGGTCACAATGCTGAGGTATTATTGCTGATGTCACAATGCTGAGGTCACAATGCTGAGGTGCTATTGCTGAGGTGCTATTGCTGAGGTCACAATGCTGAGGTCACAATGCTGAGTTAACAATGCTGAGATCACAATGCTGAGGTGCTATTGCTGAGGTGCATTGCTGACGTCACAATGCTGAGGTCACAATGCTGAGGTCACAATTCTGAGGTGCTATTTCTGAGGTGCATTGCTGACGTCACAATTCTGATGTCACAATGCTGAGGTCGCAATTCTGAGGTGCTATTGCTGAGGTAACAATGCTGAGGTGCTATTTCTGAGGTGCTATTACTGACGTGCTATTGCTGACGTGCTATTGCTGAGGTCACAATTCTGAGGTGATATTGCTGAGGTCACAATGCTGAGGTGCTATTCCTGAGGTCACACTACAGAGGTGCTATTGCTGAGGTGCTATTCCTGAGATCACAATGCTGAGATGCTATTCCTGAGGTCACAATGCTGAGGTGCTATTGCTGAGGTGTTATTGCTGAGGTCACAATGGTGAAGTCACAATGCTGAGGTCACAATGCTGAGGTGCTATTTCTGAGGTCACAACGTTGAGGTCACAATGCTGAGGTCACAATGCTGAGGTGCTATTGCTGAGGTCACAATGCTGAGGTGCTATTGCTGAGGTCACACTGCTGAGGTGCTATTGCTGAGGTGTTATTGCTGAGGTCAGAATGCTGAAGTCACAATGCTGATGTCACTATGCTGAGGTCACTATGGTGAGGTGCTATTGCTGTGGCCACAATGCTGAGGTCACAATGTTGAGGTCACAATGCTGAGGTCACTATGCTGAGGTGCTATTGCTGAGGTGCTGTTTCTGAGGTCACAATGCTGAGGTCACAATGCTGAGGTGCTATTGCTGAGGTGCTATTGCTGAGGTCACAATGCTGAGGTCAGAATGCTGAAGTGCTATTGCTGTGGTCAAAATGCTGTGTTCACATTGCTGAGGTCACAATGCTGAGGTGCTATTGCTGAGGTCACAATGCTGAGGTCACTATGCTGAGGTGCTATTGCTGAGGTGCTAATACTGAGGTCACAATGCTGAGGTCACAATGCTGAGGTCACAATGCTGAGGTGCTATTCCTGAGGTCACACTGCTGAGGTGCTATTGCTGAGGTGCTATTGCTGAGGTCACAATGCTGAGGTCACAATGCTGAGGTCACTATGCTGAGGTGCTATTGCTGAGGTCACAATGCTGTGGTCAAAATGCTGAAGTCACAATGCTGAGGTGCTATTGCTGAGGTGCTATAGCTGAGGTCACAATTCTGAGGTGCTATTGCTGAGGTGCTATTGCTGAGGTCACAATGCTGAGGTCACTATGCTGAGGTCACTATGCTGAGGTCACAATTCTGAGGGCACAATGCTGAGGGCACAATACTGAGGTGTTAATGCTGAGGAGCTATTGCTGATGTCACAGTGCTGAGGTGCTATTGCTGAGGTCACAATGCTGAGGTGCTATTGCTCAGGTGCTATTGCTGAGGTGCTATTACTGAGGTCACAATGCTAAGGTCACAATGTTGACATGCTATTGCTGACGTCAAAATGCTGAGGTCACTATGCTGAGGTCACAATGCTGAGGTCACAATGCTGAGGTCACTATGCTGAGGTCACAATGCTGAGGTGCTATTGCTGAGGTCACAATGCTGAGGTGCTATTTCTGATGTGCTAATGCTGAGGTCACAATGCTGAGGTGCTCTTGCGGAGGTGCTATTGCTGAGGTCAAAGTGCTGAGGTGCTATTGCTCAGGTCACAATGCTGAGGTGCTATTCCTGTGGTCACAATGCTGAGGTTACAATGCTGAGTTGCTATTGCTGAGGTCACAATGCTGAGGTCACAATGCTGAGGTGCTATTGCTGAGGTGCTATTGCTGAGGTCACAATGCGGAGGTGCTATTTCTGAGGTGTTATTGCTGAGGTCACAATGCTCAGGTCACAATGCTGAGGTCACTATGCTGAGGTGCTATTGCTGAGGTCACAATGCTGAGGTCACAATGCTGAGGTCACAATGCTTAGGTCAAAATGCTGAGCTGCTATTGCTGAGGTCACAATGCTGAGGTCACAATGCTGAGGTCACAATGCTGAGGTGCTATTGCTGAGGTGCTATTGCTGAGTTCACAATGCTGAGGTGCTATTGCTTAGGTGCTATTGCTGAGGTCACAATGCTGAGGTGCTATTGGTGAGGTCACAATACTGAGCTCACAATGCTGAGGTGCTACTGCTGAGGTGCTGTTGCTGAGGTCACAATGCTGAGGTGCTATTGCTGAGGTCACAATGCTGAGCTCACAATGCTGAGGTGCTACTGCTGAGGTCACAATGCTGAGGTGCTCTTGCTGAGGTGCTATTGCTGAAGTCACAATGCTGAGGTGCTATTGCTGAGGTAACAATGCTGAGGTGCTATTGCTGAGGTGCTATTGCTGAGGTCACAAGGCTGACGTGCTATTGCTGAGGTCACAATGCTGAGGTGCTATTGCTGAGGTCACAATGCTGTGGTCAAAATGCTGATGTCACAATGCTGAGGTCACAATGCTGAGGTGTTATTGCTGAGCTGTTATTGCTGAGGTATTATTGCTGAGCTGCTATTGCTGAGGTCACAATTCTGAGGTCACAATGCTGAGGTCACAATGCTGAGCTCACTATGCTGAGGTCACTATGCTGAGGTGCTATTGCTGAAGTCACAATGCTGAGGTCGCAATGCTGAGGTGCTATTGCTGAGGTCACAATGCTGAGGTCACAATGCTGAGGTCACAATGCTGAGGTGCTATTGCTGAGGTGTTGTTGCTGAGGTGTTATTGCTGAGGTGCTATTGCTGAGGTCACAATGCTGAGGTCACTATGGTGAGGTCACTATGCTGAGGTGCTATTGCTGAGGTCACAATGCTGTGGTCACAATGCTGAGGTCACAATGCTGAGGTGCTATTGTTGAGGTCACAATGCTGAGGTGCAATTGCAGATGTGCAATTGCTGAGGTGCTATTGCTGTGGTCACAATGCTGAGGTGCTATTGCTGAGGTGCTATTGCTGAGGTACTCTTGCTGAGCTGCTATTGCTGAGGTCACAATGCTGAGGTGCTATTGCTGTGGTCACAATGCTGAGGTGCTATTCCTGAGGTGCTATTGCTGTGGTCACAATGCTGAAGTGCTATTGCTGAGGTCACAATGCCGAGGTGCTATTGCTGAGGTGCTATTGCTGACGTCACAATGCTGAGGTGCTATTGCTGAGGTCACAATGCTGTGGTCACAATGCTGAGGTGCTATTGCTGAGGTGCTATTGCTGAGGTGCTATTGCTGAGGTCACAATGCTGAGATGCTATTGATGAGCTGCTATTGATGAGGTGTTATTGCTGAGGTGCTATTGCTGAGGTCATAATGCTGAGGTGCTATTGCTGAGGTCACAATGCTATGGTCACAATGCTGAGGTCACAAGGCTGAGGTGCTCTTGCTGAGGTCACACTGCTGAGGTGCTATTGCTGAGGTGTTATTGCTGAGGTCAGAATGCTGAAGTCACAATGCTGATGTCACTATGCTGAGGTCACTATGGTGAGGTGCTATTGCTGTGGCCACAATGCTGAGGTCACAATGTTGAGGTCACAATGCTGAGGTCACTATGCTGAGGTGCTATTGCTGAGGTGCTGTTTCTGAGGTCACAATGCTGAGGTCACAATGCTGAGGTGCTATTGCTGAGGTGCTATTGCTGAGGTCACAATGCTGAGGTCAGAATGCTGAAGTGCTATTGCTGTGGTCAAAATGCTGTGTTCACATTGCTGAGGTCACAATGCTGAGGTGCTATTGCTGAGGTCACAATGCTGAGGTCACTATGCTGAGGTGCTATTGCTGAGGTGCTAATACTGAGGTCACAATGCTGAGGTCACAATGCTGAGGTCACAATGCTGAGGTGCTATTCCTGAGGTCACACTGCTGAGGTGCTATTGCTGAGGTGCTATTGCTGAGGTCACAATGCTGAGGTCACAATGCTGAGGTCACTATGCTGAGGTGCTATTGCTGAGGTCACAATGCTGTGGTCAAAATGCTGAAGTCACAATGCTGAGGTGCTATTGCTGAGGTGCTATAGCTGAGGTCACAATTCTGAGGTGCTATTGCTGAGGTGCTATTGCTGAGGTCACAATGCTGAGGTCACTATGCTGAGGTCACTATGCTGAGGTCACAATTCTGAGGGCACAATGCTGAGGGCACAATACTGAGGTGTTAATGCTGAGGAGCTATTGCTGATGTCACAGTGCTGAGGTGCTATTGCTGAGGTCACAATGCTGAGGTGCTATTGCTCAGGTGCTATTGCTGAGGTGCTATTACTGAGGTCACAATGCTAAGGTCACAATGTTGACATGCTATTGCTGACGTCAAAATGCTGAGGTCACTATGCTGAGGTCACAATGCTGAGGTCACAATGCTGAGGTCACTATGCTGAGGTCACAATGCTGAGGTGCTATTGCTGAGGTCACAATGCTGAGGTGCTATTTCTGATGTGCTAATGCTGAGGTCACAATGCTGAGGTGCTCTTGCGGAGGTGCTATTGCTGAGGTCAAAGTGCTGAGGTGCTATTGCTCAGGTCACAATGCTGAGGTGCTATTCCTGTGGTCACAATGCTGAGGTTACAATGCTGAGTTGCTATTGCTGAGGTCACAATGCTGAGGTCACAATGCTGAGGTGCTATTGCTGAGGTGCTATTGCTGAGGTCACAATGCGGAGGTGCTATTTCTGAGGTGTTATTGCTGAGGTCACAATGCTCAGGTCACAATGCTGAGGTCACTATGCTGAGGTGCTATTGCTGAGGTCACAATGCTGAGGTCACAATGCTGAGGTCACAATGCTTAGGTCAAAATGCTGAGCTGCTATTGCTGAGGTCACAATGCTGAGGTCACAATGCTGAGGTCACAATGCTGAGGTGCTATTGCTGAGGTGCTATTGCTGAGTTCACAATGCTGAGGTGCTATTGCTTAGGTGCTATTGCTGAGGTCACAATGCTGAGGTGCTATTGGTGAGGTCACAATACTGAGCTCACAATGCTGAGGTGCTACTGCTGAGGTGCTGTTGCTGAGGTCACAATGCTGAGGTGCTATTGCTGAGGTCACAATGCTGAGCTCACAATGCTGAGGTGCTACTGCTGAGGTCACAATGCTGAGGTGCTCTTGCTGAGGTGCTATTGCTGAAGTCACAATGCTGAGGTGCTATTGCTGAGGTAACAATGCTGAGGTGCTATTGCTGAGGTGCTATTGCTGAGGTCACAAGGCTGACGTGCTATTGCTGAGGTCACAATGCTGAGGTGCTATTGCTGAGGTCACAATGCTGTGGTCAAAATGCTGATGTCACAATGCTGAGGTCACAATGCTGAGGTGTTATTGCTGAGCTGTTATTGCTGAGGTATTATTGCTGAGCTGCTATTGCTGAGGTCACAATTCTGAGGTCACAATGCTGAGGTCACAATGCTGAGCTCACTATGCTGAGGTCACTATGCTGAGGTGCTATTGCTGAAGTCACAATGCTGAGGTCGCAATGCTGAGGTGCTATTGCTGAGGTCACAATGCTGAGGTCACAATGCTGAGGTCACAATGCTGAGGTGCTATTGCTGAGGTGTTGTTGCTGAGGTGTTATTGCTGAGGTGCTATTGCTGAGGTCACAATGCTGAGGTCACTATGGTGAGGTCACTATGCTGAGGTGCTATTGCTGAGGTCACAATGCTGTGGTCACAATGCTGAGGTCACAATGCTGAGGTGCTATTGTTGAGGTCACAATGCTGAGGTGCAATTGCAGATGTGCAATTGCTGAGGTGCTATTGCTGTGGTCACAATGCTGAGGTGCTATTGCTGAGGTGCTATTGCTGAGGTACTCTTGCTGAGCTGCTATTGCTGAGGTCACAATGCTGAGGTGCTATTGCTGTGGTCACAATGCTGAGGTGCTATTCCTGAGGTGCTATTGCTGTGGTCACAATGCTGAAGTGCTATTGCTGAGGTCACAATGCCGAGGTGCTATTGCTGAGGTGCTATTGCTGACGTCACAATGCTGAGGTGCTATTGCTGAGGTCACAATGCTGTGGTCACAATGCTGAGGTGCTATTGCTGAGGTGCTATTGCTGAGGTGCTATTGCTGAGGTCACAATGCTGAGATGCTATTGATGAGCTGCTATTGATGAGGTGTTATTGCTGAGGTGCTATTGCTGAGGTCATAATGCTGAGGTGCTATTGCTGAGGTCACAATGCTATGGTCACAATGCTGAGGTCACAAGGCTGAGGTGCTCTTGCTGAGGTCACAATGCTGAGGTGCTGTTGCTGAGGTCACAATTCTGAGATCACAATGCTGAGGTGCTATTACTGAGGTGCTATTGCTGAGGTACACTTGCTGAGCTGCTATTGCTGAGGTCAAAATGCTGAGGTGCTATAGCTGAGGTCACAATGCTGAGGTGCTATTGCTAAGGTGCTATTGCTGTGGTCACAATGCTGAAGTGCTATTGCTGAGGTCACAATGCTGAGGTGCTGTTGCTGAGGGGCTATTGCTGAGGTGCTATTGCTGAGGTCACAATGCTGAGGTGCTATTGCTGAGGTGCTATTGCTGAGGTGTTAATGCTGAGGAGCTATTGCTGATGTCACAGTGCTGAGGTGCTATTGCTGAGGTCACAATGCTGAGGTGCTATTGCTCAGGTGCTATTGCTGAGGTGCTATTACTGAGGTCACAATGCTAAGGTCACAATGTTTACATGCTATTGCTGACGTCAAAATGCTGAGGTCACTATGCTGAGGTCACAATGCTGAGGTCACAATGCTGAGGTCACTATGCTGAGGTCACAATGCTGAGGTGCTATTGCTGAGGTCACAATGCTGAGGTGCTATTTCTGATGTGCTAATGCTGAGGTCACAATGCTGAGGTGCTCTTGCTGAGGTGCTATTGCTGAGGTCACAGTGCTGAGGTGCTATTGCTCAGGTCACAATGCTGAGGTGCTATTCCTGTGGTCACAATGCTGAGGTTACAATGCTGAGTTGCTATTGCTGAGGTCACAATGCTGAGGTCACAATGCTGAGGTGCTATTGCTGAGGTGCTATTGCTGAGGTCACAATGCGGAGGTGCTATTTCTGAGGTGTTATTGCTGAGGTCAAAATGCTCAGGTCACAATGCTGAGGTCACTATGCTGAGGTGCTATTGCTGAGGTCACAATGCTGAGGTCACAATGCTGAGGTCACAATGCTTAGGTCAAAATGCTGAGCTGCTATTGCTGAGGTCACAATGCTGAGGTCACAATGCTGAGGTCACAATGCTGAGGTGCTATTGCTGAGGTGCTATTGCTGAGTTCACAATGCTGAGGTGCTATTGCTTAGGTGCTATTGCTGAGGTCACAATGCTGAGGTGCTATTGGTGAGGTCACAATACTGAGCTCACAATGCTGAGGTGCTACTGCTGAGGTGCTGTTGCTGAGGTCACAATGCTGAGGTGCTATTGCTGAGGTCACAATGCTGAGCTCACAATGCTGAGGTGCTCTTGCTGAGGTGCTATTGCTGAAGTCACAATGCTGAGGTGCTATTGCTGAGGTAACAATGCTGAGGTGCTATTGCTGAGGTGCTATTGCTGAGGACACAAGGCTGACGTGCTATTGCTGAGGTCACAATGCTGAGGTGCTATTGCTGAGGTCACAATGCTGTGGTCAAAATGCTGATGTCACAATGCTGAGGTCACAATGCTGAGGTGTTATTGCTGAGCTGTTATTGCTGAGGTATTATTGCTGAGCTGCTATTGCTGAGGTCACAATTCTGAGGTCACAATGCTGAGGTCACAATGCTGAGCTCACTATGCTGAGGTCACTATGCTGAGGTGCTATTGCTGAAGTCACAATGCTGAGGTCGCAATGCTGAGGTGCTATTGCTGAGGTCACAATGCTGAGGTCACAATGCTGAGGTCACAATGCTGAGGTGCTATTGCTGAGGTGTTGTTGCTGAGGTGTTATTGCTGAGGTGCTATTGCTGAGGTCACAATGCTGTGGTCACAATGCTGAGGTCACAATGCTGAGGTGCTATTGTTGAGGTCAGAATGCTGAGGTGCAATTGCAGATGTGCAATTGCTGAGGTGCTATTGCTGTGGTCACAATGCTGAGGTGCTATTGCTGAGGTGCTATTGCTGAGGTACTCTTGCTGAGCTGCTATTGCTGAGGTCACAATGTTGAGGTGCTATTGCTGTGGTCACAATGCTGAGGTGCTATTCCTGAGGTGCTATTGCTGTGGTCACAATGCTGAAGTGCTATTGCTGAGGTCACAATGCCGAGGTGCTATTGCTGAGGTGCTATTGCTGACGTCACAATGCTGAGGTGCTATTGCTGAGGTCACAATGCTGTGGTCACAATGCTGAGGTGCTATTGCTGAGGTGCTATTGCTGAGGTGCTATTGCTGAGGTCACAATGCTGAGATGCTATTGCTGAGCTGCTATTGATGAGGTGTTATTGCTGAGGTGCTATTGCTAAGGTGCTATTGATGTGGTCACAATGCTGAAGTGCTATTGTTGAGGTCACAATGCTGAGGTGCTGTTGCTGAGGGGCTATTGCTGAGGTGCTATTGCTGAGGTCACAATGCTGAGGTGCTATTGCTGAGGTGCTATTGCTGAGGTGTTAATGCTGAGGAGCTATTGCTGATGTCACAGTGCTGAGGTGCTATTGCTGAGGTCACAATGCTGAGGTGCTATTGCTCAGGTGCTATTGCTGAGGTGCTATTACTGAGGTCACAATGCTAAGGTCACAATGTTGACATGCTATTGCTGACGTCAAAATGCTGAGGTCACTATGCTGAGGTCACAATGCTGAGGTCACAATGCTGAGGTCACTATGCTGAGGTCACAATGCTGAGGTGCTATTGCTGAGGTCACAATGCTGAGGTGCTATTGCTGAGGTCACAATGCTGAGGTGCTATTTCTGATGTGCTAATGCTGAGGTCACAATGCTGAGGTGCTCTTGCTGAGGTGCTGTTGCTGAGGTCACAGTGCTGAGGTGCTATTGCTCAGGTCACAATGCTGAGGTGCTATTCCTGTGGTCACAATGCTGAGGTTACAATGCTGAGTTGCTATTGCTGAGGTCACAATGCTGAGGTCACAATGCTGAGGTGCTATTGCTGAGGTGCTATTGCTGAGGTCACAATGCGGAGGTGCTATTTCTGAGGTGTTATTGCTGAGGTCACAATGCTCAGGTCACAATGCTGAGGTCACTATGCTGAGGTGCTATTGCTGAGGTCACAATGCTGAGGTCACAATGCTGAGGTCACAATGCTTAGGTCAAAATGCTGAGCTGCTATTGCTGAGGTCACAATGCTGAGGTCAAAATGCTGAGGTCACAATGCTGAGGTGCTATTGCTGAGGTGCTATTGCTGAGTTCACAATGCTGAGGTGCTATTGCTTAGGTGCTATTGCTGAGGTCACAATGCTGAGGTGCTATTGGTGAGGTCACAATACTGAGCTCACAATGCTGAGGTGCTACTGCTGAGGTGCTGTTGCTGAGGTCACAATGCTGAGGTGCTATTGCTGAGGTCACAATGCTGAGCTCACAATGCTGAGGTGCTACTGCTGAGGTCACAATGCTGAGGTGCTCTTGCTGAGGTGCTATTGCTGAAGTCACAATGCTGAGGTGCTATTGCTGAGGTAACAATGCTGAGGTGCTATTGCTGAGGTGCTATTGCTGAGGTCACAAGGCTGACGTGCTATTGCTGAGGTCACAATGCTGAGGTGCTATTGCTGAGGTCACAATGCTGTGGTCAAAATGCTGATGTCACAATGCTGAGGTCACAATGCTGAGGTGTTATTGCTGAGCTGTTATTGCTGAGGTATTATTGCTGAGCTGCTATTGCTGAGGTCACAATTCTGAGGTCACAATGCTGAGGTCACAATGCTGAGCTCACTATGCTGAGGTCACTATGCTGAGGTGCTATTGCTGAAGTCACAATGCTGAGGTCGCAATGCTGAGGTGCTATTGCTGAGGTCACAATGCTGAGGTCACAATGCTGAGGTCACAATGCTGAGGTGCTATTGCTGAGGTGCTATTGCTGAGGTCACAATGCTGAGGTGCTATTTCTGAGGTGTTATTGCTGAGGTCACAATGCTCAGGTCACAATGCTGAGGTGCTATTGCTGAGGTGCTATTGCTGATGTCACAATGCTGAGGTGCTATTGCTGAGGTGCCATTGCTGAGGTCACAATGCTGAGGTGCTATTGCTGAGGGGCTATAGCTGAGGTGCTATTACTGAGGTCACAACGCTGAGATGCTATTGCTGAGCTGCTATTGATGAGGTGTTATTGCTGAGGTGCTATTGCTGAGGTCATAATGCTGAGGTGCTATTGCTGAGGTCACAATGCTATGGTCACAATGCTGAGGTCACAATGCTGAGGTGCTATTGCTGAGGTCACAATGCTGAGGTGCTGTTGCTGAAGTCACAATGCTGAGATCACAATGCTGAGGTGCTATTACTGAGCTGCTATTCCTGAGGTCACAATGCTGAGGTGCTATTGCTGAGGTCACAATGCTGAGGTGCTATTGCTGAGGTGCTATTGCTGAGGTCACAATGCTGAGGTGCTATTGCTGAGGTGCTATTGCTGAGGTGTTATTGCTGAGGTCACAATGCTGAGGTGCTATTGCTGAGGTTTTATTGCTGAGGTCACAATGCTGAGGTCCTATTGCTGAGGTCACAATGCTGAGGTGCTATTGCTGAGGTCACTATGATGAGGTGCTCTTGCTGAGGTCACAATGCTGTGGTCACATTGCTGAGGTCACAATGCTGAGGGACTATTGCTGTGGTCACAATGCTGAGGTCATAATGCTGAGGTGCTATTGCTGAGGTTCTATGGATGAGGTGCTATTGCTGAGGTGTTATTGCTGAGGTCGCAATGCTGAGGTCATAATGCTGAGGTACTATTGCTGAGGTTTTATTACTGAGGTGCTATTGATGAGGTGCTATTGCTGTGGTCACAGTACTGAGGTCACAATGCTGAGGTGCTATTGCTGAGGTCACAATTCTGAGGTGATATTGCTGAGGTCACAATGCTGAAGTGCTATTCCTGAGGTCACACTGCTGAGGTGCTATTGCTGAGTTGCTATTGCTGAGGTCACAATGCTGAGATGCTATTGCTGAGGTCACAATGCTGAGGTGCTATTGCTGAGGTGCTATTGGTGACGTGCTATTGTTGAGGTCACAATGTTGAGGTGCTATTGCTGAGGTCACAATGCTGAGGTCACAATGCTGAGGTGCTATTGCTGAGGTCACACTGCTGAGGTGCTATTGCTGAGGTGTTATTGTTGAGGTCACAATGCTGAAGTCACAATGCTGATGTCACTATGCTGAGGTCACTATGGTGAGGTGTTATTGCTGTGGCCACAATGCTGAGGTCACAATGTTGAGGTCACAATGCTGAGGTCACTATGCTGAAGTGCTGTTGCTGAGGTGCTGTTGCTGAGGTGCTATTGCTGAGGTCACAATGCTGAGGTCACAATGCTGAGATGCTATTACTGAGGTCACAATGCTGAGGTGCTATTGCTGAGGTGCTATTGCTGAGGTGCTATTGCTGAGGTGCTATTGCTGAGGTCACAATGCTGAGGTGCTGTTGCTGATGTCACAATGCTGAGGTGCTATTGCTGAGGTCACAATTCTGAGGTGCTCTTGCTGAGGTCACAATGCTGTGGTCACATTGCTGATGTAATATTGCTGAGGTTTTATTGCTGAGGTGCTATTGATGAGGTGCTATTGCTGTGGTCACAATGCTGACGTCACAATGCTGAGGTGCTATTGCTGAGATGCTATTGCTGAAGTGCCATTGTTGAGGTGCTATTGCTGAGGTCACAATGCTGAGGTGACAATGCTGAGGTCAGAATGCTAAGGTGCTATTGCTGAGGTGCTATGGCTGAGGTCACAATGCTGAGGTCACAATGCTGAGGTCAAAATTCTAAGGTGCTATTGCTGAGGAGCTGTTGCTGAGGTGCTCTTGCTGAGGTGCTATTGCTGAGGTCACAATGCTGATGTCAGAATTCTGTGGTCACAATGCTGAGGTGCTATTACTGAGGTGCTATTGCTGAGGTGCTATTGCTGACGTGCTATTGCTGAGGTCACAATGCTGAGGTGATATTGCTGAGGTCACAATGCTGAGGTGCTATTGCTGAGATGCTATTGCTGAGGTCACAATGCTGAGGTGCTTTTGCTGAGGTCACAATGCTGAGGTGCTATTGCTGAGGTGCTATTGCTGAGGTGGTTTTGCTGAGGTCACAAAGCTGAGGTGCTATTGCTGAGGTCACAATGCTGAGGTGCTATTGCTGAGGTCACAATGCTGAGGTGCTATTGCTGAGGTGCTATTGCTGAGGTCACAATGCTGAGATGTTATTGCTGAGTTGCTTTTGCTTAGGTCACAGTGCTGAGGTGGTATTGCTGAGGTCACAATGCTGAGGTGCTATTGTTGAGGTCACAATGCTGAGGTCACAATGCTGAGGTGCTATTATTACTCAGGTGCAGTTGCTGTGGTGCTATTTCTGAGGTGCTATTGCTGAGGTCACAATGCTGAGGTCCTATTGCTGAGGTCACAATGCTGAGGTCACAATGCTGAGGTCACAATGCTGAGGTCACAATGCTGAGGTATTATTGCTGATGTCACAATGCTGAGGTCACAATGCTGAAGTGCCATTGCTGAGGTTCTATTGCTGAGGTCACAATGCTGAGGTCACAATGCTGAGGTCACAATGCTGAGGTCACAATGCTGAGGTATTATTGCTGATGTCACAATGCTGAGGTCACAATGCTGAGGTGCTATTGCTGAGGTGCTGTTGCTGAGGTCACAATGCTGAGGTCACAATGCTGAGTTAACAATGCTGAGATCACAATGCTGAGGTGCTATTGCTGAGGTGCATTGCTGACGTCACAATGCTGAGGTCACAATGCTGAGGTCACAATTCTGAGGTGCTATTTCTGAGGTGCATTGCTGACGTCACAATTCTGATGTCACAATGCTGAGGTCGCAATTCTGAGGTGCTATTGCTGAGGTAACAATGCTGAGGTGCTATTACTGAGGTGCTATTACTGACGTGCTATTGCTGACGTGCTATTGCTGAGGTCACAATTCTGAGGTGATATTGCTGAGGTCACAATGCTGAGGTGCTATTCCTGAGGTCACACTACAGAGGTGCTATTGCTGAGGTGCTATTCCGCAGATCACAATGCTGAGATGCTATTCCTGAGGTCACAATGCTGAGGTGCTATTGCTGAGGTGTTATTGCTGAGGTCACAATGGTGAAGTCACAATGCTGAGGTCACAATGCTGAGGTGCTATTTCTGAGGTCACAACGTTGAGGTCACAATGCTGAGGTCACAATGCTGAGGTGCTATTGCTGAGGTCACAATGCTGAGGTGCTATTGCTGAGGTCACACTGCTGAGGTGCTATTGCTGAGGTGTTATTGCTGAGGTCAGAATGCTGAAGTCACAATGCTGATGTCACTATGCTGAGGTCACTATGGTGAGGTGCTATTGCTGTGGCCACAATGCTGAGGTCACAATGTTGAGGTCACAATGCTGAGGTCACTATGCTGAGGTGCTATTGCTGAGGTGCTGTTGCTGAGGTCACAATGCTGAGGTGCTATTGCTGAGGTGCTATTTCTGAGGTCACAATGCTGAGGTCCTATTTCTGAGGTCACAATTCTGAGGTGCAATTGCTGAGGTCAGAATGCTGAAGTGCTATTGCTGTGGTCAAAATGCTGTGGTCACATTGCTGAGGTCACAATGCTGAGGTGCTATTGCTGAGGTCACAATGCTGAGGTCACTATGCTGAGGTGCTATTGCTGAGGTTCTATGGATGAGGTGCTATTGCTGAGGTGTTATTGCTGAGGTCCCAATGCTGAGGTCAAAATGCTGAGGTACTATTGCTGAGGTTTTATTGCTGAGGTGCTATTGATGAGGTGCTATTGCTGTGGTCACAATGCTGTGGTCACAATGCTGAGGTGCTATTGCTGAGATGCTATTGATGAGGTGCTATTGCTGAGGTCACAATGGTGAGGTGCTATTTCTGAGGTGCTATTGCTGAGGTGCTAATACTGAGGTCACAATGCTGAGGTCACAATGCTGAGGTCACAATGCTGAGGTGCTATTCCTGAGGTCACACTGCTGAGGGGCTATTGCTGAGGTGCTATTGCTGAGGTGCTAATACTGAGGTCACAATGCTGAGGTCACAATGCTGAGGTCACAATGCTGAGGTGCTATTCCTGAGGTCACAATGCTGAGGTGCTATTGTTGAGGTCCTATTGCTGAGGTCACAATGTTGAGGTCACAATGCTGAGGTCACTATGCTGAGGTGCTATTGCTGAGGTCACAATGCTGTGGTCAAAATGCTGAAGTCACAATGCTGAGGTGCTATTGCTGAGGTGCTATTGCTGAGGTCACAATTCTGAGGTGCTATTGCTGAGGTGCTATTGCTGAGGTCACAATGCTGAGGTCACTATGCTGAGGTCACTATGCTGAGGTCACAATTCTGAGGGCACAATGCTGTGGGCACAATACTGAGGTGTTAATGCTGAGGAGCTATTGCTGATGTCACAGTGCTGAGGTGCTATTGCTCAGGTGCTATTGCTGAGGTGCTATTACTGAGGTCACAATGCTAAGGTCACAATGTTGACATGCTATTGCTGACGTCAAAATGCTGAGGTCACTATGCTGAGGTCACAATGCTGAGGTCACAATGCTGAGGTCACTATGCTGATGTCACAATGCTGAGGTGCTATTCCTGAGGTCACAATGCTGAGGTGCTATTTCTGATGTGCTAATGCTGAGGTCACAATGCTGAGGTGCTATTTCTGATGTGCTAATGCTGAGGTCACAATGCTAAGGTGCTCTTGCTGAGGTGCTATTGCTGAGGTCACAGTGCTGAGGTGCTATTGCTCAGGTCACAATGCTGAGGTGCTATTCCTCTGGTCACAATGCTGAGGTTACAATGCTGAGTTGCTATTGCTGAGGTCACAATGCTGAGATCACAATGCTGAGTTGCTATTGCTGAGGTGTTATTGCTGAGGTCACAATGCTCAGGTCACAATGCTGAGGTCACTATGCTGAGGTGCTATTGCTGAGGTCAAAATGCTGAGGTCACAATGCTGAGGTCACAATGCTGAGGTCACAATGCTTAGGTCAAAATGCTGAGCTGCTATTGCTGAGGTCACAATGCTGAGGTCAAAAAGCTGAGGTCACAATGCTGAGGTGCTATTGCTGAGGTGCTATTGCTGAGTTCACAATGCTGAGGTGCTATTGCTTAGGTGCTATTGCTAAGGTCACAATGCTGTGGTGCTATTGCTGAGGTTACAATACTGAGGTGCTATTGCTGAGGTGCTATTTCTGACTTCACAATGCTGAGGTGCTATTGCTGAGGTGTTGTTGTTAAGGTCACAATGCTGAGGTGCTATTGCTGAGGTCACAATGCTGAGCTCACAATGCTGAGGTGCTACTGCTGAGGTCACAATGCAGAGGTGCTCTTGCTGAGGTGCTATTTTTGACTTCACAATGCTGAGGTGCTATTGCTGAGGTGCTATTGCTGAGGTGCTAATACTGAGGTCACAATGCTGAGGTCACAATGCTGAGGTCACAATGCTGAGGTGCTATTCCTGAGGTCACAATGCTGAGGTGCTATTGTTGAGGTCCTATTGCTGAGGTCACAATGCTGAGGTCACAATGCTGAGGTCACTATGCTGAGGTGCTATTGCTGAGGTCACAATGCTGTGGTCAAAATGCTGAAGTCACAATGCTGAGGTGCTATTGCTGAGGTGCTATTGCTGAGGTCACAATTCTGAGGTGCTATTGCTGAGGTGGTATTGCTGAGGTCACAATGCTGAGGTCACTATGCTGAGGTCACTATGCTGAGGTCACAATTCTGAGGGCACAATGCTGTGGGCACAATACTGAGGTGTTAATGCTGAGGAGCTATTGCTGATGTCACAGTGCTGAGGTGCTATTGCTGAGGTGCTATTTCTGACTTCGCAATGCTGAGGTGCTATTGATGAGGTGCTATTGCTGAGGTGCTAATACTGAGGTCACAATGCTGAGGTCACAATGCTGAGGTCACAATGCTGAGGTGCTATTCCTGAGGTCACAATGCTGAGGTGCTATTGTTGAGGTCCTATTGCTGAGGTCACAATGCTGAGGTCACAATGCTGAGGTCACTATGCTGAGGTGCTATTGCTGAGGTCACAATGCTGTGGTCAAAATGCTGAAGTCACAATGCTGAGGTGCTATTGCTGAGGTGCTATTGCTGAGGTCACAATTCTGAGGTGCTATTGCTGAGGTGGTATTGCTGAGGTCACAATGCTGAGGTCACTATGCTGAGGTCACTATGCTGAGGTCACAATTCTGAGGGCACAATTCTGTGGGCACAATACTGAGGTGTTAATGCTTTGGAGCTATTGCTGATGTCACAGTGCTGAGGTGCTATTGCTGAGGTCACAATGCTGAGGTGCTATTGCTCAGGTGCTATTGCTGAGGTGCTATTACTGAGGTCACAATGCTAAGGTCACAATGTTGACATGCTATTGCTGACGTCAAAATGCTGAGGTCACTATGCTGAGGTCACAATGCTGAGGTCACAATGCTGAGGTCACTATGCTGAGGTCACAATGCTGAGGTGCTATTCCTGAGGTCACAATGCTGAGGTGCTATTTCTGATGTGCTAATGCTGAGGTCACAATGCTGAGGTGCTATTTCTGATGTGCTAATGCTGAGGTCACAATGCTAAGTTTCTCTTGCTGAGGTGCTATTGCTGAGGTCACAGTGCTGAGGTGCTATTGCTCAGGTCACAATGCTGAGGTGCTATTCCTGTGGTCACAATGCTGAGGTTACAATGCTGAGTTGCTATTGCTGAGGTCACAATGCTGAGATCACAATACTGAGTTGCTATTGCTGAGGTGTTATTGCTGAGGTCACAATGCTCAGGTCACAATGCTGAGGTCACTATGCTGAGGTGCTATTGCTGAGGTCACAATGCTGAGGTCACAATGCTGAGGTCACAATGCTTAGGTCAAAATGCTGAGCTGCTATTGCTGAGGTCACAATGCTGAGGTCATAAAGCTGAGGTCACAATGCTGAGGTGCTATTGCTGAGGTGCTATTGCTGAGTTCACAATGCTGAGGTGCTATTGCTTAGGTGCTATTGCTAAGGACACAATGCTGTGGTGCTATTGCTGAGGTCACAATACTGAGGTGCTATTGCTGAGGTGCTATTTCTGACTTCACAATGCTGAGGTGCTATTGCTGAGGTGTTGTTGCTAAGGTCACAATGCTGAGGTGCTATTGCTGAGGTCACAATGCTGAGCTCACAATGCTGAGGTGCTACTGCTGAGGTCACAATGCTGAGGTGCTCTTGCTGAGGTGCTATTGCTGAAGTCACAATGCTGAGGTGTTATTGCTGAGCTGTTATTGCTGAGGTATTATTGCTGAGCTGCTATTGCTGAGGTCACAATTCTGAGGTCACAATGCTGAGGTCACAATGCTGAGCTCACTATGCTGAGTTCACTATGCTGAGGTGCTACTGCTGAGGTCACAATGCTGAGGTCGCAATGCTGAGGTGCTATTGCTGAGGTCACAATGCTGAGGTCACTATCCTGATGTCACAATGCTGAGGTGCTATTGCTGAGGTCACAATGCTGAGGTGCTATTGCTGAGGTGCTATTGCTGACGTCACAATGCTGAGGTGCTATTGCTGAGGTGCCATTGCTGAGGTCACAATGCTGAGGTGCTATTGCTGAGGGGCTATAGCTGAGGTGCTATTGCTGAGGTCACAACGCTGAGATGCTATTGCTGAGCTGCTATTGATGAGGTGTTATTGCTGAGGTGCTATTGCTGAGGTCATAATGCTGAGGTGCTATTGCTGAGGTCACAATGCTATGGTCACAATGCTGAGGTCACAATGCTGAGGTGCTATTGCTGAGGTCACAATGCTGAGGTGCTATTGCTGAGGTGCTATTGCTGAGGTCACAATGCTCAGGTGCTATTGCTGAGGTCACAATGCGGAGGTGTTATTGCTGTGGTGCTGTTGCTGAGGTCAAAATGCTGAGGTGTTATTGCTGTGGTGCTGTTGCTGAGGTCAAAATGCTGAGGTCACAATGCTGAGGTCACAATGCTGAGGTGTTATTGCTGAGCTGCTATTGCTGAGGTGTTACTGCTCAGGTGCTCTTGCTGAGGTCACAATGCTGAGGTGCTATTGCTGAGGTCACAATGCTGAGGTCACAATGCTGAGGTGCTATTGCTGAGGTGCTATTGCTGAGGTCACAATGCTGAGGTGCTATTGCTCAGGTGCTATTGCTGAGGTGCTATTACTGAGGTCACAATGCTAAGGTCACAATGTTGACATGCTATTGCTGACGTCAAAATGCTGAGGTCACTATGCTGAGGTCACAATGCTGAGGTCACAATGCTGAGGTCACTATGCTGAGGTCACAATGCTGAGGTGCTATTGCTGAGGTCACAATGCTGAGGTGCTATTGCTGAGGTCACAATGCTGAGGTGCTATTTCTGATGTGCTAATGCTGAGGTCACAATGCTGAGGTGCTCTTGCTGAGGTGCTGTTGCTGAGGTCACAGTGCTGAGGTGCTATTGCTCAGGTCACAATGCTGAGGTGCTATTCCTGTGGTCACAATGCTGAGGTTACAATGCTGAGTTGCTATTGCTGAGGTCACAATGCTGAGGTCACAATGCTGAGGTGCTATTGCTGAGGTGCTATTGCTGAGGTCACAATGCGGAGGTGCTATTTCTGAGGTGTTATTGCTGAGGTCACAATGCTCAGGTCACAATGCTGAGGTCACTATGCTGAGGTGCTATTGCTGAGGTCACAATGCTGAGGTCACAATGCTGAGGTCACAATGCTTAGGTCAAAATGCTGAGCTGCTATTGCTGAGGTCACAATGCTGAGGTCAAAATGCTGAGGTCACAATGCTGAGGTGCTATTGCTGAGGTGCTATTGCTGAGTTCACAATGCTGAGGTGCTATTGCTTAGGTGCTATTGCTGAGGTCACAATGCTGAGGTGCTATTGGTGAGGTCACAATACTGAGCTCACAATGCTGAGGTGCTACTGCTGAGGTGCTGTTGCTGAGGTCACAATGCTGAGGTGCTATTGCTGAGGTCACAATGCTGAGCTCACAATGCTGAGGTGCTACTGCTGAGGTCACAATGCTGAGGTGCTCTTGCTGAGGTGCTATTGCTGAAGTCACAATGCTGAGGTGCTATTGCTGAGGTAACAATGCTGAGGTGCTATTGCTGAGGTGCTATTGCTGAGGTCACAAGGCTGACGTGCTATTGCTGAGGTCACAATGCTGAGGTGCTATTGCTGAGGTCACAATGCTGTGGTCAAAATGCTGATGTCACAATGCTGAGGTCACAATGCTGAGGTGTTATTGCTGAGCTGTTATTGCTGAGGTATTATTGCTGAGCTGCTATTGCTGAGGTCACAATTCTGAGGTCACAATGCTGAGGTCACAATGCTGAGCTCACTATGCTGAGGTCACTATGCTGAGGTGCTATTGCTGAAGTCACAATGCTGAGGTCGCAATGCTGAGGTGCTATTGCTGAGGTCACAATGCTGAGGTCACAATGCTGAGGTCACAATGCTGAGGTGCTATTGCTGAGGTGCTATTGCTGAGGTCACAATGCTGAGGTGCTATTTCTGAGGTGCTATTGCTGAGGTCACAATGCTCAGGTCACAATGCTGAGGTGCTATTGCTGAGGTGCTATTGCTGATGTCACAATGCTGAGGTGCTATTGCTGAGGTGCCATTGCTGAGGTCACAATGCTGAGGTGCTATTGCTGAGGGGCTATAGCTGAGGTGCTATTACTGAGGTCACAACGCTGAGATGCTATTGCTGAGCTGCTATTGATGAGGTGTTATTGCTGAGGTGCTATTGCTGAGGTCATAATGCTGAGGTGCTATTGCTGAGGTCACAATGCTATGGTCACAATGCTGAGGTCACAATGCTGAGGTGCTATTGCTGAGGTCACAATGCTGAGGTGCTGTTGCTGAAGTCACAATGCTGAGATCACAATGCTGAGGTGCTATTACTGAGCTGCTATTCCTGAGGTCACAATGCTGAGGTGCTATTGCTGAGGTCACAATGCTGAGGTGCTATTGCTGAGGTGCTATTGCTGAGGTCACAATGCTGAGGTGCTATTGCTGAGGTGCTATTGCTGAGGTGTTATTGCTGAGGTCACAATGCTGAGGTGCTATTGCTGAGGTTTTATTGCTGAGGTCACAATGCTGAGGTCCTATTGCTGAGGTCACAATGCTGAGGTGCTATTGCTGAGGTCACTATGATGAGGTGCTCTTGCTGAGGTCACAATGCTGTGGTCACATTGCTGAGGTCACAATGCTGAGGGACTATTGCTGTGGTCACAATGCTGAGGTCATAATGCTGAGGTGCTATTGCTGAGGTTCTATGGATGAGGTGCTATTGCTGAGGTGTTATTGCTGAGGTCGCAATGCTGAGGTCATAATGCTGAGGTACTATTGCTGAGGTTTTATTACTGAGGTGCTATTGATGAGGTGCTATTGCTGTGGTCACAGTACTGAGGTCACAATGCTGAGGTGCTATTGCTGAGGTCACAATTCTGAGGTGATATTGCTGAGGTCACAATGCTGAAGTGCTATTCCTGAGGTCACACTGCTGAGGTGCTATTGCTGAGTTGCTATTGCTGAGGTCACAATGCTGAGATGCTATTGCTGAGGTCACAATGCTGAGGTGCTATTGCTGAGGTGCTATTGGTGACGTGCTATTGTTGAGGTCACAATGTTGAGGTGCTATTGCTGAGGTCACAATGCTGAGGTCACAATGCTGAGGTGCTATTGCTGAGGTCACACTGCTGAGGTGCTATTGCTGAGGTGTTATTGTTGAGGTCACAATGCTGAAGTCACAATGCTGATGTCACTATGCTGAGGTCACTATGGTGAGGTGTTATTGCTGTGGCCACAATGCTGAGGTCACAATGTTGAGGTCACAATGCTGAGGTCACTATGCTGAAGTGCTGTTGCTGAGGTGCTGTTGCTGAGGTGCTATTGCTGAGGTCACAATGCTGAGGTCACAATGCTGAGATGCTATTACTGAGGTCACAATGCTGAGGTGCTATTGCTGAGGTGCTATTGCTGAGGTGCTATTGCTGAGGTGCTATTGCTGAGGTCACAATGCTGAGGTGCTGTTGCTGATGTCACAATGCTGAGGTGCTATTGCTGAGGTCACAATTCTGAGGTGCTCTTGCTGAGGTCACAATGCTGTGGTCACATTGCTGATGTAATATTGCTGAGGTTTTATTGCTGAGGTGCTATTGATGAGGTGCTATTGCTGTGGTCACAATGCTGACGTCACAATGCTGAGGTGCTATTGCTGAGATGCTATTGCTGAAGTGCCATTGTTGAGGTGCTATTGCTGAGGTCACAATGCTGAGGTGACAATGCTGAGGTCAGAATGCTAAGGTGCTATTGCTGAGGTGCTATGGCTGAGGTCACAATGCTGAGGTCACAATGCTGAGGTCAAAATTCTAAGGTGCTATTGCTGAGGAGCTGTTGCTGAGGTGCTCTTGCTGAGGTGCTATTGCTGAGGTCACAATGCTGATGTCAGAATTCTGTGGTCACAATGCTGAGGTGCTATTACTGAGGTGCTATTGCTGAGGTGCTATTGCTGACGTGCTATTGCTGAGGTCACAATGCTGAGGTGATATTGCTGAGGTCACAATGCTGAGGTGCTATTGCTGAGATGCTATTGCTGAGGTCACAATGCTGAGGTGCTTTTGCTGAGGTCACAATGCTGAGGTGCTATTGCTGAGGTGCTATTGCTGAGGTGGTTTTGCTGAGGTCACAAAGCTGAGGTGCTATTGCTGAGGTCACAATGCTGAGGTGCTATTGCTGAGGTCACAATGCTGAGGTGCTATTGCTGAGGTGCTATTGCTGAGGTCACAATGCTGAGATGTTATTGCTGAGTTGCTTTTGCTTAGGTCACAGTGCTGAGGTGGTATTGCTGAGGTCACAATGCTGAGGTGCTATTGTTGAGGTCACAATGCTGAGGTCACAATGCTGAGGTGCTATTATTACTCAGGTGCAGTTGCTGTGGTGCTATTTCTGAGGTGCTATTGCTGAGGTCACAATGCTGAGGTCCTATTGCTGAGGTCACAATGCTGAGGTCACAATGCTGAGGTCACAATGCTGAGGTCACAATGCTGAGGTATTATTGCTGATGTCACAATGCTGAGGTCACAATGCTGAAGTGCCATTGCTGAGGTTCTATTGCTGAGGTCACAATGCTGAGGTCACAATGCTGAGGTCACAATGCTGAGGTCACAATGCTGAGGTATTATTGCTGATGTCACAATGCTGAGGTCACAATGCTGAGGTGCTATTGCTGAGGTGCTGTTGCTGAGGTCACAATGCTGAGGTCACAATGCTGAGTTAACAATGCTGAGATCACAATGCTGAGGTGCTATTGCTGAGGTGCATTGCTGACGTCACAATGCTGAGGTCACAATGCTGAGGTCACAATTCTGAGGTGCTATTTCTGAGGTGCATTGCTGACGTCACAATTCTGATGTCACAATGCTGAGGTCGCAATTCTGAGGTGCTATTGCTGAGGTAACAATGCTGAGGTGCTATTACTGAGGTGCTATTACTGACGTGCTATTGCTGACGTGCTATTGCTGAGGTCACAATTCTGAGGTGATATTGCTGAGGTCACAATGCTGAGGTGCTATTCCTGAGGTCACACTACAGAGGTGCTATTGCTGAGGTGCTATTCCGCAGATCACAATGCTGAGATGCTATTCCTGAGGTCACAATGCTGAGGTGCTATTGCTGAGGTGTTATTGCTGAGGTCACAATGGTGAAGTCACAATGCTGAGGTCACAATGCTGAGGTGCTATTTCTGAGGTCACAACGTTGAGGTCACAATGCTGAGGTCACAATGCTGAGGTGCTATTGCTGAGGTCACAATGCTGAGGTGCTATTGCTGAGGTCACACTGCTGAGGTGCTATTGCTGAGGTGTTATTGCTGAGGTCAGAATGCTGAAGTCACAATGCTGATGTCACTATGCTGAGGTCACTATGGTGAGGTGCTATTGCTGTGGCCACAATGCTGAGGTCACAATGTTGAGGTCACAATGCTGAGGTCACTATGCTGAGGTGCTATTGCTGAGGTGCTGTTGCTGAGGTCACAATGCTGAGGTGCTATTGCTGAGGTGCTATTTCTGAGGTCACAATGCTGAGGTCCTATTTCTGAGGTCACAATTCTGAGGTGCAATTGCTGAGGTCAGAATGCTGAAGTGCTATTGCTGTGGTCAAAATGCTGTGGTCACATTGCTGAGGTCACAATGCTGAGGTGCTATTGCTGAGGTCACAATGCTGAGGTCACTATGCTGAGGTGCTATTGCTGAGGTTCTATGGATGAGGTGCTATTGCTGAGGTGTTATTGCTGAGGTCCCAATGCTGAGGTCAAAATGCTGAGGTACTATTGCTGAGGTTTTATTGCTGAGGTGCTATTGATGAGGTGCTATTGCTGTGGTCACAATGCTGTGGTCACAATGCTGAGGTGCTATTGCTGAGATGCTATTGATGAGGTGCTATTGCTGAGGTCACAATGGTGAGGTGCTATTTCTGAGGTGCTATTGCTGAGGTGCTAATACTGAGGTCACAATGCTGAGGTCACAATGCTGAGGTCACAATGCTGAGGTGCTATTCCTGAGGTCACACTGCTGAGGGGCTATTGCTGAGGTGCTATTGCTGAGGTGCTAATACTGAGGTCACAATGCTGAGGTCACAATGCTGAGGTCACAATGCTGAGGTGCTATTCCTGAGGTCACAATGCTGAGGTGCTATTGTTGAGGTCCTATTGCTGAGGTCACAATGTTGAGGTCACAATGCTGAGGTCACTATGCTGAGGTGCTATTGCTGAGGTCACAATGCTGTGGTCAAAATGCTGAAGTCACAATGCTGAGGTGCTATTGCTGAGGTGCTATTGCTGAGGTCACAATTCTGAGGTGCTATTGCTGAGGTGCTATTGCTGAGGTCACAATGCTGAGGTCACTATGCTGAGGTCACTATGCTGAGGTCACAATTCTGAGGGCACAATGCTGTGGGCACAATACTGAGGTGTTAATGCTGAGGAGCTATTGCTGATGTCACAGTGCTGAGGTGCTATTGCTCAGGTGCTATTGCTGAGGTGCTATTACTGAGGTCACAATGCTAAGGTCACAATGTTGACATGCTATTGCTGACGTCAAAATGCTGAGGTCACTATGCTGAGGTCACAATGCTGAGGTCACAATGCTGAGGTCACTATGCTGATGTCACAATGCTGAGGTGCTATTCCTGAGGTCACAATGCTGAGGTGCTATTTCTGATGTGCTAATGCTGAGGTCACAATGCTGAGGTGCTATTTCTGATGTGCTAATGCTGAGGTCACAATGCTAAGGTGCTCTTGCTGAGGTGCTATTGCTGAGGTCACAGTGCTGAGGTGCTATTGCTCAGGTCACAATGCTGAGGTGCTATTCCTGTGGTCACAATGCTGAGGTTACAATGCTGAGTTGCTATTGCTGAGGTCACAATGCTGAGATCACAATGCTGAGTTGCTATTGCTGAGGTGTTATTGCTGAGGTCACAATGCTCAGGTCACAATGCTGAGGTCACTATGCTGAGGTGCTATTGCTGAGGTCAAAATGCTGAGGTCACAATGCTGAGGTCACAATGCTGAGGTCACAATGCTTAGGTCAAAATGCTGAGCTGCTATTGCTGAGGTCACAATGCTGAGGTCAAAAAGCTGAGGTCACAATGCTGAGGTGCTATTGCTGAGGTGCTATTGCTGAGTTCACAATGCTGAGGTGCTATTGCTTAGGTGCTATTGCTAAGGTCACAATGCTGTGGTGCTATTGCTGAGGTTACAATACTGAGGTGCTATTGCTGAGGTGCTATTTCTGACTTCACAATGCTGAGGTGCTATTGCTGAGGTGTTGTTGTTAAGGTCACAATGCTGAGGTGCTATTGCTGAGGTCACAATGCTGAGCTCACAATGCTGAGGTGCTACTGCTGAGGTCACAATGCAGAGGTGCTCTTGCTGAGGTGCTATTTTTGACTTCACAATGCTGAGGTGCTATTGCTGAGGTGCTATTGCTGAGGTGCTAATACTGAGGTCACAATGCTGAGGTCACAATGCTGAGGTCACAATGCTGAGGTGCTATTCCTGAGGTCACAATGCTGAGGTGCTATTGTTGAGGTCCTATTGCTGAGGTCACAATGCTGAGGTCACAATGCTGAGGTCACTATGCTGAGGTGCTATTGCTGAGGTCACAATGCTGTGGTCAAAATGCTGAAGTCACAATGCTGAGGTGCTATTGCTGAGGTGCTATTGCTGAGGTCACAATTCTGAGGTGCTATTGCTGAGGTGGTATTGCTGAGGTCACAATGCTGAGGTCACTATGCTGAGGTCACTATGCTGAGGTCACAATTCTGAGGGCACAATGCTGTGGGCACAATACTGAGGTGTTAATGCTGAGGAGCTATTGCTGATGTCACAGTGCTGAGGTGCTATTGCTGAGGTGCTATTTCTGACTTCGCAATGCTGAGGTGCTATTGATGAGGTGCTATTGCTGAGGTGCTAATACTGAGGTCACAATGCTGAGGTCACAATGCTGAGGTCACAATGCTGAGGTGCTATTCCTGAGGTCACAATGCTGAGGTGCTATTGTTGAGGTCCTATTGCTGAGGTCACAATGCTGAGGTCACAATGCTGAGGTCACTATGCTGAGGTGCTATTGCTGAGGTCACAATGCTGTGGTCAAAATGCTGAAGTCACAATGCTGAGGTGCTATTGCTGAGGTGCTATTGCTGAGGTCACAATTCTGAGGTGCTATTGCTGAGGTGGTATTGCTGAGGTCACAATGCTGAGGTCACTATGCTGAGGTCACTATGCTGAGGTCACAATTCTGAGGGCACAATTCTGTGGGCACAATACTGAGGTGTTAATGCTTTGGAGCTATTGCTGATGTCACAGTGCTGAGGTGCTATTGCTGAGGTCACAATGCTGAGGTGCTATTGCTCAGGTGCTATTGCTGAGGTGCTATTACTGAGGTCACAATGCTAAGGTCACAATGTTGACATGCTATTGCTGACGTCAAAATGCTGAGGTCACTATGCTGAGGTCACAATGCTGAGGTCACAATGCTGAGGTCACTATGCTGAGGTCACAATGCTGAGGTGCTATTCCTGAGGTCACAATGCTGAGGTGCTATTTCTGATGTGCTAATGCTGAGGTCACAATGCTGAGGTGCTATTTCTGATGTGCTAATGCTGAGGTCACAATGCTAAGTTTCTCTTGCTGAGGTGCTATTGCTGAGGTCACAGTGCTGAGGTGCTATTGCTCAGGTCACAATGCTGAGGTGCTATTCCTGTGGTCACAATGCTGAGGTTACAATGCTGAGTTGCTATTGCTGAGGTCACAATGCTGAGATCACAATACTGAGTTGCTATTGCTGAGGTGTTATTGCTGAGGTCACAATGCTCAGGTCACAATGCTGAGGTCACTATGCTGAGGTGCTATTGCTGAGGTCACAATGCTGAGGTCACAATGCTGAGGTCACAATGCTTAGGTCAAAATGCTGAGCTGCTATTGCTGAGGTCACAATGCTGAGGTCATAAAGCTGAGGTCACAATGCTGAGGTGCTATTGCTGAGGTGCTATTGCTGAGTTCACAATGCTGAGGTGCTATTGCTTAGGTGCTATTGCTAAGGACACAATGCTGTGGTGCTATTGCTGAGGTCACAATACTGAGGTGCTATTGCTGAGGTGCTATTTCTGACTTCACAATGCTGAGGTGCTATTGCTGAGGTGTTGTTGCTAAGGTCACAATGCTGAGGTGCTATTGCTGAGGTCACAATGCTGAGCTCACAATGCTGAGGTGCTACTGCTGAGGTCACAATGCTGAGGTGCTCTTGCTGAGGTGCTATTGCTGAAGTCACAATGCTGAGGTGTTATTGCTGAGCTGTTATTGCTGAGGTATTATTGCTGAGCTGCTATTGCTGAGGTCACAATTCTGAGGTCACAATGCTGAGGTCACAATGCTGAGCTCACTATGCTGAGTTCACTATGCTGAGGTGCTACTGCTGAGGTCACAATGCTGAGGTCGCAATGCTGAGGTGCTATTGCTGAGGTCACAATGCTGAGGTCACTATCCTGATGTCACAATGCTGAGGTGCTATTGCTGAGGTCACAATGCTGAGGTGCTATTGCTGAGGTGCTATTGCTGACGTCACAATGCTGAGGTGCTATTGCTGAGGTGCCATTGCTGAGGTCACAATGCTGAGGTGCTATTGCTGAGGGGCTATAGCTGAGGTGCTATTGCTGAGGTCACAACGCTGAGATGCTATTGCTGAGCTGCTATTGATGAGGTGTTATTGCTGAGGTGCTATTGCTGAGGTCATAATGCTGAGGTGCTATTGCTGAGGTCACAATGCTATGGTCACAATGCTGAGGTCACAATGCTGAGGTGCTATTGCTGAGGTCACAATGCTGAGGTGCTATTGCTGAGGTGCTATTGCTGAGGTCACAATGCTCAGGTGCTATTGCTGAGGTCACAATGCGGAGGTGTTATTGCTGTGGTGCTGTTGCTGAGGTCAAAATGCTGAGGTGTTATTGCTGTGGTGCTGTTGCTGAGGTCAAAATGCTGAGGTCACAATGCTGAGGTCACAATGCTGAGGTGTTATTGCTGAGCTGCTATTGCTGAGGTGTTACTGCTCAGGTGCTCTTGCTGAGGTCACAATGCTGAGGTGCTATTGCTGAGGTCACAATGCTGAGGTCATTATGCTGAGGTCACTATGCTGAGGTGCTATTCCTGAGGTCATAATGCTGAGGTCACTATGCTGAGGTGCTATTGCTGAGGTGCTATTAGTGAGGTCACAATGCTGAGGTGCTATAGCTGAGGTGCTATTGCTGAGGTCAAAATGTGAAGTCACAATGCTGAGGTCACAATGCTGAGGTCACAATGCTGAGGTGCTATTGCTGTGGTCAAAATGCTGAGGTCACAATGCTGAGGTCACTATGCTGAGGTTACTATGCTGAGGTGCTATTGCTGAGGTCACAATGCTGAGGTGCTATTGCTGAGGTATTATTGGTGATGTCACAATGCTGAAGTGCTATTGCTGTGGTCACAAAGCTGAGGTCACAATGCTGAGGTGCTATTGCTGAGGTGCTATTGCTGAGGTAACAATGCTGAGGTCACAATGCTGAGTTCACAATGCTGAGGTCACAATGCTGAGGTTCTATTGCTGAGGTGCATTGCTGAAGTCACAATGCTGAGGTCACAATGCTGAGGTCACAATTCTGAGGGGCTATTTCTGAGGTGCATTGCTGACGTCACAATGCTGATGTCACAATGCTGAGGTCACAATTCTGAGGTGCTATTGCTGAGGTGTTATTGCTGAGGTGCTCTTGCTGCGGTGCTATTGCTGAGGTCACAATGCTGAGGTGCTATTGCTGAGGTCACAATGCTGAGGTGCTTTTGCTGCGCTGCAATTGATGAGGTGCTATTGCTGCGGTCAAAATGCTGAGGTGCTATTGCTGAGGAGCTAATACTGAGGTCGCAATGCTGTGGTCAGCATGATGAGGTCACAATGCTGAGGTAATATGGCTGAGGTCACACTGCTGAGTTGCTATTGCTGAGGTGTTATTGCTGAGGTTACAATGCTGAGGTTACAATGCTGACGTCAATATGTTGAGGTGCTATTTCTGAGGTCACAATGCTGTGGTCAAAATGCTGAGGTCACAATGCTGAGGTGCTATTCCTGAGGTACTATTGCTGAGGTCACAATGCTGAGGTGCTATTGCTGAGGTCACAATACTGAGGTCACAATGCAGAGGTGCTGTTGCTGAGGTCACAATGCTGAGGTGCTATTGCTGAGGTGTTATTGCTGAGGTCACAATGCTGAGGTGCTATTTCTGATGTGCTAATGCTGAGGTCACAATGCTGAGGTGCTCTTGCTGAGGTGCTATTGCTGAGGTCACAGTGCTGAGGTGCTATTGCTCAGGTCACAATGCTGAGGTGCTATTCCTGTGGTCACAATGCTGAGGTTAAAATGCTGAGTTGCTATTGCTGAGGTCACAATGCTGAGGTCACAATGCTGAGGTGCTATTGCTGAGGTCACAATGCTGAGGTGCTATTGCTGAGGTGCTATTGCTGAGGTCACAATTCTCAGGTGCTATTGCTGAGGTCACAATGCGGAGGTCACAATGCTGATGTGACTATGCTGAGGTCACTATTGTGAGGTGCTATTGCTGTGGTCACAATGCTGAGGTCACAATGCTGAGGTGCTACTGCTGAGGTCACAATGTTCAGGTCACAATGCTGAGGTCACAATGCTGAGGTGCTATCGCTGAGGTCAAAATGCTGTGGTCACATTGCTGAGGTCACAATGCTGAGGTGCTATTGCTGAGGTCACAATGCTGAGGTCACAATGCTGAGGTGCTATTGCTGAGATGCTATTGATGAGGTGCTATTGCTGAGGTGTTATTGCTGAGGTCCCAATGCTGAGGTCAAAATGCTGAGGTACTATTGCTGAGGTTTTATTGCTGAGGTGCTATTGATGAGGTGCTATTGCTGTGGTCACAATGGTGAGGTGCTATTTCTGGGGTGCTATTGCTGAGGTGCTAATACTGAGGTCACAATGCTGAGGTCACAATGCTGAGGTCACAATGCTGAGGTGCTATTCCTGAGGTCACACTGCTGAGGGGCTATTGCTGAGGTGCTATTGCTGAGGTGCTAATACTGAGGTCACAATGCTGAGGTCACAATGCTGAGGTCACAATGCTGAGGTGCTATTCCTGAGGTCACACTGCTGAGGTGCTATTGCTGAGGTGCTATTGCTGAGGTCACAATGCTGAGGTCACAATGCTGAGGTCACTATGCTGAGGTGCTATTGCTGAGGTCACAATGCTGTGGTCAAAATGCTGAAGTCACAATGCTGAGGTGCTATTGCTGAGGTGCTATTGCTGAGGTCACAATTCTGAGGTGCTATTGCTGAGGTGGTATTGCTGAGGTCACAATGCTGAGGTCACTATGCTGAGGTCACAATGCTGAGGTCACAATTCTGAGGGCACAATGCTGAGGGCACAATACTGAGGTGTTAATGCTGAGGAGCTATTGCTGATGTCACAGTGCTGAGGTGCTATTGCTGAGGTCACAATGCTGAGGTGCTATTGCTCAGGTGCTATTGCTGAGGTGCTATTACTGAGGTCACAATGCTAAGGTCACAATGTTGACATGCTATTGCTGACGTCAAAATGCTGAGGTCACTATGCTGAGGTCACAATGCTGAGGTCACAATGCTGAGGTCACTATGCTGAGGTCACAATGCTGAGGTGCTATTGCTGAGGTCACAATGCTGAGGTGCTATTTCTGATGTGCTAATTCTGAGGTCACAATGCTGAGGTGCTATTTCTGATGTGCTAATGCTGAGGTCACAATGCTGAGGTGCTATTGCTGAGGTCACAATGTTCAGGTCACAATGCTGAGGTGCTATTGCTCAGGTCACAATGCTGAGGTGCTATTCCTGAGGTCACAATGCTGAGGTTACAATGCTGAGTTGCTATTGCTGAGGTCACAATGCTGAGGTCACAATGCTGAGGTGCTATTGCTGAGGTGCTATTGCTGAGGTCACAATGCGGAGGTGCTATTTCTGAGGTGTTATTGCTGAGGTCACAATGCTCAGGTCACAATGCTGAGGTCATTATGCTGAGGTGCTATTGCTGAGGTCACAATGCTCAGGTCAAAATGCTGAGGTCACAATGCTTAGGTCAAAATGCTGAGCTGCTAATGCTGAGTTCACAATGCTGAGGTCACAATGCTGAGGTAACAATGCTGAGGTGCTATTGCTGAGGTGCTATTGCTGAGTTCACAATGCTGAGGTGCTATTGCTTAGTTGCTCTTGCTAAGGTCACAATGCTGAGGTGCTATTGCTGAGGTCACAATACTGAGGTGCTATTGCTGAGGTGCTATTTCTGACTTCACAATGCTGAGGTGCTATTGCTGAGGTGCTGTTGCTGAGGTCACAATGCTGAGGTGCTATTGCTGAGGTCACAATGCTGAGCTCACAATGCTGAGGTGCTACTGCTGAGGTCACAATGCTGAGGTGCTCTTGCTGAGGTGCTATTGCTGAAGTCACAATGCTGAGGTGCTATTGCTGAGGTAACAATACTGAGGTGCTATTGCTGAGGTGCTATTGCTGAGGTCACAATGCTGACGTGCTATTGCTGAGGTCACAATGCTGAGGTGCTATTGCTGAGGTCACAATGCTGAGGTGCTATTGCTGAGGTCACAATGCTGTGGTCAATATGCTGATGTCACAATGCTGAGGTCACACTGCTGAGGTGCTATTGCTTAGGTCAGAATGCTGAAGTGCTATTGCTGTGGTCAAAATGCTGTGGTCACATTGCTGAGCTCACAATGCTGAGGTGTTATTGCTGAGGTCGCAATGCTGAGGTCAAAATGCTGAGGTACTATTGCTGAGGTTTTATTGCTGAGGTGCTATTGATGAGGTGCTATTGCTGTGGTCACAATGCTGAGGTCACAATGCTGAGGTGCTATTGCTGAGATGCTATTGATGAGGTACTATTGCTGAGGTCACAATGGTGAGGTGCTATTTCTGAGGTGCTATTGCTGAGGTGCTAATACTGAGGTCACAATACTGAGGTCACAATGCTGAGGTCACAATGCTGAGGTGCTATTCCTGAGGTCACACTGCTGAGGGGCTATTGCTGAGGTGCTATTGCTGAGGTGCTAATACTGAGGTCACAATGCTGAGGTCACAATGCTGAGGTCACAATGCTGAGGTGCTATTCCTGAGGTCACACTTCTTAGGTACTATTGCTGACGTGCTATTGCTGAGGTCACAATGCTGAGGTCACAATGCTGAGGTCACTATGCTGAGGTGCTATTGCTGAGGTCATAATGCTGTGGTCAAAATGCTGAAGTCACAATGCTGAGGTGCTATTGCTGAGGTGCTATTGCTGAGGTCACAATTCTGAGGTGCTATTGCTGAGGTGCTATTGCTGAGGTCACAATGCTGAGGTCACTATGCTGAGGTCACTATGCTGAGGTCACAATTCTGAGGGCACAATGCTGAGGGCACAATACTGAGGTGTTAATGCTGAGGAGCTATTGCTGATGTCACAGTGCTGAGGTGCTATTGCTGAGGTCACAATGCTGAGGTGCTATTGCTCAGGTGCTATTGCTGAGGTGCTATTACTGAGGTCACAATGCTGAGGTCACAATGCTGAGGTGCTCTTGCTGAGGTGCTATTACTGAGGTCACAATGCGGAGGTGCTATTTCTGAGGTGTTATTGCTGAGGTCACAATGCTCAGGTCACAATGCTGAGGTCATTATGCTGAGGTGCTATTGCTGAGGTCACAATGTTCAGGTCACAATTGTGAGGTCACAATGCTGAGGTGCTATTGCTGAGGTCAAAATGCTGTGGTCACATTGCTGAGGTCACAATGCTGAGGTGCTATTGCTGAGGTCACAATGCTGAGGTCACAATGCTGAGGTGCTATTGCTGAGATGCTATTGATGAGGTGCTATTGCTGAGGTGTTATTGCTGAGGTCCCAATGCTGAGGTCAAAATGCTGAGGTACTATTGCTGAGGTTTTATTGCTGAGGTGCTATTGATGAGGTGCTATTGCTGTGGTCACAATGGTGAGGTGCTATTTCTGGGGTGCTATTGCTGAGGTGCTAATACTGAGGTCACAATGCTGAGGTCACAATGCTGAGGTCACAATGCTGAGGTGCTATTCCTGAGGTCACACTGCTGAGGGGCTATTGCTGAGGTGCTATTGCTGAGGTGCTAATACTGAGGTCACAATGCTGAGGTCACAATGCTGAGGTCACAATGCTGAGGTGCTATTCCTGAGGTCACACTGCTGAGGTGCTATTGCTGAGGTGCTATTGCTGAGGTCACAATGCTGAGGTGTTATTGCTGAGCTGCTATTGCTGAGGTGTTACTGCTCAGGTGCTCTTGCTGAGGTCACAATGCTGAGGTGCTATTGCTGAGGTCACAATGCTGAGGTCACTATGCTGAGGTCACTATGCTGAGGTGCTATTCCTGAGGTCACAATGCTGAGGTCACTATGCTGAGGTGCTATTGCTGAGGTGCTATTAGTGAGGTCACAATGCTGAGGTGCTATTGCTGAGGTATTATTGGTGATGTCACAATGCTGAAGTGCTATTGCTGTGGTCACAAAGCTGAGGTCACAATGCTGAGGTCACTATGCTGAGGTGCTATTCCTGAGGTCACAATGCTGAGGTCACTATGCTGAGGTTACTATGCTGAGGTGCTATTGCTGAGGTCACAATGCTGAGGTGCTATTGCTGAGGTATTATTGGTGATGTCACAATGCTGAAGTGCTATTGCTGTGGTCACAAAGCTGAGGTCACAATGCTGAGGTGCCATTGTTGAGGTTCTATTGCTGAGGTCACAATGCTGAAGTGCTATTGCTGTGGTCACAAAGCTGAGGTCACAATGCTGAGGTGCTATTGCTGAGGTGCTATTGCTGAGGTAACAATGCTGAGGTCACAATGCTGAGTTCACAATGCTGAGGTCACAATGCTGAGGTTCTATTGCTGAGGTGCATTGCTGAAGTCACAATGCTGAGGTCACAATGCTGAGGTCACAATTCTGAGGGGCTATTTCTGAGGTGCATTGCTGACGTCACAATGCTGATGTCACAATGCTGAGGTCACAATTCTGAGGTGCTATTGCTGAGGTGTTATTGCTGAGGTGCTCTTGCTGCGGTGCTATTGCTGAGGTCACAATGCTGAGGTGCTATTGCTGAGGTCACAATGCTGAGGTGCTTTTGCTGCGCTGCAATTGATGAGGTGCTATTGCTGTGGTCAAAATGCTGAGGTGCTATTGCTGAGGTGCTAATACTGAGGTCGCAATGCTGTTGTCAGCATGATGAGGTCACAATGCTGAGGTAATATGGCTGAGGTCACACTGCTGAGTTGCTATTGCTGAGGTGTTATTGCTGAGGTTACAATGCTGAGGTTACAATGCTGACGTCAATATGTTCAGGTGCTATTTCTGAGGTCACAATGCTGTGGTCAAAATGCTGAGGTCACAATGCTGAGGTGCTATTCCTGAGGTACTATTGCTGAGGTCACAATGCTGAGGTGCTATTGCTGAGGTCACAATACTGAGGTCACAATGCAGAGGTGCTGTTGCTGAGGTCACAATGCTGAGGTGCTATTGCTGAGGTGTTATTGCTGAGGTCACAATGCTGAGGTGCTATTTCTGATGTGCTAATGCTGAGGTCACAATGCTGAGGTGCTCTTGCTGAGGTGCTATTGCTGAGGTCACAGTGCTGAGGTGCTATTGCTCAGGTCACAATGCTGAGGTGCTATTCCTGTGGTCACAATGCTGAGGTTAAAATGCTGAGTTGCTATTGCTGAGGTCACAATGCTGAGGTCACAATGCTGAGTTGCTATTGCTGAGGTGCTATTGCTGAGGTCACAATGCTGAGGTGCTATTTCTGAGGTGTTATTGCTGAGGTCACAATGCTCAGGTCACAATGCTGAGGTCACAATGCTGAGGTGCTATTGCTGAGGTCACAATGCTGAGGTGCTATTGCTGAGGTGCTATTGCTGAGGTCACAATTCTCAGGTGCTATTGCTGAGGTCACAATGCGGAGGTCACAATGCTGATGTGACTATGCTGAGGTCACTATTGTGAGGTGCTATTGCTGTGGTCACAATGCTGAGGTCACAATGCTGTGGTCACAATGCTGAGGTCACAATGCTGAGGTGCTATTGCTGAGGTCACAATGTTCAGGTCACAATGCTGAGGTCACAATGCTGAGGTGCTATTGCTGAGGTCAAAATGCTGTGGTCACATTGCTGAGGTCACAATGCTGAGGTGCTATTGCTGAGGTCACAATGCTGAGGTCACAATGCTGAGGTGCTATTGCTGAGATGCTATTGATGAGGTGCTATTGCTGAGGTGTTATTGCTGAGGTCCCAATGCTGAGGTCAAAATGCTGAGGTACTATTGCTGAGGTTTTATTGCTGAGGTGCTATTGATGAGGTGCTATTGCTGTGGTCACAATGGTGAGGTGCTATTTCTGGGGTGCTATTGCTGAGGTGCTAATACTGAGGTCACAATGCTGAGGTCACAATGCTGAGGTCACAATGCTGAGGTGCTATTCCTGAGGTCACACTGCTGAGGGGCTATTGCTGAGGTGCTATTGCTGAGGTGCTAATACTGAGGTCACAATGCTGAGGTCACAATGCTGAGGTCACAATGCTGAGGTGCTATTCCTGAGGTCACACTGCTGAGGTGCTATTGCTGAGGTGCTATTGCTGAGGTCACAATGCTGAGGTCACAATGCTGAGGTCACTATGCTGAGGTGCTATTGCTGAGGTCACAATGCTGTGGTCAAAATGCTGAAGTCACAATGCTGAGGTGCTATTGCTGAGGTGCTATTGCTGAGGTCACAATTCTGAGGTGCTATTGCTGAGGTGGTATTGCTGAGGTCACAATGCTGAGGTCACTATGCTGAGGTCACAATGCTGAGGTCACAATTCTGAGGGCACAATGCTGAGGGCACAATACTGAGGTGTTAATGCTGAGGAGCTATTGCTGATGTCACAGTGCTGAGGTGCTATTGCTTAGGTCACAATGCTGAGGTGCTATTGCTCAGGTGCTATTGCTGAGGTGCTATTACTGAGGTCACAATGCTAAGGTCACAATGTTGACATGCTATTGCTGACGTCAAAATGCTGAGGTCACTATGCTGAGGTCACAATGCTGAGGTCACAATGCTGAGGTCACTATGCTAAGGTCACAATGCTGAGGTGCTATTGCTGAGGTCACAATGCTGAGGTGCTATTTCTGATGTGCTAATGCTGAGGTCACAATGCTGAGGTGCTATTTCTGATGTGCTAATGCTGAGGTCACAATGCTGAGGTGCTCTTGCTGAGGTGCTATTGCTGAGGTCACAGTGCTGAGGTGCTATTGCTCAGGTCACAATGCTGAGGTGCTATTCCTGTGGTCACAATGCTGAGGTTAAAATGCTGAGTTGCTATTGCTGAGGTCACAATGCTGAGGTCACAATGCTGAGTTGCTATTGCTGAGGTGCTATTGCTGAGGTCACAATGCTGAGGTGCTATTTCTGAGGTGTTATTGCTGAGGTCACAATGCTCAGGTCACAATGCGGAGGTCACAATGCTGATGTGACTATGCTGAGGTCACTATTGTGAGGTGCTATTGCTGTGGTCACAATGCTGAGGTCACAATGCTGTGGTCACAATGCTGAGGTCACAATGCTGAGGTGCTATTGCTGAGGTCACAATGTTCAGGTCACAATGCTGAGGTCACAATGCTGAGGTGCTATTCCTGAGGTCACAATGCTGAGGTTACAATGCTGAGTTGCTATTGCTGAGGTCACAATGCTGAGGTCAAAATGCTGAGGTGCTATTGCTGAGGTGCTATTGCTGAGGTCACAATGCGGAGGTGCTATTTCTGAGGTGTTATTGCTGAGGTCACAATGCTCAGGTCACAATGCTGAGGTCATTATGCTGAGGTGCTATTGCTGAGGTCACAATGCTCAGGTCACAATGCTGAGGTCACAATGCTTAGGTCAAAATGCTGAGCTGCTATTGCTGAGGTCACAATGCTGAGGTCACAATGCTGAGGTAACAATGCTGAGGTGCTATTGCTGAGGTGCTATTGCTGAGTTCACAATGCTGAGGTGCTATTGCTTAGGTGCTATTGCTAAGGTCACAATGCTGAGGTGCTATTGCTGAGGTCACAATACTGAGGTGCTATTGCTGAGGTGCTATTTCTGACTTCACAATGCTGAGGTGCTATTGCTGAGGTGCTGTTGCTGAGGTCACAATGCTGAGGTGCTATTGCTGAGGTCACAATGCTGAGCTCACAAAGCTGAGGTGCTACTGCTGAGGTCACAATGCTGAGGTGCTCTTGCTGAGGTGCTATTGCTGAAGTCACAATGCTGAGGTGCTATTGCTGAGGTAACAATGCTGAGGTGCTATTGCTGAGGTGCTATTGCTGAGGTCACAATGCTGACGTGCTATTGCTGAGGTGCTAATACTGAGGTCGCAATGCTGTGGTCAGCATGATGAGGTCACAATGCTGAGGTAATATGGCTGAGGTCACACTGCTGAGTTGCTATTGCTGAGGTGTTATTGCTGAGGTTACAATGCTGAGGTTACAATGCTGACGTCAATATCTTGAGGTGCTATTTCTGAGGTCACAATGCTGTGGTCAAAATGCTGAGGTCACAATGCTGAGGTGCTATTCCTGAGGTACTATTGCTGAGGTCACAATGCTGAGGTGCTATTGCTGAGGTCACAATACTGAGGTCACAATGCAGAGGTGCTGTTGCTGAGGTCACAATGCTGAGGTGCTATTGCTGAGGTGTTATTGCTGAGGTCACAATGCTGAGGTGCTATTTCTGATGTGCTAATGCTGAGGTCACAATGCTGAGGTGCTCTTGCTGAGGTGCTATTGCTGAGGTCACAGTGCTGAGGTGCTATTGCTCAGGTCACAATGCTGAGGTGCTATTCCTGTGGTCACAATGCTGAGGTTAAAATGCTGAGTTGCTATTGCTGAGGTCACAATGCTGAGGTCACAATGCTGAGTTGCTATTGCTGAGGTGCTATTGCTGAGGTCACAATGCTGAGGTGCTATTTCTGAGGTGTTATTGCTGAGGTCACAATGCTCAGGTCACAATGCTGAGGTCACAATGCTGAGGTGCTATTGCTGAGGTCACAATGCTGAGGTGCTATTGCTGAGGTGCTATTGCTGAGGTCACAATTCTCAGGTGCTATTGCTGAGGTCACAATGCGGAGGTCACAATGCTGATGTGACTATGCTGAGGTCACTATTGTGAGGTGCTATTGCTGTGGTCACAATGCTGAGGTCACAATGCTGTGGTCACAATGCTGAGGTCACAATGCTGAGGTGCTATTGCTGAGGTCACAATGTTCAGGTCACAATGCTGAGGTCACAATGCTGAGGTGCTATTGCTGAGGTCAAAATGCTGTGGTCATATTGCTGAGGTCACAATGCTGAGGTGCTATTGCTGAGGTCACAATGCTGAGGTCACAATGCTGAGGTGCTATTGCTGAGATGCTATTGATGAGGTGCTATTGCTGAGGTGTTATTGCTGAGGTCCCAATGCTGAGGTCAAAATGCTGAGGTACTATTGCTGAGGTTTTATTGCTGAGGTGCTATTGATGAGGTGCTATTGCTGTGGTCACAATGGTGAGGTGCTATTTCTGGGGTGCTATTGCTGAGGTGCTAATACTGAGGTCACAATGCTGAGGTCACAATGCTGAGGTCACAATGCTGAGGTGCTATTCCTGAGGTCACACTGCTGAGGGGCTATTGCTGAGGTGCTATTGCTGAGGTGCTAATACTGAGGTCACAATGCTGAGGTCACAATGCTGAGGTCACAATGCTGAGGTGCTATTCCTGAGGTCACACTGCTGAGGTGCTATTGCTGAGGTGCTATTGCTGAGGTCACAATGCTGAGGTCACAATGCTGAGGTCACTATGCTGAGGTGCTATTGCTGAGGTCACAATGCTGTGGTCAAAATGCTGAAGTCACAATGCTGAGGTGCTATTGCTGAGGTGCTATTGCTGAGGTCACAATTCTGAGGTGCTATTGCTGAGGTGCTATTGCTGAGGTCACAATGCTGAGGTCACTATGCTGAGGTCACAATGCTGAGGTCACAATTCTGAGGGCACAATGCTGAGGGCACAATACTGAGGTGTTAATGCTGAGGAGCTATTGCTGATGTCACAGTGCTGAGGTGCTATTGCTGAGGTCACAATGCTGAGGTGCTATTGCTCAGGTGCTATTGCTGAGGTGCTATTACTGAGGTCACAATGCTAAGGTCACAATGTTGACATGCTATTGCTGACGTCAAAATGCTGAGGTCACTATGCTGAGGTCACAATGCTGAGGTCACAATGCTGAGGTCACTATGCTGAGGTCACAATGCTGAGGTGCTATTGCTGAGGTCACAATGCTGAGGTGCTATTTCTGATGTGCTAATGCTGAGGTCACAATGCTGAGGTGCTCTTGCTGAGGTGCTATTGCTGAGGTCACAGTGCTGAGGTGTTATTGCTCAGGTCACAATGCTGAGGTGCTATTCCTGTGGTCACAATGCTGAGGTTACAATGCTGAGTTGCTATTGCTGAGGTCACAATGCTGAGGTCACAATGCTGAGGTGCTCTTGCTGAGGTGCTATTACTGAGGTCACAATGCGGAGGTGCTATTTCTGAGGTGTTATTGCTGAGGTCACAATGCTCAGGTCACAATGCTGAGGTCATTATGCTGAGGTGCTATTGCTGAGGTCACAATGTTCAGGTCACAATTGTGAGGTCACAATGCTGAGGTGCTATTGCTGAGGTCAAAATGCTGTGGTCACATTGCTGAGGTCACAATGCTGAGGTGCTATTGCTGAGGTCACAATGCTGAGGTCACAATGCTGAGGTGCTATTGCTGAGATGCTATTGATGAGGTGCTATTGCTGAGGTGTTATTGCTGAGGTCCCAATGCTGAGGTCAAAATGCTGAGGTACTATTGCTGAGGTTTTATTGCTGAGGTGCTATTGATGAGGTGCTATTGCTGTGGTCACAATGGTGAGGTGCTATTTCTGGGGTGCTATTGCTGAGGTGCTAATACTGAGGTCACAATGCTGAGGTCACAATGCTGAGGTCACAATGCTGAGGTGCTATTCCTGAGGTCACACTGCTGAGGGGCTATTGCTGAGGTGCTATTGCTGAGGTGCTAATACTGAGGTCACAATGCTGAGGTCACAATGCTGAGGTCACAATGCTGAGGTGCTATTCCTGAGGTCACACTGCTGAGGTGCTATTGCTGAGGTGCTATTGCTGAGGTCACAATGCTGAGGTGTTATTGCTGAGCTGCTATTGCTGAGGTGTTACTGCTCAGGTGCTCTTGCTGAGGTCACAATGCTGAGGTGCTATTGCTGAGGTCACAATGCTGAGGTCACTATGCTGAGGTCACTATGCTGAGGTGCTATTCCTGAGGTCACAATGCTGAGGTCACTATGCTGAGGTGCTATTGCTGAGGTGCTATTAGTGAGGTCACAATGCTGAGGTGCTATTGCTGAGGTATTATTGGTGATGTCACAATGCTGAAGTGCTATTGCTGTGGTCACAAAGCTGAGGTCACAATGCTGAGGTCACTATGCTGAGGTGCTATTCCTGAGGTCACAATGCTGAGGTCACTATGCTGAGGTTACTATGCTGAGGTGCTATTGCTGAGGTCACAATGCTGAGGTGCTATTGCTGAGGTATTATTGGTGATGTCACAATGCTGAAGTGCTATTGCTGTGGTCACAAAGCTGAGGTCACAATGCTGAGGTGCCATTGTTGAGGTTCTATTGCTGAGGTCACAATGCTGAAGTGCTATTGCTGTGGTCACAAAGCTGAGGTCACAATGCTGAGGTGCTATTGCTGAGGTGCTATTGCTGAGGTAACAATGCTGAGGTCACAATGCTGAGTTCACAATGCTGAGGTCACAATGCTGAGGTTCTATTGCTGAGGTGCATTGCTGAAGTCACAATGCTGAGGTCACAATGCTGAGGTCACAATTCTGAGGGGCTATTTCTGAGGTGCATTGCTGACGTCACAATGCTGATGTCACAATGCTGAGGTCACAATTCTGAGGTGCTATTGCTGAGGTGTTATTGCTGAGGTGCTCTTGCTGCGGTGCTATTGCTGAGGTCACAATGCTGAGGTGCTATTGCTGAGGTCACAATGCTGAGGTACTTTTGCTGCGCTGCAATTGATGAGGTGCTATTGCTGTGGTCAAAATGCTGAGGTGCTATTGCTGAGGTGCTAATACTGAGGTCGCAATGCTGTTGTCAGCATGATGAGGTCACAATGCTGAGGTAATATGGCTGAGGTCACAATGCGGAGGTCACAATGCTGATGTGACTATGCTGAGGTCACTATTGTGAGGTGCTATTGCTGTGGTCACAATGCTGAGGTCACAATGCTGTGGTCACAATGCTGATGTCACAATGCTGAGGTGCTATTGCTGAGGTCACAATGTTCAGGTCACAATGCTGAGGTCACAATGCTGAGGTGCTATTGCTGAGGTCAAAATGCTGTGGTCACATTGCTGAGGTCACAATGCTGAGGTGCTATTGCTGAGGTCACAATGCTGAGGTCACAATGCTGAGGTGCTATTGCTGAGATGCTATTGATGAGGTGCTATTGCTGAGGTGTTATGGCTGAGGTCCCAATGCTGAGGTCAAAATGCTGAGGTACTATTGCTGAGGTTTTATTGCTGAGGTGCTATTGATGAGGTGCTATTGCTGTGGTCACAATGGTGAGGTGCTATTTCTGGGGTGCTATTGCTGAGGTGCTAATACTGAGGTCACAATGCTGAGGTCACAATGCTGAGGTCACAATGCTGAGGTGCTATTGCTGAGGTCACACTGCTGAGGGGCTATTGCTGAGGTGCTATTGCTGAGGTGCTAATACTGAGGTCACAATGCTGAGGTCACAATGCTGAGGTCACAATGCTGAGGTGCTATTCCTGAGGTCACACTGCTGAGGTGCTATTGCTGAGGTGCTATTGCTGAGGTCACAATGCTGAGGTCACAATGCTGAGGTCACTATGCTGAGGTGCTATTGCTGAGGTCACAATGCTGTGGTCAAAATGCTGAAGTCACAATGCTGAGGTGCTATTGCTGAGGTGCTATTGCTGAGGTCACAATTCTGAGGTGCTATTGCTGAGGTGGTATTGCTGAGGTCACAATGCTGAGGTCACTATGCTGAGGTCACAATGCTGAGGTCACAATTCTGAGGGCACAATGCTGAGGGCACAATACTGAGGTGTTAATGCTGAGGAGCTATTGCTGATGTCACAGTGCTGAGGTGCTATTGCTTAGGTCACAATGCTGAGGTGCTATTGCTCAGGTGCTATTGCTGAGGTGCTATTACTGAGGTCACAATGCTAAGGTCACAATGTTGACATGCTATTGCTGACGTCAAAATGCTGAGGTCACTATGCTGAGGTCACAATGCTGAGGTCACAATGCTGAGGTCACTATGCTAAGGTCACAATGCTGAGGTGCTATTGCTGAGGTCACAATGCTGAGGTGCTATTTCTGATGTGCTAATGCTGAGGTCACAATGCTGAGGTGCTCTTGCTGAGGTGCTATTGCTGAGGTCACAGTGCTGAGGTGCTATTGCTCAGGTCACAATGCTGAGGTGCTATTCCTGTGGTCACAATGCTGAGGTTAAAATGCTGAGTTGCTATTGCTGAGGTCACAATGCTGAGGTCACAATGCTGAGTTGCTATTGCTGAGGTGCTATTGCTGAGGTCACAATGCTGAGGTGCTATTTCTGAGGTGTTATTGCTGAGGTCACAATGCTCAGGTCACAATGCTGAGGTCACAATGCTGAGGTGCTATTGCTGAGGTCACAATGCTGAGGTGCTATTGCTGAGGTGCTATTGCTGAGGTCACAATTCTCAGGTGCTATTGCTGAGGTCACAATGCGGAGGTCACAATGCTGATGTGACTATGCTGAGGTCACTATTGTGAGGTGCTATTGCTGTGGTCACAATGCTGAGGTCACAATGCTGTGGTCACAATGCTGAGGTCACAATGCTGAGGTGCTATTGCTGAGGTCACAATGTTCAGGTCACAATGCTGAGGTCACAATGCTGAGGTGCTATTCCTGAGGTCACAATGCTGAGGTTACAATGCTGAGTTGCTATTGCTGAGGTCACAATGCTGAGGTCACAATGCTGAGGTGCTATTGCTGAGGTGCTATTGCTGAGGTCACAATGCGGAGGTGCTATTTCTGAGGTGTTATTGCTGAGGTCACAATGCTCAGGTCACAATGCTGAGGTCATTATGCTGAGGTGCTATTGCTGAGGTCACAATGCTGAGGTCACAATGCTGAGGTCACAATGCTTAGGTCAAAATGCTGAGCTGCTATTGCTGAGGTCACAATGCTGAGGTCACAATGCTGAGGTAACAATGCTGAGGTGCTATTGCTGAGGTGCTATTGCTGAGTTCACAATGCTGAGGTGCTATTGCTTAGGTGCTATTGCTAAGGTCACAATGCTGAGGTGCTATTGCTGAGGTCACAATACTGAGGTGCTATTGCTGAGGTGCTATTTCTGACTTCACAATGCTGAGGTGCTATTGCTGAGGTGCTGTTGCTGAGGTCACAATGCTGATGTGCTATTGCTGAGGTCACAATGCTGAGGTGCTATTGCTGAGGTCACAATGCTGAGCTCCCAATGCTGAGGTGCTACTGCTGAGGTCACAATGCTGAGGTGCTCTTGCTGAGGTGCTATTGCTGAAGTCACAATGCTGAGGTGCTATTGCTGAGGTAACAATGCTGAGGTGCTATTGCTGAGGTGCTATTGCTGAGGTCACAATGCTGACGTGCTATTGCTGAGGTCACAATGCTGAGGTGCTATTGCTGAGGTCACAATGCTGTGGTCAATATGCTGATGTCACAATGCTGAGGTCACACTGCTGAGGTGCTATTGCTTAGGTCAGAATGCTGAAGTGCTATTGCTGTGGTCAAAATGCTGTGGTCACATTGCTGAGCTCACAATGCTGAGGTGTTATTGCTGAGGTCGCAATGCTGAGGTCAAAATGCTGAGGTACTATTGCTGAGGTTTTATTGCTGAGGTGCTATTGATGAGGTGCTATTGCTGTGGTCACAATGCTGAGGTCACAATGCTGAGGTGCTATTGCTGAGATGCTATTGATGAGGTACTATTGCTGAGGTCACAATGGTGAGGTGCTATTTCTGAGGTGCTATTGCTGAGGTGCTAATACTGAGGTCACAATACTGAGGTCACAATGCTGAGGTCACAATGCTGAGGTGCTATTCCTGAGGTCACACTGCTGAGGGGCTATTGCTGAGGTGCTATTGCTGAGGTGCTAATACTGAGGTCACAATGCTGAGGTCACAATGCTGAGGTCATAATGCTGAGGTGCTATTCCTGAGGTCACACTTCTTAGGTACTATTGCTGAGGTGCTATTGCTGAGGTCACAATGCTGAGGTCACAATGCTGAGGTCACTATGCTGAGGTGCTATTGCTGAGGTCACAATGCTGTGGTCAAAATGCTGAAGTCACAATGCTGAGGTGCTATTGCTGAGGTGCTATTGCTGAGGTCACAATTCTGAGGTGCTATTGCTGAGGTGCTATTGCTGAGGTCACAATGCTGAGGTCACTATGCTGAGGTCACTATGCTGAGGTCACAATTCTGAGGGCACAATGCTGAGGGCACAATACTGAGGTGTTAATGCTGAGGAGCCATTGCTGATGTCACAGTGCTGAGGTGCTATTGCTGAGGTCACAATGCTGAGGTGCTATTGCTCAGGTGCTATTGCTGAGGTGCTATTACTGAGGTCACAATGCTAAGGTCACAATGTTGACATGCTATTGCTGACGTCAAAATGCTGAGGTCACTATGCTGAGGTCACAATGCTGAGGTCACAATGCTGAGGTCACTATGCTGAGGTCACAATGCTGAGGTGCTATTGCTGAGGTCACAATGCTGAGGTGCTATTTCTGATGTGCTAATGCTGAGGTCACAATGCTGAGGTGCTCTTGCTGAGGTGCTATTGCTGAGGTCACAGTGCTGAGGTGTTATTGCTCAGGTCACAATGCTGAGGTGCTATTCCTGTGGTCACAATGCTGAGGTTACAATGCTGAGTTGCTATTGCTGAGGTCACAATGCTGAGGTCACAATGCTGAGGTGCTATTGCTGAGGTGCTATTGCTGAGGTCACAATGCGGAGGTGCTATTTCTGAGGTGTTATTGCTGAGGTCACAATGCTCAGGTCACAATGCTGAGGTCATTATGCTGAGGTGCTATTGCTGAGGTCACAATGCTGAGGTCACAATGCTGAGGTCACAATGCTTAGGTCAAAATGCTGAGCTGCTATTGCTGAGGTCACAATGCTGAGGTCACAATGCTGAGGTAACAATGCTGAGGTGCTATTGCTGAGGTGCTATTGCTGAGTTCACAATGCTGAGGTGCTATTGCTTAGGTGCTATTGCTAAGGTCACAATGCTGAGGTGCTATTGCTGAGGTCACAATACTGAGGTGCTATTGCTGAGGTGCTATTTCTGACTTCACAATGCTGAGGTGCTATTGCTGAGGTGCTGTTGCTGAGGTCACAATGCTGAGGTGCTATTGCTGAGGTCACAATGCTGAGCTCACAATGCTGAGGTGCTACTGCTGAGGTCACAATGCTGAGGTGCTCTTGCTGAGGTGCTATTGCTGAAGTCACAATGCTGAGGTGCTATTGCTGAGGTAACAATGCTGAGGTGCTATTGCTGAGGTGCTATTGCTGAGGTCAAAATGCTGACGTGCTATTGCTGAGGTCACAATGCTGAGGTGCTATTGCTGAGGTCACAATGCTGTGGTCAAAATGCTGATGTCACAATGCTGAGGTCACAATGCTGAGGTGTTATTGCTGAGCTGTTATTGCTGAGGTATTATTGCTGAGCTGCTATTGCTGAGGTCACAATTCTGAGGTCACAATGCTGAGGTCACAATGCTGAGCTCACTTTGCTGAGGTCACTATGCTGAGGTGCTATTGCTGAAGTAACAATGCTGAGGTCGCAATGCTGAGGTGCTATTGCTGAGGTCACAATGCTGAGGTCACAATGCTGAGGTGCTTTTGCTGAGGTGCTATTGCTGAGGTGCTATTGCTGAGGTCACAATGCTGAGGTGCTATTTCTGAGGTCACAATGCTGAGGTCACTATCCTGAGGTCACAATGCTGAGGTGCTATTGCTGAGGTGTTATTGCTCTACGTCACAATGCTGAGGTGCTATTGCTGAGGTGTCATTGCTGAGGTCACAATGCTGAGGTGCTATTGCTGAGGGGCTATAGCTGAGGTGCTATTGCTGAGGTCACAACGCTGAGATGCTATTGCTGAGCTGCTATTGATGAGGTGTTATTGCTGAGGTGCTATTGCTGAGGTCATAATGCTGAGGTGCTATTGCTGAGGTCACAATGCTATGGTCACAATGCTGAGGTCACAATGCTGAGGTGCTATTGCTGAGGTCACAATGCTGAGGTGCTGTTGCTGAAGTCACAATGCTGAGATCACAATGCTGAGGTGCTATTACTGAGCTGCTATTCCTGAGGTCACAATGCTGAGGTGCTATTGCTGAGGTCACAATGCTGAGGTGCTATTGCTGAGGTGCTATTGCTGAGGTCACAATGCTCAGGTGCTATTGCTGAGGTCACAATACTGAGGTGTTATTGCTGAGCTGCTATTGCTGAGGTGTTACTGCTCAGGTGCTCTTGCTGAGGTCACAATGCTGAGGTGCTATTGCTGAGGTCACAATGCTGAGGTCACTATGCTGAGGTCACTATGCTGAGGTGCTATTCCTGAGGTCACAATGCTGAGGTGCGATTGCTGAGGTGCTATTGCTGAGGTGCTACTAGTGAGGTCACAATGCTGAGGTGCTATTGCTGAGGTGCTATTGCTGAGGTCAAAATGTGAAGTCACAATGCTGAGGTCACAATGCTGAGGTCACAATGCTGAGGTGCTATTGCTGTGGTCAAAATGCTGAGGTCACTATGCTGAGGTAACAATGCTGAGGTGCTATTGCTGAGGTCACAATGCTGAGGTGCTATTGCTGAGGTGCTATTGCAGAGGTCACAATGCTGTGGTCACAATGCTGAGGTCACTATGCTGAGGTCACTATGCTGAGATCCCAATGCTGAGGTCACAATGCTGAGGTGCTATTGCTGACGTCACAATGTTGAGGTCACTATGCTGAGGTCACTATGCTGAGGTGCTATTGCTGCTGTCACAATGCAGAAGTCACAATGCTGAGGCCACAATGCTGAGCTGCTTTTGCTGAGGTACTATTGCTGAGGTGCTATTCCTGTGGTCACAACGCTGAGGTGCTATTGCTGAGGTGCTATTGCTGAGGTGCTATAACAGAGGTCACAATGCTGAGGTGCTATTGCTGAGGTGCTATTGCTGAGGTCACAATGCTGAGGTCACAATGCTGAGGTGCTATTGCTGAGGTGCTATTGCTGAGGTCACAATGCTGAGGTCACAATGCTGAGGTCACAATGCTGAGGTCACTTTGCTGAGGTGCTATTGCTGTGGTAAAAATGCTGACGTCACAATGCGTAGGTGCTATTGCTGATGTCACAATGCTGAGGTTCTATTGCTGAGGTGCTATTGCTGATGTCACAATGCTGAGGTTCTATTGCTGAGGTGCTATTACTGAAGTCACAATGCTGAGGTCCTATTGCTGAGGTGCTAATGCTGAGGTGCTATTGCTGAGGTCACAATGCTGAGGTCACAATTCTGAGGTGCTATTGCTGAGGTCAGAATGCTGACGTGCTACTGCTGAGGTGCTATTGCTGAGGTCACAAGGCTGACGTGCTATTGCTGAGGTGCTATTGCTGAGTTGGTATTGCTGAGGTCACAATGCTGAGGTGCTATTACTAAGGTCAGAATGCTGATGTCACAATGCTGAGGTGCTATTGCAGAGGTCAAAATGCTGACGTGCTATTGCTGAGGTGTCATTGCTGAGGTCACAATGCTCAGGTGCTATTGCTGAGGTGCTATTGCTGAGGTCACAATGCTGAGGTGCTATTGTTGAGGTCAGAATGCTGACGTGCTACTGCTGAGGTGCTATTGCTGAGGTCACAAGGCTGACGTGCTATTGCTGAGGTGCTATTGCTGAGGTGCTATTGCTGAGGTCACAATGCTCAGGTGCTATTGCTGAGGTCACAATGCTGAGGTGTTATTGCTGAGCTGCTATTGCTGAGGTGTTACTGCTCAGGTGCTCTTGCTGAGGTCACAATGCTGAGGTGCTATTGCTGAGGTCACAATGCTGAGGTCACTATGCTGAGGTCACTATGCTGAGGTGCTATTCCTGAGGTCACAATGCTGAGGTGCGATTGCTGAGGTGCTATTGCTGAGGTGCTACTAGTGAGGTCACAATGCTGAGGTGCTATTGCTGAGGTGCTATTGCTGAGGTCAAAATGTGAAGTCACAATGCTGAGGTCACAATGCTGAGGTCACAATGCTGAGGTGCTATTGCTGTGGTCAAAATGCTGAGGTCACTATGCTGAGGTAACAATGCTGAGGTGCTATTGCTGAGGTCACAATGCTGAGGTGCTATTGCTGAGGTGCTATTGCAGAGGTCACAATGCTGTGGTCACAATGCTGAGGTCACTATGCTGAGGTCACTATGCTGAGATCCCAATGCTGAGGTCACAATGCTGAGGTGCTATTGCTGACGTCACAATGTTGAGGTCACTATGCTGAGGTCACTATGCTGAGGTGCTATTGCTGCTGTCACAATGCAGAAGTCACAATGCTGAGGCCACAATGCTGAGCTGCTTTTGCTGAGGTGCTATTGCTGAGGTGCTATTCCTGTGGTCACAACGCTGAGGTGCTATTGCTGAGGTGCTATTGCTGAGGTGCTATAACAGAGGTCACAATGCTGAGGTGCTATTTCTGAGGTGCTATTGCTGAGGTCACAATGCTGAGGTCACAATGCTGAGGTGCTATTGCTGAGGTGCTATTGCTGAGGTCACAATGCTGAGGTCACAATGCTGAGGTCACAATGCTGAGGTCACTTTGCTGAGGTGCTATTGCTGTGGTAAAAATGCTGACGTCACAATGCGTAGGTGCTATTGCTGATGTCACAATGCTGAGGTTCTATTGCTGAGGTGCTATTGCTGATGTCACAATGCTGAGGTTCTATTGCTGAGGTGCTATTACTGAAGTCACAATGCTGAGGTCCTATTGCTGAGGTGCTAATGCTGAGGTGCTATTGCTGAGGTCACAATGCTGAGGTCACAATTCTGAGGTGCTATTGCTGAGGTCAGAATGCTGACGTGCTACTGCTGAGGTGCTATTGCTGAGGTCACAAGGCTGACGTGCTATTGCTGAGGTGCTATTGCTGAGTTGGTATTGCTGAGGTCACAATGCTGAGGTGCTATTACTAAGATCACAATGCTGAGGTCACAATGCTGAGGTGCTATTGCAGAGGTCAAAATGCTGACGTGCTATTGCTGAGGTGCTATTGCTGAGATCACAATGCTCAGGTGCTATTGCTGAGGTGCTATTGCTGAGGTCACAATGCTGAGGTGCTATTGTTGAGGTCAGAATGCTGACGTGCTACTGCTGAGGTGCTATTGCTGAGGTCACAAGGCTGACGTGCTATTGCTGAGGTGCTATTGCTGAGTTGGTATTGCTGAGGTCACAATGCTGAGGTGCTATTACTAAGGTCACAATGCTGAGGTCACAATGCTGAGGTGCTATTGCAGAGGTCAAAATGCTGAGGTGCTATTGCTGAGGTGCTATTGCTGAGATCACAATGCTGAGGTGCTATTGCTGAGGTCAGAATGCTGAAGTGCAATTGCAGATGTGCAATTGCTGAGGTGCTATTGCTGAGGTCACAATGCTGAGGTGCTATTGCTGAGGTCACAATGCTGTGGTCACAATGCTGAGGTCACAATGCTGAGGTGCTATTGCTGAGGTCACAATGCTCTGGAAACAATGCTGAGGTCACAATGCTGAGGTGCTATTGCTGAGGTCAGAATGCTGAGGTGCAATTGCAGATGTGCAATTGCTGAGGTGCTATTGCTGAGGTCACAATGCTGTGGTGCTTTTGCTGAGGTGCTATTCCTGAGGTCACAATGCTGAGGAGCTATTGCTGAGGTGCTATTGCTGAGGTCACAATGCTGAGGTGCTCTTGCTTAGGTGCTACTGCTGAGGTGGTATTGCTGAGGTCACAATGCTGAGGTCACAATGCTGAGGTGCTATTGCTGAGGTATTATTGCTGAGATGCTATTGCTGAGGTCACAATCCTGAGGTCACAATGCTGAGGTGCTATTGCTGAGGTCACAATGCTGAGGTGCTATTGCTGAGGTGCTATTGCTGAGGTCACAATGCTGAGGTGCTATTCCTGAGGTGCTATTGATGAGGTGCTACTGCTGAGGTGCTATTGCTGAGGTCAGAATACTGAGGTGCTGTTGCTGAGATGCTATTGCTGAGGTCACAGTGCTGAGGTGCTATTGCTGAGGTCACAATGCTGAGGTGCTATTACTGAGGTCACAATGCTGAGGTAACAATGCTGAGGTCACAATGCTGAGGTGCTATTGCTCAGGTGCTATTGCTGAGGTGCTATTGCTGAGGTCACAATGCTAAGGTCACAATGTTGACATGCTATTGCTGATGTCAAAATGCTGAGGTCACTACGCTGAGGTCACAATGCTGAGGTCACAATGCTGAGGTCACTATGCTGAGGTCACAATTCTGAGGTCAGAATGCTGAGGTCACAATGCTGAGGTGCTATTTCTGAGGTGCTATTGCTGAGGTCACAGTGCTGAGGTGCTATTGCTGAGGTGCTATTGCTGAGGTCACAATGCTGAGGTGCTATTGCTGAGGTGCTATTGCTGAGGTCACAACGCTATGGTGCTATTGCTGAGGTGCTATTGCTGAGGTCACAATGCTGAGGTGCTGTTACTGAGGTCACAATGCTGTGGTCACAAAGCTGAGGTCAAAATGCTGAGGTGCTATTGCTGAGCTGTTATTGCTGAGGTATTATTGCTGAGCTGCTATTGCTGAGGTCACAATTCTGAGGTCACAATGCTGAGGTCACAATGCTGAGCTCACTATGCTGAGGTCACTATGCTGAGGTGCTATTGCTGAGGTCACAATGCTGAGGTCGCAATGCTGAGGTGCTATTACTGATGTCACAATGCTGAGGTCAGAATGCTGAGGTCACAATGCTGAGGTGCTATTGCTGAGGTGCTGTTGCTGAGGTGTTATTGTGAGGTGCTATTGCTGAGGTCACAATGCTGATGTGCTATTGCTGAGGTCACAATGCTGAGGTCACTATGCTGAGGTCACTATGCTGAGGTGCTATTGCTGAGGTCACAGTGCTGAGGTGCTATTGCTGAGGTCACAATGCTGAGGTGCTATTACTGAGGTCACAATGCTGAGGTAACAATGTTGAGGTCACAATGCTGAGGTGCTATTTCTCAGGTGCTATTGCTGAGGTGCTATTACTGAGGTCACAATACTAAGGTCACAATGCTGACATGCTATTGCTGACGTCAAAATGCTGAGGTCACTATGCTGAGGTCACAATGCTGAGGTCACAATGCTGAGGTCACAATGCTGAGGTGCTATTGCTGAGGTCAAAATGCTGAGGTGCTATTTCTGATGAGCTATTGCTGAGGTCACAATGCTGAGGTGCTATTCCTGAGTTCACAATGCTGAGGTCACAATGCTGAGTTGCTATTGCTGAGGTCACAATGCTGAGTTGCTATTGCTGAGGTGCTATTGCTGAGTTCACAATTCCTAGGTGCTATTGCTTAGGTGCTATTGCTGAGGTCAGAATGCTGAGGTGCTATTGCTGAGGTCACAATACTGAGGTGCTATTGCTGAGGTCACAATTCTGAGGTCGCAATGCTGAGGTGCTATTGCTGAGGTGCTGTTGCTGAGGTGTTATTGCTGAGGTGCAATTGCTGAGGTCACAATGCTGAGGTGCTATTGCTGAGGTCACAATGCTGTGGTCACAATCCTGAGGTCACAATGCTGAGGTGCTATTGCTGAGGTCAGAATGCTGCGGTGCAATTGCAGATGTGCAATTGCTGAGGTGCTATTGCTGAGGTGCTATTGCTGAGGTCACAACGCTAAGGTGCTATTGCTGAGGTGCTATTGCTGAGGTCACAATGCTCAGGTCACAATGCTGAGGTCACTATGCTGAGGTGTTATTGCTGAAGTCACAATGCTGAGGTCACAATTCTGAGGTCACAATGCTTAGGTCAGAATGCTGAGCTGCTATTGCTGAGGTCACAATGCTGAGGTGCTATTGCTGAGGTCACAATACTGAGGTGCTATTGCTGATGTGCTATTTCTGAATTCACAATGCTGAGGTGCTATTGCTGAGGTGCTGTTGCTGAGGTCACAATGCTGAGGTGCTATTGCTGAGTTCACAATGCTGAGGTCACAATGCTGAGGTGCTAGTGCTGAGGTCACAATGCTGAGGTGCTCTTGCTGAGGTGCTATTGCTGAGGTGCTATTGCTGAAGTCACAATGCTGAGGTGCTATTGCTGAGGTCACAATGTTGAGGTGCTATTGCTGAGGTGCTATTGCTGTGGTCACAATGCTGACGTGCTATTGCTGAGGTCACAATGCTGAGGTGCTATTGCTGAGCTCACTATTTTATGGTAAAAATGCTCATGTCACAATGCTGAAGTCACAATGCTGAGGTGTTATTGCGGAGCTGTTATTGCTGAGGTATTTTTACTGAGCTGCTATTGCTAAGGTCACAATTCTGAGGTCACAATGCTGAGGTCACAATGCTTAGGTCAAAATGCTGAGGTCACTATGCTGATGTGCTATTGCTGAGGTCACAATGCTGAGGTCGCAATGCTGAGGTGCTATTGCTTAGGACACAATGCTGAGGTCACAATGCTGAGGTCACAATGCTGAGGTGCTATTGCTGAGGTGCTGTTGCTGAGGTGTTATTGCTGAGGTGCTATTTCTGACTTCACAATGCTGAGGTGCTATTGCTGAGGTGCTGTTGCTGAGGTCACAATGCTGAGGTGCTATTGCTGAGGTCACAATGCTGAGGACACAATGCTGAGGTGCTACTGCTGAGGTCACAATGCTGAGGTGCTCTTGCTGAGGTGCTATTGCTGAGGTGCTATTGCTGAAGTCACAATGCTGAGGTGCTATTGCTGAGGTCACAATGTTGAGGTGCTATTGCTGAGGTCACAATGCTGTGGTCAAAATGCTGATGTCACAATGCTGAGGTCACAATGCTGAGGTGTTATTGCTGAGCTGTTATTGCTGAGGTATTATTGCTGAGCTTCTATTACTGAGGTCACAAATATGAGGTCACAATGCTGAGGTCACAATGCTGACCTCATTATGCTGAGGTCACAATGCTGAGGTGCTATTGCTGAGGTCACAATGCTGAGGTCGCAGTGCTGAGGTGCTATTGCTGAGGTCACCATGCTGAGGTCAAAATGCTGAGGTCACAATGCTGAGGTGCTATTGCTGAGGTGCTGTTGCTTAGGTGTTATTTCTGAGGTGCAATAGCTGAGGTCACAATGCTGAGGTGCTATTGCTGAGGTCACAATGCTGTGGTCACAATGCTGATGTCACAATGCTGAGGTGCTATTGCTGAGGTCACAATGCTGAGAACACAATTCTGAGGTCAAAATGCTGAGGTGCTATTGCTGAGCTGTTATTGCTGAGGTATTATTGCTGAGCTGCTATTGCTGAGGTCACAATTCTGAGGTAACAATGCTGAGGTCACAATGCTGAGCTCACTATGCTGAGATCACTATTCAGAGGTGCTATTGCTGAGGTCACAATGCTGAGGTCGCAATGCTGAGGTGCTATTGCTGAGGTCACAATGCTGAGGTCACAATGCTGAGGTCACAATGCTGAGGTGCTATTGCTGAGGTGCTGTTGCTGAGGTGTTATTGCTGAGGTGCTATAGCTGAGGTCACAATGCTGAGGTAACAATGCTGAGGTCACTATGCTGAGGTGTTATTGATCAGGTGCTATTGCTGAGGTGTTATTACTGAGGTCACAATGCTAAGGTCACAATGCTGACATGCTATTGCTGACGTCAAAATGCTGAGGTCACTATGCAGAGGTCACAATGCTGAGGTCACAATGCTGAGGTCACTATGCTGAGGTAACAATGCTGAGGTGCTATTACTGAGGTCAAAATGCTGAGGTGCTATTTCTGATGTGCTATTGCTGAGGTCACAATGCTGAGGTCACAATGCTGAGGTGCTATTGCTGAGGTCACAGTGCTGAGGTGCTATTGCTCAGGTCACAATGCTGAGGTGCTATTCCTGAGTTCACAATGCTGAGGTCACAAGGCTGAGTTGCTATTGCTGAGGTCACAATGCTGAGGTAACAATGCTGAGTTGCTATTGCTGAGGTGCTATTGCTGAGTTCAGAATGCTGAGGTGCTATTGCTTAGGTGCTATTGCTGAGGTCAGAATGCTGAGGTGCTATTGCTGAGGTCACAATACTGAGGTGCTATTGCTGAGGTGCTATTTCTGACTTCACAATGCTGAGGTGCTATTGGTGAGGTCACAATGCTGAGGTCACAATGCTGAGGTGCTACTGCTGAGGTCACAATGCTGAGGTGCTCTTACTGAGGTGCTATTGCTGAGGTGCTATTGCTGAAGTCACAATGCTGAGGTGCTATTGCTGAGGTCATAATGTTGAGGTACTATTGCTGAGGTGCTATTGCTGAGGTCACAATCCTGACGTGCTATTGCTGAGGTCACAATGCTGAGGTGCTATTGCTGAGGTCACAATGCTGTGGTCAAAATGTTGATGTCACAATGCTGAGGTCACAATGCTGAGGTGTTATTGCTGAGCTGTTATTGCTGAGGTATTATTGCTGAGCTTCTATTACTGAGGTCACAATGCTGAGGTCACAATGCTGAGGTGACCATACTGAGCTCACTATGCTGAGGTCACTATGCTGAGGTGCTACTGCTGAGGTCACAATGCTGAGGTCGCAATGCTGAGGTGCTATTGCTGAGGTCACAATGCTGAGGTCACAATGCTGAGGTCACAATGCTGAGGTGCTATTGCTGAGGTGCTGTTGCTGAGGTGTTATTGCTGAGGTGCAATTGCTGAGGTCACAATGCTGAGGTGCTATTGCTGAGGTCACAATGCTGTGGTCACAATGCTGAGGTCACAATGCTGAGGTGCTATTGCTGAGGTCAGAATGCTGCGGTGCAATTGCAGATGTGCAATTGCTGAGGTGCTATTGCTGAGGTCACAATGCTGAGGTGCTATTACTGAGGTCACAATGCTGTGGTCACAAAGCTGAGGTCAAAATTCTGAGGTGTTATTGCTGAGGTCACAATGCTGAGGTGCTACTGCTGAGGTGTTATTGCTTAGGTCACAATGCTCAGGTCACAATGCTGAGGTCACTATGCTGAGGTGCTATTGCTGAGGTCACAATGCTGAGGTCACAATTCTGAGGTCACAATGCTTAGGTCAAAATGCTGAGCTGCTATTGCTGAGGTCACAATGCTGAGGTCACAATGCTGAGTTCACAATGCTGAGGTGCTATTGCTTAGGTGCTATTGCTGAGGTCACAATGCTGAGGTGCTATTGCTGAGGTCACAATACTGAGGTGCTATTGCTGAGGTGCTATTTCTGACTTCACAATACTGAGGTGCTATTGCTGAGGTGCTCTTGCTGAGGTGCTATTGCTGAGGTGCTATTGCTGAAGTCACAATGCTGAGGTGCTATTGCTGAGGTCACAATATTGAGGTGCTATTGCTGAGGTGCTATTGCTGAGGTCATAATGCTGACGTGCTATTGCTGAGATCACAATGCTGAGGTGCTATTGCTGAGGTCACAATGTTGTGGTAAAAATGCTCATGTCACAATGCTGAAGTCACAATGCTGAGGTGTTATTGCGGAGCTGTTATTGCTGAGGTATTATTGCTGAGCTGCTATTGCTGAGGTTACAATTCTGAGGTCACAATGCTGAGGTAACAATGCTGAGCTCACTATGCTGAGGTGCTATTGCTGAGGTCACAATGCTGAGGTCGCAATGCTGAGGTGCTATTGCTGAGGTCACAATGCTGAGGTGCTATTGCTGAGGTCACAATGCTGAGGTGCTATTTCTGAGGTGCTGTTGCTGAGGTGTTATTGCTGAGGTGCTATTTCTGACTTCACAATGATGAGGTGCTATTCCTGAGGTGCTGTTGCTGAGGTCACAATGCTGAGGTGCTATTGCTGAGGTCACAATGCTGAGGTCACAATTCTGAGGTGCTACTGCTGAGGTCACAATGCTGAGGTGCTCTTGCTGAGGTGCTATTGCTGAGGTGCTACTGCTGAAGTCACAATGCTGAGGTGCTATTGCTGAGGTCTCAATGCTGAGGTGCTATTGCTGAGGTCACAATGCTGTTGTCAAAATGCTGATGTCACAATGCTGAGGTCACAATGCTGAGGTGTTATTGCTGAGCTGTTATTGCTGAGGTATTATTGCTGAGCTTCTATTACTGAGGTCACAAGTATGAGGTCACAATGCTGAGGTCACAATGCTGAGCTCACTATGCTGAGGTCACTATGCTGAGGTGCTATTGCTGAGGTCACAATGCTGAGGTCGCAATGCTGAGGTGCTATTGCTGAGGTCACAATGCTGAGGTCACAATGCTGAGATCACAATGCTGAGGTTCTATTGCTGAGGTGCTGTTGCTTAGGTGTTATTTCTGAGGTGCAATTGCTGAGGTCACAATGCGGAGGTGGTATTGCTGAGGTCACAATGCTGAGGTTACAATGCTGAGGTCACAATGCTGAGGTGCTATTGCTGAGGTCACAATGCTGAGGTGCAATTGCAGATGTGCAATTGCTGAGGTGCTATTGCAGAGGTCACAATGCTGAGGTGCTATTGCTGAGGTGCTATTGCTGAGGTCACAACGCTAAGGTGCTGTTCCTGAGGTGCTATTGCTGAGGTCACAATGCTGAGGTGCTATTACTGAGGTCACAATGCTGTGGTCACAAAGCTGAGGTCAAAATGCTGAGGTGCTATTGCTGAGGTCACAATGCTGAGGTGCTATTGCTGAGGTGTTATTGCTGAGGTCACAATGCTCAGGTCACAATGCTGAGGTCACTATGCTGAGGTGCTATTGCTGAGGTCACAATGCTGAGGTCAAAATGCTGAGGTCACAATGCTTAGGTCAAAATGCTGACCTGCTATTGCTGAGGTCACAATGCTGAGGTGCTCTTGCTGAGGTGCTACTGCTGAGGTGGTATTGCTGAGGTCACAATGCTGAGGTCACAATGCTGAGGTGCTATTGCTGAGGTATTATTGCTGAGATGCTATTGCTGAGGTCACAATCCTGAGGTCACAATGCTGAGGTGCTATTGCTGAGGTCACAATGCTGAGGTGCTATTGCTGAGGTGCTATTGCTGAGGTCACAATGCTGAGGTGCTATTCCTGAGGTGCTATTGATGAGGTGCTACTGCTGAGGTGCTATTGCTGAGGTCAGAATACTGAGGTGCTGTTGCTGAGATGCTATTGCTGAGGTCACAGTGCTGAGGTGCTATTGCTGAGGTCACAATGCTGAGGTGCTATTACTGAGGTCACAATGCTGAGGCAACAATGCTGATGTCACAATGCTGAGGTGCTATTGCTCAGGTGCTATTGCTGAGGTGCTATTGCTGAGGTCACAATGCTAAGGTCACAATGTTGACATGCTATTGCTGATGTCAAAATGCTGAGGTCACTACGCTGAGGTCACAATGCTGAGGTCACAATGCTGAGGTCACTATGCTGAGGTCACAATTCTGAGGTCAGAATGCTGAGGTCACAATGCTGAGGTGCTATTTCTGAGGTGCTATTTCTGAGGTCACAGTGCTGAGGTGCTATTGCTGAGGTGCTATTGCTGAGGTCACAATGCTGAGGTGCTATTGCTGAGGTCACAGTGCTGAGGTGCTGTTACTGAGGTCACAATGCTGTGGTCACAAAGCTGAGGTCAAAATGCTGAGGTGCTATTGCTGAGCTGTTATTGCTGAGGTATTATTGCTGAGCTGCTATTGCTGAGGTCACAATTCTGAGGTCACAATGCTGAGGTCACAATGCTGAGCTCACTATGCTGAGGTCACTATGCTGAGGTGCTATTGCTGAGGTCACAATGCTGAGGTCGCAATGCTGAGGTGCTATTGCTGATGTCACAATGCTGAGGTCAGAATGCTGAGGTCACAATGCTGAGGTGCTATTGCTGAGGTGCTGTTGCTGAGGTGTTATTGTGAGGTGCTATTGCTGAGGTCACAATGCTGATGTGCTATTGCTGAGGTCACAATGCTGAGGTCACTTTGCTGAGGTCACTATGCTGAGGTGCTATTGCTGAGGTCACAGTGCTGAGGTGCTATTGCTGAGGTCACAATGCTGAGGTGCTATTACTGAGGTCACAATGCTGAGGTAACAATGTTGAGGTCACAATGCTGAGGTGCTATTGCTCAGGTGCTATTGCTGAGGTGCTATTACTGAGGTCACAATACTAAGGTCACAATGCTGACATGCTATTGCTGACGTCAAAATGCTGAGGTCACTATGCTGAGGTCACAATGCTGAGGTCACAATGCTGAGGTCACAATGCTGAGGTCACAATGCTGAGGTGCTATTGCTGAGGTCAAAATGCTGAGGTGCTATTTCTGATGAGCTATTGCTGAGGTCACAATGCTGAGGTGCTATTGCTGAGGTGCTATTGCTGAGGTCACAGTGCTGAGGTGCTATTGCTCAGGTCACAATGCTGAGGTGCTATTCCTGAGTTCACAATGCTGAGGTCACAATGCTGAGTTGCTATTGCTGAGGTCACAATGCTGAGGTCACAATGCTGAGTTGCTATTGCTGAGGTGCTATTGCTGAGTTCACAATTCTGAGGTGCTATTGCTTAGGTGCTATTGCTGAGGTCAGAATGCTGAGGTGCTATTGCTGAGGTCACAATACTGAGGTGCTATTGCTGAGGTCACAATTCTGAGGTCGCAATGCTGAGGTGCTATTGCTGAGGTGCTGTTGCTGAGGTGTTATTGCTGAGGTGCAATTGCTGAGGTCACAATGCTGAGGTGCTATTGCTGAGGTCACAATGCTGTGGTCACAATCCTGAGGTCACAATGCTGAGGTGCTATTGCTGAGGTCAGAATGCTGCGGTGCAATTGCAGATGTGCAATTTCTGAGGTGCTATTGCTGAGGTGCTATTGCTGAGGTCACAACGCTAAGGTGCTATTGCTGAGGTGCTATTGCTGAGGTCACAATGCTCAGGTCACAATGCTGAGGTCACTATGCTGAGGTGTTATTGCTGAGGTTACAATGCTGAGGTCACAATTCTGAGGTCACAATGCTTAGGTCAAAATGCTGAGCTGCTATTGCTGAGGTCACAATGCTGAGGTGCTATTGCTGAGGTCACAATACTGAGGTGCTATTGCTGATGTGCTATTTCTGAATTCACAATGCTGAGGTGCTATTGCTGAGGTGCTGTTGCTGAGGTCACAATGCTGAGGTGCTATTGCTGAGTTCACAATGCTGAGGTCACAATGCTGGGGTGCTAGTGCTGAGGTCACAATGCTGAGGTGCTCTTGCTGAGGTGCTATTGCTGAGGTGCTATTGCTGAAGTCACAATGCTGAGGTGCTATTGCTGAGGTCACAATGTTGAGGTGCTATTGCTGAGGTGCTATTGCTGTGGTCACAATGCTGAGGTGCTATTGCTGAGGTCACAATGCTGAGGTGCTATTGCTGAGGTCACTATTTTGTGGTAAAAATGCTCATGTCACAATGCTGAAGTCACAATGCTGAGGTGTTATTGCGGAGCTGTTATTGCTGAGGTATTTTTACTGAGCTGCTATTGCTAAGGTCACAATTCTGAGGTCACAATGCTGAGGTCACAATGCTTAGGTCAAAATGCTGAGGTCACTATGCTGATGTGCTATTGCTGAGGTCACAATGCTGAGGTCGCAATGCTGAGGTGCTATTGCTTAGGACACAATGCTGAGGTCACAATGCTGAGATCACAATGCTGAGGTGCTATTGCTGAGGTGCTGTTGCTGAGGTGTTATTGCTGAGGTGCTATTTCTGACTTCACAATGCTGAGGTGCTATTGCTGAGGTGCTGTTGCTGAGGTCACAATGCTGAGGTGCTATTGCTGAGGTCACAATGCTGAGGACACAATGCTGAGGTGCTACTGCTGAAGTCACAATGCTGAGGTGCTCTTGCTGAGGTGCTATTGCTGAGGTGCTATTGCTGAAGTCACAATGCTGAGGTGCTATTGCTGAGGTCACAATGTTGAGGTGCTATTGCTGAGGTCACAATGCTGTGGTCAAAATGCTGATGTCACAATGCTGAGGTCACAATGCTGAGGTGTTATTGCTGAGCTGTTATTGCTGAGGTATTATTGCTGAGCTTCTATTACTGAGGTCACAAAAATGAGGTCACAATGCTGAGGTCACAATGCTGACCTCATTATGCTGAGGTCACAATGCTGAGGTGCTATTGCTGAGGTCACAATGCTGAGGTCGCAATGCTGAGGTGCTATTGCTGAAGTCACCATGCTGAGGTCAAATGCTGAGGTCACAATGCTGAGGTGCTATTGCTGAGGTGCTGTTGCTTAGGTGTTATTTCTGAGGTGCAATAGCTGAGGTCACAATGCTGAGGTGCTATTGCTGAGGTCACAATGCTGTGGTCACAATGCTGATGTCACAATGCTGAGGTGCTATTGCTGAGGTCACAATGCTGAGAACACAATTCTGAGGTCAAAATGCTGAGGTGCTATTGCTGAGCTGTTATTGCTGAGTTATTATTGCTGAGCTGCTATTGCTGAGGTCACAATTCTGAGGTAACAATGCTGAGGTCACAATGCTGAGCTCACTATGCTGAGATCACTATTCAGAGGTGCTATTGCTGAGGTCACAATGCTGAGGTCGCAATGCTGAGGTGCTATTGCTGAGGTCACAATGCTGAGGTCACAATGCTGAGGTCACAATGCTGAGGTGCTATTGCTGAGGTGCTGTTGCTGAGGTGTTATTGCTGAGGTGCTATTGCTGAGGTCACAATGCTGAGGTAACAATGCTGAGGTCACTATGCTGAGGTGTTATTGATCAGGTGCTATTGCTGAGGTGTTATTACTGAGGTCACAATGCTAAGGTCACAATGCTGACATGCTATTGCTGACGTCAAAATGCTGAGGTCACTATGCAGAGGTCACAATGCTGAGGTCACAATGCTGAGGTCACTATGCTGAGGTCACAATGCTGAGGTGCTATTACTGAGGTCAAAATGCTGAGGTGCTATTTCTGATGTGCTATTGCTGAGGTCACAATGCTGAGGTGCTATTGCTGAGGTGCTATTGCTGAGGTCACAGTGCTGAGGTGCTATTGCTCAGGTCACAATGCTGAGGTGCTATTCCTGAGTTCACAATGCTGAGGTCACAAGGCTGAGTTGCTATTGCTGAGGTCACAATGCTGAGGTAACAATGCTGAGTTGCTATTGCTGAGGAGCTATTGCTGAGTTCAGAATGCTGAGGTGCTATTGCTTAGGTGCTATTGCTGAGGTCAGAATGCTGAGGTGCTATTGCTGAGGTCACAATACTGAGGTGCTATTGCTGAGGTGCTATTTCTGACTTCACAATGCTGAGGTGCTATTGGTGAGGTCACAATGCTGAGGTCACAATGCTGAGGTGCTACTGCTGAGGTCACAATGCTGAGGTGCTCTTACTGAGGTGCTATTGCTGAGGTGCTATTGCTGAAGTCACAATGCTGAGGTGCTATTGCTGAGGTCATAATGTTGAGGTACTATTGCTGAGGTGCTATTGCTGAGGTCACAATCCTGACGTGCTATTGCTGAGGTCACAATGCTGAGGTGCTATTGGTGAGGTCACAATGCTGAGGTCACAATGCTGAGGTGCTACTGCTGAGGTCACAATGCTGAGGTGCTCTTACTGAGGTGCTATTGCTGAGGTGCTATTGCTGAAGTCACAATGCTGAGGTGCTATTGCTGAGGTCATAATGTTGAGGTACTATTGCTGAGGTGCTATTGCTGAGGTCACAATCCTTACGTGCTATTGCTGAGGTCACAATGCTGAGGTGCTATTGCTGAGGTCACAATGCTGTGGTCAAAATGTTGATGTCACAATGCTGAGGTCACAATGCTGAGGTGTTATTGCTGAGCTGTTATTGCTGAGGTATTATTGCTGAGCTTCTATTACTGAGGTCACAATGCTGAGGTCACAATGCTGAGGTGACCATACTGAGCTCACTATGCTGAGGTCACTATGCTGAGGTGCTATTGCTGAGGTCACAATGCTGAGGTCGCAATGCTGAGGTGCTATTGCTGAGGTCACAATGCTGAGGTCACAATGCTGAGGTCACAATGCTGAGGTGCTATTGCTGAGGTGCTGTTGCTGAGGTGTTATTGCTGAGGTGCAATTGCTGAGGTCACAATGCTGAGGTGCTATTGCTGAGGTCACAATGCTGTGGTCACAATGCTGAGGTTACAATGCTGAGGTGCTATTGCTGAGGTCAGAATGCTGCGGTGCAATTGCAGATGTGCAATTGCTGAGGTGCTATTGCTGAGGTCACAATGCTGAGGTGCTATTACTGAGGTCACAATGCTGTGGTCACAAAGCTGAGGTCAAAATTCTGAGGTGCTATTGCTGAGGTCACAATGCTGAGGTGCTACTGCTGAGGTGTTATTGCTTAGGTCACAATGCTCAGGTAACAATGCTGAGGTCACTATGCTGAGGTGCTATTGCTGAGGTCACAATGCTGAGGTCACAATTCTGAGGTCACAATGCTTAGGTCAAAATGCTGAGCTGCTATTGCTGAGGTCACAATGCTGAGGTCACAATGCTGAGTTCACAATGCTGAGGTGCTATTGCTTAGGTGCTATTGCTGAGGTCACAATGCTGAGGTGCTATTGCTGAGGTCACAATACTGAGGTGCTATTGCTGAGGTGCTATTTCTGACTTCACAATGCTGAGGTGCTATTGCTGAGGTGCTGTTGCTGAGGTCACAATGCTGAGGTAACAATGCTGAGGTCACAATGCTGAGCTCACTATGCTGAGATCACTATTCAGAGGTGCTATTGCTGAGGTCACAATGCTGAGGTCGCAATGCTGAGGTGCTATTGCTGGGGTCACAATGCTGAGGTCACAATGCTGAGGTCACAATGCTGAGGTGCTATTGCTGAGGTTCTGTTGCTGAGGTGTTATTGCTGAGGTGTTATTGCTGAGGTCACAATGCTGAGGTAACAATGCTGAGGTCACTATGCTGAGGTGTTATTGATCAGGTGCTATTGCTGAGGTGTTATTACTGAGGTCACAATGCTAAGGTCACAATGCTGACATGCTATTGCTGACGTCAAAATGCTGAGGTCACTATGCAGAGGTCACAATGCTGAGGTCACAATGCTGAGGTCACTATGCTGAGGTCACAATGCTGAGGTGCTATTGCTGAGGTGCTATTGCTGAGGTCACAGTGCTGAGGTGCTATTGCTCAGGTCACAATGCTGAGGTGCTATTCCTGAGTTCACAATGCTGAGGTCACAAGGCTGAGTTGCTATTGCTGAGGTCACAATGCTGAGGTAACAATGCTGAGTTGCTATTGCTGAGGAGCTATTGCTGAGTTCAGAATGCTGAGGTGCTATTGCTTAGGTGCTATTGCTGAGGTCAGAATGCTGAGGTGCTATTGCTGAGGTCACAATACTGAGGTGCTATTGCTGAGGTGCTATTTCTGACTTCACAATGCTGAGGTGCTATTGGTGAGGTCACAATGCTGAGGTCACAATGCTGAGGTGCTACTGCTGAGGTCACAATGCTGAGGTGCTCTTACTGAGGTGCTATTGCTGAGGTGCTATTGCTGAAGTCACAATGCTGAGGTGCTATTGCTGAGGTCATAATGTTGAGGTACTATTGCTGAGGTGCTATTGCTGAGGTCACAATCCTGACGTGCTATTGCTGAGGTCACAATGCTGAGGTGCTATTGCTGAGGTCACAATGCTGTGGTCAAAATGTTGATGTCACAATGCTGAGGTCACAATGCTGAGGTGTTATTGCTGAGCTGTTATTGCTGAGGTATTATTGCTGAGCTTCTATTACTGAGGTCACAATGCTGAGGTCACAATGCTGTGGTGACCATACTGAGCTCACTATGCTGAGGTCACTATGCTGAGGTGCTATTGCTGAGGTCACAATGCTGAGGTCGCAATGCTGAGGTGCTATTGCTGAGGTCACAATGCTGAGGTCACAATGCTGAGGTCACAATGCTGAGGTGCTATTGCTGAGGTGCTGTTGCTGAGGTGTTATTGCTGAGGTGCAATTGCTGAGGTCACAATGCTGAGGTGCTATTGCTGAGGTCACAATGCTGTGGTCACAATGCTGAGGTCACAATGCTGAGGTGCTATTGCTGAGGTCAGAATGCTGCGGTGCAATTGCAGATGTGCAATTGCTGAGGTGCTATTGCTGAGGTCACAATGCTGAGGTGCTATTACTGAGGTCACAATGCTGTGGTCACAAAGCTGAGGTCAAAATTCTGAGGTGCTATTGCTGAGGTCACAATGCTGAGGTGCTACTGCTGAGGTGTTATTGATTAGGTCACAATGCTCAGGTCACAATGCTGAGGTCACTATGCTGAGGTGCTATTGCTGAGGTCACAATGCTGAGGTCACAATGCTGAGGTCACAATGCTTAGGTCAAAATGCTGAGCTGCTATTGCTGAGGTCACAATGCTGAGGTGTTATTGCTGAGTTCACAATGCTGAGGTGCTATTGCTTAGGTGCTATTGCTGAGGTCACAATGCTGAGGTGCTATTGCTGAGGTCACAATACTGAGGTGCTATTGCTGAGGTGCTATTTCTGACTTCACAATGCTGAGGTGCTATTGATGAGGTGCTGTTGCTGAGGTCACAATGCTGAGGTGCTATTGCTGAGGTCACAATGCTGAGGTCACAATGCTGAGGTGCTATTGCTGAGGTCACAATGCTGAGGTGCTCTTGCTGAGGTGCTATTGCTGAGGTGCTATTGCTGAAGTCACAATGCTGAGGTGCTATTGCTGAGGTCACAATGTTGAGGTGCTATTGCTGAGGTGCTATTGCTGAGGTCACAATGCTGACGTGCTATTGCTGAGGTCACAATGCTGAGGTGCTATTGCTGAGGTCACAATGTTGTGGTAAAAATGCTCATGTCACAATGCTGAAGTCACAATGCTGAGGTGTTATTGCGGAGCTGTTATTGCTGAGGTATTACTGCTGAGCTGCTATTGCTGAGGTTACAATTCTGAGGTCACAATGCTGAGGTAACAATGCTGAGCTCACTATGCTGAGGTGCTATTGCTGAGGTCACAATGCTGAGGTCGCAATGCTGAGGTGCTATTGCTGAGGTCACAATGCTGAGGTCACAATGCTGAGGTCACAATGCTGAGGTGCTATTTCTGAGGTGCTGTTGCTGAGGTGTTATTGCTGAGGTGCTATTTCTGACTTCACAATGATGAGGTGCTATTGCTGAGGTGCTGTTGCTGAGGTCACAATGCTGAGGTGCTATTGCTGAGGTCACAATGCTGAGGTCACAATTCTGAGGTGCTACTGCTGAGGTCACAATGCTGAGGTGCTATTGCTGAGGTGCTATTGCTGAGGTGCTACTGCTGAAGTCACAATGCTGAGGTGCTATTGCTGAGGTCTCAATGCTGAGGTGCTATTGCTGAGGTCACAATGCTGTGGTCAAAATGCTGATGTCACAATGCTGAGGTCACAATGCTGAGGTGTTATTGCTGAGCTGTTATTGCTGAGGTATTATTGCTGAGCTTCTATTACTGAGGTCACAAATATGAGGTCACAATGCTGAGGTCACAATGCTGAGCTCACTATGCTGAGGTCACTATGCTGAGGTGCTATTGCTGAGGTCACAATGCTGAGGTCGCAATGCTGAGGTCGCAATGCTGATGTGCTATTGCTGAGGTCACAATGCTGAGGTCACAATGCTGAGATCACAATGCTGAGGTTCTATTGCTGAGGTGCTGTTGCTTAGGTGTTATTTCTGAGGTGCAATTGCTGAGGTCACAATGCTGAGGTGCTATTGCTGAGGTCACAATGCTGAGGTCACTATGCTGAGGTCACTATGCTGAGGTGGTATTGCTGAGGTCACAATGTTGAGGTGCTATTGCTGAGGTGCTATTGCTGAGGTCACAATGCTGAGGTGCTATTGCTGAGGTCACAATGCTGAGGTGCTATTCCTGAGGTCACAATGCTGTGGTCAAAATGCTGATGTCACAATGCTGAGGTCACAATGCTGAGGTGTTATTGCTGAGCTGTTATTGCTGAGGTATTATTGCTGAGCTGCTATTGCTGAGGTCACAATTCTGAGGTCACAATGCTGAGGTCACAATGCTGAGCTGACTATGCTGAGGTCACTATGCTGAGGTGCTATTGCTGAGGTCACAATGCTGAGGTCGCAATGCTGAGGTGCTATTGCTGATGTCACAATGCTGAGGTCACAATGCTGAGGTCACAATGCTGAGGTGCTATTGCTGAGGTGTTGTTTCTGAGGTGTTATTGCTGAGGTGCTATTGCTGAGGTCACAATGCTGAGGTCACTAGGCTGAGGTCACTATGCTGAGGTGCTATTGCTGAGGTCACAATGCTGTGGTCACAATGTTGAGGTCACAATGCTGAGGTGCTATTGCTGAGGTCACAATGCTGAGGTGCTATTGCTGAGGTGCTATTGCTGAGGTCAAAATGCTGAGGTGCTATTGCTGAGGGGCTATTGATGAGGTGTTATTGCTGAGGTGCTATTTCTGAGTTCACAATGCTGAGGTGCTATTGCTGAGGTGCTATTGCTGTGGTCACAATGCTGAGGTGCTATTGCTTATATCTTATTGCTGAGGTCACAATGCTGAGATGCTATTGCTGAGCTGCTATTGATGAGGTGTTATTGCTGAGGTGCTATTTCTGAGTTCACAATGCTGAGGTGCTATTGCTGAGGTGCTATTGCTGAGGTCACAATGCTATGGTCACAATGCTGAGGTCACAATGCTGAGGTGCTATTGCTGAGGTCACAATGCTGAGGTGCTGTTGCTGAGGTCACAATGCTGAGATCACAATGCTGAGGTGCTATTACTGAGGTGCTATTGCTGAGGTACTCTTGCTGAGCTGCTACTGCTGAGGTCAGAATGCTGAGGTGCTATTGCTGTGGTCACAATGCTGAGGTGCTATTCCTGAGGTGCTATTGCTGTGGTCACAATGCTGAAGTGCTATTGCTGAGGTCACAATGCTGAGGTGCTATTGCTTAGGTGCTATTGCTGAGGTGCTATTACAGAGGTCACAATACTAAGGTCACAATGCTGACATGCTATTGCTGACGTCAAAATGCTGAGGTCACTATGCTGAGGTCACAATGCTGAGGTCACAATGCTGAGGTCACAATGCTGAGGTGCTATTGCTGAGGTCAAAATGCTGAGGTGCTATTTCTGATGAGCTATTGCTGAGGTCACAATGCTGAGGTGCTATTGCTGAGGTGCTATTGCTGAGGTCACAGTGCTGAGGTGCTATTGCTCAGGTCACAATGCTGAGGTGCTATTCCTGAGTTCACAATGCTGAGGTCACAATGCTGAGTTGCTATTGCTGAGGTCACAATGCTGAGGTCACAATGCTGAGTTGCTATTGCTGAGGTGCTATTGCTGAGTTCAGAATGCTGAGGTGCTATTGCTGAGGTCACAATACTGAGGTGCTATTGCTGAGGTCACAATTCTGAGGTCGCAATGCTGAGGTGCTATTGCTGAGGTGCTGTTGCTGAGGTGTTATTGCTGAGGTGCAATTGCTGAGGTCACAATGCTGAGGTGCTACTGCTGAGGTCACAATGCTGTGGTCACAATCCTGAGGTCACAATGCTGAGGTGCTATTGCTGAGGTCAGAATGCTGCGGTGCAATTGCAGATGTGCAATTGCTGAGGTGCTATTGCTGAGGTGCTATTGCTGAGGTCACAATGCTCAGGTCACAATGCTGAGGTCACTATGCTGAGGTGTTATTGCTGAGGTCACAATGCTGAGGTCACAATTCTGAGGTCACAATGCTTAGGTCAAAATGCTGAGCTGCTATTGCTGAGGTCACAATGCTGAGGTGCTATTGCTGAGGTCACAATACTGAGGTGCTATTGCTGATGTGCTATTTCTGAATTCACAATGCTGAGGTGCTATTGCTGAGGTGCTGTTGCTGAGGTCACAATGCTGAGGTGCTATTGCTGAGTTCACAATGCTGAGGTCACAATGCTGGGGTGCTAGTGCTGAGGTCACAATGCTGAGGTGCTCTTGCTGAGGTGCTATTGCTGAGGTGCTATTGCTGAAGTCACAATGCTGAGGTGCTATTGCTGAGGTCACAATGTTGAGGTGCTATTGCTGAGGTGCTATTGCTGTGGTCACAATGCTGAGGTGCTATTGCTGAGGTCACAATGCTGAGGTGCTATTGCTGAGGTCACTATTTTGTGGTAAAAATGCTCATGTCACAATGCTGAAGTCACAATGCTGAGGTGTTATTGCGGAGCTGTTATTGCTGAGGTATTTTTGGTGAGCTGCTATTGCTAAGGTCACAATTCTGAGGTCACAATGCTGAGGTCACAATGCTTAGGTCAAAATGCTGAGGTCACTATGCTGATGTGCTATTGCTGAGGTCACAATGCTGAGGTCGCAATGCTGAGGTGCTATTGCTTAGGACACAATGCTGAGGTCACAATGCTGAGGTCACAATGCTGAGGTGCTATTGCTGAGGTGCTGTTGCTGAGGTGTTATTGCTGAGGTGCTATTTCTGACTTCACAATGCTGAGGTGCTATTGCTGAGGTGCTGTTGCTGAGGTCACAATGCTGAGGTGCTATTGCTGAGGTCACAATGCTGAGGACACAATGCTGAGGTGCTACTGCTGAAGTCACAATGCTGAGGTGCTCTTGCTGAGGTGCTATTGCTGAGGTGCTATTGCTGAAGTCACAATGCTGAGGTGCTATTGCTGAGGTCACAATGTTGAGGTGCTATTGCTGAGGTCACAATGCTGTGGTCAAAATGCTGATGTCACAATGCTGAGGTCACAATGCTGAGGTGTTATTGCTGAGCTGTTATTGCTGAGGTATTATTGCTGAGCTTCTATTACTGAGGTCACAAAAATGAGGTCACAATGCTGAGGTCACAATGCTGACCTCATTATGCTGAGGTCACAATGCTGAGGTCGCAATGCTGAGGTGCTATTGCTGAGGTCACCATGCTGAGGTCAAATGCTGAGGTCACAATGCTGAGGTGCTATTGCTGAGGTGCTGTTGCTTAGGTGTTATTTCTGAGGTGCAATAGCTGAGGTCACAATGCTGAGGTGCTATTGCTGAGGTCACAATGCTGTGGTCACAATGCTGATGTCACAATGCTGAGGTGCTATTGCTGAGGTCACAATGCTGAGAACACAATTCTGAGGTCAAAATGCTGAGGTGCTATTGCTGAGCTGTTATTGCTGAGGTATTATTGCTGAGCTGCTATTGCTGAGGTCACAATTCTGAGGTAACAATGCTGAGGTCACAATGCTGAGCTCACTATGCTGAGATCACTATTCAGAGGTGCTATTGCTGAGGTCACAATGCTGAGGTCGCAATGCTGAGGTGCTATTGCTGAGGTCACAATGCTGAGGTCACAATGCTGAGGTCACAATGCTGAGGTGCTATTGCTGAGGTGCTGTTGCTGAGGTGTTATTGCTGAGGTGCTATTGCTGAGGTCACAATGCTGAGGTAACAATGCTGAGGTCACTATGCTGAGGTGTTATTGATCAGGTGCTATTGCTGAGGTGTTATTACTGAGGTCACAATGCTAAGGTCACAATGCTGACATGCTATTGCTGACGTCAAAATGCTGAGGTCACTATGCAGAGGTCACAATGCTGAGGTCACAATGCTGAGGTCACTATGCTGAGGTCACAATGCTGAGGTGCTATTACTGAGGTCAAAATGCTGAGGTGCTATTTCTGATGTGCTATTGCTGAGGTCACAATGCTGAGGTGCTATTGCTGAGGTGCTATTGCTGAGGTCACAGTGCTGAGGTGCTATTGCTCAGGTCACAATGCTGAGGTGCTATTCCTGAGTTCACAATGCTGAGGTCACAAGGCTGAGTTGCTATTGCTGAGGTCACAATGCTGAGGTAACAATGCTGAGTTGCTATTGCTGAGGAGCTATTGCTGAGTTCAGAATGCTGAGGTGCTATTGCTTAGGTGCTATTGCTGAGGTCAGAATGCTGAGGTGCTATTGCTGAGGTCACAATACTGAGGTGCTATTGCTGAGGTGCTATTTCTGACTTCACAATGCTGAGGTGCTATTGGTGAGGTCACAATGCTGAGGTCACAATGCTGAGGTGCTACTGCTGAGGTCACAATGCTGAGGTGCTCTTACTGAGGTGCTATTGCTGAGGTGCTATTGCTGAAGTCACAATGCTGAGGTGCTATTGCTGAGGTCATAATGTTGAGGTACTATTGCTGAGGTGCTATTGCTGAGGTCACAATCGTGACGTGCTATTGCTGAGGTCACAATGCTGAGGTGCTATTGGTGAGGTCACAATGCTGAGGTCACAATGCTGAGGTGCTACTGCTGAGGTCACAATGCTGAGGTGCTCTTACTGAGGTGCTATTGCTGAGGTGCTATTGCTGAAGTCACAATGCTGAGGTGCTATTGCTGAGGTCATAATGTTGAGGTACTATTGCTGAGGTGCTATTGCTGAGGTCACAATCCTGACGTGCTATTGCTGAGGTCACAATGCTGAGGTGCTATTGCTGAGGTCACAATGCTGTGGTCAAAATGTTGATGTCACAATGCTGAGGTCACAATGCTGAGGTGTTATTGCTGAGCTGTTATTGCTGAGGTATTATTGCTGAGCTTCTATTACTGAGGTCACAATGCTGAGGTCACAATGCTGAGGTGACCATACTGAGCTCACTATGCTGAGGTCACTATGCTGATGTGCTATTGCTGAGGTCACAATGCTGAGGTCGCAATGCTGAGGTGCTATTGCTGAGGTCACAATGCTGAGGTCACAATGCTGAGGTCACAATGCTGAGGTGCTATTGCTGAGGTGCTGTTGCTGAGGTGTTATTGCTGAGGTGCAATTGCTGAGGTCACAATGCTGAGGTGCTATTGCTGAGGTCACAATGCTGTGGTCACAATGCTGAGGTCACAATGCTGAGGTGCTATTGCTGAGGTCAGAATGCTGCGGTGCAATTGCAGATGTGCAATTGCTGAGGTGCTATTGCTGAGGTCACAATGCTGAGGTGCTACTGCTGAGGTGTTATTGCTTAGGTCACAATGCTCAGGTAACAATGCTGAGGTCACTATGCTGAGGTGCTATTGCTGAGGTCACAATGCTGAGGTCACAATTCTGAGGTCACAATGCTTAGGTCAAAATGCTGAGCTGCTATTGCTGAGGTCACAATGCTGAGGTCACAATGCTGAGTTCACAATGCTGAGGTGCTATTGCTTAGGTGCTATTGCTGAGGTCACAATGCTGAGGTGCTATTGCTGAGGTCACAATACTGAGGTGCTATTGCTGAGGTGCTATTTCTGACTTCACAATGCTGAGGTGCTATTGCTGAGGTGCTGTTGCTGAGGTCACAATGCTGAGGTAACAATGCTGAGGTCACAATGCTGAGCTCACTATGCTGAGATCACTATTCAGAGGTGCTATTGCTGAGGTCACAATGCTGAGGTCGCAATGCTGAGGTGCTATTGCTGAGGTCACAATGCTGAGGTCACAATGCTGAGGTCACAATGCTGAGGTGCTATTGCTGAGGTGCTGTTGCTGAGGTGTTATTGCTGAGGTGCTATTGCTGAGGTCACAATGCTGAGGTAACAATGCTGAGGTCACTATGCTGAGGTGTTATTGATCAGGTGCTATTGCTGAGGTGTTATTACTGAGGTCACAATGCTAAGGTCACAATGCTGACATGCTATTGCTGACGTCAAAATGCTGAGGTCACTATGCAGAGGTCACAATGCTGAGGTCACAATGCTGAGGTCACTATGCTGAGGTCACAATGCTGAGGTGCTATTACTTAGGTCAAAATGCTGAGGTGCTATTACTGATGTGCTATTGCTGAGGTCACAATGTTGAGGTGCTATTGCTGAGGTGCTATTGCTGAGGTCACAGTGCTGAGGTGCTATTGCTCAGGTCACAATGCTGAGGTGCTATTCCTGAGTTCACAATGCTGAGGTCACAAGGCTGAGTTGCTATTGCTGAGGTCACAATGCTGAGGTAACAATGCTGAGTTGCTATTGCTGAGGAGCTATTGCTGAGTTCAGAATGCTGAGGTGCTATTGCTTAGGTGCTATTGCTGAGGTCAGAATGCTGAGGTGCTATTGCTGAGGTCACAATACTGAGGTGCTATTGCTGAGGTGCTATTTCTGACTTCACAATGCTGAGGTGCTATTGGTGAGGTCACAATGCTGAGGTCACAATGCTGAGGTGCTACTGCTGAGGTCACAATGCTGAGGTGCTCTTACTGAGGTGCTATTGCTGAGGTGGTATTGCTGAAGTCACAATGCTGAGGTGCTATTGCTGAGGTCATAATGTTGAGGTACTATTGCTGAGGTGCTATTGCTGAGGTCACAATCCTGACGTGCTATTGCTGAGGTCACAATGCTGAGGTGCTATTGCTGAGGTCACAATGCTGTGGTCAAAATGTTGATGTCACAATGCTGAGGTCACAATGCTGAGGTGTTATTGCTGAGCTGTTATTGCTGAGGTATTATTGCTGAGCATCTATTACTGAGGTCACAATGCTGAGGTCACAATGCTGAGGTGACCATACTGAGCTCACTATGCTGTGGTCACTATGCTGAGGTGCTATTGCTGAGGTCACAATGCTGAGGTCGCAATGCTGAGGTGCTATTGCTGAGGTCACAATGCTGAGGTCACAATGCTGAGGTCACAATGCTGAGGTGCTATTGCTGAGGTGCTGTTGCTGAGGTGTTATTGCTGAGGTGCAATTGCTGAGGTAACAATGCTGAGGTGCTATTGCTGAGGTCACAATGCTGTGGTCACAATGCTGAGGTCACAATGCTGAGGTGCTATTGCTGAGGTCAGAATGCTGCGGTGCAATTGCAGATGTGCAATTGCTGAGGTGCTATTGCTGAGGTCACAATGCTGAGGTGCTATTACTGAGGTCACAATGCTGTGGTCACAAAGCTGAGGTCAAAATTCTGAGGTGCTATTGCTGAGGTCACAATGCTGAGGTGCTACTGCTGAGGTGTTATTGCTTAGGTCACAATGCTCAGGTCACAATGCTGAGGTCACTATGCTGAGGTGCTATTGCTGAGGTCACAATGCTGAGGTCACAATTCTGAGGTCACAATGCTTAGGTCAAAATGCTGAGCTGCTATTGCTGAGGTCACAATGCTGAGGTCACAATGCTGAGTTCACAATGCTGAGGTGCTATTGCTTAGGTGCTATTGCTGAGGTCACAATGTTGAGGTGCTATTGCTGAGGTGCTATTGCTGAGGTCACAGTGCTGAGGTGCTATTGCTCAGGTCACAATGCTGAGGTGCTATTCCTGAGTTCACAATGCTGAGGTCACAAGGCTGAGTTGCTATTGCTGAGGTCACAATGCTGAGGTAACAATGCTGAGTTGCTATTGCTGAGGAGCTATTGCTGAGTTCAGAATGCTGAGGTGCTATTGCTTAGGTGCTATTGCTGAGGTCAGAATGCTGAGGTGCTATTGCTGAGGTCACAATACTGAGGTGCTATTGCTGAGGTGCTATTTCTGACTTCACAATGCTGAGGTGCTATTGGTGAGGTCACAATGCTGAGGTCAGAATGCTGAGGTGCTACTGCTGAGGTCACAATGCTGAGGTGCTCTTACTGAGGTGCTATTGCTGAGGTGGTATTGCTGAAGTCACAATGCTGAGGTGCTATTGCTGAGGTCATAATGTTGAGGTACTATTGCTGAGGTGCTATTGCTGAGGTCACAATCCTGACGTGCTATTGCTGAGGTCACAATGCTGAGGTGCTATTGCTGAGGTCACAATGCTGTGGTCAAAATGTTGATGTCACAATGCTGAGGTCACAATGCTGAGGTGTTATTGCTGAGCTGTTATTGCTGAGGTATTATTGCTGAGCTTCTATTACTGAGGTCACAATGCTGAGGTCACAATGCTGAGGTGACCATACTGAGCTCACTATGCTGTGGTCACTATGCTGAGGTGCTATTGCTGAGGTCACAATGCTGAGGTCGCAATGCTGAGGTGCTATTGCTGAGGTCACAATGCTGAGGTCACAATGCTGAGGTCACAATGCTGAGGTGCTATTGCTGAGGTGCTGTTGCTGAGGTGTTATTGCTGAGGTGCAATTGCTGAGGTAACAATGCTGAGGTGCTATTGCTGAGGTCACAATGCTGTGGTCACAATGCTGAGGTCACAATGCTGAGGTGCTATTGCTGAGGTCAGAATGCTGAGGTGCTATTACTGAGGTCACAATGCTGAGGTGCTATTACTGAGGTCACAATGCTGTGGTCACAAAGCTGAGGTCAAAATTCTGAGGTGCTATTGCTGAGGTCACAATGCTGAGGTGCTACTGCTGAGGTGTTATTGCTTAGGTCACAATGCTCAGGTCACAATGCTGAGGTCACTATGCTGAGGTGCTATTGCTGAGGTCACAATGCTGAGGTCACAATTCTGAGGTCACAATGCTTAGGTCAAAATGCTGAGCTGCTATTGCTGAGGTCACAATGCTGAGGTGTTATTGCTGAGTTCACAATGCTGAGGTGCTATTGCTTAGGTGCTATTGCTGAGGTCACAATGCTGAGGTGCTATTGCTGAGGTCACAATACTGAGGTGCTATTGCTGAGGTGCTATTTCCGACTTCACAATGCTGAGGTGCTATTGCTGAGGTGCTGTTGCTGAGGTCACAATGCTGAGGTGCTATTGCTGAGGTCACAATGCTGAGGTCACAATGCTGAGGTGCTATTGCTGAGGTCACAATGCTGAGGTGCTCTTGCTGAGGTGCTATTGCTGAGGTGCTATTGCTGAAGTCACAATGCTGAGGTGCTATTGCTGAGGTCACAATGTTGAGGTGCTATTGCTGAGGTGCTATTGCTGAGGTCACAATGCTGACGTGCTATTGCTGAGGTCACAATGCTGAGGTGCTATTGCTGAGGTCACAATGTTGTGGTAAAAATGCTCATGTCACAATGCTGAAGTCACAATGCTGAGGTGTTATTGCGGAGCTGTTATTGCTGAGGTATTACTGCTGAGCTGCTATTGCTGAGGTTACAATTCTGAGGTCACAATGCTGAGGTAACAATGCTGAGCTCACTATGCTGAGGTGCTATTGCTGAGGTCACAATGCTGAGGTCGCAATGCTGAGGTGCTATTGCTGAGGTCACAATGCTGAGGTCACAATGCTGAGGTCACAATGCTGAGGTGCTATTTCTGAGGTGCTGTTGCTGAGGTGTTATTGCTGAGGTGCTATTTCTGACTTCACAATGATGAGGTGCTATTGCTGAGGTGCTGTTGCTGAGGTCACAATGCTGAGGTGCTATTGCTGAGGTCACAATGCTGAGGTCACAATTCTGAGGTGCTACTGCTGAGGTCACAATGCTGAGGTGCTATTGCTGAGGTGCTATTGCTGAGGTGCTACTGCTGAAGTCACAATGCTGAGGTGCTATTGCTGAGGTCTCAATGCTGAGGTGCTATTGCTGAGGTCACAATGCTGTGGTCAAAATGCTGATGTCACAATGCTGAGGTCACAATGCTGAGGTGTTATTGCTGAGCTGTTATTGCTGAGGTATTATTGCTGAGCTTCTATTACTGAGGTCACAAATATGAGGTCACAATGCTGAGGTCACAATGCTGAGCTCACTATGCTGAGGTCACTATGCTGAGGTGCTATTGCTGAGGTCACAATGCTGAGGTCGCAATGCTGAGGTCGCAATGCTGATGTGCTATTGCTGAGGTCACAATGCTGAGGTCACAATGCTGAGGTCACAATGCTGAGGTGCTATTGCTGAGGTCACAATGCTGAGGTCACTATGCTGAGGTCACTATGCTGAGGTGGTATTGCTGAGGTCACAATGTTGAGGTGCTATTGCTGAGGTGCTATTGCTGAGGTCAGAATGCTGAGGTGCTATTGCTGAGGTCACAATACTGAGGTGCTATTGCTGAGGTGCTATTTCTGACTTCACAATGCTGAGGTGCTATTGGTGAGGTCACAATGCTGAGGTCACAATGCTGAGGTGCTACTGCTGAGGTCACAATGCTGAGGTGCTCTTACTGAGGTGCTATTGCTGAGGTGGTATTGCTGAAGTCACAATGCTGAGGTGCTATTGCTGAGGTCATAATGTTGAGGTACTATTGCTGAGGTGCTATTGCTGAGGTCACAATCCTGACGTGCTATTGCTGAGGTCACAATGCTGAGGTGCTATTGCTGAGGTCACAATGCTGTGGTCAAAATGTTGATGTCACAATGCTGAGGTCACAATGCTGAGGTGTTATTGCTGAGCTGTTATTGCTGAGGTATTATTGCTGAGCTTCTATTACTGAGGTCACAATGCTGAGGTCACAATGCTGAGGTGACCATACTGAGCTCACTATGCTGTGGTCACTATGCTGAGGTGCTATTGCTGAGGTCACAATGCTGAGGTCGCAATGCTGAGGTGCTATTGCTGAGGTCACAATGCTGAGGTCACAATGCTGAGGTCACAATGCTGAGGTGCTATTGCTGAGGTGCTGTTGCTGAGGTGTTATTGCTGAGGTGCAATTGCTGAGGTAACAATGCTGAGGTGCTATTGCTGAGGTCACAATGCTGTGGTCACAATGCTGAGGTCACAATGCTGAGGTGCTATTGCTGAGGTCAGAATGCTGCGGTGCAATTGCAGATGTGCAATTGCTGAGGTGCTATTGCTGAGGTCACAATGCTGAGGTGCTATTACTGAGGTCACAATGCTGTGGTCACAAAGCTGAGGTCAAAATTCTGAGGTGCTATTGCTGAGGTCACAATGCTGAGGTGCTACTGCTGAGGTGTTATTGCTTAGGTCACAATGCTCAGGTCACAATGCTGAGGTCACTATGCTGAGGTGCTATTGCTGAGGTCACAATGCTGAGGTCACAATTCTGAGGTCACAATGCTTAGGTCAAAATGCTGAGCTGCTATTGCTGAGGTCACAATGCTGAGGTGTTATTGCTGAGTTCACAATGCTGAGGTGCTATTGCTTAGGTGCTATTGCTGAGGTCACAATGTTGAGGTGCTATTGCTGAGGTGCTATTGCTGAGGTCACAGTGCTGAGGTGCTATTGCTCAGGTCACAATGCTGAGGTGCTATTCCTGAGTTCACAATGCTGAGGTCACAAGGCTGAGTTGCTATTGCTGAGGTCACAATGCTGAGGTAACAATGCTGAGTTGCTATTGCTGAGGAGCTATTGCTGAGTTCAGAATGCTGAGGTGCTATTGCTTAGGTGCTATTGCTGAGGTCAGAATGCTGAGGTGCTATTGCTGAGGTCACAATACTGAGGTGCTATTGCTGAGGTGCTATTTCTGACTTCACAATGCTGAGGTGCTATTGGTGAGGTCACAATGCTGAGGTCACAATGCTGAGGTGCTACTGCTGAGGTCACAATGCTGAGGTGCTCTTACTGAGGTGCTATTGCTGAGGTGGTATTGCTGAAGTCACAATGCTGAGGTGCTATTGCTGAGGTCATAATGTTGAGGTACTATTGCTGAGGTGCTATTGCTGAGGTCACAATCCTGACGTGCTATTGCTGAGGTCACAATGCTGAGGTGCTATTGCTGAGGTCACAATGCTGTGGTCAAAATGTTGATGTCACAATGCTGAGGTCACAATGCTGAGGTGTTATTGCTGAGCTGTTATTGCTGAGGTATTATTGCTGAGCTTCTATTACTGAGGTCACAATGCTGAGGTCACAATGCTGTGGTGACCATACTGAGCTCACTATGCTGAGGTCACTATGCTGAGGTGCTATTGCTGAGGTCACAATGCTGAGGTCGCAATGCTGAGGTGCTATTGCTGAGGTCACAATGCTGAGGTCACAATGCTGAGGTCACAATGCTGAGGTGCTATTGCTGAGGTGCTGTTGCTGAGGTGTTATTGCTGAGGTGCAATTGCTGAGGTCACAATGCTGAGGTGCTATTGCTGAGGTCACAATGCTGTGGTCACAATGCTGAGGTCACAATGCTGAGGTGCTATTGCTGAGGTCAGAATGCTGCGGTGCAATTGCAGATGTGCAATTGCTGAGGTGCTATTGCTGAGGTCACAATGCTGAGGTGCTATTACTGAGGTCACAATGCTGTGGTCACAAAGCTGAGGTCAAAATTCTGAGGTGCTATTGCTGAGGTCACAATGCTGAGGTGCTACTGCTGAGGTGTTATTGATTAGGTCACAATGCTCAGGTCACAATGCTGAGGTCACTATGCTGAGGTGCTATTGCTGAGGTCACAATGCTGAGGTCACAATGCTGAGGTCACAATGCTTAGGTCAAAATGCTGAGCTGCTATTGCTGAGGTCACAATGCTGAGGTGTTATTGCTGAGTTCACAATGCTGAGGTGCTATTGCTTAGGTGCTATTGCTGAGGTCACAATGCTGAGGTGCTATTGCTGAGGTCACAATACTGAGGTGCTATTGCTGAGGTGCTATTTCTGACTTCACAATGCTGAGGTGCTATTGATGAGGTGCTGTTGCTGAGGTCACAATGCTGAGGTGCTATTGCTGAGGTCACAATGCTGAGGTCACAATGCTGAGGTGCTATTGCTGAGGTCACAATGCTGAGGTGCTCTTGCTGAGGTGCTATTGCTGAGGTGCTATTGCTGAAGTCACAATGCTGAGGTGCTATTGCTGAGGTCACAATGTTGAGGTGCTATTGCTGAGGTGCTATTGCTGAGGTCACAATGCTGACGTGCTATTGCTGAGGTCACAATGCTGAGGTGCTATTGCTGAGGTCACAATGTTGTGGTAAAAATGCTCATGTCACAATGCTGAAGTCACAATGCTGAGGTGTTATTGCGGAGCTGTTATTGCTGAGGTATTACTGCTGAGCTGCTATTGCTGAGGTTACAATTCTGAGGTCACAATGCTGAGGTAACAATGCTGAGCTCACTATGCTGAGGTGCTATTGCTGAGGTCACAATGCTGAGGTCGCAATGCTGAGGTGCTATTGCTGAGGTCACAATGCTGAGGTCACAATGCTGAGGTCACAATGCTGAGGTGCTATTTCTGAGGTGCTGTTGCTGAGGTGTTATTGCTGAGGTGCTATTTCTGACTTCACAATGATGAGGTGCTATTGCTGAGGTGCTGTTGCTGAGGTCACAATGCTGAGGTGCTATTGCTGAGGTCACAATGCTGAGGTCACAATTCTGAGGTGCTACTGCTGAGGTCACAATGCTGAGGTGCTATTGCTGAGGTGCTATTGCTGAGGTGCTACTGCTGAAGTCACAATGCTGAGGTGCTATTGCTGAGGTCTCAATGCTGAGGTGCTATTGCTGAGGTCACAATGCTGTGGTCAAAATGCTGATGTCACAATGCTGAGGTCACAATGCTGAGGTGTTATTGCTGAGCTGTTATTGCTGAGGTATTATTGCTGAGCTTCTATTACTGAGGTCACAAATATGAGGTCACAATGCTGAGGTCACAATGCTGAGCTCACTATGCTGAGGTCACTATGCTGAGGTGCTATTGCTGAGGTCACAATGCTGAGGTCGCAATGCTGAGGTCGCAATGCTGATGTGCTATTGCTGAGGTCACAATGCTGAGGTCACAATGCTGAGATCACAATGCTGAGGTTCTATTGCTGAGGTGCTGTTGCTTAGGTGTTATTTCTGAGGTGCAATTGCTGAGGTCACAATGCTGAGGTGCTATTGCTGAGGTCACAATGCTGAGGTCACTATGCTGAGGTCACTATGCTGAGGTGGTATTGCTGAGGTCACAATGTTGAGGTGCTATTGCTGAGGTGCTATTGCTGAGGTCACAATGCTGAGGTGCTATTGCTGAGGTCACAATGCTGAGGTGCTATTCCTGAGGTCACAATGCTGTGGTCAAAATGCTGATGTCACAATGCTGAGGTCACAATGCTGAGGTGTTATTGCTGAGCTGTTATTGCTGAGGTATTATTGCTGAGCTGCTATTGCTGAGGTCACAATTCTGAGGTCACAATGCTGAGGTCACAATGCTGAGCTGACTATGCTGAGGTCACTATGCTGAGGTGCTATTGCTGAGGTCACAATGCTGAGGTCGCAATGCTGAGGTGCTATTGCTGATGTCACAATGCTGAGGTCACAATGCTGAGGTCACAATGCTGAGGTGCTATTGCTGAGGTGTTGTTTCTGAGGTGTTATTGCTGAGGTGCTATTGCTGAGGTCACAATGCTGAGGTCACTAGGCTGAGGTCACTATGCTGAGGTGCTATTGCTGAGGTCACAATGCTGTGGTCACAATGTTGAGGTCACAATGCTGAGGTGCTATTGCTGAGGTCACAATGCTGAGGTGCTATTGCTGAGGTGCTATTGCTGAGGTCAAAATGCTGAGGTGCTATTGCTGAGGGGCTATTGATGAGGTGTTATTGCTGAGGTGCTATTTCTGAGTTCACAATGCTGAGGTGCTATTGCTGAGGTGCTATTGCTGTGGTCACAATGCTGAGGTGCTATTGCTTATATCTTATTGCTGAGGTCACAATGCTGAGATGCTATTGCTGAGCTGCTATTGATGAGGTGTTATTGCTGAGGTGCTATTTCTGAGTTCACAATGCTGAGGTGCTATTGCTGAGGTGCTATTGCTGAGGTCACAATGCTATGGTCACAATGCTGAGGTCACAATGCTGAGGTGCTATTGCTGAGGTCACAATGCTGAGGTGCTGTTGCTGAGGTCACAATGCTGAGATCACAATGCTGAGGTGCTATTACTGAGGTGCTATTGCTGAGGTACTCTTGCTGAGCTGCTACTGCTGAGGTCAGAATGCTGAGGTGCTATTGCTGTGGTCACAATGCTGAGGTGCTATTCCTGAGGTGCTATTGCTGTGGTCACAATGCTGAAGTGCTATTGCTGAGGTCACAATGCTGAGGTGCTATTGCTTAGGTGCTATTGCTGAGGTGCTATTACAGAGGTCACAATACTAAGGTCACAATGCTGACATGCTATTGCTGACGTCAAAATGCTGAGGTCACTATGCTGAGGTCACAATGCTGAGGTCACAATGCTGAGGTCACAATGCTGAGGTGCTATTGCTGAGGTCAAAATGCTGAGGTGCTATTTCTGATGAGCTATTGCTGAGGTCACAATGCTGAGGTGCTATTGCTGAGGTGCTATTGCTGAGGTCACAGTGCTGAGGTGCTATTGCTCAGGTCACAATGCTGAGGTGCTATTCCTGAGTTCACAATGCTGAGGTCACAATGCTGAGTTGCTATTGCTGAGGTCACAATGCTGAGGTCACAATGCTGAGTTGCTATTGCTGAGGTGCTATTGCTGAGTTCAGAATGCTGAGGTGCTATTGCTGAGGTCACAATACTGAGGTGCTATTGCTGAGGTCACAATTCTGAGGTCGCAATGCTGAGGTGCTATTGCTGAGGTGCTGTTGCTGAGGTGTTATTGCTGAGGTGCAATTGCTGAGGTCACAATGCTGAGGTGCTACTGCTGAGGTCACAATGCTGTGGTCACAATCCTGAGGTCACAATGCTGAGGTGCTATTGCTGAGGTGCTATTGCTGAGGTCACAATGCTATGGTCACAATGCTGAGGTCACAATGCTGAGGTGCTATTGCTGAGGTCACAATGCTGAGGTGCTGTTGCTGAGGTCACAATGCTGAGATCACAATGCTGAGGTGCTATTACTGAGGTGCTATTGCTGAGGTACTCTTGCTGAGCTGCTACTGCTGAGGTCAGAATGCTGAGGTGCTATTGCTGTGGTCACAATGCTGAGGTGCTATTCCTGAGGTGCTATTGCTGTGGTCACAATGCTGAAGTGCTATTGCTGAGGTCACAATGCTGAGGTGCTATTGCTTAGGTGCTATTGCTGAGGTGCTATTACAGAGGTCACAATACTAAGGTCACAATGCTGACATGCTATTGCTGACGTCAAAATGCTGAGGTCACTATGCTGAGGTCACAATGCTGAGGTCACAATGCTGAGGTCACAATGCTGAGGTGCTATTGCTGAGGTCAAAATGCTGAGGTGCTATTTCTGATGAGCTATTGCTGAGGTCACAATGCTGAGGTGCTATTGCTGAGGTGCTATTGCTGAGGTCACAGTGCTGAGGTGCTATTGCTCAGGTCACAATGCTGAGGTGCTATTCCTGAGTTCACAATGCTGAGGTCACAATGCTGAGTTGCTATTGCTGAGGTCACAATGCTGAGGTCACAATGCTGAGTTGCTATTGCTGAGGTGCTATTGCTGAGTTCAGAATGCTGAGGTGCTATTGCTGAGGTCACAATACTGAGGTGCTATTGCTGAGGTCACAATTCTGAGGTCGCAATGCTGAGGTGCTATTGCTGAGGTGCTGTTGCTGAGGTGTTATTGCTGAGGTGCAATTGCTGAGGTCACAATGCTGAGGTGCTACTGCTGAGGTCACAATGCTGTGGTCACAATCCTGAGGTCACAATGCTGAGGTGCTATTGCTGAGGTCAGAATGCTGCGGTGCAATTGCAGATGTGCAATTGCTGAGGTGCTATTGCTGAGGTGCTATTGCTGAGGTCACAACGCTAAGGTGCTATTGCTGAGGTGCTATTGCTGAGGTCACAATGCTCAGGTCACAATGCTGAGGTCACTATGCTGAGGTGTTATTGCTGAGGTCACAATGCTGAGGTCACAATTCTGAGGTCACAATGCTTAGGTCAAAATGCTGAGCTGCTATTGCTGAGGTCACAATGCTGAGGTGCTATTGCTGAGGTCACAATACTGAGGTGCTATTGCTGATGTGCTATTTCTGAATTCACAATGCTGAGGTGCTATTGCTGAGGTGCTGTTGCTGAGGTCACAATGCTGAGGTGCTATTGCTGAGTTCACAATGCTGAGGTCACAATGCTGGGGTGCTAGTGCTGAGGTCACAATGCTGAGGTGCTCTTGCTGAGGTGCTATTGCTGAGGTGCTATTGCTGAAGTCACAATGCTGAGGTGCTATTGCTGAGGTCACAATGTTGAGGTGCTATTGCTGAGGTGCTATTGCTGTGGTCACAATGCTGAGGTGCTATTGCTGAGGTCACAATGCTGAGGTGCTATTGCTGAGGTCACTATTTTGTGGTAAAAATGCTCATGTCACAATGCTGAAGTCACAATGCTGAGGTGTTATTGCGGAGCTGTTATTGCTGAGGTATTTTTGGTGAGCTGCTATTGCTAAGGTCACAATTCTGAGGTCACAATGCTGAGGTCACAATGCTTAGGTCAAAATGCTGAGGTCACTATGCTGATGTGCTATTGCTGAGGTCACAATGCTGAGGTCGCAATGCTGAGGTGCTATTGCTTAGGACACAATGCTGAGGTCACAATGCTGAGGTCACAATGCTGAGGTGCTATTGCTGAGGTGCTGTTGCTGAGGTGTTATTGCTGAGGTGCTATTTCTGACTTCACAATGCTGAGGTGCTATTGCTGAGGTGCTGTTGCTGAGGTCACAATGCTGAGGTGCTATTGCTGAGGTCACAATGCTGAGGACACAATGCTGAGGTGCTACTGCTGAAGTCACAATGCTGAGGTGCTCTTGCTGAGGTGCTATTGCTGAGGTGCTATTGCTGAAGTCACAATGCTGAGGTGCTATTGCTGAGGTCACAATGTTGAGGTGCTATTGCTGAGGTCACAATGCTGTGGTCAAAATGCTGATGTCACAATGCTGAGGTCACAATGCTGAGGTGTTATTGCTGAGCTGTTATTGCTGAGGTATTATTGCTGAGCTTCTATTACTGAGGTCACAAAAATGAGGTCACAATGCTGAGGTCACAATGCTGACCTCATTATGCTGAGGTCACAATGCTGAGGTCGCAATGCTGAGGTGCTATTGCTGAGGTCACCATGCTGAGGTCAAATGCTGAGGTCACAATGCTGAGGTGCTATTGCTGAGGTGCTGTTGCTTAGGTGTTATTTCTGAGGTGCAATAGCTGAGGTCACAATGCTGAGGTGCTATTGCTGAGGTCACAATGCTGTGGTCACAATGCTGATGTCACAATGCTGAGGTGCTATTGCTGAGGTCACAATGCTGAGAACACAATTCTGAGGTCAAAATGCTGAGGTGCTATTGCTGAGCTGTTATTGCTGAGGTATTATTGCTGAGCTGCTATTGCTGAGGTCACAATTCTGAGGTAACAATGCTGAGGTCACAATGCTGAGCTCACTATGCTGAGATCACTATTCAGAGGTGCTATTGCTGAGGTCACAATGCTGAGGTCGCAATGCTGAGGTGCTATTGCTGAGGTCACAATGCTGAGGTCACAATGCTGAGGTCACAATGCTGAGGTGCTATTGCTGAGGTGCTGTTGCTGAGGTGTTATTGCTGAGGTGCTATTGCTGAGGTCACAATGCTGAGGTAACAATGCTGAGGTCACTATGCTGAGGTGTTATTGATCAGGTGCTATTGCTGAGGTGTTAATACTGAGGTCACAATGCTAAGGTCACAATGCTGACATGCTATTGCTGACGTCAAAATGCTGAGGTCACTATGCAGAGGTCACAATGCTGAGGTCACAATGCTGAGGTCACTATGCTGAGGTCACAATGCTGAGGTGCTATTACTGAGGTCAAAATGCTGAGGTGCTATTTCTGATGTGCTATTGCTGAGGTCACAATGCTGAGGTGCTATTGCTGAGGTGCTATTGCTGAGGTCACAGTGCTGAGGTGCTATTGCTCAGGTCACAATGCTGAGGTGCTATTCCTGAGTTCACAATGCTGAGGTCACAAGGCTGAGTTGCTATTGCTGAGGTCACAATGCTGAGGTAACAATGCTGAGTTGCTATTGCTGAGGAGCTATTGCTGAGTTCAGAATGCTGAGGTGCTATTGCTTAGGTGCTATTGCTGAGGTCAGAATGCTGAGGTGCTATTGCTGAGGTCACAATACTGAGGTGCTATTGCTGAGGTGCTATTTCTGACTTCACAATGCTGAGGTGCTATTGGTGAGGTCACAATGCTGAGGTCACAATGCTGAGGTGCTACTGCTGAGGTCACAATGCTGAGGTGCTCTTACTGAGGTGCTATTGCTGAGGTGCTATTGCTGAAGTCACAATGCTGAGGTGCTATTGCTGAGGTCATAATGTTGAGGTACTATTGCTGAGGTGCTATTGCTGAGGTCACAATCGTGACGTGCTATTGCTGAGGTCACAATGCTGAGGTGCTATTGGTGAGGTCACAATGCTGAGGTCACAATGCTGAGGTGCTACTGCTGAGGTCACAATGCTGAGGTGCTCTTACTGAGGTGCTATTGCTGAGGTGCTATTGCTGAAGTCACAATGCTGAGGTGCTATTGCTGAGGTCATAATGTTGAGGTACTATTGCTGAGGTGCTATTGCTGAGGTCACAATCCTGACGTGCTATTGCTGAGGTCACAATGCTGAGGTGCTATTGCTGAGGTCACAATGCTGTGGTCAAAATGTTGATGTCACAATGCTGAGGTCACAATGCTGAGGTGTTATTGCTGAGCTGTTATTGCTGAGGTATTATTGCTGAGCTTCTATTACTGAGGTCACAATGCTGAGGTCACAATGCTGAGGTGACCATACTGAGCTCACTATGCTGAGGTCACTATGCTGATGTGCTATTGCTGAGGTCACAATGCTGAGGTCGCAATGCTGAGGTGCTATTGCTGAGGTCACAATGCTGAGGTCACAATGCTGAGGTCACAATGCTGAGGTGCTATTGCTGAGGTGCTGTTGCTGAGGTGTTATTGCTGAGGTGCAATTGCTGAGGTCACAATGCTGAGGTGCTATTGCTGAGGTCACAATGCTGTGGTCACAATGCTGAGGTCACAATGCTGAGGTGCTATTGCTGAGGTCAGAATGCTGCGGTGCAATTGCAGATGTGCAATTGCTGAGGTGCTATTGCTGAGGTCACAATGCTGAGGTGCTACTGCTGAGGTGTTATTGCTTAGGTCACAATGCTCAGGTAACAATGCTGAGGTCACTATGCTGAGGTGCTATTGCTGAGGTCACAATGCTGAGGTCACAATTCTGAGGTCACAATGCTTAGGTCAAAATGCTGAGCTGCTATTGCTGAGGTCACAATGCTGAGGTCACAATGCTGAGTTCACAATGCTGAGGTGTTATTGCTTAGGTGCTATTGCTGAGGTCACAATGCTGAGGTGCTATTGCTGAGGTCACAATACTGAGGTGCTATTGCTGAGGTGCTATTTCTGACTTCACAATGCTGAGGTGCTATTGCTGAGGTGCTGTTGCTGAGGTCACAATGCTGAGGTAACAATGCTGAGGTCACAATGCTGAGCTCACTATGCTGAGATCACTATTCAGAGGTGCTATTGCTGAGGTCACAATGCTGAGGTCGCAATGCTGAGGTGCTATTGCTGAGGTCACAATGCTGAGGTCACAATGCTGAGGTCACAATGCTGAGGTGCTATTGCTGAGGTGCTGTTGCTGAGGTGTTATTGCTGAGGTGCTATTGCTGAGGTCACAATGCTGAGGTAACAATGCTGAGGTCACTATGCTGAGGTGTTATTGATCAGGTGCTATTGCTGAGGTGTTATTACTGAGGTCACAATGCTAAGGTCACAATGCTGACATGCTATTGCTGACGTCAAAATGCTGAGGTCACTATGCAGAGGTCACAATGCTGAGGTCACAATGCTGAGGTCACTATGCTGAGGTCACAATGCTGAGGTGCTATTACTTAGGTCAAAATGCTGAGGTGCTATTTCTGATGTGCTATTGCTGAGGTCACAATGTTGAGGTGCTATTGCTGAGGTGCTATTGCTGAGGTCACAGTGCTGAGGTGCTATTGCTCAGGTCACAATGCTGAGGTGCTATTCCTGAGTTCACAATGCTGAGGTCACAAGGCTGAGTTGCTATTGCTGAGGTCACAATGCTGAGGTAACAATGCTGAGTTGCTATTGCTGAGGAGCTATTGCTGAGTTCAGAATGCTGAGGTGCTATTGCTTAGGTGCTATTGCTGAGGTCAGAATGCTGAGGTGCTATTGCTGAGGTCACAATACTGAGGTGCTATTGCTGAGGTGCTATTTCTGACTTCACAATGCTGAGGTGCTATTGGTGAGGTCACAATGCTGAGGTCACAATGCTGAGGTGCTACTGCTGAGGTCACAATGCTGAGGTGCTCTTACTGAGGTGCTATTGCTGAGGTGGTATTGCTGAAGTCACAATGCTGAGGTGCTATTGCTGAGGTCATAATGTTGAGGTACTATTGCTGAGGTGCTATTGCTGAGGTCACAATCCTGACGTGCTATTGCTGAGGTCACAATGCTGAGGTGCTATTGCTGAGGTCACAATGCTGTGGTCAAAATGTTGATGTCACAATGCTGAGGTCACAATGCTGAGGTGTTATTGCTGAGCTGTTATTGCTGAGGTATTATTGCTGAGCATCTATTACTGAGGTCACAATGCTGAGGTCACAATGCTGAGGTGACCATACTGAGCTCACTATGCTGTGGTCACTATGCTGAGGTGCTATTGCTGAGGTCACAATGCTGAGGTCGCAATGCTGAGGTGCTATTGCTGAGGTCACAATGCTGAGGTCACAATGCTGAGGTCACAATGCTGAGGTGCTATTGCTGAGGTGCTGTTGCTGAGGTGTTATTGCTGAGGTGCAATTGCTGAGGTAACAATGCTGAGGTGCTATTGCTGAGGTCACAATGCTGTGGTCACAATGCTGAGGTCACAATGCTGAGGTGCTATTGCTGAGGTCAGAATGCTGCGGTGCAATTGCAGATGTGCAATTGCTGAGGTGCTATTGCTGAGGTCACAATGCTGAGGTGCTATTACTGAGGTCACAATGCTGTGGTCACAAAGCTGAGGTCAAAATTCTGAGGTGCTATTGCTGAGGTCACAATGCTGAGGTGCTACTGCTGAGGTGTTATTGCTTAGGTCACAATGCTCAGGTCACAATGCTGAGGTCACTATGCTGAGGTGCTATTGCTGAGGTCACAATGCTGAGGTCACAATTCTGAGGTCACAATGCTTAGGTCAAAATGCTGAGCTGCTATTGCTGAGGTCACAATGCTGAGGTGTTATTGCTGAGTTCACAATGCTGAGGTGCTATTGCTTAGGTGCTATTGCTGAGGTCACAATGTTGAGGTGCTATTGCTGAGGTGCTATTGCTGAGGTCACAGTGCTGAGGTGCTATTGCTCAGGTCACAATGCTGAGGTGCTATTCCTGAGTTCACAATGCTGAGGTCACAAGGCTGAGTTGCTATTGCTGAGGTCACAATGCTGAGGTAACAATGCTGAGTTGCTATTGCTGAGGAGCTATTGCTGAGTTCAGAATGCTGAGGTGCTATTGCTTAGGTGCTATTGCTGAGGTCAGAATGCTGAGGTGCTATTGCTGAGGTCACAATACTGAGGTGCTATTGCTGAGGTGCTATTTCTGACTTCACAATGCTGAGGTGCTATTGGTGAGGTCACAATGCTGAGGTCACAATGCTGAGGTGCTACTGCTGAGGTCACAATGCTGAGGTGCTCTTACTGAGGTGCTATTGCTGAGGTGGTATTGCTGAAGTCACAATGCTGAGGTGCTATTGCTGAGGTCATAATGTTGAGGTACTATTGCTGAGGTGCTATTGCTGAGGTCACAATCCTGACGTGCTATTGCTGAGGTCACAATGCTGAGGTGCTATTGCTGAGGTCACAATGCTGTGGTCAAAATGTTGATGTCACAATGCTGAGGTCACAATGCTGAGGTGTTATTGCTGAGCTGTTATTGCTGAGGTATTATTGCTGAGCTTCTATTACTGAGGTCACAATGCTGAGGTCACAATGCTGAGGTGACCATACTGAGCTCACTATGCTGTGGTCACTATGCTGAGGTGCTATTGCTGAGGTCACAATGCTGAGGTCGCAATGCTGAGGTGCTATTGCTGAGGTCACAATGCTGAGGTCACAATGCTGAGGTCACAATGCTGAGGTGCTATTGCTGAGGTGCTGTTGCTGAGGTGTTATTGCTGAGGTGCAATTGCTGAGGTAACAATGCTGAGGTGCTATTGCTGAGGTCACAATGCTGTGGTCACAATGCTGAGGTCACAATGCTGAGGTGCTATTGCTGAGGTCAGAATGCTGAGGTGCTATTACTGAGGTCACAATGCTGAGGTGCTATTACTGAGGTCACAATGCTGTGGTCACAAAGCTGAGGTCAAAATTCTGAGGTGCTATTGCTGAGGTCACAATGCTGAGGTGCTACTGCTGAGGTGTTATTGCTTAGGTCACAATGCTCAGGTCACAATGCTGAGGTCACTATGCTGAGGTGCTATTGCTGAGGTCACAATGCTGAGGTCACAATTCTGAGGTCACAATGCTTAGGTCAAAATGCTGAGCTGCTATTGCTGAGGTCACAATGCTGAGGTGTTATTGCTGAGTTCACAATGCTGAGGTGCTATTGCTTAGGTGCTATTGCTGAGGTCACAATGCTGAGGTGCTATTGCTGAGGTCACAATACTGAGGTGCTATTGCTGAGGTGCTATTTCCGACTTCACAATGCTGAGGTGCTATTGCTGAGGTGCTGTTGCTGAGGTCACAATGCTGAGGTGCTATTGCTGAGGTCACAATGCTGAGGTCACAATGCTGAGGTGCTATTGCTGAGGTCACAATGCTGAGGTGCTCTTGCTGAGGTGCTATTGCTGAGGTGCTATTGCTGAAGTCACAATGCTGAGGTGCTATTGCTGAGGTCACAATGTTGAGGTGCTATTGCTGAGGTGCTATTGCTGAGGTCACAATGCTGACGTGCTATTGCTGAGGTCACAATGCTGAGGTGCTATTGCTGAGGTCACAATGTTGTGGTAAAAATGCTCATGTCACAATGCTGAAGTCACAATGCTGAGGTGTTATTGCGGAGCTGTTATTGCTGAGGTATTACTGCTGAGCTGCTATTGCTGAGGTTACAATTCTGAGGTCACAATGCTGAGGTAACAATGCTGAGCTCACTATGCTGAGGTGCTATTGCTGAGGTCACAATGCTGAGGTCGCAATGCTGAGGTGCTATTGCTGAGGTCACAATGCTGAGGTCACAATGCTGAGGTCACAATGCTGAGGTGCTATTTCTGAGGTGCTGTTGCTGAGGTGTTATTGCTGAGGTGCTATTTCTGACTTCACAATGATGAGGTGCTATTGCTGAGGTGCTGTTGCTGAGGTCACAATGCTGAGGTGCTATTGCTGAGGTCACAATGCTGAGGTCACAATTCTGAGGTGCTACTGCTGAGGTCACAATGCTGAGGTGCTATTGCTGAGGTGCTATTGCTGAGGTGCTACTGCTGAAGTCACAATGCTGAGGTGCTATTGCTGAGGTCTCAATGCTGAGGTGCTATTGCTGAGGTCACAATGCTGTGGTCAAAATGCTGATGTCACAATGCTGAGGTCACAATGCTGAGGTGTTATTGCTGAGCTGTTATTGCTGAGGTATTATTGCTGAGCTTCTATTACTGAGGTCACAAATATGAGGTCACAATGCTGAGGTCACAATGCTGAGCTCACTATGCTGAGGTCACTATGCTGAGGTGCTATTGCTGAGGTCACAATGCTGAGGTCGCAATGCTGAGGTCGCAATGCTGATGTGCTATTGCTGAGGTCACAATGCTGAGGTCACAATGCTGAGATCACAATGCTGAGGTTCTATTGCTGAGGTGCTGTTGCTTAGGTGTTATTTCTGAGGTGCAATTGCTGAGGTCACAATGCTGAGGTGCTATTGCTGAGGTCACAATGCTGAGGTCACTATGCTGAGGTCACTATGCTGAGGTGGTATTGCTGAGGTCACAATGTTGAGGTGCTATTGCTGAGGTGCTATTGCTGAGGTCAGAATGCTGAGGTGCTATTGCTGAGGTCACAATACTGAGGTGCTATTGCTGAGGTGCTATTTCTGACTTCACAATGCTGAGGTGCTATTGGTGAGGTCACAATGCTGAGGTCACAATGCTGAGGTGCTACTGCTGAGGTCACAATGCTGAGGTGCTCTTACTGAGGTGCTATTGCTGAGGTGGTATTGCTGAAGTCACAATGCTGAGGTGCTATTGCTGAGGTCATAATGTTGAGGTACTATTGCTGAGGTGCTATTGCTGAGGTCACAATCCTGACGTGCTATTGCTGAGGTCACAATGCTGAGGTGCTATTGCTGAGGTCACAATGCTGTGGTCAAAATGTTGATGTCACAATGCTGAGGTCACAATGCTGAGGTGTTATTGCTGAGCTGTTATTGCTGAGGTATTATTGCTGAGCTTCTATTACTGAGGTCACAATGCTGAGGTCACAATGCTGTGGTGACCATACTGAGCTCACTATGCTGAGGTCACTATGCTGAGGTGCTATTGCTGAGGTCACAATGCTGAGGTCGCAATGCTGAGGTGCTATTGCTGAGGTCACAATGCTGAGGTCACAATGCTGAGGTCACAATGCTGAGGTGCTATTGCTGAGGTGCTGTTGCTGAGGTGTTATTGCTGAGGTGCAATTGCTGAGGTCACAATGCTGAGGTGCTATTGCTGAGGTCACAATGCTGTGGTCACAATGCTGAGGTCACAATGCTGAGGTGCTATTGCTGAGGTCAGAATGCTGCGGTGCAATTGCAGATGTGCAATTGCTGAGGTGCTATTGCTGAGGTCACAATGCTGAGGTGCTATTACTGAGGTCACAATGCTGTGGTCACAAAGCTGAGGTCAAAATTCTGAGGTGCTATTGCTGAGGTCACAATGCTGAGGTGCTACTGCTGAGGTGTTATTGATTAGGTCACAATGCTCAGGTCACAATGCTGAGGTCACTATGCTGAGGTGCTATTGCTGAGGTCACAATGCTGAGGTCACAATGCTGAGGTCACAATGCTTAGGTCAAAATGCTGAGCTGCTATTGCTGAGGTCACAATGCTGAGGTGTTATTGCTGAGTTCACAATGCTGAGGTGCTATTGCTTAGGTGCTATTGCTGAGGTCACAATGCTGAGGTGCTATTGCTGAGGTCACAATACTGAGGTGCTATTGCTGAGGTGCTATTTCTGACTTCACAATGCTGAGGTGCTATTGATGAGGTGCTGTTGCTGAGGTCACAATGCTGAGGTGCTATTGCTGAGGTCACAATGCTGAGGTCACAATGCTGAGGTGCTATTGCTGAGGTCACAATGCTGAGGTGCTCTTGCTGAGGTGCTATTGCTGAGGTGCTATTGCTGAAGTCACAATGCTGAGGTGCTATTGCTGAGGTCACAATGTTGAGGTGCTATTGCTGAGGTGCTATTGCTGAGGTCACAATGCTGACGTGCTATTGCTGAGGTCACAATGCTGAGGTGCTATTGCTGAGGTCACAATGTTGTGGTAAAAATGCTCATGTCACAATGCTGAAGTCACAATGCTGAGGTGTTATTGCGGAGCTGTTATTGCTGAGGTATTACTGCTGAGCTGCTATTGCTGAGGTTACAATTCTGAGGTCACAATGCTGAGGTAACAATGCTGAGCTCACTATGCTGAGGTGCTATTGCTGAGGTCACAATGCTGAGGTCGCAATGCTGAGGTGCTATTGCTGAGGTCACAATGCTGAGGTCACAATGCTGAGGTCACAATGCTGAGGTGCTATTTCTGAGGTGCTGTTGCTGAGGTGTTATTGCTGAGGTGCTATTTCTGACTTCACAATGATGAGGTGCTATTGCTGAGGTGCTGTTGCTGAGGTCACAATGCTGAGGTGCTATTGCTGAGGTCACAATGCTGAGGTCACAATTCTGAGGTGCTACTGCTGAGGTCACAATGCTGAGGTGCTATTGCTGAGGTGCTATTGCTGAGGTGCTACTGCTGAAGTCACAATGCTGAGGTGCTATTGCTGAGGTCTCAATGCTGAGGTGCTATTGCTGAGGTCACAATGCTGTGGTCAAAATGCTGATGTCACAATGCTGAGGTCACAATGCTGAGGTGTTATTGCTGAGCTGTTATTGCTGAGGTATTATTGCTGAGCTTCTATTACTGAGGTCACAAATATGAGGTCACAATGCTGAGGTCACAATGCTGAGCTCACTATGCTGAGGTCACTATGCTGAGGTGCTATTGCTGAGGTCACAATGCTGAGGTCGCAATGCTGAGGTCGCAATGCTGATGTGCTATTGCTGAGGTCACAATGCTGAGGTCACAATGCTGAGATCACAATGCTGAGGTTCTATTGCTGAGGTGCTGTTGCTTAGGTGTTATTTCTGAGGTGCAATTGCTGAGGTCACAATGCTGAGGTGCTATTGCTGAGGTCACAATGCTGAGGTCACTATGCTGAGGTCACTATGCTGAGGTGGTATTGCTGAGGTCACAATGTTGAGGTGCTATTGCTGAGGTGCTATTGCTGAGGTCACAATGCTGAGGTGCTATTGCTGAGGTCACAATGCTGAGGTGCTATTCCTGAGGTCACAATGCTGTGGTCAAAATGCTGATGTCACAATGCTGAGGTCACAATGCTGAGGTGTTATTGCTGAGCTGTTATTGCTGAGGTATTATTGCTGAGCTGCTATTGCTGAGGTCACAATTCTGAGGTCACAATGCTGAGGTCACAATGCTGAGCTGACTATGCTGAGGTCACTATGCTGAGGTGCTATTGCTGAGGTCACAATGCTGAGGTCGCAATGCTGAGGTGCTATTGCTGATGTCACAATGCTGAGGTCACAATGCTGAGGTCACAATGCTGAGGTGCTATTGCTGAGGTGTTGTTTCTGAGGTGTTATTGCTGAGGTGCTATTGCTGAGGTCACAATGCTGAGGTCACTAGGCTGAGGTCACTATGCTGAGGTGCTATTGCTGAGGTCACAATGCTGTGGTCACAATGTTGAGGTCACAATGCTGAGGTGCTATTGCTGAGGTCACAATGCTGAGGTGCTATTGCTGAGGTGCTATTGCTGAGGTCAAAATGCTGAGGTGCTATTGCTGAGGGGCTATTGATGAGGTGTTATTGCTGAGGTGCTATTTCTGAGTTCACAATGCTGAGGTGCTATTGCTGAGGTGCTATTGCTGTGGTCACAATGCTGAGGTGCTATTGCTTATATCTTATTGCTGAGGTCACAATGCTGAGATGCTATTGCTGAGCTGCTATTGATGAGGTGTTATTGCTGAGGTGCTATTTCTGAGTTCACAATGCTGAGGTGCTATTGCTGAGGTGCTATTGCTGAGGTCACAATGCTATGGTCACAATGCTGAGGTCACAATGCTGAGGTGCTATTGCTGAGGTCACAATGCTGAGGTGCTGTTGCTGAGGTCACAATGCTGAGATCACAATGCTGAGGTGCTATTACTGAGGTGCTATTGCTGAGGTACTCTTGCTGAGCTGCTACTGCTGAGGTCAGAATGCTGAGGTGCTATTGCTGTGGTCACAATGCTGAGGTGCTATTCCTGAGGTGCTATTGCTGTGGTCACAATGCTGAAGTGCTATTGCTGAGGTCACAATGCTGAGGTGCTATTGCTTAGGTGCTATTGCTGAGGTGCTATTACAGAGGTCACAATACTAAGGTCACAATGCTGACATGCTATTGCTGACGTCAAAATGCTGAGGTCACTATGCTGAGGTCACAATGCTGAGGTCACAATGCTGAGGTCACAATGCTGAGGTGCTATTGCTGAGGTCAAAATGCTGAGGTGCTATTTCTGATGAGCTATTGCTGAGGTCACAATGCTGAGGTGCTATTGCTGAGGTGCTATTGCTGAGGTCACAGTGCTGAGGTGCTATTGCTCAGGTCACAATGCTGAGGTGCTATTCCTGAGTTCACAATGCTGAGGTCACAATGCTGAGTTGCTATTGCTGAGGTCACAATGCTGAGGTCACAATGCTGAGTTGCTATTGCTGAGGTGCTATTGCTGAGTTCAGAATGCTGAGGTGCTATTGCTGAGGTCACAATACTGAGGTGCTATTGCTGAGGTCACAATTCTGAGGTCGCAATGCTGAGGTGCTATTGCTGAGGTGCTGTTGCTGAGGTGTTATTGCTGAGGTGCAATTGCTGAGGTCACAATGCTGAGGTGCTACTGCTGAGGTCACAATGCTGTGGTCACAATCCTGAGGTCACAATGCTGAGGTGCTATTGCTGAGGTCAGAATGCTGCGGTGCAATTGCAGATGTGCAATTGCTGAGGTGCTATTGCTGAGGTGCTATTGCTGAGGTCACAACGCTAAGGTGCTATTGCTGAGGTGCTATTGCTGAGGTCACAATGCTCAGGTCACAATGCTGAGGTCACTATGCTGAGGTGTTATTGCTGAGGTCACAATGCTGAGGTCACAATTCTGAGGTCACAATGCTTAGGTCAAAATGCTGAGCTGCTATTGCTGAGGTCACAATGCTGAGGTGCTATTGCTGAGGTCACAATACTGAGGTGCTATTGCTGATGTGCTATTTCTGAATTCACAATGCTGAGGTGCTATTGCTGAGGTGCTGTTGCTGAGGTCACAATGCTGAGGTGCTATTGCTGAGTTCACAATGCTGAGGTCACAATGCTGGGGTGCTAGTGCTGAGGTCACAATGCTGAGGTGCTCTTGCTGAGGTGCTATTGCTGAGGTGCTATTGCTGAAGTCACAATGCTGAGGTGCTATTGCTGAGGTCACAATGTTGAGGTGCTATTGCTGAGGTGCTATTGCTGTGGTCACAATGCTGAGGTGCTATTGCTGAGGTCACAATGCTGAGGTGCTATTGCTGAGGTCACTATTTTGTGGTAAAAATGCTCATGTCACAATGCTGAAGTCACAATGCTGAGGTGTTATTGCGGAGCTGTTATTGCTGAGGTATTTTTGGTGAGCTGCTATTGCTAAGGTCACAATTCTGAGGTCACAATGCTGAGGTCACAATGCTTAGGTCAAAATGCTGAGGTCACTATGCTGATGTGCTATTGCTGAGGTCACAATGCTGAGGTCGCAATGCTGAGGTGCTATTGCTTAGGACACAATGCTGAGGTCACAATGCTGAGGTCACAATGCTGAGGTGCTATTGCTGAGGTGCTGTTGCTGAGGTGTTATTGCTGAGGTGCTATTTCTGACTTCACAATGCTGAGGTGCTATTGCTGAGGTGCTGTTGCTGAGGTCACAATGCTGAGGTGCTATTGCTGAGGTCACAATGCTGAGGACACAATGCTGAGGTGCTACTGCTGAAGTCACAATGCTGAGGTGCTCTTGCTGAGGTGCTATTGCTGAGGTGCTATTGCTGAAGTCACAATGCTGAGGTGCTATTGCTGAGGTCACAATGTTGAGGTGCTATTGCTGAGGTCACAATGCTGTGGTCAAAATGCTGATGTCACAATGCTGAGGTCACAATGCTGAGGTGTTATTGCTGAGCTGTTATTGCTGAGGTATTATTGCTGAGCTTCTATTACTGAGGTCACAAAAATGAGGTCACAATGCTGAGGTCACAATGCTGACCTCATTATGCTGAGGTCACAATGCTGAGGTCGCAATGCTGAGGTGCTATTGCTGAGGTCACCATGCTGAGGTCAAATGCTGAGGTCACAATGCTGAGGTGCTATTGCTGAGGTGCTGTTGCTTAGGTGTTATTTCTGAGGTGCAATAGCTGAGGTCACAATGCTGAGGTGCTATTGCTGAGGTCACAATGCTGTGGTCACAATGCTGATGTCACAATGCTGAGGTGCTATTGCTGAGGTCACAATGCTGAGAACACAATTCTGAGGTCAAAATGCTGAGGTGCTATTGCTGAGCTGTTATTGCTGAGGTATTATTGCTGAGCTGCTATTGCTGAGGTCACAATTCTGAGGTAACAATGCTGAGGTCACAATGCTGAGCTCACTATGCTGAGATCACTATTCAGAGGTGCTATTGCTGAGGTCACAATGCTGAGGTCGCAATGCTGAGGTGCTATTGCTGAGGTCACAATGCTGAGGTCACAATGCTGAGGTCACAATGCTGAGGTGCTATTGCTGAGGTGCTGTTGCTGAGGTGTTATTGCTGAGGTGCTATTGCTGAGGTCACAATGCTGAGGTAACAATGCTGAGGTCACTATGCTGAGGTGTTATTGATCAGGTGCTATTGCTGAGGTGTTATTACTGAGGTCACAATGCTAAGGTCACAATGCTGACATGCTATTGCTGACGTCAAAATGCTGAGGTCACTATGCAGAGGTCACAATGCTGAGGTCACAATGCTGAGGTCACAATGCTGAGGTCACAATGCTGAGGTGCTATTACTGAGGTCAAAATGCTGAGGTGCTATTTCTGATGAGCTATTGCTGAGGTCACAATGCTGAGGTGCTATTGCTGAGGTGCTATTGCTGAGGTCACAGTGCTGAGGTGCTATTGCTCAGGTCACAATGCTGAGGTGCTATTCCTGAGTTCACAATGCTGAGGTCACAATGCTGAGTTGCTATTGCTGAGGTCACAATGCTGAGGTCACAATGCTGAGTTGCTATTGCTGAGGTGCTATTGCTGAGTTCAGAATGCTGAGGTGCTATTGCTGAGGTCACAATACTGAGGTGCTATTGCTGAGGTCACAATTCTGAGGTCGCAATGCTGAGGTGCTATTGCTGAGGTGCTGTTGCTGAGGTGTTATTGCTGAGGTGCAATTGCTGAGGTCACAATGCTGAGGTGCTACTGCTGAGGTCACAATGCTGTGGTCACAATCCTGAGGTCACAATGCTGAGGTGCTATTGCTGAGGTCAGAATGCTGCGGTGCAATTGCAGATGTGCAATTGCTGAGGTGCTATTGCTGAGGTGCTATTGCTGAGGTCACAACGCTAAGGTGCTATTGCTGAGGTGCTATTGCTGAGGTCACAATGCTCAGGTCACAATGCTGAGGTCACTATGCTGAGGTGTTATTGCTGAGGTCACAATGCTGAGGTCACAATTCTGAGGTCACAATGCTTAGGTCAAAATGCTGAGCTGCTATTGCTGAGGTCACAATGCTGAGGTGCTATTGCTGAGGTCACAATACTGAGGTGCTATTGCTGATGTGCTATTTCTGAATTCACAATGCTGAGGTGCTATTGCTGAGGTGCTGTTGCTGAGGTCACAATGCTGAGGTGCTATTGCTGAGTTCACAATGCTGAGGTCACAATGCTGGGGTGCTAGTGCTGAGGTCACAATGCTGAGGTGCTCTTGCTGAGGTGCTATTGCTGAGGTGCTATTGCTGAAGTCACAATGCTGAGGTGCTATTGCTGAGGTCACAATGTTGAGGTGCTATTGCTGAGGTGCTATTGCTGTGGTCACAATGCTGAGGTGCTATTGCTGAGGTCACAATGCTGAGGTGCTATTGCTGAGGTCACTATTTTGTGGTAAAAATGCTCATGTCACAATGCTGAAGTCACAATGCTGAGGTGTTATTGCGGAGCTGTTATTGCTGAGGTATTTTTGGTGAGCTGCTATTGCTAAGGTCACAATTCTGAGGTCACAATGCTGAGGTCACAATGCTTAGGTCAAAATGCTGAGGTCACTATGCTGATGTGCTATTGCTGAGGTCACAATGCTGAGGTCGCAATGCTGAGGTGCTATTGCTTAGGACACAATGCTGAGGTCACAATGCTGAGGTCACAATGCTGAGGTGCTATTGCTGAGGTGCTGTTGCTGAGGTGTTATTGCTGAGGTGCTATTTCTGACTTCACAATGCTGAGGTGCTATTGCTGAGGTGCTGTTGCTGAGGTCACAATGCTGAGGTGCTATTGCTGAGGTCACAATGCTGAGGACACAATGCTGAGGTGCTACTGCTGAAGTCACAATGCTGAGGTGCTCTTGCTGAGGTGCTATTGCTGAGGTGCTATTGCTGAAGTCACAATGCTGAGGTGCTATTGCTGAGGTCACAATGTTGAGGTGCTATTGCTGAGGTCACAATGCTGTGGTCAAAATGCTGATGTCACAATGCTGAGGTCACAATGCTGAGGTGTTATTGCTGAGCTGTTATTGCTGAGGTATTATTGCTGAGCTTCTATTACTGAGGTCACAAAAATGAGGTCACAATGCTGAGGTCACAATGCTGACCTCATTATGCTGAGGTCACAATGCTGAGGTCGCAATGCTGAGGTGCTATTGCTGAGGTCACCATGCTGAGGTCAAATGCTGAGGTCACAATGCTGAGGTGCTATTGCTGAGGTGCTGTTGCTTAGGTGTTATTTCTGAGGTGCAATAGCTGAGGTCACAATGCTGAGGTGCTATTGCTGAGGTCACAATGCTGTGGTCACAATGCTGATGTCACAATGCTGAGGTGCTATTGCTGAGGTCACAATGCTGAGAACACAATTCTGAGGTCAAAATGCTGAGGTGCTATTGCTGAGCTGTTATTGCTGAGGTATTATTGCTGAGCTGCTATTGCTGAGGTCACAATTCTGAGGTAACAATGCTGAGGTCACAATGCTGAGCTCACTATGCTGAGATCACTATTCAGAGGTGCTATTGCTGAGGTCACAATGCTGAGGTCGCAATGCTGAGGTGCTATTGCTGAGGTCACAATGCTGAGGTCACAATGCTGAGGTCACAATGCTGAGGTGCTATTGCTGAGGTGCTGTTGCTGAGGTGTTATTGCTGAGGTGCTATTGCTGAGGTCACAATGCTGAGGTAACAATGCTGAGGTCACTATGCTGAGGTGTTATTGATCAGGTGCTATTGCTGAGGTGTTATTACTGAGGTCACAATGCTAAGGTCACAATGCTGACATGCTATTGCTGACGTCAAAATGCTGAGGTCACTATGCAGAGGTCACAATGCTGAGGTCACAATGCTGAGGTCACTATGCTGAGGTCACAATGCTGAGGTGCTATTACTGAGGTCAAAATGCTGAGGTGCTATTTCTGATGTGCTATTGCTGAGGTCACAATGCTGAGGTGCTATTGCTGAGGTGCTATTGCTGAGGTCACAGTGCTGAGGTGCTATTGCTCAGGTCACAATGCTGAGGTGCTATTCCTGAGTTCACAATGCTGAGGTCACAAGGCTGAGTTGCTATTGCTGAGGTCACAATGCTGAGGTAACAATGCTGAGTTGCTATTGCTGAGGAGCTATTGCTGAGTTCAGAATGCTGAGGTGCTATTGCTTAGGTGCTATTGCTGAGGTCAGAATGCTGAGGTGCTATTGCTGAGGTCACAATACTGAGGTGCTATTGCTGAGGTGCTATTTCTGACTTCACAATGCTGAGGTGCTATTGGTGAGGTCACAATGCTGAGGTCACAATGCTGAGGTGCTACTGCTGAGGTCACAATGCTGAGGTGCTCTTACTGAGGTGCTATTGCTGAGGTGCTATTGCTGAAGTCACAATGCTGAGGTGCTATTGCTGAGGTCATAATGTTGAGGTACTATTGCTGAGGTGCTATTGCTGAGGTCACAATCGTGACGTGCTATTGCTGAGGTCACAATGCTGAGGTGCTATTGGTGAGGTCACAATGCTGAGGTCACAATGCTGAGGTGCTACTGCTGAGGTCACAATGCTGAGGTGCTCTTACTGAGGTGCTATTGCTGAGGTGCTATTGCTGAAGTCACAATGCTGAGGTGCTATTGCTGAGGTCATAATGTTGAGGTACTATTGCTGAGGTGCTATTGCTGAGGTCACAATCCTGACGTGCTATTGCTGAGGTCACAATGCTGAGGTGCTATTGCTGAGGTCACAATGCTGTGGTCAAAATGTTGATGTCACAATGCTGAGGTCACAATGCTGAGGTGTTATTGCTGAGCTGTTATTGCTGAGGTATTATTGCTGAGCTTCTATTACTGAGGTCACAATGCTGAGGTCACAATGCTGAGGTGACCATACTGAGCTCACTATGCTGAGGTCACTATGCTGATGTGCTATTGCTGAGGTCACAATGCTGAGGTCGCAATGCTGAGGTGCTATTGCTGAGGTCACAATGCTGAGGTCACAATGCTGAGGTCACAATGCTGAGGTGCTATTGCTGAGGTGCTGTTGCTGAGGTGTTATTGCTGAGGTGCAATTGCTGAGGTCACAATGCTGAGGTGCTATTGCTGAGGTCACAATGCTGTGGTCACAATGCTGAGGTCACAATGCTGAGGTGCTATTGCTGAGGTCAGAATGCTGCGGTGCAATTGCAGATGTGCAATTGCTGAGGTGCTATTGCTGAGGTCACAATGCTGAGGTGCTACTGCTGAGGTGTTATTGCTTAGGTCACAATGCTCAGGTAACAATGCTGAGGTCACTATGCTGAGGTGCTATTGCTGAGGTCACAATGCTGAGGTCACAATTCTGAGGTCACAATGCTTAGGTCAAAATGCTGAGCTGCTATTGCTGAGGTCACAATGCTGAGGTCACAATGCTGAGTTCACAATGCTGAGGTGTTATTGCTTAGGTGCTATTGCTGAGGTCACAATGCTGAGGTGCTATTGCTGAGGTCACAATACTGAGGTGCTATTGCTGAGGTGCTATTTCTGACTTCACAATGCTGAGGTGCTATTGCTGAGGTGCTGTTGCTGAGGTCACAATGCTGAGGTAACAATGCTGAGGTCACAATGCTGAGCTCACTATGCTGAGATCACTATTCAGAGGTGCTATTGCTGAGGTCACAATGCTGAGGTCGCAATGCTGAGGTGCTATTGCTGAGGTCACAATGCTGAGGTCACAATGCTGAGGTCACAATGCTGAGGTGCTATTGCTGAGGTGCTGTTGCTGAGGTGTTATTGCTGAGGTGCTATTGCTGAGGTCACAATGCTGAGGTAACAATGCTGAGGTCACTATGCTGAGGTGTTATTGATCAGGTGCTATTGCTGAGGTGTTATTACTGAGGTCACAATGCTAAGGTCACAATGCTGACATGCTATTGCTGACGTCAAAATGCTGAGGTCACTATGCAGAGGTCACAATGCTGAGGTCACAATGCTGAGGTCACTATGCTGAGGTCACAATGCTGAGGTGCTATTACTTAGGTCAAAATGCTGAGGTGCTATTTCTGATGTGCTATTGCTGAGGTCACAATGTTGAGGTGCTATTGCTGAGGTGCTATTGCTGAGGTCACAGTGCTGAGGTGCTATTGCTCAGGTCACAATGCTGAGGTGCTATTCCTGAGTTCACAATGCTGAGGTCACAAGGCTGAGTTGCTATTGCTGAGGTCACAATGCTGAGGTAACAATGCTGAGTTGCTATTGCTGAGGAGCTATTGCTGAGTTCAGAATGCTGAGGTGCTATTGCTTAGGTGCTATTGCTGAGGTCAGAATGCTGAGGTGCTATTGCTGAGGTCACAATACTGAGGTGCTATTGCTGAGGTGCTATTTCTGACTTCACAATGCTGAGGTGCTATTGGTGAGGTCACAATGCTGAGGTCACAATGCTGAGGTGCTACTGCTGAGGTCACAATGCTGAGGTGCTCTTACTGAGGTGCTATTGCTGAGGTGGTATTGCTGAAGTCACAATGCTGAGGTGCTATTGCTGAGGTCATAATGTTGAGGTACTATTGCTGAGGTGCTATTGCTGAGGTCACAATCCTGACGTGCTATTGCTGAGGTCACAATGCTGAGGTGCTATTGCTGAGGTCACAATGCTGTGGTCAAAATGTTGATGTCACAATGCTGAGGTCACAATGCTGAGGTGTTATTGCTGAGCTGTTATTGCTGAGGTATTATTGCTGAGCATCTATTACTGAGGTCACAATGCTGAGGTCACAATGCTGAGGTGACCATACTGAGCTCACTATGCTGTGGTCACTATGCTGAGGTGCTATTGCTGAGGTCACAATGCTGAGGTCGCAATGCTGAGGTGCTATTGCTGAGGTCACAATGCTGAGGTCACAATGCTGAGGTCACAATGCTGAGGTGCTATTGCTGAGGTGCTGTTGCTGAGGTGTTATTGCTGAGGTGCAATTGCTGAGGTAACAATGCTGAGGTGCTATTGCTGAGGTCACAATGCTGTGGTCACAATGCTGAGGTCACAATGCTGAGGTGCTATTGCTGAGGTCAGAATGCTGCGGTGCAATTGCAGATGTGCAATTGCTGAGGTGCTATTGCTGAGGTCACAATGCTGAGGTGCTATTACTGAGGTCACAATGCTGTGGTCACAAAGCTGAGGTCAAAATTCTGAGGTGCTATTGCTGAGGTCACAATGCTGAGGTGCTACTGCTGAGGTGTTATTGCTTAGGTCACAATGCTCAGGTCACAATGCTGAGGTCACTATGCTGAGGTGCTATTGCTGAGGTCACAATGCTGAGGTCACAATTCTGAGGTCACAATGCTTAGGTCAAAATGCTGAGCTGCTATTGCTGAGGTCACAATGCTGAGGTGTTATTGCTGAGTTCACAATGCTGAGGTGCTATTGCTTAGGTGCTATTGCTGAGGTCACAATGTTGAGGTGCTATTGCTGAGGTGCTATTGCTGAGGTCACAGTGCTGAGGTGCTATTGCTCAGGTCACAATGCTGAGGTGCTATTCCTGAGTTCACAATGCTGAGGTCACAAGGCTGAGTTGCTATTGCTGAGGTCACAATGCTGAGGTAACAATGCTGAGTTGCTATTGCTGAGGAGCTATTGCTGAGTTCAGAATGCTGAGGTGCTATTGCTTAGGTGCTATTGCTGAGGTCAGAATGCTGAGGTGCTATTGCTGAGGTCACAATACTGAGGTGCTATTGCTGAGGTGCTATTTCTGACTTCACAATGCTGAGGTGCTATTGGTGAGGTCACAATGCTGAGGTCACAATGCTGAGGTGCTACTGCTGAGGTCACAATGCTGAGGTGCTCTTACTGAGGTGCTATTGCTGAGGTGGTATTGCTGAAGTCACAATGCTGAGGTGCTATTGCTGAGGTCATAATGTTGAGGTACTATTGCTGAGGTGCTATTGCTGAGGTCACAATCCTGACGTGCTATTGCTGAGGTCACAATGCTGAGGTGCTATTGCTGAGGTCACAATGCTGTGGTCAAAATGTTGATGTCACAATGCTGAGGTCACAATGCTGAGGTGTTATTGCTGAGCTGTTATTGCTGAGGTATTATTGCTGAGCTTCTATTACTGAGGTCACAATGCTGAGGTCACAATGCTGAGGTGACCATACTGAGCTCACTATGCTGTGGTCACTATGCTGAGGTGCTATTGCTGAGGTCACAATGCTGAGGTCGCAATGCTGAGGTGCTATTGCTGAGGTCACAATGCTGAGGTCACAATGCTGAGGTCACAATGCTGAGGTGCTATTGCTGAGGTGCTGTTGCTGAGGTGTTATTGCTGAGGTGCAATTGCTGAGGTAACAATGCTGAGGTGCTATTGCTGAGGTCACAATGCTGTGGTCACAATGCTGAGGTCACAATGCTGAGGTGCTATTGCTGAGGTCAGAATGCTGAGGTGCTATTACTGAGGTCACAATGCTGAGGTGCTATTACTGAGGTCACAATGCTGTGGTCACAAAGCTGAGGTCAAAATTCTGAGGTGCTATTGCTGAGGTCACAATGCTGAGGTGCTACTGCTGAGGTGTTATTGCTTAGGTCACAATGCTCAGGTCACAATGCTGAGGTCACTATGCTGAGGTGCTATTGCTGAGGTCACAATGCTGAGGTCACAATTCTGAGGTCACAATGCTTAGGTCAAAATGCTGAGCTGCTATTGCTGAGGTCACAATGCTGAGGTGTTATTGCTGAGTTCACAATGCTGAGGTGCTATTGCTTAGGTGCTATTGCTGAGGTCACAATGCTGAGGTGCTATTGCTGAGGTCACAATACTGAGGTGCTATTGCTGAGGTGCTATTTCCGACTTCACAATGCTGAGGTGCTATTGCTGAGGTGCTGTTGCTGAGGTCACAATGCTGAGGTGCTATTGCTGAGGTCACAATGCTGAGGTCACAATGCTGAGGTGCTATTGCTGAGGTCACAATGCTGAGGTGCTCTTGCTGAGGTGCTATTGCTGAGGTGCTATTGCTGAAGTCACAATGCTGAGGTGCTATTGCTGAGGTCACAATGTTGAGGTGCTATTGCTGAGGTGCTATTGCTGAGGTCACAATGCTGACGTGCTATTGCTGAGGTCACAATGCTGAGGTGCTATTGCTGAGGTCACAATGTTGTGGTAAAAATGCTCATGTCACAATGCTGAAGTCACAATGCTGAGGTGTTATTGCGGAGCTGTTATTGCTGAGGTATTACTGCTGAGCTGCTATTGCTGAGGTTACAATTCTGAGGTCACAATGCTGAGGTAACAATGCTGAGCTCACTATGCTGAGGTGCTATTGCTGAGGTCACAATGCTGAGGTCGCAATGCTGAGGTGCTATTGCTGAGGTCACAATGCTGAGGTCACAATGCTGAGGTCACAATGCTGAGGTGCTATTTCTGAGGTGCTGTTGCTGAGGTGTTATTGCTGAGGTGCTATTTCTGACTTCACAATGATGAGGTGCTATTGCTGAGGTGCTGTTGCTGAGGTCACAATGCTGAGGTGCTATTGCTGAGGTCACAATGCTGAGGTCACAATTCTGAGGTGCTACTGCTGAGGTCACAATGCTGAGGTGCTATTGCTGAGGTGCTATTGCTGAGGTGCTACTGCTGAAGTCACAATGCTGAGGTGCTATTGCTGAGGTCTCAATGCTGAGGTGCTATTGCTGAGGTCACAATGCTGTGGTCAAAATGCTGATGTCACAATGCTGAGGTCACAATGCTGAGGTGTTATTGCTGAGCTGTTATTGCTGAGGTATTATTGCTGAGCTTCTATTACTGAGGTCACAAATATGAGGTCACAATGCTGAGGTCACAATGCTGAGCTCACTATGCTGAGGTCACTATGCTGAGGTGCTATTGCTGAGGTCACAATGCTGAGGTCGCAATGCTGAGGTCGCAATGCTGATGTGCTATTGCTGAGGTCACAATGCTGAGGTCACAATGCTGAGATCACAATGCTGAGGTTCTATTGCTGAGGTGCTGTTGCTTAGGTGTTATTTCTGAGGTGCAATTGCTGAGGTCACAATGCTGAGGTGCTATTGCTGAGGTCACAATGCTGAGGTCACTATGCTGAGGTCACTATGCTGAGGTGGTATTGCTGAGGTCACAATGTTGAGGTGCTATTGCTGAGGTGCTATTGCTGAGGTCAGAATGCTGAGGTGCTATTGCTGAGGTCACAATACTGAGGTGCTATTGCTGAGGTGCTATTTCTGACTTCACAATGCTGAGGTGCTATTGGTGAGGTCACAATGCTGAGGTCACAATGCTGAGGTGCTACTGCTGAGGTCACAATGCTGAGGTGCTCTTACTGAGGTGCTATTGCTGAGGTGGTATTGCTGAAGTCACAATGCTGAGGTGCTATTGCTGAGGTCATAATGTTGAGGTACTATTGCTGAGGTGCTATTGCTGAGGTCACAATCCTGACGTGCTATTGCTGAGGTCACAATGCTGAGGTGCTATTGCTGAGGTCACAATGCTGTGGTCAAAATGTTGATGTCACAATGCTGAGGTCACAATGCTGAGGTGTTATTGCTGAGCTGTTATTGCTGAGGTATTATTGCTGAGCTTCTATTACTGAGGTCACAATGCTGAGGTCACAATGCTGAGGTGACCATACTGAGCTCACTATGCTGTGGTCACTATGCTGAGGTGCTATTGCTGAGGTCACAATGCTGAGGTCGCAATGCTGAGGTGCTATTGCTGAGGTCACAATGCTGAGGTCACAATGCTGAGGTCACAATGCTGAGGTGCTATTGCTGAGGTGCTGTTGCTGAGGTGTTATTGCTGAGGTGCAATTGCTGAGGTAACAATGCTGAGGTGCTATTGCTGAGGTCACAATGCTGTGGTCACAATGCTGAGGTCACAATGCTGAGGTGCTATTGCTGAGGTCAGAATGCTGCGGTGCAATTGCAGATGTGCAATTGCTGAGGTGCTATTGCTGAGGTCACAATGCTGAGGTGCTATTACTGAGGTCACAATGCTGTGGTCACAAAGCTGAGGTCAAAATTCTGAGGTGCTATTGCTGAGGTCACAATGCTGAGGTGCTACTGCTGAGGTGTTATTGCTTAGGTCACAATGCTCAGGTCACAATGCTGAGGTCACTATGCTGAGGTGCTATTGCTGAGGTCACAATGCTGAGGTCACAATTCTGAGGTCACAATGCTTAGGTCAAAATGCTGAGCTGCTATTGCTGAGGTCACAATGCTGAGGTGTTATTGCTGAGTTCACAATGCTGAGGTGCTATTGCTTAGGTGCTATTGCTGAGGTCACAATGTTGAGGTGCTATTGCTGAGGTGCTATTGCTGAGGTCACAGTGCTGAGGTGCTATTGCTCAGGTCACAATGCTGAGGTGCTATTCCTGAGTTCACAATGCTGAGGTCACAAGGCTGAGTTGCTATTGCTGAGGTCACAATGCTGAGGTAACAATGCTGAGTTGCTATTGCTGAGGAGCTATTGCTGAGTTCAGAATGCTGAGGTGCTATTGCTTAGGTGCTATTGCTGAGGTCAGAATGCTGAGGTGCTATTGCTGAGGTCACAATACTGAGGTGCTATTGCTGAGGTGCTATTTCTGACTTCACAATGCTGAGGTGCTATTGGTGAGGTCACAATGCTGAGGTCACAATGCTGAGGTGCTACTGCTGAGGTCACAATGCTGAGGTGCTCTTACTGAGGTGCTATTGCTGAGGTGGTATTGCTGAAGTCACAATGCTGAGGTGCTATTGCTGAGGTCATAATGTTGAGGTACTATTGCTGAGGTGCTATTGCTGAGGTCACAATCCTGACGTGCTATTGCTGAGGTCACAATGCTGAGGTGCTATTGCTGAGGTCACAATGCTGTGGTCAAAATGTTGATGTCACAATGCTGAGGTCACAATGCTGAGGTGTTATTGCTGAGCTGTTATTGCTGAGGTATTATTGCTGAGCTTCTATTACTGAGGTCACAATGCTGAGGTCACAATGCTGAGGTGACCATACTGAGCTCACTATGCTGTGGTCACTATGCTGAGGTGCTATTGCTGAGGTCACAATGCTGAGGTCGCAATGCTGAGGTGCTATTGCTGAGGTCACAATGCTGAGGTCACAATGCTGAGGTCACAATGCTGAGGTGCTATTGCTGAGGTGCTGTTGCTGAGGTGTTATTGCTGAGGTGCAATTGCTGAGGTAACAATGCTGAGGTGCTATTGCTGAGGTCACAATGCTGTGGTCACAATGCTGAGGTCACAATGCTGAGGTGCTATTGCTGAGGTCAGAATGCTGCGGTGCAATTGCAGATGTGCAATTGCTGAGGTGCTATTGCTGAGGTCACAATGCTGAGGTGCTATTACTGAGGTCACAATGCTGTGGTCACAAAGCTGAGGTCAAAATTCTGAGGTGCTATTGCTGAGGTCACAATGCTGAGGTGCTACTGCTGAGGTGTTATTGCTTAGGTCACAATGCTCAGGTCACAATGCTGAGGTCACTATGCTGAGGTGCTATTGCTGAGGTCACAATGCTGAGGTCACAATTCTGAGGTCACAATGCTTAGGTCAAAATGCTGAGCTGCTATTGCTGAGGTCACAATGCTGAGGTGTTATTGCTGAGTTCACAATGCTGAGGTGCTATTGCTTAGGTGCTATTGCTGAGGTCACAATGCTGAGGTGCTATTGCTGAGGTCACAATACTGAGGTGCTATTGCTGAGGTGCTATTTCTGACTTCACAATGCTGAGGTGCTATTGCTGAGGTGCTGTTGCTGAGGTCACAATGCTGAGGTGCTATTGCTGAGGTCACAATGCTGAGGTCACAATGCTGAGGTGCTATTGCTGAGGTCACAATGCTGAGGTGCTCTTGCTGAGGTGCTATTGCTGAGGTGCTATTGCTGAAGTCACAATGCTGAGGTGCTATTGCTGAGGTCACAATGTTGAGGTGCTATTGCTGAGGTGCTATTGCTGAGGTCACAATGCTGACGTGCTATTGCTGAGGTCACAATGCTGAGGTGCTATTGCTGAGGTCACAATGTTGTGGTAAAAATGCTCATGTCACAATGCTGAAGTCACAATGCTGAGGTGTTATTGCGGAGCTGTTATTGCTGAGGTATTACTGCTGAGCTGCTATTGCTGAGGTTACAATTCTGAGGTCACAATGCTGAGGTAACAATGCTGAGCTCACTATGCTGAGGTGCTATTGCTGAGGTCACAATGCTGAGGTCGCAATGCTGAGGTGCTATTGCTGAGGTCACAATGCTGAGGTCACAATGCTGAGGTCACAATGCTGAGGTGCTATTTCTGAGGTGCTGTTGCTGAGGTGTTATTGCTGAGGTGCTATTTCTGACTTCACAATGATGAGGTGCTATTGCTGAGGTGCTGTTGCTGAGGTCACAATGCTGAGGTGCTATTGCTGAGGTCACAATGCTGAGGTCACAATTCTGAGGTGCTACTGCTGAGGTCACAATGCTGAGGTGCTATTGCTGAGGTGCTATTGCTGAGGTGCTACTGCTGAAGTCACAATGCTGAGGTGCTATTGCTGAGGTCTCAATGCTGAGGTGCTATTGCTGAGGTCACAATGCTGTGGTCAAAATGCTGATGTCACAATGCTGAGGTCACAATGCTGAGGTGTTATTGCTGAGCTGTTATTGCTGAGGTATTATTGCTGAGCTTCTATTACTGAGGTCACAAATATGAGGTCACAATGCTGAGGTCACAATGCTGAGCTCACTATGCTGAGGTCACTATGCTGAGGTGCTATTGCTGAGGTCACAATGCTGAGGTCGCAATGCTGAGGTCGCAATGCTGATGTGCTATTGCTGAGGTCACAATGCTGAGGTCACAATGCTGAGATCACAATGCTGAGGTTCTATTGCTGAGGTGCTGTTGCTTAGGTGTTATTTCTGAGGTGCAATTGCTGAGGTCACAATGCTGAGGTGCTATTGCTGAGGTCACAATGCTGAGGTCACTATGCTGAGGTCACTATGCTGAGGTGGTATTGCTGAGGTCACAATGTTGAGGTGCTATTGCTGAGGTGCTATTGCTGAGGTCACAATGCTGACGTGCTATTGCTGAGGTCACAATGCTGAGGTGCTATTCCTGAGGTCACAATGCTGTGGTCAAAATGCTGATGTCACAATGCTGAGGTCACAATGCTGAGGTGTTATTGCTGAGCTGTTATTGCTGAGGTATTATTGCTGAGCTGCTATTGCTGAGGTCACAATTCTGAGGTCACAATGCTGAGGTCACAATGCTGAGCTGACTATGCTGAGGTCACTATGCTGAGGTGCTATTGCTGAGGTCACAATGCTGAGGTCGCAATGCTGAGGTGCTATTGCTGATGTCACAATGCTGAGGTCACAATGCTGAGGTCACAATGCTGAGGTGCTATTGCTGAGGTGTTGTTTCTGAGGTGTTATTGCTGAGGTGCTATTGCTGAGGTCACAATGCTGAGGTCACTAGGCTGAGGTCACTATGCTGAGGTGCTATTGCTGAGGTCACAATGCTGTGGTCACAATGTTGAGGTCACAATGCTGAGGTGCTATTGCTGAGGTCACAATGCTGAGGTGCTATTGCTGAGGTGCTATTGCTGAGGTCAAAATGCTGAGGTGCTATTGCTGAGGGGCTATTGATGAGGTGTTATTGCTGAGGTGCTATTTCTGAGTTCACAATGCTGAGGTGCTATTGCTGAGGTGCTATTGCTGTGGTCACAATGCTGAGGTGCTATTGCTTATATCTTATTGCTGAGGTCACAATGCTGAGATGCTATTGCTGAGCTGCTATTGATGAGGTGTTATTGCTGAGGTGCTATTTCTGAGTTCACAATGCTGAGGTGCTATTGCTGAGGTGCTATTGCTGAGGTCACAATGCTATGGTCACAATGCTGAGGTCACAATGCTGAGGTGCTATTGCTGAGGTCACAATGCTGAGGTGCTGTTGCTGAGGTCACAATGCTGAGATCACAATGCTGAGGTGCTATTACTGAGGTGCTATTGCTGAGGTACTCTTGCTGAGCTGCTACTGCTGAGGTCACAATGCTGAGGTGCTATTGCTGTGGTCACAATGCTGAGGTGCTATTCCTGAGGTGCTATTGCTGTGGTCACAATGCTGAAGTGCTATTGCTGAGGTCACAATGCTGAGGTGCTATTGCTTAGGTGCTATTGCTGAGGTCACAATGCTGAGGTGCTATTGCTGAGGTGCTATTGCTGAGGTGCTATTGCTGAGGTCACAATGCTGAGATGCTATTGCTGAGCTGCTGTTGATGAGGTGTTATTGCTGAGGTGCTATTGCTGTGGTCATAATGCTGAGGTGCTATTGCTGAGGTCACAATGGTATGGTACAATGCTGAGGTCACAAGGCTGAGGTGCTATTGCTGAGGTCACAATGCTGAGGTGCTGTTGCTGAGGTCACAATGCTGAGATCACAATGCTGAGGTGCTATTACTGAGGTGCTATTGCTGAGGTACTCTTGCTGAGCTGCTATTGCTGAGGTCACAATGCTGAGGTGCTATTGCTGAGGTCACAATGCTGAGGTGCTATTGCTGAGGTGCTATTGCTGTGGTCACAATGCTGAGGTGCTATTACTGAGGTCACAATGCTGAGGTGCTATTGCTGAGGTGCTATTGCTGAGGTCACAATGCTGAGGTCACAATGCTGAGCTGCTATTGCTGAGGTCACTTTTCTGAGGTACTATTGCTGAGGTCACAATGCTATGCTCACAATGCTGAGGTCACAATGCTGAGGTGCTATTGCAGAGGTCACAATGCTGAGGTGCTATTACAGATGTGCAATTGCTGAGGTGCTATTGCAGAGGTCACAATGCTGAGGTGCTATTGCTGAGCTGCTATTGCTGAGGTCACAATGCTGAGGTGCTATTGCTGAGGTGCTATAGCTGAGGTCACAATGCTGAGGTGCTATTTCTGAGTTCACAATGCTGAGGTGCTATTGCTGAGGTGCTATTGCTGTGGTCACAATGCTGAGGTGCCATTTCTGAGTTCACAATGCTGAGGTGCTATTGCTGAGGTGTTATTGCTTAGGTCACAATGCTCAGGTCACAATGCTGAGGTCACTAGGCTGAGGTGCTATTGCTGAGGTCACAATGCTGTGGTCACAATGCTGAGGTCACAATGCTGAGGTGCTATTGCTGAGGTCAGAATGCTGAGGTGCAATTGCAAATGTGCAATTGCTGAGGTGCTATTGCTGTGGTCACAATGCTGAGGTGCTATTGCTGAGGTCTTATTGCTGAGGTCACAATGCTGAGGTGCTATTGCTGAGGGGCTATTGCTGAGGTGCTATTGCTGAGGTCACAATGCTGAGATGCTATTGCTGAGCTGCTATTGATGAGGTGTTATTGCTGAGGTGCTATTTCTGAGTTCACAATGCTGAGGTGCTATTGCTGAGGTGCTGTTGCTGAGGTCACAATGCTGAGGTGCTATTGCTGAGGTCACAATCCTATGGTCACAATGCTGAGGTCACAATGCTGAGGTGCTATTGCTGAGGTCACAATGCTGAGATCACAATGCTGAGGTGCTATTACTGAGGTGCTATTGCTGAGGTACTCTTGCTGAGCTGCTATTGCTGAGGTCACAATGCTGAGGTGCTATTGCTGTGGTCACAATGCTGAGGTGCTATTCCTGAGGTGCTATTGCTGTGGTCACAATGCTGAAGTGCTATTGCTGAGGTCACAATGCCGAGGTGCTATTGCTGAGGTGCTATTGCTGACGTCACAATGCTGAGGTGCTATTGCTGAGGTGCTATTGCTGAGGTCACAATGCTGAGGTGCTATTGCTGAGGTGCTATTGCTGAGGTGCTATTCCTGAGGTCACAATGCTGAGATGCTATTGCTGAGCTGCTATTGATGAGGTGTTATTGCTGAGGTGCTATTGCTGAGGTCATAATGCTGAGGTGCTATTGCTGAGGTCACAATGCTATGGTCACAATGCTGAGGTCACAAGGCTGAGGTGCTCTTGCTGAGGTCACAATGCTGAGGTGCTGTTGCTGAGGTCACAATGCTGAGATCACAATGCTGAGGTGCTATTACTGAGGTGCTATTGCTGAGGTACACTTGCTGAGCTGCTATTGCTGAGGTCAAAATGCTGAGGTGCTATAGCTGAGGTCACAATGCTGAGGTGCTATTGCTGAGGTGCTATTGCTGTGGTCACAATGCTGAAGTGCTATTACTGAGGTCACAATGCTGAGGTGCTATTGCTGAGGTGCTATTGCTGAGGTCACAACGCTGAGGTGCTATTGCTGAGGTGCTATTGCTGAGGTGCTATTGCTGAGGTCACAATGCTGAGATGCTATTGCTGAGCTGCTATTGATGAGGTGTTATTGCTGAGGTGCTATTGCTGAGGTCATAATGCTGAGGTGCTATTGCTGAGGTCACAATGCTATGCTCACAATGCTGAGGTCACAATGCTGAGGTGCTATTGCAGAGGTCACAATGCTGAGGTGCTATTGCAGATGTGCAATTCCTGAGGTGCTATTGCAGAGGTCACAATGCTGAGGTGCTATTGCTGAGCTGCTATTCCTGAGGTCACAATGCTGAGGTGCTATTGCTGAGCTGTTATTGCTGAGGTATTATTGCTGAGCTGCTATTTGTGAGGTCACAATTCTGAGGTCACAATGCTGAGGTCACAATGCTGAGCTGACTATGCTGAGGTCACTATGCTGAGGTGCTATTGCTGAGGTCACAATGCTGAGGTCGCAATGCTGAGGTGCTATCGCTGATGTCACAATGCTGAGGTCACAATGCTGAGGTCACAATGCTGAGGTGCTATTGCTGAGGTGTTGTTGCTGAGGTGTTATTGCTGAGGTGCTATTGCTGAGGTCACAATGCTGAGGTCACTAGGGTGAGGTCACTATGCTGAGGTGCTATTGCTGAGGTCACAATGCTGTGGTCACAATGCTGAGGTCACAATGCTGAGGTGCTATTGTTGAGGTCAGAATGCTGAGGTGCAATTGCAGATGTGCAATTGCTGAGGTGCTATTGCTGTGGTCACAATGCTGAGGTGCTATTGCTGAGGTGCTATTGCTGAGGTACTCTTGCTGAGCTGCTATTGCTGAGGTCACAATGCTGAGGTGCTATTGCTGTGGTCACAATGCTGAGGTGCTATTCCTGAGGTGCCATTGCTGTGGTCACAATGCTGAAGTGCTATTGCTGAGGTCACAATGCCGAGGTGCTATTGCTGAGGTGCTATTGCTGACGTCACAATGCTGAGGTGCTATTGCTGAGGTCACAATGCTGTGGTCACAATGCTGAGGTGCTATTGCTGAGGTGCTATTGCTGAGGTGCTATTGCTGAGGTCACAATGCTGAGATGCTATTGCTGAGCTGCTATTGATGAGGTGTTATTGCTGAGGTGCTATTGCTGAGGTCACAAGGCTGAGGTGCTCTTGCTGAGGTCACAATGCTGAGGTGCTGTTGCTGAGGTCACAATTCTGAGATCACAATGCTGAGGTGCTATTACTGAGGTGCTATTGCTGAGGTACACTTGCTGAGCTGCTATTGCTGAGGTCAAAATGCTGAGGTGCTATAGCTGAGGTCACAATGCTGAGGTGCTATTGCTAAGGTGCTATTGCTGTGGTCACAATGCTGAAGTGCTATTGCTGAGGTCACAATGCTGAGGTGCTGTTGCTGAGGGGCTATTGCTGAGGTGCTATTGCTGAGGTCACAGTGCTGAGGTGCTATTGCTGAGGTGCTATTGCTGAGGTGCTATTGCTGAGGTGCTATTACTGAGGTCACAATACTAAGGTCACAATGCTGACATGCTATTGCTGACGTCAAAATTCTGAGGTCACTATGCTGAGGTCACAATGCTGAGGTCACAATGCTGAGGTCACAATGCTGAGGTGCTATTGCTGAGGTCACAATGCTGAGGTGCTGTTGCTGAGGGGCTATTGCTGAGGTGCTATTGCTGAGGTCACAGTGCTGAGGTGCTATTGCTGAGGTGCTATTGCTGAGGTGCTATTGCTGAGGTGCTATTGCTGAGGTGCTATTACTGAGGTCACAATACTAAGGTCACAATGCTGACATGCTATTGCTGACGTCAAAATTCTGAGGTCACTATGCTGAGGTCACAATGCTGAGGTCACAATGCTGAGGTCACAATGCTGAGGTCACAATGCTGAGGTGCTATTGCTGAGGTCACAATGCTGAGGTGTTATTGCTGAGTTCACAATGCTGAGGTGCTATTGCTTAGGTGCTATTGCTGAGGTCACAATGCTGAGGTGCTATTGCTGAGGTCACAATACTGAGGTGCTATTGCTGAGGTGCTATTTCTGACTTCACAATGCTGAGGTGCTATTGCTGAGGTGCTGTTGCTGAGGTCACAATGCTGAGGTGCTATTGCTGAGGTCACAATGCTGAGGTCACAATGCTGAGGTGCTATTGCTGAGGTCACAATGCTGAGGTGCTCTTGCTGAGGTGCTATTGCTGAGGTGCTATTGCTGAAGTCACAATGCTGAGGTGCTATTGCTGAGGTCACAATATTGAGGTGCTATTGCTGAGGTGCTATTGCTGAGGTCACAATGCTGACGTGCTATTGCTGAGGTCACAATGCTGAGGTGCTATTGCTGAGGTCACAATGTTGTGGTAAAAATGCTCATGTCACAATGCTGAAGTCACAATGCTGAGGTGTTATTGCGGAGCTGTTATTGCTGAGGTATTACTGCTGAGCTGCTATTGCTGAGGTTACAATTCTGAGGTCACAATGCTGAGGTAACAATGCTGAGCTCACTATGCTGAGGTGCTATTGCTGAGGTCACAATGCTGAGGTCGCAATGCTGAGGTGCTATTGCTGAGGTCACAATGCTGAGGTCACAATGCTGAGGTCACAATGCTGAGGTGCTATTTCTGAGGTGCTGTTGCTGAGGTGTTATTGCTGAGGTGCTATTTCTGACTTCACAATGATGAGGTGCTATTGCTGAGGTGCTGTTGCTGAGGTCACAATGCTGAGGTGCTATTGCTGAGGTCACAATGCTGAGGTCACAATTCTGAGGTGCTACTGCTGAGGTCACAATGCTGAGGTGCTATTGCTGAGGTGCTATTGCTGAGGTGCTACTGCTGAAGTCACAATGCTGAGGTGCTATTGCTGAGGTCTCAATGCTGAGGTGCTATTGCTGAGGTCACAATGCTGTGGTCAAAATGCTGATGTCACAATGCTGAGGTCACAATGCTGAGGTGTTATTGCTGAGCTGTTATTGCTGAGGTATTATTGCTGAGCTTCTATTACTGAGGTCACAAATATGAGGTCACAATGCTGAGGTCACAATGCTGAGCTCACTATGCTGAGGTCACTATGCTGAGGTGCTATTGCTGAGGTCACAATGCTGAGGTCGCAATGCTGAGGTCGCAATGCTGATGTGCTATTGCTGAGGTCACAATGCTGAGGTCACAATGCTGAGATCACAATGCTGAGGTTCTATTGCTGAGGTGCTGTTGCTTAGGTGTTATTTCTGAGGTGCAATTGCTGAGGTCACAATGCTGAGGTGCTATTGCTGAGGTCACAATGCTGAGGTCACTATGCTGAGGTCACTATGCTGAGGTGGTATTGCTGAGGTCACAATGTTGAGGTGCTATTGCTGAGGTGCTATTGCTGAGGTCACAATGCTGACGTGCTATTGCTGAGGTCACAATGCTGAGGTGCTATTCCTGAGGTCACAATGCTGTGGTCAAAATGCTGATGTCACAATGCTGAGGTCACAATGCTGAGGTGTTATTGCTGAGCTGTTATTGCTGAGGTATTATTGCTGAGCTGCTATTGCTGAGGTCACAATTCTGAGGTCACAATGCTGAGGTCACAATGCTGAGCTGACTATGCTGAGGTCACTATGCTGAGGTGCTATTGCTGAGGTCACAATGCTGAGGTCGCAATGCTGAGGTGCTATTGCTGATGCTACAATGCTGAGGTCACAATGCTGAGGTCACAATGCTGAGGTGCTATTGCTGAGGTGTTGTTTCTGAGGTGTTATTGCTGAGGTGCTATTGCTGAGGTCACAATGCTGAGGTCACTAGGCTGAGGTCACTATGCTGAGGTGCTATTGCTGAGGTCACAATGCTGTGGTCACAATGTTGAGGTCACAATGCTGAGGTGCTATTGCTGAGGTCACAATGCTGAGGTGCTATTGCTGAGGTCACAATGCTGAGGTCGCAATGCTGAGGTGCTATTGCTGATGCTACAATGCTGAGGTCACAATGCTGAGGTCACAATGCTGAGGTGCTATTGCTGAGGTGCTATTACTGAGGTCACAATACTAAGGTCACAATGCTGACATGCTATTGCTGACGTCAAAATTCTGAGGTCACTATGCTGAGGTCACAATGCTGAGGTCACAATGCTGAGGTCACAATGCTGAGGTGCTATTGCTGAGGTCACAATGCTGAGGTGCTGTTGCTGAGGGGCTATTGCTGAGGTGCTATTGCTGAGGTCACAGTGCTGAGGTGCTATTGCTGAGGTGCTATTGCTGAGGTGCTATTGCTGAGGTGCTATTGCTGAGGTGCTATTGCTGAGGTGCTACTGCTGAAGTCACAATGCTGAGGTGCTATTGCTGAGGTCTCAATGCTGAGGTGCTATTGCTGAGGTCACAATGCTGTGGTCAAAATGCTGATGTCACAATGCTGAGGTCACAATGCTGAGGTGTTATTGCTGAGCTGTTATTGCTGAGGTATTATTGCTGAGCTTCTATTACTGAGGTCACAAATATGAGGTCACAATGCTGAGGTCACAATGCTGAGCTCACTATGCTGAGGTCACTATGCTGAGGTGCTATTGCTGAGGTCACAATGCTGAGGTCGCAATGCTGAGGTCGCAATGCTGATGTGCTATTGCTGAGGTCACAATGCTGAGGTCACAATGCTGAGATCACAATGCTGAGGTTCTATTGCTGAGGTGCTGTTGCTTAGGTGTTATTTCTGAGGTGCAATTGCTGAGGTCACAATGCTGAGGTGCTATTGCTGAGGTCACAATGCTGAGGTCACTATGCTGAGGTCACTATGCTGAGGTGGTATTGCTGAGGTCACAATGTTGAGGTGCTATTGCTGAGGTGCTATTGCTGAGGTCACAATGCTGACGTGCTATTGCTGAGGTCACAATGCTGAGGTGCTATTCCTGAGGTCACAATGCTGTGGTCAAAATGCTGATGTCACAATGCTGAGGTCACAATGCTGAGGTGTTATTGCTGAGCTGTTATTGCTGAGGTATTATTGCTGAGCTGCTATTGCTGAGGTCACAATTCTGAGGTCACAATGCTGAGGTCACAATGCTGAGCTGACTATGCTGAGGTCACTATGCTGAGGTGCTATTGCTGAGGTCACAATGCTGAGGTCGCAATGCTGAGGTGCTATTGCTGATGCTACAATGCTGAGGTCACAATGCTGAGGTCACAATGCTGAGGTGCTATTGCTGAGGTGTTGTTTCTGAGGTGTTATTGCTGAGGTGCTATTGCTGAGGTCACAATGCTGAGGTCACTAGGCTGAGGTCACTATGCTGAGGTGCTATTGCTGAGGTCACAATGCTGTGGTCACAATGTTGAGGTCACAATGCTGAGGTGCTATTGCTGAGGTCACAATGCTGAGGTGCTATTGCTGAGGTCACAATGCTGAGGTCGCAATGCTGAGGTGCTATTGCTGATGCTACAATGCTGAGGTCACAATGCTGAGGTCACAATGCTGAGGTGCTATTGCTGAGGTGCTATTACTGAGGTCACAATACTAAGGTCACAATGCTGACATGCTATTGCTGACGTCAAAATTCTGAGGTCACTATGCTGAGGTCACAATGCTGAGGTCACAATGCTGAGGTCACAATGCTGAGGTGCTATTGCTGAGGTCACAATGCTGAGGTGCTGTTGCTGAGGGGCTATTGCTGAGGTGCTATTGCTGAGGTCACAGTGCTGAGGTGCTATTGCTGAGGTGCTATTGCTGAGGTGCTATTGCTGAGGTGCTATTGCTGAGGTGCTATTACTGAGGTCACAATACTAAGGTCACAATGCTGACATGCTATTGCTGACGTCAAAATTCTGAGGTCACTATGCTGAGGTCACAATGCTGAGGTCACAATGCTGAGGTCACAATGCTGAGGTCACAATGCTGAGGTGCTATTGCTGAGGTCACAATGCTGAGGTGTTATTGCTGAGTTCACAATGCTGAGGTGCTATTGCTTAGGTGCTATTGCTGAGGTCACAATGCTGAGGTGCTATTGCTGAGGTCACAATACTGAGGTGCTATTGCTGAGGTGCTATTTCTGACTTCACAATGCTGAGGTGCTATTGCTGAGGTGCTGTTGCTGAGGTCACAATGCTGAGGTGCTATTGCTGAGGTCACAATGCTGAGGTCACAATGCTGAGGTGCTATTGCTGAGGTCACAATGCTGAGGTGCTCTTGCTGAGGTGCTATTGCTGAGGTGCTATTGCTGAAGTCACAATGCTGAGGTGCTATTGCTGAGGTCACAATATTGAGGTGCTATTGCTGAGGTGCTATTGCTGAGGTCACAATGCTGACGTGCTATTGCTGAGGTCACAATCCTATGGTCACAATGCTGAGGTCACAATGCTGAGGTGCTATTGCTGAGGTCACAATGCTGAGATCACAATGCTGAGGTGCTATTACTGAGGTGCTATTGCTGAGGTACTCTTGCTGAGCTGCTATTGCTGAGGTCACAATGCTGAGGTGCTATTGCTGTGGTCACAATGCTGAGGTGCTATTCCTGAGGTGCTATTGCTGTGGTCACAATGCTGAAGTGCTATTGCTGAGGTCACAATGCCGAGGTGCTATTGCTGAGGTGCTATTGCTGACGTCACAATGCTGAGGTGCTATTGCTGAGGTGCTATTGCTGAGGTCACAATGCTGAGGTGCTATTGCTGAGGTGCTATTGCTGAGGTGCTATTCCTGAGGTCACAATGCTGAGATGCTATTGCTGAGCTGCTATTGATGAGGTGTTATTGCTGAGGTGCTATTGCTGAGGTCATAATGCTGAGGTGCTATTGCTGAGGTCACAATGCTATGGTCACAATGCTGAGGTCACAAGGCTGAGGTGCTCTTGCTGAGGTCACAATGCTGAGGTGCTGTTGCTGAGGTCACAATGCTGAGATCACAATGCTGAGGTGCTATTACTGAGGTGCTATTGCTGAGGTACACTTGCTGAGCTGCTATTGCTGAGGTCAAAATGCTGAGGTGCTATAGCTGAGGTCACAATGCTGAGGTGCTATTGCTGAGGTGCTATTGCTGTGGTCACAATGCTGAAGTGCTATTACTGAGGTCACAATGCTGAGGTGCTATTGCTGAGGTGCTATTGCTGAGGTCACAACGCTGAGGTGCTATTGCTGAGGTGCTATTGCTGAGGTGCTATTGCTGAGGTCACAATGCTGAGATGCTATTGCTGAGCTGCTATTGATGAGGTGTTATTGCTGAGGTGCTATTGCTGAGGTCATAATGCTGAGGTGCTATTGCTGAGGTCACAATGCTATGCTCACAATGCTGAGGTCACAATGCTGAGGTGCTATTGCAGAGGTCACAATGCTGAGGTGCTATTGCAGATGTGCAATTCCTGAGGTGCTATTGCAGAGGTCACAATGCTGAGGTGCTATTGCTGAGCTGCTATTCCTGAGGTCACAATGCTGAGGTGCTATTGCTGAGCTGTTATTGCTGAGGTATTATTGCTGAGCTGCTATTTGTGAGGTCACAATTCTGAGGTCACAATGCTGAGGTCACAATGCTGAGCTGACTATGCTGAGGTCACTATGCTGAGGTGCTATTGCTGAGGTCACAATGCTGAGGTCGCAATGCTGAGGTGCTATCGCTGATGTCACAATGCTGAGGTCACAATGCTGAGGTCACAATGCTGAGGTGCTATTGCTGAGGTGTTGTTGCTGAGGTGTTATTGCTGAGGTGCTATTGCTGAGGTCACAATGCTGAGGTCACTAGGGTGAGGTCACTATGCTGAGGTGCTATTGCTGAGGTCACAATGCTGTGGTCACAATGCTGAGGTCACAATGCTGAGGTGCTATTGTTGAGGTCAGAATGCTGAGGTGCAATTGCAGATGTGCAATTGCTGAGGTGCTATTGCTGTGGTCACAATGCTGAGGTGCTATTGCTGAGGTGCTATTGCTGAGGTACTCTTGCTGAGCTGCTATTGCTGAGGTCACAATGCTGAGGTGCTATTGCTGTGGTCACAATGCTGAGGTGCTATTCCTGAGGTGCCATTGCTGTGGTCACAATGCTGAAGTGCTATTGCTGAGGTCACAATGCCGAGGTGCTATTGCTGAGGTGCTATTGCTGACGTCACAATGCTGAGGTGCTATTGCTGAGGTCACAATGCTGTGGTCACAATGCTGAGGTGCTATTGCTGAGGTGCTATTGCTGAGGTGCTATTGCTGAGGTCACAATGCTGAGATGCTATTGCTGAGCTGCTATTGATGAGGTGTTATTGCTGAGGTGCTATTGCTGAGGTCACAAGGCTGAGGTGCTCTTGCTGAGGTCACAATGCTGAGGTGCTGTTGCTGAGGTCACAATTCTGAGATCACAATGCTGAGGTGCTATTACTGAGGTGCTATTGCTGAGGTACACTTGCTGAGCTGCTATTGCTGAGGTCAAAATGCTGAGGTGCTATAGCTGAGGTCACAATGCTGAGGTGCTATTGCTAAGGTGCTATTGCTGTGGTCACAATGCTGAAGTGCTATTGCTGAGGTCACAATGCTGAGGTGCTGTTGCTGAGGGGCTATTGCTGAGGTGCTATTGCTGAGGTCACAGTGCTGAGGTGCTATTGCTGAGGTGCTATTGCTGAGGTGCTATTGCTGAGGTGCTATTACTGAGGTCACAATACTAAGGTCACAATGCTGACATGCTATTGCTGACGTCAAAATTCTGAGGTCACTATGCTGAGGTCACAATGCTGAGGTCACAATGCTGAGGTCACAATGCTGAGGTGCTATTGCTGAGGTCACAATGCTGAGGTGCTGTTGCTGAGGGGCTATTGCTGAGGTGCTATTGCTGAGGTCACAGTGCTGAGGTGCTATTGCTGAGGTGCTATTGCTGAGGTGCTATTGCTGAGGTGCTATTGCTGAGGTGCTATTACTGAGGTCACAATACTAAGGTCACAATGCTGACATGCTATTGCTGACGTCAAAATTCTGAGGTCACTATGCTGAGGTCACAATGCTGAGGTCACAATGCTGAGGTCACAATGCTGAGGTCACAATGCTGAGGTGCTATTGCTGAGGTCACAATGCTGAGGTGTTATTGCTGAGTTCACAATGCTGAGGTGCTATTGCTTAGGTGCTATTGCTGAGGTCACAATGCTGAGGTGCTATTGCTGAGGTCACAATACTGAGGTGCTATTGCTGAGGTGCTATTTCTGACTTCACAATGCTGAGGTGCTATTGCTGAGGTGCTGTTGCTGAGGTCACAATGCTGAGGTGCTATTGCTGAGGTCACAATGCTGAGGTCACAATGCTGAGGTGCTATTGCTGAGGTCACAATGCTGAGGTGCTCTTGCTGAGGTGCTATTGCTGAGGTGCTATTGCTGAAGTCACAATGCTGAGGTGCTATTGCTGAGGTCACAATATTGAGGTGCTATTGCTGAGGTGCTATTGCTGAGGTCACAATGCTGACGTGCTATTGCTGAGGTCACAATGCTGAGGTGCTATTGCTGAGGTCACAATGTTGTGGTAAAAATGCTCATGTCACAATGCTGAAGTCACAATGCTGAGGTGTTATTGCGGAGCTGTTATTGCTGAGGTATTACTGCTGAGCTGCTATTGCTGAGGTTACAATTCTGAGGTCACAATGCTGAGGTAACAATGCTGAGCTCACTATGCTGAGGTGCTATTGCTGAGGTCACAATGCTGAGGTCGCAATGCTGAGGTGCTATTGCTGAGGTCACAATGCTGAGGTCACAATGCTGAGGTCACAATGCTGAGGTGCTATTTCTGAGGTGCTGTTGCTGAGGTGTTATTGCTGAGGTGCTATTTCTGACTTCACAATGATGAGGTGCTATTGCTGAGGTGCTGTTGCTGAGGTCACAATGCTGAGGTGCTATTGCTGAGGTCACAATGCTGAGGTCACAATTCTGAGGTGCTACTGCTGAGGTCACAATGCTGAGGTGCTATTGCTGAGGTGCTATTGCTGAGGTGCTACTGCTGAAGTCACAATGCTGAGGTGCTATTGCTGAGGTCTCAATGCTGAGGTGCTATTGCTGAGGTCACAATGCTGTGGTCAAAATGCTGATGTCACAATGCTGAGGTCACAATGCTGAGGTGTTATTGCTGAGCTGTTATTGCTGAGGTATTATTGCTGAGCTTCTATTACTGAGGTCACAAATATGAGGTCACAATGCTGAGGTCACAATGCTGAGCTCACTATGCTGAGGTCACTATGCTGAGGTGCTATTGCTGAGGTCACAATGCTGAGGTCGCAATGCTGAGGTCGCAATGCTGATGTGCTATTGCTGAGGTCACAATGCTGAGGTCACAATGCTGAGATCACAATGCTGAGGTTCTATTGCTGAGGTGCTGTTGCTTAGGTGTTATTTCTGAGGTGCAATTGCTGAGGTCACAATGCTGAGGTGCTATTGCTGAGGTCACAATGCTGAGGTCACTATGCTGAGGTCACTATGCTGAGGTGGTATTGCTGAGGTCACAATGTTGAGGTGCTATTGCTGAGGTGCTATTGCTGAGGTCACAATGCTGACGTGCTATTGCTGAGGTCACAATGCTGAGGTGCTATTCCTGAGGTCACAATGCTGTGGTCAAAATGCTGATGTCACAATGCTGAGGTCACAATGCTGAGGTGTTATTGCTGAGCTGTTATTGCTGAGGTATTATTGCTGAGCTGCTATTGCTGAGGTCACAATTCTGAGGTCACAATGCTGAGGTCACAATGCTGAGCTGACTATGCTGAGGTCACTATGCTGAGGTGCTATTGCTGAGGTCACAATGCTGAGGTCGCAATGCTGAGGTGCTATTGCTGATGCTACAATGCTGAGGTCACAATGCTGAGGTCACAATGCTGAGGTGCTATTGCTGAGGTGTTGTTTCTGAGGTGTTATTGCTGAGGTGCTATTGCTGAGGTCACAATGCTGAGGTCACTAGGCTGAGGTCACTATGCTGAGGTGCTATTGCTGAGGTCACAATGCTGTGGTCACAATGTTGAGGTCACAATGCTGAGGTGCTATTGCTGAGGTCACAATGCTGAGGTGCTATTGCTGAGGTCACAATGCTGAGGTCGCAATGCTGAGGTGCTATTGCTGATGCTACAATGCTGAGGTCACAATGCTGAGGTCACAATGCTGAGGTGCTATTGCTGAGGTGCTATTACTGAGGTCACAATACTAAGGTCACAATGCTGACATGCTATTGCTGACGTCAAAATTCTGAGGTCACTATGCTGAGGTCACAATGCTGAGGTCACAATGCTGAGGTCACAATGCTGAGGTGCTATTGCTGAGGTCACAATGCTGAGGTGCTGTTGCTGAGGGGCTATTGCTGAGGTGCTATTGCTGAGGTCACAGTGCTGAGGTGCTATTGCTGAGGTGCTATTGCTGAGGTGCTATTGCTGAGGTGCTATTGCTGAGGTGCTATTGCTGAGGTGCTACTGCTGAAGTCACAATGCTGAGGTGCTATTGCTGAGGTCTCAATGCTGAGGTGCTATTGCTGAGGTCACAATGCTGTGGTCAAAATGCTGATGTCACAATGCTGAGGTCACAATGCTGAGGTGTTATTGCTGAGCTGTTATTGCTGAGGTATTATTGCTGAGCTTCTATTACTGAGGTCACAAATATGAGGTCACAATGCTGAGGTCACAATGCTGAGCTCACTATGCTGAGGTCACTATGCTGAGGTGCTATTGCTGAGGTCACAATGCTGAGGTCGCAATGCTGAGGTCGCAATGCTGATGTGCTATTGCTGAGGTCACAATGCTGAGGTCACAATGCTGAGATCACAATGCTGAGGTTCTATTGCTGAGGTGCTGTTGCTTAGGTGTTATTTCTGAGGTGCAATTGCTGAGGTCACAATGCTGAGGTGCTATTGCTGAGGTCACAATGCTGAGGTCACTATGCTGAGGTCACTATGCTGAGGTGGTATTGCTGAGGTCACAATGTTGAGGTGCTATTGCTGAGGTGCTATTGCTGAGGTCACAATGCTGACGTGCTATTGCTGAGGTCACAATGCTGAGGTGCTATTCCTGAGGTCACAATGCTGTGGTCAAAATGCTGATGTCACAATGCTGAGGTCACAATGCTGAGGTGTTATTGCTGAGCTGTTATTGCTGAGGTATTATTGCTGAGCTGCTATTGCTGAGGTCACAATTCTGAGGTCACAATGCTGAGGTCACAATGCTGAGCTGACTATGCTGAGGTCACTATGCTGAGGTGCTATTGCTGAGGTCACAATGCTGAGGTCGCAATGCTGAGGTGCTATTGCTGATGCTACAATGCTGAGGTCACAATGCTGAGGTCACAATGCTGAGGTGCTATTGCTGAGGTGTTGTTTCTGAGGTGTTATTGCTGAGGTGCTATTGCTGAGGTCACAATGCTGAGGTCACTAGGCTGAGGTCACTATGCTGAGGTGCTATTGCTGAGGTCACAATGCTGTGGTCACAATGTTGAGGTCACAATGCTGAGGTGCTATTGCTGAGGTCACAATGCTGAGGTGCTATTGCTGAGGTCACAATGCTGAGGTCGCAATGCTGAGGGGCTATTGCTGATGCTACAATGCTGAGGTCACAATGCTGAGGTCACAATGCTGAGGTGCTATTGCTGAGGTGCTATTACTGAGGTCACAATACTAAGGTCACAATGCTGACATGCTATTGCTGACGTCAAAATTCTGAGGTCACTATGCTGAGGTCACAATGCTGAGGTCACAATGCTGAGGTCACAATGCTGAGGTGCTATTGCTGAGGTCACAATGCTGAGGTGCTGTTGCTGAGGGGCTATTGCTGAGGTGCTATTGCTGAGGTCACAGTGCTGAGGTGCTATTGCTGAGGTGCTATTGCTGAGGTGCTATTGCTGAGGTGCTATTGCTGAGGTGCTATTACTGAGGTCACAATACTAAGGTCACAATGCTGACATGCTATTGCTGACGTCAAAATTCTGAGGTCACTATGCTGAGGTCACAATGCTGAGGTCACAATGCTGAGGTCACAATGCTGAGGTCACAATGCTGAGGTGCTATTGCTGAGGTCACAATGCTGAGGTGTTATTGCTGAGTTCACAATGCTGAGGTGCTATTGCTTAGGTGCTATTGCTGAGGTCACAATGCTGAGGTGCTATTGCTGAGGTCACAATACTGAGGTGCTATTGCTGAGGTGCTATTTCTGACTTCACAATGCTGAGGTGCTATTGCTGAGGTGCTGTTGCTGAGGTCACAATGCTGAGGTGCTATTGCTGAGGTCACAATGCTGAGGTCACAATGCTGAGGTGCTATTGCTGAGGTCACAATGCTGAGGTGCTCTTGCTGAGGTGCTATTGCTGAGGTGCTATTGCTGAAGTCACAATGCTGAGGTGCTATTGCTGAGGTCACAATATTGAGGTGCTATTGCTGAGGTGCTATTGCTGAGGTCACAATGCTGACGTGCTATTGCTGAGGTCACAATGCTGAGGTGCTATTGCTGAGGTCACAATGTTGTGGTAAAAATGCTCATGTCACAATGCTGAAGTCACAATGCTGAGGTGTTATTGCGGAGCTGTTATTGCTGAGGTATTACTGCTGAGCTGCTATTGCTGAGGTTACAATTCTGAGGTCACAATGCTGAGGTAACAATGCTGAGCTCACTATGCTGAGGTGCTATTGCTGAGGTCACAATGCTGAGGTCGCAATGCTGAGGTGCTATTGCTGAGGTCACAATGCTGAGGTCACAATGCTGAGGTCACAATGCTGAGGTGCTATTTCTGAGGTGCTGTTGCTGAGGTGTTATTGCTGAGGTGCTATTTCTGACTTCACAATGATGAGGTGCTATTGCTGAGGTGCTGTTGCTGAGGTCACAATGCTGAGGTGCTATTGCTGAGGTCACAATGCTGAGGTCACAATTCTGAGGTGCTACTGCTGAGGTCACAATGCTGAGGTGCTATTGCTGAGGTGCTATTGCTGAGGTGCTACTGCTGAAGTCACAATGCTGAGGTGCTATTGCTGAGGTCTCAATGCTGAGGTGCTATTGCTGAGGTCACAATGCTGTGGTCAAAATGCTGATGTCACAATGCTGAGGTCACAATGCTGAGGTGTTATTGCTGAGCTGTTATTGCTGAGGTATTATTGCTGAGCTTCTATTACTGAGGTCACAAATATGAGGTCACAATGCTGAGGTCACAATGCTGAGCTCACTATGCTGAGGTCACTATGCTGAGGTGCTATTGCTGAGGTCACAATGCTGAGGTCGCAATGCTGAGGTCGCAATGCTGATGTGCTATTGCTGAGGTCACAATGCTGAGGTCACAATGCTGAGATCACAATGCTGAGGTTCTATTGCTGAGGTGCTGTTGCTTAGGTGTTATTTCTGAGGTGCAATTGCTGAGGTCACAATGCTGAGGTGCTATTGCTGAGGTCACAATGCTGAGGTCACTATGCTGAGGTCACTATGCTGAGGTGGTATTGCTGAGGTCACAATGTTGAGGTGCTATTGCTGAGGTGCTATTGCTGAGGTCACAATGCTGACGTGCTATTGCTGAGGTCACAATGCTGAGGTGCTATTCCTGAGGTCACAATGCTGTGGTCAAAATGCTGATGTCACAATGCTGAGGTCACAATGCTGAGGTGTTATTGCTGAGCTGTTATTGCTGAGGTATTATTGCTGAGCTGCTATTGCTGAGGTCACAATTCTGAGGTCACAATGCTGAGGTCACAATGCTGAGCTGACTATGCTGAGGTCACTATGCTGAGGTGCTATTGCTGAGGTCACAATGCTGAGGTCGCAATGCTGAGGTGCTATTGCTGATGCTACAATGCTGAGGTCACAATGCTGAGGTCACAATGCTGAGGTGCTATTGCTGAGGTGTTGTTTCTGAGGTGTTATTGCTGAGGTGCTATTGCTGAGGTCACAATGCTGAGGTCACTAGGCTGAGGTCACTATGCTGAGGTGCTATTGCTGAGGTCACAATGCTGTGGTCACAATGTTGAGGTCACAATGCTGAGGTGCTATTGCTGAGGTCACAATGCTGAGGTGCTATTGCTGAGGTGCTATTGCTGAGGTCAAAATGCTGAGGTGCTATTGCTGAGGGGCTATTGATGAGGTGTTATTGCTGAGGTGCTATTTCTGAGTTCACAATGCTGAGGTGCTATTGCTGAGGTGCTATTGCTGTGGTCACAATGCTGAGGTGCTATTGCTTATATCTTATTGCTGAGGTCACAATGCTGAGATGCTATTGCTGAGCTGCTATTGATGAGGTGTTATTGCTGAGGTGCTATTTCTGAGTTCACAATGCTGAGGTGCTATTGCTGAGGTGCTATTGCTGAGGTCACAATGCTATGGTCACAATGCTGAGGTCACAATGCTGAGGTGCTATTGCTGAGGTCACAATGCTGAGGTGCTGTTGCTGAGGTCACAATGCTGAGATCACAATGCTGAGGTGCTATTACTGAGGTGCTATTGCTGAGGTACTCTTGCTGAGCTGCTACTGCTGAGGTCACAATGCTGAGGTGCTATTGCTGTGGTCACAATGCTGAGGTGCTATTCCTGAGGTGCTATTGCTGTGGTCAGAATGCTGAAGTGCTATTGCTGAGGTCACAATGCTGAGGTGCTATTGCTTAGGTGCTATTGCTGAGGTCACAATGCTGAGGTGCTATTGCTGAGGTGCTATTGCTGAGGTGCTATTGCTGAGGTCACAATGCTGAGATGCTATTGCTGAGCTGCTGTTGATGAGGTGTTATTGCTGAGGTGCTATTGCTGAGGTCATAATGCTGAGGTGCTATTGCTGAGGTCACAATGGTATGGTCACAATGCTGAGGTCACAAGGCTGAGGTGCTATTGCAGAGGTCACAATGCTGAGGTGCTATTACAGATGTGCAATTGCTGAGGTGCTATTGCAGAGGTCACAATGCTGAGGTCACAATGCTGAGCTGCTATTGCTGAGGTCACTTTTCTGAGGTACTATTGCTGAGGTCACAATGCTATGCTCACAATGCTGAGGTCACAATGCTGAGGTGCTATTGCAGAGGTCACAATGCTGAGGTGCTATTACAGATGTGCAATTGCTGAGGTGCTATTGCAGAGGTCACAATGCTGAGGTGCTATTGCTGAGCTGCTATTGCTGAGGTCACAATGCTGAGGTGCTATTGCTGAGGTGCTATAGCTGAGGTCACAATGCTGAGGTGCTATTTCTGAGTTCACAATGCTGAGGTGCTATTGCTGAGGTGCTATTGCTGTGGTCACAATGCTGAGGTGCCATTTCTGAGTTCACAATGCTGAGGTGCTATTGCTGAGGTGTTATTGCTTAGGTCACAATGCTCAGGTCACAATGCTGAGGTCACTATGCTGAGGTGCTATTGCTGAGGTCACAATGCTGTGGTCACAATGCTGAGGTCACAATGCTGAGGTGCTATTGCTGAGGTCAGAATGCTGAGGTGCAATTGCAAATGTGCAATTGCTGAGGTGCTATTGCTGTGGTCACAATGCTGAGGTGCTATTGCTGAGGTCTTATTGCTGAGGTCACAATGCTGAGGTGCTATTGCTGAGGGGCTATTGCTGAGGTGCTATTGCTGAGGTCACAATGCTGAGATGCTATTGCTGAGCTGCTATTGATGAGGTGTTATTGCTGAGGTGCTATTTCTGAGTTCACAATGCTGAGGTGCTATTGCTGAGGTGCTGTTGCTGAGGTCACAATGCTGAGGTGCTATTGCTGAGGTCACAATCCTATGGTCACAATGCTGAGGTCACAATGCTGAGGTGCTATTGCTGAGGTCACAATGCTGAGATCACAATGCTGAGGTGCTATTACTGAGGTGCTATTGCTGAGGTACTCTTGCTGAGCTGCTATTGCTGAGGTCACAATGCTGAGGTGCTATTGCTGTGGTCACAATGCTGAGGTGCTATTCCTGAGGTGCTATTGCTGTGGTCACAATGCTGAAGTGCTATTGCTGAGGTCACAATGCCGAGGTGCTATTGCTGAGGTGCTATTGCTGACGTCACAATGCTGAGGTGCTATTGCTGAGGTGCTATTGCTGAGGTCACAATGCTGAGGTGCTATTGCTGAGGTGCTATTGCTGAGGTGCTATTCCTGAGGTCACAATGCTGAGATGCTATTGCTGAGCTGCTATTGATGAGGTGTTATTGCTGAGGTGCTATTGCTGAGGTCATAATGCTGAGGTGCTATTGCTGAGGTCACAATGCTATGGTCACAATGCTGAGGTCACAAGGCTGAGGTGCTCTTGCTGAGGTCACAATGCTGAGGTGCTGTTGCTGAGGTCACAATGCTGAGATCACAATGCTGAGGTGCTATTACTGAGGTGCTATTGCTGAGGTACACTTGCTGAGCTGCTATTGCTGAGGTCAAAATGCTGAGGTGCTATAGCTGAGGTCACAATGCTGAGGTGCTATTGCTTAGGTGCTATTGCTGTGGTCACAATGCTGAAGTGCTATTACTGAGGTCACAATGCTGAGGTGCTATTGCTGAGGTGCTATTGCTGAGGTCACAACGCTGAGGTGCTATTGCTGAGCTGCTATTCCTGAGGTCACAATGCTGAGGTGCTATTGCTGAGCTGTTATTGCTGAGGTATTATTGCTGAGCTGCTATTTGTGAGGTCACAATTCTGAGGTCACAATGCTGAGGTCACAATGCTGAGCTGACTATGCTGAGGTCACTATGCTGAGGTGCTATTGCTGAGGTCACAATGCTGAGGTCGCAATGCTGAGGTGCTATCGCTGATGTCACAATGCTGAGGTCACAATGCTGAGGTCACAATGCTGAGGTGCTATTGCTGAGGTGTTGTTGCTGAGGTGTTATTGCTGAGGTGCTATTGCTGAGGTCACAATGCTGAGGTCACTAGGGTGAGGTCACTATGCTGAGGTGCTATTGCTGAGGTCACAATGCTGTGGTCACAATGCTGAGGTCACAATGCTGAGGTGCTATTGTTGAGGTCAGAATGCTGAGGTGCAATTGCAGATGTGCAATTGCTGAGGTGCTATTGCTGTGGTCACAATGCTGAGGTGCTATTGCTGAGGTGCTATTGCTGAGGTACTCTTGCTGAGCTGCTATTGCTGAGGTCACAATGCTGAGGTGCTATTGCTGTGGTCACAATGCTGAGGTGCTATTCCTGAGGTGCCATTGCTGTGGTCACAATGCTGAAGTGCTATTGCTGAGGTCACAATGCCGAGGTGCTATTGCTGAGGTGCTATTGCTGACGTCACAATGCTGAGGTGCTATTGCTGAGGTCACAATGCTGTGGTCACAATGCTGAGGTGCTATTGCTGAGGTGCTATTGCTGAGGTGCTATTGCTGAGGTCACAATGCTGAGATGCTATTGCTGAGCTGCTATTGATGAGGTGTTATTGCTGAGGTGCTATTGCTGAGGTCACAAGGCTGAGGTGCTCTTGCTGAGGTCACAATGCTGAGGTGCTGTTGCTGAGGTCACAATTCTGAGATCACAATGCTGAGGTGCTATTACTGAGGTGCTATTGCTGAGGTACACTTGCTGAGCTGCTATTGCTGAGGTCAAAATGCTGAGGTGCTATAGCTGAGGTCACAATGCTGAGGTGCTATTGCTAAGGTGCTATTGCTGTGGTCACAATGCTGAAGTGCTATTGCTGAGGTCACAATGCTGAGGTGCTGTTGCTGAGGGGCTATTGCTGAGGTGCTATTGCTGAGGTCACAGTGCTGAGGTGCTATTGCTGAGGTGCAATTGCTGAGGTGCTATTGCTGAGGTGCTATTGCTGAGGTGCTATTACTGAGGTCACAATACTAAGGTCACAATGCTGACATGCTATTGCTGACGTCAAAATTCTGAGGTCACTATGCTGAGGTCACAATGCTGAGGTCACAATGCTGAGGTCACAATGCTGAGGTCACAATGCTGAGGTGCTATTGCTGAGGTCAAAATGCTGAGGTGCTATTTCTGATGAGCTATTGCTGAGGTCACAATGCTGAGGTGCTATTGCTGAGGTGCTATTGCTGAGGTCACAGTGCTGAGGTGCTATTGCTCAGGTCACAATGCTGAGGTGCTATTCCTGAGTTCACAATGCTGAGGTCACAATGCTGAGTTGCTATTGCTGAGGTCACAATGCTGAGGTCACAATGCTGAGTTGCTATTGCTGAGGTGCTATTGCTGAGTTCACAATTCTGAGGTGCTATTGCTTAGGTGCTATTGCTGAGGTCAGAATGCTGAGGTTCTATTGCTGAGGTCACAATACTGAGGTGCTATTGCTGAGGTCACAATTCTGAGGTCGCAATGCTGAGGTCACAATGCTGAGGTGCTATTGCTGAGGTGCTGTTGCTGAGGTGTTATTGCTGAGGTGCAATTGCTGAGGTCACAATGCTGAGGTGCTATTGCTGAGGTCACAATGCTGTGGTCACAATGCTGAGGTCACAATGCTGAGGTGCTATAGCTGAGGTCACAATGCTCAGGTCACAATGCTCAGGTCACTATGCTGAGGTGTTATTGCTGAGGTCACAATGCTGAGGTCACAATTCTGAGGTCACAATGCTTAGGTCAAAATGCTGAGCTGCTATTGCTGAGGTCACAATGCTGAGGTGCTATTGCTGAGGTCACAATACTGAGGTGCTATTGCTGAGGTGCTATTGCTGAAGTCACAATGCTGAGGTGCTATTGCTGAGGTCACAATGTTGAGGTGCTATTGCTGAGGTGCTATTGCTGTGGTCACAATGCTGACGTGCTATTGCTGAGGTCACAATGCTGAGGTGCTATTGCTGAGGTCACTATTTTGTGGTAAAAATGCTCATGTCACAATGCTGAAGTCACAATGCTGAGGTGTTATTGCGGTGCTGTTATTGCTGGGGTATTTTTGCTGAGCTGCTATTGCTAAGGTCACAATTCTGAGGTCACAATGCTGAGGTCACAATGCTTAGGTCAAAATGCTGAGGTCACTATGCTGATGTGCTATTGCTGAGGTCACAATGCTGAGGTCGCAATGCTGAGGTGCTATTGCTTAGGACACAATGCTGAGGTCACAATGCTGAGGTCACAATGCTGAGGTGCTATTGCTGAGGTGCTGTTGCTGAGGTGTTATTGCTGAGGTGCTATTTCTGACTTCACAATGCTGAGGTGCTATTGCTGAGGTGCTGTTGCTGAGGTCACAATGCTGAGGTGCTATTGCTGAGGTCACAATGCTGAGGACACAATGCTGAGGTGCTACTGCTGAGGTCACAATGCTGAGGTGCTCTTGCTGAGGTGCTATTGCTGAGGTCACAATGCTGAGGTGCTATTGCTGAGGTGCTGTTGCTGAGGTCACAATGCTGAGGTGCTATTGCTGAGGTCACAATGCTGAGGACACAATGCTGAGGTGCTACTGCTGAAGTCACAATGCTGAGGTGCTATTGCTGAGGTCACAATGTTGAGGTGCTATTGCTGAGGTCACAATGCTGTGGTCAAAATGCTGATGTCACAATGCTGAGGTCACAATGCTGAGGTGTTATTGCTGAGCTGTTATTGCTGAGGTATTATTGCTGAGCTTCTATTACTGAGGTCACAAATATGAGGTCACAATGCTGAGGTCACAATGCTGACCTCATTATGCTGAGGTCACAATGCTGAGGTGCTATTGCTGAGGTCACAATGCTGAGGTCGCAATGCTGAGGTGCTATTGCTGAGGTCACCATGCTGAGGTCAAAATGCTGAGGTCACAATGCTGAGGTGCTATTGCTGAGGTGCTGTTGCTTAGGTGTTATTTCTGAGGTGCAATAGCTGAGGTCACAATGCTGAGGTGCTATTGCTGAGGTCACAATGCTGTGGTCACAATGCTGATGTCACAATGCTGAGGTGCTATTGCTGAGGTCACAATGCTGAGAACACAATTCTGAGGTCAAAATGCTGAGGTGCTATTGCTGAGCTGTTATTGCTGAGGTATTATTGCTGAACTGCTATTGCTGAGGTCACAATTCTGAGGTAACAATGCTGAGGTCACAATGCTGAGCTCACTATGCTGAGATCACTATTCAGAGGTGCTATTGCTGAGGTCACAATGCTGAGGTCGCAATGCTGAGGTGCTATTGCTGAGGTCACAATGCTCAGGTCACAATGCTGAGGTCACAATGCTGAGGTGCTATTGCTGAGGTGCTGTTGCTGAGGTGTTATTGCTGAGGTGCTATTGCTGAGGTCACAATGCTGAGGTAACAATGCTGAGGTCACTATGCTGAGGTGTTATTGATCAGGTGCTATTGCTGAGGTGTTATTACTGAGGTCACAATGCTAAGGTCACAATGCTGACATGCTATTGCTGACGTCAAAATGCTGAGGTCACTATGCAGAGGTCACAATGCTGAGGTCACAATGCTGAGGTCACTATGCTGAGGTCACAATGCTGAGGTGCTATTACTGAGGTCAAAATGCTGAGGTGCTATTTCTGATGTGCTATTGCTGAGGTCACAATGCTGAGGTGCTATTGCTGAGGTGCTATTGCTGAGGTCACAGTGCTGAGGTGCTATTGCTCAGGTCACAATGCTGAGGTGCTATTCCTGAGTTCACAATTCTGAGGTCACAAGGCTGAGTTGCTATTGCTGAGGTCACAATGCTGAGGTAACAATGCTGAGTTGCTATTGCTGAGGTGCTATTGCTGAAGTCACAATGCTGAGGTGCTATTGCTGAGGTCATAATGTTGAGGTACTATTGCTGAGGTGCTATTGCTGAGGTCACAATCCTGACGTGCTATTGCTGAGGTCACAATGCTGAGGTGCTATTGCTGAGGTCACAATGCTGTGGTCAAAATGTTGATGTCACAATGCTGAGGTCACAATGCTGAGGTGTTATTGCTGAGCTGTTATTGCTGAGGTATTATTGCTGAGCTTCTATTACTGAGGTCACAATGCTGAGGTCACAATGCTGAGGTGACCATACTGAGCTCACTATGCTGAGGTCACTATGCTGAGGTGCTATTGCTGAGGTCACAATGCTGAGGTCGCAATGCTGAGGTGCTATTGCTGAGGTCACAATGCTGAGGTCACAATGCTGAGGTCACAATGCTGAGGTGCTATTGCTGAGGTGCTGTTGCTGAGGTGTTATTGCTGAGGTGCAATTGCTGAGGTCACAATGCTGAGGTGCTATTGCTGAGGTCACAATGCTGTGGTCACAATGCTGAGGTCACAATGCTGAGGTGCTATTGCTGAGGTCAGAATGCTGCGGTGCAATTGCAGATGTGCAATTGCTGAGGTGCTATTGCTGAGGTCACAATGCTGAGGTGCTATTACTGAGGTCACAATGCTGTGGTCACAAAGCTGAGGTCAAAATTCTGAGGTGCTATTGCTGAGGTCACAATGCTGAGGTGCTACTGCTGAGGTGTTATTGCTTAGGTCACAATGCTCAGGTCACAATGCTGAGGTCACTATGCTGAGGTGCTATTGCTGAGGTCACAATGCTGAGGTCACAATTCTGAGGTCACAATGCTTAGGTCAAAATGCTGAGCTGCTATTGCTGAGGTCACAATGCTGAGGTGTTATTGCTGAGTTCACAATGCTGAGGTGCTATTGCTTAGGTGCTATTGCTGAGGTCACAATGCTGAGGTGCTATTGCTGAGGTCACAATACTGAGGTGCTATTGCTGAGGTGCTATTTCTGACTTCACAATGCTGAGGTGCTATTGCTGAGGTGCTGTTGCTGAGGTCACAATGCTGAGGTGCTATTGCTGAGGTCACAATGCTGAGGTCACAATGCTGAGGTGCTATTGCTGAGGTCACAATGCTGAGGTGCTCTTGCTGTGGTGCTATTGCTGAGGTGCTATTGCTGAAGTCACAATGCTGAGGTGCTATTGCTGAGGTCACAATGTTGAGGTGCTATTGCTGAGGTGCTATTGCTGAGGTCACAATGCTGACGTGCTATTGCTGAGGTCACAATGCTGAGGTGCTATTGCTGAGGTCACAATGTTGTGGTAAAAATGCTCATGTCACAATGCTGAAGTCACAATGCTGAGGTGTTATTGCGGAGCTGTTATTGCTGAGGTATTATTGCTGAGCTGCTATTGCTGAGGTTACAATTCTGAGGTCACAATGCTGAGGTAACAATGCTGAGCTCACTATGCTGAGGTGCTATTGCTGAGGTCACAATGCTGAGGTCGCAATGCTGAGGTGCTATTGCTGAGGTCACAATGCTGAGTTCACAATGCTGAGGTCACAATGCTGAGGTGCTATTTCTGAGGTGCTGTTGCTGAGGTGTTATTGCTGAGGTGCTATTTCTGACTTCACAATGATGAGGTGCTATTCCTGAGGTGCTGTTGCTGAGGTCACAATGCTGAGGTGCTATTGCTGAGGTCACAATGCTGAGGTCACAATGCTGAGGTGCTACTGCTGAGGTCACAATGCTGAGGTGCTCTTGCTGAGGTGCTATTGCTGAGGTGCTACTGCTGAAGTCACAATGCTGAGGTGCTATTGCTGAGGTCTCAATGCTGAGGTGCTATTGCTGAGGTCACAATGCTGTGGTCAAAATGCTGATGTCACAATGCTGAGGTCACAATGCTGAGGTGTTATTGCTGAGCTGTTATTGCTGAGGTATTATTGCTGAGCTTCTATTACTGAGGTCACAAATATGAGGTCACAATGCTGAGGTCACAATGCTGAGCTCATTATGCTGAGGTCACTATGCTGAGGTGCTATTGCTGAGGTCACAATGCTGAGGTCGCAATGCTGAGGTGCTATTGCTGAGGTCACAATGCTGAGGTCACAATGCTGAGATCACAATGCTGAGGTTCTATTGCTGAGGTGCTGTTGCTTAGGTGTTATTTCTGAGGTGCAATTGCTGAGGTCAAAATGCTGAGGTGCTATTGCTGAGGTCACAATGCTGAGGTCACTATGCTGAGGTCACTATGCTGAGGTGGTATTGCTGAGGTCACAATGCTGAGGTTACAATGCTGAGGTCACAATGCTGAGGTGCTATTGCTGAGGTCACAATGCTGAGGTGCAATTGCAGATGTGCAATTGCTGAGGTGCTATTGCTGAGGTCACAATGCTGAGGTGCTATTCCTGAGGTGCTATTGCTGAGGTCACAACGCTAAGGTGCTATTGCTGAGGTGCTATTGCTGAGGTCACAATGCTGAGGTCACTAGGCTGAGGTCACTATGCTGAGGTGCTATTGCTGAGGTCACAATGCTGTGGTCACAATGTTGAGGTCACAATGCTGAGGTGCTATTGCTGAGGTCACAATGCTGAGGTGCTATTGCTGATATCTTATTGCTGAGGTCAAAATGCTGAGGTGCTATTGCTGAGGGGCTATTTATGAGGTGTTATTGCTGAGGTGCTATTTCTGAGTTCACAATGCTGAGGTGCTATTGCTGAGGTGCTATTGCTGTGGTCACAATGCTGAGGTGCTATTGCTTATATCTTATTGCTGAGGTCACAATGCTGAGATGCTATTGCTGAGCTGCTATTGATGAGGTGTTATTGCTGAGGTGCTATTTCTGAGTTCACAATGCTGAGGTGCTATTGCTGAGGTGCTATTGCTGAGGTCACAATGCTATGGTCACAATGCTGAGGTCACAATGCTGAGGTGCTATTGCTGAGGTCACAATGCTGAGGTGCTGTTGCTGAGGTCACAATGCTGAGATCACAATGCTGAGGTGCTATTACTGAGGTCAAAATGCTGAGGTGCTATTTCTGATGTGCTATTGCTGAGGTCACAATGCTGAGGTGCTATTGCTGAGGTGCTATTGCTGAGGTCACAGTGCTGAGGTGCTATTGCTCAGGTCACAATGCTGAGGTGCTATTCCTGAGTTCACAATTCTGAGGTCACAAGGCTGAGTTGCTATTGCTGAGGTCACAATGCTGAGGTAACAATGCTGAGTTGCTATTGCTGAGGTGCTATTGCTGAAGTCACAATGCTGAGGTGCTATTGCTGAGGTCATAATGTTGAGGTACTATTGCTGAGGTGCTATTGCTGAGGTCACAATCCTGACGTGCTATTGCTGAGGTCACAATGCTGAGGTGCTATTGCTGAGGTCACAATGCTGTGGTCAAAATGTTGATGTCACAATGCTGAGGTCACAATGCTGAGGTGTTATTGCTGAGCTGTTATTGCTGAGGTATTATTGCTGAGCTTCTATTACTGAGGTCACAATGCTGAGGTCACAATGCTGAGGTGACCATACTGAGCTCACTATGCTGAGGTCACTATGCTGAGGTGCTATTGCTGAGGTCACAATGCTGAGGTCGCAATGCTGAGGTGCTATTGCTGAGGTCACAATGCTGAGGTCACAATGCTGAGGTCACAATGCTGAGGTGCTATTGCTGAGGTGCTGTTGCTGAGGTGTTATTGCTGAGGTGCAATTGCTGAGGTCACAATGCTGAGGTGCTATTGCTGAGGTCACAATGCTGTGGTCACAATGCTGAGGTCACAATGCTGAGGTGCTATTGCTGAGGTCAGAATGCTGCGGTGCAATTGCAGATGTGCAATTGCTGAGGTGCTATTGCTGAGGTCACAATGCTGAGGTGCTATTACTGAGGTCACAATGCTGTGGTCACAAAGCTGAGGTCAAAATTCTGAGGTGCTATTGCTGAGGTCACAATGCTGAGGTGCTACTGCTGAGGTGTTATTGCTTAGGTCACAATGCTCAGGTCACAATGCTGAGGTCACTATGCTGAGGTGCTATTGCTGAGGTCACAATGCTGAGGTCACAATTCTGAGGTCACAATGCTTAGGTCAAAATGCTGAGCTGCTATTGCTGAGGTCACAATGCTGAGGTGTTATTGCTGAGTTCACAATGCTGAGGTGCTATTGCTTAGGTGCTATTGCTGAGGTCACAATGCTGAGGTGCTATTGCTGAGGTCACAATACTGAGGTGCTATTGCTGAGGTGCTATTTCTGACTTCACAATGCTGAGGTGCTATTGCTGAGGTGCTGTTGCTGAGGTCACAATGCTGAGGTGCTATTGCTGAGGTCACAATGCTGAGGTCACAATGCTGAGGTGCTATTGCTGAGGTCACAATGCTGAGGTGCTCTTGCTGTGGTGCTATTGCTGAGGTGCTATTGCTGAAGTCACAATGCTGAGGTGCTATTGCTGAGGTCACAATGTTGAGGTGCTATTGCTGAGGTGCTATTGCTGAGGTCACAATGCTGACGTGCTATTGCTGAGGTCACAATGCTGAGGTGCTATTGCTGAGGTCACAATGTTGTGGTAAAAATGCTCATGTCACAATGCTGAAGTCACAATGCTGAGGTGTTATTGCGGAGCTGTTATTGCTGAGGTATTATTGCTGAGCTGCTATTGCTGAGGTTACAATTCTGAGGTCACAATGCTGAGGTAACAATGCTGAGCTCACTATGCTGAGGTGCTATTGCTGAGGTCACAATGCTGAGGTCGCAATGCTGAGGTGCTATTGCTGAGGTCACAATGCTGAGTTCACAATGCTGAGGTCACAATGCTGAGGTGCTATTTCTGAGGTGCTGTTGCTGAGGTGTTATTGCTGAGGTGCTATTTCTGACTTCACAATGATGAGGTGCTATTCCTGAGGTGCTGTTGCTGAGGTCACAATGCTGAGGTGCTATTGCTGAGGTCACAATGCTGAGGTCACAATGCTGAGGTGCTACTGCTGAGGTCACAATGCTGAGGTGCTCTTGCTGAGGTGCTATTGCTGAGGTGCTACTGCTGAAGTCACAATGCTGAGGTGCTATTGCTGAGGTCTCAATGCTGAGGTGCTATTGCTGAGGTCACAATGCTGTGGTCAAAATGCTGATGTCACAATGCTGAGGTCACAATGCTGAGGTGTTATTGCTGAGCTGTTATTGCTGAGGTATTATTGCTGAGCTTCTATTACTGAGGTCACAAATATGAGGTCACAATGCTGAGGTCACAATGCTGAGCTCATTATGCTGAGGTCACTATGCTGAGGTGCTATTGCTTATATCTTATTGCTGAGGTCACAATGCTGAGATGCTATTGCTGAGCTGCTATTGATGAGGTGTTATTGCTGAGGTGCTATTTCTGAGTTCACAATGCTGAGGTGCTATTGCTGAGGTGCTATTGCTGAGGTCACAATGCTATGGTCACAATGCTGAGGTCACAATGCTGAGGTGCTATTGCTGAGGTCACAATGCTGAGGTGCTGTTGCTGAGGTCACAATGCTGAGATCACAATGCTGAGGTGCTATTACTGAGGTGCTATTGCTGAGGTACTCTTGCTGAGCTGCTACTGCTGAGGTCACAATGCTGAGGTGCTATTGCTGTGGTCACAATGCTGAGGTGCTATTCCTGAGGTGCTATTGCTGTGGTCACAATGCTGAAGTGCTATTGCTGAGGTCACAATGCTGAGGTGCTATTGCTGAGGTTCTATTGCTGAGGTCACAATGCTGAGGTGCTATTGCTGAGGTGCTATTGCTGAGGTGCTATTGCTGAGGTCACAATGCTGAGATGCTATTGCTGAGGTGCTATTGCTGTGGTCACAATGCTGACGTGCTATTGCTGAGGTCACAATGCTGAGGTGCTATTGCTGAGGTCACTATTTTGTGGTAAAAATGCTCATGTCACAATGCTGAAGTCACAATGCTGAGGTGTTATTGCGGAGCTGTTATTGCTGAGGTATTTTTGCTGAGCTGCTATTGCTAAGGTCACAATTCTGAGGTCACAATGCTGAGGTCACAATGCTTAGGTCAAAATGCTGAGGTCACTATGCTGATGTGCTATTGCTGAGGTCACAATGCTGAGGTTGCAATGCTGAGGTGCTATTGCTTAGGACACAATGCTGAGGTCACAATGCTGAGGTCACAATGCTGAGGTGCTATTGCTGAGGTGCTGTTGCTGAGGTGTTATTGCTGAGGTGCTATTTCTGACTTCACAATGCTGAGGTGCTATTGCTGAGGTGCTGTTGCTGAGGTCACAATGCTGAGGTGCTATTGCTGAGGTCACAATGCTGAGGACACAATGCTGAGGTGCTACTGCTGACGTCACAATGCTGAGGTGCTCTTGCTGAGGTGCTATTGCTGAGGTGCTATTGCTGAAGTCACAATGCTGAGGTGCTATTGCTGAGGTCACAATGTTGAGGTGCTATTGCTGAGGTCACAATGCTGTGGTCAAAATGCTGAGGTCACAATGCTGAGGTCGCAATGCTGAGGTGCTATTGCTGAGGTCACCATGCTGAGGTCAAAATGCTGAGGTCACAATGCTGAGGTGCTATTGCTGAGGTGCTGTTGCTTAGGTGTTATTTCTGAGGTGCAATAGCTGAGGTCACAATGCTGAGGTGCTATTGCTGAGGTCACAATGCTGTGGTCACAATGCTGATGTCACAATGCTGAGGTGCTATTGCTGAGGTCACAATGCTGAGAACACAATTCTGAGGTCAAAATGCTGAGGTGCTATTGCTGAGCTGTTATTGCTGAGGTATTATTGCTGAGCTGCTATTGCTGAGGTCACAATTCTGAGGTAACAATGCTGAGGTCACAATGCTGAGCTCACTATGCTGAGATCACTATTCAGAGGTGCTATTGCTGAGGTCACAATGCTGAGGTCGCAATGCTGAGGTGCTATTGCTGAGGTCACAATGCTGAGGTCACAATGCTGAGGTCACAATGCTGAGGTGCTATTGCTGAGGTGCTGTTGCTGAGGTGTTATTGCTGAGGTGCTATTGCTGAGGTCACAATGCTGAGGTAACAATGCTGAGGTCACTATGCTGAGGTGTTATTGATCAGGTGCTATTGCTGAGGTGTTATTACTGAGGTCACAATGCTAAGGTCACAATGCTGACATGCTATTGCTGACGTCAAAATGCTGAGGTCACTATGCAGAGGTCACAATGCTGAGGTCACAATGCTGAGGTCACTATGCTGAGGTCACAATGCTGAGGTGCTATTACTGAGGTCAAAATGCTGAGGTGCTATTTCTGATGTGCTATTGCTGAGGTCACAATGCTGAGGTGCTATTGCTGAGGTGCTATTGCTGAGGTCACAGTGCTGAGGTGCTATTGCTCAGGTCACAATGCTGAGGTGCTATTCCTGAGTTCACAATGCTGAGGTCACAAGGCTGAGTTGCTATTGCTGAGGTCACAATGCTGAGGTAACAATGCTGAGTTGCTATTGCTGAGGTGCTATTGCTGAGTTCAGAATGCTGAGGTGCTATTGCTTAGGTGCTATTGCTGAGGTCAGAATGCTGAGGTGCTATTGCTGAGGTCACAATACTGAGGTGCTATTGCTGAGGTGCTATTTCTGACTTCACAATGCTGAGGTGCTATTGGTGAGGTCACAATGCTGAGGTCACAATGCTGAGGTGCTACTGCTGAGGTCACAATGCTGAGGTGCTCTTACTGAGGTGCTATTGCTGAGGTGCTATTGCTGAAGTCACAATGCTGAGGTGCTATTGCTGAGGTCATAATGTTGAGGTACTATTGCTGAGGTGCTATTGCTGAGGTCACAATCCTGACGTGCTATTGCTGAGGTCACAATGCTGAGGTGCTATTGCTGAGGTCACAATGCTGTGGTCAAAATGTTGATGTCACAATGCTGAGGTCACAATGCTGAGGTGTTATTGCTGAGCTGTTATTGCTGAGGTATTATTGCTGAGCTTCTATTACTGAGGTCACAATGCTGAGGTCACAATGCTGAGGTGACCATACTGAGCTCACTATGCTGAGGTCACTATGCTGAGGTGCTATTGCTGAGGTCACAATGCTGAGGTTGCAATGCTGAGGTGCTATTGCTGAGGTCACAATGCTGAGGTCACAATGCTGAGGTAACAATGCTGAGGTGCTATTGCTGAGGTGCTGTTGCTGAGGTGTTATTGATGAGGTGCAATTGCTGAGGTCACAATGCTGAGGTGCTATTGCTGAGGTCAGAATGCTGCGGTGCAATTGCAGATGTGCAATTGCTGAGGTGCTATTGCTGAGGTCACAATGCTGAGGTGCTATTACTGAGGTCACAATGCTGTGGTCACAAAGCTGAGGTCAAAATTCTGAGGTGCTATTGCTGAGGTCACAATGCTGAGGTGCTACTGCTGAGGTGTTATTGCTTAGGTCACAATGCTCAGGTCACAATGCTGAGGTCACTATGCTGAGGTGCTATTGCTGAGGTCACAATGCTGAGGTCACAATTCTGAGGTCACAATGCTTAGGTCAAAATGCTGAGCTGCTATTGCTGAGGTCACAATGCTGAGGTGTTATTGCTGAGTTCACAATGCTGAGGTGCTATTGCTTAGGTGCTATTGCTGAGGTCACAATGCTGAGGTGCTATTGCTGAGGTCACAATGCTGAGGTCACAATGCTGAGGTCACAATGCTGAGGTGCTATTGCTGAGGTCACAATGCTGAGGTCGCAATGCTGAGGTGCTATTGCTGAGGTCACAATGCTGAGGTGTTATTGCTGAGTTCACAATGCTGAGGTGCTATTGCTTAGGTGCTATTGCTGAGGTCACAATGCTGAGGTGCTATTGCTGAGGTCACAATGCTGAGGTCACAATGCTGAGGTCACAATGCTGAGGTGCTATTGCTGAGGTCACAATGCTGAGGTCACAATGCTGAGGTGCTATTGCTGAGGTGCTGTTGCTGAGGTGTTATTGATGAGGTGCAATTGCTGAGGTCACAATGCTGAGGTGCTATTTCTGATGTGCTATTGCTGAGGTCACAATGCTGAGGTGCTATTGCTGAGGTGCTATTGCTGAGGTCACAGTGCTGAGGTGCTATTGCTCAGGTCACAATGCTGAGGTGCTATTCCTGAGTTCACAATGCTGAGGTCACAAGGCTGAGTTGCTATTGCTGAGGTCACAATGCTGAGGTAACAATGCTGAGTTGCTATTGCTGAGGTGCTATTGCTGAGTTCAGAATGCTGAGGTGCTATTGCTTAGGTGCTATTGCTGAGGTCAGAATGCTGAGGTGCTATTGCTGAGGTCACAATACTGAGGTGCTATTGCTGAGGTGCTATTTCTGACTTCACAATGCTGAGGTGCTATTGGTGAGGTCACAATGCTGAGGTCACAATGCTGAGGTGCTACTGCTGAGGTCACAATGCTGAGGTGCTCTTACTGAGGTGCTATTGCTGAGGTGCTATTGCTGAAGTCACAATGCTGAGGTGCTATTGCTGAGGTCATAATGTTGAGGTACTATTTCTGAGGTGCTATTGCTGAGGTCACAATCCTGACGTGCTATTGCTGAGGTCACAATGCTGAGGTGCTATTGCTGAGGTCACAATGCTGTGGTCAAAATGTTGATGTCACAATGCTGAGGTCACAATGCTGAGGTGTTATTGCTGAGCTGTTATTGCTGAGGTATTATTGCTGAGCTTCTATTACTGAGGTCACAATGCTGAGGTCACAATGCTGAGGTGACAATACTGAGCTCACTATGCTGAGGTCACTATGCTGAGGTGCTATTGCTGAGGTCACAATGCTGAGGTCGCAATGCTGAGGTGCTATTGCTGAGGTCACAATGCTGAGGTCACAATGCTGAGGTCACAATGCTGAGGTGCTATTGCTGAGGTGCTGTTGCTGAGGTGTTATTGATGAGGTGCAATTGCTGAGGTCACAATGCTGAGGTGCTATTGCTGAGGTCACAATGCTGTGGTCACAATGCTGAGGTCACAATGCTGAGGTGCTATTGCTGAGGTCAGAATGCTGCGGTGCAATTGCAGATGTGCAATTGCTGAGGTGCTATTGCTGAGGTCACAATGCTGAGGTGCTATTACTGAGGTCACAATGCTGTGGTCACAAAGCTGAGGTCAAAATTCTGAGGTGCTATTGCTGAGGTCACAATGCTGAGGTGCTACTGCTGAGGTGTTATTGCTTAGGTCACAATGCTCAGGTCACAATGCTGAGGTCACTATGCTGAGGTGCTATTGCTGAGGTCACAATGCTGAGGTCACAATTCTGAGGTCACAATGCTTAGGTCAAAATGCTGAGCTGCTATTGCTGAGGTCACAATGCTGAGGTGTTATTGCTGAGTTCACAATGCTGAGGTGCTATTGCTTAGGTGCTATTGCTGAGGTCACAATGCTGAGGTGCTATTGCTGAGGTCACAATGCTGAGGTCGCAATGCTGAGGTGCTATTGCTGAGGTCACAATGCTGTGGTCACAATGCTGAGGTCACAATGCTGAGGTGCTATTGCTGAGGTCAGAATGCTGCGGTGCAATTGCAGATGTGCAATTGCTGAGGTGCTATTGCTGAGGTCACAATGCTGAGGTGCTATTACTGAGGTCACAATGCTGTGGTCACAAAGCTGAGGTCAAAATTCTGAGGTGCTATTGCTGAGGTCACAATGCTGAGGTGCTACTGCTGAGGTGTTATTGCTTAGGTCACAATGCTCAGGTCACAATGCTGAGGTCACTATGCTGAGGTGCTATTGCTGAGGTCACAATGCTGAGGTCACAATTCTGAGGTCACAATGCTTAGGTCAAAATGCTGAGCTGCTATTGCTGAGGTCACAATGCTGAGGTGTTATTGCTGAGTTCACAATGCTGAGGTGCTATTGCTTAGGTGCTATTGCTGAGGTCACAATGCTGAGGTGCTATTGCTGAGGTCACAATGCTGAGGTCACAATGCTGAGGTCACAATGCTGAGGTGCTATTGCTGAGGTCACAATGCTGAGGTCGCAATGCTGAGGTGCTATTGCTGAGGTCACAATGCTGAGGTGTTATTGCTGAGTTCACAATGCTGAGGTGCTATTGCTTAGGTGCTATTGCTGAGGTCACAATGCTGAGGTGCTATTGCTGAGGTCACAATGCTGAGGTCACAATGCTGAGGTCACAATGCTGAGGTGCTATTGCTGAGGTCACAATGCTGAGGTCACAATGCTGAGGTGCTATTGCTGAGGTGCTGTTGCTGAGGTGTTATTGATGAGGTGCAATTGCTGAGGTCACAATGCTGAGGTGCTATTTCTGATGTGCTATTGCTGAGGTCACAATGCTGAGGTGCTATTGCTGAGGTGCTATTGCTGAGGTCACAGTGCTGAGGTGCTATTGCTCAGGTCACAATGCTGAGGTGCTATTCCTGAGTTCACAATGCTGAGGTCACAAGGCTGAGTTGCTATTGCTGAGGTCACAATGCTGAGGTAACAATGCTGAGTTGCTATTGCTGAGGTGCTATTGCTGAGTTCAGAATGCTGAGGTGCTATTGCTTAGGTGCTATTGCTGAGGTCAGAATGCTGAGGTGCTATTGCTGAGGTCACAATACTGAGGTGCTATTGCTGAGGTGCTATTTCTGACTTCACAATGCTGAGGTGCTATTGGTGAGGTCACAATGCTGAGGTCACAATGCTGAGGTGCTACTGCTGAGGTCACAATGCTGAGGTGCTCTTACTGAGGTGCTATTGCTGAGGTGCTATTGCTGAAGTCACAATGCTGAGGTGCTATTGCTGAGGTCATAATGTTGAGGTACTATTGCTGAGGTGCTATTGCTGAGGTCACAATCCTGACGTGCTATTGCTGAGGTCACAATGCTGAGGTGCTATTGCTGAGGTCACAATGCTGTGGTCAAAATTTTGATGTCACAATGCTGAGGTCACAATGCTGAGGTGTTATTGCTGAGCTGTTATTGCTGAGGTATTATTGCTGAGCTTCTATTACTGAGGTCACAATGCTGAGGTCACAATGCTGAGGTGACAATACTGAGCTCACTATGCTGAGGTCACTATGCTGAGGTGCTATTGCTGAGGTCACAATGCTGAGGTCGCAATGCTGAGGTGCTATTGCTGAGGTCACAATGCTGAGGTCACAATGCTGAGGTCACAATGCTGAGGTGCTATTGCTGAGGTGCTGTTGCTGAGGTGTTATTGATGAGGTGCAATTGCTGAGGTCACAATGCTGAGGTGCTATTGCTGAGGTCACAATGCTGTGGTCACAATGCTGAGGTCACAATGCTGAGGTGCTATTGCTGAGGTCAGAATGCTGCGGTGCAATTGCAGATGTGCAATTGCTGAGGTGCTATTGCTGAGGTCACAATGCTGAGGTGCTATTACTGAGGTCACAATGCTGTGGTCACAAAGCTGAGGTCAAAATTCTGAGGTGCTATTGCTGAGGTCACAATGCTGAGGTGCTACTGCTGAGGTGTTATTGCTTAGGTCACAATGCTCAGGTCACAATGCTGAGGTCACTATGCTGAGGTGCTATTGCTGAGGTCACAATGCTGAGGTCACAATTCTGAGGTCACAATGCTTAGGTCAAAATGCTGAGCTGCTATTGCTGAGGTCACAATGCTGAGGTGTTATTGCTGAGTTCACAATGCTGAGGTGCTATTGCTTAGGTGCTATTGCTGAGGTCACAATGCTGAGGTGCTATTGCTGAGGTCACAATGCTGAGGTCGCAATGCTGAGGTGCTATTGCTGAGGTCACAATGCTGTGGTCACAATGCTGAGGTCACAATGCTGAGGTGCTATTGCTGAGGTCAGAATGCTGCGGTGCAATTGCAGATGTGCAATTGCTGAGGTGCTATTGCTGAGGTCACAATGCTGAGGTGCTATTACTGAGGTCACAATGCTGTGGTCACAAAGCTGAGGTCAAAATTCTGAGGTGCTATTGCTGAGGTCACAATGCTGAGGTGCTACTGCTGAGGTGTTATTGCTTAGGTCACAATGCTCAGGTCACAATGCTGAGGTCACTATGCTGAGGTGCTATTGCTGAGGTCACAATGCTGAGGTCACAATTCTGAGGTCACAATGCTTAGGTCAAAATGCTGAGCTGCTATTGCTGAGGTCACAATGCTTAGGTGCTATTGCTGAGTTCACAATGCTGAGGTGCTATTGCTTAGGTGCTATTGCTGAGGTCACAATGCTGAGGTGCTATTGCTGAGGTCACAATGCTGAGGTCGCAATGCTGAGGTGCTATTGCTGAGGTCACAATGCTGAGGTCACAATGCTGAGGTCACAATGCTGAGGTGCTATTGCTGAGGTGCTGTTGCTGAGGTGTTATTGCTGAGGTGCTATTGCTGAGGTCACAATGCTGAGGTAACAATGCTGAGGTCACTATGCTGAGGTGTTATTGATCAGGTGCTATTGCTGAGGTGTTATTACTGAGGTCACAATGCTAAGGTCACAATGCTGACATGCTATTGCTGACGTCAAAATGCTGAGGTCACTATGCAGAGGTCACAATGCTGAGGTCACAATGCTGAGGTCACTATGCTGAGGTCACAATGCTGAGGTGCTATTACTGAGGTCAAAATGCTGAGGTGCTATTTCTGATGTGCTATTGCTGAGGTCACAATGCTGAGGTGCTATTGCTGAGGTGCTATTGCTGAGGTCACAGTGCTGAGGTGCTATTGCTCAGGTCACAATGCTGAGGTGCTATTCCTGAGTTCACAATGCTGAGGTCACAAGGCTGAGTTGCTATTGCTGAGGTCACAATGCTGAGGTAACAATGCTGAGTTGCTATTGCTGAGGTGCTATTGCTGAGTTCAGAATGCTGAGGTGCTATTGCTTAGGTGCTATTGCTGAGGTCAGAATGCTGAGGTGCTATTGCTGAGGTCACAATGCTGAGGTGCTACTGCTGAGGTGTTATTGCTTAGGTCACAATGCTCAGGTCACAATGCTGAGGTCACTATGCTGAGGTGCTATTGCTGAGGTCACAATGCTGAGGTCACAATTCTGAGGTCACAATGCTTAGGTCAAAATGCTGAGCTGCTATTGCTGAGGTCACAATGCTGAGGTGTTATTGCTGAGTTCACAATGCTGAGGTGCTATTGCTTAGGTGCTATTGCTGAGGTCACAATGCTGAGGTGCTATTGCTGAGGTCACAATGCTGAGGTCGCAATGCTGAGGTGCTATTGCTGAGGTCACAATGCTGTGGTCACAATGCTGAGGTCACAATGCTGAGGTGCTATTGCTGAGGTCAGAATGCTGCGGTGCAATTGCAGATGTGCAATTGCTGAGGTGCTATTGCTGAGGTCACAATGCTGAGGTGCTATTACTGAGGTCACAATGCTGTGGTCACAAAGCTGAGGTCAAAATTCTGAGGTGCTATTGCTGAGGTCACAATGCTGAGGTGCTACTGCTGAGGTGTTATTGCTTAGGTCACAATGCTCAGGTCACAATGCTGAGGTCACTATGCTGAGGTGCTATTGCTGAGGTCACAATGCTGAGGTCACAATTCTGAGGTCACAATGCTTAGGTCAAAATGCTGAGCTGCTGTTGCTGAGGTCACAATGCTGAGGTGCTATTGCTGAGTTCACAATGCTGAGGTGCTATTGCTTAGGTGCTATTGCTGAGGTCACAATGCTGAGGTGCTATTGCTGAGGTCACAATGCTGAGGTCGCAATGCTGAGGTGCTATTGCTGAGGTCACAATGCTGAGGTCACAATGCTGAGGTCACAATGCTGAGGTGCTATTGCTGAGGTGCTGTTGCTGAGGTGTTATTGCTGAGGTGCTATTGCTGAGGTCACAATGCTGAGGTAACAATGCTGAGGTCACTATGCTGAGGTGTTATTGATCAGGTGTTATTGCTGAGGTGTTATTACTGAGGTCACAATGCTAAGGTCACAATGCTGACATGCTATTGCTGACGTCAAAATGCTGAGGTCACTATGCAGAGGTCACAATGCTGAGGTCACAATGCTGAGGTCACTATGCTGAGGTCACAATGCTGAGGTGCTATTACTGAGGTCAAAATGCTGAGGTGCTATTTCTGATGTGCTATTGCTGAGGTCACAATGCTGAGGTGCTATTGCTGAGGTGCTATTGCTGAGGTCACAGTGCTGAGGTGCTATTGCTCAGGTCACAATGCTGAGGTGCTATTCCTGAGTTCACAATGCTGAGGTCACAAGGCTGAGTTGCTTTTGCTGAGGTCACAATGCTGAGGTAACTATGCTGAGTTGCTATTGCTGAGGTGCTATTGCTGAGTTCAGAATGCTGAGGTGCTATTGCTTAGGTGCTATTGCTGAGGTCAGAATGCTGAGGTGCTATTGCTGAGGTCACAATACTGAGGTGCTATTGCTAAGGTGCTATTTCTGACTTCACAATGCTGAGGTGCTATTGGTGAGGTCACAATGCTGAGGTCACAATGCTGAGGTGCTACTGCTGAGGTCACAATGCTGAGGTGCTCTTACTGAGGTGCTATTGCTGAGGTGCTATTGCTGAAGTCACAATGCTGAGGTGCTATTGCTGAGGTCATAATGTTGAGGTACTATTGCTGAGGTTCTATTGCTGAGGTCACAATCCTGACGTGCTATTGCTGAGGTCACAATGCTGAGGTGCTATTGCTGAGGTCACAATGCTGTGGTCAAAATGTTGATGTCACAATGCTGAGGTCACAATGCTGAGGTGTTTTTGCTGAGCTGTTATTGCTGAGGTATTATTGCTGAGCTTCTATTACTGAGGTCACAATGCTGAGGTCACAATGCTGAGGTGACCATACTGAGCTCACTATGCTGAGGTCACTATGCTGAGGTGCTATTGCTGAGGTCACAATGCTGAGGTCGCAATGCTGAGGTGCTATTGCTGAGGTCACAATGCTGAGGTCACAATGCTGAGGTCACAATGCTGAGGTGCTATTGCTGAGGTGCTGTTGCTGAGGTGTTATTGATGAGGTGCAATTGCTGAGGTCACAATGCTGAGGTGCTATTTCTGATGTGCTATTGCTGAGGTCACAATGCTGAGGTGCTATTGCTGAGGTGCTATTGCTGAGGTCACAGTGCTGAGGTGCTATTGCTCAGGTCACAATGCTGAGGTGCTATTCCTGAGTTCACAATGCTGAGGTCACAAGGCTGAGTTGCTATTGCTGAGGTCACAATGCTGAGGTAACAATGCTGAGTTGCTATTGCTGAGGTGCTATTGCTGAGTTCAGAATGCTGAGGTGCTATTGCTTAGGTGCTATTGCTGAGGTCAGAATGCTGAGGTGCTATTGCTGAGGTCACAATACTGAGGTGCTATTGCTGAGGTGCTATTTCTGACTTCACAATGCTGAGGTGCTATTGGTGAGGTCACAATGCTGAGGTCACAATGCTGAGGTGCTACTGCTGAGGTCACAATGCTGAGGTGCTCTTACTGAGGTGCTATTGCTGAGGTGCTATTGCTGAAGTCACAATGCTGAGGTGCTATTGCTGAGGTCATAATGTTGAGGTACTATTGCTGAGGTGCTATTGCTGAGGTCACAATCCTGACGTGCTATTGCTGAGGTCACAATGCTGAGGTGCTATTGCTGAGGTCACAATGCTGTGGTCAAAATGTTGATGTCACAATGCTGAGGTCACAATGCTGAGGTGTTATTGCTGAGCTGTTATTGCTGAGGTATTATTGCTGAGCTTCTATTACTGAGGTCACAATGCTGAGGTCACAATGCTGAGGTGACCATACTGAGCTCACTATGCTGAGGTCACTATGCTGAGGTGCTATTGCTGAGGTCACAATGCTGAGGTCGCAATGCTGAGGTGCTATTGCTGAGGTCACAATGCTGAGGTCACAATGCTGAGGTAACAATGCTGAGGTGCTATTGCTGAGGTGCTGTTGCTGAGGTGTTATTGATGAGGTGCAATTGCTGAGGTCACAATGCTGAGGTGCTATTGCTGAGGTCACAATGCTGTGGTCACAATGCTGAGGTCACAATGCTGAGGTGCTATTGCTGAGGTCAGAATGCTGCGGTGCAATTGCAGATGTGCAATTGCTGAGGTGCTATTGCTGAGGTCACAATGCTGAGGTGCTATTACTGAGGTCACAATGCTGTGGTCACAAAGCTGAGGTCAAAATTCTGAGGTGCTATTGCTGAGGTCACAATGCTGAGGTGCTACTGCTGAGGTGTTATTGCTTAGGTCACAATGCTCAGGTCACAATGCTGAGGTCACTATGCTGAGGTGCTATTGCTGAGGTCACAATGCTGAGGTCACAATTCTGAGGTCACAATGCTTAGGTCAAAATGCTGAGCTGCTATTGCTGAGGTCACAATGCTGAGGTGTTATTGCTGAGTTCACAATGCTGAGGTGCTATTGCTTAGGTGCTATTGCTGAGGTCACAATGCTGAGGTGCTATTGCTGAGGTCACAATGCTGAGGTCACAATGCTGAGGTCACAATGCTGAGGTGCTATTGCTGAGGTCACAATGCTGAGGTCGCAATGCTGAGGTGCTATTGCTGAGGTCACAATGCTGAGGTCACAATGCTGAGGTCACAATGCTGAGGTGCTATTGCTGAGGTGCTGTTGCTGAGGTGTTATTGATGAGGTGCAATTGCTGAGGTCACAATGCTGAGGTGCTATTTCTGATGTGCTATTGCTGAGGTCACAATGCTGAGGTGCTATTGCTGAGGTGCTATTGCTGAGGTCACAGTGCTGAGGTGCTATTGCTCAGGTCACAATGCTGAGGTGCTATTCCTGAGTTCACAATGCTGAGGTCACAAGGCTGAGTTGCTATTGCTGAGGTCACAATGCTGAGGTAACAATGCTGAGTTGCTATTGCTGAGGTGCTATTGCTGAGTTCAGAATGCTGAGGTGCTATTGCTTAGGTGCTATTGCTGAGGTCAGAATGCTGAGGTGCTATTGCTGAGGTCACAATACTGAGGTGCTATTGCTGAGGTGCTATTTCTGACTTCACAATGCTGAGGTGCTATTGGTGAGGTCACAATGCTGAGGTCACAATGCTGAGGTGCTACTGCTGAGGTCACAATGCTGAGGTGCTCTTACTGAGGTGCTATTGCTGAGGTGCTATTGCTGAAGTCACAATGCTGAGGTGCTATTGCTGAGGTCATAATGTTGAGGTACTATTGCTGAGGTGCTATTGCTGAGGTCACAATCCTGACGTGCTATTGCTGAGGTCACAATGCTGAGGTGCTATTGCTGAGGTCACAATGCTGTGGTCAAAATGTTGATGTCACAATGCTGAGGTCACAATGCTGAGGTGTTATTGCTGAGCTGTTATTGCTGAGGTATTATTGCTGAGCTTCTATTACTGAGGTCACAATGCTGAGGTCACAATGCTGAGGTGACCATACTGAGCTCACTATGCTGAGGTCACTATGCTGAGGTGCTATTGCTGAGGTCACAATGCTGAGGTCACAATGCTGAGGTGCTATTGCTGAGGTGCTGTTGCTGAGGTGTTATTGATGAGGTGCAATTGCTGAGGTCACAATGCTGAGGTGCTATTGCTGAGGTCACAATGCTGTGGTCACAATGCTGAGGTCACAATGCTGAGGTGCTATTGCTGAGGTCAGAATGCTGCGGTGCAATTGCAGATGTGCAATTGCTGAGGTGCTATTGCTGAGGTCACAATCCTGACGTGCTATTGCTGAGGTCACAATGCTGAGGTGCTATTGCTGAGGTCACAATGCTGTGGTCAAAATGTTGATGTCACAATGCTGAGGTCACAATGCTGAGGTGTTATTGCTGAGCTGTTATTGCTGAGGTATTATTGCTGAACTTCTATTACTGAGGTCACAATGCTGAGGTCACAATGCTGAGGTGACCATACTGAGCTCACTATGCTGAGGTCACTATGCTGAGGTGCTATTGCTGAGGTCACAATGCTGAGGTCGCAATGCTGAGGTGCTATTGCTGAGGTCACAATGCTGAGGTCACAATGCTGAGGTCACAATGCTGAGGTGCTATTGCTGAGGTGCTGTTGCTGAGGTGTTATTGATGAGGTGCAATTGCTGAGGTCACAATGCTGAGGTGCTATTGCTGAGGTCACAATGCTGTGGTCACAATGCTGAGGTCAAAATTCTGAGGTGCTATTGCTGAGGTCACAATGCTGATGTGCTACTGCTGAGGTGTTATTGCTTAGGTCACAATGCTCAGGTCACAATGCTGAGGTCACTATGCTGAGGTGCTATTGCTGAGGTCACAATGCTGATTTCACAATTCTGAGGTCACAATGCTTAGGTCAAAATGCTGAGCTGCTATTGCTGAGGTCACAATGCTGAGGTGTTATTGCTGAGTTCACAATGCTGAGGTGCTATTGCTTAGGTGCTATTGCTGAGGTCACAATGCTGAGGTGCTATTGCTGAGGTCACAATGCTGAGGTCGCAATGCTGAGGTGCTATTGCTGAGGTCACAATGCTGAGGTCACAATGCTGAGGTCACAATGCTGAGGTGCTATTGCTGAGGTGCTGTTGCTGAGGTGTTATTGCTGAGGTGCTATTGCTGAGGTCACAATGCTGAGGTAACAATGCTGAGGTCACTATGCTGAGGTGTTATTGATCAGGTGCTATTGCTGAGGTGTTATTACTGAGGTCACAATGCTAAGGTCACAATGCTGACATGCTATTGCTGACGTCAAAATGCTGAGGTCACTATGCAGAGGTCACAATGCTGAGGTCACAATGCTGAGGTCACTATGCTGAGGTCACAATGCTGAGGTGCTATTACTGAGGTCAAAATGCTGAGGTGCTATTTCTGATGTGCTATTGCTGAGGTCACAATGCTGAGGTGCTATTGCTGAGGTGCTATTGCTGAGGTCACAGTGCTGAGGTGCTATTGCTCAGGTCACAATGCTGAGGTGCTATTCCTGAGTTCACAATGCTGAGGTCACAAGGCTGAGTTGCTATTGCTGAGGTCACAATGCTGAGGTAACAATGCTGAGTTGATATTGCTGAGGTGCTATTGCTGAGTTCAGAATGCTGAGGTGCTATTGCTTAGGTGCTATTGCTGAGGTCAGAATGCTGAGGTGCTATTGCTGAGGTCACAATACTGAGGTGCTATTGCTGAGGTGCTATTTCTGATTTCACAATGCTGAGGTGCTATTGGTGAGGTCACAATGCTGAGGTCACAATGCTGAGGTGCTACTGCTGAGGTCACAATGCTGAGGTGCTCTTACTGAGGTGCTATTGCTGAGGTGCTATTGCTGAAGTCACAATGCTGAGGTGCTATTGCTGAGGTCATAATGTTGAGGTACTATTGCTGAGGTTCTATTGCTGAGGTCACAATCCTGACGTGCTATTGCTGAGGTCACAATGCTGAGGTCGCAATGCTGAGGTGCTATTGCTGAGGTGCTGTTGCTGAAGTGTTATTGCGGAGGTGCTATTGCTGAGGTCACAATGCTGAGGTGCTATAGCTGAGGTCACAATGCTGAGATGGTATTGCTGAGTTGCTATTGCTGAGGTCACAGAGCTGAGGTGCTATTGCTGAGGTCACAATGCTGAGGTGCTATTGCTGAGGTGCTATTGCTGAGGTCACAATGCTGAGGTCACAATGCTGATGTCACAATGCTGAGGTGCTATTTCTGAGGTGCTGTTCCTGAGGTGTTATTGCTGAGGTGCAATTGCTGAGGTCACAATGCTGAGGTGCTATTGCTGAGGTCAAAATGCTGTGGTCACAATTCTGAGGTCACAATGCTGAGGTGCTATTGCTGAGCTCAGAATGCTGAGGTGCAATTGCAGATGTGCAATTGCTGAGGTGCTATTGCTGAGGTCACAATGCTGAGGTCCTATTGCTGAGGTGCTATTGCTGAGGTCACAACGCTAAGGTGCTATTGCTGAGGTGCTATTGCTGAGGTCACAATGCTGAGGTGCTATTACTGAGGTCACAATGCTGTGGTCACAAAGCTGAGGTCAAAATGCTGAGGTGCTATTGCTGAGGTCACAATGCTGAGGTGCTATTGCTGAGGTGTTATTGCTGAGGTCACAATGCTCAGGTCACAATGCTGAGGTCACTATGCTGAGGTGCTATTGCTGAGGTCACAATGCTGAGGTCACAATGCTGAGGTCAATATACTGAGGTGCTCTTGCTGAGGTGCTGTTGCTGAGGTGTTATTGCTGAGGTGCTATTGCTGAGGTCACAATGCTGAGGTGCTATTTCTGAGGTCACAATGCTGAGGTCACTATACTGAAATCACTATGCTGAGGTGCTATTGCTGAGGTCACAATGCTTTGGTCACAATGCTGAGGTCACAATGCTGAGCTGCTATTGCTGAGGTCACAATGCTGAGGTGCAATTGCAGATCTGCAATTGCTGAGGTGCTATTGCAGAGGTCACAATGCTGAGGTGCTATTGCTGAGGTGCTATTGCTGAGGTCACAACGCTAAGGTGCTATTCCTGAGGTGCTATTGCTGAGGTCACAATGCTGAGGTGCTATTACTGAGGTCACAATGCTGTGGTCACAAAGCTGAGGTCAAAATGCTGAGGTGCTATTGCTGAGGTCACAATGCTGAGGTGCTATTGCTGAGGTGTTATTGCTGAGGTCACAAAGCTCAGGTCACAATGCTGAGGTCACTATGCTGAGGTGCTATTGCTGAGGTCACAATGCTGAGGTCAAAATGCTGAGGTCACAATGCTTAGGTCAAAATGCTGAGCTGCTACTGCTGAGGTCACAATGCTGAGGTCACAATGCTAAGGTCACAATGCTGAGGTGCTATTGCTGAGGTGCTATTGCTGAGTTCACAATGCTGAGGTGCTATAGCTTAGGTGCTATTGCTGAGGTCACAATGCTGAGGTGCTATTGCTGAGGTCACAATACTGAGGTGCTATTGCTGAGGTGCTATTTCTGAGTTCACAATGCTGAGGTGCTATTGCTGAGGTGCTGTTGCTGAGGTCACAATGCTAAGGTGCTATTGCTGAGGTCACAATGCTGAGGTCACAATGCTGAGGTGCTACTGCTGAGGTCACAATGCTGAGGTGCTCTTGCTGAGGTGCTATTGCTGTGGTGCTATTGCTGAAGTCACAATGCTGAGGTGCTATTGCTGAGGTCACAATGTTGAGGTGCTATTGCTGAGGTGCTATTGCTGAGGTCACAATGCTGACGTGCTATTGCTGAGGTCACAATGCTGTGGTTCTATTCCTGAGGTCACAATGCTGTGGTCAAAATGCTGAGGTCACAATGCTGAGGTCACAATGCTGAGGTGTTATTGCTGAGCTGTTATTGCTGAGGTATTATTGCTGAGCTGCTATTGCTGAGGTCACAATTCTGAGGTCACAATGCTGAGGTCACAATGCTGAGCTGACTATGCTGAGGTCACTATGCTGAGGTGCTATTGCTGAGGTCACAATGCTGAGGTCGCAATGCTGAGGTGCTATTGCTGAGGTCACAATGCTGAGGTCACAATGCTGAGGTCACAATGCTGAGGTGCTATTGCTGAGGTGCTGTTGCTGAGGTGTTATTGCTGAGGTGCTATTGCTGAGGTCACAATGCTGAGGTCACTATGCTGAGGTCACTATGCTGAGGTGCTATTGCTGAGGTCACAATGCTGTGGTCACAATGCTGAGGTCACAATGCTGAGGTGCTATTGCTGAGGTCAGAATTCTGAGGTGCAATTGCAGATGTGCAATTGCTGAGGTGCTATTGCTGAGGTCACAATGCTGAGGTGCTATTGCTGAGGTGCTATTGCAGAGGTCACAATGCTGAGGTGCTATTGCTGAGGTGCTATTGCTGAGGTCACAACGCTAAGGTGCTATTCCTGAGGTGCTATTGCTGAGGTCACAATGCTGAGGTGCTATTACTGAGGTCACAATGCTGTGGTCACAAAGCTGAGGTCAAAATGCTGAGGTGCTATTGCTGAGGTCACAATGCTGAGGTGCTATTGCTGAGGTGTTATTGCTGAGGTCACAATGCTCAGGTCACAATGCTAAGGTCACTATGCTGAGGTGCTATTGCTGAGGTCACAATGCTGAGGTCAAAATGCTGAGGTCACAATGCTTAGGTCAAAATGCTGAGCTGCTACTGCTGAGGTCACAATGCTGAGGTCACTATGCTGAGGTGCTATTGCTGAGGTCACAATGCTGAGGTCGCAATGCTGAGGTGCTATTGCTGAGGTCACAATGCTGAGGTCACAATGCTGAGGTCACAATGCTGAGGTGCTATTGCTGAGGTGCTGTTGCTGAGGTGTTATTGATGAGGTGCAATTGCTGAGGTCACAATGCTGAGGTGCTATTGCTGAGGTCACAATGCTGTGGTCACAATGCTGAGGTCACAATGCTGAGGTGCTATTGCTGAGGTCAGAATGCTGCGGTGCAATTGCAGATGTGCAATTGCTGAGGTGCTATTGCTGAGGTCACAATCCTGACGTGCTATTGCTGAGGTCACAATGCTGAGGTGCTATTGCTGAGGTCACAATGCTGTGGTCAAAATGTTGATGTCACAATGCTGAGGTCACAATGCTGAGGTGTTATTGCTGAGCTGTTATTGCTGAGGTATTATTGCTGAGCTTCTATTACTGAGGTCACAATGCTGAGGTCACAATGCTGAGGTGACCATACTGAGCTCACTATGCTGAGGTCACTATGCTGAGGTGCTATTGCTGAGGTCACAATGCTGAGGTCGCAATGCTGAGGTGCTATTGCTGAGGTCACAATGCTGAGGTCACAATGCTGAGGTCACAATGCTGAGGTGCTATTGCTGAGGTGCTGTTGCTGAGGTGTTATTGATGAGGTGCAATTGCTGAGGTCACAATGCTGAGGTGCTATTGCTGAGGTCACAATGCTGTGGTCACAATGCTGAGGTCAAAATTCTGAGGTGCTATTGCTGAGGTCACAATGCTGAGGTGCTACTGCTGAGGTGTTATTGCTTAGGTCACAATGCTAAGGTCACAATGCTGACATGCTATTGCTGACGTCAAAATGCTGAGGTCACTATGCAGAGGTCACAATGCTGAGGTCACAATGCTGAGGTCACTATGCTGAGGTCACAATGCTGAGGTGCTATTACTGAGGTCAAAATGCTGAGGTGCTATTTCTGATGTGCTATTGCTGAGGTCACAATGCTGAGGTGCTATTGCTGAGGTGCTATTGCTGAGGTCACAGTGCTGAGGTGCTATTGCTCAGGTCACAATGCTGAGGTGCTATTCCTGAGTTCACAATGCTGAGGTCACAAGGCTGAGTTGCTATTGCTGAGGTCACAATGCTGAGGTAACAATGCTGAGTTGATATTGCTGAGGTGCTATTGCTGAGTTCAGAATGCTGAGGTGCTATTGCTTAGGTGCTATTGCTGAGGTCAGAATGCTGAGGTGCTATTGCTGAGGTCACAATACTGAGGTGCTATTGCTGAGGTGCTATTTCTGATTTCACAATGCTGAGGTGCTATTGGTGAGGTCACAATGCTGAGGTCACAATGCTGAGGTGCTACTGCTGAGGTCACAATGCTGAGGTGCTCTTACTGAGGTGCTATTGCTGAGGTGCTATTGCTGAAGTCACAATGCTGAGGTGCTATTGCTGAGGTCATAATGTTGAGGTACTATTGCTGAGGTTCTATTGCTGAGGTCACAATCCTGACGTGCTATTGCTGAGGTCACAATGCTGAGGTCGCAATGCTGAGGTGCTATTGCTGATGTCACAATGCTGAGGTCACAATGCTGAGGTCACAATGCTGAGGTGCTATTGCTGAGGTGCTGTTGCTGAGGTGTTATTGCGGAGGTGCTATTGCTGAGGTCACAATGCTGAGGTGCTATAGCTGAGGTCACAATGCTGAGATGGTATTGCTGAGTTGCTATTGCTGAGGTCACAGAGCTGAGGTGCTATTGCTGAGGTCACAATGCTGAGGTGCTATTGCTGAGGTGCTATTGCTGAGGTCACAATGCTGAGGTCACAATGCTGATGTCACAATGCTGAGGTGCTATTTCTGAGGTGCTGTTCCTGAGGTGTTATTGCTGAGGTGCAATTGCTGAGGTCACAATGCTGAGGTGCTATTGCTGAGGTCAAAATGCTGTGGTCACAATTCTGAGGTCACAATGCTGAGGTGCTATTGCTGAGCTCAGAATGCTGAGGTGCAATTGCAGATGTGCAATTGCTGAGGTGCTATTGCTGAGGTCACAATGCTGAGGTCCTATTGCTGAGGTGCTATTGCTGAGGTCACAACGCTAAGGTGCTATTGCTGAGGTGCTATTGCTGAGGTCACAATGCTGAGGTGCTATTACTGAGGTCACAATGCTGTGGTCACAAAGCTGAGGTCAAAATGCTGAGGTGCTATTGCTGAGGTCACAATGCTGAGGTGCTATTGCTGAGGTGTTATTGCTGAGGTCACAATGCTCAGGTCACAATGCTGAGGTCACTATGCTGAGGTGCTATTGCTGAGGTCACAATGCTGAGGTCACAATGCTGAGGTCAATATACTGAGGTGCTCTTGCTGAGGTGCTGTTGCTGAGGTGTTATTGCTGAGGTGCTATTGCTGAGGTCACAATGCTGAGGTGCTATTTCTGAGGTCACAATGCTGAGGTCACTATACTGAAATCACTATGCTGAGGTGCTATTGCTGAGGTCACAATGCTTTGGTCACAATGCTGAGGTCACAATGCTGAGCTGCTATTGCTGAGGTCACAATGCTGAGGTGCAATTGCAGATCTGCAATTGCTGAGGTGCTATTGCAGAGGTCACAATGCTGAGGTGCTATTGCTGAGGTGCTATTGCTGAGGTCACAACGCTAAGGTGCTATTCCTGAGGTGCTATTGCTGAGGTCACAATGCTGAGGTGCTATTACTGAGGTCACAATGCTGTGGTCACAAAGCTGAGGTCAGAATGCTGAGGTGCTATTGCTGAGGTCACAATACTGAGGTGCTATTGCTAAGGTGCTATTTCTGACTTCACAATGCTGAGGTGCTATTGGTGAGGTCACAATGCTGAGGTCACAATGCTGAGGTGCTACTGCTGAGGTCACAATGCTGAGGTGCTCTTACTGAGGTGCTATTGCTGAGGTGCTATTGCTGAAGTCACAATGCTGAGGTGCTATTGCTGAGGTCATAATGTTGAGGTACTATTGCTGAGGTTCTATTGCTGAGGTCACAATCCTGACGTGCTATTGCTGAGGTCACAATGCTGAGGTGCTATTGCTGAGGTCACAATGCTGTGGTCAAAATTTTGATGTCACAATGCTGAGGTCACAATGCTGAGGTGTTATTGCTGAGCTGTTATTGCTGAGGTATTATTGCTGAGCTTCTATTACTGAGGTCACAATGCTGAGGTCACAATGCTGAGGTGACCATACTGAGCTCACTATGCTGAGGTCACTATGCTGAGGTGCTATTGCTGAGGTCACAATGCTGAGGTCGCAATGCTGAGGTGCTATTGCTGAGGTCACAATGCTGAGGTCACAATGCTGAGGTCACAATGCTGAGGTGCTATTGCTGAGGTGCTGTTGCTGAGGTGTTATTGATGAGGTGCAATTGCTGAGGTCACAATGCTGAGGTGCTATTTCTGATATGCTATTGCTGAGGTCACAATGCTGAGGTGCTATTGCTGAGGTGCTATTGCTGAGGTCACAGTGCTGAGGTGCTATTGCTCAGGTCACAATGCTGAGGTGCTATTCCTGAGTTCACAATGCTGAGGTCACAAGGCTGAGTTGCTATTGCTGAGGTCACAATGCTGAGGTAACAATGCTGAGTTGCTATTGCTGAGGTGCTATTGCTGAGTTCAGAATGCTGAGGTGCTATTGCTTAGGTGCTATTGCTGAGGTCAGAATGCTGAGGTGCTATTGCTGAGGTCACAATACTGAGGTGCTATTGCTGAGGTGCTATTTCTGACTTCACAATGCTGAGGTGCTATTGGTGAGGTCACAATGCTGAGGTCACAATGCTGAGGTGCTACTGCTGAGGTCACAATGCTGAGGTGCTCTTACTGAGGTGCTATTGCTGAGGTGCTATTGCTGAAGTCACAATGCTGAGGTGCTATTGCTGAGGTCATAATGTTGAGGTACTATTGCTGAGGTGCTATTGCTGAGGTCACAATCCTGACGTGCTATTGCTGAGGTCACAATGCTGAGGTGCTATTGCTGAGGTCACAATGCTGTGGTCAAAATGTTGATGTCACAATGCTGAGGTCACAATGCTGAGGTGTTATTGCTGAGCTGTTATTGCTGAGGTATTATTGCTGAGCTTCTATTACTGAGGTCACAATGCTGAGGTCACAATGCTGAGGTGACCATACTGAGCTCACTATGCTGAGGTCACTATGCTGAGGTGCTATTGCTGAGGTCACAATGCTGAGGTTGCAATGCTGAGGTGCTATTGCTGAGGTCACAATGCTGAGGTCACAATGCTGAGGTAACAATGCTGAGGTGCTATTGCTGAGGTGCTGTTGCTGAGGTGTTATTGATGAGGTGCAATTGCTGAGGTCACAATGCTGAGGTGCTATTGCTGAGGTCAGAATGCTGCGGTGCAATTGCAGATGTGCAATTGCTGAGGTGCTATTGCTGAGGTCACAATGCTGAGGTGCTATTACTGAGGTCACAATGCTGTGGTCACAAAGCTGAGGTCAAAATTCTGAGGTGCTATTGCTGAGGTCACAATGCTGAGGTGCTACTGCTGAGGTGTTATTGCTTAGGTCACAATGCTCAGGTCACAATGCTGAGGTCACTATGCTGAGGTGCTATTGCTGAGGTCACAATGCTGAGGTCACAATTCTGAGGTCACAATGCTTAGGTCAAAATGCTGAGCTGCTATTGCTGAGGTCACAATGCTGAGGTGTTATTGCTGAGTTCACAATGCTGAGGTGCTATTGCTTAGGTGCTATTGCTGAGGTCACAATGCTGAGGTGCTATTGCTGAGGTCACAATGCTGAGGTCACAATGCTGAGGTCACAATGCTGAGGTGCTATTGCTGAGGTCACAATGCTGAGGTCGCAATGCTGAGGTGCTATTGCTGAGGTCACAATGCTGAGGTGTTATTGCTGAGTTCACAATGCTGAGGTGCTATTGCTTAGGTGCTATTGCTGAGGTCACAATGCTGAGGTGCTATTGCTGAGGTCACAATGCTGAGGTCACAATGCTGAGGTCACAATGCTGAGGTGCTATTGCTGAGGTCACAATGCTGAGGTCACAATGCTGAGGTGCTATTGCTGAGGTGCTGTTGCTGAGGTGTTATTGATGAGGTGCAATTGCTGAGGTCACAATGCTGAGGTGCTATTTCTGATGTGCTATTGCTGAGGTCACAATGCTGAGGTGCTATTGCTGAGGTGCTATTGCTGAGGTCACAGTGCTGAGGTGCTATTGCTCAGGTCACAATGCTGAGGTGCTATTCCTGAGTTCACAATGCTGAGGTCACAAGGCTGAGTTGCTATTGCTGAGGTCACAATGCTGAGGTAACAATGCTGAGTTGCTATTGCTGAGGTGCTATTGCTGAGTTCAGAATGCTGAGGTGCTATTGCTTAGGTGCTATTGCTGAGGTCAGAATGCTGAGGTGCTATTGCTGAGGTCACAATACTGAGGTGCTATTGCTGAGGTGCTATTTCTGACTTCACAATGCTGAGGTGCTATTGGTGAGGTCACAATGCTGAGGTCACAATGCTGAGGTGCTACTGCTGAGGTCACAATGCTGAGGTGCTCTTACTGAGGTGCTATTGCTGAGGTGCTATTGCTGAAGTCACAATGCTGAGGTGCTATTGCTGAGGTCATAATGTTGAGGTACTATTGCTGAGGTGCTATTGCTGAGGTCACAATCCTGACGTGCTATTGCTGAGGTCAAAATGCTGAGGTGCTATTGCTGAGGTCACAATGCTGTGGTCAAAATGTTGATGTCACAATGCTGAGGTCACAATGCTGAGGTGTTATTGCTGAGCTGTTATTGCTGAGGTATTATTGCTGAGCTTCTATTACTGAGGTCACAATGCTGAGGTCACAATGCTGAGGTGACAATACTGAGCTCACTATGCTGAGGTCACTATGCTGAGGTGCTATTGCTGAGGTCACAATGCTGAGGTCGCAATGCTGAGGTGCTATTGCTGAGGTCACAATGCTGAGGTCACAATGCTGAGGTCACAATGCTGAGGTGCTATTGCTGAGGTGCTGTTGCTGAGGTGTTATTGCTGAGGTGCAATTGCTGAGGTCACAATGCTGAGGTGCTATTGCTGAGGTCACAATGCTGTGGTCACAATGCTGAGGTCACAATGCTGAGGTGCTATTGCTGAGGTCAGAATGCTGCGGTGCAATTGCAGATGTGCAATTGCTGAGGTGCTATTGCTGAGGTCACAATGCTGAGGTGCTATTACTGAGGTCACAATGCTGTGGTCACAAAGCTGAGGTCAAAATTCTGAGGTGCTATTGCTGAGGTCACAATGCTGAGGTGCTACTGCTGAGGTGTTATTGCTTAGGTCACAATGCTCAGGTCACAATGCTGAGGTCACTATGCTGAGGTGCTATTGCTGAGGTCACAATGCTGAGGTCACAATTCTGAGGTCACAATGCTTAGGTCAAAATGCTGAGCTGCTATTGCTGAGGTCACAATGCTGAGGTGTTATTGCTGAGTTCACAATGCTGAGGTGCTATTGCTTAGGTGCTATTGCTGAGGTCACAATGCTGAGGTGCTATTGCTGAGGTCACAATGCTGAGGTCGCAATGCTGAGGTGCTATTGCTGAGGTCACAATGCTGTGGTCACAATGCTGAGGTCACAATGCTGAGGTGCTATTGCTGAGGTCAGAATGCTGCGGTGCAATTGCAGATGTGCAATTGCTGAGGTGCTATTGCTGAGGTCACAATGCTGAGGTGCTATTACTGAGGTCACAATGCTGTGGTCACAAAGCTGAGGTCAAAATTCTGAGGTGCTATTGCTGAGGTCACAATGCTGAGGTGCTACTGCTGAGGTGTTATTGCTTAGGTCACAATGCTCAGGTCACAATGCTGAGGTCACTATGCTGAGGTGCTATTGCTGAGGTCACAATGCTGAGGTCACAATTCTGAGGTCACAATGCTTAGGTCAAAATGCTGAGCTGCTATTGCTGAGGTCACAATGCTGAGGTGTTATTGCTGAGTTCACAATGCTGAGGTGCTATTGCTTAGGTGCTATTGCTGAGGTCACAATGCTGAGGTGCTATTGCTGAGGTCACAATGCTGAGGTCACAATGCTGAGGTCACAATGCTGAGGTGCTATTGCTGAGGTCACAATGCTGAGGTCGCAATGCTGAGGTGCTATTGCTGAGGTCACAATGCTGAGGTGTTATTGCTGAGTTCACAATGCTGAGGTGCTATTGCTTAGGTGCTATTGCTGAGGTCACAATGCTGAGGTGCTATTGCTGAGGTCACAATGCTGAGGTCACAATGCTGAGGTCACAATGCTGAGGTGCTATTGCTGAGGTCACAATGCTGAGGTCACAATGCTGAGGTGCTATTGCTGAGGTGCTGTTGCTGAGGTGTTATTGATGAGGTGCAATTGCTGAGGTCACAATGCTGAGGTGCTATTTCTGATGTGCTATTGCTGAGGTCACAATGCTGAGGTGCTATTGCTGAGGTGCTATTGCTGAGGTCACAGTGCTGAGGTGCTATTGCTCAGGTCACAATGCTGAGGTGCTATTCCTGAGTTCACAATGCTGAGGTCACAAGGCTGAGTTGCTATTGCTGAGGTCACAATGCTGAGGTAACAATGCTGAGTTGCTATTGCTGAGGTGCTATTGCTGAGTTCAGAATGCTGAGGTGCTATTGCTTAGGTGCTATTGCTGAGGTCAGAATGCTGAGGTGCTATTGCTGAGGTCACAATACTGAGGTGCTATTGCTGAGGTGCTATTTCTGACTTCACAATGCTGAGGTGCTATTGGTGAGGTCACAATGCTGAGGTCACAATGCTGAGGTGCTACTGCTGAGGTCACAATGCTGAGGTGCTCTTACTGAGGTGCTATTGCTGAGGTGCTATTGCTGAAGTCACAATGCTGAGGTGCTATTGCTGAGGTCATAATGTTGAGGTACTATTGCTGAGGTGCTATTGCTGAGGTCACAATCCTGACGTGCTATTGCTGAGGTCACAATGCTGAGGTGCTATTGCTGAGGTCACAATGCTGTGGTCAAAATGTTGATGTCACAATGCTGAGGTCACAATGCTGAGGTGTTATTGCTGAGCTGTTATTGCTGAGGTATTATTGCTGAGCTTCTATTACTGAGGTCACAATGCTGAGGTCACAATGCTGAGGTGACAATACTGAGCTCACTATGCTGAGGTCACTATGCTGAGGTGCTATTGCTGAGGTCACAATGCTGAGGTCGCAATGCTGAGGTGCTATTGCTGAGGTCACAATGCTGAGGTCACAATGCTGAGGTCACAATGCTGAGGTGCTATTGCTGAGGTGCTGTTGCTGAGGTGTTATTGATGAGGTGCAATTGCTGAGGTCACAATGCTGAGGTGCTATTGCTGAGGTCACAATGCTGTGGTCACAATGCTGAGGTCACAATGCTGAGGTGCTATTGCTGAGGTCAGAATGCTGCGGTGCAATTGCAGATGTGCAATTGCTGAGGTGCTATTGCTGAGGTCACAATGCTGAGGTGCTATTACTGAGGTCACAATGCTGTGGTCACAAAGCTGAGGTCAAAATTCTGAGGTGCTATTGCTGAGGTCACAATGCTGAGGTGCTACTGCTGAGGTGTTATTGCTTAGGTCACAATGCTCAGGTCACAATGCTGAGGTCACTATGCTGAGGTGCTATTGCTGAGGTCACAATGCTGAGGTCACAATTCTGAGGTCACAATGCTTAGGTCAAAATGCTGAGCTGCTATTGCTGAGGTCACAATGCTGAGGTGTTATTGCTGAGTTCACAATGCTGAGGTGCTATTGCTTAGGTGCTATTGCTGAGGTCACAATGCTGAGGTGCTATTGCTGAGGTCACAATGCTGAGGTCGCAATGCTGAGGTGCTATTGCTGAGGTCACAATGCTGTGGTCACAATGCTGAGGTCACAATGCTGAGGTGCTATTGCTGAGGTCAGAATGCTGCGGTGCAATTGCAGATGTGCAATTGCTGAGGTGCTATTGCTGAGGTCACAATGCTGAGGTGCTATTACTGAGGTCACAATGCTGTGGTCACAAAGCTGAGGTCAAAATTCTGAGGTGCTATTGCTGAGGTCACAATGCTGAGGTGCTACTGCTGAGGTGTTATTGCTTAGGTCACAATGCTCAGGTCACAATGCTGAGGTCACTATGCTGAGGTGCTATTGCTGAGGTCACAATGCTGAGGTCACAATTCTGAGGTCACAATGCTTAGGTCAAAATGCTGAGCTGCTATTGCTGAGGTCACAATGCTTAGGTGCTATTGCTGAGTTCACAATGCTGAGGTGCTATTGCTTAGGTGCTATTGCTGAGGTCACAATGCTGAGGTGCTATTGCTGAGGTCACAATGCTGAGGTCGCAATGCTGAGGTGCTATTGCTGAGGTCACAATGCTGAGGTCACAATGCTGAGGTCACAATGCTGAGGTGCTATTGCTGAGGTGCTGTTGCTGAGGTGTTATTGCTGAGGTGCTATTGCTGAGGTCACAATGCTGAGGTAACAATGCTGAGGTCACTATGCTGAGGTGTTATTGATCAGGTGCTATTGCTGAGGTGTTATTACTGAGGTCACAATGCTAAGGTCACAATGCTGACATGCTATTGCTGACGTCAAAATGCTGAGGTCACTATGCAGAGGTCACAATGCTGAGGTCACAATGCTGAGGTCACTATGCTGAGGTCACAATGCTGAGGTGCTATTACTGAGGTCAAAATGCTGAGGTGCTATTTCTGATGTGCTATTGCTGAGGTCACAATGCTGAGGTGCTATTGCTGAGGTGCTATTGCTGAGGTCACAGTGCTGAGGTGCTATTGCTCAGGTCACAATGCTGAGGTGCTATTCCTGAGTTCACAATGCTGAGGTCACAAGGCTGAGTTGCTATTGCTGAGGTCACAATGCTGAGGTAACAATGCTGAGTTGCTATTGCTGAGGTGCTATTGCTGAGTTCAGAATGCTGAGGTGCTATTGCTTAGGTGCTATTGCTGAGGTCAGAATGCTGAGGTGCTATTGCTGAGGTCACAATGCTGAGGTGCTACTGCTGAGGTGTTATTGCTTAGGTCACAATGCTCAGGTCACAATGCTGAGGTCACTATGCTGAGGTGCTATTGCTGAGGTCACAATGCTGAGGTCACAATTCTGAGGTCACAATGCTTAGGTCAAAATGCTGAGCTGCTATTGCTGAGGTCACAATGCTGAGGTGTTATTGCTGAGTTCACAATGCTGAGGTGCTATTGCTTAGGTGCTATTGCTGAGGTCACAATGCTGAGGTGCTATTGCTGAGGTCACAATGCTGAGGTCGCAATGCTGAGGTGCTATTGCTGAGGTCACAATGCTGTGGTCACAATGCTGAGGTCACAATGCTGAGGTGCTATTGCTGAGGTCAGAATGCTGCGGTGCAATTGCAGATGTGCAATTGCTGAGGTGCTATTGCTGAGGTCACAATGCTGAGGTGCTATTACTGAGGTCACAATGCTGTGGTCACAAAGCTGAGGTCAAAATTCTGAGGTGCTATTGCTGAGGTCACAATGCTGAGGTGCTACTGCTGAGGTGTTATTGCTTAGGTCACAATGCTCAGGTCACAATGCTGAGGTCACTATGCTGAGGTGCTATTGCTGAGGTCACAATGCTGAGGTCACAATTCTGAGGTCACAATGCTTAGGTCAAAATGCTGAGCTGCTGTTGCTGAGGTCACAATGCTGAGGTGCTATTGCTGAGTTCACAATGCTGAGGTGCTATTGCTTAGGTGCTATTGCTGAGGTCACAATGCTGAGGTGCTATTGCTGAGGTCACAATGCTGAGGTCGCAATGCTGAGGTGCTATTGCTGAGGTCACAATGCTGAGGTCACAATGCTGAGGTCACAATGCTGAGGTGCTATTGCTGAGGTGCTGTTGCTGAGGTGTTATTGCTGAGGTGCTATTGCTGAGGTCACAATGCTGAGGTAACAATGCTGAGGTCACTATGCTGAGGTGTTATTGATCAGGTGTTATTGCTGAGGTGTTATTACTGAGGTCACAATGCTAAGGTCACAATGCTGACATGCTATTGCTGACGTCAAAATGCTGAGGTCACTATGCAGAGGTCACAATGCTGAGGTCACAATGCTGAGGTCACTATGCTGAGGTCACAATGCTGAGGTGCTATTACTGAGGTCAAAATGCTGAGGTGCTATTTCTGATGTGCTATTGCTGAGGTCACAATGCTGAGGTGCTATTGCTGAGGTGCTATTGCTGAGGTCACAGTGCTGAGGTGCTATTGCTCAGGTCACAATGCTGAGGTGCTATTCCTGAGTTCACAATGCTGAGGTCACAAGGCTGAGTTGCTTTTGCTGAGGTCACAATGCTGAGGTAACTATGCTGAGTTGCTATTGCTGAGGTGCTATTGCTGAGTTCAGAATGCTGAGGTGCTATTGCTTAGGTGCTATTGCTGAGGTCAGAATGCTGAGGTGCTATTGCTGAGGTCACAATACTGAGGTGCTATTGCTAAGGTGCTATTTCTGACTTCACAATGCTGAGGTGCTATTGGTGAGGTCACAATGCTGAGGTCACAATGCTGAGGTGCTACTGCTGAGGTCACAATGCTGAGGTGCTCTTACTGAGGTGCTATTGCTGAGGTGCTATTGCTGAAGTCACAATGCTGAGGTGCTATTGCTGAGGTCATAATGTTGAGGTACTATTGCTGAGGTTCTATTGCTGAGGTCACAATCCTGACGTGCTATTGCTGAGGTCACAATGCTGAGGTGCTATTGCTGAGGTCACAATGCTGTGGTCAAAATGTTGATGTCACAATGCTGAGGTCACAATGCTGAGGTGTTTTTGCTGAGCTGTTATTGCTGAGGTATTATTGCTGAGCTTCTATTACTGAGGTCACAATGCTGAGGTCACAATGCTGAGGTGACCATACTGAGCTCACTATGCTGAGGTCACTATGCTGAGGTGCTATTGCTGAGGTCACAATGCTGAGGTCGCAATGCTGAGGTGCTATTGCTGAGGTCACAATGCTGAGGTCACAATGCTGAGGTCACAATGCTGAGGTGCTATTGCTGAGGTGCTGTTGCTGAGGTGTTATTGATGAGGTGCAATTGCTGAGGTCACAATGCTGAGGTGCTATTTCTGATGTGCTATTGCTGAGGTCACAATGCTGAGGTGCTATTGCTGAGGTGCTATTGCTGAGGTCACAGTGCTGAGGTGCTATTGCTCAGGTCACAATGCTGAGGTGCTATTCCTGAGTTCACAATGCTGAGGTCACAAGGCTGAGTTGCTATTGCTGAGGTCACAATGCTGAGGTAACAATGCTGAGTTGCTATTGCTGAGGTGCTATTGCTGAGTTCAGAATGCTGAGGTGCTATTGCTTAGGTGCTATTGCTGAGGTCAGAATGCTGAGGTGCTATTGCTGAGGTCACAATACTGAGGTGCTATTGCTGAGGTGCTATTTCTGACTTCACAATGCTGAGGTGCTATTGGTGAGGTCACAATGCTGAGGTCACAATGCTGAGGTGCTACTGCTGAGGTCACAATGCTGAGGTGCTCTTACTGAGGTGCTATTGCTGAGGTGCTATTGCTGAAGTCACAATGCTGAGGTGCTATTGCTGAGGTCATAATGTTGAGGTACTATTGCTGAGGTGCTATTGCTGAGGTCACAATCCTGACGTGCTATTGCTGAGGTCACAATGCTGAGGTGCTATTGCTGAGGTCACAATGCTGTGGTCAAAATGTTGATGTCACAATGCTGAGGTCACAATGCTGAGGTGTTATTGCTGAGCTGTTATTGCTGAGGTATTATTGCTGAGCTTCTATTACTGAGGTCACAATGCTGAGGTCACAATGCTGAGGTGACCATACTGAGCTCACTATGCTGAGGTCACTATGCTGAGGTGCTATTGCTGAGGTCACAATGCTGAGGTCGCAATGCTGAGGTGCTATTGCTGAGGTCACAATGCTGAGGTCACAATGCTGAGGTAACAATGCTGAGGTGCTATTGCTGAGGTGCTGTTGCTGAGGTGTTATTGATGAGGTGCAATTGCTGAGGTCACAATGCTGAGGTGCTATTGCTGAGGTCACAATGCTGTGGTCACAATGCTGAGGTCACAATGCTGAGGTGCTATTGCTGAGGTCAGAATGCTGCGGTGCAATTGCAGATGTGCAATTGCTGAGGTGCTATTGCTGAGGTCACAATGCTGAGGTGCTATTACTGAGGTCACAATGCTGTGTTCACAAAGCTGAGGTCAAAATTCTGAGGTGCTATTGCTGAGGTCACAATGCTGAGGTGCTACTGCTGAGGTGTTATTGCTTAGGTCACAATGCTCAGGTCACAATGCTGAGGTCACTATGCTGAGGTGCTATTGCTGAGGTCACAATGCTGAGGTCACAATTCTGAGGTCACAATGCTTAGGTCAAAATGCTGAGCTGCTATTGCTGAGGTCACAATGCTGAGGTGTTATTGCTGAGTTCACAATGCTGAGGTGCTATTGCTTAGGTGCTATTGCTGAGGTCACAATGCTGAGGTGCTATTGCTGAGGTCACAATGCTGAGGTCACAATGCTGAGGTCACAATGCTGAGGTGCTATTGCTGAGGTCACAATGCTGAGGTCGCAATGCTGAGGTGCTATTGCTGAGGTCACAATGCTGAGGTCACAATGCTGAGGTCACAATGCTGAGGTGCTATTGCTGAGGTGCTGTTGCTGAGGTGTTATTGATGAGGTGCAATTGCTGAGGTCACAATGCTGAGGTGCTATTTCTGATGTGCTATTGCTGAGGTCACAATGCTGAGGTGCTATTGCTGAGGTGCTATTGCTGAGGTCACAGTGCTGAGGTGCTATTGCTCAGGTCACAATGCTGAGGTGCTATTCCTGAGTTCACAATGCTGAGGTCACAAGGCTGAGTTGCTATTGCTGAGGTCACAATGCTGAGGTAACAATGCTGAGTTGCTATTGCTGAGGTGCTATTGCTGAGTTCAGAATGCTGAGGTGCTATTGCTTAGGTGCTATTGCTGAGGTCAGAATGCTGAGGTGCTATTGCTGAGGTCACAATACTGAGGTGCTATTGCTGAGGTGCTATTTCTGACTTCACAATGCTGAGGTGCTATTGGTGAGGTCACAATGCTGAGGTCACAATGCTGAGGTGCTACTGCTGAGGTCACAATGCTGAGGTGCTCTTACTGAGGTGCTATTGCTGAGGTGCTATTGCTGAAGTCACAATGCTGAGGTGCTATTGCTGAGGTCATAATGTTGAGGTACTATTGCTGAGGTGCTATTGCTGAGGTCACAATCCTGACGTGCTATTGCTGAGGTCACAATGCTGAGGTGCTATTGCTGAGGTCACAATGCTGTGGTCAAAATGTTGATGTCACAATGCTGAGGTCACAATGCTGAGGTGTTATTGCTGAGCTGTTATTGCTGAGGTATTATTGCTGAGCTTCTATTACTGAGGTCACAATGCTGAGGTCACAATGCTGAGGTGACCATACTGAGCTCACTATGCTGAGGTCACTATGCTGAGGTGCTATTGCTGAGGTCACAATGCTGAGGTCACAATGCTGAGGTGCTATTGCTGAGGTGCTGTTGCTGAGGTGTTATTGATGAGGTGCAATTGCTGAGGTCACAATGCTGAGGTGCTATTGCTGAGGTCACAATGCTGTGGTCACAATGCTGAGGTCACAATGCTGAGGTGCTATTGCTGAGGTCAGAATGCTGCGGTGCAATTGCAGATGTGCAATTGCTGAGGTGCTATTGCTGAGGTCACAATCCTGACGTGCTATTGCTGAGGTCACAATGCTGAGGTGCTATTGCTGAGGTCACAATGCTGTGGTCAAAATGTTGATGTCACAATGCTGAGGTCACAATGCTGAGGTGTTATTGCTGAGCTGTTATTGCTGAGGTATTATTGCTGAGCTTCTATTACTGAGGTCACAATGCTGAGGTCACAATGCTGAGGTGACCATACTGAGCTCACTATGCTGAGGTCACTATGCTGAGGTGCTATTGCTGAGGTCACAATGCTGAGGTCGCAATGCTGAGGTGCTATTGCTGAGGTCACAATGCTGAGGTCACAATGCTGAGGTCACAATGCTGAGGTGCTATTGCTGAGGTGCTGTTGCTGAGGTGTTATTGATGAGGTGCAATTGCTGAGGTCACAATGCTGAGGTGCTATTGCTGAGGTCACAATGCTGTGGTCACAATGCTGAGGTCAAAATTCTGAGGTGCTATTGCTGAGGTCACAATGCTGAGGTGCTACTGCTGAGGTGTTATTGCTTAGGTCACAATGCTCAGGTCACAATGCTGAGGTCACTATGCTGAGGTGCTATTGCTGAGGTCACAATGCTGATTTCACAATTCTGAGGTCACAATGCTTAGGTCAAAATGCTGAGCTGCTATTGCTGAGGTCACAATGCTGAGGTGTTATTGCTGAGTTCACAATGCTGAGGTGCTATTGCTTAGGTGCTATTGCTGAGGTCACAATGCTGAGGTGCTATTGCTGAGGTCACAATGCTGAGGTCGCAATGCTGAGGTGCTATTGCTGAGGTCACAATGCTGAGGTCACAATGCTGAGGTCACAATGCTGAGGTGCTATTGCTGAGGTGCTGTTGCTGAGGTGTTATTGCTGAGGTGCTATTGCTGAGGTCACAATGCTGAGGTAACAATGCTGAGGTCACTATGCTGAGGTGTTATTGATCAGGTGCTATTGCTGAGGTGTTATTACTGAGGTCACAATGCTAAGGTCACAATGCTGACATGCTATTGCTGACGTCAAAATGCTGAGGTCACTATGCAGAGGTCACAATGCTGAGGTCACAATGCTGAGGTCACTATGCTGAGGTCACAATGCTGAGGTGCTATTACTGAGGTCAAAATGCTGAGGTGCTATTTCTGATGTGCTATTGCTGAGGTCACAATGCTGAGGTGCTATTGCTGAGGTGCTATTGCTGAGGTCACAGTGCTGAGGTGCTATTGCTCAGGTCACAATGCTGAGGTGCTATTCCTGAGTTCACAATGCTGAGGTCACAAGGCTGAGTTGCTATTGCTGAGGTCACAATGCTGAGGTAACAATGCTGAGTTGATATTGCTGAGGTGCTATTGCTGAGTTCAGAATGCTGAGGTGCTATTGCTTAGGTGCTATTGCTGAGGTCAGAATGCTGAGGTGCTATTGCTGAGGTCACAATACTGAGGTGCTATTGCTGAGGTGCTATTTCTGATTTCACAATGCTGAGGTGCTATTGGTGAGGTCACAATGCTGAGGTCACAATGCTGAGGTGCTACTGCTGAGGTCACAATGCTGAGGTGCTCTTACTGAGGTGCTATTGCTGAGGTGCTATTGCTGAAGTCACAATGCTGAGGTGCTATTGCTGAGGTCATAATGTTGAGGTACTATTGCTGAGGTTCTATTGCTGAGGTCACAATCCTGACGTGCTATTGCTGAGGTCACAATGCTGAGGTCGCAATGCTGAGGTGCTATTGCTGAGGTGCTGTTGCTGAAGTGTTATTGCGGAGGTGCTATTGCTGAGGTCACAATGCTGAGGTGCTATAGCTGAGGTCACAATGCTGAGATGGTATTGCTGAGTTGCTATTGCTGAGGTCACAGAGCTGAGGTGCTATTGCTGAGGTCACAATGCTGAGGTGCTATTGCTGAGGTGCTATTGCTGAGGTCACAATGCTGAGGTCACAATGCTGATGTCACAATGCTGAGGTGCTATTTCTGAGGTGCTGTTCCTGAGGTGTTATTGCTGAGGTGCAATTGCTGAGGTCACAATGCTGAGGTGCTATTGCTGAGGTCAAAATGCTGTGGTCACAATTCTGAGGTCACAATGCTGAGGTGCTATTGCTGAGCTCAGAATGCTGAGGTGCAATTGCAGATGTGCAATTGCTGAGGTGCTATTGCTGAGGTCACAATGCTGAGGTCCTATTGCTGAGGTGCTATTGCTGAGGTCACAACGCTAAGGTGCTATTGCTGAGGTGCTATTGCTGAGGTCACAATGCTGAGGTGCTATTACTGAGGTCACAATGCTGTGGTCACAAAGCTGAGGTCAAAATGCTGAGGTGCTATTGCTGAGGTCACAATGCTGAGGTGCTATTGCTGAGGTGTTATTGCTGAGGTCACAATGCTCAGGTCACAATGCTGAGGTCACTATGCTGAGGTGCTATTGCTGAGGTCACAATGCTGAGGTCACAATGCTGAGGTCAATATACTGAGGTGCTCTTGCTGAGGTGCTGTTGCTGAGGTGTTATTGCTGAGGTGCTATTGCTGAGGTCACAATGCTGAGGTGCTATTTCTGAGGTCACAATGCTGAGGTCACTATACTGAAATCACTATGCTGAGGTGCTATTGCTGAGGTCACAATGCTTTGGTCACAATGCTGAGGTCACAATGCTGAGCTGCTATTGCTGAGGTCACAATGCTGAGGTGCAATTGCAGATCTGCAATTGCTGAGGTGCTATTGCAGAGGTCACAATGCTGAGGTGCTATTGCTGAGGTGCTATTGCTGAGGTCACAACGCTAAGGTGCTATTCCTGAGGTGCTATTGCTGAGGTCACAATGCTGAGGTGCTATTACTGAGGTCACAATGCTGTGGTCACAAAGCTGAGGTCAAAATGCTGAGGTGCTATTGCTGAGGTCACAATGCTGAGGTGCTATTGCTGAGGTGTTATTGCTGAGGTCACAAAGCTCAGGTCACAATGCTGAGGTCACTATGCTGAGGTGCTATTGCTGAGGTCACAATGCTGAGGTCAAAATGCTGAGGTCACAATGCTTAGGTCAAAATGCTGAGCTGCTACTGCTGAGGTCACAATGCTGAGGTCACAATGCTAAGGTCACAATGCTGAGGTGCTATTGCTGAGGTGCTATTGCTGAGTTCACAATGCTGAGGTGCTATAGCTTAGGTGCTATTGCTGAGGTCACAATGCTGAGGTGCTATTGCTGAGGTCACAATACTGAGGTGCTATTGCTGAGGTGCTATTTCTGAGTTCACAATGCTGAGGTGCTATTGCTGAGGTGCTGTTGCTGAGGTCACAATGCTAAGGTGCTATTGCTGAGGTCACAATGCTGAGGTCACAATGCTGAGGTGCTACTGCTGAGGTCACAATGCTGAGGTGCTCTTGCTGAGGTGCTATTGCTGTGGTGCTATTGCTGAAGTCACAATGCTGAGGTGCTATTGCTGAGGTCACAATGTTGAGGTGCTATTGCTGAGGTGCTATTGCTGAGGTCACAATGCTGACGTGCTATTGCTGAGGTCACAATGCTGTGGTTCTATTCCTGAGGTCACAATGCTGTGGTCAAAATGCTGAGGTCACAATGCTGAGGTCACAATGCTGAGGTGTTATTGCTGAGCTGTTATTGCTGAGGTATTATTGCTGAGCTGCTATTGCTGAGGTCACAATTCTGAGGTCACAATGCTGAGGTCACAATGCTGAGCTGACTATGCTGAGGTCACTATGCTGAGGTGCTATTGCTGAGGTCACAATGCTGAGGTCGCAATGCTGAGGTGCTATTGCTGAGGTCACAATGCTGAGGTCACAATGCTGAGGTCACAATGCTGAGGTGCTATTGCTGAGGTGCTGTTGCTGAGGTGTTATTGCTGAGGTGCTATTGCTGAGGTCACAATGCTGAGGTCACTATGCTGAGGTCACTATGCTGAGGTGCTATTGCTGAGGTCACAATGCTGTGGTCACAATGCTGAGGTCACAATGCTGAGGTGCTATTGCTGAGGTCAGAATTCTGAGGTGCAATTGCAGATGTGCAATTGCTGAGGTGCTATTGCTGAGGTCACAATGCTGAGGTGCTATTGCTGAGGTGCTATTGCAGAGGTCACAATGCTGAGGTGCTATTGCTGAGGTGCTATTGCTGAGGTCACAACGCTAAGGTGCTATTCCTGAGGTGCTATTGCTGAGGTCACAATGCTGAGGTGCTATTACTGAGGTCACAATGCTGTGGTCACAAAGCTGAGGTCAAAATGCTGAGGTGCTATTGCTGAGGTCACAATGCTGAGGTGCTATTGCTGAGGTGTTATTGCTGAGGTCACAATGCTCAGGTCACAATGCTAAGGTCACTATGCTGAGGTGCTATTGCTGAGGTCACAATGCTGAGGTCAAAATGCTGAGGTCACAATGCTTAGGTCAAAATGCTGAGCTGCTACTGCTGAGGTCACAATGCTGAGGTCACTATGCTGAGGTGCTATTGCTGAGGTCACAATGCTGAGGTCGCAATGCTGAGGTGCTATTGCTGAGGTCACAATGCTGAGGTCACAATGCTGAGGTCACAATGCTGAGGTGCTATTGCTGAGGTGCTGTTGCTGAGGTGTTATTGATGAGGTGCAATTGCTGAGGTCACAATGCTGAGGTGCTATTGCTGAGGTCACAATGCTGTGGTCACAATGCTGAGGTCACAATGCTGAGGTGCTATTGCTGAGGTCAGAATGCTGCGGTGCAATTGCAGATGTGCAATTGCTGAGGTGCTATTGCTGAGGTCACAATCCTGACGTGCTATTGCTGAGGTCACAATGCTGAGGTGCTATTGCTGAGGTCACAATGCTGTGGTCAAAATGTTGATGTCACAATGCTGAGGTCACAATGCTGAGGTGTTATTGCTGAGCTGTTATTGCTGAGGTATTATTGCTGAGCTTCTATTACTGAGGTCACAATGCTGAGGTCACAATGCTGAGGTGACCATACTGAGCTCACTATGCTGAGGTCACTATGCTGAGGTGCTATTGCTGAGGTCACAATGCTGAGGTCGCAATGCTGAGGTGCTATTGCTGAGGTCACAATGCTGAGGTCACAATGCTGAGGTCACAATGCTGAGGTGCTATTGCTGAGGTGCTGTTGCTGAGGTGTTATTGATGAGGTGCAATTGCTGAGGTCACAATGCTGAGGTGCTATTGCTGAGGTCACAATGCTGTGGTCACAATGCTGAGGTCAAAATTCTGAGGTGCTATTGCTGAGGTCACAATGCTGAGGTGCTACTGCTGAGGTGTTATTGCTTAGGTCACAATGCTAAGGTCACAATGCTGACATGCTATTGCTGACGTCAAAATGCTGAGGTCACTATGCAGAGGTCACAATGCTGAGGTCACAATGCTGAGGTCACTATGCTGAGGTCACAATGCTGAGGTGCTATTACTGAGGTCAAAATGCTGAGGTGCTATTTCTGATGTGCTATTGCTGAGGTCACAATGCTGAGGTGCTATTGCTGAGGTGCTATTGCTGAGGTCACAGTGCTGAGGTGCTATTGCTCAGGTCACAATGCTGAGGTGCTATTCCTGAGTTCACAATGCTGAGGTCACAAGGCTGAGTTGCTATTGCTGAGGTCACAATGCTGAGGTAACAATGCTGAGTTGATATTGCTGAGGTGCTATTGCTGAGTTCAGAATGCTGAGGTGCTATTGCTTAGGTGCTATTGCTGAGGTCAGAATGCTGAGGTGCTATTGCTGAGGTCACAATACTGAGGTGCTATTGCTGAGGTGCTATTTCTGATTTCACAATGCTGAGGTGCTATTGGTGAGGTCACAATGCTGAGGTCACAATGCTGAGGTGCTACTGCTGAGGTCACAATGCTGAGGTGCTCTTACTGAGGTGCTATTGCTGAGGTGCTATTGCTGAAGTCACAATGCTGAGGTGCTATTGCTGAGGTCATAATGTTGAGGTACTATTGCTGAGGTTCTATTGCTGAGGTCACAATCCTGACGTGCTATTGCTGAGGTCACAATGCTGAGGTCGCAATGCTGAGGTGCTATTGCTGATGTCACAATGCTGAGGTCACAATGCTGAGGTCACAATGCTGAGGTGCTATTGCTGAGGTGCTGTTGCTGAGGTGTTATTGCGGAGGTGCTATTGCTGAGGTCACAATGCTGAGGTGCTATAGCTGAGGTCACAATGCTGAGATGGTATTGCTGAGTTGCTATTGCTGAGGTCACAGAGCTGAGGTGCTATTGCTGAGGTCACAATGCTGAGGTGCTATTGCTGAGGTGCTATTGCTGAGGTCACAATGCTGAGGTCACAATGCTGATGTCACAATGCTGAGGTGCTATTTCTGAGGTGCTGTTCCTGAGGTGTTATTGCTGAGGTGCAATTGCTGAGGTCACAATGCTGAGGTGCTATTGCTGAGGTCAAAATGCTGTGGTCACAATTCTGAGGTCACAATGCTGAGGTGCTATTGCTGAGCTCAGAATGCTGAGGTGCAATTGCAGATGTGCAATTGCTGAGGTGCTATTGCTGAGGTCACAATGCTGAGGTCCTATTGCTGAGGTGCTATTGCTGAGGTCACAACGCTAAGGTGCTATTGCTGAGGTGCTATTGCTGAGGTCACAATGCTGAGGTGCTATTACTGAGGTCACAATGCTGTGGTCACAAAGCTGAGGTCAAAATGCTGAGGTGCTATTGCTGAGGTCACAATGCTGAGGTGCTATTGCTGAGGTGTTATTGCTGAGGTCACAATGCTCAGGTCACAATGCTGAGGTCACTATGCTGAGGTGCTATTGCTGAGGTCACAATGCTGAGGTCACAATGCTGAGGTCAATATACTGAGGTGCTCTTGCTGAGGTGCTGTTGCTGAGGTGTTATTGCTGAGGTGCTATTGCTGAGGTCACAATGCTGAGGTGCTATTTCTGAGGTCACAATGCTGAGGTCACTATACTGAAATCACTATGCTGAGGTGCTATTGCTGAGGTCACAATGCTTTGGTCACAATGCTGAGGTCACAATGCTGAGCTGCTATTGCTGAGGTCACAATGCTGAGGTGCAATTGCAGATCTGCAATTGCTGAGGTGCTATTGCAGAGGTCACAATGCTGAGGTGCTATTGCTGAGGTGCTATTGCTGAGGTCACAACGCTAAGGTGCTATTCCTGAGGTGCTATTGCTGAGGTCACAATGCTGAGGTGCTATTACTGAGGTCACAATGCTGTGGTCACAAAGCTGAGGTCAAAATGCTGAGGTGCTATTGCTGAGGTCACAATGCTGAGGTGCTATTGCTGAGGTGTTATTGCTGAGGTCACAAAGCTCAGGTCACAATGCTGAGGTCACTATGCTGAGGTGCTATTGCTGAGGTCACAATGCTGAGGTCAAAATGCTGAGGTCACAATGCTTAGGTCAAAATGCTGAGCTGCTACTGCTGAGGTCACAATGCTGAGGTCACAATGCTAAGGTCACAATGCTGAGGTGCTATTGCTGAGGTGCTATTGCTGAGTTCACAATGCTGAGGTGCTATAGCTTAGGTGCTATTGCTGAGGTCACAATGCTGAGGTGCTATTGCTGAGGTCACAATACTGAGGTGCTATTGCTGAGGTGCTATTTCTGAGTTCACAATGCTGAGGTGCTATTGCTGAGGTGCTGTTGCTGAGGTCACAATGCTAAGGTGCTATTGCTGAGGTCACAATGCTGAGGTCACAATGCTGAGGTGCTACTGCTGAGGTCACAATGCTGAGGTGCTCTTGCTGAGGTGCTATTGCTGTGGTGCTATTGCTGAAGTCACAATGCTGAGGTGCTATTGCTGAGGTCACAATGTTGAGGTGCTATTGCTGAGGTGCTATTGCTGAGGTCACAATGCTGACGTGCTATTGCTGAGGTCACAATGCTGTGGTTCTATTCCTGAGGTCACAATGCTGTGGTCAAAATGCTGAGGTCACAATGCTGAGGTCACAATGCTGAGGTGTTATTGCTGAGCTGTTATTGCTGAGGTATTATTGCTGAGCTGCTATTGCTGAGGTCACAATTCTGAGGTCACAATGCTGAGGTCACAATGCTGAGCTGACTATGCTGAGGTCACTATGCTGAGGTGCTATTGCTGAGGTCACAATGCTGAGGTCGCAATGCTGAGGTGCTATTGCTGAGGTCACAATGCTGAGGTCACAATGCTGAGGTCACAATGCTGAGGTGCTATTGCTGAGGTGCTGTTGCTGAGGTGTTATTGCTGAGGTGCTATTGCTGAGGTCACAATGCTGAGGTCACTATGCTGAGGTCACTATGCTGAGGTGCTATTGCTGAGGTCACAATGCTGTGGTCACAATGCTGAGGTCACAATGCTGAGGTGCTATTGCTGAGGTCAGAATTCTGAGGTGCAATTGCAGATGTGCAATTGCTGAGGTGCTATTGCTGAGGTCACAATGCTGAGGTGCTATTGCTGAGGTGCTATTGCAGAGGTCACAATGCTGAGGTGCTATTGCTGAGGTGCTATTGCTGAGGTCACAACGCTAAGGTGCTATTCCTGAGGTGCTATTGCTGAGGTCACAATGCTGAGGTGCTATTACTGAGGTCACAATGCTGTGGTCACAAAGCTGAGGTCAAAATGCTGAGGTGCTATTGCTGAGGTCACAATGCTGAGGTGCTATTGCTGAGGTGTTATTGCTGAGGTCACAATGCTCAGGTCACAATGCTAAGGTCACTATGCTGAGGTGCTATTGCTGAGGTCACAATGCTGAGGTCAAAATGCTGAGGTCACAATGCTTAGGTCAAAATGCTGAGCTGCTACTGCTGAGGTCACAATGCTGAGGTCACAATGCTAAGGTCACAATGCTGAGGTGCTATTGCTGAGGTGCTATTGCTGAGTTCACAATGCTGAGGTGCTATAGCTTAGGTGCTATTGCTGAGGTCACAATGCTGAGGTGCTATTGCTGAGTTCACAATACTGAGGTGCTATTGCTGAGGTGCTATTTCTGAGTTCACAATGCTGAGGTGCTATTGCTGAGGTGCTGTTGCTGAGGTCACAATGCTGAGGTGCTACTGCTGAGGTCACAATGCTGAGGTGCTCTTGCTGAGGTGCTATTGCTGTGGTGCTATTGCTGAAGTCACAATGCTGAGGTGCTGTTGCTGAGGTCACAATGTTGAGGTGCTATTGCTGAGGTGCTATTGCTGAGGTCACAATGCTGACGTGCTATTTCTGAGGTCAAAATGCTGCGGTGCTATTCCTGAGGTCACTATGCTGAGGTCACTATGCTTAGGTGCTATTGCTGAGGTCACAATGCTGAGGTGCTATTGCTGAGGTGCTATTCCTGAGGTCACAATGCTGAGGTGCTATTGCTGAGGTGCTATTGCTGAGGTCACAATGCTGAGGTGCTATTGCTGAGGTGCTATTGCTGACGTCACAATACAGACGTACTATTGCTGAGGTCACAATGCTGAGGTGCTATTGCTGAGGTCACAATGCTGTGGTCAAAATGCTGATGTCACAATGCTGAGGTCACAATGCTGAGGTGTTATTGCTGAGCTGTTATTGCTGAGGTATTATTGCTGAGCTGCTATTGCTGAGGTCACAATGCTGAGGTGCTATTGCTGAGTTCACAATGCTGAGGTCACAATGCTGAGGTGCTATTACTGAGGTCACAATGCTGTGGTCACAAAGCTGATATCAAATTGCTGAGGTGCTATTGCTGAGGTCACAATGCTGAGGTGCTATTGCTGAGGTCACAATACTGAGGTGCTATCTGCGGTGCTATTGCTGAGGTCACAATGCTGAGGTGCTATTTCTGAGGTCACAATGCTGTGGTCACAAAGCTGAGATCAAAATGCTGAGGTGCTATTGCTGAGGTCACAATGCTGAGGTGCTACTGCTGAGGTGTTATTGCTTAGGTCACAATGCTCTGGTCACAATGCTCAGGTCACTATGCTGAGGTGCTATTGCTGAGGTCACAATGCTGAGGACACAATGCTGAGGTCACAATGCTGAGGTGCTATTGCTGAGGTGCTATTGCTGAGTTCACAATGCTGAGGTACTATTGCTTAGGTGCTATTGCTGAGGTCACAATGCTGAGGTGCTATTGCTGAGGTCACAATACTGAGGTGCTATCTGATGTGATATTTCTGACTTCACAATGCTGAGGTGCTATTGCTGAGGTGCTGTTGCTTAGGTCACAATGCTGAGGTGCTATTGCTGAGGTCACAATGCTGAGCTCACAATGCTGAGGTGCTACTGCTGAGGTCACAATGCTGAGGTGCTCTTGCTGAGGTGGTATTGCTGAGGTGCTATTGCTGAAATCACAATGCTGATGTGCTATTGCTGAGGTCACAATGTTGAGGTGCTATTGCTGAGGTACTATTGCTGAGGTCACAATGCTGACGTGCTATTGCTGAGGTCACAATGCTGAGGTGCTATTGCTGAGGTCACAATGCTGTGGTCAAAATGCTGATGTCACAATGCTGAAGTCACAATGCTGAGGTGTTATTGCTGAGCTGTTATTGCTGAGATATTATTGCTGAGCTGCTATTGCTGAGGTCACAATTCTGAGGTCACAATGCTGAGGTCACAATGCTGAGCTCACTATGTTGAGGTCACTATGCCGAGGTGCTATTGCTTAGGTCACAATGCTGAGGTCGCAATGCTGAGGTGCTATTGCTGAGGTCACAATGCTGAGGTCACAATGCTGAGGTCACAATGCTGAGGTGCTATTGCTGAGGTGCTGTTGCTGAGGTGTTATTGCTGAGGTGCTATTTCTGACTTCACAATGCTGAGGTGTTATTGCTGAGGTCACAATGCTGAGGTCATGCTGAGGTCACTATACTGAGGTGCTATTGCTGAGGTCACAATGCTGAGGTCGCAATGCTGAGGTGCTATTGTTGAGGTCACAATGCTGAGGTCACAATGCTGAGGTCACAATGCTGAGGTGCTATTTCTGATGTGCTGTTGCTGAGGTGTTATTGCTGAGGTGCAATTGCTGAGGTCACAATGCTGAGGTGCTATTGCGGAGGTCAAAATGATGTGGTCACAATTCTGAGGTCACAATGCTGAGGTGCTATTGCTGAGCTCAGAATGCTGAGGTGCAATTGCAGATGTGCAATTGCTGACGTGCTACTGCTGAGGTCACAATGCTGAGGTGCTATTGCTGAGGTGCTATTGCTGAGGTCACAATGCTAAGGTGCTATTGCTGAGGTGCTATTGCTGAGGTCACAATGCGGAGGTGCTATTACTGAGGTCAAAATGCTGTGGTCACAAAGCTGAGGTCAAAATGCTGAGGTGTTATTGCTGAGCTGTTATTGCTGAGGTATTATTGCTGAGCTGCTATTGCAGAGGTCACAATTCTTAGGTCACAATGCTGAGGTCACAATGCTGAGCTCACTATGCTGAGGTCACTATGCTGAGGTCAAAATGCTGATGTCACAATGCTGAGGTCACAATGCTGCGGTGTTATTGCTGAGCTGTTATTGCTGAGGTATTATTGCTGAGCTGCTATTACTGAGGTCACAATTCTGAGGTTACAATGCTGAGGACACAATGCTGAGCTCACTATGCTGAGGTCACTATGCTTAGGTGCTATTGCTGAGGTCACAATGCTGAGGTGCTATTGCTGAGGGGCTATTGCTGAGGTCACTATGCTGAGATGCTATTGCTGAGCTGCTATTGATGAGGTGTTATTGCTGATGTGCTATTGCTGAGGTCATAATGCTGAGGTGCTATTGCTGAGGTCACAATGCTATGGTCACAATGCTGAGGTCACAATGCTCAGGTGCTATTGCTGAGGTCACAATGCTGAGGTGCTGTTGCTGAGGTCACAATGCTGAGATCACAATGCTGAGGTGTTATTACTGAGGTGCTATTGCTGAGGTACTCTTGCTGAGCTGCTATTGCTGAGGTCACAATGCTGAGGTGCTATTGCTGAGGTCACAATGCTGAGGTGCTATTGCTGAGGTGCTATTGCTGTGGTCACAATGCTGAGGTGCTATTACTGAGGTCACAATGCTGAGGTGCTATTGCTGAGCTGCTATTGCTGAGGTCACAATGCTGAGGTCACAATGCTGAGCTGCTATTGCTGAGGTCACTTTTCTGAGGTACTATTGCTGAGGTCACAATGCTATGCTCACAATGCTGAGGTCACAATGCTGAGGTGCTATTGCAGAGGTCACAATGCTGTGGTGCTATTGCAGATGTGCAGTTGCTGAGGTGCTATTGCAGAGTTCACAATGCTGAGGTGCTATTGCTGAGGTGCTATTGCTGAGGTCACAATGCTATGCTCACAATGCTGAGGTCACAATGCTGAGGTGCTATTGCAGAGGTCACAATGCTGAGGTGCTATTGCAGATGTGCAATTGCTGAGGTGCTATTGCAGAGGTCACAATGCTGAGGTGCTATTGCTGAGGTGCTATTGCTGAGGTCACAATGCTGAGGTGCTATTGGTGAGGTCACAATGCTGAGGTCACAAAGCTGAGGTGCTACTGCTGAGGTCACAATGCTGAGGTGCTCTTGCTGAGGTGCTATTGCTGTGGTGCTATTGCTGAGGTCACAATGCTGAGGTGCTATTGCTGAGGTGCTATTCCTGACGTCACAATGCTGACGTGCTATTGCTGAGGTCACAATGCTGAGGTGCTATTGCTGAGGTCACAATGCTGTGGTCAAAATGCTGATGTCACAATGCTGAGGTCACAATGCTGAGGTGTTATTGCTGAGCTGTTATTGCTGAGGTATTATTGCTGAGCTGCTATTGCTGAGGTCACAATGCTGAGGTGGTATTGCTGAGTTCCCAATGCTGAGGTCACAATGCTGAGGTGCTATTGCTGAGGTCACAATACTGAGGTGCTATCTGAGGTGCTATTGCTGAGGTCACAATGCTGAGGTCACAATGCTGAGGTGCTATTACTGAGGTCACAATGCTGTGGTCACAAAGCTGAGATCAAAATGCTGAGGTGCTATTGCTGAGGTCACAATGCTGAGGTGCTACTGCTGAGGTGTTATTGCTTAGGTCACAATGCTCAGGTCAAAATGCTGAGGTCACTATGCTGAGGTGCTATTGCTGAGGTCACAATGCTGAGGTCACAATGCTGAGGTCACAATGCTGAGGTGCTATTGCTGAGGTGTTATTGCTGAGTTCACAATGCTGAGGTACTATTGCTTAGGTGCTATTGCTGAGGTCAAAATGCTGAGGTGCTATTGCTGAGGTCACAATACTGAGGTGCTATTGCTGAGGTCACAATGCTGAGGTCACTATGCTGAGGTCACTATGCTTAGGTGCTATTGCTGAGGTCACAATGCTGAGGTGCTATTGCTGTGGTGCTATTGCTGAGGTCACAATGCTGAGGTGCTGTTGCTGAGGGGCTATTGCTGAGGTGCTATTGCTGTGGTCACAATGCTGAGATGCTATTGCTGAGCTGCTATTGATGAGGTGTTATTGCTGATGTGCTATTGCTGAGGTCATAATGCTGAGGTGCTATTGCTGAGGTCACAATGCTATGGTAACAATGCTGAGGTCACAATGCTGAGGTGCTATTGCTGAGGTCACAATGCTGAGGTGCTACTGCTGAGGTCACAATGCTGAGATCACAATGCTGAGGTGCTATTACTGAGGTGCTATTGCTGAGGTACTCTTGCTGAGCTGCTATTGCTGAGGTCACAATGCTGAGGTGCTATTGCTGAGGTCACAATGCTGAGGTGCTATTGCTGAGGTGCTATTGCTGTGGTCACAATGCTGAGGTGCTCTTGCTGAGGTGCTATTGCTGTGGTGCTATTGCTGAGGTCACAATGCTGAGGTGCTATTGCTGAGGTGCTATTCCTGACGTCACAATGCTGACGTGCTATTGCTGAGGTCACAATGCTGAGGTGCTATTGCTGAGGTCACAATGCTGAGGTCACAATGCTGAGGTCACAATGCTGAGGTGCTATTGCTGAGGTGTTATTGCTGAGTTCACAATGCTGAGATACTATTGCTTAGGTGCTATTGCTGAGGTCACAATGCTGAGGTGCTATTGCTGAGGTCACAATACTGAGGTGCTATCTGAGGTGCTATTGCTGAGGTCACAATGCTAAGGTCACAATGCTGAGGTGCTATTACTGAGGTCACAATGCTGTGGTCACAAAGCTGAGATCAAAATGCTGAGGTGCTATTGCTGAGGTCACAATGCTGAGGTGCTACTGCTGAGGTGTTATTGCTTAGGTCACAATGCTCAGGTCACAATGCTGAGGTCACTATGCTGAGGTGCTATTGCTGAGGTCACAATGCTGAGGTCACAATGCTGAGGTCACAATGCTGAGGTGCTATTGCTGAGGTCACAATGCTGAGGTACTCTTGCTGAGCTGCTATTGCTGAGGTCACAATGCTGAGGTGCTATTGCTGAGGTCACAATGCTGAGGTGCTATTGCTGAGGTGCTATTGCTGTGGTCACAATGCTGAGGTGCTATTACTGAGGTCACAATGCTGAGGTGCTATTGCTTGAGGTGCTATTGCTGAGGTCACAATGCTGAGGTCACAATGCTGAGCTGCTATTGCTGAGGTCACTTTTCTGAGGTACTATTGCTGAGGTCACAATGCTATGCTCACAATGCTGAGGTCACAATGCTGAGGTGCTATTGCAGAGGTCACAATGCTGAGGTGCTATTGCAGATGTGCAATTGCTGAGGTGCTATTGCAGAGGTCACAATGCTGAGGTGCTATTGCTGAGGTGCTATTGCTGAGGTCAAAATGCTGAGGTGCTATTTCTGAGTTCACAATGCTGAGGTGCTATTGCTGAGGTGCTGTTGCTGAGGTCACAATGCTGAGGTGCTATTGGTGAGGTCACAATGCTGAGGTCACAATGCTGAGGTGCTACTGCTGAGGTCACAATGCTGAGGTGCTCTTGCTGAGGTGCTATTGCTGTGGTGCTATTGCTGAGGTCACAATGCTGAGGTGCTATTGCTGAGGTGCTATTCCTGACGTCACAATGCTGACGTGCTATTGCTGAGGTCACAATGCTGAGGTGCTATTGCTGAGGTCACAATGCTGTGGTCAAAATGCTGATGTCACAATGCTGAGGTCACAATGCTGAGGTGTTATTGCTGAGCTGTTATTGCTGAGGTATTATTGCTGAGCTGCTATTGCTGAGGTCACAATGCTGAGGTGCTATTGCTGAGTTCACAATGCTGTGGTCACAATGCTGAGGTGCTCTTGCTGAGGTGCTATTGCTGTGGTGCTATTGCTGAGGTCACAATGCTGAGGTGCTATTGCTGAGGTGCTATTCCTGACGTCACAATGCTGACGTGCTATTGCTGAGGTCACAATGCTGAGATGCTATTGCTGAGCTGCTATTGATGAGGTGTTATTGCTGATGTGCTATTGCTGAGGTCATAATGCTGAGGTGCTATTGCTGAGGTCACAATGCTATGGTCACAATGCTGAGGTCACAATGCTCAGGTGCTATTGCTGAGGTCACAATGCTGAGGTGCTGTTGCTGAGGTCACAATGCTGAGATCACAATGCTGAGGTGCTATTACTGAGGTGCTATTGCTGAGGTACTCTTGCTGAGCTGCTATTTCTGAGGTCACAATGCTGAGGTGCTATTGCTGAGGTCACAATGCTGAGGTGCTATTGCTGAGGTGCTATTGCTGTGGTCACAATGCTGAGGTGCTATTACTGAGGTCACAATGCTGAGGTGTTATTGCTGAGGTGCTATTGCTGAGGTCAGAATGCTGAGGTCACAATGCTGAGCTGCTATTGCTGAGGTCACTTTTCTGAGGTACTATTGCTGAGGTCACAATGCTATGCTCACAATGCTGAGGTCACAATGCTGAGGTGCTATTGCAGAGGTCACAATACTGAGGTGCTATTGCAGATGTGCAATTGCTGAGGTGCTATTGCAGAGGTCACAATGCTGAGGTGCTATTGCTGAGGTGCTATTGCTGAGGTCACAATGCTGAGGTGCTATTTCTGAGTTCACAATGCTGAGGTGCTATTGCTGAGGTGCTGTTGCTGAGGTCACAATGCTGAGGTGCTATTGGTGAGGTCACAATGCTGAGGTCACAATGCTGAGGTGCTACTGCTGAGGTCACAATGCTGAGGTGCTCTTGCTGAGGTGCTATTGCTGTGGTGCTATTGCTGAGGTCACAATGCTGAGGTGCTATTGCTGAGGTGCTATTCCTGACGTCACAATGCTGACGTGCTATTGCTGAGGTCACAATGCTGAGGTGCTATTGCTGAGGTGCTATTGCTGAGGTCACAATGCTGATGTCACAATGCTGAGGTCACAATGCTGAGGTGTTATTGCTGAGCTGTTATTGCTGAGGTATTATTGCTGAGCTGCTATTGCTGAGGTCACAATGCTGAGGTGCTATTGCTGAGTTCACAATGCTGAGGTCACAATGCTGAGGTGCTATTACTGAGGTCACAATGCTGTGGTCACAAAGCTGAGATCAAATTGCAGAGGTGCTATTGCTGAGGTCACAATGCTGAGGTGCTACTGCTGAGGTGTTATTGCTTAGGTCACAATGCTCAGGTCACAATGCTGAGGTCACTATGCTGAGGTGCTATTGCTGAGGTCACAATGCTGAGGTCACAATGCTGAGGTCACAATGCTGAGGTGCTATTGCTGAGGTGTTATTGCTGAGTTCACAATGCTGAGATACTATTGCTTAGGTGCTATTGCTGAGGTCACAATGCTGAGGTGCTATTGCTGAGGTCACAATACTGAGGTGCTATCTGAGGTGCTATTGCTGAGGTCACAATGCTGAGGTCACAATGCTGAGGTGCTATTACTGAGGTCACAATGCTGTGGTCACAAAGCTGAGATCAAAATGCTGAGGTGCTATTGCTGAGGTCACAATGCTGAGGTGCTACTGCTGAGGTGTTATTGCTTAGGTCACAATGCTCAGGTCACAATGCTGAGGTCACTATGCTGAGGTGCTATTGCTGAGGTCACAATGCTGAGGTCACAATGCTGAGGTCACAATGCTGAGGTGCTATTGCTGAGGTGTTATTGCTGAGTTCACAATGCTGAGGTACTATTGCTTAGGTGCTATTGCTGAGGTCACAATGCTGAGGTGCTATTGCTGAGGTCACAATACTGAGGTGCTATCTGATGTGATATTTCTGACTTCACAATGCTGAGCTGCTATTGCTGAGGTGCTGTTGATGAGGTCACAATGCTGAGGTGCTATTGCTGAGGTCACAATGCTGAGCTCACAATGCTGAGGTGCTACTGCTGAGGTCACAATGCTGAGGTGCTACTGCTGAGGTCACAATGCTGAGGTGCTCTTGCTGAGGTGCTATTGCTGAGGTGCTATTGCTGAAGTCACAATGCTGAGGTGCTATTGCTGAGGTCACAATGTTGAGGTGCTATTGCTGAGGTGCTATTGCTGACGTCACAATGCTGACGTGCTATTGCTGAGGTCACAATGCTGAGGTGCTATTGCTGAGGTCACAATGCTGTGGTCAAAATGCTGATGTCACAATGCTGAAGTCACAATGCTGAGGTGTTATTGCTGAGCTGTTATTGCTGAGGTATTATTGCTGAGCTGCTATTGCTGAGGTCACAATTCTGAGGTCACAATGCTGAGGTCACAATGCTGAGCTCACTATGTTGAGGTCACTATGCCGAGGTGCTATTTCTGACTTCACAATTCTGAGGTGTTATTGCTGAGGTCACAATGCTGAGCTCATGCTGAGGTCACTATGCTGATGTTCTATTGCTGAGGTCACAATGCTGAGGTCGCAATGCTGAGGTGCTATTGTTGAGGTCACAATGCTGAGGTCACAATGCTGAGGTCACAATGCTGAGGTGCTATTTCTGAGGTGCTGTTCCTGAGGTGTTATTGCTGAGGTGCAATTGCTGAGGTCACAATGCTGAGGTGCTATTGCTGAGGTCAAAATGCTGTGGTCACAATTCTGAGGTCACAATGCTGAGGTGCTATTGCTGAGCTCAGAATGCTGAGGTGCAATTGCAGAAGTGCAATTGCTGAGGTGCTACTTCTGAGGTCACAATGCTGAGGTGCTATTGCTGAGGTGCTATTGCTGAGGTCACAACGCTAAGGTGCTATTGCTGATGTGCTATTGCTGAGGTCACAATTCTGAGGTGCTATTACTGAGGTCACAATGCTGTGGTCACAAAGCTGAGGTCAAAATGCTGAGGTGCTATTGCTGAGCTGTTATTGCTGAGGTATTATTGCTGAGCTGCTATTGCTGAGGTCACAATTCTTAGGTCACAATGCTGAGGTCACAATGCTGAGCTCACTATGCTGAGGTCACTATGCTGAGGTCAAAATGCTGATGTCACAATGCTGAAGTCACAATGCTGCTGTATTATTGCTGAGCTGTTATTGCTGAGGTATTATTGCTGAGCTGCTATTACTGAGGTCACAATTCTGAGGTTACAATGCTGAGGTCACAATGCTGAGCTCACTATGCTGAGGTCACTATGCTTAGGTGCTATTGCTGAGGTCAAAATGCTGAGGTCTCAATGCTGAGGTGCTATTGCTGATGTCACAATGCTGAGGTCACAATGCTGAGGTCACAATGCTGAGGTGCTATTGCTGAGGTGGTATTCCTGACGTCAAAATGCTGACGTGCTATTGCTGAGGTCACAATGCTGAGGTGCTATTGCTGAGGTCACAATGCTGTGGTCAAAATGCTGATGTCACAATGCTGAGGTCACAATGCTGAGGTGTTATTGCCTAGCTGTTATTGCTTTGGTATTATTGCTGAGCTGCTATTGCTGAGGTCACAATGCTGAGGTGCTATTGCTGATGTCACAATGCTGTGGTCACAAAGCTGAGATCAAATTGCAGAGGTGCTATTGCTGAGGTCACAATGCTGAGGTGCTACTGCTGAGGTGTTATTGCTGAGTTCACAATGCTGAGATACTATTGCTTAGGTGCTATTGCTGAGGTCACAATGCTGAGGTGCGATTGCTGAGGTCACAATACTGAGGTGCTATCTGAGGTGCTATTGCTGAGGTCACAATGCTGAGGTCACAATGCTGAGGTGCTATTACTGAGGTCACAATGCTGTGGTCACAAAGCTGAGATCAAAATGCTGAGGTGCTATTGCTGAGGTCACAATGCTGAGGTGCTACTGCTGAGGTGTTATTGCTTAGGTCACAATGCTCAGGTCACAATGCTGAGGTCACTATGCTGAGGTGCTATTGCTGAGGTCACAATGCTGAGGTCACAATGCTGTGGTCACAATGCTGAGGTGCTATTGCTGAGGTGTTATTGCTGATTTCACAATGCTGAGGTACTATTGCTTAGGTGCTATTGCTGAGGTCACAATGCTGAGGTACTATTGCTGAGGTCACAATACTGAGGTGCTATTGGTGAGGTCACAATGCTGAGGTCACTATGCTGAGGTCACTATGCTTAGGTGCTATTGCTGAGGTCACAATGCTGAGGTGCTATTGCTGAGGTGCTATTCCTGAGGTCACAATGCTGAGGTGCTATTGCTGAGGTGCTATTGCTGAGGTCACAATGCTGAGGTGCTGTTGCTGAGGGGCTATTGCTGAGGTGCTATTGCTGAGGTCACAATGCTGAGATGCTATTGCTGAGCTGCTATTGATGCGGTGTTATTGCTGAGGTGCTATTGCTGAGGTCATAATGCTGAGGTGCTATTGCTGAGGTCACAATGCTATGGTCACAATGCTGAGGTCACAAAGCTCAGGTGCTATTGCTGAGGTCACAATGCTGAGGTGCTTTTGCTGAAGTCACAATGCTGAGATCACAATTCTGAGGTGCTATTACTGAGGTGCTATTGCTGAGGTACACTTGCTGAGCTGCTATTGCTGAGGTCACAATGCTGAGGTGCTATTGCTGAGGTCACAATGCTGAGGTGCTATTGCTGAGGTGCTATTGCTGTGGTCACAATGCTGAGGTGCTATTACTGAGGTCACAATGCTGAGGTGCTATTGCTGAGCTGCTATTGCTGAGGTCACTTTTCTGAGGTACTATTGCTGAGGTCACAATGCTATGCTCACAATGCTGAGGTCACAATGCTGAGGTGCTATTGCAGAGGTCACAATGCTGAGGTGCTATTGCAGATGTGCAATTGCTGAGGTGCTATTGCAGAGGTCACAATGCTGAGGTGCTATTCCTGAGGTGCTATTGCTGAGGTCACAATGCTGAGGTGCTATTTCTGTGTTCACAATGCTGAGGTGCTATTGCTGAGGTGCTGTTGCTGAGGTCACAATGCTGAGGTGCTATTGGTGAGGTCACAATGCTGAGGTCACAATGCTGAGGTGCTACTGCTGAGGTCACAATGCTGAGGTGCTCTTGCTGAGGTGCTATTGCTGTGGTGCTATTGCTGAGGTCACAATGCTGAGGTGCTATTGCTGAGGTGCTATTCCTGACGTCACAATGCTGACGTGCTATTGCTGAGGTCACAATGCTGAGGTGCTATTGCTGAGGTCACAATGCTGTGGTCAAAATGCTGATGTCACAATGCTGAGGTCACAATGCTGAGGTGTTATTGCTGAGCTGTTATTGCTGAGGTATTATTGCTGAGCTGCTATTGCTGAGGTCACAATGCTGAGGTGCTATTGCTGAGTTCACAATGCTGAGGTCACAATGCTGAGGTGCTATTACTGAGGTCACAATGCTGTGGTCACAAAGCTGAGATCAAATTGCAGATGTGCTATTGCTGAGGTCACAATGCTGAGGTGCTACTGCTGAGGTGTTATTGCTTAGGTCACAATGCTCAGGTCACAATGCTGAGGTCACTATGCTGAGGTGCTATTGCTGAGGTCACAATGCTGAGGTCACAATGCTGAGGTCACAATGCTGAGGTGCTATTGCTGAGGTGTTATTGCTGAGTTCACAATGCTGAGATACTATTGCTTAGGTGCTATTGCTGAGGTCACAATGCTGAGGTGCTATTGCTGAGGTCACAATACTGAGGTGCTATCTGAGGTGCTATTGCTGAGGTCACAATGCTGAGGTCACAATGATGAGGTGCTATTACTGAGGTCACAATGCTGTGGTCACAAAGCTGAGATCAAAATGCTGAGGTGCTATTGCTGAGGTCACAATGCTGAGGTGCTACTGCTGAGGTGTTATTGCTTAGGTAACAATGCTCAGGTCACAATGCTGAGGTCACTATGCTGAGGTGCTATTGCTGAGGTCACAATGCTGAGGTCACAATGCTGAGGTCACAATGCTGAGGTGCTATTGCTGAGGTGTTATTGCTGAGTTCACAATGCTGAGGTACTATTGCTTAGGTGCTATTGCTGAGGTCACAATGCTGAGGTGCTATTGCTGAGGTCACAATACTGAGGTGCTATCTGATGTGATATTTCTGACTTCACAATGCTGAGGTGCTATTGCTGAGGTGCTGTTGCTGAGGTCACAATGCTGAGGTGCTATTGCTGAGGTCACAATGCTGAGCTCACAATGCTGAGGTGCTACTGCTGAGGTCACAATGCTGAGGTGCTACTGCTGAGATCACAATGCTGAGGTGCTCTTGCTGAGGTGCTATTGCTGAGGTGCTATTGCTGAAGTCACAATGCTGAGGTGCTATTGCTGAGGTCACAATGTTGAGGTGCTATTGCTGAGGTGCTATTGCTGACGTCACAATGCTGACGTGCTATTGCTGAGGTCACAATGCTGAGGTGCTATTGCTGAGGTCACAATGCTGTGGTCAAAATGCTGATGTCACAATGCTGAAGTCACAATGCTGAGGTGTTATTGCTGAGCTGTTATTGCTGAGGTATTATTGCTGAGCTGCTATTGCTGAGGTCACAATTCTGAGGTCACAATGCTGAGGTCACAATGCTGAGCTCACTATGTTGAGGTCACTATGCCGAGGTGCTATTGCTGAGGTCACAATGCTGAGGTCGCAATGCTGAGGTGCTATTGCTGAGGTCACAATGCTGAGGTCACAATGCTGAGGTCACAATGCTGAGGTGCTATTGTTGAGGTGCTGTTGCTGAAGTGTTATTGTTGAGGTGCTATTTCTGACTTCACAATGCTGAGATGTTATTGCTGAGGTCACAATGCTGAGCTCATGCTGAGGTCACTATGCTGAGGTTTTATTGCTGAGGTCACAATGCTGAGGTCGCAATGCTGAGGTGCTATTGTTGAGGTCACAATGCTGAGGTCACAATGCTGAGGTCACAATGCTGAGGTGCTATTTCTGAGGTGCTGTTCCTGAGGTGTTATTGCTGAGGTGCAATTGCTGAGGTCACAATGCTGAGGTGCTATTGCTGAGGTCAAAATGCTGTGGTCACAATTCTGAGGTCACAATGCTGAGGTGCTATTGCTGAGCTCAGAATGCTGAGGTGCAATTGCAGATGTGCAATTGCTGAGGTGCTACTGCTGAGGTCACAATGCTGAGGTGCTATTGCTGAGGTGCTATTGCTGAGGTCACAACGCTAAGGTGCTATTGCTGAGGTGCTATTGCTGAGGTCACAATGCTGAGGTCACAAAGCTGAGGTGCTACTGCTGAGGTCACAATGCTGAGGTGCTCTTGCTGAGGTGCTATTGCTGTGGTGCTATTGCTGAGGTCACAATGCTGAGGTGCTATTGCTGAGGTGCTATTCCTGACGTCACAATGCTGACGTGCTATTGCTGAGGTCACAATGCTGAGGTGCTATTGCTGAGGTCACAATGCTGTGGTCAAAATGCTGATGTCACAATGCTGAGGTCACAATGCTGAGGTGTTATTGCTGAGCTGTTATTGCTGAGGTATTATTGCTGAGCTGCTATTGCTGAGGTCACAATGCTGAGGTGGTATTGCTGAGTTCCCAATGCTGAGGTCACAATGCTGAGGTGCTATTGCTGAGGTCACAATACTGAGGTGCTATCTGAGGTGCTATTGCTGAGGTCACAATGCTGAGGTCACAATGCTGAGGTGCTATTACTGAGGTCACAATGCTGTGGTCACAAAGCTGAGATCAAAATGCTGAGGTGCTATTGCTGAGGTCACAATGCTGAGGTGCTACTGCTGAGGTGTTATTGCTTAGGTCACAATGCTCAGGTCAAAATGCTGAGGTCACTATGCTGAGGTGCTATTGCTGAGGTCACAATGCTGAGGTCACAATGCTGAGGTCACAATGCTGAGGTGCTATTGCTGAGGTGTTATTGCTGAGTTCACAATGCTGAGGTACTATTGCTTAGGTGCTATTGCTGAGGTCAAAATGCTGAGGTGCTATTGCTGAGGTCACAATACTGAGGTGCTATTGCTGAGGTCACAATGCTGAGGTCACTATGCTGAGGTCACTATGCTTAGGTGCTATTGCTGAGGTCACAATGCTGAGGTGCTATTGCTGTGGTGCTATTGCTGAGGTCACAATGCTGAGGTGCTGTTGCTGAGGGGCTATTGCTGAGGTGCTATTGCTGTGGTCACAATGCTGAGATGCTATTGCTGAGCTGCTATTGATGAGGTGTTATTGCTGATGTGCTATTGCTGAGGTCATAATGCTGAGGTGCTATTGCTGAGGTCACAATGCTATGGTCACAATGCTGAGGTCACAATGCTGAGGTGCTATTGCTGAGGTCACAATGCTGAGGTGCTACTGCTGAGGTCACAATGCTGAGATCACAATGCTGAGGTGCTATTACTGAGGTGCTATTGCTGAGGTACTCTTGCTGAGCTGCTATTGCTGAGGTCACAATGCTGAGGTGCTATTGCTGAGGTCACAATGCTGAGGTGCTATTGCTGAGGTGCTATTGCTGTGGTCACAATGCTGAGGTGCTCTTGCTGAGGTGCTATTGCTGTGGTGCTATTGCTGAGGTCACAATGCTGAGGTGCTATTGCTGAGGTGCTATTCCTGACGTCACAATGCTGACGTGCTATTGCTGAGGTCACAATGCTGAGGTGCTATTGCTGAGGTCACAATGCTGAGGTCACAATGCTGAGGTCACAATGCTGAGGTGCTATTGCTGAGGTGTTATTGCTGAGTTCACAATGCTGAGATACTATTGCTTAGGTGCTATTGCTGAGGTCACAATGCTGAGGTGCTATTGCTGAGGTCACAATACTGAGGTGCTATCTGAGGTGCTATTGCTGAGGTCACAATGCTAAGGTCACAATGCTGAGGTGCTATTACTGAGGTCACAATGCTGTGGTCACAAAGCTGAGATCAAAATGCTGAGGTGCTATTGCTGAGGTCACAATGCTGAGGTGCTACTGCTGAGGTGTTATTGCTTAGGTCACAATGCTCAGGTCACAATGCTGAGGTCACTATGCTGAGGTGCTATTGCTGAGGTCACAATGCTGAGGTCACAATGCTGAGGTCACAATGCTGAGGTGCTATTGCTGAGGTCACAATGCTGAGGTACTCTTGCTGAGCTGCTATTGCTGAGGTCACAATGCTGAGGTGCTATTGCTGAGGTCACAATGCTGAGGTGCTATTGCTGAGGTGCTATTGCTGTGGTCACAATGCTGAGGTGCTATTACTGAGGTCACAATGCTGAGGTGCTATTGCTTGAGGTGCTATTGCTGAGGTCACAATGCTGAGGTCACAATGCTGAGCTGCTATTGCTGAGGTCACTTTTCTGAGGTACTATTGCTGAGGTCACAATGCTATGCTCACAATGCTGAGGTCACAATGCTGAGGTGCTATTGCAGAGGTCACAATGCTGAGGTGCTATTGCAGATGTGCAATTGCTGAGGTGCTATTGCAGAGGTCACAATGCTGAGGTGCTATTGCTGAGGTGCTATTGCTGAGGTCAAAATGCTGAGGTGCTATTTCTGAGTTCACAATGCTGAGGTGCTATTGCTGAGGTGCTGTTGCTGAGGTCACAATGCTGAGGTGCTATTGGTGAGGTCACAATGCTGAGGTCACAATGCTGAGGTGCTACTGCTGAGGTCACAATGCTGAGGTGCTCTTGCTGAGGTGCTATTGCTGTGGTGCTATTGCTGAGGTCACAATGCTGAGGTGCTATTGCTGAGGTGCTATTCCTGACGTCACAATGCTGACGTGCTATTGCTGAGGTCACAATGCTGAGGTGCTATTGCTGAGCTGTTATTGCTGAGGTATTATTGCTGAGCTGCTATTGCTGAGGTCACAATGCTGAGGTGCTATTGCTGAGTTCACAATGCTGTGGTCACAATGCTGAGGTGCTCTTGCTGAGGTGCTATTGCTGTGGTGCTATTGCTGAGGTCACAATGCTGAGGTGCTATTGCTGAGGTGCTATTCCTGACGTCACAATGCTGACGTGCTATTGCTGAGGTCACAATGCTGAGATGCTATTGCTGAGCTGCTATTGATGAGGTGTTATTGCTGATGTGCTATTGCTGAGGTCATAATGCTGAGGTGCTATTGCTGAGGTCACAATGCTATGGTCACAATGCTGAGGTCACAATGCTCAGGTGCTATTGCTGAGGTCACAATGCTGAGGTGCTGTTGCTGAGGTCACAATGCTGAGATCACAATGCTGAGGTGCTATTACTGAGGTGCTATTGCTGAGGTACTCTTGCTGAGCTGCTATTTCTGAGGTCACAATGCTGAGGTGCTATTGCTGAGGTCACAATGCTGAGGTGCTATTGCTGAGGTGCTATTGCTGTGGTCACAATGCTGAGGTGCTATTACTGAGGTCACAATGCTGAGGTGTTATTGCTGAGGTGCTATTGCTGAGGTCAGAATGCTGAGGTCACAATGCTGAGCTGCTATTGCTGAGGTCACTTTTCTGAGGTACTATTGCTGAGGTCACAATGCTATGCTCACAATGCTGAGGTCACAATGCTGAGGTGCTATTGCAGAGGTCACAATACTGAGGTGCTATTGCAGATGTGCAATTGCTGAGGTGCTATTGCAGAGGTCACAATGCTGAGGTGCTATTGCTGAGGTGCTATTGCTGAGGTCACAATGCTGAGGTGCTATTTCTGAGTTCACAATGCTGAGGTGCTATTGCTGAGGTGCTGTTGCTGAGGTCACAATGCTGAGGTGCTATTGGTGAGGTCACAATGCTGAGGTCACAATGCTGAGGTGCTACTGCTGAGGTCACAATGCTGAGGTGCTCTTGCTGAGGTGCTATTGCTGTGGTGCTATTGCTGAGGTCACAATGCTGAGGTGCTATTGCTGAGGTGCTATTCCTGACGTCACAATGCTGACGTGCTATTGCTGAGGTCACAATGCTGAGGTGCTATTGCTGAGGTGCTATTGCTGAGGTCACAATGCTGATGTCACAATGCTGAGGTCACAATGCTGAGGTGTTATTGCTGAGCTGTTATTGCTGAGGTATTATTGCTGAGCTGCTATTGCTGAGGTCACAATGCTGAGGTGCTATTGCTGAGTTCACAATGCTGAGGTCACAATGCTGAGGTGCTATTACTGAGGTCACAATGCTGTGGTCACAAAGCTGAGATCAAATTGCAGAGGTGCTATTGCTGAGGTCACAATGCTGAGGTGCTACTGCTGAGGTGTTATTGCTTAGGTCACAATGCTCAGGTCACAATGCTGAGGTCACTATGCTGAGGTGCTATTGCTGAGGTCACAATGCTGAGGTCACAATGCTGAGGTCACAATGCTGAGGTGCTATTGCTGAGGTGTTATTGCTGAGTTCACAATGCTGAGATACTATTGCTTAGGTGCTATTGCTGAGGTCACAATGCTGAGGTGCTATTGCTGAGGTCACAATACTGAGGTGCTATCTGAGGTGCTATTGCTGAGGTCACAATGCTGAGGTCACAATGCTGAGGTGCTATTACTGAGGTCACAATGCTGTGGTCACAAAGCTGAGATCAAAATGCTGAGGTGCTATTGCTGAGGTCACAATGCTGAGGTGCTACTGCTGAGGTGTTATTGCTTAGGTCACAATGCTCAGGTCACAATGCTGAGGTCACTATGCTGAGGTGCTATTGCTGAGGTCACAATGCTGAGGTCACAATGCTGAGGTCACAATGCTGAGGTGCTATTGCTGAGGTGTTATTGCTGAGTTCACAATGCTGAGGTACTATTGCTTAGGTGCTATTGCTGAGGTCACAATGCTGAGGTGCTATTGCTGAGGTCACAATACTGAGGTGCTATCTGATGTGATATTTCTGACTTCACAATGCTGAGCTGCTATTGCTGAGGTGCTGTTGCTGAGGTCACAATGCTGAGGTGCTATTGCTGAGGTCACAATGCTGAGCTCACAATGCTGAGGTGCTACTGCTGAGGTCACAATGCTGAGGTGCTACTGCTGAGGTCACAATGCTGAGGTGCTCTTGCTGAGGTGCTATTGCTGAGGTGCTATTGCTGAAGTCACAATGCTGAGGTGCTATTGCTGAGGTCACAATGTTGAGGTGCTATTGCTGAGGTGCTATTGCTGACGTCACAATGCTGACGTGCTATTGCTGAGGTCACAATGCTGAGGTGCTATTGCTGAGGTCACAATGCTGTGGTCAAAATGCTGATGTCACAATGCTGAAGTCACAATGCTGAGGTGTTATTGCTGAGCTGTTATTGCTGAGGTATTATTGCTGAGCTGCTATTGCTGAGGTCACAATTCTGAGGTCACAATGCTGAGGTCACAATGCTGAGCTCACTATGTTGAGGTCACTATGCCGAGGTGCTATTTCTGACTTCACAATTCTGAGGTGTTATTGCTGAGGTCACAATGCTGAGCTCATGCTGAGGTCACTATGCTGAGGTTCTATTGCTGAGGTCACAATGCTGAGGTCGCAATGCTGAGGTGCTATTGTTGAGGTCACAATGCTGAGGTCACAATGCTGAGGTCACAATGCTGAGGTGCTATTTCTGAGGTGCTGTTCCTGAGGTGTTATTGCTGAGGTGCAATTGCTGAGGTCACAATGCTGAGGTGCTATTGCTGAGGTCAAAATGCTGTGGTCACAATTCTGAGGTCACAATGCTGAGGTGCTATTGCTGAGCTCAGAATGCTGAGGTGCAATTGCAGAAGTGCAATTGCTGAGGTGCTACTTCTGAGGTCACAATGCTGAGGTGCTATTGCTGAGGTGCTATTGCTGAGGTCACAACGCTAAGGTGCTATTGCTGATGTGCTATTGCTGAGGTCACAATTCTGAGGTGCTATTACTGAGGTCACAATGCTGTGGTCACAAAGCTGAGGTCAAAATGCTGAGGTGCTATTGCTGAGCTGTTATTGCTGAGGTATTATTGCTGAGCTGCTATTGCTGAGGTCACAATTCTTAGGTCACAATGCTGAGGTCACAATGCTGAGCTCACTATGCTGAGGTCACTATGCTGAGGTCAAAATGCTGATGTCACAATGCTGAAGTCACAATGCTGCTGTATTATTGCTGAGCTGTTATTGCTGAGGTATTATTGCTGAGCTGCTATTACTGAGGTCACAATTCTGAGGTTACAATGCTGAGGTCACAATGCTGAGCTCACTATGCTGAGGTCACTATGCTTAGGTGCTATTGCTGAGGTCAAAATGCTGAGGTCTCAATGCTGAGGTGCTATTGCTGATGTCACAATGCTGAGGTCACAATGCTGAGGTCACAATGCTGAGGTGCTATTGCTGAGGTGGTATTCCTGACGTCAAAATGCTGACGTGCTATTGCTGAGGTCACAATGCTGAGGTGCTATTGCTGAGGTCACAATGCTGTGGTCAAAATGCTGATGTCACAATGCTGAGGTCACAATGCTGAGGTGTTATTGCCTAGCTGTTATTGCTTTGGTATTATTGCTGAGCTGCTATTGCTGAGGTCACAATGCTGAGGTGCTATTGCTGATGTCACAATGCTGTGGTCAAAAAGCTGAGATCAAATTGCAGAGGTGCTATTGCTGAGGTCACAATGCTGAGGTGCTACTGCTGAGGTGTTATTGCTGAGTTCACAATGCTGAGATACTATTGCTTAGGTGCTATTGCTGAGGTCACAATGCTGAGGTGCGATTGCTGAGGTCACAATACTGAGGTGCTATCTGAGGTGCTATTGCTGAGGTCACAATGCTGAGGTCACAATGCTGAGGTGCTATTACTGAGGTCACAATGCTGTGGTCACAAAGCTGAGATCAAAATGCTGAGGTGCTATTGCTGAGGTCACAATGCTGAGGTGCTACTGCTGAGGTGTTATTGCTTAGGTCACAATGCTCAGGTCACAATGCTGAGGTCACTATGCTGAGGTGCTATTGCTGAGGTCACAATGCTGAGGTCACAATGCTGTGGTCACAATGCTGAGGTGCTATTGCTGAGGTGTTATTGCTGATTTCACAATGCTGAGGTACTATTGCTTAGGTGCTATTGCTGAGGTCACAATGCTGAGGTACTATTGCTGAGGTCACAATACTGAGGTGCTATTGGTGAGGTCACAATGCTGAGGTCACTATGCTGAGGTCACTATGCTTAGGTGCTATTGCTGAGGTCACAATGCTGAGGTGCTATTGCTGAGGTGCTATTCCTGAGGTCACAATGCTGAGGTGCTATTGCTGAGGTGCTATTGCTGAGGTCACAATGCTGAGGTGCTGTTGCTGAGGGGCTATTGCTGAGGTGCTATTGCTGAGGTCACAATGCTGAGATGCTATTGCTGAGCTGCTATTGATGCGGTGTTATTGCTGAGGTGCTATTGCTGAGGTCATAATGCTGAGGTGCTATTGCTGAGGTCACAATGCTATGGTCACAATGCTGAGGTCACAAAGCTCAGGTGCTATTGCTGAGGTCACAATGCTGAGGTGCTTTTGCTGAAGTCACAATGCTGAGATCACAATTCTGAGGTGCTATTACTGAGGTGCTATTGCTGAGGTACACTTGCTGAGCTGCTATTGCTGAGGTCACAATGCTGAGGTGCTATTGCTGAGGTCACAATGCTGAGGTGCTATTGCTGAGGTGCTATTGCTGTGGTCACAATGCTGAGGTGCTATTACTGAGGTCACAATGCTGAGGTGCTATTGCTGAGCTGCTATTGCTGAGGTCACTTTTCTGAGGTACTATTGCTGAGGTCACAATGCTATGCTCACAATGCTGAGGTCACAATGCTGAGGTGCTATTGCAGAGGTCACAATGCTGAGGTGCTATTGCAGATGTGCAATTGCTGAGGTGCTATTGCAGAGGTCACAATGCTGAGGTGCTATTCCTGAGGTGCTATTGCTGAGGTCACAATGCTGAGGTGCTATTTCTGTGTTCACAATGCTGAGGTGCTATTGCTGAGGTGCTGTTGCTGAGGTCACAATGCTGAGGTGCTATTGGTGAGGTCACAATGCTGAGGTCACAATGCTGAGGTGCTACTGCTGAGGTCACAATGCTGAGGTGCTCTTGCTGAGGTGCTATTGCTGTGGTGCTATTGCTGAGGTCACAATGCTGAGGTGCTATTGCTGAGGTGCTATTCCTGACGTCACAATGCTGACGTGCTATTGCTGAGGTCACAATGCTGAGGTGCTATTGCTGAGGTCACAATGCTGTGGTCAAAATGCTGATGTCACAATGCTGAGGTCACAATGCTGAGGTGTTATTGCTGAGCTGTTATTGCTGAGGTATTATTGCTGAGCTGCTATTGCTGAGGTCACAATGCTGAGGTGCTATTGCTGAGTTCACAATGCTGAGGTCACAATGCTGAGGTGCTATTACTGAGGTCACAATGCTGTGGTCACAAAGCTGAGATCAAATTGCAGATGTGCTATTGCTGAGGTCACAATGCTGAGGTGCTACTGCTGAGGTGTTATTGCTTAGGTCACAATGCTCAGGTCACAATGCTGAGGTCACTATGCTGAGGTGCTATTGCTGAGGTCACAATGCTGAGGTCACAATGCTGAGGTCACAATGCTGAGGTGCTATTGCTGAGGTGTTATTGCTGAGTTCACAATGCTGAGATACTATTGCTTAGGTGCTATTGCTGAGGTCACAATGCTGAGGTGCTATTGCTGAGGTCACAATACTGAGGTGCTATCTGAGGTGCTATTGCTGAGGTCACAATGCTGAGGTCACAATGATGAGGTGCTATTACTGAGGTCACAATGCTGTGGTCACAAAGCTGAGATCAAAATGCTGAGGTGCTATTGCTGAGGTCACAATGCTGAGGTGCTACTGCTGAGGTGTTATTGCTTAGGTAACAATGCTCAGGTCACAATGCTGAGGTCACTATTCTGAGGTGCTATTGCTGAGGTCACAATGCTGAGGTCACAATGCTGAGGTCACAATGCTGAGGTGCTATTGCTGAGGTGTTATTGCTGAGTTCACAATGCTGAGGTACTATTGCTTAGGTGCTATTGCTGAGGTCACAATGCTGAGGTGCTATTGCTGAGGTCACAATACTGAGGTGCTATCTGATGTGATATTTCTGACTTCACAATGCTGAGGTGCTATTGCTGAGGTGCTGTTGCTGAGGTCACAATGCTGAGGTGCTATTGCTGAGGTCACAATGCTGAGCTCACAATGCTGAGGTGCTACTGCTGAGGTCACAATGCTGAGGTGCTACTGCTGAGATCACAATGCTGAGGTGCTCTTGCTGAGGTGCTATTGCTGAGGTGCTATTGCTGAAGTCACAATGCTGAGGTGCTATTGCTGAGGTCACAATGTTGAGGTGCTATTGCTGAGGTGCTATTGCTGACGTCACAATGCTGACGTGCTATTGCTGAGGTCACAATGCTGAGGTGCTATTGCTGAGGTCACAATGCTGTGGTCAAAATGCTGATGTCACAATGCTGAAGTCACAATGCTGAGGTGTTATTGCTGAGCTGTTATTGCTGAGGTATTATTGCTGAGCTGCTATTGCTGAGGTCACAATTCTGAGGTCACAATGCTGAGGTCACAATGCTGAGCTCACTATGTTGAGGTCACTATGCCGAGGTGCTATTGCTGAGGTCACAATGCTGAGGTCGCAATGCTGAGGTGCTATTGCTGAGGTCACAATGCTGAGGTCACAATGCTGAGGTCACAATGCTGAGGTGCTATTGTTGAGGTGCTGTTGCTGAAGTGTTATTGTTGAGGTGCTATTTCTGACTTCACAATGCTGAGATGTTATTGCTGAGGTCACAATGCTGAGCTCATGCTGAGGTCACTATGCTGAGGTTTTATTGCTGAGGTCACAATGCTGAGGTCGCAATGCTGAGGTGCTATTGTTGAGGTCACAATGCTGAGGTCACAATGCTGAGGTCACAATGCTGAGGTGCTATTTCTGAGGTGCTGTTCCTGAGGTGTTATTGCTGAGGTGCAATTGCTGAGGTCACAATGCTGAGGTGCTATTGCTGAGGTCAAAATGCTGTGGTCACAATTCTGAGGTCACAATGCTGAGGTGCTATTGCTGAGCTCAGAATGCTGAGGTGCAATTGCAGATGTGCAATTGCTGAGGTGCTACTGCTGAGGTCACAATGCTGAGGTGCTATTGCTGAGGTGCTATTGCTGAGGTCACAACGCTAAGGTGCTATTGCTGAGGTGCTATTGCTGAGGTCACAATGCTGAGGTGCTATTACTGAGGTCACAATGCTGTGGTCACAAAGCTGAGGTCAAAATGCTGAGGGGCTATTGCTGAGCTGTTATTGCTGAGGTATTATTGCTGAGCTGCTATTGCTGAGGTCACAATTCTTAGGTCACAATGCTGAGGTCACAATGCTGAGCTCACTATGCTGAGGTCACTATGCTTAGGTGCTATTGCTGAGGTCAAAATGCTGAGGTCGCAATGCTGAGGTGCTATTGCTGATGTCACAATGCTGAGGTCACAATGCTGAGGTCACAGTGCTGAGGTGCTATTGCTGAGGTGCTGTTGCTGAGGTGTTATTGCTGAGGTGCTATTGCTGAGGTCACAATGCTGAGGTGCTATTGCTGAGGTCACAATGCTGAGATGGTATTGCTGAGTTGCTATTGCTGAGGTCACAGAGCTGAGGTGCTATTGCTGAGGTCACAATGCTGAGGTGCTATTGCTGAGGTGCTATTGCTGAGGTCACAATGCTGAGGTGCAATTGCAGATGTGCAATTGCTGAGGTGCTATTGCTGAGGTCACAATGCTGAGGTGCTATTGCTGAGGTGCTATTGCTGAGGTCACAACGCTAAGGTGCTATTGCTGAGGTTCTATTGCTGAGGTCACAATGCTGAGGTGCTATTAATGAGGTCACAATGCTGTGGTCACAAAGCTGTGGTCAAAATGCTGAGGTGCTATTGCTGAGGTCACAATGCTGAGGTGCTATTGCTGAGGTGTTATTGCTGAGGTCACAATGCTCAGGTCACAATGCTGAGGTCACTATGCTGAGGAGCTATTGCTGAGGTCACAATGCTGAGGTCACAATGCTGAGGTCACAATGCTGAGGTGCTATTGCTGAGGTGCTGTTGCTGAGGTGTTATTGGTCAGGTGCTATTGCTGAGGTCACAATGCTGAGGTGCTATTGCTGAGGTCACAATGCTGAGGTCACTATGCTGAAATCACTATGCTGAGGTGCTCTTGCTGAGGTCACAATGCTTTGGTCACAATGCTGAGGTCACAATGCTGAGCTGCTATTGCTGAGGTCACAATGCTGAGGTGCTATTGCTGAGGTGCTATTGCTGAGGTCACAACGCTAAGGTGCTATTCCTGAGGTGCTATTGCTGAGGTCACAATGCTGAGGTGCTATTACTGAGGTCACAATGCTGTGGTCACAAAGCTGAGGTCAAAATGCTGAGGTGCTATTGCTGAGGTCACAATGCTGAGGTGCTATTGCTGAGGTGTTATTGCTGAGGTCACAATGCTCAGGTCAAAATGCTGAGGTCAAAATGCTGAGGTCACAATGCTTAGGTCAAAATGCTGAGCTGCTATTGCTCAGGTCACAATGCTGAGGTCACAATGCTAAGGTCACAATGCTGAGGTGCTATTGCTGAGGTGCTATTGCTGAGTTCACAATGCTGAGGTGCTATAGCTTAGGTGCTATTGCTGAGGTCACAATGCTGAGGTGCTATTGCTGAGGTCACAATACTGAGGTGCTATTGCTGAGGTGCTATTTCTGACTTCACAATGCTGAGGTGCTATTGCTGAGGTGCTGTTGCTGAGGTGACAATGCTAAGGTGCTATTGCTGAGGTCACAATGCTGAGGTGCTACTGCTGAGGTCACAATGCTGAGGTGCTCTTGCTGAGGTGCTATTGCTGTGGTGCTATTGCTGAAGTCACAATGCTGAGGTGCTATTGCTGAGGTCACTATGCTGAGGTCACTATGCTGAGGTGCTATTGCTGAGGTCACAATGATGAGGTCACAATGCTGAGGTCACAATGCTTATGTCAAAATGCTGAGCTGCTATTGCTTAGGTCACAATGCTGAGGTCACAAAGCTGAGGTGCTATTGCTGAGGTCACAATGCTGAGGTCACACTGCTGAGGTCACAATGCTGAGGTGCTATTGCTGATGTTCTTTTCCTGCAGTGCTATTCCTGAGGTCACAATGCTGAGGTCATAATGCTGAGGTGCTATTGCTGAGGTCACAATGCTGAGGTGCTATTGCTGAGGTCACAATGCTGCGGTCACAATGCTGAGGTCACACTGCTGAGGTGGTATTGCTGAGGTCACAATGCTGAGGTCACAATGCTGAGGTCACAATGCTGAGGTGGTATTACTGAGGTGCTATTGCTGAGGTCACAATGCTGAGGTGCTATTACTGAGGTCACAATTCTGAGGTCACAATGCTGAGGTCACAATGCTGAGCTAACTATGCTGAGGTCACTATGCTGAGGTGCTATTGCTGAGGTCACAATGCTGAGGTCGCAATGCTGAGGTGCTATTGCTGAGGTCACAATGCTGAGGTCACAATGCTGAGGTCACAATGCTGAGGTGCTATTGCTGAGGTGCTGTTGCTGAGGTGTTATTGCTGAGATGCTATTGCTGAGGTCACTATGCTGAGGTGCTATTGCTTAAGTCACCATGCTGTGGTCACAATGCTCAGGTCACAATGCTGAGGTGCTATTGCTGAGGTCAGAATGCTGAGGTGCAATTGCAGATGTGCAATTCCTGAGGTGCTATTGCTGAGGTCACAATGCTGAGGTGCTATTGCTGAGGTGCTATTCCTGAGGTCAAAATGCTGAGGTGCTATTGCTGAGGGGCTATTGCTGAGGTGCTATTGCTGAGGTCACAATGCTGAGATGCTATTGCTGAGCTGCTATTGCTGAAGTGTTATTGCTGAGGTGGTATTGCTGAGGTCACAATGGTGAGGTCACAATGCTGAGGTCACAATGCTGAGGTGGTATTACTGAGGTGCTATTGCTGAGGTCACAATGCTGAGGTGCTATTACTGAGGTCACAATTCTGAGGTCACAATGCTGAGGTCACAATGCTGAGCTAACTATGCTGAGGTCACTATGCTGAGGTGCTATTGCTGAGGTCACAATGCTGAGGTCGCAATGCTGAGGTGCTATTGCTGAGGTCACAATGCTGAGGTCACAATGCTGAGGTCACAATGCTGAGGTGCTATTGCTGAGGTGCTGTTGCTGAGGTGTTATTGCTGAGATGCTATTGCTGAGGTCACTATGCTGAGGTGCTATTGCTTAAGTCACAATGCTGTGGTCACAATGCTCAGGTCACAATGCTGAGGTGCTATTGCTGAGGTCAGAATGCTGAGGTGCAATTGCAGATGTGCAATTCCTGAGGTGCTATTGCTGAGGTCACAATGCTGAGGTGCTATTGCTGAGGTGCTATTCCTGAGGTCAAAATGCTGAGGTGCTATTGCTGAGGGGCTATTGCTGAGGTGCTATTGCTGAGGTCACAATGCTGAGATGCTATTGCTGAGCTGCTATTGCTGAAGTGTTATTGCTGAGGTGGTATTGCTGAGGTCACAATGCTGAGGTGCTATTACTGAGGTCACAATACTGAGGTCACTATGCTGAGGTCACTATACTGAGGTGCTATTGCTGAGGTCACAATGCTGTGGTCACAATGCTGAGGTCACAATGCTGAGGTGCTATTGCTGAGGTAAGAATGCTGATGTGCTATTGCTGAGGTGCTATTGCTGACGTCAAAATGCTGAGGTGCTCTTGCTGAGGTGCTATTGCTGAGGTCACAATGCTGAGGTGCTATTGCTGAGGTGCTATTGCTGAGGTGCTATTGCTGAGGTCACAATGCTGAGATGCTATTGCTGAGCTGCTATTGATGAGGTGTTATTGCTGAGGTGCTATTGCTGAGGTCATAATGCTGAGGTGCTATTGCTGAGGTCACAATGCTATGGTCACAATGCTGAGGTCACAATGCTGAGGTGCTATTGCTGAGGTCACAATGTAGAGGTGCTGTTGCTGAGGTCACAATGCTGAGATCACAATGCTGAGGTGCTATTACTGAGGTGCTATTGCTGAGGTACTCTTGCTGAGCTGCTATTGCTGAGGTGCTATTGCTGAGGTGCTATTGCTGAGGTGCTATTGCTGTGGTCACAATGCTGAGGTGCTATTGCTGAGGTGCTATTGCTGAGGTCACAATGCTGAGGTGCTATTGCTGAGGTGCTATTGCTGTTTTCACAATGCTGAAGTGCTATTCCTGAGGTCACAATGCTGAGGTGCTATTGCTGAGGTGCTATTGCTGAGGTCACAATGCTGAGGTCACAATGCTGAGCTGCTATTGCTGAGGTCACTATGCTGAGGTCACTTTTCTGAGGTACTAATGCTGAGGTCACAATGCTATGCTCACAATGCTGAGGTCACAATGCTGAGGTGCTATTGCTGAGGTCACAATGCTGAGGTGCTATTGCAGATGTGCTATAGCTGACGTCACAATGCTGAGGTGCTATTATGAGGTCACAATGCTGTGGTCACAATGCTGAGGTCAAAATTCTGAGGTGCTATTGCTAAGGTCACAATGCTGAGGTGCTATTGCTGAGGTGTTATTACTGAGGTCACAATGCTGAGGTCACTATGCTGAGGTCACTATGCTGAGGTGCTATTGCTGAGGTCACAATGATGAGGTCACAATGCTGAAGTCACAATGCTTAGGTCAAAATGCTGAGGTGTTATTGCTGAGGTGTTATTGCTGAGGTCACAATACTGAGGTGCTATTGCTGAGGTCACAATGCTGAGGTCACAATGCTGAGGTCTCAATGCTGAGGTGCTATTGCTGAGGTTCTTTTCCTGAGGTACTATTCCTGAGGTCACAATGCTGAGGTGCTATTGCTGTGGTGCTATTGCTGTGGTGCTATTGCTGAGGTCACAATGCTGAGGTCACAATGCTGAGGTGTTATTCCTGAGCTGCTATTGCTGTGGTGTTACTGCTGAGGTGCTATTGCTGAGGTCACAATGCTGAGGTGCTATTGCTGAGGTCAAAATGCTGAGGTCACACTGCTGAGGTGGTATTGCTGAGGTGACAATGCTGAGGTCACACTGCTGAGGTCACAATGCTGAGGTGCTATTACTGAGGTGCAATTGCTGAGGTGCTATTGCTGAGGTGCTATTGCTGAGGTCACAATGCTGAGGAGTTATTCCTGATGTCACAATGTGAGGTCACAATGCTGAGGTCACAATGCTGAGGTCACAATGCTGAGGTGCTTTTGCTGAGGTGCTATTGCTGAGGTGCTATTGCTGTGTTCACAATGCTGAGGTGCTATTCCTGAGGTCACAATGCTGTGGTCACAATGCTGAGGTCAAAATGCTGAGGTGGTATTGCTGAGGTCACAATGCTGAGTTGCTATTGCTGAGGTGTTATTCCTGAGGTCACAATGCTGAGGTCACAATGCTGAGGTCACAATGCTGAGGTGTTATTCCTGAGGTCACAATGCTGAGGTCACAATGCTGAGGTCACAATGCTGAGGTGCTATTGCTGAGGTCACAATGATGAGGTCACAATGCTGAGGTCACAATGCTGAGGTGTTATTGCTGAGCTGCTATTGCTGAGGTGTTACTGCTGAGGTGCTATTGCTGAGGTCACAATGCTGAGGTGCTATTGCTCAGGTCACAATGCTGAGGTCACACTCCTGAGGTGATATTGCTGAGGTCACAATGCTGAGGTCACACTGCTGATGTCACAATGCTGAGGTGCTATTACTGACGTGCTATTGCTGAGGTGCTATTGCTGAGCTGCTATTGCTGAGGTCACAATGCTGAGGAGTTATTCCTGATGTCACAATATGAGGTCACAATGCTGAGGTGTTATTGCTAAGCTGCTATTGCTGAGGTGTTATTGCTGTGGTGCTATTGCTGAGGTCACAATGCTGAGGTGCTATTGCTGAGGTCACAATGCTGAGGTCACTATGCTGAGGTCACTATGCTGAGGTGCTATTGCTGAGGTGCAATTGCTGAGGTGCTATTGCTGAGGTCACAATGCTGAGGTGCTATTGCTGAGGTCACAATGCTGAGGTCACTATGCTGAGGTCACAATGCTGAGGTCACAATGCTGAGGTGCTATTACTGACGTGCTATTGCTGAGGTCACAATGCTGTTGTCACAATGCTGAGGTCACAATGCTGAGGTGCTATTCCTGAGGTCACAATGCTGAGGTGCTATTGCTGAGGTGCTATTGCTGAGGTCACAATTCTGAGGTCACAATGCTGAGGTCACTATGCTGAGGTGCTATTGCTGCTCTCACAATGCTGAGGTCACAATGCTGAGGTCACAATGCTGAGGTGCTTTTGCTGAGGTGCTATTGCTGAGGTGCTATTGCTGTGGTCACAATGCTGAGTTGCTATTGCTGAGGTCACAATGCTGAGGTGCTATTTCTGACATCACAATGCTGAGGTGCTATTGCTGAGGTGCTATTGCTGAGGTTCTATTACTGAGGTCACAATCCTGAGGTGCTATTGCTGAGGTGCTATTGCTGAGGTCACAATGCTGAGGTCACAATGCTGAGCTGCTATTGCTGAGGTCACTTTTCTGAGGTGCTATTGCTCAAGTCACAATGCTGAGGTGCTATTTCTGACGTCACAATGCTGAGGTGCTATTGCTGAGGTGCTATTGCTGAGGTTCTATTACTGAGGTCTCAATCCTGAGGTGCTATTGCTGAGGTGCTATTGCTGAGGTCACAATGCTGAGATGCTATTGCTGAGTTGCTATTGCTGAGGTCACAGAGCTGAGGTGCTATTGCTGAGGTCACAATGCTGAGGTGCTATTGCTGAGGTGCTATTGCTGACGTGCTATTGTTGAGGTGCTATTGCTGAGGTCACAATGCTGAGGTGCTATTGCTGTGGTGCTATTGCTGACGTGCTATTGCTGAGGTGCTATTACTGTGGTCACAATGCTGAGTTGCTATTGCTGAGGTCACAATGCTGAGGTGCTATTTCTGATGTCACAATGCTGAGATGCTATTGCTGAGGTGCTATTGCTGAGGTTCTATTACTGAGGTCACAATCCTGAGGTGCTATTGCTGAGGTGCTATTGCTGAGGTCACAATGCTGAGGTCACTATGCTGAGGTCACTATGCTGAGGTGCTATTGCTTAGGTCACAATGCTGTGGTCACAATGCTCAGGTCACAATGCTGACGTGCTATTGCTGAGGTCAGAATGCTGAGGTGCAATTGCAGATGTGCAATTGCTGAGGTGCTATTGCTGAGGTCACAATGCTGAGGTGCTATTGCTGAGGTGCTATTCCTGAGGTCAAAATGCTGAGGTGCTATTGCTGAGGTCACAATGCTGTGGTCACAATGCTGAGGTCACAATGCTGAGGTGCTATTGCTGAGGTAAGAATGCTGATGTGCTATTGCTGAGGTGCTATTGCTGACGTCAAAATGCTGAGGTGCTCTTGCTGAGGTGCTATTGGTGAGGTCACAATGCTGAGGTGCTATTGCTGAGGGGCTATTGCTGAGGTGCTATTGCTGAGGTCACAATGCTGAGATGCTATTGCTGAGCTGCTATTGATGAGGTGTTATTGCTGAGGTGCTATTGCTGAGGTCATAATGCTGAGGTGCTATTGCTGAGGTCACAATGCTATGGTCACAATACTGAGGTCACAATGCTGAGGTGCTATTGCTGAGGTCACAATGCTGAGGTGCTGTTGCTGAGGTCACAATGCTGAGATCACAATGCTGAGGTGCTATTACTGAGGTGCTATTGCTGAGGTACTCTTGCTGAGCTGCTATTGCTGAGGTCACAATGCTGAGGTGCTATTGCTGAGGTGCTATTCCTGAGGTCACAATGCTGAGGTGCTATTGCTGAGGTGCTATTGCTGAGGTCACAATGCTGAGGTGCTATTGCTGAGGTGCTATTGCTGTTGTCACAATGCTGAAGTGCTATTCCTGAGGTCACAATGCTGAGGTGCTATTGCTGAGGTGCTATTGCTGAGGTCACAATGCTGAGGTCACAATGCTGAGCTGCTATTGCTGAGGTCACTATGCTGAGGTCACTTTTCTGAGGTACTAATGCTGAGGTCACAATGCTATGCTCACAATGCTGAGGTCACAATGCTGAGGTGCTATTGCTGAGGTCACAATGCTGAGGTGCTATTGCAGATGTGCTATAGCTGACGTCACAATGCTGAGGTGCTATTATGAGGTCACAATGCTGTGGTCACAATGCTGAGGTCAAAATTCTGAGGTGCTATTGCTAAGGTCACAATGCTGAGGTGCTATTGCTGAGGTGTTATTACTGAGGTCACAATGCTGAGGTCACTATGCTGAGGTCACTATGCTGAGGTGCTATTGCTGAGGTCACAATGATGAGGTCACAATGCTGAAGTCACAATGCTTAGGTCAAAATGCTGAGGTGTTATTGCTGAGGTGTTATTGCTGAGGTCACAATACTGAGGTGCTATTGCTGAGGTCACAATGCTGAGGTCACAATGCTGAGGTCTCAATGCTGAGGTGTATTGCTGAGGTTCTTTTCCTGAGGTACTATTCCTGAGGTCACAATGCTGAGGTGCTATTGCTGTGGTGCTATTGCTGTGGTGCTATTGCTGAGGTCACAATGCTGAGGTCACAATGCTGAGGTGTTATTCCTGAGCTGCTATTGCTGTGGTGTTACTGCTGAGGTGCTATTGCTGAGGTCACAATGCTGAGGTGCTATTGCTGAGGTCAAAATGCTGAGGTCACACTGCTGAGGTGGTATTGCTGAGGTGACAATGCTGAGGTCACACTGCTGAGGTCACAATGCTGAGGTGCTATTGCTGAGGTGCTATTGCTGACGTGCTATTGCTGAGGTGCTATTACTGTGGTCACAATGCTGAGTTGCTATTGCTGAGGTCACAATGCTGAGGTGCTATTTCTGACGTCACAATGCTGAGGTGCTATTGCTGAGGTGCTATTGCTGAGGTTCTATTACTGAGGTCACAATCCTGAGGTGCTATTGCTGAGGTGCTATTGCTGAGGTGCTATTGCTGAGGTCGCAATGCTGAGATGCTATTGCTGAGTTGCTATTGCTGAGGTCACAGAGCTGAGGTGCTATTGCTGAGGTCACAATGCTGAGGTGCTATTGCTGAGGTGCTATTGCTGAGGTCACAATGCTGAGGTGCTATTGCTGAGGTGCTATTGCTGACGTGCTATTGCTGAGGTGCTATTGCTGAGGTCACAATGCTGAGGTGCTATTGCTGAGGTGCTATTGCTGAGGTCACAATGCTGTGGTCACAATGCTGAGGTCACAATGCTGATGTGCTGTTGCTGAGGTCACAATGCTGAAGTGCTATTGCTGAGGTGCTATTGCTGAGGTCACAATGCTGAGGTGCTATTGCTGAGGTGCTATTGCTGAGGTGCTATTGCTGAGGTGCTATTGCTGAGGTCACAATGCTGAGGTGCTATTGCTGAGGTGCTATTGCTGAGGTCACAATGCTGTGGTCACAATGCTGAGGTCACAATGCTGATGTGCTGTTGCTGAGGTCACAATGCTGAAGTGCTATTGCTGAGGTGCTATTGATGAGGTCACAATGCTGAGGTGCTGTTGCTCAGGTGCTATTGCTGACGTGCTATTGCTGAGGTGCTATTGCTGAGGTCACAGTGCTGTGGTCACAATGCTGAGGTCACAATGCTATGCTCACAATGCTGAGGTCACAATGCTGAGGTGCTATTGCAGAGGTCACAATGCTGAGGTGCTATTGCAGATGTGCAATTGCTGAGGTGCTATTGCAGAGGTCACAATGCTGAGGTGCTATTGCTGAGGTGCTATTGCTGAGGTCACAATGCTGAGGTGCTATTTCTGAGTTCACAATGCTGAGGTGCTATTGCTGAGGTGCTGTTGCTGAGGTCACAATGCTGAGGTGCTATTGGTGAGGTCACAATGCTGAGGTCACAATGCTGAGGTGCTACTGCTGAGGTCACAATGCTGAGGTGCTCTTGCTGAGGTGCTATTGCTGTGGTGCTATTGCTGAGGTCACAATGCTGAGGTGCTATTGCTGAGGTGCTATTCCTGACGTCACAATGCTGACGTGCTATTGCTGAGGTCACAATGCTGAGGTGCTATTGCTGAGGTCACAATGCTGTGGTCAAAATGCTGATGTCACAATGCTGAGGTCACAATGCTGAGGTGTTATTGCTGAGCTGTTATTGCTGAGGTATTATTGCTGAGCTGCTATTGCTGAGGTCACAATGCTGAGGTGCTATTACTGAGTTCACAATGCTGTGGTCACAAAGCTGAGATCAAATTGCAGATGTGCTATTGCTGAGGTCACAATGCTGAGGTGCTACTGCTGAGGTGTTATTGCTTAGGTCACAATGCTCAGGTCACAATGCTGAGGTCACTATGCTGAGGTGCTATTGCTGAGGTCACAATGCTGAGGTCACAATGCTGAGGTCACAATGCTGAGGTGCTATTGCTGAGGTGTTATTGCTGAGTTCACAATGCTGAGATACTATTGCTTAGGTGCTATTGCTGAGGTCACAATGCTGAGGTGCTATTGCTGAGGTCACAATACTGAGGTGCTATCTGAGGTGCTATTGCTGAGGTCACAATGCTGAGGTCACAATGCTGAGGTGCTATTACTGAGTTCACAATGCTGTGGTCACAAAGCTGAGATCAATATGCTGAGGTGCTATTGCTGAGGTCACAATGCTGAGGTGCTACTGCTGAGGTGTTATTGCTTAGGTCACAATGCTCAGGTCTCAATGCTGAGGTCACTATTCTGAGGTGCTATTGCTGAGGTCACAATGCTGAGGTGCTATTGCTGAGGTCACAATGCTGAGGTGCTATTGCTGAGGTGTTATTGCTGAGTTCACAATGCTGAGGTACTATTGCTTAGGTGCTATTGCTGAGGTCACAATGCTGAGGTGCTATTGCTGAGGTCACAATACTGAGGTGCTATCTGATGTGATATTTCTGACTTCACAATGCTGAGGTGCTATTTCTGAGGTGCTGTTGCTGAGGTCACAATGCTGAGGTGCTATTGCTGAGGTCACAATGCTGAGCTCACAATGCTGAGGTGCTACTGCTGAGGTCACAATGCTGAGGTGCTACTGCTGAGATCACAATGCTGAGGTGCTCTTGCTGAGGTGCTATTGCTGAGGTGCTATTGCTGAAGTCACAATGCTGAGGTGCTATTGCTGAGGTCACAATGTTGAGGTGCTATTGCTGAGGTGCTATTGCTGACGTCACAATGCTGACGTGCTATTGCTGAGGTCACAATGCTGAGGTGCTATTGCTGAGGTCACAATGCTGTGGTCAAAATGCTGATGTCACAATGCTGAAGTCACAATGCTGAGGTGTTATTGCTGAGCTGTTATTGCTGAGGTATTATTGCTGAGCTGCTATTGCTGAGGTCACAATTCTGAGGTCACAATGCTGAGGTCACAATGCTGAGCTCACTATGTTGAGGTCACTATGCCGAGGTGCTATTGCTGAGGTCACAATGCTGAGGTCGCAATGCTGAGGTGCTATTGCTGAGGTCACAATGCTGAGGTCACAATGCTGATGTCACAATGCTGAGGTGCTATTGCTGAGGTGCTGTTGCTGAAGTGTTATTGCTGAGGTGCTATTTCTGACTTCACAATGCTGAGGTGTTATTGCTGAGGTCACAATGCTGAGCTCATGCTGAGGTCACTATGCTGAGGTTTTATTGCTGAGGTCACAATGCTGAGGTCGCAATGCTGAGGTGCTATTGTTGAGGTCACAATGCTGAGGTCACAATGCTGAGGTCACAATGCTGAGGTGCTATTTCTGAGGTGCTGTTCCTGAGGTGTTATTGCTGAGGTGCAATTGCTGAGGTCACAATGCTGAGGTGCTATTGCTGAGCTCAGAATGCTGAGGTGCAATTGCAGATGTGCAATTGCTGAGGTGCTACTGCTGAGGTCACAATGCTGAGGTGGTATTCCTGAGGTGCTATTGCTGAGGTCACAACGCTAAGGTGCTATTGCTGAGGTGCTATTGCTGAGGTCACAATGCTGAGGTGCTATTACTGAGGTCACAATGCTGTGGTCACAAAGCTGAGGTCAAAATGCTGAGGGGCTATTGCTGAGCTGTTATTGCTGAGGTATTATTGCTGAGCTGCTATTGCTGAGGTCACAATTCTTAGGTCACAATGCTGAGGTCACAATGCTGAGCTCACTATGCTGAGGTCACTATGCTTAGGTGCTATTGCTGAGGTCAAAATGCTGAGGTCGCAATGCTGAGGTGCTATTGCTGATGTCACAATGCTGAGGTCACAATGCTGAGGTCACAATGCTGAGGTGCTATTGCTGAGGTGCTGTTGCTGAGGTGTTATTGCTGAGGTGCTATTGCTGAGGTCACAATGCTGAGGTGCTATTGCTGAGGTCACAATGCTGAGATGGTATTGCTGAGTTGCTATTGCTGAGGTCACAGAGCTGAGGTGCTATTGCTGAGGTCACAATGCTGAGGTGCTATTGCTGAGGTGCTATTGCTGAGGTCACAATGCTGAGGTGCAATTGCAGATGTGCAATTGCTGAGGTGCTATTGCTGAGGTCACAATGCTGAGGTGCTATTGCTGAGGTGCTATTGCTGAGGTCACAACGCTAAGGTGCTATTGCTGAGGTTCTATTGCTGAGGTCACAATGCTGAGGTGCTATTAATGAGGTCACAATGCTGTGGTCACAAAGCTGTGGTCAAAATGCTGAGGTGCTATTGCTGAGGTCACAATGCTGAGGTGCTATTGCTGAGGTGTTATTGCTGAGGTCACAATGCTCAGGTCACAATGCTGAGGTCACTATGCTGAGGAGCTATTGCTGAGGTCACAATGCTGAGGTCACAATGCTGAGGTCACAATGCTGAGGTGCTATTGCTGAGGTGCTGTTGCTGAGGTGTTATTGCTCAGGTGCTATTGCTGAGGTCACAATGCTGAGGTGCTATTGCTGAGGTCACAATGCTGAGGTCACTATGCTGAAATCACTATGCTGAGGTGCTATTGCTGAGGTCACAATGCTTTGGTCACAATGCTGAGGTCACAATGCTGAGCTGCTATTGCTGAGGTCACAATGCTGAGGTGCAATTGCAGATCTGCAATTGCTGAGGTGCTATTGCAGAGGTCACAATGCTGACGTGCTATTGCTGAGGTGCTATTGCAGAGGTCACAATGCTGAGGTGCTATTGCTGAGGTGCTATTGCTGAGGTCACAACGCTAAGGTGCTATTCCTGAGGTGCTATTGCTGAGGTCACAATGCTGAGGTGCTATTACTGAGGTCACAATGCTGTGGTCACAAAGCTGAGGTCAAAATGCTGAGGTGCTATTGCTGAGGTCACAATGCTGAGGTGCTATTACTGAGGTCACAATGCTGTGGTCACAAAGCTGAGGTCAAAATGCTGAGGTGCTATTGCTTAGGTCACAATGCTGTGGTCACAATGCTCAGGTCACAATGCTGACGTGCTATTGCTGAGGTCAGAATGCTGAGGTGCAATTGCAGATGTGCAATTGCTGAGGTGCTATTGCTGAGGTCACAATGCTGAGGTGCTATTGCTGAGGTGCTATTCCTGAGGTCAAAATGCTGAGGTGCTATTGCTGAGGTCACAATGCTGTGGTCACAATGCTGAGGTCACAATGCTGAGGTGCTATTGCTGAGGTAAGAATGCTGATGTGCTATTGCTGAGGTGCTATTGCTGACGTCAAAATGCTGAGGTGCTCTTGCTGAGGTGCTATTGGTGAGGTCACAATGCTGAGGTGCTATTGCTGAGGGGCTATTGCTGAGGTGCTATTGCTGAGGTCACAATGCTGAGATGCTATTGCTGAGCTGCTATTGATGAGGTGTTATTGCTGAGGTGCTATTGCTGAGGTCATAATGCTGAGGTGCTATTGCTGAGGTCACAATGCTATGGTCACAATACTGAGGTCACAATGCTGAGGTGCTATTGCTGAGGTCACAATGCTGAGGTGCTGTTGCTGAGGTCACAATGCTGAGATCACAATGCTGAGGTGCTATTACTGAGGTGCTATTGCTGAGGTACTCTTGCTGAGCTGCTATTGCTGAGGTCACAATGCTGAGGTGCTATTGCTGAGGTGCTATTCCTGAGGTCACAATGCTGAGGTGCTATTGCTGAGGTGCTATTGCTGAGGTCACAATGCTGAGGTGCTATTGCTGAGGTGCTATTGCTGTTGTCACAATGCTGAAGTGCTATTCCTGAGGTCACAATGCTGAGGTGCTATTGCTGAGGTGCTATTGCTGAGGTCACAATGCTGAGGTCACAATGCTGAGCTGCTATTGCTGAGGTCACTATGCTGAGGTCACTTTTCTGAGGTACTAATGCTGACGTCACAATGCTATGCTCACAATGCTGAGGTCACAATGCTGAGGTGCTATTGCTGAGGTCACAATGCTGAGGTGCTATTGCAGATGTGCTATAGCTGACGTCACAATGCTGAGGTGCTATTATGAGGTCACAATGCTGTGGTCACAATGCTGAGGTCAAAATTCTGAGGTGCTATTGCTAAGGTCACAATGCTGAGGTGCTATTGCTGAGGTGTTATTACTGAGGTCACAATGCTGAGGTCACTATGCTGAGGTCACTATGCTGAGGTGCTATTGCTGAGGTCACAATGATGAGGTCACAATGCTGAAGTCACAATGCTTAGGTCAAAATGCTGAGGTGTTATTGCTGAGGTGTTATTGCTGAGGTCACAATACTGAGGTGCTATTGCTGAGGTCACAATGCTGAGGTCACAATGCTGAGGTCTCAATGCTGAGGTGTATTGCTGAGGTTCTTTTCCTGAGGTACTATTCCTGAGGTCACAATGCTGAGGTGCTATTGCTCTGGTGCTATTGCTGAGGTCACAATGCTGAGGTCACAATGCTGAGGTCACAATGCTGAGGTGTTATTCCTGAGCTGCTATTGCTGTGGTGTTACTGCTGAGGTGCTATTGCTGAGGTCACAATGCTGAGGTGCTATTGCTGAGGTCAAAATGCTGAGGTCACACTGCTGAGGTGGTATTGCTGAGGTGACAATGCTGAGGTCACACTGCTGAGGTCACAATGCTGAGGTGCTATTGCTGAGGTGCTATTGCTGACGTGCTATTGCTGAGGTGCTATTACTGTGGTCACAATGCTGAGTTGCTATTGCTGAGGTCACAATGCTGAGGTGCTATTTCTGACGTCACAATGCTGAGGTGCTATTGCTGAGGTGCTATTGCTGAGGTTCTATTACTGAGGTCACAATCCTGAGGTGCTATTGCTGAGGTGCTATTGCTGAGGTGCTATTGCTGAGGTCGCAATGCTGAGATGCTATTGCTGAGTTGCTATTGCTGAGGTCACAGAGCTGAGGTGCTATTGCTGAGGTCACAATGCTGAGGTGCTATTGCTGAGGTGCTATTGCTGAGGTCACAATGCTGAGGTGCTATTGCTGAGGTGCTATTGCTGACGTGCTATTGCTGAGGTGCTATTGCTGAGGTCACAATGCTGAGGTGCTATTGCTGAGGTGCTATTGCTGAGGTCACAATGCTGTGGTCACAATGCTGAGGTCACAATGCTGATGTGCTGTTGCTGAGGTCACAATGCTGAAGTGCTATTGCTGAGGTGCTATTGCTGAGGTCACAATGCTGAGGTGCTATTGCTGAGGTGCTATTGCTGACGTGCTATTGCTGAGGTGCTATTGCTGAGGTCACAATGCTGAGGTGCTATTGCTGAGGTGCTATTGCTGAGGTCACAATGCTGTGGTCACAATGCTGAGGTCACAATGCTGATGTGCTGTTGCTGAGGTCACAATGCTGAAGTGCTATTGCTGAGGTGCTATTGATGAGGTCACAATGCTGAGGTGCTGTTGCTCAGGTGCTATTGCTGACGTGCTATTGCTGAGGTGCTATTGCTGAGGTCACAGTGCTGTGGTCACAATGCTGAGGTCACAATGCTATGCTCACAATGCTGAGGTCACAATGCTGAGGTGCTATTGCAGAGGTCACAATGCTGAGGTGCTATTGCAGATGTGCAATTGCTGAGGTGCTATTGCAGAGGTCACAATGCTGAGGTGCTATTGCTGAGGTGCTATTGCTGAGGTCACAATGCTGAGGTGCTATTTCTGAGTTCACAATGCTGAGGTGCTATTGCTGAGGTGCTGTTGCTGAGGTCACAATGCTGAGGTGCTATTGGTGAGGTCACAATGCTGAGGTCACAATGCTGAGGTGCTACTGCTGAGGTCACAATGCTGAGGTGCTCTTGCTGAGGTGCTATTGCTGTGGTGCTATTGCTGAGGTCACAATGCTGAGGTGCTATTGCTGAGGTGCTATTCCTGACGTCACAATGCTGACGTGCTATTGCTGAGGTCACAATGCTGAGGTGCTATTGCTGAGGTCACAATGCTGTGGTCAAAATGCTGATGTCACAATGCTGAGGTCACAATGCTGAGGTGTTATTGCTGAGCTGTTATTGCTGAGGTATTATTGCTGAGCTGCTATTGCTGAGGTCACAATGCTGAGGTGCTATTACTGAGGTCACAATGCTGTGGTCACAAAGCTGAGATCAAATTGCAGATGTGCTATTGCTGAGGTCACAATGCTGAGGTGCTACTGCTGAGGTGTTATTGCTTAGGTCACAATGCTCAGGTCACAATGCTGAGGTCACTATGCTGAGGTGCTATTGCTGAGGTCACAATGCTGAGGTCACAATGCTGAGGTCACAATGCTGAGGTGCTATTGCTGAGGTGTTATTGCTGAGTTCACAATGCTGAGATACTATTGCTTAGGTGCTATTGCTGAGGTCACAATGCTGAGGTGCTATTGCTGAGGTCACAATACTGAGGTGCTATCTGAGGTGCTATTGCTGAGGTCACAATGCTGAGGTCACAATGCTGAGGTGCTATTACTGAGGTCACAATGCTGTGGTCACAAAGCTGAGATCAATATGCTGAGGTGCTATTGCTGAGGTCACAATGCTGAGGTGCTACTGCTGAGGTGTTATTGCTTAGGTCACAATGCTCAGGTCTCAATGCTGAGGTCACTATTCTGAGGTGCTATTGCTGAGGTCACAATGCTGAGGTCACAATGCTGAGGTCACAATGCTGAGGTGCTATTGCTGAGGTGTTATTGCTGAGTTCACAATGCTGAGGTACTATTGCTTAGGTGCTATTGCTGAGGTCACAATGCTGAGGTGCTATTGCTGAGGTCACAATACTGAGGTGCTATCTGATGTGATATTTCTGACTTCACAATGCTGAGGTGCTATTTCTGAGGTGCTGTTGCTGAGGTCACAATGCTGAGGTGCTATTGCTGAGGTCACAATGCTGAGCTCACAATGCTGAGGTGCTACTGCTGAGGTCACAATGCTGAGGTGCTACTGCTGAGATCACAATGCTGAGGTGCTCTTGCTGAGGTGCTATTGCTGAGGTGCTATTGCTGAAGTCACAATGCTGAGGTGCTATTGCTGAGGTCACAATGTTGAGGTGCTATTGCTGAGGTGCTATTGCTGACGTCACAATGCTGACGTGCTATTGCTGAGGTCACAATGCTGAGGTGCTATTGCTGAGGTCACAATGCTGTGGTCAAAATGCTGATGTCACAATGCTGAAGTCACAATGCTGAGGTGTTATTGCTGAGCTGTTATTGCTGAGGTATTATTGCTGAGCTGCTATTGCTGAGGTCACAATTCTGAGGTCACAATGCTGAGGTCACAATGCTGAGCTCACTATGTTGAGGTCACTATGCCGAGGTGCTATTGCTGAGGTCACAATGCTGAGGTCGCAATGCTGAGGTGCTATTGCTGAGGTCACAATGCTGAGGTCACAATGCTGAGGTCACAATGCTGAGGTGCTATTGCTGAGGTGCTGTTGCTGAAGTGTTATTGCTGAGGTGCTATTTCTGACTTCACAATGCTGAGGTGTTATTGCTGAGGTCACAATGCTGAGCTCATGCTGAGGTCACTATGCTGAGGTTTTATTGCTGAGGTCACAATGCTGAGGTCGCAATGCTGAGGTGCTATTGTTGAGGTCACAATGCTGAGGTCACAATGCTGAGGTCACAATGCTGAGGTGCTATTTCTGAGGTGCTGTTCCTGAGGTGTTATTGCTGAGGTGCAATTGCTGAGGTCACAATGCTGAGGTGCTATTGCTGAGCTCAGAATGCTGAGGTGCAATTGCAGATGTGCAATTGCTGAGGTGCTACTGCTGAGGTCACAATGCTGAAGTGCTATTCCTGAGGTGCTATTGCTGAGGTCACAACGCTAAGGTGCTATTGCTGAGGTGCTATTGCTGAGGTCACAATGCTGAGGTGCTATTACTGAGGTCACAATGCTGTGGTCACAAAGCTGAGGTCAAAATGTTGAGGGGCTATTGCTGAGCTGTTATTGCTGAGGTATTATTGCTGAGCTGCTATTGCTGAGGTCACAATTCTTAGGTCACAATGCTGAGGTCACAATGCTGAGCTCACTATGCTGAGGTCACTATGCTTAGGTGCTATTGCTGAGGTCAAAATGCTGAGGTCGCAATGCTGAGGTGCTATTGCTGATGTCACAATGCTGAGGTCACAATGCTGAGGTCACAATGCTGAGGTGCTATTGCTGAGGTGCTGTTGCTGAGGTGTTATTGCTGAGGTGCTATTGCTGAGGTCACAATGCTGAGGTGCTATTGCTGAGGTCACAATGCTGAGATGGTATTGCTGAGTTGCTATTGCTGAGGTCACAGAGCTGAGGTGCTATTGCTGAGGTCACAATGCTGAGGTGCTATTGCTGAGGTGCTATTGCTGAGGTCACAATGCTGAGGTGCAATTGCAGATGTGCAATTGCTGAGGTGCTATTGCTGAGGTCACAATGCTGAGGTGCTATTGCTGAGGTGCTATTGCTGAGGTCACAACGCTAAGGTGCTATTGCTGAGGTTCTATTGCTGAGGTCACAATGCTGAGGTGCTATTAATGAGGTCACAATGCTGTGGTCACAAAGCTGTGGTCAAAATGCTGAGGTGCTATTGCTGAGGTCACAATGCTGAGGTGCTATTGCTGAGGTGTTATTGCTGAGGTCAAAATGCTCAGGTCACAATGCTGAGGTCACTATGCTGAGGAGCTATTGCTGAGGTCACAATGCTGAGGTCACAATGCTGAGGTCACAATGCTGAGGTGCTATTGCTGAGGTGCTGTTGCTGAGGTGTTATTGCTCAGGTGCTATTGCTGAGGTCACAATGCTGAGGTGCTATTGCTGAGGTCACAATGCTGAGGTCACTATGCTGAAATCACTATGCTGAGGTGCTATTGCTGAGGTCACAATGCTTTGGTCACAATGCTGAGGTCACAATGCTGAGCTGCTATTGCTGAGGTCACAATGCTGAGGTGCAATTGCAGATCTGCAATTGCTGAGGTGCTATTGCAGAGGTCACAATGCTGAGGTGCTATTGCTGAGGTGCTATTGCTGAGGTCACAACGCTAAGGTGCTATTCCTGAGGTGCTATTGCTGAGGTCACAATGCTGAGGTGCTATTACTGAGGTCACAATGCTGTGGTCACAAAGCTGAGGTCAAAATGCTGAGGTGCTATTGCTGAGGTCACAATGCTGAGGTGCTATTGCTGAGGTGTTATTGCTGAGGTCACAATGCTCAGGTCAAAATGCTGAGGTCAAAATGCTGAGGTCACAATGCTTAGGTCAAAATGCTGAGCTGCTATTGCTCAGGTCACAATGCTGAGGTCACAATGCTAAGGTCACAATGCTGAGGTGCTATTGCTGAGGTGCTATTGCTGAGTTCACAATGCTGAGGTGCTATAGCTTAGGTGCTATTGCTGAGGTCACAATGCTGAGGTGCTATTGCTGAGGTCACAATACTGAGGTGCTATTGCTGAGGTGCTATTTCTGACTTCACAATGCTGAGGTGCTATTGCTGAGGTGATGTTGCTGAGGTGACAATGCTAAGGTGCTATTGCTGAGGTCACAATGGTGAGGTGCTACTGCTGAGGTCACAATGCTGAGGTGCTCTTGCTGAGGTGCTATTGCTGTGGTGCTATTGCTGAAGTCACAATGCTGAGGTGCTATTGCTGAGGTCACAATGTTGAGGTGCTATTGCTGAGGTGCTATTGCTGAGGTCACAATGCTGACGTGCTATTGCTGAGGTCACAATGCTGAGGTGCTATTCCTGAGGTCACAATGCTGTAGTCAAAATGCTGAGGTCACAATGCTGAGGTCACAATGCTGAGGTGTTCTTGCTGAGCTGTTATTGCTGAGGTATTATTGCTGAGCTGCTATTGCTGAGGTCACAATTCTGAGGTCACAATGCTGAGGTCACAATGCTGAGCTGACTATGCTGAGGTCACTATGCTGAGGTGCTATTGCTGAGGTCACAATGCTGCGGTCGCAATGCTGAGGTGCTATTGCTGATGTCACAATGCTGAGGTCACAATGCTGAGGTCACTATGCTGAGGTGCTATTGCTGAGGTCAGAATGCTGAGGTGCAATTGCAGATGTGCAATTGCTGAGGTGCTATTGCTGAGGTCACAATCCTGAGCTGTTATTGCTGAGGTGTTATTGCTGAGGTGCTATTGCTGAGGTCACAATGCTGAGGTTACTATGCTGAGGTCACTATGCTGAGGTGCTATTGCTGAGGTCAGAATGCTGAGGTGCAATTGCAGATGTGCAATTGCTGAGGTGCTATTGCTGAGGTCACAATCCTGAGGTGCTATTGCTGAGGTGCTATTGCTGAGGTCACAATGCTGAGGTGCTATTGCTGAGGGGCTATTGCTGAGGTGCTATTGCTGAGGTCACAATGCTGAGATGCTATTGCTGAGCTGCTATTGATGAGGTGTTATTGCTGAGGTGCTATTGCTGAGGTCATAATGCTGAGGTGCTATTGCTGAGGTCACAATGCTATGGTCACAATGCTGAGGTCACAATGCTGAGGTGCTATTGCTGAGGTCACAATGCTGAGGTGCTGTTGCTGAGGTCACAATGCTGAGATCACAATGCTGAGGTGCTACTACTGAGGTGCTATTGCTGAGGTACTCTTGCTGAGCTGCTATTGCTGAGGTCACAATGCTGAGGTGCTATTGCTGAGGTCACAATGCTAAGGTGATATTCCTGAGGTGCTATTGCTGTGGTCACAATGCTGAAGTGCTATTGCTGAGGTCACAATGCTGAGGTGCTATTGCTGAGGTGCTATTGCTGACGTCACAATGCTGAGGTGCTATTGCTGAGGTGCTATTGCTGAGGTCACAATGCTGAGATGCTATTGCTGAGCTGCTATTGATGAGGTCATAATGCTGAGGTGCTATTGCTGAGGTCACAATGATATGGTCACAATGCTGAGGTCACAATGCTCAGGTGCTATTGCTGAGGTCACAATGCTGAGGTGCTGTTGCTGAGGTCACAATGCTGAGATCACAATGCTGAGGTGCTATTACTGAGGTTCTATTGCTGAGGTACTCTTGCTGAGCTGCTATTGCTGAGGTCACAATGCTGAGGTGTTAATGCTGAGGTCACAATGCTGAGGTGCTATTGCTGAGGTGCTATTGCTGTGGTCACAATGCTGAGGTGCTATTTCTGAGGTCACAATGCTGAGGTGCTATTGCTGAGCTGCGATTGCTGAGGTCACAATGCTGAGGTCACAATGCTGAGCTGCTATTGCTGAGGTCAATTTTCTGAGGTACTATTGCTGAGGTCACAATGCTATGCTCATAATGCTGAGGTCACAATGCTGAGGTGCTATTGCTGAGGTCACAATGCTGAGGTGCTATTGCAGATGTGCAATTGCTGAGGTGCTATTGCAGAGGTCACAATGCTGAGGTGCTATTGCTGAGGTGCTATTGCTGAGGTCACAATGCTGAGGTGCTATTGCTGAGGTGCTATAGCTGAGGTCACAATGCTGAGGTGCTATTACTGAGGTCACAATGCTGTGGTCACATTGCTGAGGTCAAAATGCTGAGGTGCTATTGCTAAGGTCACAATGCTGAGGTGCTATTGCTGAGGTGTTATTGCTTAGGTCACAATGCTGAGGTCACAATGCTGAGGTCACTATGCTGAGGTGCTATTGCTGAGGTCACAATGATGAGGTCACAATGCTGAGGTCACAATGCTTATGTCAAAATGCTGAGCTGCTATTGCTTAGGTCACAATGCTGAGGTCACAAAGCTGAGGTGCTATTGCTGAGGTCACAATGCTGAGGTCACACTGCTGAGGTCACAATGCTGAGGTGGTATTACTGAGGTGCTATTGCTGAGGTCACAATGCTGAGGTGCTATTGCTGAGGTTCTTTTCCTGCAGTGCTATTCCTGAGGTCACAATGCTGAGGTCATAATGCTGAGGTGCTATTGCTGAGGTCACAATGCTGAGGTGCTATTGCTGAGGTCACAATGCTGCGGTCACAATGCTGAGGTCACACTGCTGAGGTGGTATTGCTGAGGTCACAATGCTGAGGTCACAATGCTGAGGTCACAATGCTGAGGTGGTATTACTGAGGTGCTATTGCTGAGGTCACAATGCTGAGGTGCTATTACTGAGGTCACAATTCTGAGGTCACAATGCTGAGGTCACAATGCTGAGCTAACTATGCTGAGGTCACTATGCTGAGGTGCTATTGCTGAGGTCACAATGCTGAGGTCGCAATGCTGAGGTGCTATTGCTGAGGTCACAATGCTGAGGTCACAATGCTGAGGTCACAATGCTGAGGTGCTATTGCTGAGGTGCTGTTGCTGAGGTGTTATTGCTGAGATGCTATTGCTGAGGTCACAATGCTGAGGTCACTATGCTGAGGTCACTATGCTGAGGTGCTATTGCTTAGGTCACAATGCTGTGGTCACAATGCTCAGGTCACAATGCTGACGTGCTATTGCTGAGGTCAGAATGCTGAGGTGCAATTGCAGATGTGCAATTGCTGAGGTGCTATTGCTGAGGTCACAATGCTGAGGTGCTATTGCTGAGGTGCTATTCCTGAGGTCAAAATGCTGAGGTGCTATTGCTGAGGGGCTATTGCTGAGGTGCTATTGCTGAGGTCACAATGCTGAGATGCTATTGCTGAGCTGCTATTGCTGAAGTGTTATTGCTGAGGTGCTATTGCTGAGGTCACAATGCTGAGGTGCTATTACTGAGGTCACAATACTGAGGTCACTATGCTGAGGTCACTATACTGAGGTGCTATTGCTGAGGTCACAATGCTGTGGTCACAATGCTGAGGTCACAATGCTGAGGTGTTATTGCTGAGGTAAGAATGCTGATGTGCTATTGCTGAGGTGCTATTGCTGACGTCAAAATGCTGAGGTGCTCTTGCTGAGGTGCTATTGCTGAGGTCACAATGCTGAGGTGCTATTGCTGAGGGGCTATTGCTGAGGTGCTATTACTGAGGTCACAATGCTGAGATGCTATTGCTGAGCTGCTATTGATGAGGTGTTATTGCTGAGGTGCTATTGCTGAGGTCATAATGCTGAGGTGCTATTGCTGAGGTCACAATGCTATGGTCACAATGCTGAGGTCACAATGCTGAGGTGCTATTGCTGAGGTCACAATGCTGAGGTGCTGTTGCTGAGTTCACAATGCTGAGATCACAATGCTGAGCTGCTATTACTGAGGTGCTATTGCTGAGGTACTCTTGCTGAGCTGCTATTGCTGAGGTCACAATGCTGAGGTGCTATTGCTGAGGTGCTATTCCTGAGGTCACAATGCTGAGGTGCTATTGCTGAGGTGCTATTGCTGAGGTCACAATGCTGAGGTGCTATTGCTGAGGTGCTATTGCTGTTGTCACAATGCTGAAGTGCTATTCCTGAGGTATTATTGCTGAGGTGCTATTGCTGAGGTGCTATTGCTGAGGTCAAAATGCTGAGGTCACAATGCTGAGCTGCTATTGCTGAGGTCACTATGCTGAGGTCACTTTTCTGAGGTACTAATGCTGAGGTCACAATGCTATGCTCACAATGCTGAGGTCACAATGCTGAGGTGCTATTGCTGAGGTCACAATTCTGAGGGGCTATTGCAGATGTGCTATAGCTGACGTCACAATGCTGAGGTGCTATTATGAGGTCACAATGCTGTGGTCACAATGCTGAGGTCAAAATTCTGAGGTGCTATTGCTAAGGTCACAATGCTGAGGTGCTATTGCTGAGGTGTTATTACTGAGGTCACAATGCTGAGGTCACTATGCTGAGGTCACTATGCTGAGGTGCTATTGCTGAGGTCACAATGATGAGGTCACAATGCTGAAGTCACAATGCTTAGGTCAAAATGCTGAGGTGTTATTGCTGAGGTGTTATTGCTGAGGTCACAATACTGAGGTGCTATTGCTGAGGTCACAATGCTGAGGTCACAATGCTGAGGTCTCAATGCTGAGGTGCTATTGCTGAGGTTCTTTTCCTGAGGTACTATTCCTGAGGTCACAATGCTGAGGTGCTATTGCTCTGGTGCTATTGCTGAGGTCACAATGCTGAGGTCACAATGCTGAGGTCACAATGCTGAGGTGTTATTCCTGAGCTGCTATTGCTGTGGTGTTACTGCTGAGGTGCTATTGCTGAGGTCACAATGCTGAGGTGCTATTGCTGAGGTCAAAATGCTGAGGTCACAATGCTGAGCTGCTATTGCTGAGGTCACTTTTCTGAGGTGCTATTGCTCAAGTCACAATGCTGAGGTGCTATTTCTGACGTCACAATGCTGAGGTGCTATTGCTGAGGTGCTATTGCTGAGGTTCTATTACTGAGGTCTCAATCCTGAGGTGCTATTGCTGAGGTGCTATTGCTGAGGTCACAATGCTGAGATGCTATTGCTGAGTTGCTATTGCTGAGGTCACAGAGCTGAGGTGCTATTGCTGAGGTCACAATGCTGAGGTGCTATTGCTGAGGTGCTATTGCTGAGTTGCTATTGCTGAGGTCACAGAGCTGAGGTGCTATTGCTGAGGTCACAATGCTGAGGTGCTATTGCTGAGGTGCTATTGCTGACGTGCTATTGTTGAGGTGCTATTGCTGAGGTCACAATGCTGAGGTGCTATTGCTGAGGTGCTATTGCTGACGTGCTATTGCTGAGGTGCTATTACTGTGGTCACAATGATGAGTTGCTATTGCTGAGGTCACAATGCTGAGGTGCTATTTCTGACGTCACAATGCTGAGGTGCTATTGCTGAGGTGCTATTGCTGAGGTTCTATTACTGAGGTCACAATCCTGAGGTGCTATTGCTGAGGTGCTATTGCTGAGGTCACAATGCTGAGGTCACTATGCTGAGGTCACTATGCTGAGGTGCTATTGCTTAGGTCACAATGCTGTGGTCACAATGCTCAGGTCACAATGCTGAGGTGCTATTGCTGAGGTCAGAATGCTGAGGTGCAATTGCAGATGTGCAATTGCTGAGGTGCTATTGCTGAGGTCACAATGCTGAGGTGCTATTGCTGAGGTGCTATTGCTGAGGTCAAAAGTTTTACGTGCTATTGCTGAGGTGCTATTGCTGAGGTCACAATGCTGAGGTGCTATTGCTGAGGTAAGAATGCTGATGTGCTATTGCTGAGGTGCTATTTCTGACGTCAAAATGCTGAGGTGCTCTTGCTGAGGTGCTATTGCTGAGGTCACAATGCTGAGGTGCTATTGCTGAGGGGCTATTGCTGAGGTGCTATTGCTGAGGTCACAATGCTGAGATGCTATTGCTGAGCTGCTATTGATGAGGTGTTATTGCTGAGGTGCTATTGCTGAGGTCATAATGCTGAGGTGCTATTGCTGAGGTCACAATGCTATGGTCACAATGCTGAGGTCACAATGCTGAGGTGCTATTGCTGAGGTCACAATGCTGAGGTGCTGTTGCTGAGGTCACAATGCTGAGATCACAATGCTGAGGTGCTATTACTGAGGTGCTATTGCTGAGGTACTCTTGCTGAGCTGCTATTGCTGAGGTCACAATGCTGAGGTGCTATTGCTGAGGTGCTATTCCTGAGGTCACAATGCTGAGGTGCTATTGCTGAGGTGCTATTGCTGAGGTCACAATGCTGAGGTGCTATTGCTGAGGTGCTATTGCTGTTGTCACAATGCTGAAGTGCTATTCCTGAGGTCACAATGCTGAGGTGCTATTGCTGAGGTGCTATTGCTGAGGTCACAATGCTGAGGTCACAATGCTGAGCTGCTATTGCTGAGGTCACTATGCTGAGGTCACTTTTCTGAGGTACTAATGCTGACGTCACAATGCTATGCTCACAATGCTGAGGTCACAATGCTGAGGTGCTATTGCAGATGTGCTATAGCTGACGTCACAATGCTGAGGTGCTATTATGAGGTCACAATGCCTTGGTCACAATGCTGAGATCAAAATTCTGAGGTGCTATTGCTAAGGTCACAATGCTGAGGTGCTATTGCTGAGGTGTTATTACTGAGGTCACAATGCTGAGGTCACTATGCTGAGGTCACAATGCTTAGGTCAAAATGCTGAGGTGTTATTGCTGAGGTGTTATTGCTGAGGTCACAATACTGAGGTGCTATTGCTGAGGTCACAATGCTGAGGTCACAATGCTTAGGTCTCAATGCTGAGGTGCTATTGCTGAGGTTCTTTTCCTGAGGTACTATTCCTGAGGTCACAATGCTGAGGTGCTATTGCTCTGGTGCTATTGCTGAGGTCACAATGCTGAGGTCACAATGCTGAGGTCACAATGCTGAGGTGTTATTCCTGAGCTGCTATTGCTGTGGTGTTACTGCTGAGGTGCTATTGCTGAGGTCACAATGCTGAGGTGCTATTGCTGAGGTCAAAATGCTGAGGTCACACTGCTGAGGTGGTATTGCTGAGGTGACAATGCTGAGGTCACACTGCTGAGGTCACAATGCTGAGGTGCTATTACTGAGGTGCTATTGCTGAGGTGCTATTGCTGAGGTGCTATTGCTGAGGTCACAATGCTGAGGAGTTATTCCTGATGTCACAATGTGAGGTCACAATGCTGAGGTCACAATGCTGAGGTCACAATGCTGAGGTGCTTTTGCTGAGGTGCTATTGCTGAGGTGCTATTGCTGTGGTCACAATGCTGAGGTGCTATTCCTGAGGTCACAATGCTGTGGTCACAATGCTGAGGTCAAAATGCTGAGGTGGTATTGCTGAGGTCACAATGCTGAGTTGCTATTGCTGAGGTGTTATTCCTGAGGTCACAATGCTGAGGTCACAATGCTGAGGTCACAATGCTGAGGTGCTATTGCTGAGGTCACAATGATGAGGTCACAATGCTGAGGTCACAATGCTGAGGTGTTATTGCTGAGCTGCTATTGCTGAGGTGTTACTGCTGAGGTGCTATTGCTGAGGTCACAATGCTGAGGTGCTATTGCTCAGGTCACAATGCTGAGGTCACACTCCTGAGGTGATATTGCTGAGGTCACAATGCTGAGGTCACACTGCTGATTTCACAATGCTGAGGTGCTATTACTGACGTGCTATTGCTGAGGTGCTATTGCTGAGCTGCTATTGCTGAGGTCACAATGCTGAGGAGTTATTCCTGATGTCACAATATGAGGTCACAATGCTGAGGTGTTATTGCTAAGCTGCTATTGCTGAGGTGTTATTGCTGTGGTGCTATTGCTGAGGTCACAATGCTGAGGTGCTATTGCTGAGGTCACAATGCTGAGGTCACTATGCTGAGGTCACTATGCTGAGGTGCTATTGCTGAGGTGCAATTGCTGAGGTGCTATTGCTGAGGTCACAATGCTGAGGTGCAATTGCTGAGGTCACAATGCTGAGGTCACTATGCTGAGGTCACAATGCTGAGGTCACAATGCTGAGGTGCTATTACTGACGTGCTATTGCTGAGGTCACAATGCTGTTGTCACAATGCTGAGGTCACAATGCTGAGGTGCTATTCCTGAGGTCACAATGCTGAGGTGCTATTGCTGAGGTGCTATTGCTGAGGTCACAATTCTGAGGTCACAATGCTGAGGTCACTATGCTGAGGTGCTATTGCTGCTCTCACAATGCTGAGGTCACAATGCTGAGGTCACAATGCTGAGGTGCTTTTGCTGAGGTGCTATTGCTGAAGTGCTATTGCTGTGGTCACAATGCTGAGTTGCTATTGCTGAGGTCACAATGCTGAGGTGCTATTTCTGACATCACAATGCTGAGGTGCTATTGCTGAGGTGCTATTGCTGAGGTTCTATTACTGAGGTCACAATCCTGAGGTGCTATTGCTGAGGTGCTATTGCTGAGGTGCTATTGCTGAGGTCACAATGCTGAGATGCTATTGCTGAGTTGCTATTGCTGAGGTCACAGAGCTGAGGTGCTATTGCTGAGGTCACAATGCTGAGGTGCTATTGCTGAGGTGCTATTGCTGAGGTCACAATGCTGAGGTGCTATTGCTGAGGTGCTATTGCTGACGTGCTATTGCTGAGGTGCTATTGCTGAGGTCACAATGCTGAGGTGCTATTGCTGAGGTGCTATTGCTGACGTGCTATTGCTGAGGTGCTATTGCTGAGGTCACAATGCTGAGGTGCTATTGCTGAGGTGCTATTGCTGAGGTCACAATGCTGAGGTGCTATTGCTGAGGTGCTATTGCTGTTGTCACAATGCTGAAGTGCTATTCCTGAGGTCACAATGCTGAGGTGCTATTGCTGAGGTGCTATTGCTGAGGTCACAATGCTGAGGTCACAATGCTGAGCTGCTATTGCTGAGGTCACTATGCTGAGGTCACTTTTCTGAGGTACTAATGCTGACGTCACAATGCTATGCTCACAATGCTGAGGTCACAATGCTGAGGTGCTATTGCTGAGGTCACAATGCTGAGGTGCTATTGCAGATGTGCTATAGCTGACGTCACAATGCTGAGGTGCTATTATGAGGTCACAATGCCTTGGTCACAATGCTGAGATCAAAATTCTGAGGTGCTATTGCTAAGGTCACAATGCTGAGGTGCTATTGCTGAGGTGTTATTACTGAGGTCACAATGCTGAGGTCACTATGCTGAGGTCACTATGCTGAGGTGCTATTGCTGAGGTCACAATGATGAGGTCACAATGCTGAAGTCACAATGCTTAGGTCAAAATGCTGAGGTGTTATTGCTGAGGTGTTATTGCTGAGGTCACAATACTGAGGTGCTATTGCTGAGGTCACAATGCTGAGGTCACAATGCTGAGGTCTCAATGCTGAGGTGCTATTGCTGAGGTTCTTTTCCTGAGGTACTATTCCTGAGGTCACAATGCTGAGGTGCTATTGCTCTGGTGCTATTGCTGAGGTCACAATGCTGAGGTCACAATGCTGAGGTCACAATGCTGAGGTGTTATTCCTGAGCTGCTATTGCTGTGGTGTTACTGCTGAGGTGCTATTGCTGAGGTCACAATGCTGAGGTGCTATTGCTGAGGTCAAAATGCTGAGGTCACACTGCTGAGGTGGTATTGCTGAGGTGACAATGCTGAGGTCACACTGCTGAGGTCACAATGCTGAGGTGCTATTACTGAGGTGCTATTGCTGAGGTGCTATTGCTGAGGTGCTATTGCTGAGGTCACAATGCTGAGGAGTTATTCCTGATGTCACAATGTGAGGTCACAATGCTGAGGTCACAATGCTGAGGTCACAATGCTGAGGTGCTTTTGCTGAGGTGCTATTGCTGAGGTGCTATTGCTGTGGTCACAATGCTGAGGTGCTATTCCTGAGGTCACAATGCTGTGGTCACAATGCTGAGGTCAAAATGCTGAGGTGGTATTGCTGAGGTCACAATGCTGAGTTGCTATTGCTGAGGTGTTATTCCTGAGGTCACAATGCTGAGGTCACAATGCTGAGGTCACAATGCTGAGGTGCTATTGCTGAGGTCACAATGATGAGGTCACAATGCTGAGGTCACAATGCTGAGGTGTTATTGCTGAGCTGCTATTGCTGAGGTGTTACTGCTGAGGTGCTATTGCTGAGGTCACAATGCTGAGGTGCTATTGCTCAGGTCACAATGCTGAGGTCACACTCCTGAGGTGATATTGCTGAGGTCACAATGCTGAGGTCACACTGCTGATTTCACAATGCTGAGGTGCTATTACTGACGTGCTATTGCTGAGGTGCTATTGCTGAGCTGCTATTGCTGAGGTCACAATGCTGAGGAGTTATTCCTGATGTCACAATATGAGGTCACAATGCTGAGGTGTTATTGCTAAGCTGCTATTGCTGAGGTGTTATTGCTGTGGTGCTATTGCTGAGGTCACAATGCTGAGGTGCTATTGCTGAGGTCACAATGCTGAGGTCACTATGCTGAGGTCACTATGCTGAGGTGCTATTGCTGAGGTGCAATTGCTGAGGTGCTATTGCTGAGGTCACAATGCTGAGGTGCAATTGCTGAGGTCACAATGCTGAGGTCACTATGCTGAGGTCACAATGCTGAGGTCACAATGCTGAGGTGCTATTACTGACGTGCTATTGCTGAGGTCACAATGCTGTTGTCACAATGCTGAGGTCACAATGCTGAGGTGCTATTCCTGAGGTCACAATGCTGAGGTGCTATTGCTGAGGTGCTATTGCTGAGGTCACAATTCTGAGGTCACAATGCTGAGGTCACTATGCTGAGGTGCTATTGCTGCTCTCACAATGCTGAGGTCACAATGCTGAGGTCACAATGCTGAGGTGCTTTTGCTGAGGTGCTATTGCTGAAGTGCTATTGCTGTGGTCACAATGCTGAGTTGCTATTGCTGAGGTCACAATGCTGAGGTGCTATTTCTGACATCACAATGCTGAGGTGCTATTGCTGAGGTGCTATTGCTGAGGTTCTATTACTGAGGTCACAATCCTGAGGTGCTATTGCTGAGGTGCTATTGCTGAGGTGCTATTGCTGAGGTCACAATGCTGAGATGCTATTGCTGAGTTGCTATTGCTGAGGTCACAGAGCTGAGGTGCTATTGCTGAGGTCACAATGCTGAGGTGCTATTGCTGAGGTGCTATTGCTGAGGTCACAATGCTGAGGTGCTATTGCTGAGGTGCTATTGCTGACGTGCTATTGCTGAGGTGCTATTGCTGAGGTCACAATGCTGAGGTGCTATTGCTGAGGTGCTATTGCTGACGTGCTATTGCTGAGGTGCTATTGCTGAGGTCACAATGCTGAGGTGCTATTGCTGAGGTGCTATTGCTGAGGTCACAATGCTGAGGTGCTATTGCTGAGGTGCTATTGCTGTTGTCACAATGCTGAAGTGCTATTCCTGAGGTCACAATGCTGAGGTGCTATTGCTGAGGTGCTATTGCTGAGGTCACAATGCTGAGGTCACAATGCTGAGCTGCTATTGCTGAGGTCACTATGCTGAGGTCACTTTTCTGAGGTACTAATGCTGACGTCACAATGCTATGCTCACAATGCTGAGGTCACAATGCTGAGGTGCTATTGCTGAGGTCACAATGCTGAGGTGCTATTGCAGATGTGCTATAGCTGACGTCACAATGCTGAGGTGCTATTATGAGGTCACAATGCCTTGGTCACAATGCTGAGATCAAAATTCTGAGGTGCTATTGCTAAGGTCACAATGCTGAGGTGCTATTGCTGAGGTGTTATTACTGAGGTCACAATGCTGAGGTCACTATGCTGAGGTCACTATGCTGAGGTGCTATTGCTGAGGTCACAATGATGAGGTCACAATGCTGAAGTCACAATGCTTAGGTCAAAATGCTGAGGTGTTATTGCTGAGGTGTTATTGCTGAGGTCACAATACTGAGGTGCTATTGCTGAGGTCACAATGCTGAGGTCACAATGCTGAGGTCTCAATGCTGAGGTGCTATTGCTGAGGTTCTTTTCCTGAGGTACTATTCCTGAGGTCACAATGCTGAGGTGCTATTGCTCTGGTGCTATTGCTGAGGTCACAATGCTGAGGTCACAATGCTGAGGTCACAATGCTGAGGTGTTATTCCTGAGCTGCTATTGCTGTGGTGTTACTGCTGAGGTGCTATTGCTGAGGTCACAATGCTGAGGTGCTATTGCTGAGGTCAAAATGCTGAGGTCACACTGCTGAGGTGGTATTGCTGAGGTGACAATGCTGAGGTCACACTGCTGAGGTCACAATGCTGAGGTGCTATTACTGAGGTGCTATTGCTGAGGTGCTATTGCTGAGGTGCTATTGCTGAGGTCACAATGCTGAGGAGTTATTCCTGATGTCACAATGTGAGGTCACAATGCTGAGGTCACAATGCTGAGGTCACAATGCTGAGGTGCTTTTGCTGAGGTGCTATTGCTGAGGTGCTATTGCTGTGGTCACAATGCTGAGGTGCTATTCCTGAGGTCACAATGCTGTGGTCACAATGCTGAGGTCAAAATGCTGAGGTGGTATTGCTGAGGTCACAATGCTGAGTTGCTATTGCTGAGGTGTTATTCCTGAGGTCACAATGCTGAGGTCACAATGCTGAGGTCACAATGCTGAGGTGCTATTGCTGAGGTCACAATGATGAGGTCACAATGCTGAGGTCACAATGCTGAGGTGTTATTGCTGAGCTGCTATTGCTGAGGTGTTACTGCTGAGGTGCTATTGCTGAGGTCACAATGCTGAGGTGCTATTGCTCAGGTCACAATGCTGAGGTCACACTCCTGAGGTGATATTGCTGAGGTCACAATGCTGAGGTCACACTGCTGATTTCACAATGCTGAGGTGCTATTACTGACGTGCTATTGCTGAGGTGCTATTGCTGAGCTGCTATTGCTGAGGTCACAATGCTGAGGAGTTATTCCTGATGTCACAATATGAGGTCACAATGCTGAGGTGTTATTGCTAAGCTGCTATTGCTGAGGTGTTATTGCTGTGGTGCTATTGCTGAGGTCACAATGCTGAGGTGCTATTGCTGAGGTCACAATGCTGAGGTCACTATGCTGAGGTCACTATGCTGAGGTGCTATTGCTGAGGTGCAATTGCTGAGGTGCTATTGCTGAGGTCACAATGCTGAGGTGCAATTGCTGAGGTCACAATGCTGAGGTCACTATGCTGAGGTCACAATGCTGAGGTCACAATGCTGAGGTGCTATTACTGACGTGCTATTGCTGAGGTCACAATGCTGTTGTCACAATGCTGAGGTCACAATGCTGAGGTGCTATTCCTGAGGTCACAATGCTGAGGTGCTATTGCTGAGGTGCTATTGCTGAGGTCACAATTCTGAGGTCACAATGCTGAGGTCACTATGCTGAGGTGCTATTGCTGCTCTCACAATGCTGAGGTCACAATGCTGAGGTCACAATGCTGAGGTGCTTTTGCTGAGGTGCTATTGCTGAAGTGCTATTGCTGTGGTCACAATGCTGAGTTGCTATTGCTGAGGTCACAATGCTGAGGTGCTATTTCTGACATCACAATGCTGAGGTGCTATTGCTGAGGTGCTATTGCTGAGGTTCTATTACTGAGGTCACAATCCTGAGGTGCTATTGCTGAGGTGCTATTGCTGAGGTGCTATTGCTGAGGTCACAATGCTGAGATGCTATTGCTGAGTTGCTATTGCTGAGGTCACAGAGCTGAGGTGCTATTGCTGAGGTCACAATGCTGAGGTGCTATTGCTGAGGTGCTATTGCTGAGGTCACAATGCTGAGGTGCTATTGCTGAGGTGCTATTGCTGACGTGCTATTGCTGAGGTGCTATTGCTGAGGTCACAATGCTGAGGTGCTATTGCTGAGGTGCTATTGCTGACGTGCTATTGCTGAGGTGCTATTGCTGAGGTCACAATGCTGAGGTCACAATGCTGAGGTCACAATGCTGAGGTCACAATGCTGAGGTGCTGTTGCTGAGGTCACAATGCTGAAGTGCTATTGCTGAGGTGCTATTGATGAGGTCACAATGCTGAGGTGCTATTGCTCAGGTGCTGTTGCTGACGTGCTATTGCTGAGGTGCTATTGCTGAGGTGCTATTGCTGAGGTGCTATTGCTGAGGTCACAATGCTGAGGTCACAATGCTGAGCTGCTATTGCTGAGGTCACTTTTCTGAGGTGCTATTGCTCAAGTCACAATGCTGAGGTGCTATTTCTGACGTCACAATGCTGAGGTGCTATTGCTGAGGTGCTATTGCTGAGGTTCTATTACTGAGGTCTCAATCCTGAGGTGCTATTGCTGAGGTGCTATTGCTGAGGTCACAATGCTGAGATGCTATTGCTGAGTTGCTATTGCTGAGGTCACAGAGCTGAGGTGCTATTGCTGAGGTCACAATGCTGAGGTGCTATTGCTGAGGTGCTATTGCTGACGTGCTATTGTTGAGGTGCTATTGCTGAGGTCACAATGCTGAGGTGCTATTGCTGAGGTGCTATTGCTGACGTGCTATTGCTGAGGTGCTATTACTGTGGTCACAATGCTGAGTTGCTATTGCTGAGGTCACAATGCTGAGGTGCTATTTCTGACGTCACAATGCTGAGGTGCTATTGCTGAGGTGCTATTGCTGAGGTTCTATTACTGAGGTCACAATCCTGAGGTGCTATTGCTGAGGTGCTATTGCTGAGGTGCTATTGCTGAGGTCGCAATGCTGAGATGCTATTGCTGAGTTGCTATTGCTGAGGTCACAGAGCTGAGGTGCTATTGCTGAGGTCACAATGCTGAGGTGCTATTGCTGAGGTGCTATTGCTGAGGTCACAATGCTGAGGTGCTATTGCTGAGGTGCTATTGCTGACGTGCTATTGCTGAGGTGCTATTGCTGAGGTCACAATGCTGAGGTGCTATTGCTGAGGTGCTATTGCTGAGGTCACAATGCTGTGGTCACAATGCTGAGGTCACAATGCTGATGTGCTGTTGCTGAGGTCACAATGCTGAAGTGCTATTGCTGAGGTGCTATTGCTGAGGTCACAATGCTGAGGTGCTATTGCTGAGGTGCTATTGCTGACGTGCTATTGCTGAGGTGCTATTGCTGAGGTCACAATGCTGAGGTGCTATTGCTGAGGTGCTATTGCTGAGGTCACAATGCTGTGGTCACAATGCTGAGGTCACAATGCTGATGTGCTGTTGCTGAGGTCACAATGCTGAAGTGCTATTGCTGAGGTGCTATTGATGAGGTCACAATGCTGAGGTGCTGTTGCTCAGGTGCTATTGCTGACGTGCTATTGCTGAGGTGCTATTGCTGAGGTCACAGTGCTGTGGTCACAATGCTGAGGTCACAATGCTATGGTCACAATGCTGATGTCACAATGCTGAGGTGCTATTGCTGAGGTGTTATTGCTGAGGTCACAATGCTGAGGTCACATTGCTGAGATCACAATACTGAGTTGCTATTGCTGAGGTGCTATTGCTGAGGTCACAATGCTGAGGTGCTATTGCTGAGGTGCTATTGCTGAGGTCACAATGCTGAGGTGCTATTGCTGAGGTGCTATTGCTGACGTGCTATTGCTGAGGTGCTATTGCTGAGGTCACAATGCTGAGGTGCTATTGCTGAGGTGCTATTGCTGACGTGCTATTGCTGAGGTGCTATTGCTTTGGTCACAATGCTGAGTTGCTATTGCTGAGGTCACAATGCTGAGGTGCTATTTCTGACGTCACAATGCTGAGGTGCTATTGCTGAGGTGCTATTGCTGAGGTCACAATGCTGAGATGCTATTGCTGAGTTGCTTTTGCTGAGGTCACAGAGCTGAGGTGCTATTGCTGAGGTCACAATGCTGAGGTGCTATTGCTGAGGTGCTATTGCTGAGGTCACAATGCTGAGGTGCTATTGCTGAGGTGCTATTGCTGACGTGCTATTGCTGAGGTGCTATTGCTGAGGTCACAATGCTGAGGTGCTATTGCTGAGGTGCTATTGCTGACGTGCTATTGCTGAGGTGCTATTGCTGAGGTCACAATGCTGAGGTCACAATGCTGAGGTCACAATGCTGATGTGCTGTTGCTGAGGTGCTATTGATGAGGTCACAATGCTGAGGTGCTATTGCTCAGGTGCTATTGCTGACGTGTTATTGCTGATGTTCTATTGCTGAGGTCACAGTGCTGTGGTCACAAAGCTGAGGTCACAATGCTAAGGTCACAATGCTGATGTCACAATGCTGAGGTGCTATTGCTGAGGTGTTATTGCTGAGGTCACAATGCTGAGGTCACATTGCTGAGGTCACTATGCTGTGGTGCTATTGCTGTGTTCACAATGCGTAGGTGCTATTGCTGATGTCACAATGCTGAGGTGCAATTGCTGAGGTGTTATTACTGAAGTCACAATGCTGAGGTGCTATTGCAGAGGTGCTATTGCTGAGGTCACAATGCTGAGGTCCTATTGCTGAGGTGCTAATGCTGAGGTGCTATTGCTGAGGTCACAATGCTGAGGTCACTATGCTGAGGTCACAATGCTGAGGTGCTATTACTGAGGTCACAATGCTGTGGTCACAAAGCTGAGGTCAAAATGCTGAGGTGCTATTGCTGAGGTCACAATGTTGAGGTGCTATTGCTGAGGTGTTATTGCTGAGGTCACAATGCTCAGGTCACAATGCTGAGGTCACTATGCTGAGGTGCTATTGCTGAGGTCACAATGCTGAGGTCACAATGCTGAGGTCACAATGCTAAGGTCACAATAGTGAGGTGCTATTGCTGAGGTGCTATTGCTGAGGTCACAATGCTGAGGTGCTATAGCTTAGGTGCTATTGCTGAGGTCATAATGCTGAGGTGCTATTGCTGAGGTCACAATACTGAGGTGCTATTGCTGAGGTGCTATTTCTGAGTTCACAATGCTGAGGTGCTATTGCTGAGGTGGTGTTGCTGAGGTCACAATGCTAAGGTGCTATTGCTGAGGTCACAATGCTGAGGTCACAATGCTGAGGTGCTACTGCTGAGGTCACAATGCTGAGGTGCTCTTGCTGAGGTGCTATTGCTGTGGTGCTATTGCTGAAGTCACAATGCTGAGGTGCTATTGCTGAGGTCACAATGTTGAGGTGCTATTGCTGAGGTCACAATGCTGACGTGCTATTGCTGAGGTCACAATGCTGAGGTGCTATTCCTGAGGTCACAATGCTGTGGTCAAAATGCTGAGGTCACAATGCTGAGGTCACAATGCTGAGGTGTTATTGCTGAGCTGTTATTGCTGAGGTATTATTGCTGAGCTGCTATTGCTGAGGTCACAATTCTGAGGTCACAATGCTGAGGTCACAATGCTGAGCTGACTATGCTGAGGTCACTATGCTGAGGTGCTATTGCTGAGGTCACAATGCTGAGGTCGCAATGCTGAGGTGCTATTGCTGATGTCACAATGCTGAGGTCACAATGCTGAGGTCACAATGCTGAGGTGCTATTGCTGAGGTGCTGTTGCTGAGGTGTTATTGCTGAGGTGCTATTGCTGAGGTCACAATGCTGAGGTGCTATTGCTGAGGTCACAATGCTGAGGTCACTATGCTGAGGTCACTATGCTGAGGTGCTATTGCTGAGGTCACAATGCTGTGGTCACAATGCTGAGGTCACAATGCTGAGGTGCTATTGCTGAGGTCAGAATGCTGAGGTGCAATTGCAGATGTGCAATTGCTGAGGTGCTATTGCTGAGGTCACAATGCTGAGGTGCTATTGCTGAGGAGCTATTGCAGAGGTCACAATGCTGAGGTGCTATTGCTGAGGTGCTATTGCTGAGGTCACAACGCTAAGGTACTATTCCTGAGGTGCTATTGCTGAGGTCACAATGCTGAGGTGCTATTACTGAGGTCACAATGCTGTGGTCACAAAGCTGAGGTCAAAATGCTGAGGTGCTATTGCTGAGGTCACAATGCTGAGGTGCTATTGCTGAGGTGTTATTGCTGAGGTCACAATGCTCAGGTCACAATGCTGAGGTCACTATGCTGAGGTGCTATTGCTGAGGTCACAATGCTGAGGTCAAAATGCTGAGGTCACAATGCTTAGGTCAAAATGCTGAGCTGCTACTGCTGAGGTCACAATGCTGAGGTCACAATGCTGAGGTCACAATGCTGAGGTGCTATTGCTGAGGTCACAATACTGAGGTGCTATTGCTGAGGTGCTATTGCTGAGGTCACAATGCTGAGGTGCTATTGCTGAGGTGCTGTTGCTGAGGTCACAATGCTAAGGTGCTATTGCTTAGGTCACAATGCTGAGGTCACAATGCTGAGGTGCTATTGCTGAGGTCACAATGCTGAGGTCACAATGCTGAGGTGCTATTGCTGAGGTCACAATGCTGACGTGCTATTGCTGAGGTCACAATGCTGAGGTGCTATTGCTGAGGTGCTATTGCTGAGGTCACAATGCTGAGGTGCTATTGCTGAGGTCACAATGCTGAGGTGCTATTCCTGAGGTCACAATGCTGTGGTCAAAATGCTGAGGTCACAATGCTGAGGTCACAATGCTGAGGTGTTATTGCTGAGCTGTTATTGCTGAGGTATTATTGCTGAGCTGCTATTGCTGAGGTCACAATGCTGAGCTGACTATGCTGAGGTCACTATGCTGAGGTGCTATTGCTGAGGTCACAATGCTGAGGTCGCAATGCTGAGGAGCTATTGCTGATGTCACAATGCTGAGGTCACAATGCTGAGGTCACAATGCTGAGGTCGCAATGCTGAGGTGCTATTGCTGATGTCACAATGCTGAGGTCACAATGCTGAGGTCACAATGCTGAGGTGCTATTGCTGAGGTGCTGTTGCTGAGGTGTTATTGCTGAGGTGCTATTGCTGAGGTCACAATGCTGAGGTGCTATTGCTGAGGTCACAATGCTGAGGTCACTATGCTGAGGTCACTATGCTGAGGTGCTATTGCTGAGGTCACAATGCTGTGGTCACAATGCTGAGGTCACAATGCTGAGGTGCTATTGCTGAGGTCAGAATGCTGAGGTGCAATTGCAGATGTGCAATTGCTGAGGTGCTATTGCTGAGGTCACAATGCTGAGGTGCTATTGCTGAGGAGCTATTGCAGAGGTCACAATGCTGAGGTGCTATTGCTGAGGTGCTATTGCTGAGGTCACAACGCTAAGGTACTATTCCTGAGGTGCTATTGCTGAGGTCACAATGCTGAGGTGCTATTACTGAGGTCACAATGCTGTGGTCACAAAGCTGAGGTCAAAATGCTGAGGTGCTATTGCTGAGGTCACAATGCTGAGGTGCTATTGCTGAGGTGTTATTGCTGAGGTCACAATGCTCAGGTCACAATGCTGAGGTCACTATGCTGAGGTGCTATTGCTGAGGTCACAATGCTGAGGTCAAAATGCTGAGGTCACAATGCTTAGGTCAAAATGCTGAGCTGCTACTGCTGAGGTCACAATGCTGAGGTCACAATGCTAAGGTCACAATGCTGAGGTGCTATTGCTGAGGTGCTATTGCTGAGTTCACAATGCTGAGGTGCTATAGCTTAGGTGCTATTGCTGAGGTCACAATGCTGAGGTGCTATTGCTGAGGTGCTGTTGCTGAGGTCACAATGCTAAGGTGCTATTGCTTAGGTCACAATGCTGAGGTCACAATGCTGAGGTGCTATTGCTGAGGTCACAATGCTGAGGTCACAATGCTGAGGTGCTATTGCTGAGGTCACAATGCTGACGTGCTATTGCTGAGGTCACAATGCTGAGGTGCTATTGCTGAGGTGCTATTGCTGAGGTCACAATGCTGAGGTGCTATTGCTGAGGTCACAATGCTGAGGTGCTATTCCTGAGGTCACAATGCTGTGGTCAAAATGCTGAGGTCACAATGCTGAGGTCACAATGCTGAGGTGTTATTGCTGAGCTGTTATTGCTGAGGTATTATTGCTGAGCTGCTATTGCTGAGGTCACAATGCTGAGCTGACTATGCTGAGGTCACTATGCTGAGGTGCTATTGCTGAGGTCACAATGCTGAGGTCGCAATGCTGAGGAGCTATTGCTGATGTCACAATGCTGAGGTCACAATGCTGAGGTCACAATGCTGAGGTGCTATTGCTGAGGTGCTGTTGCTGAGGTGTTATTGCTGAGGTGCTATTGCTGAGGTCACAATGCTGAGGTCGCAATGCTGAGGAGCTATTGCTGATGTCACAATGCTGAGGTCACAATGCTGAGGTCACAATGCTGAGGTGCTATTGCTGAGGTGCTCTTGCTGAGGTGTTATTGCTGAGGTGCTATTGCTGAGGTCACAATGCTGAGGTCACTATGCTGAGGTCACTATGCTGAGGTGCTATTGCTGAGGTCACAATGCTGTGGTCACAATGCTGAGGTCACAATGCTGAGGTGCTATTGCTGAGGTCAGAATGCTGAGGTGCAATTGCAGATGTGAAATTGCTGAGGTGCTATTACTGAGGTCACAATGCTGAGGTGCTATTGCTGAGGTGCTATTGCTGAGGTCACAATGCTGAGGTGCTATTGCTGAGGGGCTATTGCTGAGGTGCTATTGCTGAGGTCACAATGCTGAGATGCTATTGCTGAGCTACTATTGATGAGGTGTTATTGCTGAGGTGCTATTGCTGAGGTCATAATGCTGAGGTGCTATTGCTGAGGTCACAATGCTATGGTCACAATGCTGAGGTCACAATGCTGAGGTGCTATTGCTGAGGTCACAATGCTGAGGTGCTGTTGCTGAGGTCACAATGCTGAGGTGCTATTGCTGAGGTGGTATTGCTGTGGTCACAATGCTGAGGTGCTATTACTGAGGTCACAATACTGAGGTGCTATTGCTGAGGTGCTATTGCTGAGGTCACAATGCTGAGGTCACAATGCTGAGCTGCTATTGCTGAGGTCACTTTTCTGAGGTACTATTGCTGAGGTCACAATGCTATGCTCACAATGCTGAGGTCACAAGGCTGAGGTGCTATTGCAGAGGTCACAATGCTGAGGTGCTATTGCAGAGGTGCTATTGCTGAGGTCACAATGCTGAGGTGCTATTGCTTAGGTGCTATAGCTGAGGTCACAATGCTGAGGTGCTATTTCTGAGTTCACAATTTTGACGTGCTATTGCTGAGGTGCTGTTGCTGAGGTCACAATGCTGAGGTGCTATTGGTGAGCTCACAATGCTGAGGTCACAATGCTGAGGTGCTACTGCTGAGGTCACAATGATGAGGTGCTATTGCTGAGGTGCTATTGCTGACGTCACAATGCTGACGTGCTATTGCTGAGGTCACAATGCTGAGGTGCTATTGCTGAGGTCACAATGCTGTGGTCAAAATGCTGATGTCACAATGCTGAGGTCACAATGCTGAGGTGTTATTGCTGAGCTGTTATTGCTGAGGTATTATTGCTGAGCTGCTATTGCTGAGGTCACAATGCTGAGGTGCTATTGCTGAGTTCACAATGCTGAGGTCAAAATGCTGAGGTGCTATTACTGAGGTCACAATGCTGTGGTCACAAAGCTGAGATCAAATTGCAGATGTGCTATTGCTGAGGTCACAATGTTGAGGTGCTACTGCTGAGGTGTTATTGCTTAGGTCACAATGCTCAGGTCACAATGCTGAGGTCACTATGCTGAGGTGCTATTGCTGAGGTCACAATGCTGAGGTCACAATGCTGAGGTCACAATGCTGAGGTGCTATTGCTGAGGTGTTATTGCTGAGTTCACAATGCTGAGATACTATTGCTTAGGTGCTATTGCTGAGGTCACAATGCTGAGGTGCTATTGCTGAGGTCACAATACTGAGGTGCTACTGCTGAGGTGTTATTGCTGAGGTCACAATGCTCAGGTCACAATGCTGAGGTCACTATGCTGAGGTGCTATTGCTGAGGTCACAATGCTGAGGTCACAATGCTGAGGTCACAATGTTGAGGTGCTATTGCTGAGGTGCTATTGCTGAGTTCACAATGCTGAGGTACTATTGCTTAGGTGCTATTGCTGAGGTCACAATGCTGAGGTGCTATTGCTGAGGTCACAATACTGAGGTGCTATTGGTGAGGTCACAATGCTGAGGTCACTATGCTGAGGTCACTATGCTTAGGTGCTATTGCTGAGGTCACAATGCTGAGGTGCTATTGCTGAGGTGCTATTGCTGAGGTCACAATGCTGAGGTGCTGTTGCTGAGGGGCTATTGCTGAGGTGCTATTGCTGAGGTCACAATGATGAGATGCTATTGCTTAGCTGCTATTGATGAGGTGTTATTGCTGATGTGCTATTGCTGAGGTCATAATGCTGAGGTGCTATTGCTGAGGTCACAATGCTATGGTCACAATGCTGAGGTCACAATGCTCAGGTGCTATTGCTGAGGTCACAATGCTGAGGTGCTGTTGCTGAAGTCACAATGCTGAGATCACAATTCTGAGGTGCTATTACTGAGGTGCTATTGCTGAGGTACTCTTGCTGAGCTGCTATTGCTGAGGTCACAATGCTGAGGTGCTATTGCTGAGGTCACAATGCTGAGGTGCTATTGCTGAGGTGCTATTGCTGTGGTCACAATGCTGAGGTGCTATTACTGAGGTCACAATGCTGAGGTGCTATTGCTGAGGTGCTATTGCTGAGGTCACAATGCTGAGGTCACAATGCTGAGCTGCTATTGCTGAGGTCACTTTTCTGAGGTACTATTGCTGAGGTCACAATGCTATGCTCACAATGCTGAGGTCACAATGCTGAGGTGCTATTGCAGAGGTCACAATGCTGAGGTGCTATTGCAGATGTGCAATTGCTGAAGTGCTATTGCAGAGGTCACAATGCTGAGGTGCTATTGCTGAGGTGCTATTGCTGAGGTCACAATGCTGAGGTGCTATTTCTGAGTTCACAATGCTGAGGTGCTATTGCTGAGGTGCTGTTGCTGAGGTCACAATGCTGAGGTGCTATTGGTGAGGTCACAATGCTGAGGTCACAATGCTGAGGTGCTACTGCTGAGGTCACAATGCTGAGGTGCTCTTGCTGAGGTGCTATTGCTGTGGTGCTATTGCTGAGGTCACAATGCTGAGGTGCTATTGCTGAGGTGCTATTCCTGACGTCACAATGCTGACGTGCTATTGCTGAGGTCACAATGCTGTGGTCAAAATGCTGATGTCACAATGCTGAGGTCACAATGCTGAGGTGTTATTGCTGAGCTGTTATTGCTGAGGTATTATTGCTGAGCTGCTATTGCTGAGGTCACAATGCTGAGGTGCTATTGCTGAGTTCACAATGCTGAGGTCACAATGCTGAGGTGCTATTACTGAGGTCACAATGCTGTGGTCACAAAGCTGAGATCAAATTGCAGATGTGCTATTGCTGAGGTCACAATGTTGAGGTGCTACTGCTGAGGTGTTATTGCTTAGGTCACAATGCTCAGGTCACAATGCTGAGGTCACTATGCTGAGGTGCTATTGCTGAGGTCACAATGCTGAGGTCACAATGCTGAGGTCACAATGCTGAGGTGCTATTGCTGAGGTGTTATTGCTGAGTTCACAATGCTGAGATACTATTGCTTAGGTGCTATTGCTGAGGTCACAATGCTGAGGTGCTATTGCTGAGGTCACAATACTGAGGTGCTACTGCTGAGGTGTTATTGCTGAGGTCACAATGCTCAGGTCACAATGCTGAGGTCACTATGCTGAGGTGCTATTGCTGAGGTCACAATGCTGAGGTCACAATGCTGAGGTCACAATGTTGAGGTGCTATTGCTGAGGTGCTATTGCTGAGTTCACAATGCTGAGGTACTATTGCTTAGGTGCTATTGCTGAGGTCACAATGCTGAGGTGCTATTGCTGAGGTCACAATACTGAGGTGCTATTGGTGAGGTCACAATGCTGAGGTCACTATGCTGAGGTCACTATGCTTAGGTGCTATTGCTGAGGTCACAATGCTGAGGTGCTATTGCTGAGGTGCTATTGCTGAGGTCACAATGCTGAGGTGCTGTTGCTGAGGGGCTATTGCTGAGGTGCTATTGCTGAGGTCACAATGATGAGATGCTATTGCTTAGCTGCTATTGATGAGGTGTTATTGCTGATGTGCTATTGCTGAGGTCATAATGCTGAGGTGCTATTGCTGAGGTCACAATGCTATGGTCACAATGCTGAGGTCACAATGCTCAGGTGCTATTGCTGAGGTCACAATGCTGAGGTGCTGTTGCTGAAGTCACAATGCTGAGATCACAATTCTGAGGTGCTATTACTGAGGTGCTATTGCTGAGGTACTCTTGCTGAGCTGCTATTGCTGAGGTCACAATGCTGAGGTGCTATTGCTGAGGTCACAATGCTGAGGTGCTATTGCTGAGGTGCTATTGCTGTGGTCACAATGCTGAGGTGCTATTACTGAGGTCACAATGCTGAGGTGCTATTGCTGAGGTGCTATTGCTGAGGTCACAATGCTGAGGTCACAATGCTGAGCTGCTATTGCTGAGGTCACTTTTCTGAGGTACTATTGCTGAGGTCACAATGCTATGCTCACAATGCTGAGGTCACAATGCTGAGGTGCTATTGCAGAGGTCACAATGCTGAGGTGCTATTGCAGATGTGCAATTGCTGAAGTGCTATTGCAGAGGTCACAATGCTGAGGTGCTATTGCTGAGGTGCTATTGCTGAGGTCACAATGCTGAGGTGCTATTTCTGAGTTCACAATGCTGAGGTGCTATTGCTGAGGTGCTGTTGCTGAGGTCACAATGCTGAGGTGCTATTGGTGAGGTCACAATGCTGAGGTCACAATGCTGAGGTGCTACTGCTGAGGTCACAATGCTGAGGTGCTCTTGCTGAGGTGCTATTGCTGTGGTGCTATTGCTGAGGTCACAATGCTGAGGTGCTATTGCTGAGGTGCTATTCCTGACGTCACAATGCTGACGTGCTATTGCTGAGGTCACAATGCTGTGGTCAAAATGCTGATGTCACAATGCTGAGGTCACAATGCTGAGGTGTTATTGCTGAGCTGTTATTGCTGAGGTATTATTGCTGAGCTGCTATTGCTGAGGTCACAATGCTGAGGTGCTATTGCTGAGTTCACAATGCTGAGGTCACAATGCTGAGGTGCTATTACTGAGGTCACAATGCTGTGGTCACAAAGCTGAGATCAAATTGCAGAGGTGCTATTGCTGAGGTCACAATGCTGAGGTGCTACTGCTGAGGTGTTATTGCTTAGGTCACAATACTCAGGTCACAATGCTGAGGTCACTATGCTGAGGTGCTATTGCTGAGGTCACAATGCTGAGGTCACAATGCTGAGGTCACAATGCTGAGGTGCTATTGCTGAGGTGTTATTGCTGAGTTCACAATGCTGAGATACTATTGCTTAGGTGCTATTGCTGAGGTCACAATGCTGAGGTGCTATTGCTGAGGTCACAATGCTGAGGTGCTATCTGAGGTGCTATTGCTGAGGTCACAATGCTGAGGTCACAATGCTGAGGTGCTATTACTGAGGTCACAATGCTGTGGTCACAAAGCTGAGATCAAATTGCAGAGGTGCTATTGCTGAGGTCACAATGCTGAGGTGCTACTGCTGAGGTGTTATTGCTTAGGTCACAATGCTCAGGTCACAATGCTGAGGTCACTATGCTGAGGTGCTATTGCTGAGGTCACAATGCTGAGGTCACAATGCTGAGGTCACAATGCTGAGGTGCTATTGCTGAGGTGTTATTGCTGAGTTCACAATGCTGAGATACTATTGCTTAGGTGCTATTGCTGAGGTCACAATGCTGAGGTGCTATTGCTGAGGTCACAATACTGAGGTGCTATCTGATGTGATATTTCTGACTTCACAATGCTGAGGTGCTATTGCTGAGGTGCTGTTGCTGAGGTCACAATGCTGAGGTGCTATTGCTGAGGTCACAATGCTGAGGTGCTATTGCTGAGGTCACAATACTGAGGTGCTACTGCTGAGGTGTTATTGCTGAGGTCACAATGCTCAGGTCACAATGCTGAGGTCACTATGCTGAGGTGCTATTGCTGAGGTCACAATGCTGAGGTCACAATGCTGAGGTCACAATGTTGAGGTGCTATTGCTGAGGTGCTATTGCTGAGTTCACAATGCTGAGGTACTATTGCTTAGGTGCTATTGCTGAGGTCACAATGCTGAGGTGCTATTGCTGAGGTCACAATACTGAGGTGCTATTGGTGAGGTCACAATGCTGAGGTCACTATGCTGAGGTCACTATGCTTAGGTGCTATTGCTGAGGTCACAATGCTGAGGTGCTATTGCTGAGGTGCTATTGCTGAGGTCACAATGCTGAGGTGCTGTTGCTGAGGGGCTATTGCTGAGGTGCTATTGCTGAGGTCACAATGATGAGATGCTATTGCTTAGCTGCTATTGATGAGGTGTTATTGCTGATGTGCTATTGCTGAGGTCATAATGCTGAGGTGCTATTGCTGAGGTCACAATGCTATGGTCACAATGCTGAGGTCACAATGCTCAGGTGCTATTGCTGAGGTCACAATGCTGAGGTGCTGTTGCTGAAGTCACAATGCTGAGATCACAATTCTGAGGTGCTATTACTGAGGTGCTATTGCTGAGGTACTCTTGCTGAGCTGCTATTGCTGAGGTCACAATGCTGAGGTGCTATTGCTGAGGTCACAATGCTGAGGTGCTATTGCTGAGGTGCTATTGCTGTGGTCACAATGCTGAGGTGCTATTACTGAGGTCACAATGCTGAGGTGCTATTGCTGAGGTGCTATTGCTGAGGTCACAATGCTGAGGTCACAATGCTGAGCTGCTATTGCTGAGGTCACTTTTCTGAGGTACTATTGCTGAGGTCACAATGCTATGCTCACAATGCTGAGGTCACAATGCTGAGGTGCTATTGCAGAGGTCACAATGCTGAGGTGCTATTGCAGATGTGCAATTGCTGAAGTGCTATTGCAGAGGTCACAATGCTGAGGTGCTATTGCTGAGGTGCTATTGCTGAGGTCACAATGCTGAGGTGCTATTTCTGAGTTCACAATGCTGAGGTGCTATTGCTGAGGTGCTGTTGCTGAGGTCACAATGCTGAGGTGCTATTGGTGAGGTCACAATGCTGAGGTCACAATGCTGAGGTGCTACTGCTGAGGTCACAATGCTGAGGTGCTCTTGCTGAGGTGCTATTGCTGTGGTGCTATTGCTGAGGTCACAATGCTGAGGTGCTATTGCTGAGGTGCTATTCCTGACGTCACAATGCTGACGTGCTATTGCTGAGGTCACAATGCTGTGGTCAAAATGCTGATGTCACAATGCTGAGGTCACAATGCTGAGGTGTTATTGCTGAGCTGTTATTGCTGAGGTATTATTGCTGAGCTGCTATTGCTGAGGTCACAATGCTGAGGTGCTATTGCTGAGTTCACAATGCTGAGGTCACAATGCTGAGGTGCTATTACTGAGGTCACAATGCTGTGGTCACAAAGCTGAGATCAAATTGCAGATGTGCTATTGCTGAGGTCACAATGTTGAGGTGCTACTGCTGAGGTGTTATTGCTTAGGTCACAATGCTCAGGTCACAATGCTGAGGTCACTATGCTGAGGTGCTATTGCTGAGGTCACAATGCTGAGGTCACAATGCTGAGGTCACAATGCTGAGGTGCTATTGCTGAGGTGTTATTGCTGAGTTCACAATGCTGAGATACTATTGCTTAGGTGCTATTGCTGAGGTCACAATGCTGAGGTGCTATTGCTGAGGTCACAATACTGAGGTGCTACTGCTGAGGTGTTATTGCTGAGGTCACAATGCTCAGGTCACAATGCTGAGGTCACTATGCTGAGGTGCTATTGCTGAGGTCACAATGCTGAGGTCACAATGCTGAGGTCACAATGTTGAGGTGCTATTGCTGAGGTGCTATTGCTGAGTTCACAATGCTGAGGTACTATTGCTTAGGTGCTATTGCTGAGGTCACAATGCTGAGGTGCTATTGCTGAGGTCACAATACTGAGGTGCTATTGGTGAGGTCACAATGCTGAGGTCACTATGCTGAGGTCACTATGCTTAGGTGCTATTGCTGAGGTCACAATGCTGAGGTGCTATTGCTGAGGTGCTATTGCTGAGGTCACAATGCTGAGGTGCTGTTGCTGAGGGGCTATTGCTGAGGTGCTATTGCTGAGGTCACAATGATGAGATGCTATTGCTTAGCTGCTATTGATGAGGTGTTATTGCTGATGTGCTATTGCTGAGGTCATAATGCTGAGGTGCTATTGCTGAGGTCACAATGCTATGGTCACAATGCTGAGGTCACAATGCTCAGGTGCTATTGCTGAGGTCACAATGCTGAGGTGCTGTTGCTGAAGTCACAATGCTGAGATCACAATTCTGAGGTGCTATTACTGAGGTGCTATTGCTGAGGTACTCTTGCTGAGCTGCTATTGCTGAGGTCACAATGCTGAGGTGCTATTGCTGAGGTCACAATGCTGAGGTGCTATTGCTGAGGTGCTATTGCTGTGGTCACAATGCTGAGGTGCTATTACTGAGGTCACAATGCTGAGGTGCTATTGCTGAGGTGCTATTGCTGAGGTCACAATGCTGAGGTCACAATGCTGAGCTGCTATTGCTGAGGTCACTTTTCTGAGGTACTATTGCTGAGGTCACAATGCTATGCTCACAATGCTGAGGTCACAATGCTGAGGTGCTATTGCAGAGGTCACAATGCTGAGGTGCTATTGCAGATGTGCAATTGCTGAAGTGCTATTGCAGAGGTCACAATGCTGAGGTGCTATTGCTGAGGTGCTATTGCTGAGGTCACAATGCTGAGGTGCTATTTCTGAGTTCACAATGCTGAGGTGCTATTGCTGAGGTGCTGTTGCTGAGGTCACAATGCTGAGGTGCTATTGGTGAGGTCACAATGCTGAGGTCACAATGCTGAGGTGCTACTGCTGAGGTCACAATGCTGAGGTGCTCTTGCTGAGGTGCTATTGCTGTGGTGCTATTGCTGAGGTCACAATGCTGAGGTGCTATTGCTGAGGTGCTATTCCTGACGTCACAATGCTGACGTGCTATTGCTGAGGTCACAATGCTGTGGTCAAAATGCTGATGTCACAATGCTGAGGTCACAATGCTGAGGTGTTATTGCTGAGCTGTTATTGCTGAGGTATTATTGCTGAGCTGCTATTGCTGAGGTCACAATGCTGAGGTGCTATTGCTGAGTTCACAATGCTGAGGTCACAATGCTGAGGTGCTATTACTGAGGTCACAATGCTGTGGTCACAAAGCTGAGATCAAATTGCAGAGGTGCTATTGCTGAGGTCACAATGCTGAGGTGCTACTGCTGAGGTGTTATTGCTTAGGTCACAATACTCAGGTCACAATGCTGAGGTCACTATGCTGAGGTGCTATTGCTGAGGTCACAATGCTGAGGTCACAATGCTGAGGTCACAATGCTGAGGTGCTATTGCTGAGGTGTTATTGCTGAGTTCACAATGCTGAGATACTATTGCTTAGGTGCTATTGCTGAGGTCACAATGCTGAGGTGCTATTGCTGAGGTCACAATGCTGAGGTGCTATCTGAGGTGCTATTGCTGAGGTCACAATGCTGAGGTCACAATGCTGAGGTGCTATTACTGAGGTCACAATGCTGTGGTCACAAAGCTGAGATCAAATTGCAGAGGTGCTATTGCTGAGGTCACAATGCTGAGGTGCTACTGCTGAGGTGTTATTGCTTAGGTCACAATGCTCAGGTCACAATGCTGAGGTCACTATGCTGAGGTGCTATTGCTGAGGTCACAATGCTGAGGTCACAATGCTGAGGTCACAATGCTGAGGTGCTATTGCTGAGGTGTTATTGCTGAGTTCACAATGCTGAGATACTATTGCTTAGGTGCTATTGCTGAGGTCACAATGCTGAGGTGCTATTGCTGAGGTCACAATACTGAGGTGCTATCTGATGTGATATTTCTGACTTCACAATGCTGAGGTGCTATTGCTGAGGTGCTGTTGCTGAGGTCACAATGCTGAGGTGCTATTGCTGAGGTCACAATGCTGAGCTCACAATGCTGAGGTGCTACTGCTGAGGTCACAATGCTGAGGTGCTACTGCTGAGGTCACAATGCTGAGGTGCTCTTGCTGAGGTGCTATTGCTGAGGTGCTATTGCTGACGTCACAATGCTGACGTGCTATTGCTGAGGTCACAATGCTGAGGTGCTATTGCTGAGGTCACAATGCTGTGGTCAAAATGCTGATGTCACAATGCTGAAGTCACAATGCTGAGGTGTTATTGCTGAGCTGTTATTGCTGAGGTATTATTGCTGAGCTGCTATTGCTGAGGTCACAATTCTGAGGTCAAAATGCTGAGGTCACAATGCTGAGCTCACTATGTTGAGGTCACTATGCCGAGGTGCTATTGCTGAGGTCACAATGCTGAGGTCGCAATGCTGAGGTGCTATTGCTGAGGTCACAATGCTGAGGTCACAATGCTGAGGTCACAATGCTGAGGTGCTATTGCTGAGGTGCTGTTGCTGAAGTGTTATTGCTGAGGTGCTATTTCTGACTTCACAATGCTGAGGTGTTATTGCTGAGGTCACAATGCTGAGCTCATGCTGAGGTCACTATGCTGAGGTTCTATTGCTGAGGTCACAATGCTGAGGTCGCAATGCTGAGGTGCTATTGTTGAGGTCACAATGCTGAGGTCACAATGCTGAGGTCACAATGCTGAGGTGCTATTTCTGAGGTGCTGTTGCTGAGGTGTTATTGCTGAGGTGCAATTGCTGAGGTCACAATGCTGAGGTGCTATTGCTGAGGTCAAAATGCTGTGGTCACAATTCTGAGGTCACAATGCTGAGGTGCTATTGCTGAGCTCAGAATGCTGAGGTGCAATTGCAGATGTGCAATTGCTGAGGTGCTACTGCTGAGGTCACAATGCTGAGGTGCTATTGCTGAGGTGCTATTGCTGAGGTCACAACGCTAAGGTGCTATTGCTGAGGTGCTATTGCTGAGGTCACAATGCTGAGGTGCTATTACTGAGGTCACAATGCTGTGGTCACAAAGCTGAGGTCAAAATGCTGAGGTGCTATTGCTGAGCTGTTATTGCTGAGGTATTATTGCTGAGATGCTATTGCTGAGGTCACAATTCTGAGGTCACAATGCTGAGGTCACAATGCTGAGCTCACTATGCTGAGGTCACTATGCTGAGGGCAAAATGCTGATGTCACAATGCTGAGGTCACAATGCTGCGGTATTATTGCTGAGCTGTTATTGCTGAGGTATTATTGCTGAGCTGCTATTACTGAGGTCACAATTCTGAGGTTACAATGCTGAGGTCACAATGCTGAGCTCACTATGCTGAGGTCACTATGCTTAGGTGCTATTGCTGATGTCAAAATGCTGAGGTCGCAATGCTGAGGTGCTATTGCTGATGTCACAATGCTGAGGTCACAATGCTGAGGTCACAATGCTGAGGTGCTATTGCTGAGGTGCTGTTGCTGAGGTGTTATTGCTGAGGTGCTATTGCTGAGGTCACAATGCTGAGGTGCTATTGCTGAGGTCACAATGCTGAGATGGTATTCCTGAGTTGCTATTGCTGAGGTCACAGAGCTGAGTTGCTATTGCTGAGGTCACAATGCTGAGGTGCTATTGCTGAGGTGCTTTTGCTGAGGTCACAATGCTGAGGTGCAATTGCAGATGTGCAATTGCTGAGGTGCTATTGCTGAGGTCACAATGCTGAGGTGCTATTGCTGAGGTGCTATTGCTGAGGTCACAACGCTAAGGTGCTATTGCTGAGGTTCTATTGCTGAGGTCACAATGCTGAGGTGCTATTACTGAGGTCACAATGCTGTGGTCACAAAGCTGAGGTCAAAATGCTGAGGTGCTATTGCTGAGGTCACAATGCTGAGGTGCTATTGCTGAGGTGTTATTGCTGAGGTCACAATGCTCAGGTCACAATGCTGAGGTCACTATGCTGAGGAGCTATTGCTGAGGTCACAATGCTGAGGTCACAATGCTGAGGTCACAATGCTGAGGTGCTATTGCTGAGGTGCTGTTGCTGAGGTGTTATTGCTGAGGTGCTATTGCTGAGGTCACAATGCTGAGGTGCTATTGCTGAGGTCACAATGCTGAGATGGTATTCCTGAGTTGCTATTGCTGAGGTCACAGAGCTGAGTTGCTATTGCTGAGGTCACAATGCTGAGGTGCTATTGCTGAGGTGCTTTTGCTGAGGTCACAATGCTGAGGTGCAATTGCAGATGTGCAATTGCTGAGGTGCTATTGCTGAGGTCACAATGCTGAGGTGCTATTGCTGAGGTGCTATTGCTGAGGTCACAACGCTAAGGTGCTATTGCTGAGGTTCTATTGCTGAGGTCACAATTATGAGGTGCTATTACTGAGGTCACAATGCTGTGGTCACAAAGCTGAGGTCAAAATGCTGAGGTGCTATTGCTGAGGTCACAATGCTGAGGTGCTATTGCTGAGGTGTTATTGCTGAGGTCACAATGCTCAGGTCACAATGCTGAGGTCACTATGCTGAGGAGCTATTGCTGAGGTCACAATGCTGAGGTCACAATGCTGAGGTCACAATGCTGAGGTGCTATTGCTGAGGTGCTGTTGCTGAGGTGTTATTGCTCAGGTGCTATTGCTGAGGTCACAATGCTGAGTTGCTATTCCTGAGGTCACAATGCTGAGGTCACTATGCTGAAATCACTATGCTGAGGTGCTATTGCTGAGGTCACAATGCTGAGGTGCTGTTGCTGAGGTCACAATGCTGAGATCACAATGCTGAGGTGCTATTACTGAGGTGCTATTGCTGAGGTACTCTTGCTGAGCTGCTATTGCTGAGGTCACAATGCTGAGGTGCTATTGCTGAGGTCACAATGCTGAGGTGCTATTGCTGAGGTGCTATTGCTGTGGTCACAATGCTGAGGTGCTATTGATGAGGTCACAATGCTGAGGTGCTATTGCTGAGCTGCTATTGCTGAGGTCACAATGCTGAGGTCACAATGCTGAGCTGCTATTGCTGAGGTCACTTTTCTGAGGTACTATTGCTGAGGTCACAATGCTATGCTCATAATGCTGAGGTCACAATGCTGAGGTGCTATTGCTGAGGTCACAATGCTGAGGTGCTATTGCAGATGTGCAATTGCTGAGGTGCTATTGCAGAGGTCACAATGCTGAGGTGCTATTGCTGAGGTGCTATTGCTGAGGTCACAATGCTGAGGTGCTATTGCTGAGGTGCTATAGCTGAGGTCACAATGCTGAGGTGCTATTACTGAGGTCACAATGCTGTGGTCACATTGCTGAGGTCAAAGTGCTGAGGTGCTATTGCTAAGGTCACAATGCTGAGGTGCTATTGCTGAGGTGTTATTGCTTAGGTCACAATGCTGAGGTCACAATGCTGAGGTCACTATGCTGAGGTGCTATTGCTGAGGTCACAATGATGAGGTCACAATGCTGAGGTCACAATGCTTATGTCAAAATGCTGAGCTGCTATTGCTTAGGTCACAATGCTGAGGTCACAAAGCTGAGGTGCTATTGCTGAGGTCACAATGCTGAGGTCACACTGCTGAGGTCACAATGCTGAGGTGCTATTGCTGAGGTTCTTTTCCTGCAGTGCTATTCCTGAGGTCACAATGCTGAGGTCATAATGCTGAGGTGCTATTGCTGAGGTCACAATGCTGAGGTGCTATTGCTGAGGTCACAATGCTGAGGTCACAATGCTGAGGTCACACTGCTGAGGTGCTATTGCTGAGGTCACAATGCTGAGGTAACACTGCTGAGGTCACAATGCTGAGGTGGTATTACTGAGGTGCTATTGCTGAGGTATTATTGCTGAGCTGCTATTGCTGAGGTCACAATTCTGAGGTCACAATGCTGAGGTCACAATGCTGAGCTAACTATGCTGAGGTCACTATGCTGAGGTGCTATTGCTGAGGTCACAATGCTGAGGTCGCAATGCTGAGGTGCTATTGCTGATGTCACAATGCTGAGGTCACTATGCTGAGGTCACTATGCTGAGGTGCTATTGCTTAGGTCACAATGCTGTGGTCACAATGCTCAGGTCACAATGCTGAGGTGCTATTGCTGAGGTCAGAATGCTGAGGTGCAATTGCAGATGTGCAATTGCTGAGGTGCTATTGCTGAGGTCACAATGCTGAGGTGCTATTGCTGAGGTGCTATTCCTGAGGTCAAAATGCTGAGGTGCTATTGCTGAGGGGCTATTGCTGAGGTGCTATTGCTGAGGTCACAATGCTGAGGTGCTATTGCTGAGGTGCTATTGCTGACGTCAAAATGCTGAGGTGCTCTTGCTGAGGTGCTGTTGCTGAGGTCACAATGCTGAGGTGCTATTGCTGAGGGGCTATTGCTGAGGTGCTATTGCTGAGGTCACAATGCTGAGCTGCTATTGCTGAGGTCACTATGCTGAGGTCACAATGCTGAGCTGCTATTGCTGAGGTCACAATGCTATGCTCACAATGCTTAGGTCACAATGCTGAGGTGCTATTGCTGAGGTCACAATGCTGAGGTGCTATTGCAGATGTGCTATAGCTGACGTCACAATGCTGAGGTGCTATTACTGAGGTCACAATGCTGTGGTCACAATGCTGAGGTCAAAATGCTGAGGTGCTATTGCTAAGGTCACAATGCTGAGGTGCTATTGCTGAGGTGTTATTACTGAGGTCACAATGCTGAGGTCACTATGCTGAGGTCACTATGCTGAGGTGCTATTGCTGAGGTCACAATGATGAGGTCACAATGCTGAACTCACAATGCTTAGGTCAAAATGCTGAGGTGTTATTGCTGAGGTGTTATTGCTGAGGTCACAATGCTGAGGTGCTATTGATGAGGTCACACTGCTGAGGTGGTATTGCTGAGGTGACAATGCTGAGGTCACACTGCTGAGGTCACAATGCTGAGGTGCTATTACTGAGGTGCTATTGCTGAGGTGCTATTGCTGAGGTGCTATTGCTGAGGTCACAATGCTGAGAAGTTATTCCTGATGTCACAATGTGAGGTCACAATGCTGAGGTCACAATGCTGAGGTCACAATGCTGAGGTGCTTTTGCTGAGGTGCTATTGCTGAGGTGCTATTGCTGTGGTCACAATGCTGAGGTGCTATTCCTGAGGTCACAATGCTGTGGTCACAATGCTGAGGTCAAAATGCTGAGGTGGTATTGCTGAGGTCACAATGCTGAGTTGCTATTGCTGAGGTGTTATTCCTGAGGTCACAATGTTGAGGTCACAATGCTGAGGTCACAATGCTGAGGTGCTATTGCTGAGGTCACAATGATGAGGTCACAATGCTGAGGTCACAATGCTGAGGTGTTATTGCTGAGCTGCTATTGCTGAGGTGTTACTGCTGAGGTGCTATTGCTGAGGTCACAATGCTGAGGTGCTATTGCTGAGGTCACAATGCTGAGGTGCTATTGCTGAGGTCACAATGCTGAGATGGTATTCCTGAGTTGCTATTGCTGAGGTCACAGAGCTGAGTTGCTATTGCTGAGGTCACAATGCTGAGGTGCTATTGCTGAGGTGCTTTTGCTGAGGTCACAATGCTGAGGTGCAATTGCAGATGTGCAATTGCTGAGGTGCTATTGCTGAGGTCACAATGCTGAGGTGCTATTGCTGAGGTGCTATTGCTGAGGTCACAACGCTAAGGTGCTATTGCTGAGGTTCTATTGCTGAGGTCACAATGCTGAGGTGCTATTACTGAGGTCACAATGCTGTGGTCACAAAGCTGAGGTCAAAATGCTGAGGTGCTATTGCTGAGGTCACAATGCTGAGGTGCTATTGCTGAGGTGTTATTGCTGAGGTCACAATGCTCAGGTCACAATGCTGAGGTCACTATGCTGAGGAGCTATTGCTGAGGTCACAATGCTGAGGTCACAATGCTGAGGTCACAATGCTGAGGTGCTATTGCTGAGGTGCTGTTGCTGAGGTGTTATTGCTCAGGTGCTATTGCTGAGGTCACAATGCTGAGTTGCTATTCCTGAGGTCACAATGCTGAGGTCACTATGCTGAAATCACTATGCTGAGGTGCTATTGCTGAGGTCACAATGCTGAGGTGCTGTTGCTGAGGTCACAATGCTGAGATCACAATGCTGAGGTGCTATTACTGAGGTGCTATTGCTGAGGTATTATTGCTGAGCTGCTATTGCTGAGGTCACAATTCTGAGGTCACAATGCTGAGGTCACAATGCTGAGCTAACTATGCTGAGGTCACTATGCTGAGGTGCTATTGCTGAGGTCACAATGCTGAGGTCGCAATGCTGAGGTGCTATTGCTGATGTCACAATGCTGAGGTCACTATGCTGAGGTCACTATGCTGAGGTGCTATTGCTTAGGTCACAATGCTGTGGTCACAATGCTCAGGTCACAATGCTGAGGTGCTATTGCTGAGGTCAGAATGCTGAGGTGCAATTGCAGATGTGCAATTGCTGAGGTGCTATTGCTGAGGTCACAATGCTGAGGTGCTATTGCTGAGGTGCTATTGCTGACGTCAAAATGCTGAGGTGCTCTTGCTGAGGTGCTGTTGCTGAGGTCACAATGCTGAGGTGCTATTGCTGAGGGGCTATTGCTGAGGTGCTATTGCTGAGGTCACAATGCTGAGCTGCTATTGCTGAGGTCACTATGCTGAGGTCACAATGCTGAGCTGCTATTGCTGAGGTCACAATGCTATGCTCACAATGCTTAGGTCACAATGCTGAGGTGCTATTGCTGAGGTCACAATGCTGAGGTGCTATTGCAGATGTGCTATAGCTGACGTCACAATGCTGAGGTGCTATTACTGAGGTCACAATGCTGTGGTCACAATGCTGAGGTCAAAATGCTGAGGTGCTATTGCTAAGGTCACAATGCTGAGGTGCTATTGCTGAGGTGTTATTACTGAGGTCACAATGCTGAGGTCACTATGCTGAGGTCACTATGCTGAGGTGCTATTGCTGAGGTCACAATGATGAGGTCACAATGCTGAACTCACAATGCTTAGGTCAAAATGCTGAGGTGTTATTGCTGAGGTGTTATTGCTGAGGTCACAATGCTGAGGTGCTATTGATGAGGTCACACTGCTGAGGTGGTATTGCTGAGGTGACAATGCTGAGGTCACACTGCTGAGGTCACAATGCTGAGGTGCTATTACTGAGGTGCTATTGCTGAGGTGCTATTGCTGAGGTGCTATTGCTGAGGTCACAATGCTGAGAAGTTATTCCTGATGTCACAATGTGAGGTCACAATGCTGAGGTCACAATGCTGAGGTCACAATGCTGAGGTGCTTTTGCTGAGGTGCTATTGCTGAGGTGCTATTGCTGTGGTCACAATGCTGAGGTGCTATTCCTGAGGTCACAATGCTGTGGTCACAATGCTGAGGTCAAAATGCTGAGGTGGTATTGCTGAGGTCACAATGCTGAGTTGCTATTGCTGAGGTGTTATTCCTGAGGTCACAATGTTGAGGTCACAATGCTGAGGTCACAATGCTGAGGTGCTATTGCTGAGGTCACAATGATGAGGTCACAATGCTGAGGTCACAATGCTGAGGTGTTATTGCTGAGCTGCTATTGCTGAGGTGTTACTGCTGAGGTGCTATTGCTGAGGTCACAATGCTGAGGTGCTATTGCTGAGGTCACAATGCTGAGGTGCTATTGCTGAGGTCACAATGCTGAGATGGTATTCCTGAGTTGCTATTGCTGAGGTCACAGAGCTGAGTTGCTATTGCTGAGGTCACAATGCTGAGGTGCTATTGCTGAGGTGCTTTTGCTGAGGTCACAATGCTGAGGTGCAATTGCAGATGTGCAATCGCTGAGGTGCTATTGCTGAGGTCACAATGCTGAGGTGCTATTGCTGAGGTGCTATTGCTGAGGTCACAACGCTAAGGTGCTATTGCTGAGGTTCTATTGCTGAGGTCACAATGCTGAGGTGCTATTACTGAGGTCACAATGCTGTGGTCACAAAGCTGAGGTCAAAATGCTGAGGTGCTATTGCTGAGGTCACAATGCTGAGGTGCTATTGCTGAGGTGTTATTGCTGAGGTCACAATGCTCAGGTCACAATGCTGAGGTCACTATGCTGAGGAGCTATTGCTGAGGTCACAATGCTGAGGTCACAATGCTGAGGTCACAATGCTGAGGTGCTATTGCTGAGGTGCTGTTGCTGAGGTGTTATTGCTCAGGTGCTATTGCTGAGGTCACAATGCTGAGTTGCTATTCCTGAGGTCACAATGCTGAGGTCACTATGCTGAAATCACTATGCTGAGGTGCTATTGCTGAGGTCACAATGCTGAGGTGCTGTTGCTGAGGTCACAATGCTGAGATCACAATGCTGAGGTGCTATTACTGAGGTGCTATTGCTGAGGTACTCTTGCTGAGCTGCTATTGCTGAGGTCACAATGCTGAGGTGCTATTGCTGAGGTCACAATGCTGAGGTGCTATTGCTGAGGTGCTATTGCTGTGGTCACAATGCTGAGGTGCTATTGATGAGGTCACAATGCTGAGGTGCTATTGCTGAGCTGCTATTGCTGAGGTCACAATGCTGAGGTCACAATGCTGAGCTGCTATTGCTGAGGTCACTTTTCTGAGGTACTATTGCTGAGGTCACAATGCTATGCTCATAATGCTGAGGTCACAATGCTGAGGTGCTATTGCTGAGGTCACAATGCTGAGGTGCTATTGCAGATGTGCAATTGCTGAGGTGCTATTGCAGAGGTCACAATGCTGAGGTGCTATTGCTGAGGTGCTATTGCTGAGGTCACAATGCTGAGGTGCTATTGCTGAGGTGCTATAGCTGAGGTCACAATGCTGAGGTGCTATTACTGAGGTCACAATGCTGTGGTCACATTGCTGAGGTCAAAGTGCTGAGGTGCTATTGCTAAGGTCACAATGCTGAGGTGCTATTGCTGAGGTGTTATTGCTTAGGTCACAATGCTGAGGTCACAATGCTGAGGTCACTATGCTGAGGTGCTATTGCTGAGGTCACAATGATGAGGTCACAATGCTGAGGTCACAATGCTTATGTCAAAATGCTGAGCTGCTATTGCTTAGGTCACAATGCTGAGGTCACAAAGCTGAGGTGCTATTGCTGAGGTCACAATGCTGAGGTCACACTGCTGAGGTCACAATGCTGAGGTGCTATTGCTGAGGTTCTTTTCCTGCAGTGCTATTCCTGAGGTCACAATGCTGAGGTCATAATGCTGAGGTGCTATTGCTGAGGTCACAATGCTGAGGTGCTATTGCTGAGGTCACAATGCTGAGGTCACAATGCTGAGGTCACACTGCTGAGGTGCTATTGCTGAGGTCACAATGCTGAGGTTACACTGCTGAGGTCACAATGCTGAGGTGGTATTACTGAGGTGCTATTGCTGAGGTATTATTGCTGAGCTGCTATTGCTGAGGTCACAATTCTGAGGTCACAATGCTGAGGTCACAATGCTGAGCTAACTATGCTGAGGTCACTATGCTGAGGTGCTATTGCTGAGGTCACAATGCTGTGGTCGCAATGCTGAGGTGCTATTGCTGATGTCACAATGCTGAGGTCACTATGCTGAGGTCACTATGCTGAGGTGCTATTGCTTAGGTCACAATGCTGTGGTCACAATGCTCAGGTCACAATGCTGAGGTGCTATTGCTGAGGTCAGAATGCTGAGGTGCAATTGCAGATGTGCAATTGCTGAGGTGCTATTGCTGAGGTCACAATGCTGAGGTGCTATTGCTGAGGTGCTATTCCTGAGGTCAAAATGCTGAGGTGCTATTGCTGAGGGGCTATTGCTGAGGTGCTATTGCTGAGGTCACAATGCTGAGATGCTATTGCTGAGCTGCTATTGCTGAGGTGTTATTGCTGAGGTGCTATTGCTGAGGTCACAATGCTGAGGTGCTATTGCTGAGGTGCTATTGCTGACGTCAAAATGCTGAGGTGCTCTTGCTGAGGTGCTGTTGCTGAGGTCACAATGCTGAGGTGCTATTGCTGAGGGGCTATTGCTGAGGTGCTATTGCTGAGGTCACAATGCTGAGCTGCTATTGCTGAGGTCACTATGCTGAGGTCACAATGCTGAGGTGCTATTGCTGAGGTCACAATGCTGAGGTGCTATTGCAGATGTGCTATAGCTGACGTCACAATGCTGAGGTGCTATTACTGAGGTCACAATGCTGTGGTCACAATGCTGAGGTCAAAATGCTGAGGTGCTATTGCTAAGGTCACAATGCTGAGGTGCTATTGCTGAGGTGTTATTACTGAGGTCACAATGCTGAGGTCACTATGCTGAGGTCACTATGCTGAGGTGCTATTGCTGAGGTCACAATGATGAGGTCACAATGCTGAACTCACAATGCTTAGGTCAAAATGCTGAGGTGTTATTGCTGAGGTGTTATTGCTGAGGTCACAATGCTGAGGTGCTATTGCTGAGGTCACACTGCTGAGGTGGTATTGCTGAGGTGACAATGCTGAGGTCACACTGCTGAGGTCACAATGCTGAGGTGCTATTACTGAGGTGCTATTGCTGAGGTGCTATTGCTGAGGTGCTATTGCTGAGGTCACAATGCTGAGAAGTTATTCCTGATGTCACAATGTGAGGTCACAATGCTGAGGTCACAATGCTGAGGTCACAATGCTGAGGTGCTTTTGCTGAGGTGCTATTGCTGAGGTGCTATTGCTGTGGTCACAATGCTGAGGTGCTATTCCTGAGGTCACAATGCTGTGGTCACAATGCTGAGGTCAAAATGCTGAGGTGGTATTGCTGAGGTCACAATGCTGAGTTGCTATTGCTGAGGTGTTATTCCTGAGGTCACAATGTTGAGGTCACAATGCTGAGGTCACAATGCTGAGGTGCTATTGCTGAGGTCACAATGATGAGGTCACAATGCTGAGGTCACAATGCTGAGGTGTTATTGCTGAGCTGCTATTGCTGAGGTGTTACTGCTGAGGTGCTATTGCTGAGGTCACAATGCTGAGGTGCTATTGCTCAGGTCACAATGCTGAGGTCACACTCCTGAGGTGATATTGCTGAGGTCACAATGCTGAGGTCACACTGCTGAGGTCACAATGCTGAGGTGCAATTACTGAGGTGCTATTGCTGAGGTGCTATTGCTGAGCTGCTATTGCTGAGGTCACAATGCTGAGGAGTTATTCCTGATGTCACAATATGAGGTCACAATGCTGAGGTGTTATTGCTAAGCTGCTATTGCTGAGGTGTTATTGCTGTGGTGCTATTGCTGAGGTCACAATGCTGAGGTGCTATTGCTGAGGTCACAATGCTGAGGTCACTATGCTGAGGTCACTATGCTGAGGTGCTCTTGCTGAGGTGCAATTGCTGAGGTGCTATTGGTGAGGTCACAATGCTGAGGTGCTATTGCTGAGGTCACTATGCTGAGGTCACAATGCTGAGGTCACAATGCTGAGGTGCTATTACTGACGTGCTATTGCTGAGGTCACAATGCTGTTGTCACAATGCTGAGGTCACAATGCTGAGGTGCTATTCCTGAGGTCACAATGCTGAGGTGCTATTGCTGAGGTGCTATTGCTGAGGTCACAATTCTGAGGTCACAATGCTGAGGTCACTATGCTGAGGTGCTATTGCTGCTGTCACAATGCTGAGGTCACAATGCTGAGGTCACAATGCTGAGGTGCTTTTGCTGAGGTGCTATTGCTGAGGTGCTATTGCTGTGGTCACAATGCTGAGTTGCTATTGCTGAGGTCACAATGCTGAGGTGCTATTTCTGACGTCACAATGCTGAGGTGCTATTGCTGAGGTGCTATTGCTGAGGTGCCATTACTGAGGTCACAATCCTGAGGTGCTATTGCTGAGGTGCTATTGCTGAGGTGCTATTGCTGAGGTCACAATGCTGAGATGCTATTGCTGAGGTGCTATTGCTGAGGTCACAGAGCTGAGGTGCTATTGCTGAGGTCCCAATGCTGAGGTGCTATTGCTGAGGTGCTATTGCTGAGGTCACAATGCTGAGGTGCTATTGCTGAGGTGCTATTGCTGACGTGCTATTGCTGAGGTGCTATTGCTGAGGTCACAATGCTGAGGTGCTACTGCTGAGGTGCTATTGCTGACGTGCTATTGCTGAGGTGCTATTGCTGAGGACACAATGCTGAGGTCACAATGCTGAGGTCACAATGCTGAGGTCACAATGCTGAGGTGCTGTTGCTGAGGTCACAATGCTGAAGTGCTATTGCTGAGGTGCTATTGATGAGGTCACAATGCTGAGGTGCTATTGCTCAGGTGCTGTTGCTGACGTGCTATTGCTGAGGTGCTATTGCTGAGGTCACAGTGCTGTGGTCACAATGCTGAGGTCACAATGCTAAGGTCACAATGCTGATGTCACAATGCTGAGGTGCTATTGCTGAGGACACAATGCTGAGGTGCTATTTCTGACGTCACAATGCTGAGGTGCTATTGCTGAGGTGCTATTGCTGAGGTTCTATTACTGAGGTCTCAATCCTGAGGTGCTATTGCTGAGGTGCTATTGCTGAGGTGCTATTGCTGAGGTCACAATGCAGAGATGCTATTGCTGAGTTGCTATTGCTGAGGTCACAGAGCTGAGGTGCTATTGCTGAGGTCACAATGCTGAGGTGCTATTGCTGAGGTGCTATTGCTGACGTGCTATTGTTGAGGTGCTATTGCTGAGGTCACAATGCTGAGGTGCTATTGCTGAGGTGCTATTGCTGACGTGCTATTGCTGAGGTGCTATTACTGTGGTCACAATGCTGAGTTGCTATTGCTGAGGTCACAATGCTGAGGTGCTATTTCTGACGTCACAATGCTGAGGTGCTATTGCTGAGGTGCTATTGCTGAGGTTCTATTACTGAGGTCACAATCCTGAGGTGCTATTGCTGAGGTGCTATTGCTGAGGTGCTATTGCTGAGGTCGCAATGCTGAGATGCTATTGCTGAGTTGCTATTGCTGAGGTCACAGAGCTGAGGTGCTATTGCTGAGGTCACAATGCTGAGGTGCTATTGCTGAGGTGCTATTGCTGAGGTCACAATGCTGAGGTGCTATTGCTGAGGTGCTATTGCTGACGTGCTATTGCTGAGGTGCTATTGCTGAGGTCACAATGCTGAGGTGCTATTGCTGAGGTGCTATTGCTGAGGTCACAATGCTGTGGTCACAATGCTGAGGTCACAATGCTGATGTGCTGTTGCTGAGGTCACAATGCTGAAGTGCTATTGCTGAGGTGCTATTGCTGAGGTCACAATGCTGAGGTGCTATTGCTGAGGTGCTATTGCTGACGTGCTATTGCTGAGGTGCTATTGCTGAGGTCACAATGCTGAGGTGCTATTGCTGAGGTGCTATTGCTGAGGTCACAATGCTGTGGTCACAATGCTGAGGTCACAATGCTGATGTGCTGTTGCTGAGGTCACAATGCTGAAGTGCTATTGCTGAGGTGCTATTGATGAGGTCACAATGCTGAGGTGCTGTTGCTCAGGTGCTATTGCTGACGTGCTATTGCTGAGGTGCTATTGCTGAGGTCACAGTGCTGTGGTCACAATGCTGAGGTCACAATGCTATGGTCACAATGCTGATGTCACAATGCTGAGGTGCTATTGCTGAGGTGTTATTGCTGAGGTCACAATGCTGAGGTCACATTGCTGAGATCACAATACTGAGGTGCTATTGCTGAGGTGCTATTGCTGAGGTCACAATGCTGAGGTGCTATTGCTGAGGTGCTATTGCTGAGGTCACAATGCTGAGGTGCTATTGCTGAGGTGCTATTGCTGACGTGCTATTGCTGAGGTGCTATTGCTGAGGTCACAATGCTGAGGTGCTATTGCTGAGGTGCTATTGCTGACGTGCTATTGCTGAGGTGCTATTGCTGTGGTCACAATGCTGAGTTGCTATTGCTGAGGTCACAATGCTGAGGTGCTATTTCTGACGTCACAATGCTGAGGTGCTATTGCTGAGGTGCTATTGCTGAGGTTCTATTACTGAGGTCACAATCCTGAGGTGCTATTGCTGAGGTGCTATTGCTGAGGTGCTATTGCTGAGATCACAATGCTGAGATGCTATTGCTGAGTTGCTTTTGCTGAGGTCACAGAGCTGAGGTGCTATTGCTGAGGTCACAATGCTGAGGTGCTATTGCTGAGGTGCTATTGCTGAGGTCACAATGCTGAGGTGCTATTGCTGAGGTGCTATAGCTGACGTGCTATTGCTGAGGTGCTATTGCTGAGGTCACAATGCTGAGGTGCTATTGCTGAGGTGCTATTGCTGACGTGCTATTGCTGAGGTGCTATTGCTGAGGTCACACTGCTGAGGTCACAATGCTGAGGTCACAATGCTGATGTGCTGTTGCTGAGGTGCTATTGATGAGGTCACAATGCTGAGGTGCTATTGCTCAGGTGCTATTGCTGAGGTCACAATGCTGAGGTGCTATTGCTGAGGTGCTATTGCTGTTGTCACAATGCTGAAGTGCTATTCCTGAGGTATTATTGCTGAGGTGCTATTGCTGAGGTGCTATTGCTGAGGTCAAAATGCTGAGGTCACAATGCTGAGCTGCTATTGCTGAGGTCACTATGCTGAGGTCACTTTTCTGAGGTACTAATGCTGAGGTCACAATGCTATGCTCACAATGCTGAGGTCACAATGCTGAGGTGCTATTGCTGAGGTCACAATTCTGAGGTGCTATTGCAGATGTGCTATAGCTGACGTCACAATGCTGAGGTGCTATTATGAGGTCACAATGCTGTGGTCACAATGCTGAGGTCAAAATTCTGAGGTGCTATTGCTAAGGTCACAATGCTGAGGTGCTATTGCTGAGGTGTTATTACTGAGGTCACAATGCTGAGGTCACTATGCTGAGGTCACTATGCTGAGGTGCTATTGCTGAGGTCACAATGATGAGGTCACAATGCTGAAGTCACAATGCTTAGGTCAAAATGCTGAGGTGTTATTGCTGAGGTGTTATTGCTGAGGTCACAATACTGAGGTGCTATTGCTGAGGTCACAATGCTGAGGTCACAATGCTGAGGTCTCAATGCTGAGGTGCTATTGCTGAGGTTCTTTTCCTGAGTTACTATTCCTGAGGTCACAATGCTGAGGTGCTATTGCTGTGGTGCTATTGCTGAGGTCACAATGCTGAGGTCACAATGCTGAGGTCACAATGCTGAGGTGTTATTCCTGAGCTGCTATTGCTGTGGTGTTACTGCTGAGGTGCTATTGCTGAGGTCACAATGCTGAGGTGCTATTGCTGAGGTCAAAATGCTGAGGTCACACTGCTGAGGTGGTATTCCTGATGTCACAATGTGAGGTCACAATGCTGAGGTCACAATGCTGAGGTCACAATGCTGAGGTGCTTTTGCTGAGATGCTATTGCTGAGGTGCTATTGCTGTGGTCACAATGCTGAGGTGCTATTCCTGAGGTCACAATGCTGTGGTCACAATGCTGAGGTCAAAATGCTGAGGTGGTATTGCTGAGGTCACAATGCTGAGTTGCTATTGCTGAGGTGTTATTCCTGAGGTCACAATGCTGAGGTCACAATGCTGAGGTCACAATGCTGAGGTGTTATTCCTGAGGTCACAATGCTGAGGTCACAATGCTGAGGTCACAATGCTGAGGTCACAATGCTGAGGTGTTATTGCTGAGCTGCTATTGCTGAGGTGTTACTGCTGAGGTGCTATTGCTGAGGTCACAATGCTGAGGTGCTATTGCTCAGGTCACAATGCTGAGGTCACACTCCTGAGGTGATATTGCTGAGGTCACAATGCTGAGGTCACACTGCTGATGTCACAATGCTGAGGTGCTATTACTGACGTGCTATTGCTGAGGTGCTATTGCTGAGCTGCTATTGCTGAGGTCACAATGCTGAGGAGTTATTCCTGATGTCACAATATGAGGTCACAATGCTGAGGTGTTATTGCTAAGCTGCTATTGCTGAGGTGTTATTGCTGTGGTGCTATTGCTGAGGTCACAATGCTGAGGTGCTATTGCTGAGGTCACAATGCTGAGGTCACTATGCTGAGGTCACTATGCTGAGGTGCTATTGCTGAGGTGCAATTGCTGAGGTGCTATTGCTGAGGTCACAATGCTGAGGTGCTATTGCTTATGTCACAATGCTGAGGTCACTATGCTGAGGTCACAATGCTGAGGTCACAATGCTGAGGTGCTATTACTGACGTGCTATTGCTGAGGTCACAATGCTGTTGTCACAATGCTGAGGTCACAATGCTGAGGTGCTATTCCTGAGGTCACAATGCTGAGGTGCTATTGCTGAGGTGCTATTGCTGAGGTCACAATTCTGAGGTCACAATGCTGAGGTCACTATGCTGAGGTGCTATTGCTGCTCTCACAATGCTGAGGTCACAATGGTGAGGTCACAATGCTGAGGTGCTTTTGCTGAGGTGCTATTGCTGAGGTGCTATTGCTGTGGTCACAATGCTGAGTTGCTATTGCTGAGGTCACAATGCTGAGGTGCTATTTCTGACATCACAATGCTGAGGTGCTATTGCTGAGGTGCTATTGCTGAGGTTCTATTACTGAGGTCACAATCCTGAGGTGCTATTGCTGAGGTGCTATTGCTGAGGTGCTATTGCTGAGGTCACAATGCTGAGATGCTATTGCTGAGTTGCTATTGCTGAGGTCACAGAGCTGAGGTGCTATTGCTGAGGTCACAATGCTGAGGTGCTATTGCTGAGGTGCTATTGCTGACGTGCTATTGTTGAGGTGCTATTGCTGAGGTCACAATGCTGAGGTGCTATTGCTGAGGTGCTATTGCTGACGTGCTATTGCTGATGTGCTATTGCTGAGGTCACAATGCTGAGGTCACAATGCTGAGGTCACAATGCTGAGGTCACAATGCTGAGGTGCTGTTGCTGAGGTCACAATGCTGAAGTGCTATTGCTGAGGTGCTATTGATGAGGTCACAATGCTGAGGTGCTATTGCTCAGGTGCTGTTGCTGACGTGCTATTGCTGAGGTGCTATTGCTGAGGTGCTATTGCTGAGGTCACAATGCTGAGGTCACAATGCTGAGCTGCTATTGCTGAGGTCACTTTTCTGAGGTGCTATTGCTCAAGTCACAATGCTGAGGTGCTATTTCTGACGTCACAATGCTGAGGTGCTATTGCTGAGGTGCTATTGCTGAGGTTCTATTACTGAGGTCTCAATCCTGAGGTGCTATTGCTGAGGTGCTATTGCTGAGGTCACAATGCTGAGATGCTATTGCTGAGTTGCTATTGCTGAGGTCACAGAGCTGAGGTGCTATTGCTGAGGTCACAATGCTGAGGTGCTATTGCTGAGGTGCTATTGCTGACGTGCTATTGTTGAGGTGCTATTGCTGAGGTCACAATGCTGAGGTGCTATTGCTGAGGTGCTATTGCTGACGTGCTATTGCTGAGGTGCTATTACTGTGGTCACAATGATGAGTTGCTATTGCTGAGGTCACAATGCTGAGGTGCTATTTCTGACGTCACAATGCTGAGGTGCTATTGCTGAGGTGCTATTGCTGAGGTTCTATTACTGAGGTCACAATCCTGAGGTGCTATTGCTGAAGTGCTATTGCTGAGGTCACAATGCTGAGGTCACTATGCTGAGGTCACTATGCTGAGGTGCTATTGCTTAGGTCACAATGCTGTGGTCACAATGCTCAGGTCACAATGCTGAGGTGCTATTGCTGAGGTCAGAATGCTGAGGTGCAATTGCAGATGTGCAATTGCTGAGGTGCTATTGCTGAGGTCACAATGCTGAGGTGCTATTGCTGAGGTGCTATTCCTGAGGTCAAAATGCTGAGGTGCTATTGCTGAGGGGCTATTGCTGAGGTGCTATTGCTGAGGTCACAATGCTGAGATGCTATTGCTGAGCTGCTATTGCTGAAGTGTTATTGCTGAGGTGCTATTGCTGAGGTCACAATGCTGAGGTGCTATTACTGAGGTCACAATACTGAGGTCACTATGCTGAGGTCACTATACTGAGGTGCTATTGCTGAGGTCACAATGCTGTGGTCACAATGCTGAGGTCACAATGCTGAGGTGCTATTGCTGAGGTAAGAATGCTGATGTGCTATTGCTGAGGTTCTATTTCTGACGTCAAAATGCTGAGGTGCTCTTGCTGAGGTGCTATTGCTGAGGTCACAATGCTGAGGTGCTATTGCTGAGGGGCTATTGCTGAGGTACTATTGCTGAGGTCACAATGCTGAGATGCTATTGCTGAGCTGCTATTGATGAGGTGTTATTGCTGAGGTGCTATTGCTGAGGTCATAATGCTGAGGTGCTATTGCTGAGGTCACAATGCTATGGTCACAATGCTGAGGTCACAATGCTGAGGTGCTATTGCTGAGGTCACAATGCTGAGGTGCTGTTGCTGAGGTCACAATGCTGAGATCACAATGCTGAGGTGCTATTACTGAGGTGCTATTGCTGAGGTACTCTTGCTGAGCTGCTATTGCTGAGGTCACAATGCTGAGGTGCTATTGCTGAGGTGCTATTCCTGAGGTCACAATGCTGAGGTGCTATTGCTCAGGTGCTATTGCTGAGGTCACAATGCTGAGGTGCTATTGCTGAGGTGCTATTGCTGTTGTCACAATGCTGAAGTGCTATTCCTGAGGTATTATTGCTGAGGTGCTATTGCTGAGGTGCTATTGCTGAGGTCAAAATGCTGAGGTCACAATGCTGAGCTGCTATTGCTGAGGTCACTATGCTGAGGTCACTTTTCTGAGGTACTAATGCTGAGGTCACAATGCTATGCTCACAATGCTGAGGTCACAATGCTGAGGTGCTATTGCTGAGGTCACAATGCTGAGGTGCTATTGCAGATGTGCTATAGCTGACGTCACAATGCTGAGGTGCTATTATGAGGTCACAATGCTGTGGTCACAATGCTGAGATCAAAATTCTGAGGTGCTATTGCTAAGGTCACAATGCTGAGGTGCTATTGCTGAGGTGTTATTACTGAGGTCACAATGCTGAGGTCACTATGCTGAGGTCACTATGCTGAGGTGCTATTGCTGAGGTCACAATGATGAGGTCACAATGCTGAAGTCACAATGCTTAGGTCAAAATGCTGAGGTGTTATTGCTGAGGTGTTATTGCTGAGGTCACAATACTGAGGTGCTATTGCTGAGGTCACAATGCTGAGGTCACAATGCTGAGGTCTCAATGCTGAGGTGCTATTGCTGAGGTTCTTTTCCTGAGGTACTATTCCTGAGGTCACAATGCTGAGGTGCTATTGCTCTGGTGCTATTGCTGAGGTCACAATGCTGAGGTCACAATGCTGAGGTCACAATGCTGAGGTGTTATTCCTGAGCTGCTATTGCTGTGGTGTTACTGCTGAGGTGCTATTGCTGAGGTCACAATGCTGAGGTGCTATTGCTGAGGTCAAAATGCTGAGGTCACACTGCTGAGGTGGTATTGCTGAGGTGACAATGCTGAGGTCACACTGCTGAGGTCACAATGCTGAGGTGCTATTACTGAGGTGCTATTGCTGAGGTGCTATTGCTGAGGTGCTATTGCTGAGGTCACAATGCTGAGAAGTTATTCCTGATGTCACAATGTGAGGTCACAATGCTGAGGTCACAATGCTGAGGTCACAATGCTGAGGTGCTTTTGCTGAGGTGCTATTGCTGAGGTGCTATTGCTGTGGTCACAATGCTGAGGTGCTATTCCTGAGGTCACAATGCTGTGGTCACAATGCTGAGGTCAAAATGCTGAGGTGGTATTGCTGAGGTCACAATGCTGAGTTGCTATTGCTGAGGTGTTATTCCTGAGGTCACAATGCTGAGGTCACAATGCTGAGGTCACCATGCTGAGGTACTATTGCTGAGGTCACAATGATGAGGTCACAATGCTGAGGTCACAATGCTGAGGTGTTATTGCTGAGCTGCTATTGCTGAGGTGTTACTGCTGAGGTGCTATTGCTGAGGTCACAATGCTGAGGTGCTATTGCTCAGGTCACAATGCTGAGGTCACACTCCTGAGGTGATATTGCTGAGGTCACAATGCTGAGGTCACACTGCTGATTTCACAATGCTGAGGTGCTATTACTGACGTGCTATTGCTGAGGTGCTATTGCTGAGCTGCTATTGCTGAGGTCACAATGCTGAGGAGTTATTCCTGATGTCACAATATGAGGTCACAATGCTGAGGTGTTATTGCTAAGCTGCTATTGCTGAGGTGTTATTGCTGTGGTGCTATTGCTGAGGTCACAATGCTGAGGTGCTATTGCTGAGGTCACAATGCTGAGGTCACTATGCTGAGGTCACTATGCTGAGGTGCTATTGCTGAGGTGCAATTGCTGAGGTGCTATTGCTGAGGTCACAATGCTGAGGTGCAATTGCTGAGGTCACAATGCTGAGGTCACTATGCTGAGGTCACAATGCTGAGGTCACAATGCTGAGGTGCTATTACTGACGTGCTATTGCTGAGGTCACAATGCTGTTGTCACAATGCTGAGGTCATAATGCTGAGGTGCTATTACTGAGGTCACAATGCTGAGGTGCTATTGCTGAGGTGCTATTGCTGAGGTCACAATTCTGAGGTCACAATGCTGAGGTCACTATGCTGAGGTGCTATTGCTGCTCTCACAATGCTGAGGTCACAATGCTGAGGTCACAATGCTGAGGTGCTTTTGCTGAGGTGCTATTGCTGAAGTGCTATTGCTGTGGTCACAATGCTGAGTTGCTATTGCTGAGGTCACAATGCTGAGGTGCTATTTCTGACATCACAATGCTGAGGTGCTATTGCTGAGGTGCTATTGCTGAGGTTCTATTACTGAGGTCACAATCCTGAGGTGCTATTGCTGAGGTGCTATTGCTGAGGTGCTATTGCTGAGGTCACAATGCTGAGATGCTATTGCTGAGTTGCTATTGCTGAGGTCACAGAGCTGAGGTGCTATTGCTGAGGTCACAATGCTGAGGTGCTATTGCTGAGGTGCTATTGCTGACGTGCTATTGCTGAGGTGCTATTGCTGAGGTCACAATGCTGAGGTGCTATTGCTGAGGTGCTATTGCTGACGTGCTATTGCTGAGGTGCTATTGCTGAGGTCACAATGCTGAGGTCACAATGCTGAGGTCACAATGCTGAGGTCACAATGCTGAGGTGCTGTTGCTGAGGTCACAATGCTGAAGTGCTATTGCTGAGGTGCTATTGATGAGGTCACAATGCTGAGGTGCTATTGCTCAGGTGCTGTTGCTGACGTGCTATTGCTGAGGTGCTATTGCTGAGGTGCTATTGCTGAGGTCACAATGCTGAGGTCACAATGCTGAGCTGCTATTGCTGAGGTCACTTTTCTGAGGTGCTATTGCTCAAGTCACAATGCTGAGGTGCTATTTCTGACGTCACAATGCTGAGGTGCTATTGCTGAGGTGCTATTGCTGAGGTTCTATTACTGAGGTCTCAATCCTGAGGTGCTATTGCTGAGGTGCTATTGCTGAGGTCACAATGCTGAGATGCTATTGCTGAGTTGCTATTGCTGAGGTCACAGAGCTGAGGTGCTATTGCTGAGGTCACAATGCTGAGGTGCTATTGCTGAGGTGCTATTGCTGACGTGCTATTGTTGAGGTGCTATTGCTGAGGTCACAATGCTGAGGTGCTATTGCTGAGGTGCTATTGCTGACGTGCTATTGCTGAGGTGCTATTACTGTGGTCACAATGCTGAGTTGCTATTGCTGAGGTCACAATGCTGAGGTGCTATTTCTGACGTCACAATGCTGAGGTGCTATTGCTGAGGTGCTATTGCTGAGGTTCTATTACTGAGGTCACAATCCTGAGGTGCTATTGCTGAGGTGCTATTGCTGAGGTGCTATTGCTGAGGTCGCAATGCTGAGATGCTATTGCTGAGTTGCTATTGCTGAGGTCACAGAGCTGAGGTGCTATTGCTGAGGTCACAATGCTGAGGTGCTATTGCTGAGGTGCTATTGCTGAGGTCACAATGCTGAGGTGCTATTGCTGAGGTGCTATTGCTGACGTGCTATTGCTGAGGTGCTATTGCTGAGGTCACAATGCTGAGGTGCTATTGCTGAGGTGCTATTGCTGAGGTCACAATGCTGTGGTCACAATGCTGAGGTCACAATGCTGATGTGCTGTTGCTGAGGTCACAATGCTGAAGTGCTATTGCTGAGGTGCTATTGCTGAGGTCACAATGCTGAGGTGCTATTGCTGAGGTGCTATTGCTGACGTGCTATTGCTGAGGTGCTATTGCTGAGGTCACAATGCTGAGGTGCTATTGCTGAGGTGCTATTGCTGAGGTCGCAATGCTGTGGTCACAATGCTGAGGTCACAATGCTGATGTGCTGTTGCTGAGGTCACAATGCTGAAGTGCTATTGCTGAGGTGCTATTGATGAGGTCACAATGCTGAGGTGCTGTTGCTCAGGTGCTATTGCTGACGTGCTATTGCTGAGGTGCTATTGCTGAGGTCACAGTGCTGTGGTCACAATGCTGAGGTCACAATGCTATGGTCACAATGCTGATGTCACAATGCTGAGGTGCTATTGCTGAGGTGTTATTGCTCAGGTCACAATGCTGAGGTCACATTGCTGAGATCACAATACTGAGTTGCTATTGCTGAGGTGCTATTGCTGAGGTCACAATGCTGAGGTGCTATTGCTGAGGTGCTATTGCTGAGGTCACAATGCTGAGGTGCTATTGCTGAGGTGCTATTGCTGACGTGCTATTGCTGAGGTGCTATTGCTGAGGTCACAATGCTGAGGTGCTATTGCTGAGGTGCTATTGCTGACGTGCTATTGCTGAGGTGCTATTGCTGTGGTCACAATGCTGAGTTGCTATTGCTGAGGTCACAATGCTGAGGTGCTATTTCTGACGTCACAATGCTGAGGTGCTATTGCTGAGGTGCTATTGCTGAGGTCACAGAGCTGAGGTGCTATTGCTGAGGTCACAATGCTGAGGTGCTATTGCTGAGGTGCTATTGCTGAGGTCACAATGCTGAGGTGCTATTGCTGAGGTGCTATTGCTGACGTGCTATTGCTGAGGTGCTATTGCTGTGGTCACAATGCTGAGTTGCTATTGCTGAGGTCACAATGCTGAGGTGCTATTTCTGACGTCACAATGCTGAGATGCTATTGCTGAGTTGCTTTTGCTGAGGTCACAGAGCTGAGGTGCTATTGCTGAGGTCACAATGCTGAGGTGCTATTGCTGAGGTGCTATTGCTGAGGTCACAATGCTGAGGTGCTATTGCTGAGGTGCTATTGCTGACGTGCTATTGCTGAGGTGCTATTGCTGAGGTCACAATGCTGAGGTGCTATTGCTGAGGTGCTATTGCTGACGTGCTATTGCTGAGGTGCTATTGCTGAGGTCACAATGCTGAGGTCACAATGCTGAGGTCACAATGCTGATGTGCTGTTGCTGAGGTGCTATTGATGAGGTCACAATGCTGAGGTGCTATTGCTCAGGTGCTATTGCTGACGTGTTATTTCTGATGTTCTATTGCTGAGGTCACAGTGCTGTGGTCACAAAGCTGAGGTCACAATGCTAAGGTCACATTGCTGATGTCACAATGCTGAGGTGCTATTGCTGAGGTGTTATTGCTGAGGTCACAATGCTGAGGTCACATTGCTGAGGTCACTATGCTGTGGTGCTATTGCTGTGTTCACAATGCGTAGGTGCTATTGCTGATGTCACAATGCTGAGGTGCAATTGCTGAGGTGTTATTACTGAAGTCACAATGCTGAGGTGCTATTGCAGAGGTGCTATTGCTGAGGTCACAATGCTGAGGTCCTATTGCTGAGGTGCTAATGCTGAGGTGCTATTGCTGAGGTCACAATGCTGAGGTCACTATGCTGAGGTCACAATGCTGAGGTGCTATTACTGAGGTCACAATGCTGTGGTCACAAAGCTGAGGTCAAAATGCTGAGGTGCTATTGCTGAGGTCACAATGTTGAGGTGCTATTGCTGAGGTGTTATTGCTGAGGTCACAATGCTCAGGTCACAATAGTGAGGTGCTATTGCTGAGGTGCTATTGCTGAGTTCACAATGCTGAGGTGCTATAGCTTAGGTGCTATTGCTGAGGTCACAATGCTGAGGTGCTATTGCTGAGGTCACAATACTGAGGTGCTATTGCTGAGGTGCTATTTCTGAGTTCACAATGCTGAGGTGCTATTGCTGAGGTGGTGTTGTTGAGGTCACAATGCTAAGGTGCTATTGCTGAGGTCACAATGCTGAGGTCACAATGCTGAGGTGCTACTGCTGAGGTCACAATGCTGAGGTGCTATTGCTGATGTCACAATGCTGAGGTCACAATGCTGAGGTCACAATGCTGAGGTGCTATTGCTGAGGTGCTCTTGCTGAGGTGTTATTGCTGAGGTGCTATTGCTGAGGTCACAATGCTGAGGTCACTATGCTGAGGTCACTATGCTGAGGTGCTATTGCTGAGGTCACAATGCTGTGGTCACAATGCTGAGGTCACAATGCTGAGGTGCTATTGCTGAGGTCAGAATGCTGAGGTGCAATTGCAGATGTGCAATTGCTGAGGTGCTATTACTGAGGTCACAATGCTGAGGTGCTATTGCTGAGGTGCTATTGCTGAGGTCACAATGCTGAGGTGCTATTGCTGAGGGGCTATTGCTGAGGTGCTATTGCTGAGGTCACAATGCTGAGATGCTATTGCTAAGCTACTATTGATGAGGTGTTATTGCTGAGGTGCTATTGCTGAGGTCATAATGCTGAGGTGCTATTGCTGAGGTCACAATGCTATGGTCACAATGCTGAGGTCACAATGCTGAGGTGCTATTGCTGAGGTCACAATGCTGAGGTGCTGTTGCTGAGGTCACAATGCTGAGGTGCTATTGCTGAGGTGGTATTGCTGTGGTCAGAATGCTGAGGTGCTATTACTGAGGTCACAATACTGAGGTGCTATTGCTGAGGTGCTATTGCTGAGGTCACAATGCTGAGGTCACAATGCTGAGCTGCTATTGCTGAGGTCACTTTTCTGAGGTACTATTGCTGAGGTCACAATGCTATGCTCACAATGCTGAGGTCACAAGGCTGAGGTGCTATTGCAGAGGTCACAATGCTGAGGTGCTATTGCAGAGGTGCTATTGCTGAGGTCACAATGCTGAGGTGCTATTGCTTAGGTGCTATAGCTGAGGTCACAATGCTGAGGTGCTATTGCTGAGGTCACAATACTGAGGTGCTATCTGCGGTGCTATTGCTGAGGTCACAATGCTGAGGTGCTATTACTGAGGTCACAATGCTGTGGTCACAAAGCTGAGATCAAAATGCTGAGGTGCTATTGCTGAGGTCACAATGCTGAGGTGCTACTGCTGAGGTGTTATTGCTGAGGTCACAATGCTCAGGTCACAATGCTGAGGTCACTATGCTGAGGTGCTATTGCTGAGGTCACAATGCTGAGGTCACAATGCTGAGGTCACAATGTTGAGGTGCTATTGCTGAGGTGCTATTGCTGAGGTCACAATGCTGAGGTGCTATTGCTGAGGTGCTATTGCTGAGGTCACAATGCTGAGGTGCTATTGCTGAGGTGCTATTGCTGACGTGCTATTGCTGAGGTGCTATTGCTGAGGTCACAATGCTGAGGTGCTATTGCTGAGGTGCTATTGCTGACGTGCTATTGCTGAGGTGCTATTGCTGTGGTCACAATGCTGAGGTGCTATTGCTGAGGTGCTATTGCTGACGTGCTATTGCTGAGGTGCTATTGCTGTGGTCACAATGCTGAGTTGCTATTGCTGAGGTCACAATGCTGAGGTGCTATTTCTGACGTCACAATGCTGAGGTGCTATTGCTGAGGTGCTATTGCTGAGGTCACAATGCTGAGATGCTATTGCTGAGTTGCTTTTGCTGAGGTCACAGAGCTGAGGTGCTATTGCTGAGGTCACAATGCTGAGGTGCTATTGCTGAGGTGCTATTGCTGAGGTCACAATGCTGAGGTGCTATTGCTGAGGTGCTATTGCTGACGTGCTATTGCTGAGGTGCTATTGCTGAGGTCACAATGCTGAGGTGCTATTGCTGAGGTGCTATTGCTGACGTGCTATTGCTGAGGTGCTATTGCTGAGGTCACAATGCTGAGGTCACAATGCTGAGGTCACAATGCTGATGTGCTGTTGCTGAGGTGCTATTGATGAGGTCACAATGCTGAGGTGCTATTGCTCAGGTGCTATTGCTGACGTGTTATTGCTGATGTTCTATTGCTGAGGTCACAGTGCTGTGGTCACAAAGCTGAGGTCACAATGCTAAGGTCACAATGCTGATGTCACAATGCTGAGGTGCTATTGCTGAGGTGTTATTGCTGAGGTCACAATGCTGAGGTCACATTGCTGAGGTCACTATGCTGTGGTGCTATTGCTGTGTTCACAATGCGTAGGTGCTATTGCTGATGTCACAATGCTGAGGTGCAATTGCTGAGGTGTTATTACTGAAGTCACAATGCTGAGGTGCTATTGCAGAGGTGCTATTGCTGAGGTCACAATGCTGAGGTCCTATTGCTGAGGTGCTAATGCTGAGGTGCTATTGCTGAGGTCACAATGCTGAGGTCACTATGCTGAGGTCACAATGCTGAGGTGCTATTACTGAGGTCACAATGCTGTGGTCACAAAGCTGAGGTCAAAATGCTGAGGTGCTATTGCTGAGGTCACAATGTTGAGGTGCTATTGCTGAGGTGTTATTGCTGAGGTCACAATGCTCAGGTCACAATGCTGAGGTCACTATGCTGAGGTGCTATTGCTGAGGTCACAATGCTGAGGTCACAATGCTGAGGTCACAATGCTAAGGTCACAATAGTGAGGTGCTATTGCTGAGGTGCTATTGCTGAGTTCACAATGCTGAGGTGCTATAGCTTAGGTGCTATTGCTGAGGTCACAATGCTGAGGTGCTATTGCTGAGGTCACAATACTGAGGTGCTATTGCTGAGGTGCTATTTCTGAGTTCACAATGCTGAGGTGCTATTGCTGAGGTGGTGTTGCTGAGGTCACAATGCTAAGGTGCTATTGCTGAGGTCACAATGCTGAGGTCACAATGCTGAGGTGCTACTGCTGAGGTCACAATGCTGAGGTGCTCTTGCTGAGGTGCTATTGCTGTGGTGCTATTGCTGAAGTCACAATGCTGAGGTGCTATTGCTGAGGTCACAATGTTGAGGTGCTATTGCTGAGGTCACAATGCTGACGTGCTATTGCTGAGGTCACAATGCTGAGGTGCTATTCCTGAGGTCACAATGCTGTGGTCAAAATGCTGAGGTCACAATGCTGAGGTCACAATGCTGAGGTGTTATTGCTGAGCTGTTATTGCTGAGGTATTATTGCTGAGCTGCTATTGCTGAGGTCACAATTCTGAGGTCACAATGCTGAGGTCACAATGCTGAGCTGACTATGCTGAGGTCACTATGCTGAGGTGCTATTGCTGAGGTCACAATGCTGAGGTCGCAATGCTGAGGTGCTATTGCTGATGTCACAATGCTGAGGTCACAATGCTGAGGTCACAATGCTGAGGTGCTATTGCTGAGGTGCTGTTGCTGAGGTGTTATTGCTGAGGTGCTATTGCTGAGGTCACAATGCTGAGGTGCTATTGCTGAGGTCACAATGCTGAGGTCACTATGCTGAGGTCACTATGCTGAGGTGCTATTGCTGAGGTCACAATGCTGTGGTCACAATGCTGAGGTCACAATGCTGAGGTGCTATTGCTGAGGTCAGAATGCTGAGGTGCAATTGCAGATGTGCAATTGCTGAGGTGCTATTGCTGAGGTCACAATGCTGAGGTGCTATTGCTGAGGAGCTATTGCAGAGGTCACAATGCTGAGGTGCTATTGCTGAGGTGCTATTGCTGAGGTCACAACGCTAAGGTACTATTCCTGAGGTGCTATTGCTGAGGTCACAATGCTGAGGTGCTATTACTGAGGTCACAATGCTGTGGTCACAAAGCTGAGGTCAAAATGCTGAGGTGCTATTGCTGAGGTCACAATGCTGAGGTGCTATTGCTGAGGTGTTATTGCTGAGGTCACAATGCTCAGGTCACAATGCTGAGGTCACTATGCTGAGGTGCTATTGCTGAGGTCACAATGCTGAGGTCAAAATGCTGAGGTCACAATGCTTAGGTCAAAATGCTGAGCTGCTACTGCTGAGGTCACAATGCTGAGGTCACAATGCTAAGGTCACAATGCTGAGGTGCTATTGCTGAGGTGCTATTGCTGAGTTCACAATGCTGAGGTGCTATAGCTTAGGTGCTATTGCTGAGGTCACAATGCTGAGGTGCTATTGCTGAGGTCACAATACTGAGGTGCTATTGCTGAGGTGCTATTGCTGAGGTCACAATGCTGAGGTGCTATTGCTGAGGTGCTGTTGCTGAGGTCACAATGCTAAGGTGCTATTGCTTAGGTCACAATGCTGAGGTCACAATGCTGAGGTGCTATTGCTGAGGTCACAATGCTGAGGTCACAATGCTGAGGTGCTATTGCTGAGGTCACAATGCTGACGTGCTATTGCTGAGGTCACAATGCTGAGGTGCTATTGCTGAGGTGCTATTGCTGAGGTCACAATGCTGAGGTGCTATTGCTGAGGTCACAATGCTGAGGTGCTATTCCTGAGGTCACAATGCTGTGGTCAAAATGCTGAGGTCACAATGCTGAGGTCACAATGCTGAGGTGTTATTGCTGAGCTGTTATTGCTGAGGTATTATTGCTGAGCTGCTATTGCTGAGGTCACAATGCTGAGCTGACTATGCTGAGGTCACTATGCTGAGGTGCTATTGCTGAGGTCACAATGCTGAGGTCGCAATGCTGAGGAGCTATTGCTGATGTCACAATGCTGAGGTCACAATGCTGAGGTCACAATGCTGAGGTGCTATTGCTGAGGTGCTGTTGCTGAGGTGTTATTGCTGAGGTGCTATTGCTGAGGTCACAATGCTGAGGTCGCAATGCTGAGGAGCTATTGCTGATGTCACAATGCTGAGGTCACAATGCTGAGGTCACAATGCTGAGGTGCTATTGCTGAGGTGCTCTTGCTGAGGTGTTATTGCTGAGGTGCTATTGCTGAGGTCACAATGCTGAGGTCACTATGCTGAGGTCACTATGCTGAGGTGCTATTGCTGAGGTCACAATGCTGTGGTCACAATGCTGAGGTCACAATGCTGAGGTGCTATTGCTGAGGTCAGAATGCTGAGGTGCAATTGCAGATGTGCAATTGCTGAGGTGCTATTACTGAGGTCACAATGCTGAGGTGCTATTGCTGAGGTGCTATTGCTGAGGTCACAATGCTGAGGTGCTATTGCTGAGGGGCTATTGCTGAGGTGCTATTGCTGAGGTCACAATGCTGAGATGCTATTGCTGAGCTACTATTGATGAGGTGTTATTGCTGAGGTGCTATTGCTGAGGTCATAATGCTGAGGTGCTATTGCTGAGGTCACAATGCTATGGTCACAATGCTGAGGTCACAATGCTGAGGTGCTATTGCTGAGGTCACAATGCTGAGGTGCTGTTGCTGAGGTCACAATGCTGAGGTGCTATTGCTGAGCTGGTATTGCTGTGGTCACAATGCTGAGGTGCTATTACTGAGGTCACAATACTGAGGTGCTATTGCTGAGGTGCTATTGCTGAGGTCACAATGCTGAGGTCACAATGCTGAGCTGCTATTGCTGAGGTCACTTTTCTGAGGTACTATTGCTGAGGTCACAATGCTATGCTCACAATGCTGAGGTCACAAGGCTGAGGTGCTATTGCAGAGGTCACAATGCTGAGGTGCTATTGCAGAGGTGCTATTGCTGAGGTCACAATGCTGAGGTGCTATTGCTTAGGTGCTATAGCTGAGGTCACAATGCTGAGGTGCTATTTCTGAGTTCACAATTTTGACGTGCTATTGCTGAGGTGCTGTTGCTGAGGTCACAATGCTGAGGTGCTATTGGTGAGCTCACAATGCTGAGGTCACAATGCTGAGGTGCTACTGCTGAGGTCACAATACTGAGGTGCTATTGCTGAGGTGCTATTCCTGACGTCACAATGCTGACGTGCTATTGCTGAGGTCACAATGCTGAGGTGCTATTGCTGAGGTCACAATGCTGTGGTCAAAATGCTGATGTCACAATGCTGATGTCACAATGCTGAGGTGTTATTGCTGAGCTGTTATTGCTGAGGTATTATTGCTGAGCTGCTATTGCTGAGGTCACAATGCTGAGGTGCTATTGCTGAGTTCACAATGCTGAGGTCACAATGCTGAGGTGCTATTACTGAGGTCACAATGCTGTGGTCACAAAGCTGAGATCAAATTGCAGATGTGCTATTGCTGAGGTCACAATGTTGAGGTGCTACTGCTGAGGTGTTATTGCTTAGGTCACAATGCTCAGGTCACAATGCTGAGGTCACTATGCTGAGGTGCTATTGCTGAGGTCACAATGCTGAGGTCACAATGCTGAGGTCACAATGCTGAGGTGCTATTGCTGAGGTGTTATTGCTGAGTTCACAATGCTGAGATACTATTGCTTAGGTGCTATTGCTGAGGTCACAATGCTGAGGTGCTATTGCTGAGGTCACAATACTGAGGTGCTATCTGCGGTGCTATTGCTGAGGTCACAATGCTGAGGTGCTATTACTGAGGTCACAATGCTGTGGTCACAAAGCTGAGATCAAAATGCTGAGGTGCTATTGCTGAGGTCACAATGCTGAGGTGCTACTGCTGAGGTGTTATTGCTGAGGTCACAATGCTCAGGTCACAATGCTGAGGTCACTATGCTGAGGTGCTATTGCTGAGGTGCTATTGCTGAGGTGCTATTGCTGAGGTCGCAATGTTGAGGTGCTATTGCTGAGGTGCTATTGCTGAGTTCACAATGCTGAGGTACTATTGCTTAGGTGCTATTGCTGAGGTCACAATGCTGAGGTGCTATTGCTGAGGTCACAATACTGAGGTGCTATTGGTGAGGTCACAATGCTGAGGTCACTATGCTGAGGTCACTATGCTTAGGTGCTATTGCTAAGGTCACAATGCTGAGGTGCTATTGCTGAGGTGCTATTGCTGAGGTCACAATGCTGAGGTGCTGTTGCTGAGGGGCTATTGCTGAGGTGCTATTGCTGAGGTCACAATGATGAGATGCTATTGCTTAGCTGCTATTGATGAGGTGTTATTGCTGATGTGCTATTGCTGAGGTCATAATGCTGAGGTGCTATTGCTGAGGTCACAATGCTATGGTCACAATGCTGAGGTCACAATGCTCAGGTGCTATTGCTGAGGTCACAATGCTGAGGTGCTGTTGCTGAAGTCACAATGCTGAGATCACAATTCTGAGGTGCTATTACTGAGGTGCTATTGCTGAGGTACTCTTGCTGAGCTGCTATTGCTGAGGTCACAATGCTGAGGTGCTATTGCTGAGGTCACAATGCTGAGGTGCTATTGCTGAGGTGCTATTGCTGTGGTCACAATGCTGAGGTGCTATTACTGAGGTCACAATGCTGAGGTCACTATGCTGAGGTGCTATTGCTGAGGTCACAATGCTGAGGTCACAATGCTGAGCTGCTATTGCTGAGGTCACTTTTCTGAGGTACTATTGCTTAGGTCACAATGCTATGCTCACAATGCTGAGGTCACAATGCTGAGGTGCTATTGCAGAGGTCACAATGCTGAGGTGCTATTGCAGATGTGCAATTGCTGAAGTGCTATTGCAGAGGTCACAATGCTGAGGTGCTATTGCTGAGGTGCTATTGCTGAGGTCACAATGCTGAGGTGCTATTTCTGAGTTCACAATGCTGAGGTGCTATTGCTGAGGTGCTGTTGCTGAGGTCACAATGCTGAGGTGCTATTGGTGAGGTCACAATGCTGAGGTCACAATGCTGAGGTGCTACTGCTGAGGTCACAATGCTGAGGTGCTCTTGCTGAGGTGCTATTGCTGACGTCACAATGCTGACGTGCTATTGCTGAGGTCACAATGCTGTGGTCAAAATGCTGATGTCACAATGCTGAGGTCACAATGCTGAGGTGTTATTGCTGAGCTGTTATTGCTGAGGTATTATTGCTGAGCTGCTATTGCTGAGGTCACAATGCTGAGGTGCTATTGCTGAGTTCACAATGCTGAGGTCACAATGCTGAGATGCTATTACTGAGGTCACAATGCTGTGGTCACAAAGCTGAGATCAAATTGCAGAGGTGCTATTGCTGAGGTCACAATGCTGAGGTGCTACTGCTGAGGTGTTATTGCTTAGGTCACAATACTCAGGTCACAATGCTGAGGTCACTATGCTGAGGTGCTATTGCTGAGGTCACAATGCTGAGGTCACAATGCTGAGGTCACAATGCTGAGGTGCTATTGCTGAGGTGTTATTGCTGAGTTCACAATGCTGAGATACTATTGCTTAGGTGCTATTGCTGAGGTCACAATGCTGAGGTGCTATTGCTGAGGTCACAATGCTGAGGTGCTATCTGAGGTGCTATTGCTGAGGTCACAATGCTGAGGTCACAATGCTGAGGTGCTATTACTGAGGTCACAATGCTGTGGTCACAAAGCTGAGATCAAATTGCAGAGGTGCTATTGCTGAGGTCACAATGCTGAGGTGCTACTGCTGAGGTGTTATTGCTTAGGTCACAATGCTCAGGTCACAATGCTGAGGTCACTATGCTGAGGTGCTATTGCTGAGGTCACAATGCTGAGGTCACAATGCTGAGGTCACAATGCTGAGGTGCTATTGCTGAGGTGTTATTGCTGAGTTCACAATGCTGAGATACTATTGCTTAGGTGCTATTGCTGAGGTCACAATGCTGAGGTGCTATTGCTGAGGTCACAATACTGAGGTGCTATCTGATGTGATATTTCTGACTTAACAATGCTGAGGTGCTATTGCTGAGGTGCTGTTGCTGAGGTCACAATGCTGAGGTGCTATTGCTGAGGTCACAATGCTGAGCTCACAATGCTGAGGTGCTACTGCTGAGGTCACAATGCTGAGGTGCTACTGCTGAGGTCACAATGCTGAGGTGCTCTTGCTGAGGTGCTATTGCTGAGGTGCTATTGCTGACGTCACAATGCTGACGTGCTATTGCTGAGGTCACAATGCTGAGGTGCTATTGCTGAGGTCACAATGCTGTGGTCAAAATGCTGATGTCACAATGCTGAAGTCAAAATGCTGAGGTGCTATTGCTGAGGTCACAATGCTGAGGTGCTACTGCTGAGGTGTTATTGCTGAGGTCACAATGCTCAGGTCACAATGCTGAGGTCACTATGCTGAGGTGCTATTGCTGAGGTCACAATGCTGAGGTCACAATGCTGAGGTCACAATGTTGAGGTGCTATTGCTGAGGTGCTATTGCTGAGGTCACAATGCTGAGGTGCTATTGCTGAGGTGCTATTGCTGAGGTCACAATGCTGAGGTGCTATTGCTGAGGTGCTATTGCTGACGTGCTATTGCTGAGGTGCTATTGCTGAGGTCACAATGCTGAGGTGCTATTGCTGAGGTGCTATTGCTGACGTGCTATTGCTGAGGTGCTATTGCTGTGGTCACAATGCTGAGGTGCTATTGCTGAGGTGCTATTGCTGACGTGCTATTGCTGAGGTGCTATTGCTGTGGTCACAATGCTGAGTTGCTATTGCTGAGGTCACAATGCTGAGGTGCTATTTCTGACGTCACAATGCTGAGGTGCTATTGCTGAGGTGCTATTGCTGAGGTCACAATGCTGAGATGCTATTGCTGAGTTGCTTTTGCTGAGGTCACAGAGCTGAGGTGCTATTGCTGAGGTCACAATGCTGAGGTGCTATTGCTGAGGTGCTATTGCTGAGGTCACAATGCTGAGGTGCTATTGCTGAGGTGCTATTGCTGACGTGCTATTGCTGAGGTGCTATTGCTGAGGTCACAATGCTGAGGTGCTATTGCTGAGGTGCTATTGCTGACGTGCTATTGCTGAGGTGCTATTGCTGAGGTCACAATGCTGAGGTCACAATGCTGAGGTCACAATGCTGATGTGCTGTTGCTGAGGTGCTATTGATGAGGTCACAATGCTGAGGTGCTATTGCTCAGGTGCTATTGCTGACGTGTTATTGCTGATGTTCTATTGCTGAGGTCACAGTGCTGTGGTCACAAAGCTGAGGTCACAATGCTAAGGTCACAATGCTGATGTCACAATGCTGAGGTGCTATTGCTGAGGTGTTATTGCTGAGGTCACAATGCTGAGGTCACATTGCTGAGGTCACTATGCTGTGGTGCTATTGCTGTGTTCACAATGCGTAGGTGCTATTGCTGATGTCACAATGCTGAGGTGCAATTGCTGAGGTGTTATTACTGAAGTCACAATGCTGAGGTGCTATTGCAGAGGTGCTATTGCTGAGGTCACAATGCTGAGGTCCTATTGCTGAGGTGCTAATGCTGAGGTGCTATTGCTGAGGTCACAATGCTGAGGTCACTATGCTGAGGTCACAATGCTGAGGTGCTATTACTGAGGTCACAATGCTGTGGTCACAAAGCTGAGGTCAAAATGCTGAGGTGCTATTGCTGAGGTCACAATGTTGAGGTGCTATTGCTGAGGTGTTATTGCTGAGGTCACAATGCTCAGGTCACAATGCTGAGGTCACTATGCTGAGGTGCTATTGCTGAGGTCACAATGCTGAGGTCACAATGCTGAGGTCACAATGCTAAGGTCACAATAGTGAGGTGCTATTGCTGAGGTGCTATTGCTGAGTTCACAATGCTGAGGTGCTATAGCTTAGGTGCTATTGCTGAGGTCACAATGCTGAGGTGCTATTGCTGAGGTCACAATACTGAGGTGCTATTGCTGAGGTGCTATTTCTGAGTTCACAATGCTGAGGTGCTATTGCTGAGGTGGTGTTGCTGAGGTCACAATGCTAAGGTGCTATTGCTGAGGTCACAATGCTGAGGTCACAATGCTGAGGTGCTACTGCTGAGGTCACAATGCTGAGGTGCTCTTGCTGAGGTGCTATTGCTGTGGTGCTATTGCTGAAGTCACAATGCTGAGGTGCTATTGCTGAGGTCACAATGTTGAGGTGCTATTGCTGAGGTCACAATGCTGACGTGCTATTGCTGAGGTCACAATGCTGAGGTGCTATTCCTGAGGTCACAATGCTGTGGTCAAAATGCTGAGGTCACAATGCTGAGGTCACAATGCTGAGGTGTTATTGCTGAGCTGTTATTGCTGAGGTATTATTGCTGAGCTGCTATTGCTGAGGTCACAATTCTGAGGTCACAATGCTGAGGTCACAATGCTGAGCTGACTATGCTGAGGTCACTATGCTGAGGTGCTATTGCTGAGGTCACAATGCTGAGGTCGCAATGCTGAGGTGCTATTGCTGATGTCACAATGCTGAGGTCACAATGCTGAGGTCACAATGCTGAGGTGCTATTGCTGAGGTGCTGTTGCTGAGGTGTTATTGCTGAGGTGCTATTGCTGAGGTCACAATGCTGAGGTGCTATTGCTGAGGTCACAATGCTGAGGTCACTATGCTGAGGTCACTATGCTGAGGTGCTATTGCTGAGGTCACAATGCTGTGGTCACAATGCTGAGGTCACAATGCTGAGGTGCTATTGCTGAGGTCAGAATGCTGAGGTGCAATTGCAGATGTGCAATTGCTGAGGTGCTATTGCTGAGGTCACAATGCTGAGGTGCTATTGCTGAGGAGCTATTGCAGAGGTCACAATGCTGAGGTGCTATTGCTGAGGTGCTATTGCTGAGGTCACAACGCTAAGGTACTATTCCTGAGGTGCTATTGCTGAGGTCACAATGCTGAGGTGCTATTACTGAGGTCACAATGCTGTGGTCACAAAGCTGAGGTCAAAATGCTGAGGTGCTATTGCTGAGGTCACAATGCTGAGGTGCTATTGCTGAGGTGTTATTGCTGAGGTCACAATGCTCAGGTCACAATGCTGAGGTCACTATGCTGAGGTGCTATTGCTGAGGTCACAATGCTGAGGTCAAAATGCTGAGGTCACAATGCTTAGGTCAAAATGCTGAGCTGCTACTGCTGAGGTCACAATGCTGAGGTCACAATGCTAAGGTCACAATGCTGAGGTGCTATTGCTGAGGTGCTATTGCTGAGTTCACAATGCTGAGGTGCTATAGCTTAGGTGCTATTGCTAAGGTCACAATGCTGAGGTGCTATTGCTGAGGTCACAATACTGAGGTGCTATTGCTGAGGTGCTATTGCTGAGGTCACAATGCTGAGGTGCTATTGCTGAGGTGCTGTTGCTGAGGTCACAATGCTAAGGTGCTATTGCTTAGGTCACAATGCTGAGGTCACAATGCTGAGGTGCTATTGCTGAGGTCACAATGCTGAGGTCACAATGCTGAGGTGCTATTGCTGAGGTCACAATGCTGACGTGCTATTGCTGAGGTCACAATGCTGAGGTGCTATTGCTGAGGTGCTATTGCTGAGGTCACAATGCTGAGGTGCTATTGCTGAGGTCACAATGCTGAGGTGCTATTCCTGAGGTCACAATGCTGTGGTCAAAATGCTGAGGTCACAATGCTGAGGTCACAATGCTGAGGTGTTATTGCTGAGCTGTTATTGCTGAGGTATTATTGCTGAGCTGCTATTGCTGAGGTCACAATGCTGAGCTGACTATGCTGAGGTCACTATGCTGAGGTGCTATTGCTGAGGTCACAATGCTGAGGTCGCAATGCTGAGGAGCTATTGCTGATGTCACAATGCTGAGGTCACAATGCTGAGGTCACAATGCTGAGGTGCTATTGCTGAGGTGCTGTTGCTGAGTTGTTATTGCTGAGGTGCTATTGCTGAGGTCACAATGCTGAGGTCGCAATGCTGAGGAGCTATTGCTGATGTCACAATGCTGAGGTCACAATGCTGAGGTCACAATGCTGAGGTGCTATTGCTGAGGTGCTCTTGCTGAGGTGTTATTGCTGAGGTGCTATTGCTGAGGTCACAATGCTGAGGTCACTATGCTGAGGTCACTATGCTGAGGTGCTATTGCTGAGGTCACAATGCTGTGGTCACAATGCTGAGGTCACAATGCTGAGGTGCTATTGCTGAGGTCAGAATGCTGAGGTGCAATTGCAGATGTGCAATTGCTGAGGTGCTATTACTGAGGTCACAATGCTGAGGTGCTATTGCTGAGGTCACAATGCTGTGGTCACAATGCTGAGGTCACAATGCTGAGGTGCTATTGCTGAGGTCAGAATGCTGAGGTGCAATTGCAGATGTGCAATTGCTGAGGTGCTATTACTGAGGTCACAATGCTGAGGTGCTATTGCTGAGGTGCTATTGCTGAGGTCACAATGCTGAGGTGCTATTGCTGAGGGGCTATTGCTGAGGTGCTATTGCTGAGGTCACAATGCTGAGATGCTATTGCTGAGCTACTATTGATGAGGTGTTATTGCTGAGGTGCTATTGCTGAGGTCATAATGCTGAGGTGCTATTGCTGAGGTCACAATGCTATGGTCACAATGCTGAGGTCACAATGCTGAGGTGCTATTGCTGAGGTCACAATGCTGAGGTGCTGTTGCTGAGGTCACAATGCTGAGGTGCTATTGCTGAGGTGGTATTGCTGTGGTCACAATGCTGAGGTGCTATTACTGAGGTCACAATACTGAGGTGCTATTGCTGAGGTGCTATTGCTGAGGTCACAATGCTGAGGTCACAATGCTGAGCTGCTATTGCTGAGGTCACTTTTCTGAGGTACTATTGCTGAGGTCACAATGCTATGCTCACAATGCTGAGGTCACAAGGCTGAGGTGCTATTGCAGAGGTCACAATGCTGAGGTGCTATTGCAGAGGTGCTATTGCTGAGGTCACAATGCTGAGGTGCTATTGCTTAGGTGCTATAGCTGAGGTCACAATGCTGAGGTGCTATTTCTGAGTTCACAATTTTGACGTGCTATTGCTGAGGTGCTGTTGCTGAGGTCACAATGCTGAGGTGCTATTGGTGAGCTCACAATGCTGAGGTCACAATGCTGAGGTGCTACTGCTGAGGTCACAATACTGAGGTGCTATTGCTGAGGTGCTATTCCTGACGTCACAATGCTGACGTGCTATTGCTGAGGTCAGAATGCTGAGGTGCTATTGCTGAGGTCACAATGCTGTGGTCAAAATGCTGATGTCACAATGCTGATGTCACAATGCTGAGGTGTTATTGCTGAGCTGTTATTGCTGAGGTATTATTGCTGAGCTGCTATTGCTGAGGTCACAATGCTGAGGTGCTATTGCTGAGTTCACAATGCTGAGGTCACAATGCTGAGGTGCTATTACTGAGGTCACAATGCTGTGGTCACAAAGCTGAGATCAAATTGCAGATGTGCTATTGCTGAGGTCACAATGTTGAGGTGCTACTGCTGAGGTGTTATTGCTTAGGTCACAATGCTCAGGTCACAATGCTGAGGTCACTATGCTGAGGTGCTATTGCTGAGGTCACAATGCTGAGGTCACAATGCTGAGGTCACAATGCTGAGGTGCTATTGCTGAGGTGTTATTGCTGAGTTCACAATGCTGAGATACTATTGCTTAGGTGCTATTGCTGAGGTCACAATGCTGAGGTGCTATTGCTGAGGTCACAATACTGAGGTGCTATCTGCGGTGCTATTGCTGAGGTCACAATGCTGAGGTGCTATTACTGAGGTCACAATGCTGTGGTCACAAAGCTGAGATCAAAATGCTGAGGTGCTATTGCTGAGGTCACAATGCTGAGGTGCTACTGCTGAGGTGTTATTGCTGAGGTCACAATGCTCAGGTCACAATGCTGAGGTCACTATGCTGAGGTGCTATTGCTGAGGTCACAATGCTGAGGTCACAATGCTGAGGTCACAATGTTGAGGTGATATTGCTGAGGTGCTATTGCTGAGTTCACAATGCTGAGGTACTATTGCTTAGGTGCTATTGCTGAGGTCACAATGCTGAGGTGCTATTGCTGAGGTCACAATACTGAGGTGCTATTGGTGAGGTCACAATGCTGAGGTCACTATGCTGAGGTCACTATGCTTAGGTGCTATTGCTAAGGTCACAATGCTGAGGTGCTATTGCTGAGGTGCTATTGCTGAGGTCACAATGCTGAGGTGCTGTTGCTGAGGGGCTATTGCTGAGGTGCTATTGCTGAGGTCACAATGATGAGATGCTATTGCTTAGCTGCTATTGATGAGGTGTTATTGCTGATGTGCTATTGCTGAGGTCATAATGCTGAGGTGCTATTGCTGAGGTCACAATGCTATGGTCACAATGCTGAGGTCACAATGCTCAGGTGCTATTGCTGAGGTCACAATGCTGAGGTGCTGTTGCTGAAGTCACAATGCTGAGATCACAATTCTGAGGTGCTATTACTGAGGTGCTATTGCTGAGGTACTCTTGCTGAGCTGCTATTGCTGAGGTCACAATGCTGAGGTGCTATTGCTGAGGTCACAATGCTGAGGTGCTATTGCTGAGGTGCTATTGCTGTGGTCACAATGCTGAGGTGCTATTACTGAGGTCACAATGCTGAGGTGCTATTGCTGAGGTGCTATTGCTGAGGTCACAATGCTGAGGTCACAATGCTGAGCTGCTATTGCTGAGGTCACTTTTCTGAGGTACTATTGCTTAGGTCACAATGCTATGCTCACAATGCTGAGGTCACAATGCTGAGGTGCTATTGCAGAGGTCACAATGCTGAGGTGCTATTGCAGATGTGCAATTGCTGAAGTGCTATTGCAGAGGTCACAATGCTGAGGTGCTATTGCTGAGGTGCTATTGCTGAGGTCACAATGCTGAGGTGCTATTTCTGAGTTCACAATGCTGAGGTGCTATTGCTGAGGTGCTGTTGCTGAGGTCACAATGCTGAGGTGCTATTGGTGAGGTCACAATGCTGAGGTCACAATGCTGAGGTGCTACTGCTGAGGTCACAATGCTGAGGTGCTCTTGCTGAGGTGCTATTGCTGTGGTGCTATTGCTGAGGTCACAATGCTGAGGTGCTATTGCTGAGGTGCTATTCCTGACGTCACAATGCTGACGTGCTATTGCTGAGGTCACAATGCTGTGGTCAAAATGCTGATGTCACAATGCTGAGGTCACAATGCTGAGGTGTTATTGCTGAGCTGTTATTGCTGAGGTATTATTGCTGAGCTGCTATTGCTGAGGTCACAATGCTGAGGTGCTATTGCTGAGTTCACAATGCTGAGGTCACAATGCTGAGGTGCTATTACTGAGGTCACAATGCTGTGGTCACAAAGCTGAGATCAAATTGCAGAGGTGCTATTGCTGAGGTCACAATGCTGAGGTGCTACTGCTGAGGTGTTATTGCTTAGGTCACAATACTCAGGTCACAATGCTGAGGTCACTATGCTGAGGTGCTATTGCTGAGGTCACAATGCTGAGGTCACAATGCTGAGGTCACAATGCTGAGGTGCTATTGCTGAGGTGTTATTGCTGAGTTCAGAATGCTGAGATACTATTGCTTAGGTGCTATTGCTGAGGTCACAATGCTGAGGTGCTATTGCTGAGGTCACAATGCTGAGGTGCTATCTGAGGTGCTATTGCTGAGGTCACAATGCTGAGGTCACAATGCTGAGGTGCTATTACTGAGGTCACAATGCTGTGGTCACAAAGCTGAGATCAAATTGCAGAGGTGCTATTGCTGAGGTCACAATGCTGAGGTGCTACTGCTGAGGTGTTATTGCTTAGGTCACAATGCTCAGGTCACAATGCTGAGGTCACTATGCTGAGGTGCTATTGCTGAGGTCACAATGCTGAGGTCACAATGCTGAGGTCACAATGCTGAGCTGCTATTGCTGAGGTGTTATTGCTGAGTTCACAATGCTGAGATACTATTGCTTAGGTGCTATTGCTGAGGTCACAATGCTGAGGTGCTATTGCTGAGGTCACAATACTGAGGTGCTATCTGATGTGATATTTCTGACTTAACAATGCTGAGGTGCTATTGCTGAGGTGCTGTTGCTGAGGTCACAATGCTGAGGTGCTATTGCTGAGGTCACAATGCTGAGCTCACAATGCTGAGGTGCTACTGCTGAGGTCACAATGCTGAGGTGCTACTGCTGAGGTCACAATGCTGAGGTGCTCTTGCTGAGGTGCTATTGCTGAGGTGCTATTGCTGACGTCACAATGCTGACGTGCTATTGCTGAGGTCACAATGCTGAGGTGCTATTGCTGAGGTCACAATGCTGTGGTCAAAATGCTGATGTCACAATGCTGAAGTCAAAATGCTGAGGTGTTATTGCTGAGCTGTTATTGCTGAGGTATTATTGCTGAGCTGCTATTGCTGAGGTCACAATTCTGAGGTCACAATGCTGAGGTCACAATGCTGAGCTCACTATGTTGAGGTCACTATGCCGAGGTGCTATTGCTGAGGTCACAATGCTGAGGTCGCAATGCTGAGGTGCTATTGCTGAGGTCACAATGCTGAGGTCACAATGCTGAGGTCACAATGCTGAGGTGCTATTGCTGAGGTGCTGTTGCTGAAGTGTTATTGCTGAGGTGCTATTTCTGACTTCACAATGCTGAGGTGTTATTGCTGAGGTCACAATGCTGAGCTCATGCTGAGGTCACTATGCTGAGGTTCTATTGCTGAGGTCACAATGCTGAGGTCGCAATGCTGAGGTGCTATTGTTGAGGTCACAATGCTGAGGTCACAATGCTGAGGTCACAATGCTGAGGTGCTATTTCTGAGGTGCTGTTGCTGAGGTGTTATTGCTGAGGTGCAATTGCTGAGGTCACAATGCTGAGGTGCTATTGCTGAGGTCAAAATGCTGTGGTCACAATTCTGAGGTCACAATGCTGAGGTGCTATTGCTGAGCTCAGAATGCTGAGGTGCAATTGCAGATGTGCAATTGCTGAGGTGCTACTGCTGAGGCCACAATGCTGAGGTGCTATTGCTGAGGTGCTATTGCTGAGGTCACAACGCTAAGGTGCTATTGCTGAGGTGCTATTGCTGAGGTCACAATGCTGAGGTGCTATTACTGAGGTCACAATGCTGTGGTCACAAAGCTGAGGTCAAAATGCTGAGGTGCTATTGCTGAGCTGTTATTGCTGAGGTATTATTGCTGAGATGCTATTGCTGAGGTCACAATTCTGAGGTCACAATGCTGAGGTCACAATGCTGAGCTCACTATGCTGAGGTCACTATGCTGAGGGCAAAATGCTGATGTCACAATGCTGAGGTCACAATGCTGCGGTATTATTGCTGAGCTGTTATTGCTGAGGTATTATTGCTGAGCTGCTATTACTGAGGTCACAATTCTGAGGTTACAATGCTGAGGTCACAATGCTGAGCTCACTATGCTGAGGTCACTATGCTTAGGTGCTATTGCTGATGTCAAAATGCTGAGGTCGCAATGCTGAGGTGCTATTGCTGATGTCACAATGCTGAGGTCACAATGCTGAGGTCACAATGCTGAGGTGCTATTGCTGAGGTGCTGTTGCTGAGGTGTTATTCCTGAGGTGCTATTGCTGAGGTCACAATGCTGAGGTGCTATTGCTGAGGTCACAATGCTGAGATGGTATTCCTGAGTTGCTATTGCTGAGGTCACAGAGCTGAGTTGCTATTGCTGAGATCACAATGCTGAGGTGCTATTGCTGAGGTGCTATTGCTGAGGTCACAATGCTGAGGTGCAATTGCAGATGTGCAATTGCTGAGGTGCTATTGCTGAGGTCACAATGCTGAGGTGCTATTGCTGAGGTGCTATTGCTGAGGTCACAACGCTAAGGTGCTATTGCTGAGGTTCTATTGCTGAGGTCACAATGCTGAGGTGCTATTACTGAGGTCACAATGCTGTGGTCACAAAGCTGAGGTCAAAATGCTGAGGTGCTATTGCTGAGGTCACAATGCTGAGGTGCTATTGCTGAGGTGTTATTGCTGAGGTCACAATGCTCAGGTCACAATGCTGAGGTCACTATGCTGAGGAGCTATTGCTGAGGTCACAATGCTGAGGTCACAATGCTGAGGTCACAATGCTGAGGTGCTATTGCTGAGGTGCTGTTGCTGAGGTGTTATTGCTCAGGTGCTATTGCTGAGGTCACAATGCTGAGTTGCTATTCCTGAGGTCACAATGCTGAGGTCACTATGCTGAAATCACTATGCTGAGGTGCTATTGCTGAGGTCACAATGCTGAGGTGCTGTTGCTGAGGTCACAATGCTGAGATCACAATGCTGAGGTGCTATTACTGAGGTGCTATTGCTGAGGTACTCTTGCTGAGCTGCTATTGCTGAGGTCACAATGCTGAGGTGCTATTGCTGAGGTCACAATGCTGAGGTGCTATTGCTGAGGTGCTATTGCTGTGGTCACAATGCTGAGGTGCTATTGATGAGGTCACAATGCTGAGGTGCTATTGCTGAGCTGCTATTGCTGAGGTCACAATGCTGAGGTCACAATGCTGAGCTGCTATTGCTGAGGTCACTTTTCTGAGGTACTATTGCTGAGGTCACAATGCTATGCTCATAATGCTGAGGTCACAATGCTGAGGTGCTATTGCTGAGGTCACAATGCTGAGGTGCTATTGCAGATGTGCAATTGCTGAGGTGCTATTGCAGAGGTCACAATGCTGAGGTGCTATTGCTGAGGTGCTATTGCTGAGGTCACAATGCTGAGGTGCTATTGCTGAGGTGCTATAGCTGAGGTCACAATGCTGAGGTGCTATTACTGAGGTCACAATGCTGTGGTCACATTGCTGAGGTCAAAGTGCTGAGGTGCTATTGCTAAGGTCACAATGCTGAGGTGCTATTGCTGAGGTGTTATTGCTTAGGTAACAATGCTGAGGTCACAATGCTGAGGTCACTATGCTGAGGTGCTATTGCTGAGGTCACAATGATGAGGTCACAATGCTGAGGTCACAATGCTTATGTCAAAATGCTGAGCTGCTATTGCTTAGGTCACAATGCTGAGGTCACAAAGCTGAGGTGCTATTGCTGAGGTCACAATGCTGAGGTCACACTGCTGAGGTCACAATGCTGAGGTGCTATTGCTGAGGTTCTTTTCCTGCAGTGCTATTCCTGAGGTCACAATGCTGAGGTCATAATGCTGAGGTGCTATTGCTGAGGTCACAATGCTGAGGTGCTATTGCTGAGGTCACAATGCTGAGGTCACAATGCTGAGGTCACACTGCTGAGGTGCTATTGCTGAGGTCACAATGCTGAGGTCACACTGCTGAGGTCACAATGCTGAGGTGGTATTACTGAGGTGCTATTGCTGAGGTATTATTGCTGAGCTGCTATTGCTGAGGTCACAATTCTGAGGTCACAATGCTGAGGTCACAATGCTGAGCTAACTATGCTGAGGTCACTATGCTGAGGTGCTATTGCTGAGGTCACAATGCTGAGGTCGCAATGCTGAGGTGCTATTGCTGATGTCACAATGCTGAGGTCACTATGCTGAGGTCACTATGCTGAGGTGCTATTGCTTAGGTCACAATGCTGTGGTCACAATGCTCAGGTCACAATGCTGAGGTGCTATTGCTGAGGTCAGAATGCTGAGGTGCAATTGCAGATGTGCAATTGCTGAGGTGCTATTGCTGAGGTCACAATGCTGAGGTGCTATTGCTGAGGTGCTATTCCTGAGGTCAAAATGCTGAGGTGCTATTGCTGAGGGGCTATTGCTGAGGTGCTATTGCTGAGGTCACAATGCTGAGATGCTATTGCTGAGCTGCTATTGCTGAGGTGTTATTGCTGAGGTGCTATTGCTGAGGTCACAATGCTGAGGTGCTATTGCTGAGGTGCTATTGCTGACGTCAAAATGCTGAGGTGCTCTTGCTGAGGTGCTGTTGCTGAGGTCACAATGCTGAGGTGCTATTGCTGAGGGGCTATTGCTGAGGTGCTATTGCTGAGGTCACAATGCTGAGCTGCTATTGCTGAGGTCACTATGCTGAGGTCACAATGCTGAGCTGCTATTGCTGAGGTCACAATGCTATGCTCACAATGCTTAGGTCACAATGCTGAGGTGCTATTGCTGAGGTCACAATGCTGAGGTGCTATTGCAGATGTGCTATAGCTGACGTCACAATGCTGAGGTGCTATTACTGAGGTCACAATGCTGTGGTCACAATGCTGAGGTCAAAATGCTGAGGTGCTATTGCTAAGGTCACAATGCTGAGGTGCTATTGCTGAGGTGTTATTACTGAGGTCACAATGCTGAGGTCACTATGCTGAGGTCACTATGCTGAGGTGCTATTGCTGAGGTCACAATGATGAGGTCACAATGCTGAACTCACAATGCTTAGGTCAAAATGCTGAGGTGTTATTGCTGAGGTGTTATTGCTGAGGTCACAATGCTGAGGTGCTATTGCTGAGGTCACACTGCTGAGGTGGTATTGCTGAGGTGACAATGCTGAGGTCACACTGCTGAGGTCACAATGCTGAGGTGCTATTACTGAGGTGCTATTGCTGAGGTGCTATTGCTGAGGTGCTATTGCTGAGGTCACAATGCTGAGAAGTTATTCCTGATGTCACAATGTGAGGTCACAATGCTGAGGTCACAATGCTGAGGTCACAATGCTGAGGTGCTTTTGCTGAGGTGCTATTGCTGAGGTGCTATTGCTGTGGTCACAATGCTGAGGTGCTATTCCTGATGTCACAATGCTGTGGTCACAATGCTGAGGTCAAAATGCTGAGGTGGTATTGCTGAGGTCACAATGCTGAGTTGCTATTGCTGAGGTGTTATTCCTGAGGTCACAATGTTGAGGTCACAATGCTGAGGTCACAATGCTGAGGTGCTATTGCTGAGGTGACAATGATGAGGTCACAATGCTGAGGTCACAATGCTGAGGTGTTATTGCTGAGCTGCTATTGCTGAGGTGTTACTGCTGAGGTGCTATTGCTGAGGTCACAATGCTGAGGTGCTATTGCTCAGGTCACAATGCTGAGGTCACACTCCTGAGGTGATATTGCTGAGGTCACAATGCTGAGGTCACACTGCTGAGGTCACAATGCTGAGGTGCAATTACTGAGGTGCTATTGCTGAGGTGCTATTGCTGAGCTGCTATTGCTGAGGTCACAATGCTGAGGAGTTATTCCTGATGTCACAATATGAGGTCACAATGCTGAGGTGTTATTGCTAAGCTGCTATTGCTGAGGTGTTATTGCTGTGGTGCTATTGCTGAGGTCACAATGCTGAGGTGCTATTGCTGAGGTGCTATTGCTGAGGTAACAATGCTGAGGTCACTATGCTGAGGAGCTCTTGCTGAGGTGCAATTGCTGAGGTGCTATTGGTGAGGTCACAATGCTGAGGTGCTATTGCTGAGGTCACAATGCTGAGGTCACTATGCTGAGGTCACAATGCTGAGGTCACAATGCTGAGGTGCTATTACTGACGTGCTATTGCTGAGGTCACAATGCTGTTGTCACAATGCTGAGGTCACAATGCTGAGGTGCTATTCCTGAGGTCACAATGCTGAGGTGCTATTGCTGAGGTGCTATTGCTGAGGTCACAATTCTGAGGTCACAATGCTGAGGTCACTATGCTGAGGTGCTATTGCTGCTGTCACAATGCTGAGGTCACAATGCTGAGGTCACAATGCTGAGGTGCTTTTGCTGAGGTGCTATTGCTGAGGTGCTATTGCTGTGGTCACAATGCTGAGTTGCTATTGCTGAGGTGCTATTGCTGAGGTGCTATTACTGAGGTCACAATCCTGAGGTGCTATTGCTGAGGTGCTATTGCTGAGGTGCTATTGCTGAGGTCACAATGCTGAGGTCACAATGCTGAGCTGCTATTGCTGAGGTCACTTTTCTGAGGTACTATTGCTGAGGTCACAATGCTATGCTCATAATGCTGAGGTCACAATGCTGAGGTGCTATTGCTGAGGTCACAATGCTGAGGTGCTATTGCAGATGTGCAATTGCTGAGGTGCTATTGCAGAGGTCACAATGCTGAGGTGCTATTGCTGAGGTGCTATTGCTGAGGTCACAATGCTGAGGTGCTATTGCTGAGGTGCTATAGCTGAGGTCACAATGCTGAGGTGCTATTACTGAGGTCACAATGCTGTGGTCACATTGCTGAGGTCAAAGTGCTGAGGTGCTATTGCTAAGGTCACAATGCTGAGGTGCTATTGCTGAGGTGTTATTGCTTAGGTCACAATGCTGAGGTCACAATGCTGAGGTCACTATGCTGAGGTGCTATTGCTGAGGTCACAATGATGAGGTCACAATGCTGAGGTCACAATGCTTATGTCAAAATGCTGAGCTGCTATTGCTTAGGTCACAATGCTGAGGTCACAAAGCTGAGGTGCTATTGCTGAGGTCACAATGCTGAGGTCACACTGCTGAGGTCACAATGCTGAGGTGCTATTGCTGAGGTTCTTTTCCTGCAGTGCTATTCCTGAGGTCACAATGCTGAGGTCATAATGCTGAGGTGCTATTGCTGAGGTCACAATGCTGAGGTGCTATTGCTGAGGTCACAATGCTGAGGTCACAATGCTGAGGTCACACTGCTGAGGTGCTATTGCTGAGGTCACAATGCTGAGGTCACACTGCTGAGGTCACAATGCTGAGGTGGTATTACTGAGGTGCTATTGCTGCGGTATTATTGCTGAGCTGTTATTGCTGAGGTATTATTGCTGAGCTGCTATTACTGAGGTCACAATTCTGAGGTTACAATGCTGAGGTCACAATGCTGAGCTCACTATGCTGAGGTCACTATGCTTAGGTGCTATTGCTGATGTCAAAATGCTGAGGTCACAATGCTGAGAAGTTATTCCTGATGTCACAATGTGAGGTCACAATGCTGAGGTCACAATGCTGAGGTCACAATGCTGAGGTGCTTTTGCTGAGGTGCTATTGCTGAGGTGCTATTGCTGTGGTCACAATGCTGAGGTGCTATTCCTGAGGTCACAATGCTGTGGTCACAATGCTGAGGTCAAAATGCTGAGGTGGTATTGCTGAGGTCACAATGCTGAGTTGCTATTGCTGAGGTGTTATTCCTGAGGTCACAATGTTGAGGTCACAATGCTGAGGTCACAATGCTGAGGTGCTATTGCTGAGGTGACAATGATGAGGTCACAATGCTGAGGTCACAATGCTGAGGTGTTATTGCTGAGCTGCTATTGCTGAGGTGTTACTGCTGAGGTGCTATTGCTGAGGTCACAATGCTGAGGTGCTATTGCTCAGGTCACAATGCTGAGGTCACACTCCTGAGGTGATATTGCTGAGGTCACAATGCTGAGGTCACACTGCTGAGGTCACAATGCTGAGGTGCAATTACTGAGGTGCTATTGCTGAGGTGCTATTGCTGAGCTGCTATTGCTGAGGTCACAATGCTGAGGAGTTATTCCTGATGTCACAATATGAGGTCACAATGCTGAGGTGTTATTGCTAAGCTGCTATTGCTGAGGTGTTATTGCTGTGGTGCTATTGCTGAGGTCACAATGCTGAGGTGCTATTGCTGAGGTGCTATTGCTGAGGTAACAATGCTGAGGTCACTATGCTGAGGAGCTCTTGCTGAGGTGCAATTGCTGAGGTGCTATTGGTGAGGTCACAATGCTGAGGTGCTATTGCTGAGGTCACAATGCTGAGGTCACTATGCTGAGGTCACAATGCTGAGGTCACAATGCTGAGGTGCTATTACTGACGTGCTATTGCTGAGGTCACAATGCTGTTGTCACAATGCTGAGGTCACAATGCTGAGGTGCTATTCCTGAGGTCACAATGCTGAGGTGCTATTGCTGAGGTGCTATTGCTGAGGTCACAATTCTGAGGTCACAATGCTGAGGTCACTATGCTGAGGTGCTATTGCTGCTGTCACAATGCTGAGGTCACAATGCTGAGGTCACAATGCTGAGGTGCTTTTGCTGAGGTGCTATTGCTGAGGTGCTATTGCTGTGGTCACAATGCTGAGTTGCTATTGCTGAGGTGCTATTGCTGAGGTGCTATTACTGAGGTCACAATCCTGAGGTGCTATTGCTGAGGTGCTATTGCTGAGGTGCTATTGCTGAGGTCACAATGCTGAGGTCACAATGCTGAGCTGCTATTGCTGAGGTCACTTTTCTGAGGTACTATTGCTGAGGTCACAATGCTATGCTCATAATGCTGAGGTCACAATGCTGAGGTGCTATTGCTGAGGTCACAATGCTGAGGTGCTATTGCAGATGTGCAATTGCTGAGGTGCTATTGCAGAGGTCACAATGCTGAGGTGCTATTGCTGAGGTGCTATTGCTGAGGTCACAATGCTGAGGTGCTATTGCTGAGGTGCTATAGCTGAGGTCACAATGCTGAGGTGCTATTACTGAGGTCACAATGCTGTGGTCACATTGCTGAGGTCAAAGTGCTGAGGTGCTATTGCTAAGGTCACAATGCTGAGGTGCTATTGCTGAGGTGTTATTGCTTAGGTCACAATGCTGAGGTCACAATGCTGAGGTCACTATGCTGAGGTGCTATTGCTGAGGTCACAATGATGAGGTCACAATGCTGAGGTCACAATGCTTATGTCAAAATGCTGAGCTGCTATTGCTTAGGTCACAATGCTGAGGTCACAAAGCTGAGGTGCTATTGCTGAGGTCACAATGCTGAGGTCACACTGCTGAGGTCACAATGCTGAGGTGCTATTGCTGAGGTTCTTTTCCTGCAGTGCTATTCCTGAGGTCACAATGCTGAGGTCATAATGCTGAGGTGCTATTGCTGAGGTCACAATGCTGAGGTGCTATTGCTGAGGTCACAATGCTGAGGTCACAATGCTGAGGTCACACTGCTGAGGTGCTATTGCTGAGGTCACAATGCTGAGGTCACACTGCTGAGGTCACAATGCTGAGGTGGTATTACTGAGGTGCTATTGCTGAGGTATTATTGCTGAGCTGCTATTGCTGAGGTCACAATTCTGAGGTCACAATGCTGAGGTCACAATGCTGAGCTAACTATGCTGAGGTCACTATGCTGAGGTGCTATTGCTGAGGTCACAATGCTGAGGTCGCAATGCTGAGGTGCTATTGCTGATGTCACAATGCTGAGGTCACTATGCTGAGGTCACTATGCTGAGGTGCTATTGCTTAGGTCACAATGCTGTGGTCACAATGCTCAGGTCACAATGCTGAGGTGCTATTGCTGAGGTCAGAATGCTGAGGTGCAATTGCAGATGTGCAATTGCTGAGGTGCTATTGCTGAGGTCACAATGCTGAGGTGCTATTGCTGAGGTGCTATTCCTGAGGTCAAAATGCTGAGGTGCTATTGCTGAGGTGCTATTGCTGAGGTGCTATTGCTGAGGTCACAATGCTGAGATGCTATTGCTGAGCTGCTATTGCTGAGGTGTTATTGCTGAGGTGCTATTGCTGACGTCAAAATGCTGAGGTGCTCTTGCTGAGGTGCTGTTGCTGAGGTCACAATGCTGAGGTGCTATTGCTGAGGGGCTATTGCTGAGGTGCTATTGCTGAGGTCACAATGCTGAGCTGCTATTGCTGAGGTCACTATGCTGAGGTCACAATGCTGAGCTGCTATTGCTGAGGTCACAATGCTATGCTCACAATGCTTAGGTCACAATGCTGAGGTGCTATTGCTGAGGTCACAATGCTGAGGTGCTATTGCAGATGTGCTATAGCTGACGTCACAATGCTGAGGTGCTATTACTGAGGTCACATATGCTGTGGTCACAATGCTGAGGTCAAAATGCTGAGGTGCTATTGCTAAGGTCACAATGCTGAGGTGCTATTGCTGAGGTGTTATTACTGAGGTCACAATGCTGAGGTCACTATGCTGAGGTCACTATGCTGAGGTGCTATTGCTGAGGTCACAATGATGAGGTCACAATGCTGAACTCACAATGCTTAGGTCAAAATGCTGAGGTGTTATTGCTGAGGTGTTATTGCTGAGGTCACAATGCTGAGGTGCTATTGCTGAGGTCACACTGCTGAGGTGGTATTGCTGAGGTGACAATGCTGAGGTCACACTGCTGAGGTGCTAATGCTGAGGTGCTATTACTGAGGTGCTAATGCTGAGGTGCTATTGCTGAGGTGCTATTGCTGAGGTCACAATGCTGAGAAGTTATTCCTGATGTCACAATGTGAGGTCACAATGCTGAGGTCACAATGCTGAGGTCACAATGCTGAGGTGCTTTTGCTGAGGTGCTATTGCTGAGGTGCTATTGCTGTGGTCACAATGCTGAGGTGCTATTCCTGAGGTCACAATGCTGTGGTCACAATGCTGAGGTCAAAATGCTGAGGTGGTATTGCTGAGGTCACAATGCTGAGTTGCTATTGCTGAGGTGTTATTCCTGAGGTCACAATGTTGAGGTCACAATGCTGAGGTCACAATGCTGAGGTGCTATTGCTGAGGTGACAATGATGAGGTCACAATGCTGAGGTCACAATGCTGAGGTGTTATTGCTGAGCTGCTATTGCTGAGGTGTTACTGCTGAGGTGCTATTGCTGAGGTCACAATGCTGAGGTGCTATTGCTCAGGTCACAATGCTGAGGTCACACTCCTGAGGTGATATTGCTGAGGTCACAATGCTGAGGTCACACTGCTGAGGTCACAATGCTGAGGTGCAATTACTGAGGTGCTATTGCTGAGGTGCTATTGCTGAGCTGCTATTGCTGAGGTCACAATGCTGAGGAGTTATTCCTGATGTCACAATATGAGGTCACAATGCTGAGGTGTTATTGCTAAGCTGCTATTGCTGAGGTGTTATTGCTGTGGTGCTATTGCTGAGGTCACAATGCTGAGGTGCTATTGCTGAGGTGCTATTGCTGAGGTAACAATGCTGAGGTCACTATGCTGAGGAGCTCTTGCTGAGGTGCAATTGCTGAGGTGCTATTGGTGAGGTCACAATGCTGAGGTGCTATTGCTGAGGTCACAATGCTGAGGTCACTATGCTGAGGTCACAATGCTGAGGTCACAATGCTGAGGTGCTATTACTGACGTGCTATTGCTGAGGTCACAATGCTGTTGTCACAATGCTGAGGTCACAATGCTGAGGTGCTATTCCTGAGGTCACAATGCTGAGGTGCTATTGCTGAGGTGCTATTGCTGAGGTCACAATTCTGAGGTCACAATGCTGAGGTCACTATGCTGAGGTGCTATTGCTGCTGTCACAATGCTGAGGTCACAATGCTGAGGTCACAATGCTGAGGTGCTTTTGCTGAGGTGCTATTGCTGAGGTGCTATTGCTGTGGTCACAATGCTGAGTTGCTATTGCTGAGGTCACAATGCTGAGGTGCTATTTCTGACGTCACAATGCTGAGGTGCTATTGCTGAGGTGCTATTGCTGAGGTGCTATTACTGAGGTCACAATCCTGAGGTGCTATTGCTGAGGTGCTATTGCTGAGGTGCTATTGCTGAGGTCACAATGCTGAGATGCTATTGCTGAGGTGCTATTGCTGAGGTCACAGAGCTGAGGTGCTATTGCTGAGGTCCCAATGCTGAGGTGCTATTGCTGAGGTGCTATTGCTGAGGTCACAATTCTGAGGTGCTATTGCTGAGGTGCTATTGCTGACGTGCTATTGCTGAGGTGCTATTGCTGAGGTCACAATGCTGAGGTGCTATTGCTGAGGTGCTATTGCTGACGTGCTATTGCTGAGGTGCTATTGCTGAGGTCACAATGCTGAGGTCACAATGCTGAGGTCACAATGCTGAGGTCACAATGCTGAGGTGCTGTTGCTGAGGTCACAATGCTGAAGTGCTATTGCTGAGGTGCTATTGATGAGGTCACAATGCTGAGGTGCTATTGCTCAGGTGCTGTTGCTGACGTGCTATTGCTGAGGTGCTATTGCTGAGGTCACAGTGCTGTGGTCACAATGCTGAGGTCACAATGCTAAGGTCACAATGCTGATGTCACAATGCTGAGGTGCTATTGCTGAGGACACAATGCTGAGGTGCTATTTCTGACGTCACAATGCTGAGGTGCTATTGCTGAGGTGCTATTGCTGAGGTTCTATTACTGAGGTCTCAATCCTGAGGTGCTATTGCTGAGGTGCTACTGCTGAGGTGCTATTGCTGAGGTCACAATGCTGAGATGCTATTGCTGAGTTGCTATTGCTGAGGTCACAGAGCTGAGGTGCTATTGCTGAGGTCACAATGCTGAGGTGCTATTGCTGAGGTGCTATTGCTGACGTGCTATTGTTGAGGTGCTATTGCTGAGGTCACAATGCTGAGGTGCTATTGCTGAGGTGCTATTGCTGACGTGCTATTGCTGAGGTGCTATTACTGTGGTCACAATGCTGAGTTGCTATTGCTGAGGTCACAATGCTGATGTGCTATTTCTGACGTCACAATGCTGAGGTGCTATTGCTGAGGTGCTATTGCTGAGGTTCTATTACTGAGGTCACAATCCTGAGGTGCTATTGCTGAGGTGCTATTGCTGAGGTGCTATTGCTGAGGTCGCAATGCTGAGATGCTATTGCTGAGTTGCTATTGCTGAGGTCACAGAGCTGAGGTGCTATTGCTGAGGTCACAATGCTGAGGTGCTATTGCTGAGGTGCTATTGCTGAGGTCACAATGCTGAGGTGCTATTGCTGAGGTGCTATTGCTGACGTGCTATTGCTGAGGTGCTATTGCTGAGGTCACAATGCTGAGGTGCTATTGCTGAGGCGCTATTGGTGAGGTCACGATGCTGTGGTCACAATGCTGAGGTCACAATGCTGATGTGCTGTTGCTGAGGTCACAATGCTGAAGTGCTATTGCTGAGGTGCTATTGCTGAGGTCACAATGCTGAGGTGCTATTGCTGAGGTGCTATTGCTGACGTGCTATTGCTGAGGTGCTATTGCTGAGGTCACAATGCTGAGGTGCTATTGCTGAGGTGCTATTGCTGAGGTCACAATGCTGTGGTCACAATGCTGAGGTCACAATGCTGATGTGCTGTTGCTGAGGTCACAATGCTGAAGTGCTATTGCTGAGGTGCTATTGATGAGGTCACAATGCTGAGGTGCTGTTGCTCAGGTGCTATTGCTGACGTGCTATTGCTGAGGTGCTATTGCTGAGGTCACAGTGCTGTGGTCACAATGCTGAGGTCACAATGCTATGGTCACAATGCTGATGTCACAATGCTGAGGTGCTATTGCTGAGGTGTTATTGCTGAGGTCACAATGCTGAGGTCACATTGCTGAGATCACAATACTGAGGTGCTATTGCTGAGGTGCTATTGCTGAGGTCACAATGCTGAGGTGCTATTGCTGAGGTGCTATTGCTGAGGTCACAATGCTGAGGTGCTATTGCTGAGGTGCTATTGCTGACGTGCTATTGCTGAGGTGCTATTGCTGAGGTCACAATGCTGAGGTGCTATTGCTGAGGTGCTATTGCTGACGTGCTATTGCTGAGGTGCTATTGCTGTGGTCACAATGCTGAGTTGCTATTGCTGAGGTCACAATGCTGAGGTGCTATTTCTGACGTCACAATGCTGAGGTGCTATTGCTGAGGTGCTATTGCTGAGGTTCTATTACTGAGGTCACAATCCTGAGGTGCTATTGCTGAGGTGCTATTGCTGAGGTGCTATTGCTGAGGTCACAATGCTGAGGTGCTATTGCTGAGTTGCTTTTGCTGAGGTCACAGAGCTGAGGTGCTATTGCTGAGGTCACAATGCTGAGGTGCTATTGCTGAGGTGCTATTGCTGAGGTCACAATGCTGAGGTGCTATTGCTGAGGTGCTATAGCTGACGTGCTATTGCTGAGGTGCTATTGCTGAGGTCACAATGCTGAGGTGCTATTGCTGAGGTGCTATTGCTGACGTGCTATTGCTGAGGTGCTATTGCTGAGGTCACACTGCTGAGGTCACAATGCTGAGGTCACAATGCTGATGTGCTGTTGCTGAGGTGCTATTGATGAGGTCACAATGCTGAGGTGCTATTGCTCAGGTGCTATTGCTGACGTGTTATTGCTGATGTTCTATTGCTGAGGTCACAGTGCTGTGGTCACAAAGCTGAGGTCACAATGCTAAGGTCACAATGCTGATGTCACAATGCTGAGGTGCTATTGCTGAGGTGTTATTGCTGAGGTCACAATGCTGAGGTCACATTGCTGAGGTCACTATGCTGTGGTGCTATTGCTGTGTTCACAATGCGTAGGTGCTATTGCTGATGTCACAATGCTGAGGTGCAATTGCTGAGGTGTTATTACTGAAGTCACAATGCTGAGGTGCTATTGCAGAGGTGCTATTGCTGAGGTCACAATGCTGAGGTCCTATTGCTGAGGTCACAATGCTGAGGTGCTATTGCTGAGGTCACAATGCTGAGGTCACTATGCTGAGGTCACAATGCTGTGGTCACAAAGCTGAGGTCAAAATGCTGAGGTGCTATTGCTGAGGTCACAATGTTGAGGTGCTATTGCTGAGGTGTTATTGCTGAGGTCACAATGCTCAGGTCACAATGCTGAGGTCACTATGCTGAGGTGCTATTGCTGAGGTCACAATGCTGAGGTCACAATGCTGAGGTCACAATGCTAAGGTCACAATAGTGAGGTGCTATTGCTGAGGTGCTATTGCTGAGTTCACAATGCTGAGGTGCTATAGCTTAGGTGCTATTGCTGAGGTCACAATGCTGAGGTGCTATTGCTGAGGTCACAATACTGAGGTGCTATTGCTGAGGTGCAATTTCTGAGTTCACAATGCTGAGGTGCTATTGCTGAGGTGGTGTTGCTGAGGTCACAATGCTAAGGTGCTATTGCTGAGGTCACAATGCTGAGGTCACAATGCTGAGGTGCTACTGCTGAGGTCACAATGCTGAGGTGCTCTTGCTGAGGTGCTATTGCTGTGGTGCTATTGCTGAAGTCACAATGCTGAGGTGCTATTGCTGAGGTCACAATGTTGAGGTGCTATTGCTGAGGTCACAATGCTGTGGTCAAACTGCTGAGGTCACAATGCTGAGGTCACAATGCTGAGGTGTTATTGCTGAGCTGTTATTGCTGAGGTATTATTGCTGAGCTGCTATTGCTGAGGTCACAATTCTGAGGTCACAATGCTGAGGTCACAATGCTGAGCTGACTATGCTGAGGTCACTATGCTGAGGTGCTATTGCTGAGGTCACAATGCTGAGGTCGCAATGCTGAGGTGCTATTGCTGATGTCACAATGCTGAGGTCACAATGCTGAGGTCACAATGCTGAGGTGCTATTGCTGAGGTGCTGTTGCTGAGGTGTTATTGCTGAGGTGCTATTGCTGAGGTCACAATGCTGAGGTGCTATTGCTGAGGTCACAATGCTGAGGTCACTATGCTGAGGTCACTATGCTGAGGTGCTATTGCTGAGGTCACAATGCTGTGGTCACAATGCTGAGGTCACAATGCTGAGGTGCTATTGCTGAGGTCAGAATGCTGAGGTGCAATTGCAGATGTGCAATTGCTGAGGTGCTATTGCTGAGGTCACAATGCTGAGGTGCTATTGCTGAGGAGCTATTGCAGAGGTCACAATGCTGAGGTGCTATTGCTGAGGTGCTATTGCTGAGGTCACAACGCTAAGGTACTATTCCTGAGGTGCTATTGCTGAGGTCACAACGCTGAGGTGCTATTACTGAGGTCACAATGCTGTGGTCACAAAGCTGAGGTCAAAATGCTGAGGTGCTATTGCTGAGGTCACAATGCTGAGGTGCTATTGCTGAGGTGTTATTGCTGAGGTCACAATGCTCAGGTCACAATGCTGAGGTCACTATGCTGAGGTGCTATTGCTGAGGTCACAATGCTGAGGTCAAAATGCTGAGGTCACAATGCTTAGGTCAAAATGCTGAGCTGCTACTGCTGAGGTCACAATGCTGAGGTCACAATGCTAAGGTCACAATGCTGAGGTGCTATTGCTGAGGTGCTATTGCTGAGTTCACAATGCTGAGGTGCTATAGCTTAGGTGCTATTGCTGAGGTCACAATGCTGAGGTGCTATTGCTGAGGTCACAATACTGAGGTGCTATTGCTGAGGTGCTATTGCTGAGGTCACAATGCTGAGGTGCTATTGCTGAGGTGCTGTTGCTGAGGTCACAATGCTAAGGTGCTATTGCTTAGGTCACAATGCTGAGGTCACAATGCTGAGGTGCTACTGCTGAGGTCACAATGCTGAGGTCACAATGCTGAGGTGCTATTGCTGAGGTCACAATGCTGACGTGCTATTGCTGAGGTCACAATGCTGAGGTGCTATTGCTGAGGTGCTATTGCTGAGGTCACAATGCTGACGTGCTATTGCTGAGGTCACAATGCTGAGGTGCTATTCCTGAGGTCACAATGCTGTGGTCAAAATGCTGAGGTCACAATGCTGAGGTCACAATGCTGAGGTGTTATTGCTGAGCTGTTATTGCTGAGGTATTATTGCTGAGCTGCTATTGCTGAGGTCACAATGCTGAGCTGACTATGCTGAGGTCACTATGCTGAGGTGCTATTGCTGAGGTCACAATGTTGAGGTCGCAATGCTGAGGAGCTATTGCTGATGTCACAATGCTGAGGTCAGAATGCTGAGGTCACAATGCTGAGGTGCTATTGCTGAGGTGCTGTTGCTGAGGTGTTATTGCTGAGGTGCTATTGCTGAGGTCACAATGCTGAGGTCGCAATGCTGAGGAGCTATTGCTGATGTCACAATGCTGAGGTCACAATGCTGAGGTCACAATGCTGAGGTGCTATTGCTGAGGTGCTCTTGCTGAGGTGTTATTGCTGAGGTGCTATTGCTGAGGTCACAATGCTGATGTCACTATGCTGAGGTCACTATGCTGAGGTGCTATTGCTGAGGTCACAATGCTGTGGTCACAATGCTGAGGTCACAATGCTGAGGTGCTATTGCTGAGGTCAGAATGCTGAGGTGCAATTGCAGATGTGCAATTGCTGAGGTGCTATTACTGAGGTCACAATGCTGAGGTGCTATTGCTGAGGTGCTATTGCTGAGGTCACAATGCTGAGGTGCTATTGCTGAGGTCAGAATGCTGAGGTGCAATTGCAGATGTGCAATTGCTGAGGTGCTATTACTGAGGTCACAATGCTGAGGTGCTATTGCTGAGGTGCTATTGCTGAGGTCACAATGCTGAGGTGCTATTGCTGAGGGGCTATTGCTGAGGTGCTATTGCTGAGGTCACAATGCTGAGATGCTATTGCTGAGCTGCTATTGATGAGGTGTTATTGCTGAGGTGCTATTGCTGAGGTCATAATGCTGAGGTGCTATTGCTGAGGTCACAATGCTATGGTCACAATGCTGAGGTCACAATGCTGAGGTGCTATTGCTGAGGTCACAATGCTGAGGTGCTGTTGCTGAGGTCACAATGCTGAGGTGCTATTGCTGAGGTGGTATTGCTGTGGTCACAATGCTGAGGTGCTATTACTGAGGTCACAATACTGAGGTGCTATTGCTGAGGTGCTATTGCTGAGGTCACAATGCTGAGGTCACAATGCTGAGCTGCTATTGCTGAGGTCACTTTTCTGAGGTACTATTGCTGAGGTCACAATGCTATGCTCACAATGCTGAGGTCACAAGGCTGAGGTGCTATTGCAGAGGTCACAATGCTGAGGTGCTATTGCAGAGGTGCTATTGCTGAGGTCACAATGCTGAGGTGCTATTGCTTAGGTGCTATAGCTGAGGTCACAATGCTGAGGTGCTATTTCTGAGTTCACAATTTTGACGTGCTATTGCTGAGGTGCTGTTGCTGAGGTCACAATGCTGAGGTGCTATTGGTGAGCTCACAATGCTGAGGTCACAATGCTGAGGTGCTACTGCTGAGGTCACAATGCTGAGGTGCTATTGCTGAGGTGCTATTGCTGACGTCACAATGCTGACGTGCTATTGCTGAGGTCACAATGCTGAGGTGCTATTGCTGAGGTCACAATGCTGTGGTCAAAATGCTGATGTCACAATGCTGAGGTCACAATGCTGAGGTGTTATTGCTGAGCTGTTATTGCTGAGGTATTATTGCTGAGCTGCTATTGCTGAGGTCACAATGCTGAGGTGCTATTGCTGAGTTCACAATGCTGAGGTCACAATGCTGAGGTGCTATTACTGAGGTCACAATGCTGTGGTCACAAAGCTGATATCAAATTGCTGAGGTGCTATTGCTGAGGTCACAATGTTGAGGTGCTACTGCTGAGGTGTTATTGCTTAGGTCACAATGCTCAGGTCACAATGCTGAGGTCACTATGCTGAGGTGCTATTGCTGAGGTCACAATGCTGAGGTCACAATGCTGAGGTCACAATGCTGAGGTGCTATTGCTGAGGTGTTATTGCTGAGTTCACAATGCTGAGATACTATTGCTTAGGTGCTATTGCTGAGGTCACAATGCTGAGGTGCTATTGCTGAGGTCACAATACTGAGGTGCTATCTGCGGTGCTATTGCTGAGGTCACAATGCTGAGGTGCTATTACTGAGGTCACAATGCTGTGGTCACAAAGCTGAGATCAAAATGCTGAGGTGCTATTGCTGAGGTCACAATGCTGAGGTGCTACTGCTGAGGTGTTATTGCTGAGGTCACAATGCTCAGGTCACAATGCTGAGGTCACTATGCTGAGGTGCTATTGCTGAGGTCACAATGCTGAGGTCACAATGCTGAGGTCACAATGTTGAGGTGCTATTGCTGAGGTGCTATTGCTGAGTTCACAATGCTGAGGTACTATTGCTTAGGTGCTATTGCTGAGGTCACAATGCTGAGGTGCTATTGCTGAGGTCAAAATACTGAGGTGCTATTGGTGAGGTCACAATGCTGAGGTCACTATGCTGAGGTCACTATGCTTAGGTGCTATTGCTGAGGTCACAATGCTGAGGTGCTATTGCTGAGGTGCTATTGCTGAGGTCACAATGCTGAGGTGCTATTGCTGAGGTCACAATGCTGAGGTGCTATCTGAGGTGCTATTGCTGAGGTCACAATGCTGAGGTCACAATGCTGAGGTGCTATTACTGAGGTCACAATGCTGTGGTCACAAAGCTGAGATCAAAATGCTGAGGTGCTATTGCTGAGGTCACAATGCTGAGGTGCTACTGCTGAGGTGTTATTGCTTAGGTCACAATGCTCAGGTCACAATGCTGAGGTCACTATGCTGAGGTGCTATTGCTGAGGTCACAATGCTGAGGTCACAATGCTGAGGTCACAATGCTGAGGTGCTATTGCTGAGGTGTTATTGCTGAGTTCACAATGCTGAGGTACTATTGCTTAGGTGCTATTGCTGAGGTCACAATGCTGAGGTGCTATTGCTGAGGTCACAATACTGGGGTGCTATCTGATGTGATATTTCTGACTTCACAATGCTGAGGTGCTATTGCTGAGGTGCTGTTGCTGACGTCACAATGCTGAGGTGCTATTGCTGAGGTCACAATGCTGAGCTCACAATGCTGAGGTGCTACTGCTGAGGTCACAATGCTGAGGTGCTACTGCTGAGGTCACAATGCTGAGGTGCTCTTGCTGAGGTGCTATTGCTGAGGTGCTATTGCTGACGTCACAATGCTGACGTGCTATTGCTGAGGTCACAATGTTGAGGTGCTCTTGCTGAGGTGCTATTGCTGAGGTGCTATTGCTGACGTCACAATGCTGACGTGCTATTACTGAGGTCACAATGCTGAGGTGCTATTGCTGAGGTCACAATGCTGTGGTCAAAATGCTGATGTCACAATGCTGAAGTCACAATGCTGAGGTGTTATTGCTGAGCTGTTATTGCTGAGGTATTATTGCTGAGCTGCTATTGCTGAGGTCACAATTCTGAGGTCACAATGCTGAGGTCACAATGCTGAGCTCACTATGTTGAGGTCACTATGCCGAGGTGCTATTGCTGAGGTCACAATGCTGAGGTCGCAATGCTGAGGTGCTATTGCTGAGGTCACAATGCTGAGGTCACAATGCTGAGGTCACAATGCTGAGGTGCTATTTCTGAGGTGCTGTTGCTGAGGTGTTATTGCTGAGGTGCAATTGCTGAGGTCACAATGCTGAGGTGCTATTGCTGAGGTCAAAATGCTGAGGTCACAATTCTGAGGTCACAATGCTGAGGTGCTATTGCTGAGCTCAGAATGCTGAGGTGCAATTGCAGATGTGCAATTGCTGAGGTGCTACTGCTGAGGTCACAATGCTGAGGTGCTATTGCTGAGGTGCTATTGCTGAGGTCACAACGCTAAGGTGCTATTGCTGAGGTGCTATTGCTGAGGTCACAATGCTGAGGTGCTATTACTGAGGTCAAAATGCTGTGGTCACAAAGCTGAGGTCAAAATGCTGAGGTGCTATTGCTGAGCTGTTATTGCTGAGGTATTATTGCTGAGCTGCTATTGCTGAGGTCACAATTCTGAGGTCACAATGCTGAGGTCACAATGCTGAGCTCACTATGCTGAGGTCACTATGCTGAGGGCAAAATGCTGATGTCACAATGCTGAGGTCACAATGCTGCGGTATTATTGCTGAGCTGTTATTGCTGAGGTATTATTGCTGAGCTGCTATTACTGAGGTCACAATTCTGAGGTTACAATGCTGAGGTCACAATGCTGAGCTCACTATGCTGAGGTCACTATGCTTAGGTGCTATTGCTGATGTCAAAATGCTGAGGTCGCAATGCTGAGGTGCTATTGCTGATGTCACAATGCTGAGGTCACAATGCTGAGGTCACAATGCTGAGGTGCTATTGCTGAGGTGCTGTTGCTGAGGTGTTATTGCTGAGGTGCTATTGCTGAGGTCACAATGCTGAGGTGCTATTGCTGAGGTCACAATGCTGAGATGGTATTCCTGAGTTGCTATTGCTGAGGTCACAGAGCTGAGGTGCTATTGCTGAGGTCACAATGCTGAGGTGCTATTGCTGAGGTGCTATTGCTGAGGTCACAATGCTGAGGTGCAATTGCAGATGTGCAATTGCTGAGGTGCTATTGCTGAGGTCACAATGCTGAGGTGCTATTGCTGAGGTGCTATTGCTGAGGTCACAACGCTAAGGTGCTATTGCTGAGGTTCTATTGCTGAGGTCACAATGCTGAGGTGCTATTACTGAGGTCACAATGCTGTGGTCACAAAGCTGAGGTCAAAATGCTGAGGCGCTATTGCTGAGGTCACAATGCTGAGGTGCTATTGCTGAGGTGTTATTGCTGAGGTCACAATGCTCAGGTCACAATGCTGAGGTCACTATGCTGAGGAGCTATTGCTGAGGTCACAATGCTGAGGTCACAATGCTGAGGTCACAATGCTGAGGTGCTATTGCTGAGGTGCTGTTGCTGAGGTGTTATTGCTCAGGTGCTATTGCTGAGGTCACAATGCTGAGTTGCTATTCCTGAGGTCACAATGCTGAGGTCACTATGCTGAAATCAATATGCTGAGGTGTTATTGCTGAGGTCACAATGCTGAGGTGCTGTTGCTGAGGTCACAATGCTGAGATCACAATGCTGAGGTGCTATTACTGAGGTGCTATTGCTGAGGTACTCTTGCTGAGCTGCTATTGCTGAGGTCACAATGCTGAGGTGCTATTGCTGAGGTCACAATGCTGAGGTGCTATTGCTGAGGTGCTATTGCTGTGGTCACAATGCTGAGGTGCTATTGCTGAGGTCACAATGCTGAGGTGCTGTTGCAGATGTGCAATTGCTGAGGTGCTATTGCAGAGGTCACAATGCTGAGGTGCTATTGCTGAGGTGCTATTGCTGAGGTCACAATGCTGAGGTGCTATTGCTGAGGTGCTATAGCTGAGGTCACAATGCTGAGGTGCTATTACTGAGGTCACAATGCTGTGGTCACATTGCTGAGGTCAAAATGCTGAGGTGCTATTGCTAAGGTCACAATGCTGAGGTGCTATTGCTGAGGTGTTATTGCTTAGGTCACAATGCTGAGGTCACAATGCTGAGGTCACTATGCTGAGGTGCTATTGCTGAGGTCACAATGATGAGGTCACAATGCTGAGGTCACAATGCTTATGTCAAAATGCTGAGCTGCTATTGCTTAGGTCACAATGCTGAGGTCACAAAGCTGAGGTGCTATTGCTGAGGTCACAATGCTGAGGTCACACTGCTGAGGTCACAATGCTGAGGTGCTATTGCTGAGGTTCTTTTCCTGCAGTGCTATTCCTGAGGTCACAATGCTGAGGTCATAATGCTGAGGTGCTATTGCTGAGGTCACAATGCTGAGGTGCTATTGCTGAGGTCACAATGCTGAGGTCACAATGCTGAGGTCACACTGCTGAGGTGGTATTGCTGAGGTCACAATGCTGAGGTCACACTGCTGAGGTCACAATGCTGAGGTGGTATTACTGAGGTGCTATTGCTGAGGTATTATTGCTGAGCTGCTATTGCTGAGGTCACAATTCTGAGGTCACAATGCTGAGGTCACAATGCTGAGCTAACTATGCTGAGGTCACTATGCTGAGGTGCTATTGCTGAGGTCACAATGCTGAGGTCGCAATGCTGAGGTGCTATTGCTGAGGTCACAATGCTGATGTCACTATGCTGAGGTCACTATGCTGAGGTGCTATTGCTTAGGTCACAATGCTGTGGTCACAATGCTCAGGTCACAATGCTGAGGTGCTATTGCTGAGGTCAAAATGCTGAGGTGCAATTGCAGATGTGCAATTGCTGAGGTGCTATTGCTGAGGTCACAATGCTGAGGTGCTATTGCTGAGGTGCTATTCCTGAGGTCAAAATGCTGAGGTGCTATTGCTGAGGGGCTATTGCTGAGGTGCTATTGCTGAGGTCACAATGCTGAGATGCTATTGCTGAGCTGCTATTGCTGAGGTGTTATTGCTGAGGTGCTATTGCTGAGGTCACAATGCTGAGGTGCTATTGCTGAGGTGCTATTGCTGACGTCAAAATGCTGAGGTGCTCTTGCTGAGGTGCTATTGCTGAGGTCACAATGCTGAGGTGCTATTGCTGAGGGGCTATTGCTGAGGTGCTATTGCTGAGGTCACAATGCTGAGCTGCTATTGCTGAGGTCACTATGCTGAGGTCACTTTTCTGAGGTACTAATGCTGAGGTCACAATGCTATGCTCACAATGCTGAGGTCACAATGCTGAGGTGCTATTGCTGAGGTCACAATGCTGAGGTGCTATTGCAGATGTGCTATAGCTGACGTCACAATGCTGAGGTGCTATTACTGAGGTCACAATGCTGTGGTCACAATGCTGAGGTCAAAATGCTGAGGTGCTATTGCTAAGGTCACAATGCTGAGGTGCTATTGCTGAGGTGTTATTACTGAGGTCACAATGCTGAGGTCACTATGCTGAGGTCACTATGCTGAGGTGCTTTTGCTGAGGTCACAATGATGAGGTCACAATGCTGAACTCACAATGCTTAGGTCAAAATGCTGAGGTGTTATTGCTGAGGTGTTATTGCTGAGGTCACAATACTGAGGTGCTATTGCTGAGGTCACACTGCTGAGGTGGTATTGCTGAGGTGACAATGCTGAGGTCACACTGCTGAGGTCACAATGCTGAGGTGCTATTACTGAGGTGCTATTGCTGAGGTGCTATTGCTGAGGTGCTATTGCTGAGGTCACAATGCTGAGGAGTTATTCCTGATGTCACAATGTGAGGTCACAATGCTGAGGTCACAATGCTGAGGTCACAATGCTGAGGTGCTTTTGCTGAGGTGCTATTGCTGAGGTGCTATTGCTGTGGTCACAATGCTGAGGTGTATTCCTGAGGTCACAATGCTGTGGTCACAATGCTGAGGTCAAAATGCTGAGGTGGTATTGCTGAGGTCACAATGCTGAGTTGCTATTGCTGAGGTGTTATTCCTGAGGTCACAATGTTGAGGTCACAATGCTGAGGTCACAATGCTGAGGTGCTATTGCTGAGGTCACAATGATGAGGTCACAATGCTGAGGTCACAATGCTGAGGTGTTATTGCTGAGCTGCTATTGCTGAGGTGTTACTGCTGAGGTGCTATTGCTGAGGTCACAATGCTGAGGTGCTATTGCTCACGTCACAATGCTGAGGTCACACTCCTGAGGTGATATTGCTGAGGTCACAATGCTGAGGTCACACTGCTGAGGTCACAATGCTGAGGTGCTATTACTGAGGTGCTATTGCTTAGGTGCTATTTCTGAGCTGCTATTGCTGAGGTCACAATGCTGAGGAGTTATTCCTGATGTCACAATATGAGGTCACAATGCTGAGGTGTTATTGCTAAGCTGCTATTGCTGAGGTGTTATTGCTGTGGTGCTATTGCTGAGGTCACAATGCTGAGGTGCTATTGCTGAGGTCACAATGCTGAGGTCACTATGCTGAGGTCACTATGCTGAGGTGCTCTTGCTGAGGTGCAATTGCTGAGGTGCTATTGCTGAGGTCACAATGCTGAGGTGCTATTGCTGAGGTCACAATGCTGAGGTCACTATGCTGAGGTCACAATGCTGAGGTCACCATGCTGAGGTGCTATTACTGACGTGCTATTGCTGAGGTCCCAATGCTGTTGTCACAATGCTGAGGTCACAATGCTGAGGTGCTATTCCTGAGGTCACAATGCTGAGGTGCTATTGCTGAGGTGCTATTGCTGAGGTCACAATTCTGAGGTCACAATGCTGAGGTCACTATGCTGAGGTGCTATTGCTGCTCTCACAATGCTGAGGTCACAATGCTGAGGTCACAATGCTGAGGTGCTTTTGCTGAGGTGCTATTGCTGAGGTGCTATTGCTGTGGTCACAATGCTGAGTTGCTATTGCTGAGGTCACAATGCTGAGGTGCTATTTCTGACGTCACAATGCTGAGGTGCTATTGCTGAGGTGCTATTGCTGAGGTGCTATTACTGAGGTCACAATCCTGAGGTGCTATTGCTGAGGTGCTATTGCTGAGGTGCTATTGCTGAGGTCACAATGCTGAGATGCTATTGCTGAGGTGTTATTCCTGAGGTCACAATGCTGAGGTGCTATTGCTGAGGTCCCAATGCTGAGGTGCTATTGCTGAGGTGCTATTGCTGACGTGCTATTGCTGAGGTGCTATTGCTGAGGTCACAATGCTGAGGTGCTATTGCTGAGGTGCTATTGCTGACGTGCTATTGCTGAGGTGCTATTGCTGAGGTCACAATGCTGAGGTCACAATGCTGAGGTCACAATGCTGAAGTGCTATTGCTGAGGTGCTATTGATGAGGTCACAATGCTGAGGTGCTATTGCTCAGGTGCTGTTGCTGACGTGCTATTGCTGAGGTGCTATTGCTGAGGTCACAGTGCTGTGGTCACAATGCTGAGGTCACAATGCTAAGGTCACAATGCTGATGTCACAATGCTGAGGTGCTATTGCTGAGGACACAATGCTGAGGTGCTATTTCTGACGTCACAATGCTGAGGTGCTATTGCTGAGGTGCTATTGCTGACGTGCTATTGTTGAGGTGCTATTGCTGAGGTCACAATGCTGAGGTGCTATTGCTGAGGTGCTATTGCTGACGTGCTATTGCTGAGGTGCTATTGCTGTGGTCACAATGCTGAGTTGCTATTGCTGAGGTCACAATGCTGAGGTGCTATTTCTGACGTCACAATGCTGAGGTGCTATTGCTGAGGTGCTATTGCTTAGGTTCTATTACTGAGGTCACAATCCTGAGGTGCTATTGCTGAGGTGCTATTGCTGAGGTGCTATTGCTGAGGTCACAATGCTGAGGTGCTATTGCTGAGTTGCTATTGCTGAGGTCACAGAGCTGAGGTGCTATTGCTGAGGTCACAATGCTGAGGTGCTATTGCTGACGTGCTATTGCTGAGGTCACAATGCTGAGGTGCTATTGCTGAGGTGCTATTGCTGACGTGCTATTGCTGAGGTGCTATTGCTGAGGTCACAATGCTGAGGTGCTATTGCTGAGGTGCTATTGCTGAGGTCACAATGCTGTGGTCACAATGCTGAGGTCACAATGCTGATGTGCTGTTGCTGAGGTCACAATGCTGAAGTGCTATTGCTGAGGTGCTATTGCTGAGGTCACAATGCTGAGGTGCTATTGCTGAGGTGCTATTGCTGACGTGCTATTGCTGAGGTGCTATTGCTGAGGTCACAATGCTGAGGTGCTATTGCTGAGGTGCTATTGCTGAGGTCACAATGCTGTGGTCACAATGCTGAGGTCACAATGCTGATGTGCTGTTGCTGAGGTCACAATGCTGAAGTGCTATTGCTGAGGTGCTACTGATGAGGTCACAATGCTGAGGTGCTATTGCTCAGGTGCTATTGCTGACGTGCTATTGCTGAGGTGCTATTGCTGAGGTCACAGTGCTGTGGTCACAATGCTGAGGTCACAATGCTAAGGTCACAATGCTGATGTCACAATGCTGAGGTGCTATTGCTGAGGTCACAATGCTGAGGTCACTATGCTGAGGTCACAATGCTGAGGTCACAATGCTGAGGTGCTATTACTGAGGTGCTATTGCTGAGGTCACAATGCTGAGGTCACAATGCTTAGGTCACAATGCTGAAGTGCTGTTGCTGAGGTCACAATGCTGAGGTGCTATTGCTGAGGTGCTATTGCTGAGGTCACAATTCTGAGGTCACAATGCTGAGGTCACTATGCTGATGTCAATATGCTGATGTCACAATGCTGAGGTCACAATGCTGAGGTGCTATTGCTGACGTCACAATGCTAAGGTCACAATGCTGAGGTCACTATGCTGAGGTGCAATTGCTGTTGTCACAATGCTGAGGTCACAATGCTGAGGTCACAATGCTGAGCTGCTATTGCTGACGTGCTATTGCTAAGGTGCTATTGCTGAGGTCACAATGCTGAGGTCACAATGCTGAGTTCACAATGCTGAGGTGCTATTGCTGAGGTGCTATTGCTGAGGTGCTATTGCTGAGGTGCTATTGCTGACGTCACAATGCTGAGGTGCTATTACTGAGGTGCTATTGCTGAGGTTCTATTACTGAGGTCACAATGCTGAGGTGCTATTGCTAAGGTGCTATTGCTGAGGTGCTGCTGCTGAGGTGCTATTGCTGAGGTCACAATGCTGAGATGATATTGCTGAGTTGCTATTGCTGAGGTCACAGTGCTGAGGTGCTATTACTGAGGTCACAATGCTGAGGTGCTATTGCTGAGGTGCTATTGCTGAGGTCACAATGCTGAGGTGCTATTGCTGAGGTGCTATTGCTGACGTGCTATTGCTGACGTGCTATTGCTGAGGTCACAATGCTGTGGTCACAATGCTGAGGTCACAATGCTGAGGTCACAATGCTGAGGTCACAATGCTGAGGTGCTGTTGCTGAGGTCACAATGCTGAAGTGCTATTGCTGAGGTGCTATTGCTGAGGTCAAAATGCTGAGGTGCTATTGCTCAGGTGCTATTGCTGACGTGCTATTGCTGAGGTGCTATTGCTGAGGTAACAATGCTGAGGTCACAATGCTGATGTCACATTGCTGAGGTCACAATACTGAGGTGCTATTGCTGAGGTGCTATTGCTGAGGTCACAATGCTGAGGTGCTATTGCTGAGGTGTTATTGCTCAGGTCACAATGCTGAGGTCACAATGCTGAGGTCACTATGCTGTGGTGCTATTGCTGTGGTCACAATGCTGAGGTCACAATGCTGATGTCACAATGCGTAGGTGCTATTGCTGATGTCACAATGCTGAGGTGCTATTGCTGAGGTGCTATTACTGAAGTCACAATGCTGAGGTGCTATTGCTGAGGTGCTATTGCTGAGGTCACAATGCTGAGGTCACAATGCTGAGCTGCTATTGCTGAGGTCACTATGCTGAGGTCACTTTTCTGAGGTACTAATGCTGAGGTCACAATGCTATGCTCACAATGCTGAGGTCACAATGCTGAGGTGCTATTGCTGAGGTCACAATGCTGAGGTGCTATTGCAGATGTGCTATAGCTGACGTCACAATGCTGAGGTGCTATTACTGAGGTCACAATGCTGTGGTCACAATGCTGAGGTCAAAATGCTGAGGTGCTATTGCTAAGGTCACAATGCTGAGGTGCTATTGCTGAGGTGTTATTACTGAGGTCACAATGCTGAGGTCACTATGCTGAGGTCACTATGCTGAGGTGCTATTGCTGAGGTCACAATGATGAGGTCACAATGCTGAAGTCACAATGCTTAGGTCAAAATGCTGAGGTGTTATTGCTGAGGTGTTATTGCTGAGGTCACAATACTGAGGTGCTATTGCTGAGGTCACAATGCTGAGGTCACAATGCTGAGGTCTCAATGCTGAGGTGCTATTGCTGAGGTTCTTTTCCTGAGGTACTATTCCTGAGGTCACAATGCTGAGGTGCTATTGCTGTGGTGCTATTGCTGTGGTGCTATTGCTGAGGTCACAATGCTGAGGTCACAATGCTGAGGTGTTATTCCTGAGCTGCTATTGCTGTGGTGTTACTGCTGAGGTGCTATTGCTGAGGTCACAATGCTGAGGTGCTATTGCTGAGGTCAAAATGCTGAGGTCACACTGCTGAGGTGGTATTGCTGAGGTGACAATGCTGAGGTCACACTGCTGAGGTCACAATGCTGAGGTGCTATTACTGAGGTGCTATTGTTGAGGTGCTATTGCTGAGGTGCTATTGCTGAGGTCACAATGCTGAGGAGTTATTCCTGATGTCACAATGTGAGGTCACAATGCTGAGGTCACAATGCTGAGGTCACAATGCTGAGGTGCTTTTGCTGAGGTGCTATTGCTGAGGTGCTATTGCTGTGGTCACAATGCTGAGGTGCTATTCCTGAGGTCACAATGCTGTGGTCACAATGCTGAGGTCAAAATGCTGAGGTGGTATTGCTGAGGTCACAATGCTGAGTTGCTATTGCTGAGGTGTTATTCCTGAGGTCACAATGTTGAGGTCACAATGCTGAGGTCACAATGCTGAGGTGCTATTGCTGAGGTCACAATGATGAGGTCACAATGCTGAGGTCACAATGCTGAGGTGTTATTGCTGAGCTGCTATTGCTGAGGTGTTACTGCTCAGGTGCTATTGCTGAGGTCACAATGCTGAGGTGCTATTGCTCAGGTCACAATGCTGAGGTCACACTCCTGAGGTGATATTGCTGAGGTCACAATGCTGAGGTCACACTGCTGAGGTCACAATGCTGAGGTGCTATTACTGAGGTGCAATTGCTGAGGTGCTATTGCTGAGCTGCTATTGCTGAGGAGTTATTCCTGATGTCACAATATGAGGTCACAATGCTGAGGTGCTATTGCTGAGGTGCTATTGCTGAGGTCACAATGCTGTGGTCACAATGCTGAGGTCACAATGCTGATGTGCTGTTGCTGAGGTCACAATGCTGAAGTGCTATTGCTGAGGTGCTATTGCGGAGGTGCTATTGCTGACGTGCTATTGCTGAGGTGCTATTGCTGAGGTCACAATGCTGAGGTGCTATTGCTGAGGTGCTATTGCTGAGGTCACAATGCTGTGGTCACAATGCTGAGGTCACAATGCTGAGGTCACAATGCTGATGTGCTGTTGCTGAGGTCACAATGCTGAAGTGCTATTGCTGAGGTGCTACTGATGAGGTCACAATGCTGAGGTGCTATTGCTCAGGTGCTATTGCTGACGTGCTATTGCTGAGGTGCTATTGCTGAGGTCACAGTGCTGTGGTCACAATGCTGAGGTCACAATGCTAAGGTCACAATGCTGATGTCACAATGCTGAGGTGCTATTGCTGAGGTGTTATTGCTGAGGTCACAATGCTGAGGTCACATTGCTGAGGTCACAATACTGAGGTGCTATTGCTGAGGTGCTATTGCTGAGGTCACAATGCTGAGGTGCTATTGCTGAGGTGCTATTGCTGAGGTCACAATGCTGATGTGCTGTTGCTGAGGTCAAAATGCTGAAGTGCTATTGCTGAGGTGCTACTGATGAGGTCACAATGCTGAGGTGCTATTGCTCAGGTGCTATTGCTGACGTGCTATTGCTGAGGTGCTATTGCTGTGGTCACAATGCTGAGTTGCTATTGCTGAGGTCACAATGCTGAGGTGCTATTTCTGACGTCACAATGCTGAGGTGCTATTGCTGAGGTGCTATTGCTGAGGTTCTATTACTGAGGTCACAATCCTGAGGTGCTATTGCTGAGGTGCTATTGCTGAGGTGCTATTGCTGAGGTCACAATGCTGAGGTGCTATTGCTGAGTTGCTATTGCTGAGGTCACAGAGCTGAGGTGCTATTGCTGAGGTCACAATGCTGAGGTGCTATTGCTGAGGTGCTATTGCTGAGGTCACAATGCTGAGGTGCTATTGCTGAGGTGCTATTGCTGACGTGCTATTGCTGAGGTGCTATTGCTGAGGTCACAATGCTGAGGTGCTATTGCTGAGGTGCTATTGCTGAGGTCACAATGCTGTGGTCACAATGCTGAGGTCACAATGCTGGTGTGCTGTTGCTGAGGTCACAATGCTGAAGTGCTATTGCTGAGGTGCTATTGCTGAGGTCACAATGCTGAGGTGCTATTGCTGAGGTGCTATTGCTGACGTGCTATTGCTGAGGTGCTATTGCTGAGGTCACAATGCTGAGGTGCTATTGCTGAGGTGCTATTGCTGAGGTCACAATGCTGTGGTCACAATGCTGAGGTCACAATGCTGATGTGCTGTTGCTGAGGTCACAATGCTGAAGTGCTATTGCTGAGGTGCTACTGATGAGGTCACAATGCTGAGGTGCTATTGCTCAGGTGCTATTGCTGACGTGCTATTGCTGAGGTGCTATTGCTGAGGTCACAGTGCTGTGGTCACAATGCTGAGGTCACAATGCTAAGGTCACAATGCTGATGTCACAATGCTGAGGTGCTATTGCTGAGGTGTTATTGCTGAGGTCACAATGCTGAGGTCACATTGCTGAGGTCACAATACTGAGGTGCTATTGCTGAGGTGCTATTGCTGAGGTCACAATGCTGAGGTCACATTGCTGAGGTCACAATACTGAGGTGCTATTGCTGAGGTGCTATTGCTGAGGTGCTATTGCTGAGGTGCTATTGCTGAGGTGCTATTGCTGAGGTCACAATGCTGAGGTGCTATTGCTGAGGTGCTATTGCTGACGTGCTATTGCTGAGGTGCTATTGCTGTGGTCACAATGCTGAGTTGCTATTGCTGAGGTCACAATGCTGAGGTGCTATTTCTGACGTCACAATGCTGAGGTGCTATTGCTGAGGTGCTATTGCTGAGGTTCTATTACTGAGGTCACAATCCTGAGGTGCTATTGCTGAGGTGCTATTGCTGAGGTGCTATTGCTGAGGTCACAATGCTGAGATGCTATTGCTGAGTTGCTATTGCTGAGGTAACAGAGCTGAGGTGCTATTGCTGAGGTCACAATGCTGAGGTGCTATTGCTGAGGTGCTATTGCTGAGGTCACAATGCTGAGGTGCTATTGCTGAGGTGCTATTGCTGACGTGCTATTGCTGAGGTGCTATTGCTGAGGTCACAATGCTGAGGTGCTATTGCTCAGGTGCTATTGCTGACGTGCTATTGCTGAGGTGCTATTGCTGTGGTCACAATGCTGAGTTGCTATTGCTGAGGTCACAATGCTGAGGTGCTATTTCTGACGTCACAATGCTGAGGTGCTATTGCTGAGGTGCTATTGCTGAGGTTCTATTACTGAGGTCACAATCCTGAGGTGCTATTGCTGAGGTGCTATTGCTGAGGTGCTATTGCTGAGGTCACAATGCTGAGGTGCTATTGCTGAGTTGCTATTGCTGAGGTCACAGAGCTGAGGTGCTATTGCTGAGGTCACAATGCTGAGGTGCTATTGCTGAGGTGCTATTGCTGAGGTCACAATGCTGAGGTGCTATTGCTGAGGTGCTATGGCTGACGTGCTATTGCTGAGGTGCTATTGCTGAGGTCACAATGCTGAGGTGCTATTGCTGACGTGCTATTGCTGAGGTCACAATGCTGTGGTCACAATGCTGAGGTCACAATGCTGATGTGCTGTTGCTGAGGTCACAATGCTGAAGTGCTATTGCTGAGGTGCTATTGCTGAGGTCACAATGCTGAGGTGCTATTGCTGAGGTGCTATTGCTGACGTGCTATTGCTGAGGTGCTATTGCTGAGGTCACAATGCTGAGGTGCTATTGCTGAGGTGCTATTGCTGAGGTCACAATGCTGAGGTCAAAATGCTGAGGTCACAATGCTTAGGTCAAAATGCTGAGCTGCTACTGCTGAGGTCACAATGCTGAGGTCACAATGCTAAGGTCACAATGCTGAGGTGCTATTGCTGAGGTGCTATTGCTGAGTTCACAATGCTGAGGTGCTATAGCTTAGGTGCTATTGCTGAGGTCACAATGCTGAGGTGCTATTGCTGAGGTCACAATACTGAGGTGCTATTGCTGAGGTGCTATTGCTGAGGTCACAATGCTGAGGTGCTATTGCTGAGGTGCTGTTGCTGAGGTCACAATGCTAAGGTGCTATTGCTTAGGTCACAATGCTGAGGTCACAATGCTGAGGTGCTACTGCTGAGGTCACAATGCTGAGGTCACAATGCTGAGGTGCTATTGCTGAGGTCACAATGCTGACGTGCTATTGCTGAGGTCACAATGCTGAGGTGCTATTGCTGAGGTGCTATTGCTGAGGTCACAATGCTGACGTGCTATTGCTGAGGTCACAATGCTGAGGTGCTATTCCTGAGGTCACAATGCTGTGGTCAAAATGCTGAGGTCACAATGCTGAGGTCACAATGCTGAGGTGTTATTGCTGAGCTGTTATTGCTGAGGTATTATTGCTGAGCTGCTATTGCTGAGGTCACAATGCTGAGCTGACTATGCTGAGGTCACTATGCTGAGGTGCTATTGCTGAGGTCACAATGTTGAGGTCGCAATGCTGAGGAGCTATTGCTGATGTCACAATGCTGAGGTCAGAATGCTGAGGTCACAATGCTGAGGTGCTATTGCTGAGGTGCTGTTGCTGAGGTGTTATTGCTGAGGTGCTATTGCTGAGGTCACAATGCTGAGGTCGCAATGCTGAGGAGCTATTGCTGATGTCACAATGCTGAGGTCACAATGCTGAGGTCAAAATGCTGAGGTGCTATTGCTGAGGTGCTCTTGCTGAGGTGTTATTGCTGAGGTGCTATTGCTGTGGTCACAATGCTGAGGTCACTATGCTGAGGTCACTATGCTGAGGTGCTATTGCTGAGGTCACAATGCTGTGGTCACAATGCTGAGGTCACAATGCTGAGGTGCTATTGCTGAGGTCAGAATGCTGAGGTGCAATTGCAGATGTGCAATTGCTGAGGTGCTATTACTGAGGTCACAATGCTGAGGTGCTATTGCTGAGGTGCTATTGCTGAGGTCACAATGCTGAGGTGCTATTGCTGAGGGGCTATTGCTGAGGTGCTATTGCTGAGGTCACAATGCTGAGATGCTATTGCTGAGCTGCTATTGATGAGGTGTTATTGCTGAGGTGCTATTGCTGAGGTCATAATGCTGAGGTGCTATTGCTGAGGTCACAATGCTATGGTCACAATGCTGAGGTCACAATGCTGAGGTGCTATTGCTGAGGTCACAATGCTGAGGTGCTGTTGCTGAGGTCACAATGCTGAGGTGCTATTGCTGAGGTGGTATTGCTGTGGTCACAATGCTGAGGTGCTATTACTGAGGTCACAATACTGAGGTGCTATTGCTGAGGTGCTATTGCTGAGGTCACAATGCTGAGGTCACAATGCTGAGCTGCTATTGCTGAGGTCACTTTTCTGAGGTACTATTGCTGAGGTCACAATGCTATGCTCACAATGCTGAGGTCACAAGGCTGAGGTGCTATTGCAGAGGTCACAATGCTGAGGTGCTATTGCAGAGGTGCTATTGCTGAGGTCACAATGCTGAGGTGCTATTGCTTAGGTGCTATAGCTGAGGTCACAATGCTGAGGTGCTATTTCTGAGTTCACAATTTTGACGTGCTATTGCTGAGGTGCTGTTGCTGAGGTCACAATGCTGAGGTGCTATTGGTGAGCTCACAATGCTGAGGTCACAATGCTGAGGTGCTACTGCTGAGGTCACAATGCTGAGGTGCTATTGCTGAGGTGCTATTGCTGACGTCACAATGCTGACGTGCTATTGCTGAGGTCACAATGCTGAGGTGCTATTGCTGAGGTCACAATGCTGTGGTCAAAATGCTGATGTCACAATGCTGATGTCACAATGCTGAGGTGTTATTGCTGAGCTGTTATTGCTGAGGTATTATTGCTGAGCTGCTATTGCTGAGGTCACAATGCTGAGGTGCTATTGCTGAGTTCACAATGCTGAGGTCACAATGCTGAGGTGCTATTACTGAGGTCACAATGCTGTGGTCACAAAGCTGATATCAAATTGCTGAGGTGCTATTGCTGAGGTCACAATGTTGAGGTGCTACTGCTGAGGTGTTATTGCTTAGGTCACAATGCTCAGGTCACAATGCTGAGGTCACTATGCTGAGGTGCTATTGCTGAGGTCACAATGCTGAGGTCACAATGCTGAGGTCACAATGCTGAGGTGCTATTGCTGAGGTGTTATTGCTGAGTTCAGAATGCTGAGATACTATTGCTTAGGTGCTATTGCTGAGGTCACAATGCTGAGGTGCTATTGCTGAGGTCACAATACTGAGGTGCTATCTGCGGTGCTATTGCTGAGGTCACAATGCTGAGGTGCTATTACTGAGGTCACAATGCTGTGGTCACAAAGCTGAGATCAAAATGCTGAGGTGCTATTGCTGAGGTCACAATGCTGAGGTGCTACTGCTGAGGTGTTATTGCTGAGGTCACAATGCTCAGGTCACAATGCTGAGGTCACTATGCTGAGGTGCTATTGCTGAGGTCACAATGCTGAGGTCACAATGCTGAGGTCACAATGTTGAGGTGCTATTGCTGAGGTGCTATTGCTGAGTTCACAATGCTGAGGTACTATTGCTTAGGTGCTATTGCTGAGGTCACAATGCTGAGGTGCTATTGCTGAGGTCACAATACTGAGGTGCTATTGGTGAGGTCACAATGCTGAGGTCACTATGCTGAGGTCACTATGCTTAGGTGCTATTGCTGAGGTCACAATGCTGAGGTGCTATTGCTGAGGTGCTATTGCTGAGGTCACAATGCTGAGGTGCTGTTGCTGAGGGGCTATTGCTGAGGTGCTATTGCTGAGGTCACAATGATGAGATGCTATTGCTTAGCTGCTATTGATGAGGTGTTATTGCTGATGTGCTATTGCTGAGGTCATAATGCTGAGGTGCTATTGCTGAGGTCACAATGCTATGGTCACAATGCTGAGGTCACAATGCTCAGGTGCTATTGCTGAGGTCACAATGCTGAGGTGCTGTTGCTGAAGTCACAATGCTGAGATCACAATTCTGAGGTGCTATTACTGAGGTGCTATTGCTGAGGTACTCTTGCTGAGCTGCTATTGCTGAGGTCACAATGCTGAGGTGCTATTGCTGAGGTGCTATTGCTGTGGTCACAATGCTGAGGTGCTATTACTGAGGTCACAATGCTGAGGTGCTATTGCTGAGGTGCTATTGCTGTGGTCACAATGCTGAGGTCACAATGCTGAGCTGCTATTGCTGAGGTCACTTTTCTGAGGTACTATTGCTGAGGTCACAATGCTATGCTCACAATGCTGAGGTCACAATGCTGAGGTGCTATTGCAGAGGTCACAATGCTGAGGTGCTATTGCAGATGTGCAATTGCTGAAGTGCTATTGCAGAGGTCACAATGCTGAGGTGCTATTGCTGAGGTGCTGTTGCTGAGGTCACAATGCTGAGGTGCTATTTCTGAGTTCACAATGCTGAGGTGCTATTGCTGAGGTGCTGTTGCTGAGGTCACAATGCTGAGGTGCTATTGGTGAGGTCACAATGCTGAGGTCACAATGCTGAGGTGCTACTGCTGAGGTCACAATGCTGAGGTCACAATGCTGAGGTCACAATGCTGAGGTGCTATTGCTGAGGTGTTATTCCTGAGGTCACAATGCTGAGGTGCTATTGCTGAGGTCCCAATGCTGAGGTGCTATTGCTGAGGTGCTATTGCTGACGTGCTATTGCTGAGGTGCTATTGCTGAGGTCACAATGCTGAGGTGCTATTGCTGAGGTGCTATTGCTGACGTGCTATTGCTGAGGTGCTATTGCTGAGGTCACAATGCTGAGGTCACAATGCTGAGGTCACAATGCTGAAGTGCTATTGCTGAGGTGCTATTGATGAGGTCACAATGCTGAGGTGCTATTGCTCAGGTGCTGTTGCTGACGTGCTATTGCTGAGGTGCTATTGCTGAGGTCACAGTGCTGTGGTCACAATGCTGAGGTCACAATGCTAAGGTCACAATGCTGATGTCACAATGCTGAGGTGCTATTGCTGAGGACACAATGCTGAGGTGCTATTTCTGACGTCACAATGCTGAGGTGCTATTGCTGAGGTGCTATTGCTGACGTGCTATTGTTGAGGTGCTATTGCTGAGGTCACAATGCTGAGGTGCTATTGCTGAGGTGCTATTGCTGACGTGCTATTGCTGAGGTGCTATTGCTGTGGTCACAATGCTGAGTTGCTATTGCTGAGGTCACAATGCTGAGGTGCTATTTCTGACGTCACAATGCTGAGGTGCTATTGCTGAGGTGCTATTGCTTAGGTTCTATTACTGAGGTCACAATCCTGAGGTGCTATTGCTGAGGTGCTATTGCTGAGGTGCTATTGCTGAGGTCACAATGCTGAGGTGCTATTGCTGAGTTGCTATTGCTGAGGTCACAGAGCTGAGGTGCTATTGCTGAGGTCACAATGCTGAGGTGCTATTGCTGACGTGCTATTGCTGAGGTCACAATGCTGAGGTGCTATTGCTGAGGTGCTATTGCTGACGTGCTATTGCTGAGGTGCTATTGCTGAGGTCACAATGCTGAGGTGCTATTGCTGAGGTGCTATTGCTGAGGTCACAATGCTGTGGTCACAATGCTGAGGTCACAATGCTGATGTGCTGTTGCTGAGGTCACAATGCTGAAGTGCTATTGCTGAGGTGCTATTGCTGAGGTCACAATGCTGAGGTGCTATTGCTGAGGTGCTATTGCTGACGTGCTATTGCTGAGGTGCTATTGCTGAGGTCACAATGCTGAGGTGCTATTGCTGAGGTGCTATTGCTGAGGTCACAATGCTGTGGTCACAATGCTGAGGTCACAATGCTGATGTGCTGTTGCTGAGGTCACAATGCTGAAGTGCTATTGCTGAGGTGCTACTGATGAGGTCACAATGCTGAGGTGCTATTGCTCAGGTGCTATTGCTGACGTGCTATTGCTGAGGTGCTATTGCTGAGGTCACAGTGCTGTGGTCACAATGCTGAGGTCACAATGCTAAGGTCACAATGCTGATGTCACAATGCTGAGGTGCTATTGCTGAGGTCACAATGCTGAGGTCACTATGCTGAGGTCACAATGCTGAGGTCACAATGCTGAGGTGCTATTACTGAGGTGCTATTGCTGAGGTCACAATGCTGAGGTCACAATGCTTAGGTCACAATGCTGAAGTGCTGTTGCTGAGGTCACAATGCTGAGGTGCTATTGCTGAGGTGCTATTGCTGAGGTCACAATTCTGAGGTCACAATGCTGAGGTCACTATGCTGATGTCAATATGCTGATGTCACAATGCTGAGGTCACAATGCTGAGGTGCTATTGCTGACGTCACAATGCTAAGGTCACAATGCTGAGGTCACTATGCTGAGGTGCAATTGCTGTTGTCACAATGCTGAGGTCACAATGCTGAGGTCACAATGCTGAGCTGCTATTGCTGACGTGCTATTGCTAAGGTGCTATTGCTGAGGTCACAATGCTGAGGTCACAATGCTGAGTTCACAATGCTGAGGTGCTATTGCTGAGGTGCTATTGCTGAGGTGCTATTGCTGAGGTGCTATTGCTGACGTCACAATGCTGAGGTGCTATTACTGAGGTGCTATTGCTGAGGTTCTATTACTGAGGTCACAATGCTGAGGTGCTATTGCTAAGGTGCTATTGCTGAGGTGCTGCTGCTGAGGTGCTATTGCTGAGGTCACAATGCTGAGATGATATTGCTGAGTTGCTATTGCTGAGGTCACAGTGCTGAGGTGCTATTACTGAGGTCACAATGCTGAGGTGCTATTGCTGAGGTGCTATTGCTGAGGTCACAATGCTGAGGTGCTATTGCTGAGGTGCTATTGCTGACGTGCTATTGCTGACGTGCTATTGCTGAGGTCACAATGCTGTGGTCACAATGCTGAGGTCACAATGCTGAGGTCACAATGCTGAGGTCACAATGCTGAGGTGCTGTTGCTGAGGTCACAATGCTGAAGTGCTATTGCTGAGGTGCTATTGCTGAGGTCAAAATGCTGAGGTGCTATTGCTCAGGTGCTATTGCTGACGTGCTATTGCTGAGGTGCTATTGCTGAGGTAACAATGCTGAGGTCACAATGCTGATGTCACATTGCTGAGGTCACAATACTGAGGTGCTATTGCTGAGGTGCTATTGCTGAGGTCACAATGCTGAGGTGCTATTGCTGAGGTGTTATTGCTCAGGTCACAATGCTGAGGTCACAATGCTGAGGTCACTATGCTGTGGTGCTATTGCTGTGGTCACAATGCTGAGGTCACAATGCTGATGTCACAATGCGTAGGTGCTATTGCTGATGTCACAATGCTGAGGTGCTATTGCTGAGGTGCTATTACTGAAGTCACAATGCTGAGGTGCTATTGCTGAGGTGCTATTGCTGAGGTCACAATGCTGAGGTCACAATGCTGAGCTGCTATTGCTGAGGTCACTATGCTGAGGTCACTTTTCTGAGGTACTAATGCTGAGGTCACAATGCTATGCTCACAATGCTGAGGTCACAATGCTGAGGTGCTATTGCTGAGGTCACAATGCTGAGGTGCTATTGCAGATGTGCTATAGCTGACGTCACAATGCTGAGGTGCTATTACTGAGGTCACAATGCTGTGGTCACAATGCTGAGGTCAAAATGCTGAGGTGCTATTGCTAAGGTCACAATGCTGAGGTGCTATTGCTGAGGTGTTATTACTGAGGTCACAATGCTGAGGTCACTATGCTGAGGTCACTATGCTGAGGTGCTATTGCTGAGGTCACAATGATGAGGTCACAATGCTGAAGTCACAATGCTTAGGTCAAAATGCTGAGGTGTTATTGCTGAGGTGTTATTGCTGAGGTCACAATACTGAGGTGCTATTGCTGAGGTCACAATGCTGAGGTCACAATGCTGAGGTCTCAATGCTGAGGTGCTATTGCTGAGGTTCTTTTCCTGAGGTACTATTCCTGAGGTCACAATGCTGAGGTGCTATTGCTGTGGTGCTATTGCTGTGGTGCTATTGCTGAGGTCACAATGCTGAGGTCACAATGCTGAGGTGTTATTCCTGAGCTGCTATTGCTGTGGTGTTACTGCTGAGGTGCTATTGCTGAGGTCACAATGCTGAGGTGCTATTGCTGAGGTCAAAATGCTGAGGTCACACTGCTGAGGTGGTATTGCTGAGGTGACAATGCTGAGGTCACACTGCTGAGGTCACAATGCTGAGGTGCTATTACTGAGGTGCTATTGTTGAGGTGCTATTGCTGAGGTGCTATTGCTGAGGTCACAATGCTGAGGAGTTATTCCTGATGTCACAATGTGAGGTCACAATGCTGAGGTCACAATGCTGAGGTCACAATGCTGAGGTGCTTTTGCTGAGGTGCTATTGCTGAGGTGCTATTGCTGTGGTCACAATGCTGAGGTGCTATTCCTGAGGTCACAATGCTGTGGTCACAATGCTGAGGTCAAAATGCTGAGGTGGTATTGCTGAGGTCACAATGCTGAGTTGCTATTGCTGAGGTGTTATTCCTGAGGTCACAATGTTGAGGTCACAATGCTGAGGTCACAATGCTGAGGTGCTATTGCTGAGGTCACAATGATGAGGTCACAATGCTGAGGTCACAATGCTGAGGTGTTATTGCTGAGCTGCTATTGCTGAGGTGTTACTGCTCAGGTGCTATTGCTGAGGTCACAATGCTGAGGTGCTATTGCTCAGGTCACAATGCTGAGGTCACACTCCTGAGGTGATATTGCTGAGGTCACAATGCTGAGGTCACACTGCTGAGGTCACAATGCTGAGGTGCTATTACTGAGGTGCAATTGCTGAGGTGCTATTGCTGAGCTGCTATTGCTGAGGAGTTATTCCTGATGTCACAATATGAGGTCACAATGCTGAGGTGCTATTGCTGAGGTGCTATTGCTGAGGTCACAATGCTGTGGTCACAATGCTGAGGTCACAATGCTGATGTGCTGTTGCTGAGGTCACAATGCTGAAGTGCTATTGCTGAGGTGCTATTGCGGAGGTGCTATTGCTGACGTGCTATTGCTGAGGTGCTATTGCTGAGGTCACAATGCTGAGGTGCTATTGCTGAGGTGCTATTGCTGAGGTCACAATGCTGTGGTCACAATGCTGAGGTCACAATGCTGAGGTCACAATGCTGATGTGCTGTTGCTGAGGTCACAATGCTGAAGTGCTATTGCTGAGGTGCTACTGATGAGGTCACAATGCTGAGGTGCTATTGCTCAGGTGCTATTGCTGACGTGCTATTGCTGAGGTGCTATTGCTGAGGTCACAGTGCTGTGGTCACAATGCTGAGGTCACAATGCTAAGGTCACAATGCTGATGTCACAATGCTGAGGTGCTATTGCTGAGGTGTTATTGCTGAGGTCACAATGCTGAGGTCACATTGCTGAGGTCACAATACTGAGGTGCTATTGCTGAGGTGCTATTGCTGAGGTCACAATGCTGAGGTGCTATTGCTGAGGTGCTATTGCTGAGGTCACAATGCTGATGTGCTGTTGCTGAGGTCAAAATGCTGAAGTGCTATTGCTGAGGTGCTACTGATGAGGTCACAATGCTGAGGTGCTATTGCTCAGGTGCTATTGCTGACGTGCTATTGCTGAGGTGCTATTGCTGTGGTCACAATGCTGAGTTGCTATTGCTGAGGTCACAATGCTGAGGTGCTATTTCTGACGTCACAATGCTGAGGTGCTATTGCTGAGGTGCTATTGCTGAGGTTCTATTACTGAGGTCACAATCCTGAGGTGCTATTGCTGAGGTGCTATTGCTGAGGTGCTATTGCTGAGGTCACAATGCTGAGGTGCTATTGCTGAGTTGCTATTGCTGAGGTCACAGAGCTGAGGTGCTATTGCTGAGGTCACAATGCTGAGGTGCTATTGCTGAGGTGCTATTGCTGAGGTCACAATGCTGAGGTGCTATTGCTGAGGTGCTATTGCTGACGTGCTATTGCTGAGGTGCTATTGCTGAGGTCACAATGCTGAGGTGCTATTGCTGAGGTGCTATTGCTGAGGTCACAATGCTGTGGTCACAATGCTGAGGTCACAATGCTGGTGTGCTGTTGCTGAGGTCACAATGCTGAAGTGCTATTGCTGAGGTGCTATTGCTGAGGTCACAATGCTGAGGTGCTATTGCTGAGGTGCTATTGCTGACGTGCTATTGCTGAGGTGCTATTGCTGAGGTCACAATGCTGAGGTGCTATTGCTGAGGTGCTATTGCTGAGGTCACAATGCTGTGGTCACAATGCTGAGGTCACAATGCTGATGTGCTGTTGCTGAGGTCACAATGCTGAAGTGCTATTGCTGAGGTGCTACTGATGAGGTCACAATGCTGAGGTGCTATTGCTCAGGTGCTATTGCTGACGTGCTATTGCTGAGGTGCTATTGCTGAGGTCACAGTGCTGTGGTCACAATGCTGAGGTCACAATGCTAAGGTCACAATGCTGATGTCACAATGCTGAGGTGCTATTGCTGAGGTGTTATTGCTGAGGTCACAATGCTGAGGTCACATTGCTGAGGTCACAATACTGAGGTGCTATTGCTGAGGTGCTATTGCTGAGGTCACAATGCTGAGGTCACATTGCTGAGGTCACAATACTGAGGTGCTATTGCTGAGGTGCTATTGCTGAGGTGCTATTGCTGAGGTGCTATTGCTGAGGTGCTATTGCTGAGGTCACAATGCTGAGGTGCTATTGCTGAGGTGCTATTGCTGACGTGCTATTGCTGAGGTGCTATTGCTGTGGTCACAATGCTGAGTTGCTATTGCTGAGGTCACAATGCTGAGGTGCTATTTCTGACGTCACAATGCTGAGGTGCTATTGCTGAGGTGCTATTGCTGAGGTTCTATTACTGAGGTCACAATCCTGAGGTGCTATTGCTGAGGTGCTATTGCTGAGGTGCTATTGCTGAGGTCACAATGCTGAGATGCTATTGCTGAGTTGCTATTGCTGAGGTAACAGAGCTGAGGTGCTATTGCTGAGGTCACAATGCTGAGGTGCTATTGCTGAGGTGCTATTGCTGAGGTCACAATGCTGAGGTGCTATTGCTGAGGTGCTATTGCTGACGTGCTATTGCTGAGGTGCTATTGCTGAGGTCACAATGCTGAGGTGCTATTGCTCAGGTGCTATTGCTGACGTGCTATTGCTGAGGTGCTATTGCTGTGGTCACAATGCTGAGTTGCTATTGCTGAGGTCACAATGCTGAGGTGCTATTTCTGACGTCACAATGCTGAGGTGCTATTGCTGAGGTGCTATTGCTGAGGTTCTATTACTGATGTCACAATCCTGAGGTGCTATTGCTGAGGTGCTATTGCTGAGGTGCTATTGCTGAGGTCACAATGCTGAGGTGCTATTGCTGAGTTGCTATTGCTGAGGTCACAGAGCTGAGGTGCTATTGCTGAGGTCACAATGCTGAGGTGCTATTGCTGAGGTGCTATTGCTGAGGTCACAATGCTGAGGTGCTATTGCTGAGGTGCTATGGCTGACGTGCTATTGCTGAGGTGCTATTGCTGAGGTCACAATGCTGAGGTGCTATTGCTGACGTGCTATTGCTGAGGTCACAATGCTGTGGTCACAATGCTGAGGTCACAATGCTGATGTGCTGTTGCTGAGGTCACAATGCTGAAGTGCTATTGCTGAGGTGCTATTGCTGAGGTCACAATGCTGAGGTGCTATTGCTGAGGTGCTATTGCTGACGTGCTATTGCTGAGGTGCTATTGCTGAGGTCACAATGCTGAGGTGCTATTGCTGAGGTGCTATTGCTGAGGTCACAATGCTGAGGTCAAAATGCTGAGGTCACAATGCTTAGGTCAAAATGCTGAGCTGCTACTGCTGAGGTCACAATGCTGAGGTCACAATGCTAAGGTCACAATGCTGAGGTGCTATTGCTGAGGTGCTATTGCTGAGTTCACAATGCTGAGGTGCTATAGCTTAGGTGCTATTGCTGAGGTCACAATGCTGAGGTGCTATTGCTGAGGTCACAATACTGAGGTGCTATTGCTGAGGTGCTATTGCTGAGGTCACAATGCTGAGGTGCTATTGCTGAGGTGCTGTTGCTGAGGTCACAATGCTAAGGTGCTATTGCTTAGGTCACAATGCTGAGGTCACAATGCTGAGGTGCTACTGCTGAGGTCACAATGCTGAGGTCACAATGCTGAGGTGCTATTGCTGAGGTCACAATGCTGACGTGCTATTGCTGAGGTCACAATGCTGAGGTGCTATTGCTGAGGTGCTATTGCTGAGGTCACAATGCTGACGTGCTATTGCTGAGGTCACAATGCTGAGGTGCTATTCCTGAGGTCACAATGCTGTGGTCAAAATGCTGAGGTCACAATGCTGAGGTCACAATGCTGAGGTGTTATTGCTGAGCTGTTATTGCTGAGGTATTATTGCTGAGCTGCTATTGCTGAGGTCACAATGCTGAGCTGACTATGCTGAGGTCACTATGCTGAGGTGCTATTGCTGAGGTCACAATGTTGAGGTCGCAATGCTGAGGAGCTATTGCTGATGTCACAATGCTGAGGTCAGAATGCTGAGGTCACAATGCTGAGGTGCTATTGCTGAGGTGCTGTTGCTGAGGTGTTATTGCTGAGGTGCTATTGCTGAGGTCACAATGCTGAGGTCGCAATGCTGAGGAGCTATTGCTGATGTCACAATGCTGAGGTCACAATGCTGAGGTCAAAATGCTGAGGTGCTATTGCTGAGGTGCTCTTGCTGAGGTGTTATTGCTGAGGTGCTATTGCTGTGGTCACAATGCTGAGGTCACTATGCTGAGGTCACTATGCTGAGGTGCTATTGCTGAGGTCACAATGCTGTGGTCACAATGCTGAGGTCACAATGCTGAGGTGCTATTGCTGAGGTCAGAATGCTGAGGTGCAATTGCAGATGTGCAATTGCTGAGGTGCTATTACTGAGGTCACAATGCTGAGGTGCTATTGCTGAGGTGCTATTGCTGAGGTCACAATGCTGAGGTGCTATTGCTGAGGGGCTATTGCTGAGGTGCTATTGCTGAGGTCACAATGCTGAGATGCTATTGCTGAGCTGCTATTGATGAGGTGTTATTGCTGAGGTGCTATTGCTGAGGTCATAATGCTGAGGTGCTATTGCTGAGGTCACAATGCTATGGTCACAATGCTGAGGTCACAATGCTGAGGTGCTATTGCTGAGGTCACAATGCTGAGGTGCTGTTGCTGAGGTCACAATGCTGAGGTGCTATTGCTGAGGTGGTATTGCTGTGGTCACAATGCTGAGGTGCTATTACTGAGGTCACAATACTGAGGTGCTATTGCTGAGGTGCTATTGCTGAGGTCACAATGCTGAGGTCACAATGCTGAGCTGCTATTGCTGAGGTCACTTTTCTGAGGTACTATTGCTGAGGTCACAATGCTATGCTCACAATGCTGAGGTCACAAGGCTGAGGTGCTATTGCAGAGGTCACAATGCTGAGGTGCTATTGCAGAGGTGCTATTGCTGAGGTCACAATGCTGAGGTGCTATTGCTTAGGTGCTATAGCTGAGGTCACAATGCTGAGGTGCTATTTCTGAGTTCACAATTTTGACGTGCTATTGCTGAGGTGCTGTTGCTGAGGTCACAATGCTGAGGTGCTATTGGTGAGCTCACAATGCTGAGGTCACAATGCTGAGGTGCTACTGCTGAGGTCACAATGCTGAGGTGCTATTGCTGAGGTGCTATTGCTGACGTCACAATGCTGACGTGCTATTGCTGAGGTCACAATGCTGAGGTGCTATTGCTGAGGTCACAATGCTGTGGTCAAAATGCTGATGTCACAATGCTGATGTCACAATGCTGAGGTGTTATTGCTGAGCTGTTATTGCTGAGGTATTATTGCTGAGCTGCTATTGCTGAGGTCACAATGCTGAGGTGCTATTGCTGAGTTCACAATGCTGAGGTCACAATGCTGAGGTGCTATTACTGAGGTCACAATGCTGTGGTCACAAAGCTGATATCAAATTGCTGAGGTGCTATTGCTGAGGTCACAATGTTGAGGTGCTACTGCTGAGGTGTTATTGCTTAGGTCACAATGCTCAGGTCACAATGCTGAGGTCACTATGCTGAGGTGCTATTGCTGAGGTCACAATGCTGAGGTCACAATGCTGAGGTCACAATGCTGAGGTGCTATTGCTGAGGTGTTATTCCTGAGTTCAGAATGCTGAGATACTATTGCTTAGGTGCTATTGCTGAGGTCACAATGCTGAGGTGCTATTGCTGAGGTCACAATACTGAGGTGCTATCTGCGGTGCTATTGCTGAGGTCACAATGCTGAGGTGCTATTACTGAGGTCACAATGCTGTGGTCACAAAGCTGAGATCAAAATGCTGAGGTGCTATTGCTGAGGTCACAATGCTGAGGTGCTACTGCTGAGGTGTTATTGCTGAGGTCACAATGCTCAGGTCACAATGCTGAGGTCACTATGCTGAGGTGCTATTGCTGAGGTCACAATGCTGAGGTCACAATGCTGAGGTCACAATGTTGAGGTGCTATTGCTGAGGTGCTATTGCTGAGTTCACAATGCTGAGGTACTATTGCTTAGGTGCTATTGCTGAGGTCACAATGCTGAGGTGCTATTGCTGAGGTCACAATACTGAGGTGCTATTGGTGAGGTCACAATGCTGAGGTCACTATGCTGAGGTCACTATGCTTAGGTGCTATTGCTGAGGTCACAATGCTGAGGTGCTATTGCTGAGGTGCTATTGCTGAGGTCACAATGCTGAGGTGCTGTTGCTGAGGGGCTATTGCTGAGGTGCTATTGCTGAGGTCACAATGATGAGATGCTATTGCTTAGCTGCTATTGATGAGGTGTTATTGCTGATGTGCTATTGCTGAGGTCATAATGCTGAGGTGCTATTGCTGAGGTCACAATGCTATGGTCACAATGCTGAGGTCACAATGCTCAGGTGCTATTGCTGAGGTCACAATGCTGAGGTGCTGTTGCTGAAGTCACAATGCTGAGATCACAATTCTGAGGTGCTATTACTGAGGTGCTATTGCTGAGGTACTCTTGCTGAGCTGCTATTGCTGAGGTCACAATGCTGAGGTGCTATTGCTGAGGTGCTATTGCTGTGGTCACAATGCTGAGGTGCTATTACTGAGGTCACAATGCTGAGGTGCTATTGCTGAGGTGCTATTGCTGTGGTCACAATGCTGAGGTCACAATGCTGAGCTGCTATTGCTGAGGTCACTTTTCTGAGGTACTATTGCTGAGGTCACAATGCTATGCTCACAATGCTGAGGTCACAATGCTGAGGTGCTATTGCAGAGGTCACAATGCTGAGGTGCTATTGCAGATGTGCAATTGCTGAAGTGCTATTGCAGAGGTCACAATGCTGAGGTGCTATTGCTGAGGTGCTGTTGCTGAGGTCACAATGCTGAGGTGCTATTTCTGAGTTCACAATGCTGAGGTGCTATTGCTGAGGTGCTGTTGCTGAGGTCACAATGCTGAGGTGCTATTGGTGAGGTCACAATGCTGAGGTCACAATGCTGAGGTGCTACTGCTGAGGTCACAATGCTGAGGTGCTCTTGCTGAGGTGCTATTGCTGTGGTGCTATTGCTGAGGTCACAATGCTGAGGTGCTATTGCTGAGGTGCTATTCATGACGTCACAATGCTGACGTGCTATTGCTGAGGTCACAATGCTGTGGTCAAAATGCTGATGTCACAATGCTGAGGTCACAATGCTGAGGTGTTATTGCTGAGCTGTTATTGCTGAGGTATTATTGCTGAGCTGCTATTGCTGAGGTCACAATGCTGAGGTGCTATTGCTGAGTTCACAATGCTGAGGTCACAATGCTGAGGTGCTATTACTGAGGTCACAATGCTGTGGTCACAAAGCTGAGATCAAATTGCAGAGGTGCTATTGCTGAGGTCACAATGCTGAGGTGCTACTGCTGAGGTGTTATTGCTTAGGTCACAATACTCAGGTCAAAATGCTGAGGTCACTATGCTGAGGTGCTATTGCTGAGGTCACAATGCTGAGGTCACAATGCTGAGGTCACAATGCTGAGGTGCTATTGCTGAGGTGTTATTGCTGAGTTCACAATGCTGAGATACTATTGCTTAGGTGCTATTGCTGAGGTCACAATGCTGAGGTGCTATTGCTGAGGTCACAATGCTGAGGTGCTATCTGAGGTGCTATTGCTGAGGTCACAATGCTGAGGTCACAATGCTGAGGTGCTATTACTGAGGTCACAATGCTGTGGTCACAAAGCTGAGATCAAAATGCTGAGGTGCTATTGCTGAGGTCACAATGCTGAGGTGCTACTGCTGAGGTGTTATTGCTTAGGTCACAATGCTCAGGTCACAATGCTGAGGTCACTATGCTGAGGTGCTATTGCTGAGGTCACAATGCTGAGGTCACAATGCTGAGGTCACAATGCTGAGGTGCTATTGCTGAGGTGTTATTGCTGAGTTCACAATGCTGAGGTACTATTGCTTAGGTGCTATTGCTGAGGTCACAATGCTGAGGTGCTATTGCTGAGGTCACAATACTGAGGTGCTATCTGATGTGATATTTCTGACTTCACAATGCTGAGGTGCTATTGCTGAGGTGCTGTTGCTGACGTCACAATGCTGAGGTGCTATTGCTGAGGTCACAATGCTGAGCTCACAATGCTGAGGTGCTACTGCTGAGGTCACAATGCTGAGGTGCTACTGCTGAGGTCACAATGCTGAGGTGCTCTTGCTGAGGTGCTATTGCTGAGGTGCTATTGCTGACGTCACAATGCTGACGTGCTATTGCTGAGGTCACAATGTTGAGGTGCTCTTGCTGAGGTGCTATTGCTGAGGTGCTATTGCTGACGTCACAATGCTGACGTGCTATTACTGAGGTCACAATGCTGAGGTGCTATTGCTGAGGTCACAATGCTGTGGTCAAAATGCTGATGTCACAATGCTGAAGTCACAATGCTGAGGTGTTATTGCTGAGCTGTTATTGCTGAGGTATTATTGCTGAGCTGCTATTGCTGAGGTCACAATTCTGAGGTCACAATGCTGAGGTCACAATGCTGAGCTCACTATGTTGAGGTCACTATGCCGAGGTGCTATTGGTGAGGTCACAATGCTGAGGTCGCAATGCTGAGGTGCTATTGCTGAGGTCACAATGCTGAGGTCACAATGCTGAGGTCACAATGCTGAGGTGCTATTTCTGAGGTGCTGTTGCTGAGGTGTTATTGCTGAGGTGCAATTGCTGAGGTCACAATGCTGAGGTGCTATTGCTGAGGTCAAAATGCTGTGGTCACAATTCTGAGGTCACAATGCTGAGGTGCTATTGCTGAGCTCAGAATGCTGAGGTGCAATTGCAGATGTGCAATTGCTGAGGTGCTACTGCTGAGGTCACAATGCTGAGGTGCTATTGCTGAGGTGCTATTGCTGAGGTCACAACGCTAAGGTGCTATTGCTGAGGTGCTATTGCTGAGGTCACAATGCTGAGGTGCTATTACTGAGGTCACAATGCTGTGGTCACAAAGCTGAGGTCAAAATGCTGAGGTGCTATTGCTGAGCTGTTATTGCTGAGGTATTATTGCTGAGCTGCTATTGCTGAGGTCACAATTCTGAGGTCACAATGCTGAGGTCACAATGCTGAGCTCACTATGCTGAGGTCACTATGCTGAGGGCAAAATGCTGATGTCACAATGCTGAGGTCACAATGCTGCGGTATTATTGCTGAGCTGTTATTGCTGAGGTATTATTGCTGAGCTGCTATTACTGAGGTCACAATTCTGAGGTTACAATGCTGAGGTCACAATGCTGAGCTCACTATGCTGAGGTCACTATGCTTAGGTGCTATTGCTGATGTCAAAATGCTGAGGTCGCAATGCTGAGGTGCTATTGCTGATGTCACAATGCTGAGGTCACAATGCTGAGGTCACAATGCTGAGGTGCTATTGCTGAGGTGCTGTTGCTGAGGTGTTATTGCTGAGGTGCTATTGCTGAGGTCACAATGCTGAGGTGCTATTGCTGAGGTCACAATGCTGAGATGGTATTCCTGAGTTGCTATTGCTGAGGTCACAGAGCTGAGGTGCTATTGCTGAGGTCACAATGCTGAGGTGCTATTGCTGAGGTGCTATTGCTGAGGTCACAATGCTGAGGTGCAATTGCAGATGTGCAATTGCTGAGGTGCTATTGCTGAGGTCACAATGCTGAGGTGCTATTGCTGAGGTGCTATTGCTGAGGTCACAACGCTAAGGTGCTATTGCTGAGGTTCTATTGCTGAGGTCACAATGCTGAGGTGCTATTACTGAGGTCACAATGCTGTGGTCACAAAGCTGAGGTCAAAATGCTGAGGCGCTATTGCTGAGGTCAAAATGCTGAGGTGCTATTGCTGAGGTGTTATTGCTGAGGTCACAATGCTCAGGTCACAATGCTGAGGTCACTATGCTGAGGAGCTATTGCTGAGGTCACAATGCTGAGGTCACAATGCTGAGGTCACAATGCTGAGGTGCTATTGCTGAGGTGCTGTTGCTGAGGTGTTATTGCTCAGGTGCTATTGCTGAGGTCACAATGCTGAGTTGCTATTCCTGAGGTCACAATGCTGAGGTCACTATGCTGAAATCACTATGCTGAGGTGTTATTGCTGAGGTCACAATGCTGAGGTGCTGTTGCTGAGGTCACAATGCTGAGATCACAATGCTGAGGTGCTATTACTGAGGTGCTATTGCTGAGGTACTCTTGCTGAGCTGCTATTGCTGAGGTCACAATGCTGAGGTGCTATTGCTGAGGTCACAATGCTGAGGTGCTATTGCTGAGGTGCTATTGCTGTGGTCACAATGCTGAGGTGCTATTGCTGAGGTCACAATGCTGAGGTGCTATTGCAGATGTGCAATTGCTGAGGTGCTATTGCAGAGGTCACAATGCTGAGGTGCTATTGCTGAGGTGCTATTGCTGAGGTCACAATGCTGAGGTGCTATTGCTGAGGTGCTATAGCTGAGGTCACAATGCTGAGGTGCTATTACTGAGGTCACAATGCTGTGGTCACATTGCTGAGGTCAAAATGCTGAGGTGCTATTGCTAAGGTCACAATGCTGAGGTGCTATTGCTGAGGTGTTATTGCTTAGGTCACAATGCTGAGGTCACAATGCTGAGGTCACTATGCTGAGGTGCTATTGCTGAGGTCACAATGATGAGGTCACAATGCTGAGGTCACAATGCTTATGTCAAAATGCTGAGCTGCTATTGCTTAGGTCACAATGCTGAGGTCACAAAGCTGAGGTGCTATTGCTGAGGTCACAATGCTGAGGTCACACTGCTGAGGTCACAATGCTGAGGTGCTATTGCTGAGGTTCTTTTCCTGCAGTGCTATTCCTGAGGTCACAATGCTGAGGTCATAATGCTCAGGTGCTATTGCTGAGGTCACAATGCTGAGGTGCTATTGCTGAGGTCACAATGCTGAGGTCACAATGCTGAGGTCACACTGCTGAGGTGGTATTGCTGAGGTCACAATGCTGAGGTCACACTGCTGAGGTCACAATGCTGAGGTGGTATTACTGAGGTGCTATTGCTGAGGTATTATTGCTGAGCTGCTATTGCTGAGGTCACAATTCTGAGGTCACAATGCTGAGGTCACAATGCTGAGCTAACTATGCTGAGGTCACTATGCTGAGGTGCTATTGCTGAGGTCACAATGCTGAGGTCGCAATGCTGAGGTGCTATTGCTGAGGTCACAATGCTGAGGTCACTATGCTGAGGTCACTATGCTGAGGTGCTATTGCTTAGGTCACAATGCTGTGGTCACAATGCTCAGGTCACAATGCTGAGGTGCTATTGCTGAGGTCAGAATGCTGAGGTGCAATTGCAGATGTGCAATTGCTGAGGTGCTATTGCTGAGGTCACAATGCTGAGGTGCTATTGCTGAGGTGCTATTCCTGAGGTCAAAATGCTGAGGTGCTATTGCTGAGGGGCTATTGCTGAGGTGCTATTGCTGAGGTCACAATGCTGAGATGCTATTGCTGAGCTGCTATTGCTGAGGTGTTATTGCTGAGGTGCTATTGCTGAGGTCACAATGCTGAGGTGCTATTGCTGAGGTGCTATTGCTGACGTCAAAATGCTGAGGTGCTCTTGCTGAGGTGCTATTGCTGAGGTCACAATGCTGAGGTGCTATTGCTGAGGGGCTATTGCTGAGGTGCTATTGCTGAGGTCACAATGCTGAGCTGCTATTGCTGAGGTCACTATGCTGAGGTCACTTTTCTGAGGTACTAATGCTGAGGTCACAATGCTATGCTCACAATGCTGAGGTCACAATGCTGAGGTGCTATTGCTGAGGTCACAATGCTGAGGTGCTATTGCAGATGTGCTATAGCTGACGTCACAATGCTGAGGTGCTATTACTGAGGTCACAATGCTGTGGTCACAATGCTGAGGTCAAAATGCTGAGGTGCTATTGCTAAGGTCACAATGCTGAGGTGCTATTGCTGAGGTGTTATTACTGAGGTCACAATGCTGAGGTCACTATGCTGAGGTCACTATGCTGAGGTGCTATTGCTGAGGTCACAATGATGAGGTCACAATGCTGAACTCACAATGCTTAGGTCAAAATGCTGAGGTGTTATTGCTGAGGTGTTATTGCTGAGGTCACAATACTGAGGTGCTATTGCTGAGGTCACACTGCTGAGGTGGTATTGCTGAGGTGACAATGCTGAGGTCACACTGCTGAGGTCACAATGCTGAGGTGCTATTACTGAGGTGCTATTGCTGACGTGCTATTGCTGAGGTGCTATTGCTGAGGTCACAATGCTGAGGAGTTATTCCTGATGTCACAATGTGAGGTCACAATGCTGAGGTCACAATGCTGAGGTCACAATGCTGAGGTGCTTTTGCTGAGGTGCTATTGCTGAGGTGCTATTGCTGTGGTCACAATGCTGAGGTGCTATTCCTGAGGTCACAATGCTGTGGTCACAATGCTGAGGTCAAAATGCTGAGGTGGTATTGCTGAGGTCACAATGCTGAGTTGCTATTGCTGAGGTGTTATTCCTGAGGTCACAATGTTGAGGTCACAATGCTGAGGTCACAATGCTGAGGTGCTATTGCTGAGGTCACAATGATGAGGTCACAATGCTGAGGTCACAATGCTGAGGTGTTATTGCTGAGCTGCTATTGCTGAGGTGTTACTGCTGAGGTGCTATTGCTGAGGTCACAATGCTGAGGTGCTATTGCTCACGTCACAATGCTGAGGTCACACTCCTGAGGTGATATTGCTGAGGTCACAATGCTGAGGTCACACTGCTGAGGTCACAATGCTGAGGTGCTATTACTGAGGTGCTATTGCTTAGGTGCTATTTCTGAGCTGCTATTGCTGAGGTCACAATGCTGAGGAGTTATTCCTGATGTCACAATATGAGGTCACAATGCTGAGGTGTTATTGCTAAGCTGCTATTGCTGAGGTGTTATTGCTGTGGTGCTATTGCTGAGGTCACAATGCTGAGGTGCTATTGCTGAGGTCACAATGCTGAGGTCACTATGCTGAGGTCACTATGCTGAGGTGCTCTTGCTGAGGTGCAATTGCTGAGGTGCTATTGCTGAGGTCACAATGCTGAGGTGCTATTGCTGAGGTCACAATGCTGAGGTCACTATGCTGAGGTCACAATGCTGAGGTCACCATGCTGAGGTGCTATTACTGACGTGCTATTGCTGAGGTCACAATGCTGTTGTCACAATGCTGAGGTCACAATGCTGAGGTGCTATTCCTGAGGTCACAATGCTGAGGTGCTATTGCTGAGGTGCTATTGCTGAGGTCACAATTCTGAGGTCACAATGCTGAGGTCACTATGCTGAGGTGCTATTGCTGCTCTCACAATGCTGAGGTCACAATGCTGAGGTCACAATGCTGAGGTGCTTTTGCTGAGGTGCTATTGCTGAGGTGCTATTGCTGTGGTCACAATGCTGAGTTGCTATTGCTGAGGTCACAATGCTGAGGTGCTATTTCTGACGTCACAATGCTGAGGTGCTATTGCTGAGGTGCTATTGCTGAGGTGCTATTACTGAGGTCACAATCCTGAGGTGCTATTGCTGAGGTGCTATTGCTGAGTTGCTATTGCTGAGGTCACAATGCTGAGATGCTATTGCTGAGGTGTTATTCCTGAGGTCACAATGCTGAGGTGCTATTGCTGAGGTCCCAATGCTGAGGTGCTATTGCTGAGGTGCTATTGCTGACGTGCTATTGCTGAGGTGCTATTGCTGAGGTCACAATGCTGAGGTGCTATTGCTGAGGTGCTATTGCTGACGTGCTATTGCTGAGGTGCTATTGCTGAGGTCACAATGCTGAGGTCACAATGCTGAGGTCACAATGCTGAAGTGCTATTGCTGAGGTGCTATTGATGAGGTCACAATGCTGAGGTGCTATTGCTCAGGTGCTGTTGCTGACGTGCTATTGCTGAGGTGCTATTGCTGAGGTCACAGTGCTGTGGTCACAATGCTGAGGTCACAATGCTAAGGTCACAATGCTGATGTCACAATGCTGAGGTGCTATTGCTGAGGACACAATGCTGAGGTGCTATTTCTGACGTCACAATGCTGAGGTGCTATTGCTGAGGTGCTATTGCTGACGTGCTATTGTTGAGGTGCTATTGCTGAGGTCACAATGCTGAGGTGCTATTGCTGAGGTGCTATTCCTGACGTGCTATTGCTGAGGTGCTCTTGCTGTGGTCACAATGCTGAGTTGCTATTGCTGAGGTCACAATGCTGAGGTGCTATTTCTGACGTCACAATGCTGAGGTGCTATTGCTGAGGTGCTATTGCTGAGGTTCTATTACTGAGGTCACAATCCTGAGGTGCTATTGCTGAGGTGCTATTGCTGAGGTGCTATTGCTGAGGTCACAATGCTGAGGTGCTATTGCTGAGTTGCTATTGCTGAGGTCACAGAGCTGAGGTGCTATTGCTGAGGTCACAATGCTGAGGTGCTATTGCTGACGTGCTATTGCTGAGGTCACAATGCTGAGGTGCTATTGCTGAGGTGCTATTGCTGACGTGCTATTGCTGAGGTGCTATTGCTGAGGTCACAATGCTGAGGTGCTATTGCTGAGGTGCTATTGCTGAGGTCACAATGCTGTGGTCACAATGCTGAGGTCACAATGCTGATGTGCTGTTGCTGAGGTCACAATGCTGAAGTGCTATTGCTGAGGTGCTATTGCTGAGGTCACAATGCTGAGGTGCTATTGCTGAGGTGCTATTGCTGACGTGCTATTGCTGAGGTGCTATTGCTGAGGTCACAATGCTGAGGTGCTATTGCTGAGGTGCTATTGCTGAGGTCACAATGCTGTGGTCACAATGCTGAGGTCACAATGCTGATGTGCTGTTGCTGAGGTCACAATGCTGAAGTGCTATTGCTGAGGTGCTACTGATGAGGTCACAATGCTGAGGTGCTATTGCTCAGGTGCTATTGCTGACGTGCTATTGCTGAGGTGCTATTGCTGAGGTCACAGTGCTGTGGTCACAATGCTGAGGTCACAATGCTAAGGTCACAATGCTGATGTCACAATGCTGAGGTGCTATTGCTGAGGTCACAATGCTGAGGTCACTATGCTGAGGTCACAATGCTGAGGTCACAATGCTGTGGTGTTACTGCTGAGGTGCTATTGCTGAGGTCACAATGCTGAGGTGCTATTGCTGAGGTCAAAATGCTGAGGTCACACTGCTGAGGTGGTATTGCTGAGGTGACAATGCTGAGGTCACACTGCTGAGGTCACAATGCTGAGGTGCTATTACTGAGGTGCTATTGTTGAGGTGCTATTGCTGAGGTGCTATTGCTGAGGTCACAATGCTGAGGAGTTATTCCTGATGTCACAATGTGAGGTCACAATGCTGAGGTCACAATGCTGAGGTCACAATGCTGAGGTGCTTTTGCTGAGGTGCTATTGCTGAGGTGCTATTGCTGTGGTCACAATGCTGAGGTGCTATTCCTGAGGTCACAATGCTGTGGTCACAATGCTGAGGTAAAAATGCTGAGGTGGTATTGCTGAGGTCACAATGCTGAGTTGCTATTGCTGAGGTGTTATTCCTGAGGTCACAATGCTGAGGTCACAATGCTGAGGTCACAATGCTGAGGTGCTATTGCTGAGGTCACAATGATGAGGTCACAATGCTGAGGTCACAATGCTGAGGTGTTATTGCTGAGCTGCTATTGCTGAGGTGTTACTGCTCAGGTGCTATTGCTGAGGTCACAATGCTGAGGTGCTATTGCTCAGGTCACAATGCTGAGGTCACACTCCTGAGGTGATATTGCTGAGGTCACAATGCTGAGGTCACACTGCTGAGGTCACAATGCTGAGGTGCTATTACTGAGGTGCAATTGCTGAGGTGCTATTGCTGAGCTGCTATTGCTGAGGAGTTATTCCTGATGTCACAATATGAGGTCACAATGCTGAGGTGCTATTGCTGAGGTGCTATTGCTGAGGTCACAATGCTGTGGTCACAATGCTGAGGTCACAATGCTGAGGTGCTGTTGCTGAGGTCACAATGCTGAGATCACTATGCTGAGGTGCTATTGCTGAGGTGCTATTGCTGAGGTGCTATTGCTGAGGTGCTATTGCTGACGTGCTATTGCTGAGGTGCTATTGCTGAGGTCACAATGCTGAGGTGCTATTGCTGAGGTGCTATTGCTGAGGTCACAATGCTGTGGTCACAATGCTGAGGTCACAATGCTGATGTGCTGTTGCTGAGGTCACAATGCTGAAGTGCTATTGCTGAGGTGCTACTGATGAGGTCACAATGCTGAGGTGCTATTGCTCAGGTGCTATTGCTGACGTGCTATTGCTGAGGTGCTATTGCTGAGGTCACAGTGCTGTGGTCACAATGCTGAGGTCACAATGCTAAGGTCACAATGCTGATGTCACAATGCTGAGGTGCTATTGCTGAGGTGTTATTGCTGAGGTCACAATGCTGAGGTCACATTGCTGAGGTCACAATACTGAGGTGCTATTGCTGAGGTGCTATTGCTGAGGTCACAATGCTGAGGTGCTATTGCTGAGGTGCTATTGCTGAGGTCACAATGCTGAGGTGCTATTGCTGAGGTGCTATTGCTGACGTGCTATTGCTAAGGTGCTATTGCTGAGGTCACAATGCTGTGGTCACAATGCTGAGGTCACAATGCTGATGTGCTGTTGCTGAGGTCAAATGGCTGAAGTGCTATTGCTGAGGTGCTACTGATGAGGTCACAATGCTGAGGTGCTATTGCTCAGGTGCTATTGCTGACGTGCTATTGCTGAGGTGCTATTGCTGTGGTCACAATGCTGAGTTGCTATTGCTGAGGTCACAATGCTGAGGTGCTATTTCTGACGTCACAATGCTGAGGTGCTATTGCTGAGGTGCTATTGCTGAGGTTCTATTACTGAGGTCACAATCCTGAGGTGCTATTGCTGAGGTGCTATTGCTGAGGTGCTATTGCTGAGGTCACAATGCTGAGGTGCTATTGCTGAGTTGCTATTGCTGAGGTCACAGAGCTGAGGTGCTATTGCTGAGGTCACAATGCTGAGGTGCTATTGCTGAGGTGCTATTGCTGAGGTCACAATGCTGAGGTGCTATTGCTGAGGTGCTATTGCTGACGTGCTATTGCTGAGGTGCTATTGCTGAGGTCACAATGCTGAGGTGCTATTGCTGAGGTGCTATTGCTGAGGTCACAATGCTGTGGTCACAATGCTGAGGTCACAATGCTGATGTGCTGTTGCTGAGGTCACAATGCTGAAGTGCTATTGCTGAGGTGCTACTGATGAGGTCACAATGCTGAGGTGCTATTGCTGAGGTGCTATTGCTGACGTGCTATTGCTGAGGTGCTATTGCTGAGGTCAAAATGCTGAGGTGCTATTGCTGAGGTGCTATTGCTGAGGTCACAATGCTGTGGTCACAATGCTGAGGTCACAATGCTGATGTGCTGTTGCTGAGGTCACAATGCTGAAGTGCTATTGCTGAGGTGCTACTGATGAGGTCACAATGCTGAGGTGATATTGCTCAGGTGCTATTGCTGACGTGCTATTGCTGAGGTGCTATTGCTGAGGTCACAGTGCTGTGGTCACAATGCTGAGGTCACAATGCTAAGGTCACAATGCTGATGTCACAATGCTGAGGTGCTATTGCTGAGGTGTTATTGCTGAGGTCACAATGCTGATGTCACATTGCTGAGGTCACAATACTGAGGTGCTATTGCTGAGGTGCTATTGCTGAGGTCACAATGCTGAGGTGCTATTGCTGAGGTGCTATTGCTGAGGTCACAATGCTGAGGTGCTATTGCTGAGGTGCTATTGCTGACGTGCTATTGCTAAGGTGCTATTGCTGAGGTCACAATGCTGTGGTCACAATGCTGAGGTCACAATGCTGATGTGCTGTTGCTGAGGTCAAAATGCTGAAGTGCTATTGCTGAGGTGCTACTGATGAGGTCACAATGCTGAGGTGCTATTGCTCAGGTGCTATTGCTGACGTGCTATTGCTGAGGTGCTATTGCTGAGGTCACAGTGCTGTGGTCACAATGCTGAGGTCACAATGCTAAGGTCACAATGCTGATGTCACAATGCTGAGGTGCTATTGCTGAGGTGTTATTGCTGAGGTCACAATGCTGAGGTCACATTGCTGAGGTCACAATACTGAGGTGCTATTGCTGAGGTGCTATTGCTGAGGTCACAATGCTGAGGTCACATTGCTGAGGTCACAATACTGAGGTGCTATTGCTGAGGTGCTATTGCTGAGGTGCTATTGCTGACGTGCTATTGCTGAGGTGCTATTGCTGAGGTCACAATGCTGAGGTGCTATTGCTGAGGTGCTATTGCTGACGTGCTATTGCTGAGGTGCTATTGCTGTGGTCACAATGCTGAGTTGCTATTGCTGAGGTCACAATGCTGAGGTGCTATTTCTGACGTCACAATGCTGAGGTGCTATTGCTGAGGTGCTATTGCTGAGGTTCTATTACTGAGGTCACAATCCTGAGGTGCTATTGCTGAGGTGCTATTGCTGAGGTGCTATTGCTGAGGTCACAATGCTGAGATGCTATTGCTGAGTTGCTATTGCTGAGGTAACAGAGCTGAGGTGCTATTGCTGAGGTCACAATGCTGAGGTGCTATTGCTGAGGTGCTATTGCTGAGGTCAAAATGCTGAGGTGCTATTGCTGAGGTGCTATTGCTGACGTGCTATTGCTGAGGTGCTATTGCTGAGGTCACAATGCTGAGGTGCTATTGCTCAGGTGCTATTGCTGAGGTACTCTTGCTGAGCTGCTATTGCTGAGGTCACAATGCTGAGGTGCTATTGCTGAGGTCACAATGCTGAGGTGCTATTGCTGAGGTGCTATTGCTGTGGTCACAATGCTGAGGTGCTATTGCTGAGGTCACAATGCTGAGGTGCTATTGCAGATGTGCAATTGCTGAGGTGCTATTGCAGAGGTCACAATGCTGAGGTGCTATTGCTGAGGTGCTATTGCTGAGGTCACAATGCTGAGGTGCTATTGCTGAGGTGCTATAGCTGAGGTCACAATGCTGAGGTGCTATTACTGAGGTCACAATGCTGTGGTCACATTGCTGAGGTCAAAATGCTGAGGTGCTATTGCTAAGGTCACAATGCTGAGGTGCTATTGCTGAGGTGTTATTGCTTAGGTCACAATGCTGAGGTCACAATGCTGAGGTCACTATGCTGAGGTGCTATTGCTGAGGTCACAATGATGAGGTCACAATGCTGAGGTCACAATGCTTATGTCAAAATGCTGAGCTGCTATTGCTTAGGTCACAATGCTGAGGTCACAAAGCTGAGGTGCTATTGCTGAGGTCACAATGCTGAGGTCACACTGCTGAGGTCACAATGCTGAGGTGCTATTGCTGAGGTTCTTTTCCTGCAGTGCTATTCCTGAGGTCACAATGCTGAGGTCATAATGCTCAGGTGCTATTGCTGAGGTCACAATGCTGAGGTGCTATTGCTGAGGTCACAATGCTGAGGTCACAATGCTGAGGTCACACTGCTGAGGTGGTATTGCTGAGGTCACAATGCTGAGGTCACACTGCTGAGGTCACAATGCTGAGGTGGTATTACTGAGGTGCTATTGCTGAGGTATTATTGCTGAGCTGCTATTGCTGAGGTCACAATTCTGAGGTCACAATGCTGAGGTCACAATGCTGAGCTAACTATGCTGAGGTCACTATGCTGAGGTGCTATTGCTGAGGTCACAATGCTGAGGTCGCAATGCTGAGGTGCTATTGCTGAGGTCACAATGCTGAGGTCACTATGCTGAGGTCACTATGCTGAGGTGCTATTGCTTAGGTCACAATGCTGTGGTCACAATGCTGAGGTCACAATGCTGAGGTGCTATTGCTGAGGTCAGAATGCTGAGGTGCAATTGCAGATGTGCAATTGCTGAGGTGCTATTGCTGAGGTCACAATGCTGAGGTGCTATTGCTGAGGTGCTATTCCTGAGGTCAAAATGCTGAGGTGCTATTGCTGAGGGGCTATTGCTGAGGTGCTATTGCTGAGGTCACAATGCTGAGATGCTATTGCTGAGCTGCTATTGCTGAGGTGTTATTGCTGAGGTGCTATTGCTGAGGTCACAATGCTGAGGTGCTATTGCTGAGGTGCTATTGCTGACGTCAAAATGCTGAGGTGCTCTTGCTGAGGTGCTATTGCTGAGGTCACAATGCTGAGGTGCTATTGCTGAGGGGCTATTGCTGAGGTGCTATTGCTGAGGTCACAATGCTGAGCTGCTATTGCTGAGGTCACTATGCTGAGGTCACTTTTCTGAGGTACTAATGCTGAGGTCACAATGCTGATGTCACAATGCTGAGGTCACAATGCTGAGGTGCTATTGCTGAGGTCACAATGCTGAGGTGCTATTGCAGATGTGCTATAGCTGACGTCACAATGCTGAGGTGCTATTACTGAGGTCACAATGCTGTGGTCACAATGCTGAGGTCAAAATGCTGAGGTGCTATTGCTAAGGTCACAATGCTGAGGTGCTATTGCTGAGGTGTTATTACTGAGGTCACAATGCTGAGGTCACTATGCTGAGGTCACTATGCTGAGGTGCTATTGCTGAGGTCACAATGATGAGGTCACAATGCTGAACTCACAATGCTTAGGTCAAAATGCTGAGGTGTTATTGCTGAGGTGTTATTGCTGAGGTCACAATACTGAGGTGCTATTGCTGAGGTCACACTGCTGAGGTGGTATTGCTGAGGTGACAATGCTGAGGTCACACTGCTGAGGTCACAATGCTGAGGTGCTATTACTGAGGTGCTATTGCTGAGGTGCTATTGCTGAGGTGCTATTGCTGAGGTCACAATGCTGAGGAGTTATTCCTGATGTCACAATGTGAGGTCACAATGCTGAGGTCACAATGCTGAGGTCACAATGCTGAGGTGCTTTTGCTGAGGTGCTATTGCTGAGGTGCTATTGCTGTGGTCACAATGCTGAGGTGCTATTCCTGAGGTCACAATGCTGTGGTCACAATGCTGAGGTCAAAATGCTGAGGTGGTATTGCTGAGGTCACAATGCTGAGTTGCTATTGCTGAGGTGTTATTCCTGAGGTCACAATGTTGAGGTCACAATGCTGAGGTCACAATGCTGAGGTGCTATTGCTGAGGTCACAATGATGAGGTCACAATGCTGAGGTCACAATGCTGAGGTGTTATTGCTGAGCTGCTATTGCTGAGGTGTTACTGCTGAGGTGCTATTGCTGAGGTCACAATGCTGAGGTGCTATTGCTCACGTCACAATGCTGAGGTCACACTCCTGAGGTGATATTGCTGAGGTCACAATGCTGAGGTCACACTGCTGAGGTCACAATGCTGAGGTGCTATTACTGAGGTGCTATTGCTTAGGTGCTATTTCTGAGCTGCTATTGCTGAGGTCACAATGCTGAGGAGTTATTCCTGATGTCACAATATGAGGTCACAATGCTGAGGTGTTATTGCTAAGCTGCTATTGCTGAGGTGTTATTGCTGTGGTGCTATTGCTGAGGTCACAATGCTGAGGTGCTATTGCTGAGGTCACAATGCTGAGGTCACTATGCTGAGGTCACTATGCTGAGGTGCTCTTGCTGAGGTGCAATTGCTGAGGTGCTATTGCTGAGGTCACAATGCTGAGGTGCTATTGCTGAGGTCACAATGCTGAGGTCACTATGCTGAGGTCACAATGCTGAGGTCACCATGCTGAGGTGCTATTACTGACGTGCTATTGCTGAGGTCACAATGCTGTTGTCACAATGCTGAGGTCACAATGCTGAGGTGCTATTCCTGAGGTCACAATGCTGAGGTGCTATTGCTGAGGTGCTATTGCTGAGGTCACAATTCTGAGGTCACAATGCTGAGGTCACTATGCTGAGGTGCTATTGCTGCTCTCACAATGCTGAGGTCACAATGCTGAGGTCACAATGCTGAGGTGCTTTTGCTGAGGTGCTATTGCTGAGGTGCTATTGCTGTGGTCACAATGCTGAGTTGCTATTGCTGAGGTCACAATGCTGAGGTGCTATTTCTGACGTCACAATGCTGAGGTGCTATTGCTGAGGTGCTATTGCTGAGGTGCTATTACTGAGGTCACAATCCTGAGGTGCTATTGCTGAGGTGCTATTGCTGAGTTGCTATTGCTGAGGTCACAATGCTGAGATGCTATTGCTGAGGTGTTATTCCTGAGGTCACAATGCTGAGGTGCTATTGCTGAGGTCCCAATGCTGAGGTGCTATTGCTGAGGTGCTATTGCTGACGTGCTATTGCTGAGGTGCTATTGCTGAGGTCACAATGCTGAGGTGCTATTGCTGAGGTGCTATTGCTGACGTGCTATTGCTGAGGTGCTATTGCTGAGGTCACAATGCTGAGGTCACAATGCTGAGGTCACAATGCTGAAGTGCTATTGCTGAGGTGCTTTTGATGAGGTCACAATGCTGAGGTGCTATTGCTCAGGTGCTGTTGCTGACGTGCTATTGCTGAGGTGCTATTGCTGAGGTCACAGTGCTGTGGTCACAATGCTGAGGTCACAATGCTAAGGTCACAATGCTGATGTCACAATGCTGAGGTGCTATTGCTGAGGACACAATGCTGAGGTGCTATTTCTGACGTCACAATGCTGAGGTGCTATTGCTGAGGTGCTATTGCTGACGTGCTATTGTTGAGGTGCTATTGCTGAGGTCACAATGCTGAGGTGCTATTGCTGAGGTGCTATTCCTGACGTGCTATTGCTGAGGTGCTCTTGCTGTGGTCACAATGCTGAGTTGCTATTGCTGAGGTCACAATGCTGAGGTGCTATTTCTGACGTCACAATGCTGAGGTGCTATTGCTGAGGTGCTATTGCTGAGGTTCTATTACTGAGGTCACAATCCTGAGGTGCTATTGCTGAGGTGCTATTGCTGAGGTGCTATTGCTGAGGTCACAATGCTGAGGTGCTATTGCTGAGTTGCTATTGCTGAGGTCACAGAGCTGAGGTGCTATTGCTGAGGTCACAATGCTGAGGTGCTATTGCTGACGTGCTATTGCTGAGGTCACAATGCTGAGGTGCTATTGCTGAGGTGCTATTGCTGACGTGCTATTGCTGAGGTGCTATTGCTGAGGTCACAATGCTGAGGTGCTATTGCTGAGGTGCTATTGCTGAGGTCACAATGCTGTGGTCACAATGCTGAGGTCACAATGCTGATGTGCTGTTGCTGAGGTCACAATGCTGAAGTGCTATTGCTGAGGTGCTATTGCTGAGGTCACAATGCTGAGGTGCTATTGCTGAGGTGCTATTGCTGACGTGCTATTGCTGAGGTGCTATTGCTGAGGTCACAATGCTGAGGTGCTATTGCTGAGGTGCTATTGCTGAGGTCACAATGCTGTGGTCACAATGCTGAGGTCACAATGCTGATGTGCTGTTGCTGAGGTCACAATGCTGAAGTGCTATTGCTGAGGTGCTACTGATGAGGTCACAATGCTGAGGTGCTATTGCTCAGGTGCTATTGCTGACGTGCTATTGCTGAGGTGCTATTGCTGAGGTCACAGTGCTGTGGTCACAATGCTGAGGTCACAATGCTAAGGTCACAATGCTGATGTCACAATGCTGAGGTGCTATTGCTGAGGTCACAATGCTGAGGTCACTATGCTGAGGTCACAATGCTGAGGTCACAATGCTGTGGTGTTACTGCTGAGGTGCTATTGCTGAGGTCACAATGCTGAGGTGCTATTGCTGAGGTCAAAATGCTGAGGTCACACTGCTGAGGTGGTATTGCTGAGGTGACAATGCTGAGGTCACACTGCTGAGGTCACAATGCTGAGGTGCTATTACTGAGGTGCTATTGTTGAGGTGCTATTGCTGAGGTGCTATTGCTGAGGTCACAATGCTGAGGAGTTATTCCTGATGTCACAATGTGAGGTCACAATGCTGAGGTCACAATGCTGAGGTCACAATGCTGAGGTGCTTTTGCTGAGGTGCTATTGCTGAGGTGCTATTGCTGTGGTCACAATGCTGAGGTGCTATTCCTGAGGTCACAATGCTGTGGTCACAATGCTGAGGTAAAAATGCTGAGGTGGTATTGCTGAGGTCACAATGCTGAGTTGCTATTGCTGAGGTGTTATTCCTGAGGTCACAATGCTGAGGTCACAATGCTGAGGTCACAATGCTGAGGTGCTATTGCTGAGGTCACAATGATGAGGTCACAATGCTGAGGTCACAATGCTGAGGTGTTATTGCTGAGCTGCTATTGCTGAGGTGTTACTGCTCAGGTGCTATTGCTGAGGTGCTATTGCTGTGGTCACAATGCTGAGGTGCTATTCCTGAGGTCACAATGCTGTGGTCACAATGCTGAGGTAAAAATGCTGAGGTGGTATTGCTGAGGTCACAATGCTGAGTTGCTATTGCTGAGGTGTTATTCCTGAGGTCACAATGCTGAGGTCACAATGCTGAGGTCACAATGCTGAGGTGCTATTGCTCAGGTCACAATGCTGAGGTCACACTCCTGAGGTGATATTGCTGAGGTCACAATGCTGAGGTCACACTGCTGAGGTCACAATGCTGAGGTGCTATTACTGAGGTGCAATTGCTGAGGTGCTATTGCTGAGCTGCTATTGCTGAGGAGTTATTCCTGATGTCACAATATGAGGTCACAATGCTGAGGTGCTATTGCTGAGGTGCTATTGCTGAGGTCACAATGCTGTGGTCACAATGCTGAGGTCACAATGCTGAGGTGCTGTTGCTGAGGTCACAATGCTGAGATCACTATGCTGAGGTGCTATTGCTGAGGTGCTATTGCTGAGGTGCTATTGCTGAGGTGCTATTGCTGACGTGCTATTGCTGAGGTGCTATTGCTGAGGTCACAATGCTGAGGTGCTATTGCTGAGGTGCTATTGCTGAGGTCACAATGCTGTGGTCACAATGCTGAGGTCACAATGCTGATGTGCTGTTGCTGAGGTCACAATGCTGAAGTGCTATTGCTGAGGTGCTACTGATGAGGTCACAATGCTGAGGTGCTATTGCTCAGGTGCTATTGCTGACGTGCTATTGCTGAGGTGCTATTGCTGAGGTCACAGTGCTGTGGTCACAATGCTGAGGTCACAATGCTAAGGTCACAATGCTGATGTCACAATGCTGAGGTGCTATTGCTGAGGTGTTATTGCTGAGGTCACAATGCTGAGGTCACATTGCTGAGGTCACAATACTGAGGTGCTATTGCTGAGGTGCTATTGCTGAGGTCACAATGCTGAGGTGCTATTGCTGAGGTGCTATTGCTGAGGTCACAATGCTGAGGTGCTATTGCTGAGGTGCTATTGCTGACGTGCTATTGCTAAGGTGCTATTGCTGAGGTCACAATGCTGTGGTCACAATGCTGAGGTCACAATGCTGATGTGCTGTTGCTGAGGTCAAATGGCTGAAGTGCTATTGCTGAGGTGCTACTGATGAGGTCACAATGCTGAGGTGCTATTGCTCAGGTGCTATTGCTGACGTGCTATTGCTGAGGTGCTATTGCTGTGGTCACAATGCTGAGTTGCTATTGCTGAGGTCACAATGCTGAGGTGCTATTTCTGACGTCACAATGCTGAGGTGCTATTGCTGAGGTGCTATTGCTGAGGTTCTATTACTGAGGTCACAATCCTGAGGTGCTATTGCTGAGGTGCTATTGCTGAGGTGCTATTGCTGAGGTCACAATGCTGAGGTGCTATTGCTGAGTTGCTATTGCTGAGGTCACAGAGCTGAGGTGCTATTGCTGAGGTCACAATGCTGAGGTGCTATTGCTGAGGTGCTATTGCTGAGGTCACAATGCTGAGGTGCTATTGCTGAGGTGCTATTGCTGACGTGCTATTGCTGAGGTGCTATTGCTGAGGTCACAATGCTGAGGTGCTATTGCTGAGGTGCTATTGCTGAGGTCACAATGCTGTGGTCACAATGCTGAGGTCACAATGCTGATGTGCTGTTGCTGAGGTCACAATGCTGAAGTGCTATTGCTGAGGTGCTACTGATGAGGTCACAATGCTGAGGTGCTATTGCTGAGGTGCTATTGCTGACGTGCTATTGCTGAGGTGCTATTGCTGAGGTCAAAATGCTGAGGTGCTATTGCTGAGGTGCTATTGCTGAGGTCACAATGCTGTGGTCACAATGCTGAGGTCACAATGCTGATGTGCTGTTGCTGAGGTCACAATGCTGAAGTGCTATTGCTGAGGTGCTACTGATGAGGTCACAATGCTGAGGTGATATTGCTCAGGTGCTATTGCTGACGTGCTATTGCTGAGGTGCTATTGCTGAGGTCACAGTGCTGTGGTCACAATGCTGAGGTCACAATGCTAAGGTCACAATGCTGATGTCACAATGCTGAGGTGCTATTGCTGAGGTGTTATTGCTGAGGTCACAATGCTGATGTCACATTGCTGAGGTCACAATACTGAGGTGCTATTGCTGAGGTGCTATTGCTGAGGTCACAATGCTGAGGTGCTATTGCTGAGGTGCTATTGCTGAGGTCACAATGCTGAGGTGCTATTGCTGAGGTGCTATTGCTGACGTGCTATTGCTAAGGTGCTATTGCTGAGGTCACAATGCTGTGGTCACAATGCTGAGGTCACAATGCTGATGTGCTGTTGCTGAGGTCAAAATGCTGAAGTGCTATTGCTGAGGTGCTACTGATGAGGTCACAATGCTGAGGTGCTATTGCTCAGGTGCTATTGCTGACGTGCTATTGCTGAGGTGCTATTGCTGAGGTCACAGTGCTGTGGTCACAATGCTGAGGTCACAATGCTAAGGTCACAATGCTGATGTCACAATGCTGAGGTGCTATTGCTGAGGTGTTATTGCTGAGGTCACAATGCTGAGGTCACATTGCTGAGGTCACAATACTGAGGTGCTATTGCTGAGGTGCTATTGCTGAGGTCACAATGCTGAGGTCACATTGCTGAGGTCACAATACTGAGGTGCTATTGCTGAGGTGCTATTGCTGAGGTGCTATTGCTGACGTGCTATTGCTGAGGTGCTATTGCTGAGGTCACAATGCTGAGGTGCTATTGCTGAGGTGCTATTGCTGACGTGCTATTGCTGAGGTGCTATTGCTGTGGTCACAATGCTGAGTTGCTATTGCTGAGGTCACAATGCTGAGGTGCTATTTCTGACGTCACAATGCTGAGGTGCTATTGCTGAGGTGCTATTGCTGAGGTTCTATTACTGAGGTCACAATCCTGAGGTGCTATTGCTGAGGTGCTATTGCTGAGGTGCTATTGCTGAGGTCACAATGCTGAGATGCTATTGCTGAGTTGCTATTGCTGAGGTAACAGAGCTGAGGTGCTATTGCTGAGGTCACAATGCTGAGGTGCTATTGCTGAGGTGCTATTGCTGAGGTCAAAATGCTGAGGTGCTATTGCTGAGGTGCTATTGCTGACGTGCTATTGCTGAGGTGCTATTGCTGAGGTCACAATGCTGAGGTGCTATTGCTCAGGTGCTATTGCTGACGTGCTATTGCTGAGGTGCTATTGCTGTGGTCACAATGCTGAGTTGCTATTGCTGAGGTCACAATGCTGAGGTGCTATTTCTGACGTCACAATGCTGAGGTGCTATTGCTGAGGTGCTATTGCTGAGGTTCTATTACTGAGGTCACAATCCTGAGGTGCTATTGCTGAGGTGCTATTGCTGAGGTGCTATTGCTGAGGTCACAATGCTGAGGTGCTATTGCTGAGTTGCTATTGCTGAGGTCACAGAGCTGAGGTGCTATTGCTGAGGTCACAATGCTGAGGTGCTATTGCTGAGGTGCTATTGCTGAGGTCACAATGCTGAGGTGCTATTGCTGAGGTGCTATTGCTGACGTGCTATTGCTGAGGTGCTATTGCTGAGGTCACAATGCTGAGGTGCTATTGCTGACGTGCTATTGCTGAGGTCACAATGCTGTGGTCACAATGCTGAGTTCACAATGCTGATGTGCTGTTGCTGAGGTCACAATGCTGAAGTGCTATTGCTGAGGTGCTATTGCTGAGGTCACAATGCTGAGGTGCTATTGCTGAGGTGCTATTGCTGACGTGCTATTGCTGAGGTGCTATTGCTGAGGTCACAATGCTGAGGTGCTATTGCTGAGGTGCTATTGCTGAGGTCACAATGCTGTGGTCACAATGCTGAGGTCACAATGCTGATGTGCTGTTGCTGAGGTCACAATGCTGAAGTGCTATTGCTGAGGTGCTACTGATGAGGTCACAATGCTGAGGTGATATTGCTCAGGTGCTATTGCTGACGTGCTATTGCTGAGGTGCTATAGCTGAGGTCACAGTGCTGTGGTCACAATGCTGAGGTCACAATGCTAAGGTCACAATGCTGATGTCACAATGCTGAGGTGCTATTGCTGAGGTGTTATTGCTGAGGTCACAATGCTGATGTCACATTGCTGAGGTCACAATACTGAGGTGCTATTGCTGAGGTGCTATTGCTGAGGTCACAATGCTGAGGTGCTATTGCTGAGGTGCTATTGCTGAGGTCACAATGCTGAGGTGCTATTGCTGAGGTGCTATTGCTGACGTGCTATTGCTAAGGTGCTATTGCTGAGGTCACAATGCTGTGGTCACAATGCTGAGGTCACAATGCTGATGTGCTGTTGCTGAGGTCAAAATGCTGAAGTGCTATTGCTGAGGTGCTACTGATGAGGTCACAATGCTGAGGTGCTATTGCTCAGGTGCTATTGCTGACGTGCTATTGCTGAGGTGCTATTGCTGAGGTCACAGTGCTGTGGTCACAATGCTGAGGTCACAATGCTAAGGTCACAATGCTGATGTCACAATGCTGAGGTGCTATTACTGAGGTGTTATTGCTGAGGTCACAATGCTGAGGTCACATTGCTGAGGTCACAATACTGAGGTGCTATTGCTGAGGTGCTATTGCTGAGGTCACAATGCTGAGGTCACATTGCTGAGGTCACAATACTGAGGTGCTATTGCTGAGGTGCTATTGCTGAGGTGCTATTGCTGACGTGCTATTGCTGAGGTGCTATTGCTGAGGTCACAATGCTGAGGTGCTATTGCTGAGGTGCTATTGCTGACGTGCTATTGCTGAGGTGCTATTGCTGTGGTCACAATGCTGAGTTGCTATTGCTGAGGTCACAATGCTGAGGTGCTATTTCTGACATCACAATGCTGAGGTGCTATTGCTGAGGTGCTATTGCTGAGGTTCTATTACTGAGGTCACAATCCTGAGGTGCTATTGCTGAGGTGCTATTGCTGAGGTGCTATTGCTGAGGTCACAATGCTGAGATGCTATTGCTGAGTTGCTATTGCTGAGGTAACAGAGCTGAGGTGCTATTGCTGAGGTCACAATGCTGAGGTGCTATTGCTGAGGTGCTATTGCTGAGGTCACAATGCTGAGGTGCTATTGCTGAGGTGCTATTGCTGACGTGCTATTGCTGAGGTGCTATTGCTGAGGTCACAATGCTGAGGTGCTATTGCTGAGGTGCTATTGCTGACGTGCTATTGCTGAGGTGCTATTGCTGAGGTCAAAATGCTGAGGTCACAATGCTGAGGTCACAATGCTGATGTGCTGTTGCTGAGGTGCTATTGATGAGGTCACAATGCTGAGGTGCTATTGCTCAGGTGCTATTGCTGACGTGCTATTGCTGATGTGCTATTGCTGAGGTCACAGTGCTGTGGTCACAAAGCTGAGGTCACAATGCTAAGGTCACAATGCTGATGTCACAATGCTGAGGTGCTATTGCTGAGGTGTTATTGCTGAGGTCACAATGCTGAGGTCACATTGCTGAGGTCACTATGCTGTGGTGCTATTGCTGTGTTCACAATGCGTAGGTGCTATTGCTGATGTCACAATGCTGAGGTGCAATTGCTGAGGTGTTATTACTGAAGTCTCAATGCTGAGGTGCTATTGCAGAGGTGCTATTGCTGAGGTCACAATGCTGAGGTCCTATTGCTGAGGTGCTAATGCTGAGGTGCTATTGCTGAGGTCACAATGCTGAGGTCACTATGCTGAGGTCACAATGCTGAGGTCACAATGCTGAGGTGCTATTACTGAGGTGCTATTGCTGAGGTCACAATGCTGTGGTCACAATGCTTAGGTCACAATGCTGAGGTGCTATTGCTGAGGTGCTATTGCTGACGTGCTATTGCTGAGGTGCTATTGCTGAGGTCACAATTCTGAGGTCACAAAGCTGAGGTCACTATGCTGATGTCAATATGCTGATGTCACAATGCTGAGGTCACAATGCTGAGGTGCTATTGCTGACGTCACAATGCTAAGGTCACAATGCTGAGGTCACTATGCTGAGGTGCAATTGCTGCTGTCACAATGCTGAGGTCACAATGCTGAGGTCACAATGCTGAGCTGCTATTGCTGACGTGCTATTGCTAAGGTGCTATTGCTGAGGTCACAATGCTGAGGTCACAATGCTGAGGTCACAATGCTGAGGTGCTTTTGCTGAGGTGCTATTGCTGAGGTGCTATTGCTGAGGTGCTATTGCTGACGTCACAATGCTGAGGTGCTATTACTGAGGTGCTATTGCTGAGGTTCTATTACTGAGGTCACAATGCTGAGGTGCTATTGCTGAGGTGCTATTGCTGAGGTCACAATGCTGAGGTGCTATTGCTAAGGTGCTATTGCTGAGGTGCTGCTGCTGAGGTGCTATTGCTGAGGTCACAATGCTGAGATGATATTGCTGAGTTGCTATTGCTGAGGTCACAGTGCTGAGGTGCTATTGCTGAGGTCACAATGCTGAGGTGCTATTGCTGAGGTGCTATTGCTGAGGTCACAATGCTGAGGTGCTATTGCTGAGGTGCTATTGCTGACGTGCTATTGCTGACGTGCTATTGCTGAGGTCACAATGCTGTGGTCACAATGCTGAGATCACAATGCTGAGGTCACAATGCTGAGGTCACAATGCTGAGGTGCTGTTGCTGAGGTCACAATGCTGAAGTGCTATTGCTGAGGTGCTATTGCTGAGGTCAAAATGCTGAGGTGCTATTGCTCAGGTGCTATTGCTGACGTGCTATTGCTGAGGTGCTATTGCTGAGGTAACAATGCTGAGGTCACAATGCTGAGGTCACAATGCTGAGGTGCTATTGCTGAGGTGTTATTGCTCAGGTCACAATGCTGAGGTCACAATGCTGAGGTCACTATGCTGAGGTGCTATTGCTAAGGTCACAATGCTGAGGTGCTATTGCTGAGGTGTTATTACTGAGGTCACAATGCTGAGGTCACTATGCTGAGGTCACTATGCTGAGGTGCTATTGCTGAGGTCACAATGATGAGGTCACAATGCTGAAGTCACAATGCTTAGGTCAAAATGCTGAGGTGTTATTGCTGAGGTGTTATTGCTGAGGTCACAATACTGAGGTGCTATTGCTGAGGTCACAATGCTGAGGTCACAATGCTGAGGTCTCAATGCTGAGGTGCTATTGCTGAGGTTCTTTTCCTGAGGTACTATTCCTGAGGTCACAATGCTGAGGTGCTATTGCTGTGGTCACAATGCTGTGGTCACAATGCTGAGGTCAAAATGCTGAGGTGGTATTGCTGAGGTCACAATGCTGAGTTGCTATTGCTGAGGTGTTATTCCTGAGGTCACAATGCTGAGGTCACAATGCTGAGGTCACAATGCTGAGGTCACAATGCTGAGGTGTTATTCCTGAGCTGCTATTGCTGTGGTGTTACTGCTGAGGTGCTATTGCTGAGGTCACAATGCTGAGGTGCTATTGCTGAGGTCAAAATGCTGAGGTCACACTGCTGAGGTGGTATTGCTGAGGTGACAATGCTGAGGTCACACTGCTGAGGTCACAATGCTGAGGTGCTATTACTGAGGTGCTATTGTTGAGGTGCTATTGCTGAGGTGCTATTGCTGAGGTCACAATGCTGAGGAGTTATTCCTGATGTCACAATGTGAGGTCACAATGCTGAGGTCACAATGCTGAGGTCACAATGCTGAGGTGCTTTTGCTGAGGTGCTATTGCTGAGGTGCTATTGCTGTGGTCACAATGCTGAGGTGCTATTCCTGAGGTCACAATGCTGTGGTCACAATGCTGAGGTCAAAATGCTGAGGTGGTATTGCTGAGGTCACAATGCTGAGTTGCTATTGCTGAGGTGTTATTCCTGAGGTCACAATGCTGAGGTCACAATGCTGAGGTCACAATGCTGAGGTGCTATTGCTGAGGTCACAATGCTGAGGTCACAATGCTGAGGTCACAATGCTGAGGTGTTATTGCTGAGCTGCTATTGCTGAGGTGTTACTGATCAGGTGCTATTGCTGAGGTCACAATGCTGAGGTGCTATTGCTCAGGTCACAATGCTGAGGTCACACTCCTGAGGTGATATTGCTGAGGTCACAATGCTGAGGTCACACTGCTGAGGTCACAATGCTGAGGTGCTATTACTGAGGTGCAATTGCTGAGGTGCTATTGCTGAGCTGCTATTGCTGAGGTCACAATGCTGAGGAGTTATTCCTGATGTCACAATATGAGGTCACAATGCTGAGGTGCTATTGCTGAGGTGCTATTGCTGAGGTCACAATGCTGTGGTCACAATGCTGAGGTCACAATGCTGATGTGCTGTTGCTGAGGTCACAATGCTGAAGTGCTATTGCTGAGGTGCTACTGATGAGGTCACAATGCTGAGGTGCTATTGCTCAGGTGCTATTGCTGACGTGCTATTGCTGAGGTGCTATTGCTGAGGTCACAGTGCTGTGGTCACAATGCTGAGGTCACAATGCTAAGGTCACAATGCTGATGTCACAATGCTGAGGTGCTATTGCTGAGGTGTTATTGCTGAGGTCACAATGCTGAGGTCACATTGCTGAGGTCACAATACTGAGGTGCTATTGCTGAGGTGCTATTGCTGAGGTCACAATGCTGAGGTGCTATTGCTGAGGTGCTATTGCTGAGGTCACAATGCTGAGGTGCTATTGCTGAGGTGCTATTGCTGACGTGCTATTGCTAAGGTGCTATTGCTGAGGTCACAATGCTGTGGTCACAATGCTGAGGTCACAATGCTGATGTGCTGTTGCTGAGGTCAAAATGCTGAAGTGCTATTGCTGAGGTGCTACTGATGAGGTCACAATGCTGAGGTGCTATTGCTCAGGTGCTATTGCTGACGTGCTATTGCTGAGGTGCTATTGCTGAGGTCACAGTGTTGTGGTCACAATGCTGAGGTCACAATGCTAAGGTCACAATGCTGATGTCACAATGCTGAGGTGCTATTGCTGAGGTGTTATTGCTGAGGTCACAATGCTGAGGTCACATTGCTGAGGTCACAATACTGAGGTGCTATTGCTGAGGTGCTATTGCTGAGGTCACAATGCTGAGGTGCTATTGCTGAGGTGCTATTGCTGACGTGCTATTGCTGAGGTGCTATTGCTGAGGTCACAATGCTGAGGTGCTATTGCTGAGGTGCTATTGCTGACGTGCTATTGCTGAGGTGCTATTGCTGTGGTCACAATGCTGAGTTGCTATTGCTGAGGTCACAATTCTGTGGTGCTATTTCTGACGTCACAATGCTGAGGTGCTATTGCTGAGGTGCTATTGCTGAGGTTCTATTACTGAGGTCACAATCCTGAGGTGCTATTGCTGAGGTGCTATTGCTGAGGTGCTATTGCTGAGGTCACAATGCTGAGATGCTATTGCTGAGTTGCTATTGCTGAGGTAACAGAGCTGAGGTGCTATTGCTGAGGTCACAATGCTGAGGTGCTATTGCTGAGGTGCTATTGCTGAGGTCACAATGCTGAAGTGCTATTGCTGAGGTCACAATGCTGAGGTGCTATTGCTGAGGTGCTATTGCTGAGGTCACAATTCTGAGGTCACAATGCTGAGGTCACTATGCTGATGTCAATATGCTGATGTCACAATGCTGAGGTCACAATGCTGAGGTGCTATTGCTGACGTCACAATGCTAAGGTCACAATGCTGAGGTCACTATGCTGAGGTGCAATTGCTGCTGTCACAATGCTGAGGTCACAATGCTGAGGTCACAATGCTGAGCTGCTATTGCTGACGTGCTATTGCTAAGGTGCTATTGCTGAGGTCACAATGCTGAGGTCACAATGCTGAGGTCACAATGCTGAGGTGCTTTTGCTGAGGTGCTATTGCTGAGGTGCTATTGCTGAGGTGCTATTGCTGACGTCACAATGCTGAGGTGCTATTACTGAGGTGCTATTGCTGAGGTTCTATTACTGAGGTCACAATGCTGAGGTGCTATTGCTGAGGTGCTATTGCTGAGGTCAAAATGCTGAGGTGCTATTGCTCAGGTGCTATTGCTGACGTGCTATTGCTGAGGTGCTATTGCTGAGGTAACAATGCTGAGGTCACAATGCTGAGGTCACAATGCTGAGGTCACAATGCTGAGGTGCTGTTGCTGAGGTCACAATGCTGAAGTGCTATTGCTGAGGTGCTATTGCTGAGGTCAAATTGCTGAGGTGCTATTGCTCAGGTGCTATTGCTGACGTGCTATTGCTGAGGTGCTATTGCTGAGGTAACAATGCTGAGGTCACAATGCTGAGGTCACAATGCTGAGGTGCTATTGCTGAGGTGTTATTGCTCAGGTCACAATGCTGAGGTCACAATGCTGAGGTCACTATGCTGTGGTGCTATTGCTGTGGTCACAATGCTGAGGTCACAATGCTGATGTCACAATGCGTAGGTGCTATTGCTGATGTCACAATGCTGAGGTGCTATTGCTGAGGTGCTATTACTGAAGTCACAATGCTGAGGTGCTATTGCTGAGGTGCTATTGCTGAGGTCACAATGCTGAGGTCACAATGCTGAGCTGCTATTGCTGAGGTCACAATGCTGAGGTGCTATTGCAGATGTGCTATAGCTGACGTCACAATGCTGAGGTGCTATTACTGAGGTCACAATGCTGTGGTCACAATGCTGAGGTCAAAATGCTGAGGTGCTATTGCTAAGGTCACAATGCTGAGGTGCTATTGCTGAGGTGTTATTACTGAGGTCACAATGCTGAGGTCACTATGCTGAGGTCACTATGCTGAGGTGCTATTGCTGAGGTCACAATGATGAGGTCACAATGCTGAAGTCACAATGCTTAGGTCAAAATGCTGAGGTGTTATTGCTGAGGTGTTATTGCTGAGGTCACAATACTGAGGTGCTATTGCTGAGGTCACAATGCTGAGGTCACAATGCTGAGGTCTCAATGCTGAGGTGCTATTGCTGAGGTTCTTTTCCTGAGGTACTATTCCTGAGGTCACAATGCTGAGGTGCTATTGCTGTGGTGCTATTGCTGAGGTCAAAATGCTGAGGTCACAATGCTGAGGTCACAATGCTGAGGTGTTATTCCTGAGCTGCTATTGCTGTGGTGTTACTGCTGAGGTGCTATTGCTGAGGTCACAATGCTGAGGTGCTATTGCTGAGGTCAAAATGCTGAGGTCACACTGCTGAGGTGGTATTGCTGAGGTGGCAATGCTGAGGTCACACTGCTGAGGTCACAATGCTGAGGTGCTATTACTGAGGTGCTATTGTTGAGGTGCTATTGCTGAGGTGCTATTGCTGAGGTCACAATGCTGAGGAGTTATTCCTGATGTCACAATGTGAGGTCACAATGCTGAGGTCACAATGCTGAGGTCACAATGCTGAGGTGCTTTTGCTGAGGTGCTATTGCTGAGGTGCTATTGCTGTGGTCACAATGCTGTGGTCACAATGCTGAGGTCAAAATGCTGAGGTGGTATTGCTGAGGTCACAATGCTGAGTTGCTATTGCTGAGGTGTTATTCCTGAGGTCACAATGCTGAGGTCACAATGCTGAGGTCACAATGCTGAGGTGCTTTTGCTGAGGTGCTATTGCTGAGGTGCTATTCCTGAGGTCACAATGCTGTGGTCACAATGCTGAGGTCAAAATGCTGAGGTGGTATTGCTGAGGTCACAATGCTGAGTTGCTATTGCTGAGGTGTTATTCCTGAGGTCACAATGCTGAGGTCACAATGCTGAGGTCACAATGCTGAGGTGCTATTGCTGAGGTCACAATGATGAGGTCACAATGCTGAGGTCACAATGCTGAGGTGTTATTGCTGAGCTGCTATTGCTGAGGTGTTACTGCTGAGGTGCTATTGCTGAGGTCACAATGCTGAGGTGCTATTGCTCAGGTCACAATGCTGAGGTCACACTCCTTAGGTGATATTGCTGAGGTCACAATGCTGAGGTCACACTGCTGAGGTCACAATGCCGAGGTGCTATTACTGAGGTGCTATTGCTGAGGTGCTATTGCTGAGCTGCTATTGCTGAGGTCACAATGCTGAGGAGTTATTCCTGATGTCACAATATGAGGTCACAATGCTGAGGTGTTATTGCTAAGCTGCTATTGCTGAGGTGTTATTGCTGTGGTGCTATTGCTGAGGTCACAATGCTGAGGTGCTATTGCTGAGGTCACAATGCTGAGGTCACTATGCTGAGGTCACTATGCTGAGGTGCTATTGCTGAGGTGCAATTGCTGAGGTGCTATTGCTGAGGTCACAATGCTGAGGTGCTATTGCTGAGGTCACAATGCTGAGGTCACTATGCTGAGGTCACAATGCTAAGGTCACAATGCTGATGTCACAATGCTGAGGTGCTATTGCTGAGGTCACAATGCTGAGGTGCTATTACTGACGTGCTATTGCTGAGGTCACAATGCTGTTGTCACAATGCTGAGGTCACAATGCTGAGCTGCTATTGCTGAGGTCACAATGCTGTGGTGCTATTGCTGAGGTGCTATTGCTGAGGTCACAATTCTGAGGTCACAATGCTGAGGTCACTATGCTGAGGTGCTATTGCTGCTGTCACAATGCTGAGGTCACAATGCTGAGGTCACAATGCTGAGGTGCTTTTGCTGAGGTGCTATTGCTGAGGTGCTATTGCTGTGGTCACAATGCTGAGTTGCTATTGCTGAGGTCAAAATGCTGAGGTGCTATTTCTGACATCACAATGCTGAGGTGCTATTGCTGAGGTGCTATTGCTGAGGTTCTATTACTGAGGTCACAATCCTGAGGTGCTATTGCTGAGGTGCTATTGCTGAGGTGCTATTGCTGAGGTCACAGAGCTGAGGTGCTATTGCTGAGGTCACAATGCTGAGGTGCTATTGCTGAGGTGCTATTGCTGAGGTCACAATGCTGAGGTGCTATTGCTGAGGTGCTATTGCTGACGTGCTATTGCTGAGGTGCTATTGCTGAGGTCACAATGCTGAGGTGCTATTGCTGAGGTGCTATTGCTGACGTGCTATTGCTGAGGTGCTATTGCTGAGGTCACAATGCTGAGGTGCTATTGCTGAGGTGCTATTGCTGACGTGCTATTGCTGAGGTGCTATTGCTGAGGTCACAATGCTGAGGTCACAATGCTGAGGTGCTATTGCTGAGGTCACAATGATGAGGTCACAATGCTGAGGTCACAATGCTGAGGTGCTATTGCTGAGCTGCTATTGCTGAGGTGTTACTGCTGAGGTGCTATTGCTGAGGTCACAATGCTGAGGTGCTATTGCTCAGGTCACAATGCTGAGGTCACACTCCTGAGGTGATATTGCTGAGGTCACAATGCTGAGGTCACACTGCTGAGGTCACAATGCTGAGGTGCTATTACTGAGGTGCTATTGCTGAGGTGCTATTGCTGAGCTGCTATTGCTGAGGTCACAATGCTGAGGAGTTATTCCTGATGTCACAATATGAGGTCACAATGCTGAGGTGTTATTGCTAAGCTGCTATTGCTGAGGTGTTATTGCTGTGGTGCTATTGCTGAGGTCACAATGCTGAGGTGCTATTGCTGAGGTCACAATGCTGAGGTCACTATGCTGAGGTCACTATGCTGAGGTGCTATTGCTGAGGTGCAATTGCTGAGGTGCTATTGCTGAGGTCACAATGCTGAGGTGCTGTTGCTGAGGTCACAATGCTGAGGTCACTATGCTGAGGTCACAATGCTGAGGTCACAATGCTGAGGTGCTATTACTGATGTGCTATTGCTGAGGTCACAATGCTGTTGTCACAATGCTGAGGTCACAATGCTGAGGTGCTATTCCTGAGGTCACAATGCTGAGGTGCTATTGCTGAGGTGCTATTGCTGAGGTCACAATTCTGAGGTCACAATGCTGAGGTCACTATGCTGAGGTGCTATTGCTGCTGTCACAATGCTGAGGTCACAATGCTGAGGTCACAATGCTGAGGTGCTTTTGCTGAGGTGCTATTGCTGAGGTGCTATTGCTGTGGTCACAATGCTGAGTTGCTATTGCTGAGGTCACAATGCTGAGGTGCTATTTCTGACGTCACAATGCTGAGGTGCTATTGCTGAGGTGCTATTGCTGAGGTGCTATTACTGAGGTCACAATCCTGAGGTGCTATTGCTGAGGTGCTATTGCTGAGGTGCTATTGCTGAGGTCACAATGCTGAGATGCTATTGCTGAGTTGCTATTGCTGAGGTCACAGAGCTGAGGTGCTATTGCTGAGGTCACAATGCTGAGGTGCTATTGCTGAGGTGCTATTGCTGAGGTCACAATGCTGAGGTGCTATTGCTGAGGTGCTATTGTTGACGTGCTATTGCTGAGGTGCTATTGCTGAGGTCACAATGCTGAGGTCACAATGCTGAGGTCACAATGCTGAGGTGCTGTTGCTGAGGTCACAATGCTGAAGTGCTATTGCTGAGGTGCTATTGATGAGGTCACAATGCTGAGGTGCTATTGCTCAGGTGCTGTTGCTGACGTGCTATTGCTGAGGTGCTATTGCTGAGGTCACAGTGCTGTGGTCACAATGCTGAGGTCACAATGCTAAGGTCACAATGCTGATGTCACAATGCTGAGGTGCTATTGCTGAGGTCACAATGCTGAGGTGCTATTTCTGACGTCACAATGCTGAGGTGCTATTGCTGAGGTGCTATTGCTGAGGTTCTATTACTGAGGTCTCAATCCTGAGGTGCTATTGCTGAGGTGCTACTGCTGAGGTGCTATTGCTGAGGTCACAATGCTGAGATGCTATTGCTGAGTTGCTATTGCTGAGGTCACAGAGCTGAGGTGCTATTGCTGAGGTCACAATGCTGAGGTGCTATTGCTGAGGTGCTATTGCTGAGGTCACAATGCTGAGGTGCTATTGCTGAGGTGCTATTGCTGACGTGCTATTGTTGAGGTGCTATTGCTGAGGTCACAATGCTGAGGTGCTATTGCTGAGGTGCTATTGCTGACGTGCTATTGCTGAGGTGCTATTGCTGTGGTCACAATGCTGAGTTGCTATTGCTGAGGTCAAAATGCTGAGGTGCTATTTCTGACGTCACAATGCTGAGGTGCTATTGCTGAGGTGCTATTGCTGAGGTTCTATTACTGAGGTCACAATCCTGAGGTGCTATTGCTGAGGTGCTATTGCTGAGGTGCTATTGCTGAGGTCACAATGCTGAGGTGCTATTGCTGAGTTGCTATTGCTGAGGTCACAGAGCTGAGGTGCTATTGCTGAGGTCACAATGCTGAGGTGCTATTGCTGAGGTGCTATTGCTGAGGTCACAATGCTGAGGTGCTATTGCTGAGGTGCTATTGCTGACGTGCTATTGCTGAGGTGCTATTGCTGAGGTCACAATGCTGAGGTGCTATTGCTGAGGTGCTATTGCTGAGGTCACAATGCTGTGGTCACAATGCTGAGGTCACAATGCTGATGTACTGTTGCTGAGGTCACAATGCTGAAGTGCTATTGCTGAGGTGCTATTGCTGAGGTCACAATGCTGAGGTGCTATTGCTGAGGTGCTATTGCTGACGTGCTATTGCTGAGGTGCTATTGCTGAGGTCACAATGCTGAGGTGCTATTGCTGAGGTGCTATTGCTGAGGTGCTATTGCTGAGGTGCTACTGATGAGGTCACAATGCTGAGGTGCTATTGCTCAGGTGCTATTGCTGACGTGCTATTGCTGAGGTGCTATTGCTGAGGTCACAGTGCTGTGGTCACAATGCTGAGGTCACAATGCTAAGGTCACAATGCTGATGTCACAATGCTGAGGTGCTATTGCTGAGGTGTTATTGCTGATGTCACAATGCTGAGGTCACATTGCTGAGGTCACAATACTGAGGTGCTATTGCTGAGGTGCTATTGCTGAGGTCACAATGCTGAGGTGCTATTGCTGAGGTGCTATTGCTGACGTGCTATTGCTAAGGTGCTATTGCTGAGGTCACAATGCTGTGGTCACAATGCTGAGGTCACAATGCTGATGTGCTGTTGCTGAGGTCAAAATGCTGAAGTGCTATTGCTGAGGTGCTACTGATGAGGTCACAATGCTGAGGTGCTATTGCTCAGGTGCTATTGCTGACGTGCTATTGCTGAGGTGCTATTGCTGAGGTCACAGTGCTGTGGTCACAATGCTGAGGTCACAATGCTAAGGTCACAATGCTGATGTCACAATGCTGAGGTGCTATTGCTGAGGTGTTATTGCTGAGGTCACAATGCTGAGGTCACATTGCTGAGGTCACAATACTGAGGTGCTATTGCTGAGGTGCTATTGCTGAGGTCACAATGCTGAGGTGCTATTGCTGAGGTGCTATTGCTGAGGTCACAATGCTGAGGTGCTATTGCTGAGTTGCTATTGCTGAGGTAACAGAGCTGAGGTGCTATTGCTGAGGTCACAATGCTGAGGTGCTATTGCTGAGGTGCTATTGCTGAGGTCACAATGCTGAGGTGCTATTGCTGAGGTGCTATTGCTGAGGTGCTATTGCTGAGGTTCTATTACTGAGGTCACAATCCTGAAGTGCTATTGCTGAGGTGCTATTGCTGAGGTGCTATTGCTGAGGTCACAATGCTGAGATGCTATTGCTGAGTTGCTATTGCTGAGGTAACAGAGCTGAGGTGCTATTGCTGAGGTCACAATGCTGAGGTGCTATTGCTGAGGTGCTATTGCTGAGGTCACAATGCTGAGGTGCTATTGCTGAGGTGCTATTGCTGACGTGCTATTGCTGAGGTGCTATTGCTGAGGTCACAATGCTGAGGTGCTATTGCTGAGGTGCTATTGCTGACGTGCTATTGCTGAGGTGCTATTGCTGAGGTCACAATGCTGAGGTCACAATGCTGAGGTCACAATGCTGATGTGCTGTTGCTGAGGTGCTATTGATGAGGTCACAATGCTGAGGTGCTATTGCTCAGGTGCTATTGCTGACGTGCTATTGCTGATGTGCTATTGCTGAGGTCACAGTGCTGTGGTCACAAAGCTGAGGTCACAATGCTAAGGTCACAATGCTGATGTCACAATGCTGAGGTGCTATTGCTGAGGTGTTATTGCTGAGGTCACAATGCTGAGGTCACATTGCTGAGGTCACTATGCTGTGGTGCTATTGCTGTGTTCACAATGCGTAGGTGCTATTGCTGATGTCACAATGCTGAGGTGCAATTGCTGAGGTGTTATTACTGAAGTCACAATGCTAAGGTGCTATTGCAGAGGTGCTATTGCTGAGGTCACAATGCTGAGGTCCTATTCCTGAGGTGCTAATGCTGAGGTGCTATTGCTGAGGTCACAATGCTGAGGTCACTATGCTGAGGTCACAATGCTGAGGTCACAATGCTGAGGTGCTATTACTGAGGTGCTATTGCTGAGGTCACAATGCTGTGGTCACAATGCTTAGGTCACAATGCTGAAGTGCTATTGCTGAGGTCACAATGCTGAGGTGCTATTGCTGAGGTGCTATTGCTGAGGTCACAATTCTGAGGTCACAATGCTGAGGTCACTATGCTGATGTCAATATGCTGAGGTCACAATGCTGAGGTCACAATGCTGAGGTGCTATTGCTGACGTCACAATGCTAAGGTCACAATGCTGAGGTCACTATGCTGAGGTGCAATTGCTGCTGTCACAATGCTGAGGTCACAATGCTGAGGTCACAATGCTGAGCTGCTATTGCTGACGTGCTATTGCTAAGGTGCTATTGCTGAGGTCACAATGCTGAGGTCACAATGCTGAGGTCACAATGCTGAGGTGCTTTTGCTGAGGTGCTATTGCTGAGGTGGTATTGCTGAGGTGCTATTGCTGACGTCACAATGCTGAGGTGCTATTGCTGAGGTGCTATTGCTGAGGTTCTATTACTGAGGTCACAATCCTGAGGTGCTATTGCTGAGGTTCTTTTCCTGAGGTACTATTCCTGAGGTCACAATGCTGAGGTGCTATTGCTGTGGTGCTATTGCTGAGGTCACAATGCTGAGGTCACAATGCTGAGGTCACAATGCTGAGGTGCTTTTGCTGAGGTGCTATTGCTGAGGTGGTATTGCTGAGGTGCTATTGCTGACGTCACAATGCTGAGGTGCTATTGCTGAGGTGCTATTGCTGAGGTTCTATTACTGAGGTCACAATCCTGAGGTGCTATTGCTGAGGTTCTTTTCCTGAGGTACTATTCCTGAGGTCACAATGCTGAGGTGCTATTGCTGTGGTGCTATTGCTGAGGTCACAATGCTGAGGTCACAATGCTGAGGTCACAATGCTGAGGTGTTATTCCTGAGCTGCTATTGCTGTGGTGTTACTGCTGAGGTGCTATTGCTGAGGTCACAATGCTGAGGTGCTATTGCTGAGGTCAAAATGCTGAGGTCACACTGCTGAGGTGGTATTGCTGAGGTGACAATGCTGAGGTCACACTGCTGAGGTCACAATGCTGAGGTGCTATTACTGAGGTGCTATTGTTGAGGTGCTATTGCTGTGGTCACAATGCTGAGGTGCTATTCCTGAGGTCACAATGCTGTGGTCACAATGCTGAGGTCAAAATGCTGAGGTGCTATTGCTGAGGTCACAATGCTGAGGAGTTATTCCTGATGTCACAATGTGAGGTCACAATGCTGAGGTCACAATGCTGAGGTCACAATGCTGAGGTGCTTTTGCTGAGGTGCTATTGCTGAGGTGCTATTGCTGTGGTCACAATGCTGAGGTGCTATTCCTGAGGTCACAATGCTGTGGTCACAATGCTGAGGTCAAAATGCTGAGGTGGTATTGCTGAGGTCACAATGCTGAGTTGCTATTGCTGAGGTGTTATTCCTGAGGTCACAATGCTGAGGTCACAATGCTGAGGTCACAATGCTGAGGTGCTATTGCTGAGGTCACAATGATGAGGTCACAATGCTGAGGTCACAATGCTGAGGTGTTATTGCTGAGCTGCTATTGCTGAGGTGTTACTGCTGAGGTGCTATTGCTGAGGTCACAATGCTGAGGTGCTATTGCTCAGGTCACAATGCTGAGGTCACACTCCTTAGGTGATATTGCTGAGGTCACAATGCTGAGGTCACACTGCTGAGGTCACAATGCTGAGGTGCTATTACTGAGGTGCTATTGCTGAGGTGCTATTGCTGAGCTGCTATTGCTGAGGTCACAATGCTGAGGAGTTATTCCTGATGTCACAATATGAGGTCACAATGCTGAGGTGTTATTGCTAAGCTGCTATTGCTGAGGTGTTATTGCTGTGGTGCTATTGCTGAGGTCACAATGCTGAGGTGCTATTGCTGAGGTCACAATGCTGAGGTCACTATGCTGAGGTCACTATGCTGAGGTGCTATTGCTGAGGTGCAATTGCTGAGGTGCTATTGCTGAGGTCACAATGCTGAGGTGCTATTGCTGAGGTCACAATGCTGAGGTCACTATGCTGAGGTCACAATGCTAAGGTCACAATGCTGATGTCACAATGCTGAGGTGCTATTGCTGAGGTCACAATGCTGAGGTGCTATTACTGACGTGCTATTGCTGAGGTCACAATGCTGTTGTCACAATGCTGAGGTCACAATGCTGAGCTGCTATTGCTGAGGTCACAATGCTGTGGTGCTATTGCTGAGGTGCTATTGCTGAGGTCACAATTCTGAGGTCACAATGCTGAGGTCACTATGCTGAGGTGCTATTGCTACTGTCACAATGCTGAGGTCACAATGCTGAGGTCACAATGCTGAGGTGCTTTTGCTGAGGTGCTATTGCTGAGGTGCTATTGCTGTGGTCACAATGCTGAGTTGCTATTGCTGAGGTCAAAATGCTGAGGTGCTATTTCTGACATCACAATGCTGAGGTGCTATTGCTGAGGTGCTATTGCTGAGGTTCTATTACTGAGGTCACAATCCTGAGGTGCTATTGCTGAGGTGCTATTGCTGAGGTGCTATTGCTGAGGTCACAATGCTGAGATGCTATTGCTGAGTTGCTATTGCTGAGGTCACAGAGCTGAGGTGCTATTGCTGAGGTCACAATGCTGAGGTGCTATTGCTGAGGTGCTATTGCTGAGGTCACAATGCTGAGGTGCTATTGCTGAGGTGCTATTGCTGACGTGCTATTGCTGAGGTGCTATTGCTGAGGTCACAATGCTGAGGTGCTATTGCTGAGGTGCTATTGCTGACGTGCTATTGCTGAGGTGCTATTGCTGAGGTCACAATGCTGAGGTCACAATGCTGAGGTGCTATTGCTGAGGTCACAATGATGAGGTCACAATGCTGAGGTCACAATGCTGAGGTGCTATTGCTGAGCTGCTATTGCTGAGGTGTTACTGCTGAGGTGCTATTGCTGAGGTCACAATGCTGAGGTGCTATTGCTCAGGTCACAATGCTGAGGTCACACTCCTGAGGTGATATTGCTGAGGTCACAATGCTGAGGTCACACTGCTGAGGTCACAATGCTGAGGTGCTATTACTGAGGTGCTATTGCTGAGGTGCTATTGCTGAGCTGCTATTGCTGAGGTCACAATGCTGAGGAGTTATTCCTGATGTCACAATATGAGGTCACAATGCTGAGGTGTTATTGCTAAGCTGCTATTGCTGAGGTTTTATTGCTGTGGTGCTATTGCTGAGGTCACAATGCTGAGGTGCTATTGCTGAGGTCACAATGCTGAGGTCACTATGCTGAGGTCACTATGCTGAGGTGCTATTGCTGAGGTGCAATTGCTGAGGTGCTATTGCTGAGGTCACAATGCTGAGGTGCTATTGCTGAGGTCACAATGCTGAGGTCACTATGCTGAGGTCACAATGCTGAGGTCACAATGCTGAGGTGCTATTACTGATGTGCTATTGCTGAGGTCACAATGCTGTTGTCACAATGCTGAGGTCACAATGCTGAGGTGCTATTCCTGAGGTCACAATGCTGAGGTGCTATTGCTGAGGTGCTATTGCTGAGGTCACAATTCTGAGGTCACAATGCCGAGGTCACTATGCTGAGGTGCTATTGCTGCTGTCACAATGCTGAGGTCACAATGCTGAGGTCACAATGCTGAGGTGCTTTTGCTGAGGTGCTATTGCTGAGGTGCTATTGCTGTGGTCACAATGCTGAGTTGCTATTGCTGAGATCACAATGCTGAGGTGCTATTTCTGACGTCACAATGCTGAGGTGCTATTGCTGAGGTGCTATTGCTGAGGTGCTATTACTGAGGTCACAATCCTGAGGTGCTATTGCTGAGGTGCTATTGCTGAGGTGCTATTGCTGAGGTCACAATGCTGAGATGCTATTGCTGAGTTGCTATTGCTGAGGTCACAGAGCTGAGGTGCTATTGCTGAGGTCACAATGCTGAGGTGCTATTGCTGAGGTGCTATTGCTGAGGTCACAATGCTGAGGTGCTATTTCTGAGGTGCTATTGCTGACGTGCTATTGCTGAGGTGCTATTGCTGAGGTCACAATGCTGAGGTGCTATTGCTGAGGTGCTATTGCTGACGTGCTATTGCTGAGGTGCTATTGCTGAGGTCACAATGCTGAGGTCACAATGCTGAGGTCACAATGCTGAGGTCACAATGCTGAGGTGCTGTTGCTGAGGTCACAATGCTGAAGTGCTATTGCTGAGGTGCTATTGATGAGGTCACAATGCTGAGGTGCTATTGCTCAGGTGCTGTTGCTGACGTGCTATTGCTGAGGTGCTATTGCTGAGGTCACAGTGCTGTGGTCACAATGCTGAGGTCACAATGCTAAGGTCACAATGCTGATGTCACAATGCTGAGGTGCTATTGCTGAGGTCACAATGCTGAGGTGCTATTTCTGACGTCACAATGCTGAGGTGCTATTGCTGAGGTGCTATTGCTGAGGTTCTATTACTGAGGTCTTAATCCTGAGGTGCTATTGCTGAGGTGCTACTGCTGAGGTGCTATTGCTGAAGTCACAATGCTGAGATGCTATTGCTGAGTTGCTATTGCTGAGGTCACAGAGCTGAGGTGCTATTGCTGAGGTCACAATGCTGAGGTGCTATTGCTGAGGTGCTATTGCTGAGGTCACAATGCTGAGGTGCTATTGCTGAGGTGCTATTGCTGACGTGCTATTGTTGAGGTGCTATTGCTGAGGTCACAATGCTGAGGTGCTATTTCTGAGGTGCTATTGCTGAGTTGCTATTGCTGAGGTGCTATTGCTGTGGTCACAATGCTGAGTTGCTATTGCTGAGGTCACAATGCTGAGGTGCTATTTCTGACGTCACAATGCTGAGGTGCTATTGCTGAGGTGCTATTGCTGAGGTTCTATTACTGAGGTCACAATCCTGAGGTGCTATTGCTGAGGTGCTATTGCTGAGGTGCTATTGCTGAGGTCACAATGCTGAGGTGCTATTGCTGAGTTGCTATTGCTGAGGTCACAGAGCTGAGGTGCTATTGCTGAGGTCACAATGCTGAGGTGCTATTGCTGAGGTGCTATTGCTGAGGTCACAATGCTGAGGTGCTATTGCTGAGGTGCTATTGCTGACGTGCTATTGCTGAGGTGCTATTGCTGAGGTCACAATGCTGAGGTGCTATTGCTGAGGTGCTATTGCTGAGGTCACAATGCTGTGGTCACAATGCTGAGGTCACAATGCTGATGTGCTGTTGCTGAGGTCACAATGCTGAAGTGCTATTGCTGAGGTGCTATTGCTGAGGTCACAATGCTGAGGTGCTATTGCTGAGGTGCTATTGCTGACGTGCTATTGCTGAGGTGCTATTGCTGAGGTCACAATGCTGAGGTGCTATTGCTGAGGTGCTATTGCTGAGGTCACAATGCTGTGGTCACAATGCTGAGGTCACAATGCTGATGTGCTGTTGCTGAGGTCACAATGCTGAAGTGCTATTGCTGAGGTGCTACTGATGAGGTCACAATGCTGAGGTGCTATTGCTCAGGTGCTATTGCTGACGTGCTATTGCTGAGGTGCTATTGCTGAGGTCACAGTGCTGTGGTCACAATGCTGAGGTCACAATGCTAAGGTCACAATGCTGATGTCACAATGCTGAGGTGCTATTGCTGAGGTGTTATTGCTGAGGTCACAATGCTGAGGTCACATTGCTGAGGTCACAATACTGAGGTGCTATTGCTGAGGTGCTATTGCTGAGGTCACAATGCTGAGGTGCTATTGCTGAGGTGCTATTGCTGAGGTCACAATGCTGAGGTGCAATTGCTGAGGTGCTTTGCTGACGTGCTATTGCTGAGGTGCTATTGCTGAGGTCACAATGCTGAGGTGCTATTGCTGAGGTGCTATTGCTGACGTGCTATTGCTGAGGTGCTATTGCTGTGGTCACAATGCTGAGTTGCTATTGCTGAGGTCACAATGCTGAGGTGCTATTTCTGACGTCACAATGCTGAGGTGCTATTGCTGAGATGCTATTGCTGAGGTCACAATGCTGAGGTGCTATTGCTGAGGTGCTATTGCTGACGTGCTATTGCTGAGGTGCTATTGCTGAGGTCACAATGCTGAGGTGCTATTGCTGAGGTGCTATTGCTGACGTGCTATTGCTGAGGTGCTATTGCTGAGGTCACAATGCTGAGGTCACAATGCTGAGGTCACAATGCTGATGTGCTGTTGCTGAGGTGCTATTGATGAGGTCACAATGCTGAGGTGCTATTGCTCAGGTGCTATTGCTGACGTGCTATTGCTGATGTGCTATTGCTGAGGTCACAGTGCTGTGGTCACAAAGCTGAGGTCACAATGCTAATGTCACAATGCTGATGTCACAATGCTGAGGTGCTATTGCTGAGGTGTTATTGCTGAGGTCACAATGCTGAGGTCACATTGCTGAGGTCACTATGCTGTGGTGCTATTGCTGTGTTCACAATGCGTAGGTGCTATTGCTGATGTCACAATGCTGAGGTGCAATTGCTGAGGTGTTATTACTGAAGTCACAATGCTGAGGTGCTATTGCAGAGGTGCTATTGCTGAGGTCACAATGCTGAGGTCCTATTCCTGAGGTGCTAATGCTGAGGTGCTATTGCTGAGGTCACAATGCTGAGGTCACTATGCTGAGGTCACAATGCTGAGGTCACAATGCTGAGGTGCTATTACTGAGGTGCTATTGCTGAGGTCACAATGCTGTGGTCACAATGCTTAGGTCACAATGCTGAAGTGCTATTGCTGAGGTCACAATGCTGAGGTGCTATTGCTGAGGTGCTATTGCTGAGGTCACAATTCTGAGGTCACAATGCTGAGGTCACTATGCTGATGTCAATATGCTGAGGTCACAATGCTGAGGTCACAATGCTGAGGTGCTATTGCTGACGTCACAATGCTAAGGTCACAATGCTGAGGTCACTATGCTGAGGTGCAATTGCTGCTGTCACAATGCTGAGGTCACAATGCTGAGGTCACAATGCTGAGCTGCTATTGCTGACGTGCTATTGCTAAGGTGCTATTGCTGAGGTCACAATGCTGAGGTCACAATGCTGAGGTCACAATGCTGAGGTGCTTTTGCTGAGGTGCTATTGCTGAGGTGCTATTGCTGAGGTGCTATTGCTGACGTCACAATGCTGAGGTGCTATTACTGAGGTGCTATTGCTGAGGTTCTATTACTGAGGTCACAATGCTGAGGTGCTATTGCTGAGGTGCTATTGCTGAGGTCACAATGCTGAGGTGCTATTGCTGAGGTGCTATTGCTGAGGTGCTGCTGCTGAGGTGCTATTGCTGAGGTCACAATGTTGAGATGATATTGCTGAGTTGCTATTGCTGAGGTCACAGTGCTGAGGTGCTATTGCTGAGGTCACAATGCTGAGGTGCTATTGCTGAGGTGCTATTGCTGAGGTCACAATGCTGAGGTGCTATTGCTGAGGTGCTATTGCTGACGTGCTATTGCTGACGTGCTATTGCTGAGGTCACAATGCTGTGGTCACAATGCTGAGGTCACAATGCTGAGGTCACAATGCTGAGGTCACAGTGCTGAGGTGCTGTTGCTGAGGTCACAATGCTGAAGTGCTATTGCTGAGGTGCTATTGCTGAGGTAACAATGCTGAGGTCACAATGCTGAGGTCACAATGCTGAGGTGCTATTGCTGAGGTGTTATTGCTCAGGTCACAATGCTGAGGTCACAATGCTGATGTCACTATGCTGTGGTGCTATTGCTGTGGTCACAATGCTGAGGTCACAATGCTGATGTCACAATGCGTAGGTGCTATTGCTGATGTCACAATGCTGAGGTGCTATTGCTGAGGTGCTATTACTGAAGTCACAATGCTGAGGTGCTATTGCTGAGGTGCTATTGCTGAGGTCACAATGCTGAGGTCACAATGCTGAGCTGCTATTGCTGAGGTCACTATGCTGAGGTCACTTTTCTGAGGTACTAATGCTGACGTCACAATGCTATGCTCACAATGCTGAGGTCACAATGCTGAGGTGCTATTGCTGAGGTCACAATGCTGAGGTGCTATTGCAGATGTGCTATAGCTGACGTCACAATGCTGAGGTGCTATTACTGAGGTCACAATGCTGTGGTCACAATGCTGAGGTCAAAATGCTGAGGTGCTATTGCTAAGGTCACAATGCTGAGGTGCTATTGCTGAGGTGTTATTACTGAGGTCACAATGCTGAGGTCACTATGCTGAGGTCACTATGCTGAGGTGCTATTGCTGAGGTCACAATGATGAGGTCACAATGCTGAAGTCACAATGCTTAGGTCAAAATGCTGAGGTGTTATTGCTGAGGTGTTATTGCTGAGGTCACAATACTGAGGTGCTATTGCTGAGGTCACAATGCTGAGGTCACAATGCTGAGGTCTCAATGCTGAGGTGCTATTGCTGAGGTTCTTTTCCTGAGGTACTATTCCTGAGGTCACAATGCTGAGGTGCTATTGCTGTGGTGCTATTGCTGAGGTCACAATGCTGAGGTCACAATGCTGAGGTCACAATGCTGAGGTGTTATTCCTGAGCTGCTATTGCTGTGGTGTTACTGCTGAGGTGCTCTTGCTGAGGTCACAATGCTGAGGTGCTATTGCTGAGGTCAAAATGCTGAGGTCACACTGCTGAGGTGGTATTGCTGAGGTGACAATGCTGAGGTCACACTGCTGAGGTCACAATGCTGAGGTGCTATTACTGAGGTGCTATTGCTGAGGTGCTATTGCTGAGGTGCTATTGCTGAGGTCACAATGCTGAGGAGTTATTCCTGATGTCACAATGTGAGGTCACAATGCTGAGGTCACAATGCTGAGGTCACAATGCTGAGGTCACAATGCTGAGGTGCTATTGCTGAGGTGCTATTGCTGTGGTCACAATGCTGAGGTGCTATTCCTGAGGTCACAATGCTGTGGTCACAATGCTGAGGTCAAAATGCTGAGGTGGTATTGCTGAGGTCACAATGCTGAGTTGCTATTGCTGAGGTGTTATTCCTGAGGTCACAATGCTGAGGTCACAATGCTGAGGTCACAATGCTGAGGTGCTATTGCTGAGGTCACAATGATGAGGTCACAATGCTGAGGTCACAATGCTGAGGTGTTATTGCTGAGCTGCTATTGCTGAGGTGTTACTGCTGAGGTGCTATTGCTGAGGTCACAATGCTGAGGTGCTATTGCTCAGGTCACAATGCTGAGGTCACACTCCTGAGGTGATATTGCTGAGGTCACAATGCTGAGGTCACACTGCTGAGGTCACAATGCTGAGGTGCTATTACTGAGGTGCAATTGCTGAGGTGCTATTGCTGAGCTGCTATTGCTGAGGTCACAATGCTGAGGAGTTATTCCTGATGTCACAATATGAGGTCACAATGCTGAGGTGTTATTGCTAAGCTGCTATTGCTGAGGTGTTATTGCCGTGGTGCTATTGCTGAGGTCACAATGCTGAGGTGCTATTGCTGAGGTCACAATGCTGAGGTCACTATGCTGAGGTCACTATGCTGAGGTGCTATTGCTGAGGTGCAATTGCTGAGGTGCTATTGCTGAGGTCACAATGCTGAGGTGCTATTGCTGAGGTCACAATGCTGAGGTCACTATGCTGAGGTCACAATGCTAAGGTCACAATGCTGATGTCACAATGCTGAGGTGCTATTGCTGAGGTCACAATGCTGAGGTGCTATTACTGACGTGCTATTGCTGAGGTCACAATGCTGTTGTCACAATGCTGAGGTCACAATGCTGAGCTGCTATTGCTGAGGTCACAATGCTGAGGTGCTATTGCTGAGATGCTATTGCTGAGGTCACAATTCTGAGGTCACAATGCTGAGGTCACTATGCTGAGGTGCTATTGCTGCTGTCACAATGCTGAGGTCACAATGATGAGGTGCTATTGCTGAGGTGCTATTGCTGTGGTCACAATGCTGAGTTGCTATTGCTGAGGTCACAATGCTGAGGTGCTATTTCTGACATCACAATGCTGAGGTGCTATTGCTGAGGTGCTATTGCTGAGGTTCTATTACTGAGGTCACAATCCTGAGGTGCTATTGCTGAGGTGCTATTGCTGAGGTGCTATTGCTGAGGTCACAATGCTGAGATGCTATTGCTGAGTTGCTATTGCTGAGGTCACAGAGCTGAGGTGCTATTGCTGAGGTCACAATGCTGAGGTGCTATTGCTGAGGTGCTATTGCTGAGGTCACAATGCTGAGGTGCTATTGCTGAGGTGCTATTGCTGACGTGCTATTGCTGAGGTGCTATTGCTGAGGTCACAATGCTGAGGTGCTATTGCTGAGGTGCTATTGCTGACGTGCTATTGCTGAGGTGCTATTGCTGAGGTCACAATGCTGAGGTCACAATGCTGAGGTCACAATGCTGAGGTGCTGTTGCTGAGGTCACAATGCTGAAGTGCTATTGCTGAGGTGCTATTGATGAGGTCACAATGCTGAGGTGCTATTGCTCAGGTGCTTTTGCTGACGTGCTATTGCTGAGGTGCTATTGCTGAGGTCACAGTGCTGTGGTCACAATGCTGAGGTCACAATGCTAAGGTCACAATGCTGATGTCACAATGCTGAGGTGCTATTGCTGAGGTCACAATGCTGAGGTGCTATTTCTGACGTCACAATGCTGAGGTGCTATTGCTGAGGTGCTATTGCTGAGGTTCTATTACTGAGGTCTCAATCCTGAGGTGCTATTGCTGAGGTGCTATTGCTGAGGTGCTATTGCTGAGGTCACAATGCTGAGATGCTATTGCTGAGTTGCTATTGCTGAGGTCAGAGAGCTGAGGTGCTATTGCTGAGGTCACAATGCTGAGGTGCTATTGCTGAGGTGCTATTGCTGAGGTCACAATGCTGAGGTGCTATTGCTGAGGTGCTATTGCTGACGTGCTATTGTTGAGGTGCTATTGCTGAGGTCACAATGCTGAGGTGCTATTGCTGAGGTGCTATTGCTGACGTGCTATTGCTGAGGTGCTATTGCTGTGGTCACAATGCTGAGTTGCTATTGCTGAGGTCACAATGCTGAGGTGCTATTTCTGACGTCACAATGCTGAGGTGCTATTGCTGAGGTGCTATTGCTGAGGTTCTATTACTGAGGTCACAATCCTGAGGTGCTATTGCTGAGGTGCTATTGCTGAGGTGCTATTGCTGAGGTCACAATGCTGAGATGCTATTGCTGAGTTGCTATTGCTGAGGTCACAGAGCTGAGGTGCTATTGCTGAGGTCACAATGCTGAGGTGCTATTGCTGAGGTGCTATTGCTGAGGTCACAATGCTGAGGTGCTATTGCTGAGGTGCTATTGCTGACGTGCTATTGCTGAGGTGCTATTGCTGAGGTCACAATGCTGAGGTGCTATTGCTGAGGTGCTATTGCTGACGTGCTATTGCTGAGGTGCTATTGCTGTGGTCACAATGCTGAGTTGCTATTGCTGAGGTCACAATGCTGAGGTGCTATTTCTGACGTCACAATGCTGAGGTGCTATTGCTGAGATGCTATTGCTGAGGTCACAATGCTGAGGTGCTATTGCTGAGGTGCTATTGCTGACGTGCTATTGCTGAGGTGCTATTGCTGAGGTCACAATGCTGAGGTGCTATTGCTGAGGTGCTATTGCTGACGTGCTATTGCTGAGGTGCTATTGCTGAGGTCACAATGCTGAGGTCACAATGCTGAGGTCACAATGCTGATGTGCTGTTGCTGAGGTGCTATTGATGAGGTCACAATGCTGAGGTGCTATTGCTCAGGTGCTATTGCTGACGTGCTATTGCTGATGTGCTATTGCTGAGGTCACAGTGCTGTGGTCACAAAGCTGAGGTCACAATGCTAATGTCACAATGCTGATGTCACAATGCTGAGGTGCTATTGCTGAGGTGTTATTGCTGAGGTCACAATGCTGAGGTCACATTGCTGAGGTCACTATGCTGTGGTGCTATTGCTGTGTTCACAATGCGTAGGTGCTATTGCTGATGTCACAATGCTGAGGTGCAATTGCTGAGGTGTTATTACTGAAGTCACAATGCTGAGGTGCTATTGCAGAGGTGCTATTGCTGAGGTCACAATGCTGAGGTCCTATTCCTGAGGTGCTAATGCTGAGGTGCTATTGCTGAGGTCACAATGCTGAGGTCACTATGCTGAGGTCACAATGCTGAGGTCACAATGCTGAGGTGCTATTACTGAGGTGCTATTGCTGAGGTCACAATGCTGTGGTCACAATGCTTAGGTCACAATGCTGAAGTGCTATTGCTGAGGTCACAATGCTGAGGTGCTATTGCTGAGGTGCTATTGCTGAGGTCACAATTCTGAGGTCACAATGCTGAGGTCACTATGCTGATGTCAATATGCTGAGGTCACAATGCTGAGGTCACAATGCTGAGGTGCTATTGCTGACGTCACAATGCTAAGGTCACAATGCTGAGGTCACTATGCTGAGGTGCAATTGCTGCTGTCACAATGCTGAGGTCACAATGCTGAGGTCACAATGCTGAGCTGCTATTGCTGACGTGCTATTGCTAAGGTGCTATTGCTGAGGTCACAATGCTGAGGTCACAATGCTGAGGTCACAATGCTGAGGTGCTTTTGCTGAGGTGCTATTGCTGAGGTGCTATTGCTGAGGTGCTATTGCTGACGTCACAATGCTGAGGTGCTATTACTGAGGTGCTATTGCTGAGGTTCTATTACTGAGGTCACAATGCTGAGGTGCTATTGCTGAGGTGCTATTGCTGAGGTCACAATGCTGAGGTGCTATTGCTAAGGTGCTATTGCTGAGGTGCTGCTGCTGAGGTGCTATTGCTGAGGTCACAATGTTGAGATGATATTGCTGAGTTGCTATTGCTGAGGTCACAGTGCTGAGGTGCTATTGCTGAGGTCACAATGCTGAGGTGCTATTGCTGAGGTGCTATTGCTGAGGTCACAATGCTGAGGTGCTATTGCTGAGGTGCTATTGCTGACGTGCTATTGCTGACGTGCTATTGCTGAGGTCACAATGCTGTGGTCACAATGCTGAGGTCACAATGCTGAGGTCACAATGCTGAGGTCACAGTGCTGAGGTGCTGTTGCTGAGGTCACAATGCTGAAGTGCTATTGCTGAGGTGCTATTGCTGAGGTAACAATGCTGAGGTCACAATGCTGAGGTCACAATGCTGAGGTGCTATTGCTGAGGTGTTATTGCTCAGGTCACAATGCTGAGGTCACAATGCTGATGTCACTATGCTGTGGTGCTATTGCTGTGGTCACAATGCTGAGGTCACAATGCTGATGTCACAATGCGTAGGTGCTATTGCTGATGTCACAATGCTGAGGTGCTATTGCTGAGGTGCTATTACTGAAGTCACAATGCTGAGGTGCTATTGCTGAGGTGCTATTGCTGAGGTCACAATGCTGAGGTCACAATGCTGAGCTGCTATTGCTGAGGTCACTATGCTGAGGTCACTTTTCTGAGGTACTAATGCTGACGTCACAATGCTATGCTCACAATGCTGAGGTCACAATGCTGAGGTGCTATTGCTGAGGTCACAATGCTGAGGTGCTATTGCAGATGTGCTATAGCTGACGTCACAATGCTGAGGTGCTATTACTGAGGTCACAATGCTGTGGTCACAATGCTGAGGTCAAAATGCTGAGGTGCTATTGCTAAGGTCACAATGCTGAGGTGCTATTGCTGAGGTGTTATTACTGAGGTCACAATGCTGAGGTCACTATGCTGAGGTCACTATGCTGAGGTGCTATTGCTGAGGTCACAATGATGAGGTCACAATGCTGAAGTCACAATGCTTAGGTCAAAATGCTGAGGTGTTATTGCTGAGGTGTTATTGCTGAGGTCACAATACTGAGGTGCTATTGCTGAGGTCACAATGCTGAGGTCACAATGCTGAGGTCTCAATGCTGAGGTGCTATTGCTGAGGTTCTTTTCCTGAGGTACTATTCCTGAGGTCACAATGCTGAGGTGCTATTGCTGTGGTGCTATTGCTGAGGTCACAATGCTGAGGTCACAATGCTGAGGTCACAATGCTGAGGTGTTATTCCTGAGCTGCTATTGCTGTGGTGTTACTGCTGAGGTGCTCTTGCTGAGGTCACAATGCTGAGGTGCTATTGCTGAGGTCAAAATGCTGAGGTCACACTGCTGAGGTGGTATTGCTGAGGTGACAATGCTGAGGTCACACTGCTGAGGTCACAATGCTGAGGTGCTATTACTGAGGTGCTATTGCTGAGGTGCTATTGCTGAGGTGCTATTGCTGAGGTCACAATGCTGAGGAGTTATTCCTGATGTCACAATGTGAGGTCACAATGCTGAGGTCACAATGCTGAGGTCACAATGCTGAGGTCACAATGCTGAGGTGCTATTGCTGAGGTGCTATTGCTGTGGTCACAATGCTGAGGTGCTATTCCTGAGGTCACAATGCTGTGGTCACAATGCTGAGGTCAAAATGCTGAGGTGGTATTGCTGAGGTCACAATGCTGAGTTGCTATTGCTGAGGTGTTATTCCTGAGGTCACAATGCTGAGGTCACAATGCTGAGGTCACAATGCTGAGGTGCTATTGCTGAGGTCACAATGATGAGGTCACAATGCTGAGGTCACAATGCTGAGGTGTTATTGCTGAGCTGCTATTGCTGAGGTGTTACTGCTGAGGTGCTATTGCTGAGGTCACAATGCTGAGGTGCTATTGCTCAGGTCACAATGCTGAGGTCACACTCCTGAGGTGATATTGCTGAGGTCACAATGCTGAGGTCACACTGCTGAGGTCACAATGCTGAGGTGCTATTACTGAGGTGCAATTGCTGAGGTGCTATTGCTGAGCTGCTATTGCTGAGGTCACAATGCTGAGGAGTTATTCCTGATGTCACAATATGAGGTCACAATGCTGAGGTGTTATTGCTAAGCTGCTATTGCTGAGGTGTTATTGCCGTGGTGCTATTGCTGAGGTCACAATGCTGAGGTGCTATTGCTGAGGTCACAATGCTGAGGTCACTATGCTGAGGTCACTATGCTGAGGTGCTATTGCTGAGGTGCAATTGCTGAGGTGCTATTGCTGAGGTCACAATGCTGAGGTGCTATTGCTGAGGTCACAATGCTGAGGTCACTATGCTGAGGTCACAATGCTAAGGTCACAATGCTGATGTCACAATGCTGAGGTGCTATTGCTGAGGTCACAATGCTGAGGTGCTATTACTGACGTGCTATTGCTGAGGTCACAATGCTGTTGTCACAATGCTGAGGTCAAAATGCTGAGCTGCTATTGCTGAGGTCACAATGCTGAGGTGCTATTGCTGAGATGCTATTGCTGAGGTCACAATTCTGAGGTCACAATGCTGAGGTCACTATGCTGAGGTGCTATTGCTGCTGTCACAATGCTGAGGTCACAATGATGAGGTGCTATTGCTGAGGTGCTATTGCTGTGGTCACAATGCTGAGTTGCTATTGCTGAGGTCACAATGCTGAGGTGCTATTTCTGACATCACAATGCTGAGGTGCTATTGCTGAGGTGCTATTGCTGAGGTTCTATTACTGAGGTCACAATCCTGAGGTGCTATTGCTGAGGTGCTATTGCTGAGGTGCTATTGCTGAGGTCACAATGCTGAGATGCTATTGCTGAGTTGCTATTGCTGAGGTCACAGAGCTGAGGTGCTATTGCTGAGGTCACAATGCTGAGGTGCTATTGCTGAGGTGCTATTGCTGAGGTCACAATGCTGAGGTGCTATTGCTGAGGTGCTATTGCTGACGTGCTATTGCTGAGGTGCTATTGCTGAGGTCACAATGCTGAGGTGCTATTGCTGAGGTGCTATTGCTGACGTGCTATTGCTGAGGTGCTATTGCTGAGGTCACAATGCTGAGGTCACAATGCTGAGGTCACAATGCTGAGGTCACAATGCTGAGGTGCTGTTGCTGAGGTCACAATGCTGAAGTGCTATTGCTGAGGTGCTATTGATGAGGTCACAATGCTGAGGTGCTATTGCTCAGGTGCTTTTGCTGACGTGCTATTGCTGAGGTGCTATTGCTGAGGTCACAGTGCTGTGGTCACAATGCTGAGGTCACAATGCTAAGGTCACAATGCTGATGTCACAATGCTGAGGTGCTATTGCTGAGGTCACAATGCTGAGGTGCTATTTCTGACGTCACAATGCTGAGGTGCTATTACTGACGTGCTATTGCTGAGGTCACAATGCTGTTGTCACAATGCTGAGGTCACAATGCTAAGGTCACAATGCTGATGTCACAATGCTGAGGTGCTATTGCTGAGGTCACAATGCTGAGGTGCTATTGCTGATGTCACAATGCTGAGGTGCTATTACTGACGTGCTATTGCTGAGGTCACAATGCTGTTGTCACAATGCTGAGGTCACAATGCTGAGCTGCTATTGCTGAGGTCACAATGCTGAGGTGCTATTGTTGAGATGCTATTGCTGAGGTCACAATTCTGAGGTCACAATGCTGAGGTCACTATGCTGAGGTGCTATTGATGCTGTCACAATGCTGAGGTCACAATGCTGAGGTCACAATGCTGAGGTGCTTTTGCTGAGGTGCTATTGCTGAGGTGCTATTGCTGTGGTCACAATGCTGAGTTGCTATTGCTGAGGTCACAATGCTGAGGTGCTATTTCTGACATCACAATGCTGAGGTGCTATTGCTGAGGTGCTATTGCTGAGGTTCTATTACTGAGATCACAATCCTGAGGTGCTATTGCTGAGGTGCTATTGCTGAGGTGCTATTGCTGAGGTCACAATGCTGAGATGCTATTGCTGAGTTGCTATTGCTGAGGTCACAGAGCTGAGGTGCTATTGCTGAGGTCACAATGCTGAGGTGCTATTGCTGAGGTGCTATTGCTGAGGTCACAATGCTGAGGTGCTATTGTTGAGGTGCTATTGCTGACGTGCTATTGCTGAGGTGCTATTGCTGAGGTCACAATGCTGAGGTGCTATTGCTGAGGTGCTATTGCTGACGTGCTATTGCTGAGGTGCTATTGCTGAGGTCACAATGCTGAGGTCACAATGCTGAGGTCACAATGCTGAGGTGCTGTTGCTGAGGTCACAATGCTGAAGTGCTATTGCTGAGGTGCTATTGATGAGGTCACAATGCTGAGGTGCTATTGCTCAGGTGCTGTTGCTGACGTGCTATTGCTGAGGTGCTATTGCTGAGGTCACAGTGCTGTGGTCACAATGCTGAGGTCACAATGCTAAGGTCACAATGCTGATGTCACAATGCTGAGGTGCTATTGCTGAGGTCACAATGCTGAGGTGCTATTTCTGACGTCACAATGCTGAGGTGCTATTGCTGAGGTGCTATTGCTGAGGTTCTATTACTGAGGTCTCAATCCTGAGGTGCTATTGCTGAGGTGCTATTGCTGAGGTGCTATTGCTGAGGTCACAATGCTGAGATGCTATTGCTGAGTTGCTATTGCTGAGGTCACAGAGCTGAGGTGCTATTGCTGAGGTCACAATGCTGAGGTGCTATTGCTGAGGTGCTATTGCTGAGGTCACAATGCTGAGGTGCTATTGCTGAGGTGCTATTGCTGACGTGCTATTGTTGAGGTGCTATTGCTGAGGTCACAATGCTGAGGTGCTATTGCTGAGGTGCTATTGCTGACGTGCTATTGCTGAGGTGCTATTGCTGTGGTCACAATGCTGAGTTGCTATTGCTGAGGTCACAATGCTGAGTTGCTATTTCTGACGTCACAATGCTGAGGTGCTATTGCTGAGGTGCTATTGCTGAGGTTCTATTACTGAGGTCACAATCCTGAGGTGCTATTGCTGAGGTGCTATTGCTGAGGTGCTATTGCTGAGGTCACAATGCTGAGATGCTATTGCTGAGTTGCTATTGCTGAGGTCACAGAGCTGAGGTGCTATTGCTGAGGTCACAATGCTGAGGTGCTATTGCTGAGGTGTTATTGCTGAGGTCACAATGCTGAGGTCACATTGCTGAGGTCACAATACTGAGGTGCTATTGCTGAGGTGCTATTGCTGAGGTCACAATGCTGAGGTGCTATTGCTGAGGTGCTATTGCTGAGGTCACAATGCTGAGGTGCTATTGCTGAGGTGCTATTGCTGACGTGCTATTGCTGAGGTGCTATTGCTGTGGTCACAATGCTGAGTTGCTATTGCTGAGGTCAAAATGCTGAGGTGCTATTTCTGACGTCACAATGCTGAGGTGCTATTGCTGAGGTGCTATTGCTGAGGTTCTATTACTGAGGTCACAATCCTGAGGTGCTATTGCTGAGGTGCTATTGCTGAGGTGCTATTGCTGAGGTCACAATGCTGAGATGCTATTGCTGAGTTGCTATTGCTGAGGTCACAGAGCTGAGGTGCTATTGCTGAGGTCACAATGCTGAGGTGCTATTGCTGAGGTGCTATTGCTGAGGTCACAATGCTGAGGTTCTATTGCTGAGGTGCTATTGCTGACGTGCTATTGCTGAGGTGCTATTGCTGAGGTCACAATGCTGAGGTGCTATTGCTGAGGTGCTATTGCTGACGTGCTATTGCTGAGGTGCTATTGCTGAGGTCACAATGCTGAGGTCACAATGCTGAGGTCACAATGCTGATGTGCTGTTGCTGAGGTGCTATTGATGAGGTCACAAAGCTGAGGTGCTATTGCTCAGGTGCTATTGCTGACGTGCTATTGCTGATGTGCTATTGCTGAGGTCACAGTGCTGTGGTCACAATGCTGAGGTCACAATGCTAAGGTCACAATGCTGATGTCACAGTGCTGAGGTGCTATTGCTGAGGTGTTATTGCTGAGGTCACAATGCTGAGGTCACATTGCTGAGGTCACTATGCTGTGGTGCTATTGCTGTGTTCACAATGCGTAGGTGCTATTGCTGATGTCACAATGCTGAGGTGCAATTGCTGAAGTGTTATTACTGAAGTCACAATGCTGAGGTGCTATTGCAGAGGTGCTATTGCTGAGGTCACAATGCTGAGGTCCTATTGCTGAGGTGCTAATGCTGAGGTGCTATTGCTGAGGTCACAATGCTGAGGTCACTATGCTGAGGTCACAATGCTGAGGTGCTATTACTGAGGTCACAATGCTGTGGTCACAAAGCTGAGGTCAAAATGCTGAGGTGCTATTGCTGAGGTCACAATGCTGAGGTGCTATTGCTGAGGTGTTATTGCTGAGGTCACAATGCTCAGGTCACAATGCTGAGGTCACTATGCTGAGGTGCTATTGCTGAGGTCACAATGCTGAGGTCAAAATGCTGAGGTCACAATGCTTAGGTCAAAATGCTGAGCTGCTACTGCTGAGGTCACAATGCTGAGGTCACAATGCTGAGGTGCTATTGCTGAGGTGCTATTGCTGAGGTGCTATTGCTGAGTTCACAATGCTGAGGTGCTATAGCTTAGGTGCTATTGCTGAGGTCACAATGCTGAGGTGCTATTGCTGAGGTCACAATACTGAGGTGCTATTGCTGAGGTGCTATTTCTGAGTTCACAATGCTGAGGTGCTATTGCTGAGGTGCTGTTGCTGAGGTCACAATGCTAAGGTGCTATTGCTGAGGTCACAATGCTGAGGTCACAATGCTGAGGTGCTACTGCTGAGGTCACAATGCTGAGGTGCTCTTGCTGAGGTGCTATTGCTGTGGTGCTATTGCTGAAGTCACAATGCTGAGGTGCTATTGCTGAGGTCACAATGTTGAGGTGCTATTGCTGAGGTGCTATTGCTGAGGTCACAATGCTGACGTGCTATTGCTGAGGTCACAATGCTGTGGTGCTATTCCTGAGGTCACAAAGCTGTGGTCAAAATGCTGAGGTCACAATGCTGAAGTCACAATGCTGAGGTGTTATTGCTGAGCTGTTATTGCTGAGGTATTATTGCTGAGCTGCTATTGCTGAGGTCACAATTCTGAGGTCACAATGCTGAGGTCACAATGCTGATGTGCTGTTGCTGAGTTCACAATGCTGAAGTGCTATTGCTGAGGTGCTATTGATGAGGTCACAATGCTGAGGTGCTGTTGCTCAGGTGCTATTGCTGACGTGCTATTGCTGAGGTGCTATTGCTGAGGTCACAGTGCTGTGGTCACAATGCTGAGGTCACAATGCTAAGGTCACAATGCTGATGTCACAATGCTGAGGTGCTATTGCTGAGGTGTTATTGCTGAGGTCACAATGCTGAGGTCACATTGCTGAGGTCACAATACTGAGGTGCTATTGCTGAGGTGCTATTGCTGAGGTAACAATGCTGAGGTGCTATTGCTGAGGTGCTATTGCTGAGGTCACAATGCTGAGGTGCTATTGCTGAGGTGCTATTGCTGACGTGCTATTGCTGAGGTGCTATTCCTGAGGTCACAATGCTGAGGTGCTATCGTTGAGGTGCTATTGCTGACGTGCTATTGCTGAGGTGCTATTGCTGTGGTCACAATGCTGAGTTGCTATTGCTGAGGTCAAAATGCTGAGGTGCTATTTCTGACGTCACAATGCTGAGGTGCTATTGCTGAGGTGCTATTGCTGAGGTTCTATTACTGAGGTCACAATCCTGAGGTGCTATTGCTGAGGTGCTATTGCTGAGGTGCTATTGCTGAGGTCACAATGCTGAGATGCTATTGCTGAGTTGCTATTGCTGAGGTCACAGAGCTGAGGTGCTATTGCTGAGGTCACAATGCTGAGGTGCTATTGCTGAGGTGCTATTGCTGAGGTCACAATGCTGAGGTGCTATTGCTGAGGTGCTATTGCTGACGTGCTATTGCTGAGGTGCTATTGCTGAGGTCACAATGCTGAGGTGCTATTGCTGAGGTGCTATTGCTGACGTGCTATTGCTGAGGTGCTATTGCTGAGGTCACAATGCTGAGGTCACAATGCTGAGGTCACAATGCTGATGTGCTGTTGCTGAGGTGCTATTGATGAGGTCACAATGCTGAGGTGCTATTGCTCAGGTGCTATTGCTGACGTGCTATTGCTGATGTGCTATTGCTGAGGTCACAGTGCTGTGGTCATAATGCTGAGGTCACAATGCTAAGGTCACAATGCTGATGTCACAATGCTGAGGTGCTATTGCTGAGGTGTTATTGCTGAGGTCACAATGCTGAGGTCACATTGCTGAGGTCACTATGCTGTGGTGCTATTGCTGTGTTCACAATGCGTAGGTGCTATTGCTGATGTCACAATGCTGAGGTGCAATTGCTGAGGTGTTATTACTGAAGTCACAATGCTGAGGTGCTATTGCAGAGGTGCTATTGCTGAGGTCACAATGCTGAGGTCCTATTGCTGAGGTGCTAATGCTGAGGTGCTATTGCTGAGGTCACAATGCTGAGGTCACTATGCTGAGGTCACAATGCTGAGGTGCTATTACTGAGGTCACAATGCTGTGGTCACAAAGCTGAGGTCAAAATGCTGAGGTGCTATTGCTGAGGTCACAATGCTGAGGTGCTATTGCTGATATGTTATTGCTGAGGTCACAATCCTCAGGTCACAATGCTGAGGTCACTATGCTGAGGTGCTATTGCTGAGGTCACAATGCTGAGGTCAAAATGCTGAGGTCACAATGCTTAGGTCAAAATGCTGAGCTGCTACTGCTGAGGTCACAATGCTGAGGTCACAATGCTGAGGTGCTATTGCTGAGGTGCTATTGCTGAGGTGCTATTGCTGAGTTCACAATGCTGAGGTGCTATAGCTTAGGTGCTATTGCTGAGGTCACAATTCTGAGGTGCTATTGCTGAGGTCACAATACTGAGGTGCTATTGCTGAGGTGCTATTTCTGAGTTCACAATGCTGAGGTGCTATTGCTGAGGTGCTGTTGCTGAGGTCACAATGCTAAGGTGCTATTGCTGAGGTCACAATGCTGAGGTCACAATGCTGAGGTGCTACTGCTGAGGTCACAATGCTGAGGTGCTCTTGCTGAGGTGCTATTGCTGTGGTGCTATTGCTGAAGTCACAATGCTGAGGTGCTATTGCAGAGGTCACAATGTTGAGGTGCTATTGCTGAGGTGCTATTGCTGAGGTCACAATGCTGACGTGCTATTGCTGAGGTCACAATGCTGTGGTGCTATTCCTGAGGTCACAAAGCTGTGGTCAAAATGCTGAGGTCACAATGCTGAGGTCACAATGCTGAGGTGTTATTGCTGAGCTGTTATTGCTGAGGTATTATTGCTGAGCTGCTATTGCTGAGGTCACAATTCTGAGGTCACAATGCTGAGGTCACAATGCTGAGCTGACTATGCTGAGGTCACTATGCTGAGGTGCTATTGCTGAGGTCACAATGATGAGGTCGCAATGCTGAGGTGCTATTGCTGATGTCACAATGCTGAGGTCACAATGCTGAGGTCACAATGCTGATGTGCTATTGCTGAGGTGCTGTTGCTGAGGTGTTATTGCTGAGGTGCTATTGCTGAGGTCACAATGCTGAGGTCACTATGCTGAGGTCACTATGCTGAGGTGCTATTGCTGAGGTCACAATGCTGTGGTCACAATGATGAGGTCACAATGCTGAGGTGCTATTGCTGAGGTCAGAATGCTGAGGTGCAATTGCAGATGTGCAATTGCTGAGGTGCTATTGCTGAGGTCACAATGCTGAGGTGCTATTGCTGAGGTGCTATTGCTGAGGTACTCTTGCTGAGCTGCTATTGCTGAGGTCACAATGCTGAGGTGCTATTGCTGAGGTCACAATGCTGAGGTGCTATTGCAGATGTGCAATTGCTGAGGTGCTATTGCTGAGATCACAATGCTGAGGTGCTATTACTGAGGTGCTATTGCTGAGGTACTCTTGCTGAGCTGCTATTGCTGAGGTCACAATGCTGAGGTGCTATTGCTGAGGTCACAATGCTGAGGTGCTATTGCTGAGGTGCTATTGCTGTGGTCACAATGCTGAGGTGCTATTACTGAGGTCACAATACTGAGGTGCTATTGCTGAGGTGCTATTGCTGAGGTCACAATGCTGAGGTCACAATGCTGAGCTGCTATTGCTGAGGTCACTTTTCTGAGGTATTATTGCTGAGGTCACAATGCTATGCTCACAATGCTGAGGTCACAAGGCTGAGGTGCTATTGCAGAGGTCACAATGCTGAGGTGCTATTGCAGAGGTGCTGTTGCTGAGGTCACAATGCTGAGGTGCTATTGCTGAGGTGCTATAGCTGAGGTCACAATGCTGAGGTGCTATTTCTGAGTTCACAATGCTGAGGTGCTATTGCTGAGGTGCTGTTGCTGAGGTCACAATGCTGAGGTGCTATTTGTGAGGTAGCAATGCTGACATCACAATGCTGAGGTGCTACTGCTGAGGTCACAATGCTGAGGTGCTATTGCTGAGGTGCTGTTGCTGACGTTACAATGCTGACGTGCTATTGCTGAGGTCACAATGCTGAGGTGCTATTGCTGAGGTCACAATGCTGTGGTCAAAATGCTGATGTCACAATGCTGAGGTCACAATGCTGAGGTGTTATTGCTGAGCTGTTATTGCTGAGGTATTATTGCTGAGCTGCTATTGCTGAGGTCACAATGCTGAGGTGCTATTGCTGAGTTCACAATGCTGAGGTCACAATGCTGAGGTGCTATTACTGAGGTCACAATGCTGTGGTCACAAAGCTGATATCAAATTGCTGAGGTGCTATTGCTCAGGTCACAATGCTGAGGTGCTATTGCTGAGGTCACAATACTGAGGTGCTATCTGCGGTGCTATTGCTGAGGTCACAATGTTGAGGTGCTATTACTGAGGTCACAATGCTGTGGTCACAAAGCTGAGATCAAAATGCTGAGGTGCTATTGCTGAGGTCACAATGCTGAGGTACTACTGCTGAGGTGTTATTGCTGAGGTCACAATGCTGAGGTCACAATGCTGAGGTCACAATGCTGAGGTGCTATTGCTGAGGTGCTATTGCTGAGTTCACAATGCTGAGGTACTATTGCTTAGGTGCTATTGCTGAGGTCACAATGCTGAGGTGCTATTGCTGAGGTCACAATACTGAGGTGCTATCTGATGTGATATTTCTGACTTCACAATGCTGAGGTGCTATTGCTGAGGTGCTGTTGCTTAGGTCACAATGCTGAGGTGCTATTGCTGAGGTCACAATGCTGAGCTCACAATGCTGAGGTGCTACTGCTGAGGTCACAATGCTGAGGTGCTCTTGCTGAGGTGGTATTGCTGAGGTGCTATTGCTGAAGTCACAATGCTGAGGTGTTATTGCTGAGCTGTTATTGCTGAGGTATTATTGCTGAGCTGCTATTGCTGAGGTCACAATGCTGAGGTGCTATTGCTGAGTTCACAATGCTGAGGTCACAATGCTGAGGTGCTATTACTGAGGTCACAATGCTGTGGTCACAAAGCTGATATCAAATTGCTGAGGTGCTATTGCTGAGGTCACAATGCTGAGGTGCTATTGCTGAGGTCACAATACTGAGGTGCTATCTGCGGTGCTATTGCTGAGGTCACAATGCTGAGGTGCTATTACTGAGGTCACAATGCTGTGGTCACAAAGCTGAGATCAAAATGCTGAGGTGCTATTGCTGAGGTCACAATGCTGAGGTGCTATTGGTGAGGTAGCAATGCTGACATCACAATGCTGAGGTGCTACTGCTGAGGTCACAATGCTGAGGTGCTATTGCTGAGGTGCTGTTGCTGACGTTACAATGCTGACGTGCTGTTGCTGAGGTCACAATGCTGAGGTGCTATTGCTGAGGTCACAATGCTGTGGTCAAAATGCTGATGTCACAATGCTGAGGTCACAATGCTGAGGTGTTATTGCTGAGCTGTTATTGCTGAGGTATTATTGCTGAGCTGCTATTGCTGAGGTCACAATGCTGAGGTGCTATTGCTGAGTTCACAATGCTGAGGTCACAATGCTGAGGTGCTATTACTGAGGTCACAATGCTGTGGTCACAAATCTGATATCAAATTGCTGAGGTGCTATTGCTGAGGTCACAATGCTGAGGTGCTATTGCTGAGGTCACAATACTGAGGTGCTATCTGATGTGATATTTCTGACTTCACAATGCTGAGGTGCTATTGCTGAGGTGCTGTTGCTTAGGTCACAATGCTGAGGTGCTATTGCTGAGGTCACAATGCTGAGCTCACAATGCTGAGGTGCTACTGCTGAGGTCACAATGCTGAGGTGCTCTTGCTGAGATGCTATTGCTGAGGTGCTATTGCTGAAGTCACAATGCTGAGGTGCTATTGCTGAGGTCACAATGCTGACGTGCTATTGCTGAGGTCACAATGCTGAGGTGCTATTGCTGAGGTCACAATGCTGTGGTCAAAATGCTGATGTCACAATGCTGAAGTCACAATGCTGAGGTGTTATTGCTGAGCTGTTATTGCTGAGGTATTATTGTTGAGCTGCTATTGCTGAGGTCACAATTCTGAGGTCACAATGCTGAGGTCACAATGCTGAGCTCACTATGTTGAGGTCACTATGCCGAGGTGCTATTGCTGAGGTCACAATGCTGAGGTCGCAATGCTGAGGTGTTATTGCTGAGGTCACAATGCTGAGGTCACAATTCTGAGGTCACAATGCTGAGGTGCTATTGCTGAGGTGCTGTTGCTGAGGTGTTATTGCTGAGGTGCTATTTCTGACTTCACAATGCTGAGGTGTTAATGCTGAGGTCACAATGCTGAGCTCATGCTGAGGTCACTATGCTGAGGTGCTATTGCTGAGGTCACAATGCTGAAGTCGCAATGCTGAGGTGCTATTGTTGAGGTCACAATGCTGAGGTCACAATGCTGAGGTCACAATGCTGAGGTGCTATTTCTGAGGTGCTGTTGCTGAGGTGTTATTGCTGAGGTGCAATTGCTGAGGTCACAATGCTGAGGTGCTATTGCTGAGGTCAAAATGATGTGGTCACAATTCTGAGGTCACAATGCTGAGGTGCTATTGCTGAGCTCAGAATGCTGAGGTGCAATTGCAGATGTGCAATTGCTGACGTGCTACTGCTGAGGTCACAATGCTGAGGTGCTATTGCTGAGGTGCTATTGCTGAGGTCACTATGCTTAGGTGCTATTGCTGAGGTAACAATGCTGAGGTGCTATTGCTGAGGTGCTATTGCTGAGGTCACAATGCTGAGGTGCTATTGCTGAGGTGCTATTGCTGAGGTCACAATGCTGAGGTGCTGTTGCTGAGGGGCTATTGCTGAGGTGCTATTGCTGAGGTCACAATGCTGAGATGCTATTGCTGAGCTGCTATTGATGAGGTGTTATTGCTGATGTGCTATTGCTGAGGTCATAATGCTGAGGTGCTATTACTGAGGTCACAATGCTGAGGTGCTATTGCTGAGTTCACAATGCTGAGGTCACAATGCTGAGGTGCTATTACTGAGGTCACAATGCTGTGGTCACAAAGCTGATATCAAATTGCTGAGGTGCTATTGCTGAGGTCACAATGCTGAGGTGCTATTGCTGAGGTCACAATACTGAGGTGCTATCTGCGGTGCTATTGCTGAGGTCACAATGCTGAGGTGCTATTACTGAGGTCACAATGCTGTGGTCACAAAGCTGAGATCAAAATGCTGAGGTGCTATTGCTGAGGTCACAATGCTGAGGTGCTACTGCTGAGGTGTTATTGCTTAGGTCACAATGCTCAGGTCACAATGCTGAGGTCACTATGCTGAGGTGCTATTGCTGAGGTCACAATGCTGAGGTCACAATGCTGAGGTCACAATGCTGAGGTGCTATTGCTGAGGTGCTATTGCTGAGTTCACAATGCTGAGGTACTATTGCTTAGGTGCTATTGCTGAGGTCACAATGCTGAGGTGCTATTGCTGAGGTCACAATACTGAGGTGCTATCTGATGTGATATTTCTGACTTCACAATGCTGAGGTGCTATTGCTGAGGTGCTGTTGCTTAGGTCACAATGCTGAGGTGCTATTGCTGAGGTCACAATGCTGAGCTCACAATGCTGAGGTGCTACTGCTGAGGTCACAATGCTGAGGTGCTCTTGCTGAGGTGGTATTGCTGAGGTGCTATTGCTGAAGTCACAATGCTGATGTGCTATTGCTGAGGTCACAATGTTGAGGTGCTATTGCTGAGGTGCTATTGCTGAGGTCACAATGCTGACGTGCTATTGCTGAGGTCACAATGCTGAGGTGCTATTGCTGAGGTCACAATGCTGTGGTCAAAATGCTGATGTCACAATGCTGAAGTCACAATGCTGAGGTGTTATTGCTGAGCTGTTATTGCTGAGGTATTATTGTTGAGCTGCTATTGCTGAGGTCACAATTCTGAGGTCACAATGCTGAGGTCACAATGCTGAGCTCACTATGTTGAGGTCACTATGCCGAGGTGCTATTGCTGAGGTCACAATGCTGAGGTCGCAATGCTGAGGTGCTATTGCTGAGGTCACAATGCTGAGGTCACAATGCTGAGGTCACAATGCTGAGGTGCTATTGCTGAGGTGCTGTTGCTGAGGTGTTATTTCTGAGGTGCTATTTCTGACTTCACAATGCTGAGGTGTTATTGCTGAGGTCACAATGTTGAGCTCATGCTGAGGTCACTATGCTGAGGTGCTATTGCTGAGGTCACAATGCTGAGGTGCTATTGCTGAGGTCAAAATGATGTGGTCACAATTCTGAGGTCACAATGCTGAGGTGCTATTGCTGAGCTCAGAATGCTGAGGTGCAATTTCAGATGTGCAATTGCTGACGTGCTACTGCTGAGGTCACAATGCTGAGGTGCTATTACTGAGGTGCTATTGCTGAGGTCACAATGCTAAGGTGGTATTGCTGAGGTGCTATTGCTGAGGTCACAATGCTGAGGTGCTATTACTGAGGTCACAATGCTGTGGTCACAAAGCTGAGGTCAAAATGCTGAGGTGTTATTGCCGAGCTGTTATTGCTGAGGTATTATTGCTGAGCTGCTATTGCTGAGGTCACAATTCTTAGGTCACAATGCTGAGGTCACAATGCTGAGCTCACTATGCTGAGGTCACTATGCTGAGGTCAAAATGCTGATGTCACAATGCTGAGGTCACAATGCTGCGGTGTTATTGCTGAGCTGTTATTGCTGAGGTATTATTGCAGAGCTGCTATTACTGAGGTCACAATTCTGAGGTTACAATGCTGAGGTCACAATGGTGAGCTCACTATGCTCAGGTCACTATGCTTAGGTGCTATTGCTGAGGTCACAATGCTGAGGTGCTATTGCTGAGGTGCTATTGCTGAGGTCACAATGCTGAGGTGCTGTTGCTGAGGGGCTATTGCTGAGGTGCTATTGCTGAGGTCACAATGCTGAGATGCTATTGCTGAGCTGCTATTGATGAGGTGTTATTGCTGATGTGCTATTGCTGAGGTCATAATGCTGAGGTGCTATTGCTGAGGTCACAATGCTATGGTCACAATGCTGAGGTCACAATGCTCAGGTGCTATTGTTGAGGTCACAATGCTGAGGTGCTGTTGCTGAGGTCACAATGCTGAGATCACAATGCTGAGGTGCTATTACTGAGGTGCTATTGCTGAGGTACTCTTGCTGAGCTGCTATTGCTGAGGTCACAATGCTGAGGTGTTATTGCTGAGGTCACAATGCTGAGGTGCTATTGCTGAGGTGCTATTGCTGTGGTCACAATGCTGAGGTGCTATTACTGAGGTCACAATGCTGAGGTGCTATTGCTGAGGTTACTTTTCTGAGGTACTATTGCTGAGGTCACAATGCTATGCTCACAATGCTGAGGTCACAATGCTGAGGTGCTATTGCAGAGGTCACAATGCTGAGGTGCTATTGCAGATGTGCAATTGCTGAGGTGCTATTGCAGAGGTCACAATGCTGAGGTGCTATTGCTGAGGTGCTATTGCTGAGGTCACAATGCTATGCTCACAATGCTGAGGTCACAATGCTGAGGTGCTATTGCTGAGGTCACAATGCTGAGGTGCTATTGCAGATGTGCAATTGCTGAGGTGCTATTGCAGAGGTCACAATGCTGAGGTGCTATTGCTGAGGTGCTATTGCTGAGGTCACAATGCTATGCTCACAATGCTGAGGTCACAATGCTGAGGTGCTATTGCTGAGGTCACAATGCTGAGGTGCTATTTCTGAGTTCACAATGCTGAGGTGCTATTGCTGAGGTGCTGTTGCTGAGGTCACAATGCTGAGGTGCTATTGGTGAGGTCACAATGCTGAGGTCACAATGCTGAGGTGCTACTGCTGAGGTCACAATGCTGAGGTGCTCTTGCTGAGGTGCTATTGCTGTGGTGCTATTGCTGAGGTCACAATGCTGAGGTGCTATTGCTGAGGTGCTATTCCTGACGTCACAATGCTGACGTGCTATTGCTGAGGTCACAATGCTGAGGTGCTATTGCTGAGGTCACAATGCTGTGGTCAAAATGCTGATGTCACAATGCTGAGGTCACAATGCTGAGGTGTTATTGCTGAGCTGTTATTGCTGAGGTATTATTGCTGAGCTGCTATTGCTGAGGTCACAATGCTGAGGTGCTATTGCTGAGTTCCCAATGCTGAGGTCACAATGCTGAGGTGCTATTACTGAGGTCACAATGCTGTGGTCACAAAGCTGAGATCAAAATGCTGAGGTGCTATTGCTGAGGTCACAATGCTGAGGTGCTACTGCTGAGGTGTTATTGCTTAGGTCACAATGCTCAGGTCACAATGCTGAGGTCACTATGCTGAGGTGCTATTGCTGAGGTCACAATGCTGAGGTCACAATGCTGAGGTCACAATGCTGAGGTGCTATTGCTGAGGTGTTATTGCTGAGTTCACAATGATGAGATACTATTGCTTAGGTGCTATTACTGAGGTCACAATGCTGAGGTGCTATTGCTGAGGTCACAATACTGAGGTGCTATCTGAGGTGCTATTGCTGAGGTCACAATGCTGAGGTCACAATGCTGAGGTGCTATTACTGAGGTCACAATGCTGTGGTCACAAAGCTGAGATCAAAATGCTGAGGTGCTATTGCTGAGGTCACAATGCTGAGGTGCTACTGCTGAGGTGTTATTGCTTAGGTCACAATGCTCAGGTCACAATGCTGAGGTCACTATGCTGAAGTGCTATTGCTGAGGTCACAATGCTGAGGTCACAATGCTGAGGTCACAATGCTGAGGTGCTATTGCTGAGGTGTTATTGCTGAGTTCACAATGCTGAGGTACTATTGCTTAGGTGCTATTGCTGAGGTCACAATGCTGAGGTGCTATTGCTAAGGTCACAATACTGAGGTGCTATTGGTGAGGTCACAATGCTGAGGTCACTATGCTGAGGTCACTATGCTTAGGTGCTATTGCTGAGGTCACAATGCTGTGGTGCTATTGCTGAGGTGCTATTGCTGAGGTCACAATGCTGAGGTGCTATTGCTGAGGTGCTATTGCTGAGGTCACAATGCTGAGGTGCTGTTGCTGAGGGGCTATTGCTGAGGTGCTATTGCTGAGGTCACAATGCTGAGATGCTATTGCTGAGCTGCTATTGATGAGGTGTTATTGCTGATGTGCTATTGCTGAGGTCATAATGCTGAGGTGCTATTGCTGAGGTCACAATGCTATGGTCACAATGCTGAGGTCACAATGCTCAGGTGCTATTGCTGAGGTCACAATGCTGAGGTGCTGTTGCTGAGGTCACAAAGCTGAGATCACAATGCTGAGGTGCTATTACTGAGGTGCTATTGCTGAGGTACTCTTGCTGAGCTGCTATTTCTGAGGTCACAATGCTGAGGTGCTATTGCTGAGGTCACAATGCTTTGGTGCTATTGCTGAGGTGCTATTGCTGTGGTCACAATGCTGAGGTGCTATTACTGAGGTCACAATGCTGAGGTGCTATTGCTGAGGTGCTATTGCTGAGGTCACAATGCTGAGATCACAATGCTGAGCTGCTATTGCTGAGGTCACTTTTCTGAGGTACTATTGCTGAGGTCACAATGCTATGCTCACAATGCTGAGGTCACAATGCTGAGGTGCTATTGCAGAGGTCACAATGCTGAGGTGCTATTGCTGAGGTCACAATGCTGAGGTGCTATTGCAGAGGTCACAATGCTGAGGTGCTATTGCTGAGGTGCTATTGCTGAGGTCACAATGCTGAGGTGCTATTTCTGAGTTCACAATGCTGAGGTGCTATTGCTGAGGTGCTGTTGCTGAGGTCACAATGCTGAGGTGCTATTGGTGAGGTCACAATGCTGAGGTCACAATGCTGAGGTGCTACTTCTGAGGTCACAATGCTGAGGTGCTCTTGCTGAGGTGCTATTGCTGTGGTGCTATTGCTGAGGTCACAATGCTGAGGTGCTATTGCTGAGGTGCTATTCCTGACGTCACAATGCTGACGTGCTATTGCTGAGGTCACAATGCTAAGGTGCTATTGATGAGGTGCTATTGCTGAGGTCACAATGCTGATGTCACAATGCTGAGGTCACAATGCTGAGGTGTTATTGCTGAGCTGTTATTGCTGAGGTATTATTGCTGAGCTGCTATTGCTGAGGTCACAATGCTGAGGTGCTATTGCTCAGTTCACAATGCTGAGGTCACAATGCTGTGGTGCTATTACTGAGGTCACAATGCTGTGGTCACAAAGCTGAGATCAAATTGCAGAGGTGCTATTTCTGAGGTCACAATGCTGAGGTGCTACTGCTGAGGTGTTATTGCTTAGGTCACAATGCTCAGGTCACAATGATGAGGTCACTATTCTGAGGTGCTATTGCTGAGGTCACAATGCTGAGGTCACAATGCTGAGGTCACAATGCTGAGGTGCTATTGCTGAGGTGTTATTGCTGAGTTCACAATGCTGAGATACTATTGCTTAGGTGCTATTGCTGAGGTCACAATGCTGAGGTGCTATTGCTGAGGTCACAATACTGAGGTGCTATCTGAGGTGCTATTGCTGAGGTCACAATGCTGAGGTCACAATGCTGAGGTGCTATTACTGAGGTCACAATGCTGAGGTCACTATGCTGAGGTGCTATTGCTGAGGTCACAATGCTGAGGTCACAATGCTGAGGTCACAATGCTGAGGTGGTATTGCTGAGGTGTTATAGCTGAGTTCACAATGCTGAGGTCACTATGCTGAGGTGCTATTGCTGAGGTCACAATGCTGAGGTCACAATGCTGAGGTCACAATGCTGAGGTGCTATTGCTGAGGTGTTATTGCTGAGTTCACAATGCTGAGGTGCTATTGCTGTGGTGCTATTGCTGAGGTCACAATGCTGAGGTGCTATTGCTGAGGTGCTATTCCTGACGTCACAATGCTGACGTGCTATTGCTGAGGTCACAATGCTAAGGTGCTATTGATGAGGTGCTATTGCTGAGGTCACAATGCTGAGGTCACAATGCTGAGGTCACAATGCTGAGGTGGTATTGCTGAGGTGTTATAGCTGAGTTCACAATGCTGAGGTCACTATGCTGAGGTGCTATTGCTGAGGTCACAATGCTGAGGTCACAATGCTGAGGTCACAATGCTGAGGTACTATTGCTGAGGTGTTATTGCTGAGTTCACAATGCTGAGGTGCTATTGCTGTGGTGCTATTGCTGAGGTCACAATGCTGAGGTGCTATTGCTGAGGTGCTATTCCTGACGTCACAATGCTGACGTGCTATTGCTGAGGTCACAATGCTAAGGTGCTATTGATGAGGTGCTATTGCTGAGGTCACAATGCTGATGTCACAATGCTGAGGTCACAATGCTGAGGTGTTATTGCTGAGCTGTTATTGCTGAGGTATTATTGCTGAGCTGCTATTGCTGAGGTCACAATGCTGAGGTGCTATTGCTGAGTTCACAATGCTGAGGTCACAATGCTGAGGTGCTATTACTGAGGTCACAATGCTGTGGTCACAAAGCTGAGATCAAATTGCAGAGGTGCTATTCCTGAGGTCACAATGCTGAGGTGCTACTGCTGAGGTGTTATTGCTTAGGTCACAATGCTCAGGTCACAATGCTGAGGTCAATATGCTGAGGTGCTATTGCTGAGGTCACAATGCTGAGGTCACAATGCTGAGGTCACAATGCTGAGGTGCTATTGCTGAGGTGTTATTGCTGAGTTCACAATGCTGAGGTACTATTGCTTAGGTGCTATTGCTGAGGTCACAATGCTGAGGTGCTATTGCTGAGGTCACAATACTGAGGTGCTATCTGATGTGATATTTCTGACTTCACAATGCTGAGGTGCTATTGCTGAGGTGCTGTTGCTGAGGTCACAATGCTGAGGTGCTATTGCTGAGGTCACAATGCTGAGCTCACAATGCTGAGGTGCTACTGCTGAGGTCACAATGCTGAGGTGCTCTTGCTGAGGTGCTATTGCTGAGGTGCTATTGCTGAAGTCACAATGCAGAGGTGCTATTGCTGAGGTCACAATGTTGAGGTGCTATTGCTGAGGTGCTATTGCTGACGTCACAATGCTGACGTGCTATTGCTGAGGTCACAATGCTGAGGTGCTATTGCTGAGGTCACAATGCTGTGGTCAAAATGCTGATGTCACAATGCTGAAGTCACAATGCTGAGGTGTTATTGCTGAGCTGTTATTGCTGAGGTATTATTGCTGAGCTGCTATTGCTGAGGTCACAATTCTGAGGTCACAATGCTGAGGTCACAATGCTGAGCTCACTATGTTGAGGTCACTATGCCGAGGTGCTATTGCTGAGGTCACAATGCTGAGGTCGCAATGCTGAGGTGCTATTGCTGAGGTCACAATGCTGAGGTCACAATGCTGAGGTCACAATGCTGAGGTGCTATTGCTGAGGTGCTGTTGCTGAAGTGTTATTGCTGAGGTGCTATTTCTGACTTCACAATGCTGAGGTGTTATTGCTGAGGTCACAATGCTGAGCTCATGCTGAGGTCACTATGCTGAGGTTCTATTGCTGAGGTCACAATGCTGAGGTCGCAATGCTGAGGTGCTATTGTTGAGGTCACAATGCTGAGGTCACAATGCTGAGGTCACAATGCTGAGGTGCTATTTCTGAGGTGCTGTTGCTGAGGTGTTATTGCTGAGGTGCAATTGCTGAGGTCACAATGCTGAGGTGCTATTGCTGAGGTCAAAATGCTGTGGTCACAATTCTGAGGTCACAATGCTGAGGTGCTATTGCTGAGCTCAGAATGCTGAGGTGCAATTGCAGATGTGCAATTGCTGAGGTGCTACTGCTGAGGTCACAATGCTGAGGTGCTATTGCTGAGGTGCTATTGCTGAGGTCACAACGCTAAGGTGCTATTGCTGAGGTGCTATTGCTGAGGTCACAATGCTGAGGTGCTATTACTGAGGTCACAATGCTGTGGCCACAAAGCTGAGGTGCTACTGCTGAGGTCACAATGCTGAGGTGCTCTTGCTGAGGTGCTGTTGCTTAGGTCACAATGCTGAGGTGCTATTGCTGAGGTGCTATTGCTGAGGTCACAACGCTAAGGTGCTATTGCTGAGGTGCTGTTGCTTAGGTCACAATGCTGAGGTGCTATTGCTGAGGTCACAATGCTGAGCTCACAATGCTGAGGTGCTACTGCTGAGGTCACAATGCTGAGGTGCTCTTGCTGAGGTGCTATTGCTGAGGTGCTATTGCTGAAGTCACAATGCTGAGGTGCTATTGCTGAGGTCACAATGTTGAGGTGCTATTGCTGAGGTGCTATTACTGAGGTCACAATGCTGACGTGCTATTGCTGAGGTCACAATGCTGAGGTGCTATTGCTGAGGTCACAATGCTGTGGTCAAAATGCTGATGTCACAATGCTGAAGTCACAATGCTGAGGTGTTATTGCTGAGCTGTTATTGCTGAGGTATTATTGTTGAGCTGCTATTGCTGAGGTCACAATTCTGAGGTCACAATCCTGAGGTCACAATGCTGAGCTCACTATGTTGAGGTCACTATGCCGAGGTGCTATTGCTGAGGTCACAATGCTGAGGTCGCAATGCTGAGGTGCTATTGCTGAGGTCACAATGCTGAGGTCACAATGCTGAGGTCACAATGCTGAGGTGCTATTGCTGAGGTGCTCTTGCTGAGGTGTTATTGCTGAGGTGCTATTTCTGACTTCACAATGCTGAGGTGTTATTGCTGAGGTCACAATGCTGAGCTCATGCTGAGGTCACTATGCTGAGGTGCTATTGCTGAGGTCACAATGCTGAGGTCGCAATGCTGAGGTGCTATTGTTGAGGTCACAATGCTGAGGTCACAATGCTGAGGTCACAATGCTGAGGTGCTATTTCTGAGGTGCTGTTGCTGAGGTGTTATTGCTGAGGTGCAATTGCTGAGGTCACAATGCTGAGGTGCTATTGCTGAGGTCAAAATGATGTGGTCACAATTCTGAGGTCACAATGCTGAGGTGCTATTGCTGAGCTCAGAATGCTGAGGTGCAATTGCAGATGTGCAATTGCTGACGTGCTACTGCTGAGGTCACAATGCTGAGGTGCTATTGCTGAGGTGCTATTGCTGAGGTCACAATGCTAAGGTGCTATTGCTGAGGTGCTATTGCTGAGGTCACAATGCTGAGGTGCCATTACTGAGGTCACAATGCTGTGGTCACAAAGCTGAGGTCAAAATGCTGAGGTGTTATTGCTGAGCTGTTATTGCTGAGGTATTATTGCTGAGCTGCTATTGCTGAGGTCACAATTCTTAGGTCACAATGCTGAGGTCACAATGCTGAGCTCACTATGCTGAGGTCACTATGCTGAGGTCAAAATGCTGATGTCACAATGCTGAGGTCACAATGCTGCGGTGTTATTGCTGAGCTGTTATTGCTGAGGTATTATTGCTGAGCTGCTATTACTGAGGTCACAATTCTGAGGTTACATTGCTGAGGTCGCAATGCTATGCTCACAATGCTGAGGTCACAATGCTGAGGTGCTATTGCAGAGGTCACAATGCTGAGGTGCTATTGCAGATGTGCTATTGCTGAGGTCACAATGCTATGCTCACAATGCTGAGGTCACAATGCTGAGGTGCTATTGCAGAGGTCACAATGCTGAGGTGCTATTGCAGATGTGCAATTGCTGAGGTGCTATTGCAGAGGTCACAATGCTGAGGTGCTATTGCTGAGGTGCTATTGCTGAGGTCACAATGCTAAGGTGCTATTTCTGAGTTCACAATGCTGAGGTGCTATTGCTGAGGTGCTGTTGCTGAGGTTACAATGCTGAGGTGCTATTGGTGAGGTCACAATGCTGAGGTCACAATGCTGAGGTGCTACTGCTGAGGTCACAATGCTGAGGTGCTCTTGCTGAGGTGCTATTGCTGTGGTGCTATTGCTGAGGTCACAATGCTGAGGTGCTATTGCTGAGGTGCTATTCCTGACGTCACAATGCTGACGTGCTATTGCTGAGGTCACAATGCTGAGGTGCTATTGCTGAGGTCACAATGCTGTGGTCAAAATGCTGATGTCACAATGCTGAGGTCACAATGCTGAGGTGTTATTGCTGAGCTGTTATTGCTGAGGTATTATTGCTGAGCTGATATTGCTGAGGTCACAATGCTGAGGTGCTATTGCTGAGTTCCCAATGCTGAGGTCACAATGCTGAGGTGCTATTACTGAGGTCACAATGCTGTGGTCACAAAGCTGAGATCAAATTGCAGAGGTGCTATTGCTGAGGTCACAATGCTGAGGTGCTACTGCTGAGGTGTTATTGCTTAGGTCACAATGCTCAGGTCACAATGCTGAGGTCACTATGCTGAGGTGCTATTGCTGAGGTCACAATGCTGAGGTCACAATGCTGAGGTCACAATGCTGAGGTCACAATGCTGAGGTCACAATGCTGAGGTGCTATTGCTGAGGTGTTATTGCTGAGTTCACAATGCTGAGATACTATTGCTTAGGTGCTATTGCTGAGGTCACAATGCTGAGGTGCTATTGCTGAGGTCACAATACTGAGGTGCTATTGCTGAGGTGTTATTGCTGAGTTCACAATGCTGAGGTACTATTGCTTAGGTGCTATTGCTGAGGTCACAATGCTGAGGTGCTATTGCTGAGGTCACAATACTGAGGTGCTATCTGATGTGATATTTCTGATTTCACAATGCTGAGGTGCTATTGCTGAGGTGCTGTTGCTGAGGTCACAATGCTGAGGTGCTATTGCTGAGGTGTTATTGCTGAGTTCACAATGCTGAGGTACTATTGCTTAGGTGCTATTGCTGAGGTCACAATGCTGAGGTGCTATTGCTGAGGTCACAATACTGAGGTGCTATCTGATGTGATATTTCTGACTTCACAATGCTGAGGTGCTATTGCTGAGGTGCTGTGGCTGAGGTCACAATGCTGAGGTGCTATTGCTGAGGTCACAATGCTGAGCTCACAATGCTGAGGTGCTACTGCTGAGGTCACAATGCTGAGGTGCTACTGCTGAGGTCACAATGCTGAGGTGCTCTTGCTGAGGTGCTATTGCTGAGGTGCTATTGCTGAAGTCACAATGCTGAGGTGCTATTGCTGAGGTCACAATGTTGAGGTGCTATTGCTGAGGTGCTATTGCTGACGTCACAATGCTGACGTGCTATTGCTGAGGTCACAATGCTGAGGTGCTATTGCTGAGGTCACAATGCTGTGGTCAAAATGCTGATGTCACAATGCTGAAGTCACAATGCTGAGGTGTTATTGCTGAGCTGTTATTGCTGAGGTATTATTGCTGAGCTGCTATTGCTGAGGTCACAATTCTGAGGTCACAATGCTGAGGTCACAATGCTGAGCTCACTATGTTGAGGTCACTATGCCGAGGTGCTATTGCTGAGGTCACAATGCTGAGGTCGCAATGCTGAGGTGCTATTGCTGAGGTCACAATGCTGAGGTCACAATGCTGAGGTCACAATGCTGAGGTGCTATTGCTGAGGTGCTGTTGCTGAAGTGTTATTGCTGAGGTGCTATTTCTGACTTCACAATGCTGAGGTGTTATTGCTGAGGTCACAATGCTGAGCTCATGCTGAGGTCACTATGCTGAGGTTCTATTGCTGAGGTCACAATGCTGAGGTCGCAATGCTGAGGTGCTATTGTTGAGGTCACAATGCTGAGGTCAAAATGCTGAGGTCACAATGCTGAGGTGCTATTTCTGAGGTGCTGTTGCTGAGGTGTTATTGCTGAGGTGCAATTGCTGAGGTCACAATGCTGATGTGCTATTGCTGAGGTCAAAATGCTGTGGTCACAATTCTGAGGTCACAATGCTGAGGTGCTATTGCTGAGCTCAGAATGCTGAGGTGCAATTGCAGATGTGCAATTGCTGAGGTGCTACTGCTGAGGTCACAATGCTGAGGTGCTATTGCTGAGGTGCTATTGCTGAGGTCACAACGCTAAGGTGCTATTGCTGAGGTGCTATTGCTGAGGTCACAATGCTGAGGTGCTATTAGTGAGGTCACAATGCTGTGGTCACAAAGCTGAGGTGCTACTGCTGAGGTCACAATGCTGAGGTGCTCTTGCTGAGGTGCTGTTGCTTAGGTCACAATGCTGAGGTGCTATTGCTGAGGTGCTATTGCTGAGGTCACAACGCTAAGGTGCTATTGCTGAGGTGCTGTTGCTTAGGTCACAATGCTGAGGTGCTATTGCTGAGGTCACAATGCTGAGCTCACAATGCTGAGGTGCTACTGCTGAGGTCACAATGCTGAGGTGCTCTTGCTGAGGTGCTCTTGCTGAGGTGCTATTGCTGAAGTCACAATGCTGAGGTGCTATTGCTGAGGTCACAATGTTGAGGTGCTATTGCTGAGGTGCTATTGCTGAGGTCACAATGCTGACGTGCTATTGCTGAGGTCACAATGCTGAGGTGCTATTGCTGAGGTCACAATGCTGTGGTCAAAATGCTGATGTCACAATGCTGAAGTCACAATGCTGAGGTGTTATTGCTGAGCTGTTATTGCTGAGGTATTATTGTTGAGCTGCTATTGCTGAGGTCACAATTCTGAGGTCACAATGCTGAGGTCACAATGCTGAGCTCACTATGTTGAGGTCACTATGCCGAGGTGCTATTGCTGAGGTCACAATGCTGAGGTCGCAATGCTGAGGTGCTATTGCTGAGGTCACAATGCTGAGGTCACAATGCTGAGGTCACAATGCTGAGGTGCTATTGCTGAGGTGCTGTTGCTGAGGTGTTATTGCTGAGGTGCTATTTCTGACTTCACAATGCTGAGGTGTTATTGCTGAGGTCACAATGCTGAGCTCATGCTGAGGTCACTATGCTGAGGTGCTATTGCTGAGGTCACAATGCTGAGGTCGCAATGCTGAGGTGCTATTGTTGAGGTCACAATGCTGAGGTCACAATGCTGAGGTCACAATGCTGAGGTGCTATATCTGATGTGCTGTTGCTGAGGTGTTATTGCTGAGGTGCAATTGCTGAGGTCACAATGCTGAGGTGCTATTGCTGAGGTCAAAATGATGTGGTCACAATTCTGAGGTCACAATGCTGAGGTGCTATTGCTGTGGTCACAAAGCTGAGGTCAAAATGCTGAGGTGCTATTGCTGAGGTCACAATGCTGAGGTGCTATTGCTGAGGTGCTATTGCTGAGGTCACAATGCTAAGGTGCTATTGCTGAGGTGCTATTGCTGAGGTCACAATGCTGAGGTGCTATTACTGAGGTCACAATGCTGTGGTCACAAAGCTGAGGTCAAAATGCTGAGGTGTTATTGCTGAGCTGTTATTGCTGAGGTATTATTGCTGAGCTGCTATTGCTGAGGTCACAATTCTTAGGTCACAATGCTGAGGTCACAATGCTGAGCTCACTATGCTGAGGTCACTATGCTGAGGTCAAAATGCTGATGTCACAATGCTGAGGTCACAATGCTGCGGTGTTATTGCTGAGCTGTTATTGCTGAGGTATTATTGCTGAGCTGCTATTACTGAGGTCACAATTCTGAGGTTACAATGCTGAGGTCACAATGCTGAGCTCACTATGCTGAGGTCACTATGCTTAGGTGCTATTGCTGAGGTCACAATGCTGAGGTGCTATTGCTGAGGTGCTATTGCTGAGGTCACAATGCTGAGGTGCTATTGCTGAGGTGCTATTGCTGAGGTCACAATGCTGAGGTGCTGTTGCTGAGGGGCTATTGCTGAGGTGCTATTGCTGAGGTCACAATGCTGAGATGCTATTGCTGAGCTGCTATTGATGAGGTGTTATTGCTGATGTGCTATTGCTGAGGTCATAATGCTGAGGTGCTATTGCTGAGGTCACAATGCTATGGTCACAATGCTGAGGTCACAATGCTCAGGTGCTATTGCTGAGGTCACAATGCTGAGGTGCTATTGCTGAGGTCACAATGCTGAGGTGCTATTGCTGAGGTGCTATTGCTGTGGTCACAATGCTGAGGTGCTATTACTGAGGTCACAATGCTGAGGTGCTATTGCTGAGGTGCTATTGCTGAGGTCACAATGCTGAGGTCACAATGCTGAGCTGCTATTGCTGAGGTCACTTTTCTGAGGTACTATTGCTGAGGTCACAATGCTATGCTCACAATGCTGAGGTCACAATGCTGAGGTGCTATTGCAGAGGTCACAATGCTGAGGTGCTATTGCAGATGTGCAATTGCTGAGGTGCTATTGCAGAGGTCACAATGCTGAGGTGCTATTGCTGAGGTGCTATTGCTGAGGTCACAATGCTATGCTCACAATGCTGAGGTCAAAATGCTGAGGTGCTATTGCAGAGGTCACAATGCTGAGGTGCTATTGCCGATGTGCAATTGCTGAGGTGCTATTGCAGAGGTCACAATGCTGAGGTGCTATTGCTGAGGTGCTATTGCTGAGGTCACAATGCTATGCTCACAATGCTGAGGTCACAATGCTGAGGTGCTATTGCAGAGGTCACAATGCTGAGGTGCTATTGCAGATGTGCAATTGCTGAGGTCACAAGGCTGACGTGCTATTTCTGAGTTCACAATGCTGAGGTGCTATTGCTGAGGTGCTGTTGCTGAGGTCACAATGCTGAGGTGCTATTGGTGAGGTCACAATGCTGAGGTCACAATGCTGAGGTGCTACTGCTGAGGTCACAATGCTGAGGTGCTCTTGCTGAGGTGCTATTGCTGTGGTGCTATTGCTGAGGTCACAATGCTGAGGTGCTATTGCTGAGGTGCTATTCCTGACGTCACAATGCTGACGTGCTATTGCTGAGGTCACAATGCTGAGGTGCTATTGCTGAGGTCACAATGCTGTGGTCAAAATGCTGATGTCACAATGCTGAGGTCACAATGCTGAGGTGTTATTGCTGAGCTGTTATTGCTGAGGTATTATTGCTGAGCTGCTATTGCTGAGGTCACAATGCTGAGGTGCTATTGCTGAGTTCCCAATGCTGAGGTCACAATGCTGAGGTGCTATTACTGAGGTCACAATGCTGTGGTCACAAAGATGAGATCAAATTGCAGAGGTGCTATTGCTGAGGTCACAATGCTGAGGTGCTACTGCTGAGGTGTTATTGCTTAGGTCACAATGCTCAGGTCACAATGCTGAGGTCACTATGCTGAGCTGCTATTGCTGAGGTCACAATGCTGAGGTCACAATGCTGAGGTCGCAATGCTGAGGTGCTATTGCTGAGGTGTTATTGCTGAGTTCACAATGCTGAGATAAAATTGCTTAGGTGCTATTGCTGACGTCACAATGCTGAGGTGTTATTGCTGAGGTCACAATACTGAGGTGCTATCTGAGGTGCTATTGCTGAGGTCACAATGCTGAGGTCACAATGCTGAGGTGCTATTACTGAGGTCACAAAGCTGTGGTCACAAAGCTGAGATCAAAATGCTGAGGTGCTATTGCTGAGGTCACAATGCTGAGGTGCTACTGCTGAGGTGTTATTGCTTAGGTCACAATGCTCAGGTCACAATGCTGAGGTCACTATGCTGAGGTGCTATTGCTGAGGTCACAATGCTGAGGTCACAATGCTGAGGTCACAATGCTGAGGTGCTATTGCTGAGGTGTTATTGCTGAGTTCACAATGCTGAGGTACTATTGCTTAGGTGCTATTGCTGAGGTCACAATGCTGAGGTGCTATTGCTGATGTCACAATACTGAGGTGCTATTGGTGAGGTCACAATGCTGATGTCACTATGCTGAGGTCACTATGCTTAGGTGCTATTGCTGAGGTCACAATGCTGTGGTGCTATTGCTGAGGTGCTATTGCTGAGGTCACAATGCTGAGGTGCTATTGCTGAGGTGCTATTGCTGAGGTCACAATGCTGAGGTGCTGTTGCTGAGGGGCTATTGCTGAGGTGCTATTGCTGAGGTCACAATGCTGAGATGCTATTGCTGAGCTGCTATTGATGAGGTGTTATTGCTGATGTGCTATTGCTGAGGTCATAATGCTGAGGTGCTATTGCTGAGGTCACAATGCTATGGTCACAATGCTGAGGTCACAATGCTCAGGTGCTATTGCTGAGGTCACAATGCTGAGGTGCTGTTGCTGAGGTCACAATGCTGAGATCACAATGCTGAGGTGCTATTACTGAGGTGCTATTGCTGAGGTACTCTTGCTGAGCTGCTATTTCTGAGGTCACAATGCTGAGGTGCTATTGCTGAGGTCACAATGCTGAGGTGCTATTGCTGAGGTGCTATTGCTGTGGTCACAATGCTGAGGTGCTATTACTGAGGTCACAATGCTGAGGTGCTATTGCTGAGGTGCTATTGCTGAGGTCACAATGCTGAGGTCACAATGCTGAGCTGCTATTGCTGAGGTCACTTTTCTGAGGTACTATTGCTGAGGTCACAATGCTATGCTCACAATGCTGAGGTCACAATGCTGAGGTGCTATTGCAGAGGTCACAATTCTGAGGTGCTATTGCAGATGTGCAATTGCTGAGGTGCTATTGCTGAGGTCACAATGCTGAGGTGCTATTTCTGAGTTCACAATGCTGAGGTGCTATTGCTGAGGTGCTGTTGCTGAGGTCACAATGCTGAGGTGCTATTGGTGAGGTCACAATGCTGAGGTCACAATGCTGAGGTGCTACTGCTGAGGTCACAATGCTGAGGTGCTCTTGCTGAGGTGCTATTGCTGTGGTGCTATTGCTGAGGTCACAATGCTGAGGTGCTATTGCTGAGGTGCTATTCCTGACGTCACAATGCTGACGTGCTATTGCTGAGGTGCTATTGCTGTGGTCACAATGCTGAGGTGCTATTACTGAGGTCACAATGCTGAGGTGCTATTGCTGAGGTGCTATTGCTGAGGTCACAATGCTGAGGTCACAATGCTGAGCTGCTATTGCTGAGGTCACTTTTCTGAGGTACTATTGCTGAGGTCACAATGCTATGCTCACAATGCTGAGGTCACAATGCTGAGGTGCTATTGCAGAGGTCACAATGCTGAGGTGCTATTGCAGATGTGCAATTGCTGAGGTGCTATTGCAGAGGTCACAATGCTGAGGTGCTATTGCTGAGGTGCTATTGCTGAGGTCACAATGCTATGCTCACAATGCTGAGGTCAAAATGCTGAGGTGCTATTGCAGAGGTCACAATGCTGAGGTGCTATTGCCGATGTGCAATTGCTGAGGTGCTATTGCAGAGGTCACAATGCTGAGGTGCTATTGCTGAGGTGCTATTGCTGAGGTCACAATGCTATGCTCACAATGCTGAGGTCACAATGCTGAGGTGCTATTGCAGAGGTCACAATGCTGAGGTGCTATTGCAGATGTGCAATTGCTGAGGTCACAAGGCTGACGTGCTATTTCTGAGTTCACAATGCTGAGGTGCTATTGCTGAGGTGCTGTTGCTGAGGTCACAATGCTGAGGTGCTATTGGTGAGGTCACAATGCTGAGGTCACAATGCTGAGGTGCTACTGCTGAGGTCACAATGCTGAGGTGCTCTTGCTGAGGTGCTATTGCTGTGGTGCTATTGCTGAGGTCACAATGCTGAGGTGCTATTGCTGAGGTGCTATTCCTGACGTCACAATGCTGACGTGCTATTGCTGAGGTCACAATGCTGAGGTGCTATTGCTGAGGTCACAATGCTGTGGTCAAAATGCTGATGTCACAATGCTGAGGTCACAATGCTGAGGTGTTATTGCTGAGCTGTTATTGCTGAGGTATTATTGCTGAGCTGCTATTGCTGAGGTCACAATGCTGAGGTGCTATTGCTGAGTTCCCAATGCTGAGGTCACAATGCTGAGGTGCTATTACTGAGGTCACAATGCTGTGGTCACAAAGATGAGATCAAATTGCAGAGGTGCTATTGCTGAGGTCACAATGCTGAGGTGCTACTGCTGAGGTGTTATTGCTTAGGTCACAATGCTCAGGTCACAATGCTGAGGTCACTATGCTGAGCTGCTATTGCTGAGGTCACAATGCTGAGGTCACAATGCTGAGGTCACAATGCTGAGGTGCTATTGCTGAGGTGTTATTGCTGAGTTCACAATGCTGAGATAAAATTGCTTAGGTGCTATTGCTGACGTCACAATGCTGAGGTGTTATTGCTGAGGTCACAATACTGAGGTGCTATCTGAGGTGCTATTGCTGAGGTCACAATGCTGAGGTCACAATGCTGAGGTGCTATTACTGAGGTCACAAAGCTGTGGTCACAAAGCTGAGATCAAAATGCTGAGGTGCTATTGCTGAGGTCACAATGCTGAGGTGCTACTGCTGAGGTGTTATTGCTTAGGTCACAATGCTCAGGTCACAATGCTGAGGTCACTATGCTGAGGTGCTATTGCTGAGGTCACAATGCTGAGGTCACAATGCTGAGGTCACAATGCTGAGGTGCTATTGCTGAGGTGTTATTGCTGAGTTCACAATGCTGAGGTACTATTGCTTAGGTGCTATTGCTGAGGTCACAATGCTGAGGTGCTATTGCTGATGTCACAATACTGAGGTGCTATTGGTGAGGTCACAATGCTGATGTCACTATGCTGAGGTCACTATGCTTAGGTGCTATTGCTGAGGTCACAATGCTGTGGTGCTATTGCTGAGGTGCTATTGCTGAGGTCACAATGCTGAGGTGCTATTGCTGAGGTGCTATTGCTGAGGTCACAATGCTGAGGTGCTGTTGCTGAGGGGCTATTGCTGAGGTGCTATTGCTGAGGTCACAATGCTGAGATGCTATTGCTGAGCTGCTATTGATGAGGTGTTATTGCTGATGTGCTATTGCTGAGGTCATAATGCTGAGGTGCTATTGCTGAGGTCACAATGCTATGGTCACAATGCTGAGGTCACAATGCTCAGGTGCTATTGCTGAGGTCACAATGCTGAGGTGCTGTTGCTGAGGTCACAATGCTGAGATCACAATGCTGAGGTGCTATTACTGAGGTGCTATTGCTGAGGTACTCTTGCTGAGCTGCTATTTCTGAGGTCACAATGCTGAGGTGCTATTGCTGAGGTCACAATGCTGAGGTGCTATTGCTGAGGTGCTATTGCTGTGGTCACAATGCTGAGGTGCTATTACTGAGGTCACAATGCTGAGGTGCTATTGCTGAGGTGCTATTGCTGAGGTCACAATGCTGAGGTCACAATGCTGAGCTGCTATTGCTGAGGTCACTTTTCTGAGGTACTATTGCTGAGGTCACAATGCTATGCTCACAATGCTGAGGTCACAATGCTGAGGTGCTATTGCAGAGGTCACAATGCTGAGGTGCTATTGCAGATGTGCAATTGCTGAGGTGCTATTGCTGAGGTCACAATGCTGAGGTGCTATTTCTGAGTTCACAATGCTGAGGTGCTATTGCTGAGGTGCTGTTGCTGAGGTCACAATGCTGAGGTGCTATTGGTGAGGTCACAATGCTGAGGTCACAATGCTGAGGTGCTACTGCTGAGGTCACAATGCTGAGGTGCTCTTGCTGAGGTGCTATTGCTGTGGTGCTATTGCTGAGGTCACAATGCTGAGGTGCTATTGCTGAGGTGCTATTCCTGACGTCACAATGCTGACGTGCTATTGCTGAGGTGCTATTGCTGTGGTCACAATGCTGAGGTGCTATTACTGAGGTCACAATGCTGAGGTGCTATTGCTGAGGTGCTATTGCTGAGGTCACAATGCTGAGGTCACAATGCTGAGCTGCTATTGCTGAGGTCACTTTTCTGAGGTACTATTGCTGAGGTCACAATGCTATGCTCACAATGCTGAGGTCACAATGCTGAGGTGCTATTGCAGAGGTCACAATGCTGAGGTGCTATTGCAGATGTGCAATTGCTGAGGTGCTATTGCAGAGGTCACAATGCTGAGGTGCTATTGCTGAGGTGCTATTGCTGAGGTCACAATGCTATGCTCACAATGCTGAAGTCACAATGCTGAGGTGCTATTGCAGAGGTCACAATGCTGAGGTGCTATTGCAGATGTGCAATTGCTGAGGTGCTATTGCAGAGGTCACAATGCTGAGGTGCTATTGCTGAGGTGCTATTGCTGAGGTCACAATGCTATGCTCACAATGCTGAGGTCACAATGCTGAGGTGCTATTGCAGAGGTCACAATGCTGAGGTGCTATTGCAGATGTGCAATTGCTGAGGTCACAAGGCTGACGTGCTATTTCTGAGTTCACAATGCTGAGGTGCTATTGCTGAGGTGCTGTTGCTGAGGTCACAATGCTGAGGTGCTATTGGTGAGGTCACAATGCTGAGGTCACAATGCTGAGGTGCTACTGCTGAGGTCACAATGCTGAGGTGCTCTTGCTGAGGTGCTATTGCTGTGGTGCTATTGCTGAGGTCACAATGCTGAGGTGCTATTGCTGAGGTGCTATTCCTGACGTCACAATGCTGACGTGCTATTGCTGAGGTCACAATGCTGAGGTGCTATTGCTGAGGTCACAATGCTGTGGTCAAAATGCTGATGTCACAATGCTGAGGTCACAATGCTGAGGTGTTATTGCTGAGCTGTTATTGCTGAGGTATTATTGCTGAGCTGCTATTGCTGAGGTCACAATGCTGAGGTGCTATTGCTGAGTTCCCAATGCTGAGGTCACAATGCTGAGGTGCTATTACTGAGGTCACAATGCTGTGGTCACAAAGCTGAGATCAAATTGCAGAGGTGCTATTGCTGAGGTCACAATGCTGAGGTGCTACTGCTGAGGTGTTATTGCTTAGGTCACAATGCTCAGGTCACAATGCTGAGGTCACTATGCTGAGGTGCTATTGCTGAGGTCACAATGCTGAGGTCACAATGCTGAGGTCACAATGCTGAGGTGCTATTGCTGAGGTGTTATTGCTGAGTTCACAATGCTGAGATACTATTGCTTAGGTGCTATTGCTGACGTCACAATGCTGAGGTGTTATTGCTGAGGTCACAATACTGAGGTGCTATCTGAGGTGCTATTGCTGAGGTCACAATGCTGAGGTCACAATGCTGAGGTGCTATTACTGAGGTCACAAAGCTGTGGTCACAAAGCTGAGATCAAAATGCTGAGGTGCTATTGCTGAGGTCACAATGCTGAGGTGCTACTGCTGAGGTGTTATTGCTTTGGTCACAATGCTCAGGTCACAATGCTGAGGTCACTATGCTGAGGTGCTATTGCTGAGGTCACAATGCTGAGGTCACAATGCTGAGGTCACAATGCTGAGGTGCTATTGCTGAGGTGTTATTGCTGAGTTCACAATGCTGAGGTACTATTGCTGATGTCACAATACTGAGGTGCTATTGGTGAGGTCACAATGCTGATGTCACTATGCTGAGGTCACTATGCTTAGGTGCTATTGCTGAGGTCACAATGCTGTGGTGCTATTGCTGAGGTGCTATTGCTGAGGTCACAATGCTGAGGTGCTGTTGCTGAGGGGCTATTGCTGAGGTGCTATTGCTGAGGTCACAATGCTGAGATGCTATTGCTGAGCTGCTATTGATGAGGTGTTATTGCTGATGTGCTATTGCTGAGGTCATAATGCTGAGGTGCTATTGCTGAGGTCACAATGCTATGGTCACAATGCTGAGGTCACAATGCTCAGGTGCTATTGCTGAGGTCACAATGCTGAGGTGCTGTTGCTGAGGTCACAATGCTGAGATCACAATGCTGAGGTGCTATTACTGAGGTGCTATTGCTGAGGTACTCTTGCTGAGCTGCTATTTCTGAGGTCACAATGCTGAGGTGCTGTTGCTGAGGTCACAATGCTGAGGTGCTATTGCTGAGGTGCTATTGCTGTGGTCACAATGCTGAGGTGCTATTACTGAGGTCACAATGCTGAGGTGCTATTGCTGAGGTGCTATTGCTGAGGTCACAATGCTGAGGTCACAATGCTGAGCTGCTATTGCTGAGGTCACTTTTCTGAGGTACTATTGCTGAGGTCACAATGCTATGCTCACAATGCTGAGGTCACAATGCTGAGGTGCTATTGCAGAGGTCACAATGCTGAGGTGCTATTGCAGATGTGCAATTACTGAGGTGCTATTGCTGAGGTCACAATGCTGAGGTGCTATTTCTGAGTTCACAATGCTGAGGTGCTATTGCTGAGGTGCTGTTGCTGAGGTCACAATGCTGAGGTGCTATTGGTGAGGTCACAATGCTGAGGTCACAATGCTGAGGTGCTACTGCTGAGGTCACAATGCTGAGGTGCTCTTGCTGAGGTGCTATTGCTGAGGTGCTATTGCTGAAGTCACAATGCTGAGGTGCTATTGCTGAGGTCACAATGTTGAGGTGCTATTGCTGAGGTGCTATTGCTGAGGTCACAATGCTGACGTGCTATTGCTGAGGTCACAATGCTGAGGTGCTATTGCTTATGTCACAATGCTGTGGTCAAAATGCTGATGTCACAATGCTGAAGTCATAATGCTGAGGTGTTATTGCTGAGCTGTTTTTGCTGAGGTATTATTGTTGAGCTGCTATTGCTGAGGTCACAATTCTGAGGTCACAATGCTGAGGTCACAATGCTGAGCTCACTATGTTGAGGTCACTATGCCGAGGTGCTATTGCTGAGGTCACAATGCTGAGGTCGCAATGCTGAGGTGCTATTGCTGAGGTCACAATGCTGAGGTCACAATGCTGAGGTCACAATGCTGAGGTGCTATTGCTGAGGTGCTGTTGCTGAGGTGTTATTGCTGAGGTGCTATTTCTGACTTCACAATGCTGAGGTGTTATTGCTGAGGTCACAATGCTGAGCTCATGCTGAGGTCACTATGCTGAGGTGCTATTGTTGAGGTCACAATGCTGAGGTCACAATGCTGAGGTCACAATGCTGAGGTGCTATTTCTGAGGTGCTGTTGCTGAGGTGTTATTGCTGAGGTGCAATTGCTGAGGTCACAATGCTGAGGTGCTATTGCTGAGGTCAAAATGATGTGGTCACAATTCTGAGGTCACAATGCTGAGGTGCTATTGCTGAGCTCAGAATGCTGAGGTGCAATTGCAGATGTGCAATTGCTGACGTGCTACTGCTGAGGTCACAATGCTGAGGTGCTATTGCTGAGCTGCTATTGCAGAGGTCACAATGCTAAGGTGCTATTGCTGAGGTGTTGTTGCTGAGGTCACAATGCTGAGGTGCTATTACTGAGGTCACAATGCTGTGGTCACAAAGCTGAGGTCAAAATGCTGAGGTGTTATTGCTGAGCTGTTATTGCTGAGGTATTATTGCTGAGCTGCTATTGCTGAGGTCACAATTCTTAGGTCACAATGCTGAGGTCACAATGCTGAGCTCACTATGCTGAGGTCACTATGCTGAGGTCAAAATGCTGATGTCACAATGCTGAGGTCACAATGCTGCGGTGTTATTGCTGAGCTGTTATTGCTGAGGTATTATTGCTGAGCTGCTATTACTGAGGTCACAATTCTGAGGTTACAATGCTGAGGTCACAATGCTGAGCTCACTATGCTGAGGTCACTATGCTTAGGTGCTATTGCTGAGGTCACAATGCTGAGGTGCTATTGCTGAGGTGCTATTGCTGAGGTCACAATGCTGAGGTGCTATTGCTGAGGTGCTATTGCTGAGGTCACAATGCTGAGGTGCTGTTGCTTAGGGGCTATTGCTGACGTGCTATTGCTGAGGTCACAATGCTGAGATGCTATTGCTGAGCTGTTATTGATGAGGTGTTATTGCTGATGTGCTATTGCTGAGGTCATAATGCTGAGGTGCTATTGCTGAGGTCACAATGCTATGGTCACAATGCTGAGGTCACAATGCTCAGGTGCTATTGCTGAGGTCACAATGCTGAGGTGCTGTTGCTGAGGTCACAATTCTGAGATCACAATGCTGAGGTGCTATTACTGAGGTGCTATTGCTGAGGTACTCTTGCTGAGCTGCTATTGCTAAGGTCACAATGCTAAGCTGCTATTGCTGAGGTGTTATTGCTGTGGTGCTATTGCTGAGGTCACAATGCTGAGGTGCTATTGCTGAGGTGCTATTGCTGAGGTCACAATGCTGAGGTCACAATGCTGAGCTGCTATTGCTGAGGTCACTTTTCTGAGGTACTATTGCTGAGGTCACAATGCTATGCTCACAATGCTGAGGTCACAATGCTGAGGTGCTATTGCAGAGGTCACAATGCTGAGGTGCTATTTCTGAGGTGCTATTGCTGAGGTCGCAATGCTATGCTCACAATGCTGAGGTCACAATGCTGAGGTGCTATTGCAGAGGTCACAATGCTGAGGTGCTATTGCAGATGTGCAATTGCTGAGGTGCTATTGCAGAGGTCACAATGCTGAGGTGCTATTGCTGAGGTGCTATTGCTGAGGTCACAATGCTATGCTCACAATGCTGAGGTCACAATGCTGAGGTGCTATTGCAGAGGTCACAATGCTGAGGTGCTATTGCAGATGTGCAATTGCTGAGGTGCTATTGCAGAGGTCACAATGCTGAGGTGCTATTGCTGAGGTGCTATTGCTGAGGTCACAATGCTGAGGTGCTATTTCTGAGTTCACAATGCTGAGGTGCTATTCCTGAGGTGCTGTTGCTGAGGTCACAATGCTGAGGTGCTATTGGTGAGGTCACAATGCTGAGGTCACAATGCTGAGGTGCTACTTCTGAGGTCACAATGCTGAGGTGCTCTTGCTGAGGTGCTATTGCTGTGGTGCTATTGCTGAGGTCACAATGCTGAGGTGCTATTGCTGAGGTGCTATTCCTGACGTCACAATGCTGACGTGCTATTGCTGAGGTCACAATGCTGAGGTGCTATTGCTGAGGTCACAATGCTGTGGTCAAAATGCTGATGTCACAATGCTGAGGTCACAATGCTGAGGTGTTATTGCTGAGCTGTTATTGCTGAGGTATTATTGCTGAGCTGCTATTGCTGAGGTCACAATGCTGAGGTGCTATTGCTGAGTTCCCAATGCTGAGGTCACAATGCTGAGGTGCTATTACTGAGGTCACAATGCTGTGGTCACAAAGCTGAGATCAAAATGCTGAGGTGCTATTGCTGAGGTCACAATGCTGAGGTGCTACTGCTGAGGTGTTATTGCTTAGGTCACAATGCTCAGGTCACAATGCTGAGGTCACTATGCTGAGGTGCTATTGCTGAGGTCACAATGCTGAGGTCACAATGCTGAGGTCACAATGCTGAGGTGCTATTGCTGAGGTGTTATTGCTGAGTTCACAATGCTGAGATACTATTGCTTAGGTGCAATTGCTGAGGTCACAATGCTGAGGTGCTATTGCTGAGGTCACAATACTGAGGTGCTATCTGAGGTGCTATTGCTGAGGTCACAATGCTGAGGTCACAATGCTGAGGTGCTATTACTGAGGTCACAATGCTGTGGTCACAAAGCTGAGATCAAAATGCTGAGGTGCTATTGCTGAGGTCACAATGCTGAGGTGTTACTGCTGAGGTGTTATTGCTTAGGTCACAATGCTCAGGTCACAATGCTGAGGTCACTATGCTGAGGTGCTATTGCTGAGGTCACAATGCTGAGGTCACAATGCTGAGGTCACAATGCTGAGGTGCTATTGCTGAGGTGTTATTGCTGAGTTCACAATGCTGAGGTACTATTGCTTAGGTGCTATTGCTGAGGTCACAATGCTGAGGTGCTATTGCTGAGGTCACAATACTGAGGTGCTATCTGATGTGATATTTCTGACTTCACAATGCTGAGGTGCTATTGCTGAGGTGCTGTTGCTTAGGTCACAATGCTGAGGTGCTATTGCTGAGGTCACAATGCTGAGCTCACAATGCTGAGGTGCTACTGCTGAGGTCACAATGCTGAGGTGCTCTTGCTGAGGTGCTATTGCTGAGGTGCTATTGCTGAAGTCACAATGCTGAGGTGCTATTGCTGAGGTCACAATGTTGAGGTGCTATTGTTGAGGTGCTATTGCTGACGTCACAATGCTGACGTGCTATTGCTGAGGTCACAATGCTGAGGTGCTATTGCTGAGGTCACAATGCTGTGGTCAAAATGCTGATGTCACAATGCTGAAGTCACAATGCTGAGGTGTTATTGCTGAGCTGTTATTGCTGAGGTATTATTGCTGAGCTGCTATTGCTGAGGTCACAATTCTGAGGTCACAATGCTGAGGTCACAATGCTGAGCTCACTATGTTGAGGTCGCAATGCTGAGGTGCTATTGCTGAGGTCACAATGCTGAGGTCGCAATGCTGAGGTGCTATTGCTGAGGTCACAATGCTGAGGTCACAATGCTGAGGTCACAATGCTGAGGTGCTATTGCTGAGGTGCTGTTGCTGAAGTGTTATTGCTGAGGTGCTATTTCTGACTTCACAATGCTGAGGTGTTATTGCTGAGGTCACAATGCTGAGCTCATGCTGAGGTCACTATGCTGAGGTTCTATTGCTGAGGTCACAATGCTGAGGTCGCAATGCTGAGGTGCTATTGTTGAGGTCACAATGCTGAGGTGCTATTGCTGAGGTCACAATGTTGAGGTGCTATTTCTGAGGTGCTGTTGCTGAGGTGTTATTGCTGAGGTGCAATTGCTGAGGTCACAATGCTGAGGTGCTATTGCTGAGGTCAAAATGCTGTGGTCACAATTCTGAGGTCACAATGCTGAGGTGCTATTGCTGAGCTCAGAATGCTGAGGTGCAATTGCAGATGTGCAATTGCTGAGGTGCTACTGCTGAGGTCACAATGCTGAGGTGCTATTGCTGAGGTGCTATTGCTGAGGTCACAACGCTAAGGTGCTATTGCTGAGGTGCTATTGCTGAGGTCACAATGCTGAGGTGCTATTACTGAGGTCACAATGCTGTGGTCACAAAGCTGAGGTGCTACTGCTGAGGTCACAATGCTGAGGTGCTCTTGCTGAGGTGCTGTTGCTTAGGTCACAATGCTGAGGTGCTATTGCTGAGGTTCAATTGCTGAGGTCACAACGCTAAGGTGCTATTGCTGAGGTGCTGTTGCTTAGGTCACAATGCTGAGGTGCTATTGCTGAGGTCACAATGCTGAGCTCACAATGCTGAGGTGCTATTGCAGAGGTCACAATGCTGAGGTGCTCTTGCTGAGGTGCTATTGCTGAGGTGCTATTGCTGAAGTCACAATGCTGAGGTGCTATTGCTGAGGTCACAATGTTGAGGTGCTATTGCTGAGGTGCTATTGCTGAGGTCACAATGCTGACGTGCTATTGCTGAGGTCACAATGCTGAGGTGCTATTGCTGAGGTCACAATGCTGTGGTCAAAATGCTGATGTCACAATGCTGAAGTCACAATGCTGAGGTGTTATTGCTGAGCTGTTATTGCTGAGGTATTATTGTTGAGCTGCTATTGCTGAGGTCACAATTCTGAGGTCACAATCCTGAGGTCACAATGCTGAGCTCACTATGTTGAGGTCACTATGCCGAGGTGCTATTGCTGAGGTCACAATGCTGAGGTCGCAATGCTGAGGTGCTATTGCTGAGGTCACAATGCTGAGGTCACAATGCTGAGGTCACAATGCTGAGGTGCTATTGCTGAGGTGCTGTTGCTGAGGTGTTATTGCTGAGGTGCTATTTCTGACTTCACAATGCTGAGGTGTTATTGCTGAGGTCACAATGCTGAGCTCATGCTGAGGTCACTATGCTGAGGTGCTATTGCTGAGGTCACAATGCTGAGGTCGCAATGCTGAGGTGCTACTGTTGAGGTCACAATGCTGAGGTCACAATGCTGAGGTCACAATGCTGAGGTGCTATTTCTGAGGTGCTGTTGCTGAGGTGTTATTGCTGAGGTGCAATTGCTGAGGTCACAATGCTGAGGTGCTATTGCTGAGGTCAAAATGATGTGGTCACAATTCTGAGGTCACAATGCTGAGGTGCTATTGCAGAGGTCACAATGCTGAGGTGCTATTGCAGATGTGCAATTGCTGAGGTGCTATTGCAGAGGTCACAATGCTGAGGTGCTATTGCTGAGGTGCTATTGCTGAGGTCACAATGCTGAGGTGCTATTTCTGAGTTCACAATGCTGAGGTGCTATTGCTGAGGTGTTGCTGAGGTCACAATGCTGAGGTGCTATTGGTGAGGTCACAATGCTGAGGTCACAATGCTGAGGTGCTACTGCTGAGGTCACAATGCTGAGGTGCTATTGCTGAGGTGCTATTGCTGTGGTGCTATTGCTGAGGTCACAATGCTGAGGTGCTATTGCTGAGGTTCTATTCCTGACGTCACAATGCTGACGTGCTATTGCTGAGGTCACAATGCTGAGGTGCTATTGCTGAGGTCACAATGCTGTGGTCAAAATGCTGATGTCACAATGCTGAGGTCACAATGCTGAGGTGTAATTGCTGAGCTGTTATTGCTGAGGTATTATTGCTGAGCTGCTATTGCTGAGGTCACAATGCTGAGGTGCTATTGCTGAGTTCCCAATGCTGAGGTCACAATGCTGAGGTGCTATTGCTGAGGTGCTGTTGCTGAGGTCACAATGCTGAGGTGCTATTGGTGAGGTCACAATGCTGAGGTCACAATGCTGAGGTGCTACTGCTGAGGTCACAATGCTGAGGTGCTCTTGCTGAGGTGCTATTGCTGTGGTGCTATTGCTGAGGTCACAATGCTGAGGTGCTATTGCTGAGGTGCTATTCCTGACGTCACAATGCTGACGTGCTATTGCTGAGGTCACAATGCTGAGGTGCTATTGCTGAGGTCACAATGCTGTGGTCAAAATGCTGATGTCACAATGCTGAGGTCACAATGCTGAGGTGTTATTGCTGAGCTGTTATTGCTGAGGTATTATTGCTGAGCTGCTATTGCTGAGGTCACAATGCTGAGGTGCTATTGCTGAGTTCCCAATGCTGAGGTCACAATGCTGAGGTGCTATTACTGAGGTCACAATGCTGTGGTCACAAAGCTGAGATCAAATTGCAGAGGTGCTATTGCTGAGGTCACAATGCTGAGGTGCTACTGCTGAGGTGTTATTGCTTAGGTCACAATGCTCAGGTCACAATGCTGAGGTCACTATGCTGAGGTGCTATTGCTGAGGTCACAATGCTGAGGTCACAATGCTGAGGTCACAATGCTGAGGTGCTATTGCTGAGGTGTTATTGCTGAGTTCACAATGCTGAGATACTATTGCTTAGGTGCTATTGCTGAGGTCACAATGCTGAGGTGCTATTGCTGAGGTCACAATACTGAGGTGCTATTGCTGAGGTGTTATTGCTGAGTTCACAATGCTGAGGTACTATTGCTTAGGTGCTATTGCTGAGGTCACAATGCTGAGGTGCTATTGCTGAGGTCACAATACTGAGCTCACAATGCTGAGGTGCTACTGCTGAGGTCACAATGCTGAGGTGCTACTGCTGAGGTCACAATGCTGAGCTCACAATGCTGAGGTGCTACTGCTGAGGTCACAATGCTGAGGTGCTACTGCTGAGGTCAAAATGCTGAGGTGCTCTTGCTGAGGTGCTATTGCTGAGGTGCTATTGCTGAAGTCACAATGCTGAGGTGCTATTGCTGAGGTCACAATGTTGAGGTGCTATTGCTGAGGTGCTATTGCTGACGTCACAATGCTGACGTGCTATTGCTGAGGTCACAATGCTGAGGTGCTATTGCTGAGGTCACAATGCTGTGGTCAAACTGCTGATGTCACAATGCTGAAGTCACAATGCTGAGGTGTTATTGCTGAGCTGTTATTGCTGAGGTATTATTGCTGAGCTGCTATTGCTGAGGTCACAATTCTGAGGTCACAATGCTGAGGTCACAATGCTGAGCTCACTATGTTGAGATCACTATGCCGAGGTGCTATTGCTGAGGTCACAATGCTGAGGTCGCAATGCTGAGGTGCTATTGCTGAGGTCACAATGCTGAGGTCACAATGCTGAGGTCACAATGCTGAGGTGCTATTGCTGAGGTGCTGTTGCTGAAGTGTTATTGCTGAGGTGCTATTTCTGACTTCACAATGCTGAGGTGTTATTGCTGAGGTCACAATGCTGAGCTCATGCTGAGGTCACTATGCTGAGGTTCTATTGCTGAGGTCACAATGCTGAGGTCGCAATGCTGAGGTGCTATTGTTGAGGTCACAATGCTGAGGTCAAAATGCTGAGGTCACAATGCTGAGGTGCTATTTCTGAGGTGCTGTTCCTGAGGTGTTATTGCTGAGGTGCAATTGCTGAGGTCACAATGCTGAGGTGCTATTGCTGAGGTCAAAATGCTGTGGTCACAATTCTGAGGTCACAATGCTGAGGTGCTATTGCTGAGCTCAGAATGCTGAGGTGCAATTGCAGATGTGCAATTGCTGAGGTGCTACTGCTGAGGTCACAATGCTGAGGTGCTATTGCTGAGGTGCTATTGCTGAGGTCACAACGCTAAGGTGCTATTGCTGAGGTGCTATTGCTGAGGTCACAATGCTGAGGTGCTATTACTGAGGTCACAATGCTGTGGTCACAAAGCTGAGGTGCTACTGCTGAGGTCACAATGCTGAGGTGCTCTTGCTGAGGTGCTGTTGCTTAGGTCACAATGCTGAGGTGCTATTGCTGAGGTGCTATTGCTGAGGTTACAATGCTGAGGTGCTGTTGCTGAGGGGCTATTGCTGAGGTGCTATTGCTGAGGTCACAATGCTGAGATGCTATTGCTGAGCTGCTATTGATGAGGTGTTATTGCTGATGTGCTATTGCTGAGGTCATAATGCTGAGGTGCTATTGCTGAGGTCACAATGCTATGGTCACAATGCTGAGGTCACAATGCTCAGGTGCTATTGCTGAGGTCACAATGCTGAGGTGCTGTTGCTGAGGTCACAATGCTGAGATCACAATGCTGAGGTGCTATTACTGAGGTGCTATTGCTGAGGTACTCTTGCTGAGCTGCTATTGCTGAGGTCACAATGCTGAGGTGCTATTGCTGAGGTCACAATGCTGAGGTGCTATTGCTGAGGTGCTATTGCTGTGGTCACAATGCTGAGGTGCTATTACTGAGGTCACAATGCTGAGGTGCTATTGCTGAGGTGCTATTGCTGAGGTCACAATGCTGAGGTCACAATGCTGAGCTGCTATTGCTGAGGTCACTTTTCTGAGGTACTATTGCTGAGGTCACAATGCTATGCTCACAATGCTGAGGTCACAATGCTGAGGTGCTATTGCAGAGGTCACAATGCTGAGGTGCTATTGCTGAGGTGCTATTGCTGAGGTCGCAATGCTATGCTCACAATGCTGAGGTCACAATGCTGAGGTGCTATTGCAGAGGTCACAATGCTGAGGTGCTATTGCAGATGTGCAATTGCTGAGGTGCTATTGCAGAGGTCACAATGCTGAGGTGCTATTGCTGAGGTGCTATTGCTGAGGTCAGAATGTTATGCTCACAATGCTGAGGTCACAATGCTGAGGTGCTATTGCAGAGGTCACAATGCTGAGGTGCTATTGCAGATGTGCAATTGCTGAGGTGCTATTGCAGAGGTCACAATGCTGAGGTGCTATTGCTGAGGTGCTATTGCTGAGGTCACAATGCTGAGGTGCTATTTCTGAGTTCACAATGCTGAGGTGCTATTGCTGAGGTGCTGTTGCTGAGGTCACAATGCTGAGGTGCTATTGGTGAGGTCACAATGCTGAGGTCACAATGCTGAGGTGCTACTGCTGAGGTCACAATGCTGAGGTGCTCTTGCTGAGGTGCTATTCCTGACGTCACAATGCTGACGTGCTATTGCTGAGGTCACAATGCTGAGGTGCTATTGCTGAGGTCACAATGCTATGGTCAAAATGCTGATGTCACAATGCTGAGGTCACAATGCTGAGGTGTTATTGCTGAGCTGTTATTGCTGAGGTATTATTGCTGAGCTGCTATTGCTGAGGTCACAATGCTGAGGTGCTATTGCTGAGTTCCCAATGCTGAGGTCACAATGCTGAGGTGCTATTACTGAGGTCACAATGCTGTGGTCACAAAGCTGAGATCAAATTGCAGAGGTGCTATTGCTGAGGTCACAATACTGAGGTGCTACTGCTGAGGTGTTATTGCTTCGGTCACAATGCTCAGGTCACAATGCTGAGGTCACTATGCTGAGGTGCTATTGCTGAGGTCACAATGCTGAGGTCACAATGCTGAGGTCACAATGCTGAGGTGCTATTGCTGAGGTGTTATTGCTGAGTTCACAATGCTGAGATACTATTGCTTAGGTGCTATTGCTGAGGTCACAATGCTGAGGTGCTATTGCTGAGGTCACAATACTGAGGTGCTATCTGAGGTGCTATTGCTGAGGTCACAATGCTGAGGTCACAATGCTGAGGTGCTATTGCTGAGGTGTTATTGCTGAGTTCACAATGCTGAGATACTATTGCTTAGGTGCTATTGCTGAGGTCACAATGCTGAGGTGCTATTGCTGAGGTCACAATACTGAGGTGCTATTGCTGAGGTGTTATTGCTGAGTTCACAATGCTGAGGTACTATTGCTTAGGTGCTATTGCTGAGGTCACAATGCTGAGGTGCTATTGCTGAGGTCACAATACTGAGGTGCTATCTGATGTGATATTTCTGACTTCACAATGCTGAGGTGCTATTGCTGAGGTGCTGTTGCTGAGGTCACAATGCTGAGGTGCTATTGCTGAGGTCACAATGCTGAGCTCACAATGCTGAGGTGCTACTGCTGAGGTCACAATGCTGAGGTGCTACTGCTGAGGTCACAATGCTGAGGTGCTCTTGCTGAGGTGCTATTGCTGAGGTGCTATTGCTGAAGTCACAATGCTGAGGTGCTATTGCTGAGGTCACAATGTTGAGGTGCTATTGCTGAGGTGCTATTGCTGACGTCACAATGCTGACGTGCTATTGCTGAGGTCACAATGCTGAGGTGCTATTGATGAGGTCACAATGCTGTGGTCAAAATGCTGATGTCACAATGCTGAAGTCACAATGCTGAGGTGTTATTGCTGAGCTGTTATTGCTGAGGTATTATTGCTGAGCTGCTATTGCTGAGGTCACAATTCTGAGGTCACAATGCTGAGGTCACAATGCTGAGCTCACTATGTTGAGGTCACTATGCCGAGGTGCTATTGCTGAGGTCACAATGCTGAGGTCGCAATGCTGAGGTGCTATTGCTGAGGTCACAATGCTGAGGTCACAATGCTGAGGTCACAATGCTGAGGTGCTATTTCTGAGGTGCTGTTGCTGAGGTGTTATTGCTGAGGTGCAATTGCTGAGGTCACAATGCTGAGGTGCTATTGCTGAGGTCAAAATGCTGTGGTCACAATTCTGAGGTCACAATGCTGAGGTGCTATTGCTGAGCTCAGAATGCTGAGGTGCAATTGCAGATGTGCAATTGCTGAGGTGCTACTGCTGAGGTCACAATGCTGAGGTGCTATTGCTGAGGTGCTATTGCTGAGGTCACAACGCTAAGGTGCTATTGCTGAGGTGCTATTGCTGAGGTCACAATGCTGAGGTGCTATTACTGAGGTCACAATGCTGTGGTCACAAAGCTGAGGTGCTACTGCTGAGGTCACAATGCTGAGGTGCTCTTGCTGAGGTGCTGTTGCTTAGGTCACAATGCTGAGGTGCTATTGCTGAGTTTCATTTGCTGAGGTCACAACGCTAAGGTGCTATTGCTGAGGTGCTGTTGCTTAGGTCACAATGCTGAGGTGCTATTGCTGAGGTCACAATGCTGAGCTCACAATGCTGAGGTGCTATTGCAGAGGTCACAATGCTGAGGTGCTCTTGCTGAGGTGCTATTGCTGAGGTGCTATTGCTGAAGTCACAATGCTGAGGTGCTATTGCTGAGGTCACAATGTTGAGGTGCTATTGCTGAGGTGCTATTGCTGAGGTCACAATGCTGACGTGCTATTGCTGAGGTCACAATGCTGAGGTGCTATTGCTGAGGTCACAATGCTGTGGTCAAAATGCTGATGTCACAATGCTGAAGTCACAATGCTGAGGTGTTATTGCTGAGCTGTTATTGCTGAGGTATTATTGTTGAGCTGCTATTGCTGAGGTCACAATTCTGAGGTCACAATGCTGAGGTCACAATGCTGAGCTCACTATGTTGAGGTCACTATGCCGAGGTGCTATTGCTGAGGTCACAATGCTGAGGTCGCAATGCTGAGGTGCTATTGCTGAGGTCACAATGCTGAGGTCACAATGCTGAGGTGCTATTGCTGAGGTGCTGTTGCTGAGGTCACAATGCTGAGGTGCTATTGGTGAGGTCACAATGCTGAGGTCACAATGCTGAGGTGCTACTGCTGAGGTCACAATGCTGAGGTGCTATTGCTGAGGTGCTGTTGCTGAGGTCACAATGCTGAGGTGCTATTGGTGAGGTCACAATGCTGAGGTCACAATGCTGAGGTGCTACTGCTGAGGTCACAATGCTGAGGTGCTCTTGCTGAGGTGCTATTCCTGACGTCACAATGCTGACGTGCTATTGCTGAGGTCACAATGCTGAGGTGCTATTGCTGAGGTCACAATGCTATGGTCAAAATGCTGATGTCACAATGCTGAGGTCACAATGCTGAGGTGTTATTGCTGAGCTGTTATTGCTGAGGTATTATTGCTGAGCTGCTATTGCTGAGGTCACAATGCTGAGGTGCTATTGCTGAGTTCCCAATGCTGAGGTCACAATGCTGAGGTGCTATTACTGAGGTCACAATGCTGTGGTCACAAAGCTGAGATCAAATTGCAGAGGTGCTATTGCTGAGGTCACAATACTGAGGTGCTACTGCTGAGGTGTTATTGCTTCGGTCACAATGCTCAGGTCACAATGCTGAGGTCACTATGCTGAGGTGCTATTGCTGAGGTCACAATGCTGAGGTCACAATGCTGAGGTCACAATGCTGAGGTGCTATTGCTGAGGTGTTATTGCTGAGTTCACAATGCTGAGATACTATTGCTTAGGTGCTATTGCTGAGGTCACAATGCTGAGGTGCTATTGCTGAGGTCACAATACTGAGGTGCTATCTGAGGTGCTATTGCTGAGGTCACAATGCTGAGGTCACAATGCTGAGGTGCTATTGCTGAGGTGTTATTGCTGAGTTCACAATGCTGAGATACTATTGCTTAGGTGCTATTGCTGAGGTCACAATGCTGAGGTGCTATTGCTGAGGTCACAATACTGAGGTGCTATTGCTGAGGTGTTATTGCTGAGTTCACAATGCTGAGGTACTATTGCTTAGGTGCTATTGCTGAGGTCACAATGCTGAGGTGCTATTGCTGAGGTCACAATACTGAGGTGCTATCTGATGTGATATTTCTGACTTCACAATGCTGAGGTGCTATTGCTGAGGTGCTGTTGCTGAGGTCACAATGCTGAGGTGCTATTGCTGAGGTCACAATGCTGAGCTCACAATGCTGAGGTGCCACTGCTGAGGTCACAATGCTGAGGTGCTACTGCTGAGGTCACAATGCTGAGGTGCTCTTGCTGAGGTGCTATTGCTGAGGTGCTATTGCTGAAGTCACAATGCTGAGGTGCTATTGCTGAGGTCACAATGTTGAGGTGCTATTGCTGAGGTGCTATTGCTGACGTCACAATGCTGACGTGCTATTGCTGAGGTCACAATGCTGAGGTGCTATTGATGAGGTCACAATGCTGTGGTCAAAATGCTGATGTCACAATGCTGAAGTCACAATGCTGAGGTGTTATTGCTGAGCTGTTATTGCTGAGGTATTATTGCTGAGCTGCTATTGCTGAGGTCACAATTCTGAGGTCACAATGCTGAGGTCACAATGCTGAGCTCACTATGTTGAGGTCACTATGCCGAGGTGCTATTGCTGAGGTCACAATGCTGAGGTCGCAATGCTGAGGTGCTATTGCTGAGGTCACAATGCTGAGGTCACAATGCTGAGGTCACAATGCTGAGGTGCTATTTCTGAGGTGCTGTTGCTGAGGTGTTATTGCTGAGGTGCAATTGCTGAGGTCACAATGCTGAGGTGCTATTGCTGAGGTCAAAATGCTGTGGTCACAATTCTGAGGTCACAATGCTGAGGTGCTATTGCTGAGCTCAGAATGCTGAGGTGCAATTGCAGATGTGCAATTGCTGAGGTGCTACTGCTGAGGTCACAATGCTGAGGTGCTATTGCTGAGGTGCTATTGCTGAGGTCACAACGCTAAGGTGCTATTGCTGAGGTGCTATTGCTGAGGTCACAATGCTGAGGTGCTATTACTGAGGTCACAATGCTGTGGTCACAAAGCTGAGGTGCTACTGCTGAGGTCACAATGCTGAGGTGCTCTTGCTGAGGTGCTGTTGCTTAGGTCACAATGCTGAGGTGCTATTGCTGAGTTTCATTTGCTGAGGTCACAACGCTAAGGTGCTATTGCTGAGGTGCTGTTGCTTAGGTCACAATGCTGAGGTGCTATTGCTGAGGTCACAATGCTGAGCTCACAATGCTGAGGTGCTATTGCAGAGGTCACAATGCTGAGGTGCTCTTGCTGAGGTGCTATTGCTGAGGTGCTATTGCTGAAGTCACAATGCTGAGGTGCTATTGCTGAGGTCACAATGTTGAGGTGCTATTGCTGAGGTGCTATTGCTGAGGTCACAATGCTGACGTGCTATTGCTGAGGTCACAATGCTGAGGTGCTATTGCTGAGGTCACAATGCTGTGGTCAAAATGCTGATGTCACAATGCTGAAGTCACAATGCTGAGGTGTTATTGCTGAGCTGTTATTGCTGAGGTATTATTGTTGAGCTGCTATTGCTGAGGTCACAATTCTGAGGTCACAATGCTGAGGTCACAATGCTGAGCTCACTATGTTGAGGTCACTATGCCGAGGTGCTATTGCTGAGGTCACAATGCTGAGGTCGCAATGCTGAGGTGCTATTGCTGAGGTCACAATGCTGAGGTCACAATGCTGAGGTGCTATTGCTGAGGTGCTGTTGCTGAGGTCACAATGCTGAGGTGCTATTGGTGAGGTCACAATGCTGAGGTCACAATGCTGAGGTGCTACTGCTGAGGTCACAATGCTGAGGTGCTCTTGCTGAGGTGCTATTGCTGTGGTGCTATTGCTGAGGTCACAATGCTGAGGTGCTATTGCTGAGGTGCTATTCCTGACGTCACAATGCTGACGTGCTATTGCTGAGGTCACAATGCTGAGGTGCTATTGCTGAGGTCACAATGCTGTGGTCAAAATGCTGATGTCACAATGCTGAGGTCACAATGCTGAGGTGTTATTGCTGAGCTGTTATTGCTGAGGTATTATTGCTGAGCTGCTATTGCTGAGGTCACAATGCTGAGGTGCTATTGCTGAGTTCCCAATGCTGAGGTCACAATGCTGAGGTGCTATTACTGAGGTCACAATGCTGTGGTCACAAAGCTGAGATCAAATTGCAGAGGTGCTATTGCTGAGGTCACAATGCTGAGGTGCTACTGCTGAGGTGTTATTGCTTAGGTCACAATGCTCAGGTCACAATGCTGAGGTCACTATGCTGAGGTGCTATTGCTGAGGTCACAATGCTGAGGTCACAATGCTGAGGTCACAATGCTGAGGTGCTATTGCTGAGGTGTTATTGCTGAGTTCACAATGCTGAGATACTATTGCTTAGGTGCTATTGCTGACGTCACAATGCTGAGGTGTTATTGCTGAGGTCACAATACTGAGGTGCTATCTGAGGTGCTATTGCTGAGGTCACAATGCTGAGGTCACAATGCTGAGGTGCTATTACTGAGGTCACAAAGCTGTGGTCACAAAGCTGAGATCAAAATGCTGAGGTGCTATTGCTGAGGTCACAATGCTGAGGTGCTACTGCTGAGGTGTTATTGCTTTGGTCACAATGCTCAGGTCACAATGCTGAGGTCACTATGCTGAGGTGCTATTGCTGAGGTCACAATGCTGAGGTCACAATGCTGAGGTCACAATGCTGAGGTGCTATTGCTGAGGTGTTATTGCTGAGTTCACAATGCTGAGGTACTATTGCTGATGTCACAATACTGAGGTGCTATTGGTGAGGTCACAATGCTGATGTCACTATGCTGAGGTCACTATGCTTAGGTGCTATTGCTGAGGTCACAATGCTGTGGTGCTATTGCTGAGGTGCTATTGCTGAGGTCACAATGCTGAGGTGCTGTTGCTGAGGGGCTATTGCTGAGGTGCTATTGCTGAGGTCACAATGCTGAGATGCTATTGCTGAGCTGCTATTGATGAGGTGTTATTGCTGATGTGCTATTGCTGAGGTCATAATGCTGAGGTGCTATTGCTGAGGTCACAATGCTATGGTCACAATGCTGAGGTCACAATGCTCAGGTGCTATTGCTGAGGTCACAATGCTGAGGTGCTGTTGCTGAGGTCACAATGCTGAGATCACAATGCTGAGGTGCTATTACTGAGGTGCTATTGCTGAGGTACTCTTGCTGAGCTGCTATTTCTGAGGTCACAATGCTGAGGTGCTGTTGCTGAGGTCACAATGCTGAGGTGCTATTGCTGAGGTGCTATTGCTGTGGTCACAATGCTGAGGTGCTATTACTGAGGTCACAATGCTGAGGTGCTATTGCTGAGGTGCTATTGCTGAGGTCACAATGCTGAGGTCACAATGCTGAGCTGCTATTGCTGAGGTCACTTTTCTGAGGTACTATTGCTGAGGTCACAATGCTATGCTCACAATGCTGAGGTCACAATGCTGAGGTGCTATTGCAGAGGTCACAATGCTGAGGTGCTATTGCAGATGTGCAATTACTGAGGTGCTATTGCTGAGGTCACAATGCTGAGGTGCTATTTCTGAGTTCACAATGCTGAGGTGCTATTGCTGAGGTGCTGTTGCTGAGGTCACAATGCTGAGGTGCTATTGGTGAGGTCACAATGCTGAGGTCACAATGCTGAGGTGCTACTGCTGAGGTCACAATGCTGAGGTGCTCTTGCTGAGGTGCTATTGCTGAGGTGCTATTGCTGAAGTCACAATGCTGAGGTGCTATTGCTGAGGTCACAATGTTGAGGTGCTATTGCTGAGGTGCTATTGCTGAGGTCACAATGCTGACGTGCTATTGCTGAGGTCACAATGCTGAGGTGCTATTGCTTATGTCACAATGCTGTGGTCAAAATGCTGATGTCACAATGCTGAAGTCATAATGCTGAGGTGTTATTGCTGAGCTGTTTTTGCTGAGGTATTATTGTTGAGCTGCTATTGCTGAGGTCACAATTCTGAGGTCACAATGCTGAGGTCACAATGCTGAGCTCACTATGTTGAGGTCACTATGCCGAGGTGCTATTGCTGAGGTCACAATGCTGAGGTCGCAATGCTGAGGTGCTATTGCTGAGGTCACAATGCTGAGGTCACAATGCTGAGGTCACAATGCTGAGGTGCTATTGCTGAGGTGCTGTTGCTGAGGTGTTATTGCTGAGGTGCTATTTCTGACTTCACAATGCTGAGGTGTTATTGCTGAGGTCACAATGCTGAGCTCATGCTGAGGTCACTATGCTGAGGTGCTATTGCTGAGGTCACAATGCTGAGGTCGCAATGCTGAGGTGCTATTGTTGAGGTCACAATGCTGAGGTCACAATGCTGAGGTCACAATGCTGAGGTGCTATTTCTGAGGTGCTGTTGCTGAGGTGTTATTGCTGAGGTGCAATTGCTGAGGTCACAATGCTGAGGTGCTATTGCTGAGGTCAAAATGATGTGGTCACAATTCTGAGGTCACAATGCTGAGGTGCTATTGCTGAGCTCAGAATGCTGAGGTGCAATTGCAGATGTGCAATTGCTGACGTGCTACTGCTGAGGTCACAATGCTGAGGTGCTATTGCTGAGCTGCTATTGCAGAGGTCACAATGCTAAGGTGCTATTGCTGAGGTGTTGTTGCTGAGGTCACAATGCTGAGGTGCTATTACTGAGGTCACAATGCTGTGGTCACAAAGCTGAGGTCAAAATGCTGAGGTGTTATTGCTGAGCTGTTATTGCTGAGGTATTATTGCTGAGCTGCTATTGCTGAGGTCACAATTCTTAGGTCACAATGCTGAGGTCACAATGCTGAGCTCACTATGCTGAGGTCACTATGCTGAGGTCAAAATGCTGATGTCACAATGCTGAGGTCACAATGCTGCGGTGTTATTGCTGAGCTGTTATTGCTGAGGTATTATTGCTGAGCTGCTATTACTGAGGTCACAATTCTGAGGTTACAATGCTGAGGTCACAATGCTGAGCTCACTATGCTGAGGTCACTATGCTTAGGTGCTATTGCTGAGGTCACAATGCTGAGGTGCTATTGCTGAGGTGCTATTGCTGAGGTCACAATGCTGAGGTGCTGTTGCTTAGGGGCTATTGCTGACGTGCTATTGCTGAGGTCACAATGCTGAGATGCTATTGCTGAGCTGCTATTGATGAGGTGTTATTGCTGATGTGCTATTGCTGAGGTCATAATGCTGAGGTGCTATTGCTGAGGTCACAATGCTATGGTCACAATGCTGAGGTCACAATGCTCAGGTGCTATTGCTGAGGTCACAATGCTGAGGTGCTGTTGCTGAGGTCACAATTCTGAGATCACAATGCTGAGGTGCTATTACTGAGGTGCTATTGCTGAGGTACTCTTGCTGAGCTGCTATTGCTAAGGTCACAATGCTAAGCTGCTATTGCTGAGGTGTTATTGCTGTGGTGCTATTGCTGAGGTCACAATGCTGAGGTGCTATTGCTGAGGTGCTATTGCTGAGGTCACAATGCTGAGGTCACAATGCTGAGCTGCTATTGCTGAGGTCACTTTTCTGAGGTACTATTGCTGAGGTCACAATGCTATGCTCACAATGCTGAGGTCACAATGCTGAGGTGCTATTGCAGAGGTCACAATGCTGAGGTGCTATTTCTGAGGTGCTATTGCTGAGGTCGCAATGCTATGCTCACAATGCTGAGGTCACAATGCTGAGGTGCTATTGCAGAGGTCACAATGCTGAGGTGCTATTGCAGATGTGCAATTGCTGAGGTGTTATTGCAGAGGTCACAATGCTGAGGTGCTATTGCTGAGGTGCTATTGCTGAGGTCACAATGCTATGCTCACAATGCTGAGGTCACAATGCTGAGGTGCTATTGCAGAGGTCACAATGCTGAGGTGCTATTGCAGATGTGCAATTGCTGAGGTGCTATTGCAGAGGTCACAATGCTGAGGTGCTATTGCTGAGGTGCTATTGCTGAGGTCACAATGCTGAGGTGCTATTTCTGAGTTCACAATGCTGAGGTGCTATTGCTGAGGTGCTGTTGCTGAGGTCACAATGCTGAGGTGCTATTGGTGAGGTCACAATGCTGAGGTCACAATGCTGAGGTGCTACTTCTGAGGTCACAATGCTGAGGTGCTCTTGCTGAGGTGCTATTGCTGTGGTGCTATTGCTGAGGTCACAATGCTGAGGTGCTATTGCTGAGGTGCTATTCCTGACGTCACAATGCTGACGTGCTATTGCTGAGGTCACAATGCTGAGGTGCTATTGCTGAGGTCACAATGCTGTGGTCAAAATGCTGATGTCACAATGCTGAGGTCACAATGCTGAGGTGTTATTGCTGAGCTGTTATTGCTGAGGTATTATTGCTGAGCTGCTATTGCTGAGGTCACAATGCTGAGGTGCTATTGCTGAGTTCCCAATGCTGAGGTCACAATGCTGAGGTGCTATTACTGAGGTCACAATGCTGTGGTCACAAAGCTGAGATCAAAATGCTGAGGTGCTATTGCTGAGGTCACAATGCTGAGGTGCTACTGCTGAGGTGTTATTGCTTAGGTCACAATGCTCAGGTCACAATGCTGAGGTCACTATGCTGAGGTGCTATTGCTGAGGTCACAATGCTGAGGTCACAATGCTGAGGTCACAATGCTGAGGTGCTATTGCTGAGGTGTTATTGCTGAGTTCACAATGCTGAGATACTATTGCTTAGGTGCAATTGCTGAGGTCACAATGCTGAGGTGCTATTGCTGAGGTCACAATACTGAGGTGCTATCTGAGGTGCTATTGCTGAGGTCACAATGCTGAGGTCACAATGCTGAGGTGCTATTACTGAGGTCACAATGCTGTGGTCACAAAGCTGAGATCAAAATGCTGAGGTGCTATTGCTGAGGTCACAATGCTGAGGTGTTACTGCTGAGGTGTTATTGCTTAGGTCACAATGCTCAGGTCACAATGCTGAGGTCACTATGCTGAGGTGCTATTGCTGAGGTCACAATGCTGAGGTCACAATGCTGAGGTCACAATGCTGAGGTGCTATTGCTGAGGTGTTATTGCTGAGTTCACAATGCTGAGGTACTATTGCTTAGGTGCTATTGCTGAGGTCACAATGCTGAGGTGCTATTGCTGAGGTCACAATACTGAGGTGCTATCTGATGTGATATTTCTGACTTCACAATGCTGAGGTGCTATTGCTGAGGTGCTGTTGCTTAGGTCACAATGCTGAGGTGCTATTGCTGAGGTCACAATGCTGAGCTCACAATGCTGAGGTGCTACTGCTGAGGTCACAATGCTGAGGTGGTCTTGCTGAGGTGCTATTGCTGAGGTGCTATTGCTGAAGTCACAATGCTGAGGTGCTATTGCTGAGGTCACAATGTTGAGGTGCTATTGTTGAGGTGCTATTGCTGACGTCACAATGCTGACGTGCTATTGCTGAGGTCACAATGCTGAGGTGCTATTGCTGAGGTCACAATGCTGTGGTCAAAATGCTGATGTCACAATGCTGAAGTCACAATGCTGAGGTGTTATTGCTGAGCTGTTATTGCTGAGGTATTATTGCTGAGCTGCTATTGCTGAGGTCACAATTCTGAGGTCACAATGCTGAGGTCACAATGCTGAGCTCACTATGTTGAGGTCGCAATGCTGAGGTGCTATTGCTGAGGTCACAATGCTGAGGTCGCAATGCTGAGGTGCTATTGCTGAGGTCACAATGCTGAGGTCATAATGCTGAGGTCACAATGCTGAGGTGCTATTGCTGAGGTGCTGTTGCTGAAGTGTAATTGCTGAGGTGCTATTTCTGACTTCACAATGCTGAGGTGTTATTGCTGAGGTCACAATGCTGAGCTCATGCTGAGGTCACTATGCTGAGGTTCTATTGCTGAGGTCACAATGCTGAGGTCGCAATGCTGAGGTGCTATTGTTGAGGTCACAATGCTGAGGTGCTATTGCTGAGGTCACAATGTTGAGGTGCTATTTCTGAGGTGCTGTTGCTGAGGTGTTATTGCTGAGGTGCAATTGCTGAGGTCACAATGCTGAGGTGCTATTGCTGAGGTCAAAATGCTGTGGTCACAATTCTGAGGTCACAATGCTGAGGTGCTATTGCTGAGCTCAGAATGCTGAGGTGCAATTGCAGATGTGCAATTGCTGAGGTGCTACTGCTGAGGTCACAATGCTGAGGTGCTATTGCTGAGGTGCTATTGCTGAGGTCACAACGCTAAGGTGCTATTGCTGAGGTGCTATTGCTGAGGTCACAATGCTGAGGTGCTATTACTGAGGTCACAATGCTGTGGTCACAAAGCTGAGGTGCTACTGCTGAGGTCACAATGCTGAGGTGCTCTTGCTGAGGTGCTGTTGCTTATGTCACAATGCTGAGGTGCTATTGCTGAGGTTCAATTGCTGAGGTCACAACGCTAAGGTGCTATTGCTGAGGTGCTGTTGCTTAGGTCACAATGCTGAGGTGCTATTGCTGAGGTCACAATGCTGAGCTCACAATGCTGAGGTGCTATTGCAGAGGTCACAATGCTGAGGTGCTCTTGCTGAGGTGCTATTGCTGAGGTGCTATTGCTGAAGTCACAATGCTGAGGTGCTATTGCTGAGGTCACAATGTTGAGGTGCTATTGCTGAGGTGCTATTGCTGAGGTCACAATGCTGACGTGCTATTGCTGAGGTCACAATGCTGAGGTGCTATTGCTGAGGTCACAATGCTGTGGTCAAAATGCTGATGTCACAATGCTGACGTCACAATGCTGAGGTGTTATTGCTGAGCTGTTATTGCTGAGGTATTATTGTTGAGCTGCTATTGCTGAGGTCACAATTCTGAGGTCACAATCCTGAGGTCACAATGCTGAGCTCACTATGTTGAGGTCACTATGCCGAGGTGCTATTGCTGAGGTCACAATGCTGAGGTCGCAATGCTGAGGTGCTATTGCTGAGGTCACAATGCTGAGGTCACAATGCTGAGGTCACAATGCTGAGGTGCTATTGCTGAGGTGCTGTTGCTGAGGTGTTATTGCTGAGGTGCTATTTCTGACTTCACAATGCTGAGGTGTTATTGCTGAGGTCACAATGCTGAGCTCATGCTGAGGTCACTATGCTGAGGTGCTATTGCTGAGGTCACAATGCTGAGGTCGCAATGCTGAGGTGCTACTGTTGAGGTCACAATGCTGAGGTCACAATGCTGAGGTCACAATGCTGAGGTGCTATTTCTGAGGTGCTGTTGCTGAGGTGTTATTGCTGAGGTGCAATTGCTGAGGTCACAATGCTGAGGTGCTATTGCTGAGGTCAAAATGATGTGGTCACAATTCTGAGGTCACAATGCTGAGGTGCTATTGCAGAGGTCACAATGCTGAGGTGCTATTGCAGATGTGCAATTGCTGAGGTGCTATTGCAGAGGTCACAATGCTGAGGTGCTATTGCTGAGGTGCTATTGCTGAGGTCACAATGCTGAGGTGCTATTTCTGAGTTCACAATGCTGAGGTGCTATTGCTGAGGTGTTGCTGAGGTCACAATGCTGAGGTGCTATTGGTGAGGTCACAATGCTGAGGTCACAATGCTGAGGTGCTACTGCTGAGGTCACAATGCTGAGGTGCTATTGCTGAGGTGCTATTGCTGTGGTGCTATTGCTGAGGTCACAATGCTGAGGTGCTATTGCTGAGGTGCTATTCCTGACGTCACAATGCTGACGTGCTATTGCTGAGGTCACAATGCTGAGGTGCTATTGCTGAGGTCACAATGCTGTGGTCAAAATGCTGATGTCACAATGCTGAGGTCACAATGCTGAGGTGTAATTGCTGAGCTGTTATTGCTGAGGTATTATTGCTGAGCTGCTATTGCTGAGGTCACAATGCTGAGGTGCTATTGCTGAGTTCCCAATGCTGAGGTCACAATGCTGAGGTGCTATTGCTGAGGTGCTGTTGCTGAGGTCACAATGCTGAGGTGCTATTGGTGAGGTCACAATGCTGAGGTCACAATGCTGAGGTGCTACTGCTGAGGTCACAATGCTGAGGTGCTCTTGCTGAGGTGCTATTGCTGTGGTGCTATTGCTGAGGTCACAATGCTGAGGTGCTATTGCTGAGGTGCTATTCCTGACGTCACAATGCTGACGTGCTATTGCTGAGGTCACAATGCTGAGGTGCTATTGCTGAGGTCACAATGCTGTGGTCAAAATGCTGATGTCACAATGCTGAGGTCACAATGCTGAGGTGTTATTGCTGAGCTGTTATTGCTGAGGTATTATTGCTGAGCTGCTATTGCTGAGGTCACAATGCTGAGGTGCTATTGCTGAGTTCCCAATGCTGAGGTCACAATGCTGAGGTGCTATTACTGAGGTCACAATGCTGTGGTCACAAAGCTGAGATCAAATTGCAGAGGTGCTATTGCTGAGGTCACAATGCTGAGGTGCTACTGCTGAGGTGTTATTGCTTAGGTCACAATGCTCAGGTCACAATGCTGAGGTCACTATGCTGAGGTGCTATTGCTGAGGTCACAATGCTGAGGTCACAATGCTGAGGTCACAATGCTGAGGTGCTATTGCTGAGGTGTTATTGCTGAGTTCACAATGCTGAGATACTATTGCTTAGGTGCTATTGCTGAGGTCACAATGCTGAGGTGCTATTGCTGAGGTCACAATACTGAGGTGCTATTGCTGAGGTGTTATTGCTGAGTTCACAATGCTGAGGTACTATTGCTTAGGTGCTATTGCTGAGGTCACAATGCTGAGGTGCTATTGCTGAGGTCACAATACTGAGCTCACAATGCTGAGGTGCTACTGCTGAGGTCACAATGCTGAGGTGCTACTGCTGAGGTCACAATGCTGAGCTCACAATGCTGAGGTGCTACTGCTGAGGTCACAATGCTGAGGTGCTACTGCTGAGGTCAAAATGCTGAGGTGCTCTTGCTGAGGTGCTATTGCTGAGGTGCTATTGCTGAAGTCACAATGCTGAGGTGCTATTGCTGAGGTCACAATGTTGAGGTGCTATTGCTGAGGTGCTATTGCTGACGTCACAATGCTGACGTGCTATTGCTGAGGTCACAATGCTGAGGTGCTATTGCTGAGGTCACAATGCTGTGGTCAAACTGCTGATGTCACAATGCTGAAGTCACAATGCTGAGGTGTTATTGCTGAGCTGTTATTGCTGAGGTATTATTGCTGAGCTGCTATTGCTGAGGTCACAATTCTGAGGTCACAATGCTGAGGTCACAATGCTGAGCTCACTATGTTGAGATCACTATGCCGAGGTGCTATTGCTGAGGTCACAATGCTGAGGTAACAATGCTGAGGTGCTATTGCTGAGGTCACAATGCTGAGGTCACAATGCTGAGGTCACAATGCTGAGGTGCTATTGCTGAGGTGCTGTTGCTGAAGTGTTATTGCTGAGGTGCTATTTCTGACTTCACAATGCTGAGGTGTTATTGCTGAGGTCACAATGCTGAGCTCATGCTGAGGTCACTATGCTGAGGTTCTATTGCTGAGGTCACAATGCTGAGGTCGCAATGCTGAGGTGCTATTGTTGAGGTCACAATGCTGAGGTCAAAATGCTGAGGTCACAATGCTGAGGTGCTATTTCTGAGGTGCTGTTCCTGAGGTGTTATTGCTGAGGTGCAATTGCTGAGGTCACAATGCTGAGGTGCTATTGCTGAGGTCAAAATGCTGTGGTCACAATTCTGAGGTCACAATGCTGAGGTGCTATTGCTGAGCTCAGAATGCTGAGGTGCAATTGCAGATGTGCAATTGCTGAGGTGCTACTGCTGAGGTCACAATGCTGAGGTGCTATTGCTGAGGTGCTATTGCTGAGGTCACAACGCTAAGGTGCTATTGCTGAGGTGCTATTGCTGAGGTCACAATGCTGAGGTGCTATTACTGAGGTCACAATGCTGTGGTCACAAAGCTGAGGTGCTACTGCTGAGGTCACAATGCTGAGGTGCTCTTGCTGAGGTGCTGTTGCTTAGGTCACAATGCTGAGGTGCTATTGCTGAGGTGCTATTGCTGAGGTTACAATGCTGAGGTGCTGTTGCTGAGGGGCTATTGCTGAGGTGCTATTGCTGAGGTCACAATGCTGAGATGCTATTGCTGAGCTGCTATTGATGAGGTGTTATTGCTGATGTGCTATTGCTGAAGTCATAATGCTGAGGTGCTATTGCTGAGGTCACAATGCTATGGTCACAATGCTGAGGTCACAATGCTCAGGTGCTATTGCTGAGGTCACAATGCTGATGTGCTGTTGCTGAGGTCACAATGCTGAGATCACAATGCTGAGGTGCTATTACTGAGGTGCTATTGCTGAGGTACTCTTGCTGAGCTGCTATTGCTGAGGTCACAATGCTGAGGTGCTATTGCTGAGGTCACAATGCTGAGGTGCTATTGCTGAGGTGCTATTGCTGTGGTCACAATGCTGAGGTGCTATTACTGAGGTCACAATGCTGAGGTGCTATTGCTGAGGTGCTATTGCTGAGGTCACAATGCTGAGGTCACAATGCTGAGCTGCTATTGCTGAGGTCACTTTTCTGAGGTACTATTGCTGAGGTCACAATGCTATGCTCACAATGCTGAGGTCACAATGCTGAGGTGCTATTGCAGAGGTCACAATGCTGAGGTGCTATTGCTGAGGTGCTATTGCTGAGGTCGCAATGCTATGCTCACAATGCTGAGGTCACAATGCTGAGGTGCTATTGCAGAGGTCACAATGCTGAGGTGCTATTGCAGATGTGCAATTGCTGAGGTGCTATTGCAGAGGTCACAATGCTGAGGTGCTATTGCTGAGGTGCTATTGCTGAGGTCAGAATGTTATGCTCACAATGCTGAGGTCACAATGCTGAGGTGCTATTGCAGAGGTCACAATGCTGAGGTGCTATTGCAGATGTGCAATTGCTGAGGTGCTATTGCAGAGGTCACAATGCTGAGGTGCTATTGCTGAGGTGCTATTGCTGAGGTCACAATGCTGAGGTGCTATTTCTGAGTTCACAATGCTGAGGTGCTATTGCTGAGGTGCTGTTGCTGAGGTCACAATGCTGAGGTGCTATTGGTGAGGTCACAATGCTGAGGTCACAATGCTGAGGTGCTACTGCTGAGGTCACAATGCTGAGGTGCTCTTGCTGAGGTGCTATTCCTGACGTCACAATGCTGACGTGCTATTGCTGAGGTCACAATGCTGAGGTGCTATTGCTGAGGTCACAATGCTATGGTCAAAATGCTGATGTCACAATGCTGAGGTCACAATGCTGAGGTGTTATTGCTGAGCTGTTATTGCTGAGGTATTATTGCTGAGCTGCTATTGCTGAGGTCACAATGCTGAGGTGCTATTGCTGAGTTCCCAATGCTGAGGTCACAATGCTGAGGTGCTATTACTGAGGTCACAATGCTGTGGTCACAAAGCTGAGATCAAATTGCAGAGGTGCTATTGCTGAGGTCACAATACTGAGGTGCTACTGCTGAGGTGTTATTGCTTCGGTCACAATGCTCAGGTCACAATGCTGAGGTCACTATGCTGAGGTGCTATTGCTGAGGTCACAATGCTGAGGTCACAATGCTGAGGTCACAATGCTGAGGTGCTATTGCTGAGGTGTTATTGCTGAGTTCACAATGCTGAGATACTATTGCTTAGGTGCTATTGCTGAGGTCACAATGCTGAGGTGCTATTGCTGAGGTCACAATACTGAGGTGCTATCTGAGGTGCTATTGCTGAGGTCACAATGCTGAGGTCACAATGCTGAGGTGCTATTGCTGAGGTGTTATTGCTGAGTTCACAATGCTGAGATACTATTGCTTAGGTGCTATTGCTGAGGTCACAATGCTGAGGTGCTATTGCTGAGGTCACAATACTGAGGTGCTATTGCTGAGGTGTTATTGCTGAGTTCACAATGCTGAGGTACTATTGCTTAGGTGCTATTGCTGAGGTCACAATGCTGAGGTGCTATTGCTGAGGTCACAATACTGAGGTGCTATCTGATGTGATATTTCTGACTTCACAATGCTGAGGTGCTATTGCTGAGGTGCTGTTGCTGAGGTCACAATGCTGAGGTGCTATTGCTGAGGTCACAATGCTGAGCTCACAATGCTGAGGTGTTACTGCTGAGGTCACAATGCTGAGGTGCTACTGCTGAGGTCACAATGCTGAGGTGCTCTTGCTGAGGTGCTATTGCTGAGGTGCTATTGCTGAAGTCACAATGCTGAGGTGCTATTGCTGAGGTCACAATGTTGAGGTGCTATTGCTGAGGTGCTATTGCTGACGTCACAATGCTGACGTGCTATTGCTGAGGTCACAATGCTGAGGTGCTATTGATGAGGTCACAATGCTGTGGTCAAAATGCTGATGTCACAATGCTGAAGTCACAATGCTGAGGTGTTATTGCTGAGCTGTTATTGCTGAGGTATTATTGCTGAGCTGCTATTGCTGAGGTCACAATTCTGAGGTCACAATGCTGAGGTCACAATGCTGAGCTCACTATGTTGAGGTCACTATGCCGAGGTGCTATTGCTGAGGTCACAATGCTGAGGTCGCAATGCTGAGGTGCTATTGCTGAGGACACAATGCTGAGGTCACAATGCTGAGGTCACAATGCTGAGGTGCTATTTCTGAGGTGCTGTTGCTGAGGTGTTATTGCTGAGGTGCAATTGCTGAGGTCACAATGCTGAGGTGCTATTGCTGAGGTCAAAATGCTGTGGTCACAATTCTGAGGTCACAATGCTGAGGTGCTATTGCTGAGCTCAGAATGCTGAGGTGCAATTGCAGATGTGCAATTGCTGAGGTGCTACTGCTGAGGTCACAATGCTGAGGTGCTATTGCTGAGGTGCTATTGCTGAGGTCACAACGCTAAGGTGCTATTGCTGAGGTGCTATTGCTGAGGTCACAATGCTGAGGTGCTATTACTGAGGTCACAATGCTGTGGTCACAAAGCTGAGGTGCTACTGCTGAGGTCACAATGCTGAGGTGCTCTTGCTGAGGTGCTGTTGCTTAGGTCACAATGCTGAGGTGCTATTGCTGAGTTTCATTTGCTGAGGTCACAACGCTAAGGTGCTATTGCTGAGGTGCTGTTGCTTAGGTCACAATGCTGAGGTGCTATTGCTGAGGTCACAATGCTGAGCTCACAATGCTGAGGTGCTATTGCAGAGGTCACAATGCTGAGGTGCTCTTGCTGAGGTGCTATTGCTGAGGTGCTATTGCTGAAGTCACAATGCTGAGGTGCTATTGCTGAGGTCACAATGTTGAGGTGCTATTGCTGAGGTGCTATTGCTGAGGTCACAATGCTGACGTGCTATTGCTGAGGTCACAATGCTGAGGTGCTATTGCTGAGGTCACAATGCTGTGGTCAAAATGCTGATGTCACAATGCTGAAGTCACAATGCTGAGGTGTTATTGCTGAGCTGTTATTGCTGAGGTATTATTGTTGAGCTGCTATTGCTGAGGTCACAATTCTGAGGTCACAATGCTGAGGTCACAATGCTGAGCTCACTATGTTGAGGTCACTATGCCGAGGTGCTATTGCTGAGGTCACAATGCTGAGGTCGCAATGCTGAGGTGCTATTGCTGAGGTCACAATGCTGAGGTCACAATGCTGAGGTCACAATGCTGAGGTGCTATTGCTGAGGTGCTGTTGCTGAGGTGTTATTGCTGAGGTGCTATTTCTGACTTCACAATGCTGAGGTGTTATTGCTGAGGTCACAATGCTGAGCTCATGCTGAGGTCACTATGCTGAGGTGCTATTGCTGAGGTCACAATGCTGAGGTCGCAATGCTGAGGTGCTACTGTTGAGGTCACAATGCTGAGGTCACAATGCTGAGGTCACAATGCTGAGGTGCTATTTCTGAGGTGCTGTTGCTGAGGTGTTATTGCTGAGGTGCAATTGCTGAGGTCACAATGCTGAGGTGCTATTGCTGAGGTCAAAATGATGTGGTCACAATTCTGAGGTCACAATGCTGAGGTGCTATTGCAGAGGTCACAATGCTGAGGTGCTATTGCAGATGTGCAATTGCTGAGGTGCTATTGCAGAGGTCACAATGCTGAGGTGCTATTGCTGAGGTGCTATTGCTGAGGTCACAATGCTGAGGTGCTATTTCTGAGTTCACAATGCTGAGGTGCTATTGCTGAGGTGTTGTTGCTGAGGTCACAATGCTGAGGTGCTATTGGTGAGGTCACAATGCTGAGGTCACAATGCTGAGGTGCTACTGCTGAGGTCACAATGCTGAGGTGCTCTTGCTGAGGTGCTATTGCTGTGGTGCTTTTGCTGAGGTCACAATGCTGAGGTGCTATTGCTGAGGTGCTATTCCTGACGTCACAATGCTGACGTGCTATTGCTGAGGTCACAATGCTGAGGTGCTATTGCTGAGGTCACAATGCTGTGGTCAAAATGCTGATGTCACAATGCTGAGGTCACAATGCTGAGGTGTAATTGCTGAGCTGTTATTGCTGAGGTATTATTGCTGAGCTGCTATTGCTGAGGTCACAATGCTGAGGTGCTATTGCTGAGTTCCCAATGCTGAGGTCACAATGCTGAGGTGCTATTGCTGAGGTGCTGTTGCTGAGGTCACAATGCTGAGGTGCTATTGGTGAGGTCACAATGCTGAGGTCACAATGCTGAGGTGCTACTGCTGAGGTCACAATGCTGAGGTGCTCTTGCTGAGGTGCTATTGCTGTGGTGCTATTGCTGAGGTCACAATGCTGAGGTGCTATTGCTGAGGTGCTATTCCTGACGTCACAATGCTGACGTGCTATTGCTGAGGTCACAATGCTGAGGTGCTATTGCTGAGGTCACAATGCTGTGGTCAAAATGCTGATGTCACAATGCTGAGGTCACAATGCTGAGGTGTTATTGCTGAGCTGTTATTGCTGAGGTATTATTGCTGAGCTGCTATTGCTGAGGTCACAATGCTGAGGTGCTATTGCTGAGTTCCCAATGCTGAGGTCACAATGCTGAGGTGCTATTACTGAGGTCACAATGCTGTGGTCACAAAGCTGAGATCAAATTGCAGAGGTGCTATTGCTGAGGTCACAATGCTGAGGTGCTACTGCTGAGGTGTTATTGCTTAGGTCACAATGCTCAGGTCACAATGCTGAGGTCACTATGCTGAGGTGCTATTGCTGAGGTCACAATGCTGAGGTCACAATGCTGAGGTCACAATGCTGAGGTGCTATTGCTGAGGTGTTATTGCTGAGTTCACAATGCTGAGATACTATTGCTTAGGTGCTATTGCTGAGGTCACAATTCTGAGGTGCTATTGCTGAGGTCACAATACTGAGGTGCTATTGCTGAGGTGTTATTGCTGAGGTCACAATGCTGAGGTGCTATTGCTTAGGTGCTATTGCTGAGGTCACAATTCTGAGGTGCTATTGCTGAGGTCACAATACTGAGCTCACAATGCTGAGGTGCTACTGCTGAGGTCACAATGCTGAGGTGCTACTGCTGAGGTCACAATGCTGAGGTGCTCTTGCTGAGGTGCTGTTGCTGAGGTCACAAAGCTGAGGTGCTATTGCTGAGGTCACAATGCTGAGCTCACAATGCTGAGGTGCTACTGCTGAGGTCACAATGCTGAGGTGCTCTTGCTGAGGTGCTATTGCTGAGGTGCTATTGCTGAAGTCACAATGCTGAGGTGCTATTGCTGAGGTCACAATGTTGAGGTGCTATTGCTGAGGTGCTATTGCTGACGTCACAATGCTGACGTGCTATTGCTGAGGTCACAATGCTGAGGTGCTATTGCTGAGGTCACAATGCTGTGGTCAAACTGCTGATGTCACAATGCTGAAGTCACAATGCTGAGGTGTTATTGCTGAGCTGTTATTGCTGAGGTATTATTGCTGAGCTGCTATTGCTGAGGTCACAATTCTGAGGTCACAATGCTGAGGTCACAATGCTGAGCTCACTATGTTGAGATCACTATGCCGAGGTGCTATTGCTGAGGTCACAATGCTGAGGTCGCAATGCTGAGGTGCTATTGCTGAGGTCACAATGCTGAGGTCACAATGCTGAGGTCACAATGCTGAGGTGCTATTGCTGAGGTGCTGTTGCTGAAGTGTTATTGCTGAGGTGCTATTTCTGACTTCACAATGCTGAGGTGTTATTGCTGAGGTCACAATGCTGAGCTCATGCTGAGGTCACTATGCTGAGGTTCTATTGCTGAGGTCACAATGCTGAGGTCGCAATGCTGAGGTGCTATTGTTGAGGTCACAATGCTGAGGTCAAAATGCTGAGGTCACAATGCTGAGGTGCTATTTCTGAGGTGCTGTTCCTGAGGTGTTATTGCTGAGGTGCAATTGCTGAGGTCACAATGCTGAGGTGCTATTGCTGAGGTCAAAATGCTGTGGTCACAATTCTGAGGTCACAATGCTGAGGTGCTATTGCTGAGCTCAGAATGCTGAGGTGCAATTGCAGATGTGCAATTGCTGAGGTGCTACTGCTGAGGTCACAATGCTGAGGTGCTATTGCTGAGGTGCTATTGCTGAGGTCACAACGCTAAGGTGCTATTGCTGAGGTGCTATTGCTGAGGTCACAATGCTGAGGTGCTATTACTGAGGTCACAATGCTGTGGTCACAAAGCTGAGGTGCTACTGCTGAGGTCACAATGCTGAGGTGCTCTTGCTGAGGTGCTGTTGCTTAGGTCACAATGCTGAGGTGCTATTGCTGAGGTGCTATTGCTGAGGTTACAATGCTGAGGTGCTGTTGCTGAGGGGCTATTGCTGAGGTGCTATTGCTGAGGTCACAATGCTGAGATGCTATTGCTGAGCTGCTATTGATGAGGTGTTATTGCTGATGTGCTATTGCTGAGGTCATAATGCTGAGGTGCTATTGCTGAGGTCACAATGCTATGGTCACAATGCTGAGGTCACAATGCTCAGGTGCTATTGCTGAGGTCACAATGCTGAGGTGCTGTTGCTGAGGTCACAATGCTGAGATCACAATGCTGAGGTGCTATTACTGAGGTGCTATTGCTGAGGTACTCTTGCTGAGCTGCTATTGCTGAGGTCACAATGCTGAGGTGCTATTGCTGAGGTCACAATGCTGAGGTGCTATTGCTGAGGTGCTATTGCTGTGGTCACAATGCTGAGGTGCTATTACTGAGGTCACAATGCTGAGGTGCTATTGCTGAGGTGCTATTGCTGAGGTCACAATGCTGAGGTCACAATGCTGAGCTGCTATTGCTGAGGTCACTTTTCTGAGGTACTATTGCTGAGGTCACAATGCTATGCTCACAATGCTGAGGTCACAATGCTGAGGTGCTATTGCAGAGGTCACAATGCTGAGGTGCTATTGCTGAGGTGCTATTGCTGAGGTCGCAATGCTATGCTCACAATGCTGAGGTCACAATGCTGAGGTGCTATTGCAGAGGTCACAATGCTGAGGTGCTATTGCAGATGTGCAATTGCTGAGGTGCTATTGCAGAGGTCACAATGCTGAGGTGCTATTGCTGAGGTGCTATTGCTGAGGTCAGAATGTTATGCTCACAATGCTGAGGTCACAATGCTGAGGTGCTATTGCAGAGGTCACAATGCTGAGGTGCTATTGCAGATGTGCAATTGCTGAGGTGCTATTGCAGAGGTCACAATGCTGAGGTGCTATTGCTGAGGTGCTATTGCTGAGGTCACAATGCTGAGGTGCTATTTCTGAGTTCACAATGCTGAGGTGCTATTGCTGAGGTGCTGTTGCTGAGGTCACAATGCTGAGGTGCTATTGGTGAGGTCACAATGCTGAGGTCACAATGCTGAGGTGCTACTGCTGAGGTCACAATGCTGAGGTGCTCTTGCTGAGGTGCTATTCCTGACGTCACAATGCTGACGTGCTATTGCTGAGGTCACAATGCTGAGGTGCTATTGCTGAGGTCACAATGCTATGGTCAAAATGCTGATGTCACAATGCTGAGGTCACAATGCTGAGGTGTTATTGCTGAGCTGTTATTGCTGAGGTATTATTGCTGAGCTGCTATTGCTGAGGTCACAATGCTGAGGTGCTATTGCTGAATTCCCAATGCTGAGGTCACAATGCTGAGGTGCTATTACTGAGGTCACAATGCTGTGGTCACAAAGCTGAGATCAAATTGCAGAGGTGCTATTGCTGAGGTCACAATGCTGAGGTGCTACTGCTGAGGTGTTATTGCTTCGGTCACAATGCTCAGGTCACAATGCTGAGGTCACTATGCTGAGGTGCTATTGCTGAGGTCACAATGCTGAGGTCACAATGCTGAGGTCACAATGCTGAGGTGCTATTGCTGAGGTGTTATTGCTGAGTTCACAATGCTGAGATACTATTGCTTAGGTGCTATTGCTGAGGTCACAATGCTGAGGTGCTATTGCTGAGGTCACAATACTGAGGTGCTATCTGAGGTGCTATTGCTGAGGTCACAATGCTGAGGTCACAATGCTGAGGTGCTATTGCTGAGGTGTTATTGCTGAGTTCACAATGCTGAGATACTATTGCTTAGGTGCTATTGCTGAGGTCACAATGCTGAGATGCTATTGCTGAGGTCACAATACTGAGGTGCTATTGCTGAGGTGTTATTGATGAGTTCACAATGCTGAGGTACTATTGCTTAGGTGCTATTGCTGAGGTCACAATGCTGAGGTGCTATTGCTGAGGTCACAATACTGAGGTGCTATCTGATGTGATATTTCTGACTTCACAATGCTGAGGTGCTATTGCTGAGGTGCTGTTGCTGAGGTCACAATTCTGAGGTGCTATTGCTGAGGTCACAATACTGAGCTCACAATGCTGAGGTGCTACTGCTGAGGTCACAATGCTGAGGTGCTACTGCTGAGGTCACAATGCTGAGGTGCTCTTGCTGAGGTGCTATTGCTGAGGTGCTATTGCTGAAGTCACAATGCTGAGGTGCTATTGCTGAGGTCACAATGTTGAGGTGCTATTGCTGAGGTGCTATTGCTGACGTCACAATGCTGACGTGCTATTGCTGAGGTCACAATGCTGAGGTGCTATTGATGAGGTCACAATGCTGTGGTCAAAATGCTGATGTCACAATGCTGAAGTCACAATGCTGAGGTGTTATTGCTGAGCTGTTATTGCTGAGGTATTATTGCTGAGCTGCTATTGCTGAGGTCACAATTCTGAGGTCACAATGCTGAGGTCACAATGCTGAGCTCACTATGTTGAGGTCACTATGCCGAGGTGCTATTGCTGAGGTCACAATGCTGAGGTCGCAATGCTGAGGTGCTATTGCTGAGGTCACAATGCTGAGGTCACAATGCTGAGGTCACAATGCTGAGGTGCTATTTCTGAGGTGCTGTTGCTGAGGTGTTATTGCTGAGGTGCAATTGCTGAGGTCACAATGCTGAGGTGCTATTGCTGAGGTCAAAATGCTGTGGTCACAATTCTGAGGTCACAATGCTGAGGTGCTATTGCTGAGCTCAGAATGCTGAGGTGCAATTGCAGATGTGCAATTGCTGAGGTGCTACTGCTGAGGTCACAATGCTGAGGTGCTATTGCTGAGGTGCTATTGCTGAGGTCACAACGCTAAGGTGCTATTGCTGAGGTGCTATTGCTGAGGTCACAATGCTGAGGTGCTATTACTGAGGTCACAATGCTGTGGTCACAAAGCTGAGGTGCTACTGCTGAGGTCACAATGCTGAGGTGCTCTTGCTGAGGTGCTGTTGCTTAGGTCACAATGCTGAGGTGCTATTGCTGAGTTTCATTTGCTGAGGTCACAACGCTAAGGTGCTATTGCTGAGGTGCTGTTGCTTAGGTCACAATGCTGAGGTGCTATTGCTGAGGTCACAATGCTGAGCTCACAATGCTGAGGTGCTATTGCAGAGGTCACAATGCTGAGGTGCTCTTGCTGAGGTGCTATTGCTGAGGTGCTATTGCTGAAGTCACAATGCTGAGGTGCTATTGCTGAGGTCACAATGTTGAGGTGCTATTGCTGAGGTGCTATTGCTGAGGTCACAATGCTGACGTGCTATTGCTGAGGTCACAATGCTGAGGTGCTATTGCTGAGGTCACAATGCTGTGGTCAAAATGCTGATGTCACAATGCTGAAGTCACAATGCTGAGGTGTTATTGCTGAGCTGTTATTGCTGAGGTATTATTGTTGAGCTGCTATTGCTGAGGTCACAATTCTGAGGTCACAATGCTGAGGTCACAATGCTGAGCTCACTATGTTGAGGTCACTATGCCGAGGTGCTATTGCTGAGGTCACAATGCTGAGGTCGCAATGCTGAGGTGCTATTGCTGAGGTCACAATGCTGAGGTCACAATGCTGAGGTCACAATGCTGAGGTCACAATGCTGAGCTCACTATGTTGAGGTCACTATGCCGAGGTGCTATTGCTGAGGTCACAATGCTGAGGTCGCAATGCTGAGGTGCTATTGCTGAGGTCACAATGCTATGGTCACAATGCTGAGGTCACAATGCTCAGGTGCTATTGCTGAGGTCACAATGCTGAGGTGCTGTTGCTGAGGTCACAATGCTGAGATCACAATGCTGAGGTGCTATTACTGAGGTGCTATTGCTGAGGTACTCTTGCTGAGCTGCTATTGCTGAGGTCACAATGCTGAGGTGCTATTGCTGAGGTCACAATGCTGAGGTGCTATTGCTGAGGTGCTATTGCTGTGGTCACAATGCTGAGGTGCTATTACTGAGGTCACAATGCTGAGGTGCTATTGCTGAGGTGCTATTGCTGAGGTCACAATGCTGAGGTCACAATGCTGAGCTGCTATTGCTGAGGTCACTTTTCTGAGGTACTATTGCTGAGGTCACAATGCTATGCTCACAATGCTGAGGTCACAATGCTGAGGTGCTATTGCAGAGGTCACAATGCTGAGGTGCTATTGCTGAGGTGCTATTGCTGAGGTCGCAATGCTATGCTCACAATGCTGAGGTCACAATGCTGAGGTGCTATTGCAGAGGTCACAATGCTGAGGTGCTATTGCAGATGTGCAATTGCTGAGGTGCTATTGCAGAGGTCACAATGCTGAGGTGCTATTGCTGAGGTGCTATTGCTGAGGTCAGAATGTTATGCTCACAATGCTGAGGTCACAATGCTGAGGTGCTATTGCAGAGGTCACAATGCTGAGGTGCTATTGCAGATGTGCAATTGCTGAGGTGCTATTGCAGAGGTCACAATGCTGAGGTGCTATTGCTGAGGTGCTATTGCTGAGGTCACAATGCTGAGGTGCTATTTCTGAGTTCACAATGCTGAGGTGCTATTGCTGAGGTGCTGTTGCTGAGGTCACAATGCTGAGGTGCTATTGGTGAGGTCACAATGCTGAGGTCACAATGCTGAGGTGCTACTGCTGAGGTCACAATGCTGAGGTGCTCTTGCTGAGGTGCTATTCCTGACGTCACAATGCTGACGTGCTATTGCTGAGGTCACAATGCTGAGGTGCTATTGCTGAGGTCACAATGCTATGGTCAAAATGCTGATGTCACAATGCTGAGGTCACAATGCTGAGGTGTTATTGCTGAGCTGTTATTGCTGAGGTATTATTGCTGAGCTGCTATTGCTGAGGTCACAATGCTGAGGTGCTATTGCTGAGTTCCCAATGCTGAGGTCACAATGCTGAGGTGCTATTACTGAGGTCACAATGCTGTGGTCACAAAGCTGAGATCAAATTGCAGAGGTGCTATTGCTGAGGTCACAATGCTGAGGTGCTACTGCTGAGGTGTTATTGCTTCGGTCACAATGCTCAGGTCACAATGCTGAGGTCACTATGCTGAGGTGCTATTGCTGAGGTCACAATGCTGAGGTCACAATGCTGAGGTCACAATGCTGAGGTGCTATTGCTGAGGTGTTATTGCTGAGTTCACAATGCTGAGATACTATTGCTTAGGTGCTATTGCTGAGGTCACAATGCTGAGGTGCTATTGCTGAGGTCACAATACTGAGGTGCTATCTGAGGTGCTATTGCTGAGGTCACAATGCTGAGGTCACAATGCTGAGGTGCTATTGCTGAGGTGTTATTGCTGAGTTCACAATGCTGAGATACTATTGCTTAGGTGCTATTGCTGAGGTCACAATGCTGAGATGCTATTGCTGAGGTCACAATACTGAGGTGCTATTGCTGAGGTGTTATTGATGAGTTCACAATGCTGAGGTACTATTGCTTAGGTGCTATTGCTGAGGTCACAATGCTGAGGTGCTATTGCTGAGGTCACAATACTGAGGTGCTATCTGATGTGATATTTCTGACTTCACAATGCTGAGGTGCTATTGCTGATGTGCTGTTGCTGAGGTCACAATGCTGAGGTGCTATTGCTGAGGTCACAATGCTGAGCTCACAATGCTGAGGTGCTACTGCTGAGGTCACAATGCTGAGGTGCTACTGCTGAGGTCACAATGCTGAGGTGCTCTTGCTGAGGTGCTATTGCTGAGGTGCTATTGCTGAAGTCACAATGCTGAGGTGCTATTGCTGAGGTCACAATGTTGAGGTGCTATTGCTGAGGTGCTATTGCTGACGTCACAATGCTGACGTGCTATTGCTGAGGTCACAATGCTGAGGTGCTATTGATGAGGTCACAATGCTGTGGTCAAAATGCTGATGTCACAATGCTGAAGTCACAATGCTGAGGTGTTATTGCTGAGCTGTTATTGCTGAGGTATTATTGCTGAGCTGCTATTGCTGAGGTCACAATTCTGAGGTCACAATGCTGAGGTCACAATGCTGAGCTCACTATGTTGAGGTCACTATGCCGAGGTGCTATTGCTGAGGTCACAATGCTGAGGTCGCAATGCTGAGGTGCTATTGCTGAGGTCACAATGCTGAGGTCACAATGCTGAGGTCACAATGCTGAGGTGCTATTTCTGAGGTGCTGTTGCTGAGGTGTTATTGCTGAGGTGCAATTGCTGAGGTCACAATGCTGAGGTGCTATTGCTGAGGTCAAAATGCTGTGGTCACAATTCTGAGGTCACAATGCTGAGGTGCTATTGCTGAGCTCAGAATGCTGAGGTGCAATTGCAGATGTGCAATTGCTGAGGTGCTACTGCTGAGGTCACAATGCTGAGGTGCTATTGCTGAGGTGCTATTGCTGAGGTCACAACGCTAAGGTGCTATTGCTGAGGTGCTATTGCTGAGGTCACAATGCTGAGGTGCTATTACTGAGGTCACAATGCTGTGGTCACAAAGCTGAGGTGCTACTGCTGAGGTCACAATGCTGAGGTGCTCTTGCTGAGGTGCTGTTGCTTAGGTCACAATGCTGAGGTGCTATTGCTGAGTTTCATTTGCTGAGGTCACAACGCTAAGGTGCTATTGCTGAGGTGCTGTTGCTTAGGTCACAATGCTGAGGTGCTATTGCTGAGGTCACAATGCTGAGCTCACAATGCTGAGGTGCTATTGCAGAGGTCACAATGCTGAGGTGCTCTTGCTGAGGTGCTATTGCTGAGGTGCTATTGCTGAAGTCACAATGCTGAGGTGCTATTGCTGAGGTCACAATGTTGAGGTGCTATTGCTGAGGTGCTATTGCTGAGGTCACAATGCTGACGTGCTATTGCTGAGGTCACAATGCTGAGGTGCTATTGCTGAGGTCACAATGCTGTGGTCAAAATGCTGATGTCACAATGCTGAAGTCACAATGCTGAGGTGTTATTGCTGAGCTGTTATTGCTGAGGTATTATTGTTGAGCTGCTATTGCTGAGGTCACAATTCTGAGGTCACAATGCTGAGGTCACAATGCTGAGCTCACTATGTTGAGGTCACTATGCCGAGGTGCTATTGCTGAGGTCACAATGCTGAGGTCGCAATGCTGAGGTGCTATTGCTGAGGTCACAATGCTGAGGTCACAATGCTGAGGTCACAATGCTGAGGTGCTATTGCTGAGGTGCTGTTGCTGAGGTGTTATTGCTGAGGTGCTATTTCTGACTTCACAATGCTGAGGTGTTATTGCTGAGGTCACAATGCTGAGCTCATGCTGAGGTCACTATGCTGAGGTGCTATTGCTGAGGTCACAATGCTGAGGTCGCAATGCTGAGGTGCTACTGTTGAGGTCACAATGCTGAGGTCACAATGCTGAGGTCACAATGCTGAGGTGCTATTTCTGAGGTGCTGTTGCTGAGGTGTTATTGCTGAGGTGCAATTGCTGAGGTCACAATGCTGAGGTGCTATTGCTGAGGTCAAAATGATGTGGTCACAATTCTGAGGTCACAATGCTGAGGTGCTATTGCAGAGGTCACAATGCTGAGGTGCTATTGCAGATGTGCAATTGCTGAGGTGCTATTGCAGAGGTCACAATGCTGAGGTGCTATTGCTGAGGTGCTATTGCTGAGGTCACAATGCTGAGGTGCTATTTCTGAGTTCACAATGCTGAGGTGCTATTGCTGAGGTGTTGTTGCTGAGGTCACAATGCTGAGGTGCTATTGGTGAGGTCACAATGCTGAGGTCACAATGCTGAGGTGCTACTGCTGAGGTCACAATGCTGAGGTGCTCTTGCTGAGGTGCTATTGCTGTGGTGCTTTTGCTGAGGTCACAATGCTGAGGTGCTATTGCTGAGGTGCTATTCCTGACGTCACAATGCTGACGTGCTTTTGCTGAGGTCACAATGCTGAGGTGCTATTGCTGAGGTCACAATGCTGTGGTCAAAATGCTGATGTCACAATGCTGAGGTCACAATGCTGAGGTGTAATTGCTGAGCTGTTATTGCTGAGGTATTATTGCTGAGCTGCTATTGCTGAGGTCACAATGCTGAGGTGCTATTGCTGAGTTCCCAATGCTGAGGTCACAATGCTGAGGTGCTATTGCTGAGGTGCTGTTGCTGAGGTCACAATGCTGAGGTGCTATTGGTGAGGTCACAATGCTGAGGTCACAATGCTGAGGTGCTACTGCTGAGGTCACAATGCTGAGGTGCTCTTGCTGAGGTGCTATTGCTGTGGTGCTATTGCTGAGGTCACAATGCTGAGGTGCTATTGCTGAGGTGCTATTCCTGACGTCACAATGCTGACGTGCTATTGCTGAGGTCACAATGCTGAGGTGCTATTGCTGAGGTCACAATGCTGTGGTCAAAATGCTGATGTCACAATGCTGAGGTCACAATGCTGAGGTGTTATTGCTGAGCTGTTATTGCTGAGGTATTATTGCTGAGCTGCTATTGCTGAGGTCACAATGCTGAGGTGCTATTGCTGAGTTCCCAATGCTGAGGTCACAATGCTGAGGTGCTATTACTGAGGTCACAATGCTGTGGTCACAAAGCTGAGATCAAATTGCAGAGGTGCTATTGCTGAGGTCACAATGCTGAGGTGCTACTGCTGAGGTGTTATTGCTTAGGTCACAATGCTCAGGTCACAATGCTGAGGTCACTATGCTGAGGTGCTATTGCTGAGGTCACAATGCTGAGGTCACAATGCTGAGGTCACAATGCTGAGGTGCTATTGCTGAGGTGTTATTGCTGAGTTCACAATGCTGAGATACTATTGCTTAGGTGCTATTGCTGAGGTCACAATTCTGAGGTGCTATTGCTGAGGTCACAATACTGAGGTGCTATTGCTGAGGTGTTATTGCTGAGGTCACAATGCTGAGGTGCTATTGCTTAGGTGCTATTGCTGAGGTCACAATGCTGAGGTGCTATTGCTGAGGTCACAATACTGAGCTCACAATGCTGAGGTGCTACTGCTGAGGTCACAATGCTGAGGTGCTACTGCTGAGGTCACAATGCTGAGGTGCTCTTGCTGAGGTGCTGTTGCTGAGGTCACAAAGCTGAGGTGCTATTGCTGAGGTCACAATGCTGAGCTCACAATGCTGAGGTGCTACTGCTGAGGTCACAATGCTGAGGTGCTACTGCTGAGGTCACAATGCTGAGGTGCTCTTGCTGAGGTGCTATTGCTGAGGTGCTATTGCTGAAGTCACAATGCTGAGGTGCTATTGCTGAGGTCACAATGTTGAGGTGCTATTGCTGAGGTGCTATTGCTGACGTCACAATGCTGACGTGCTATTGCTGAGGTCACAATGCTGAGGTGCTATTGCTGAGGTCACAATGCTGTGGTCAAACTGCTGATGTCACAAGGCTGAAGTCACAATGCTGAGGTGTTATTGCTGAGCTGTTATTGCTGAGGTATTATTGCTGAGCTGCTATTGCTGAGGTCACAATTCTGAGGTCACAATGCTGAGGTCACAATGCTGAGCTCACTATGTTGAGGTCACTATGCCGAGGTGCTATTGCTGAGGTCACAATGCTGAGGTCGCAATGCTGAGGTGCTATTGCTGAGGTCACAATGCTGAGGTCACAATGCTGAGGTCACAATGCTGAGGTGCTATTGCTGAGGTGCTGTTGCTGAAGTGTTATTGCTGAGGTGCTATTTCTGACTTCACAATGCTGAGGTGTTATTGCTGAGGTCACAATGCTGAGCTCATGCTGAGGTCACTATGCTGAGGTTCTATTGCTGAGGTCACAATGCTGAGGTCGCAATGCTGAGGTGCTATTGTTGAGGTCACAATGCTGAGGTCAAAATGCTGAGGTCACAATGCTGAGGTGCTATTTCTGAGGTGCTGTTCCTGAGGTGTTATTGCTGAGGTGCAATTGCTGAGGTCACAATGCTGATGTGCTATTGCTGAGGTCAAAATGCTGTGGTCACAATTCTGAGGTCACAATGCTGAGGTGCTATTGCTGAGCTCAGAATGCTGAGGTGCAATTGCAGATGTGCAATTGCTGAGGTGCTACTGCTGAGGTCACAATGCTGAGGTGCTATTGCTGAGGTGCTATTGCTGAGGTCACAACGCTAAGGTGCTATTGCTGAGGTGCTATTGCTGAGGTCACAATGCTGAGGTGCTATTACTGAGGTCACAATGCTGTGGTCACAAAGCTGAGGTGCTACTGCTGAGGTCAAAATGCTGAGGTGCTCTTGCTGAGGTGCTGTTGCTTAGGTCACAATGCTGAGGTGCTATTGCTGAGGTGCTATTGCTGAGGTTACAATGCTGAGGTGCTGTTGCTGAGGGGCTATTGCTGAGGTGCTATTGCTGAGGTCACAATGCTGAGATGCTATTGCTGAGCTGCTATTGATGAGGTGTTATTGCTGATGTGCTATTTCTGAGGTCATAATGCTGAGGTGCTATTGCTGAGGTCACAATGCTATGGTCACAATGCTGAGGTCACAATGCTCAGGTGCTATTGCTGAGGTCACAATGCTGAGGTGCTGTTGCTGAGGTCACAATGCTGAGATCACAATGCTGAGGTGCTATTACTGAGGTGCTATTGCTGAGGTACTCTTGCTGAGCTGCTATTGCTGAGGTCACAATGCTGAGGTGCTATTGCTGAGGTCACAATGCTGAGGTGCTATTGCTGAGGTGCTATTGCTGTGGTCACAATGCTGAGGTGCTATTACTGAGGTCACAATGCTGAGGTGCTATTGCTGAGGTGCTATTGCTGAGGTCACAATGCTGAGGTCACAATGCTGAGCTGCTATTGCTGAGGTCACTTTTCTGAGGTACTATTGCTGAGGTCACAATGCTATGCTCACAATGCTGAGGTCACAATGCTGAGGTGCTATTGCAGAGGTCACAATGCTGAGGTGCTATTGCTGAGGTGCTATTGCTGAGGTCGCAATGCTATGCTCACAATGCTGAGGTCACAATGCTGAGGTGCTATTGCAGAGGTCACAATGCTGAGGTGCTATTGCAGATGTGCAATTGCTGAGGTGCTATTGCAGAGGTCACAATGCTGAGGTGCTATTGCTGAGGTGCTATTGCTGAGGTCACAATGTTATGCTCACAATGCTGAGGTCACAATGCTGAGGTGCTATTGCAGAGGTCACAATGCTGAGGTGCTATTGCAGATGTGCAATTGCTGAGGTGCTATTGCAGAGGTCACAATGCTGAGGTGCTATTGCTGAGGTGCTATTGCTGAGGTCACAATGCTGAGGTGCTATTTCTGAGTTCACAATGCTGAGGTGCTATTGCTGAGGTGCTGTTGCTGAGGTCACAATGCTGAGGTGCTATTGGTGAGGTCACAATGCTGAGGTCACAATGCTGAGGTGCTACTGCTGAGGTCACAATGCTGAGGTGCTCTTGCTGAGGTGCTATTCCTGACGTCACAATGCTGACGTGCTATTGCTGAGGTCACAATGCTGAGGTGCTATTGCTGAGGTCACAATGCTATGGTCAAAATGCTGATGTCACAATGCTGAGGTCACAATGCTGAGGTGTTATTGCTGAGCTGTTATTGCTGAGGTATTATTGCTGAGCTGCTATTGCTGAGGTCACAATGCTGAGGTGCTATTGCTGAGTTCCCAATGCTGAGGTCACAATGCTGAGGTGCTATTACTGAGGTCACAATGCTGTGGTCACAAAGCTGAGATCAAATTGCAGAGGTGCTATTGCTGAGGTCACAATACTGAGGTGCTATTGCTGAGGTGCTATTGCTGAGGTCACAATGCTGAGGTCACAATGCTGAGCTGCTATTGCTGAGGTCACTTTTCTGAGGTATTATTGCTGAGGTCACAATGCTATGCTCACAATGCTGAGGTCACAAGGCTGAGGTGCTATTGCAGAGGTCACAATGCTGAGGTGCTATTGCAGAGGTGCTGTTGCTGAGGTCACAATGCTGAGGTGCTATTGCTGAGGTGCTATAGCTGAGGTCACAATGCTGAGGTGCTATTTCTGAGTTCACAATGCTGAGGTGCTATTGCTGAGGTGCTGTTGCTGAGGTCACAATGCTGAGGTGCTATTTGTGAGGTAGCAATGCTGACATCACAATGCTGAGGTGCTACTGCTGAGGTCACAATGCTGAGGTGCTATTGCTGAGGTGCTGTTGCTGACGTTACAATGCTGACGTGCTATTGCTGAGGTCACAATGCTGAGGTGCTATTGCTGAGGTCACAATGCTGTGGTCAAAATGCTGATGTCACAATGCTGAGGTCACAATGCTGAGGTGTTATTGCTGAGCTGTTATTGCTGAGGTATTATTGCTGAGCTGCTATTGCTGAGGTCACAATGCTGAGGTGCTATTGCTGAGTTCACAATGCTGAGGTCACAATGCTGAGGTGCTATTACTGAGGTCACAATGCTGTGGTCACAAAGCTGATATCAAATTGCTGAGGTGCTATTGCTGAGGTCACAATGCTGAGGTGCTATTGCTGAGGTCACAATACTGAGGTGCTATCTGCGGTGCTATTGCTGAGGTCACAATGCTGAGGTGCTATTACTGAGGTCACAATGCTGTGGTCACAAAGCTGAGATCAAAATGCTGAGGTGCTATTGCTGAGGTCACAATGCTGAGGTGCTACTGCTGAGGTGTTATTGCTTAGGTCACAATGCTCAGGTCACAATGCTGAGGTCACTATGCTGAGGTGCTATTGCTGAGGTCACAATGCTGAGGTCACAATGCTGAGGTCACAATGCTGAGGTGCTATTGCTGAGGTGCTATTGCTGAGTTCACAATGCTGAGGTACTATTGCTTAGGTGCTATTGCTGAGGTCACAATGCTGAGGTGCTATTGCTGAGGTCACAATACTGAGGTGCTATCTGATGTGATATTTCTGACTTCACAATGCTGAGGTGCTATTGCTGAGGTGCTGTTGCTTAGGTCACAATGCTGAGGTGCTATTGCTGAGGTCACAATGCTGAGCTCACAATGCTGAGGTGCTACTGCTGAGGTCACAATGCTGAGGTGCTCTTGCTGAGGTGGTATTGCTGAGGTGCTATTGCTGAAGTCACAATGCTGAGGTGTTATTGCTGAGCTGTTATTGCTGAGGTATTATTGCTGAGCTGCTATTGCTGAGGTCACAATGCTGAGGTGCTATTGCTGAGTTCACAATGCTGAGGTCACAATGCTGAGGTGCTATTACTGAGGTCACAATGCTGTGGTCACAAAGCTGATATCAAATTGCTGAGGTGCTATTGCTGAGGTCACAATGCTGAGGTGCTATTGCTGAGGTCACAATACTGAGGTGCTATCTGCGGTGCTATTGCTGAGGTCACAATGCTGAGGTGCTATTACTGAGGTCACAATGCTGTGGTCACAAAGCTGAGATCAAAATGCTGAGGTGCTATTGCTGAGGTCACAATGCTGAGGTGCTATTGGTGAGGTAGCAATGCTGACATCACAATGCTGAGGTGCTACTGCTGAGGTCACAATGCTGAGGTGCTATTGCTGAGGTGCTGTTGCTGACGTTACAATGCTGACGTGCTATTGCTGAGGTCACAATGCTGAGGTGCTATTGCTGAGGTCACAATGCTGTGGTCAAAATGCTGATGTCACAATGCTGAGGTCACAATGCTGAGGTGTTATTGCTGAGCTGTTATTGCTGAGGTATTATTGCTGAGCTTCTATTGCTGAGGTCACAATGCTGAGGTGCTATTGCTGAGTTCACAATGCTGAGGTCACAATGCTGAGGTGCTATTACTGAGGTCACAATGCTGTGGTCACAAAGCTGATATCAAATTGCTGAGGTGCTATTGCTGAGGTCACAATGCTGAGGTGCTATTGCTGAGGTCACAATACTGAGGTGCTATCTGCGGTGCTATTGCTGAGGTCACAATGCTGAGGTGCTATTACTGAGGTCACAATGCTGTGGTCACAAAGCTGAGATCAAAATGCTGAGGTGCTATTGCTGAGGTCACAATGCTGAGGTGCTACTGCTGAGGTGTTATTGCTTAGGTCACAATGCTCAGGTCACAATGCTGAGGTCACTATGCTGAGGTGCTATTGCTGAGGTCACAATGCTGAGGTCACAATGCTGAGGTCACAATGCTGAGGTGCTATTGCTGAGGTGCTATTGCTGAGTTCACAATGCTGAGGTACTATTGCTTAGGTGCTATTGCTGAGGTCACAATGCTGAGGTGCTATTGCTGAGGTCACAATACTGAGGTGCTATCTGATGTGATATTTCTGACTTCACAATGCTGAGGTGCTATTGCTGAGGTGCTGTTGCTTAGGTCACAATGCTGAGGTGCTATTGCTGAGGTCACAATGCTGAGCTCACAATGCTGAGGTGCTACTGCTGAGGTCACAATGCTGAGGTGCTCTTGCTGAGGTGGTATTGCTGAGGTGCTATTGCTGAAGTCACAATGCTGAGGTGTTATTGCTGAGCTGTTATTGCTGAGGTATTATTGCTGAGCTGCTATTGCTGAGGTCACAATGCTGAGGTGCTATTGCTGAGTTCACAATGCTGAGGTCACAATGCTGAGGTGCTATTACTGAGGTCACAATGCTGTGGTCACAAAGCTGATATCAAATTGCTGAGGTGCTATTGCTGAGGTCACAATGCTGAGGTGCTATTGCTGAGGTCACAATACTGAGGTGCTATCTGCGGTGCTATTGCTGAGGTCACAATGCTGAGGTGCTATTACTGAGGTCACAATGCTGTGGTCACAAAGCTGAGATCAAAATGCTGAGGTGCTATTGCTGAGGTCACAATGCTGAGGTGCTACTGCTGAGGTGTTATTGCTTAGGTCACAATGCTCAGGTCACAATGCTGAGGTCACTATGCTGAGGTGCTATTGCTGAGGTCACAATGCTGAGGTCACAATGCTGAGGTCACAATGCTGAGGTGCTATTGCTGAGGTGCTATTGCTGAGTTCACAATGCTGAGGTACTATTGCTTAGGTGCTATTGCTGAGGTCACAATGCTGAGGTGCTATTGCTGAGGTCACAATACTGAGGTGCTATCTGATGTGATATTTCTGACTTCACAATGCTGAGGTGCTATTGCTGAGGTGCTGTTGCTTAGGTCACAATGCTGAGATGCTATTGCTGAGGTCACAATGCTGAGCTCACAATGCTGAGGTGCTACTGCTGAGGTCACAATGCTGAGGTGCTCTTGCTGAGGTGCTATTGCTGAGGTGCTATTGCTGAAGTCACAATGCTGAGGTGCTATTGCTGAGGTCACAATGTTGAGGTGCTATTGCTGAGGTGCTATTGCTGACGTCACAATGCTGACGTGCTATTGCTGAGGTCACAATGCTGAGGTGCTATTGCTGAGGTCACAATGCTGTGGTCAAAATGCTGATGTCACAATGCTGAAGTCACAATGCTGAGGTGTTATTGCTGAGCTGTTATTGCTGAGGTATTATTGTTGAGCTGCTATTGCTGAGGTCACAATTCTGAGGTCACAATGCTGAGGTCACAATGCTGAGCTCACTATGTTGAGGTCACTATGCCGAGGTGCTATTGCTGAGGTCACAATGCTGAGGTCGCAATGCTGAGGTGCTATTGCTGAGGTCACAATGCTGAGGTCACAATGCTGAGGTCACAATGCTGAGGTGCTATTGCTGAGGTGCTGTTGCTGAGGTGTTATTTCTGAGGTGCTATTTCTGACTTCACAATGCTGAGGTGTTATTGCTGAGGTCACAATGTTGAGCTCATGCTGAGGTCACTATGCTGAGGTGCTATTGCTGAGGTCACAATGCTGAGGTGCTATTGCTGAGGTCAAAATGATGTGGTCACAATTCTGAGGTCACAATGCTGAGGTGCTATTGCTGAGCTCAGAATGCTGAGGTGCAATTTCAGATGTGCAATTGCTGACGTGCTACTGCTGAGGTCACAATGCTGAGGTGCTATTACTGAGGTGCTATTGCTGAGGTCACAATGCTAAGGTGCTATTGCTGAGGTGCTATTGCTGAGGTCACAATGCTGAGGTGCTATTACTGAGGTCACAATGCTGTGGTCACAAAGCTGAGGTCAAAATGCTGAGGTGTTATTGCCGAGCTGTTATTGCTGAGGTATTATTGCTGAGCTGCTATTGCTGAGGTCACAATTCTTAGGTCACAATGCTGAGGTCACAATGCTGTGCTCACTATGCTGAGGTCACTATGCTGAGGTCAAAATGCTGATGTCACAATGCTGAGGTCACAATGCTGCGGTGTTATTGCTGAGCTGTTATTGCTGAGGTATTATTGCAGAGCTGCTATTACTGAGGTCACAATTCTGAGGTTACAATGCTGAGGTCACAATGGTGAGCTCACTATGCTCAGGTCACTATGCTTAGGTGCTATTGCTGAGGTCACAATGCTGAGGTGCTATTGCTGAGGTGCTATTGCTGAGGTCACAATGCTGAGGTGCTGTTGCTGAGGGGCTATTGCTGAGGTGCTATTGCTGAGGTCACAATACTGAGGTGCTATCTGATGTGATATTTCTGACTTCACAATGCTGAGGTGCTATTGCTGAGGTGCTGTTGCTTAGGTCACAATGCTGAGGTGCTATTGCTGAGGTCACAATGCTGAGCTCACAATGCTGAGGTGCTACTGCTGAGGTCACAATGCTGAGGTGCTCTTGCTGAGGTGGTATTGCTGAGGTGCTATTGCTGAAGTCACAATGCTGAGGTGTTATTGCTGAGCTGTTATTGCTGAGGTATTATTGCTGAGCTGCTATTGCTGAGGTCACAATGCTGAGGTGCTATTGCTGAGTTCACAATGCTGAGGTCACAATGCTGAGGTGCTATTACTGAGGTCACAATGCTGTGGTCACAAAGCTGATATCAAATTGCTGAGGTGCTATTGCTGAGGTCACAATGCTGAGGTGCTATTGCTGAGGTCACAATACTGAGGTGCTATCTGCGGTGCTATTGCTGAGGTCACAATGCTGAGGTGCTATTACTGAGGTCACAATGCTGTGGTCACAAAGCTGAGATCAAAATGCTGAGGTGCTATTGCTGAGGTCACAATGCTGAGGTGCTATTGGTGAGGTAGCAATGCTGACATCACAATGCTGAGGTGCTACTGCTGAGGTCACAATGCTGAGGTGCTATTGCTGAGGTGCTGTTGCTGACGTTACAATGCTGACGTGGTATTGCTGAGGTCACAATGCTGAGGTGCTATTGCTGAGGTCACAATGCTGTGGTCAAAATGCTGATGTCACAATGCTGAGGTCACAATGCTGAGGTGTTATTGCTGAGCTGTTATTGCTGAGGTATTATTGCTGAGCTTCTATTGCTGAGGTCACAATGCTGAGGTGCTATTGCTGAGTTCACAATGCTGAGGTCACAATGCTGAGGTGCTATTACTGAGGTCACAATGCTGTGGTCACAAAGCTGATATCAAATTGCTGAGGTGCTATTGCTGAGGTCACAATGCTGAGGTGCTATTGCTGAGGTCACAATACTGAGGTGCTATCTGCGGTGCTATTGCTGAGGTCACAATGCTGAGGTGCTATTACTGAGGTCACAATGCTGTGGTCACAAAGCTGAGATCAAAATGCTGAGGTGCTATTGCTGAGGTCACAATGCTGAGGTGCTACTGCTGAGGTGTTATTGCTTAGGTCACAATGCTCAGGTCACAATGCTGAGGTCACTATGCTGAGGTGCTATTGCTGAGGTCACAATGCTGAGGTCACAATGCTGAGGTCACAATGCTGAGGTGCTATTGCTGAGGTGCTATTGCTGAGTTCACAATGCTGAGGTACTATTGCTTAGGTGCTATTGCTGAGGTCACAATGCTGAGGTGCTATTGCTGAGGTCACAATACTGAGGTGCTATCTGATGTGATATTTCTGACTTCACAATGCTGAGGTGCTATTGCTGAGGTGCTGTTGCTTAGGTCACAATGCTGAGGTGCTATTGCTGAGGTCACAATGCTGAGCTCACAATGCTGAGGTGCTACTGCTGAGGTCACAATGCTGAGGTGCTCTTGCTGAGGTGGTATTGCTGAGGTGCTATTGCTGAAGTCACAATGCTGAGGTGTTATTGCTGAGCTGTTATTGCTGAGGTATTATTGCTGAGCTGCTATTGCTGAGGTCACAATGCTGAGGTGCTATTGCTGAGTTCACAATGCTGAGGTCACAATGCTGAGGTGCTATTACTGAGGTCACAATGCTGTGGTCACAAAGCTGATATCAAATTGCTGAGGTGCTATTGCTGAGGTCACAATGCTGAGGTGCTATTGCTGAGGTCACAATACTGAGGTGCTATCTGCGGTGCTATTGCTGAGGTCACAATGCTGAGGTGCTATTACTGAGGTCACAATGCTGTGGTCACAAAGCTGAGATCAAAATGCTGAGGTGCTATTGCTGAGGTCACAATGCTGAGGTGCTACTGCTGAGGTGTTATTGCTTAGGTCACAATGCTCAGGTCACAATGCTGAGGTCACTATGCTGAGGTGCTATTGCTGAGGTCACAATGCTGAGGTCACAATGCTGAGGTCACAATGCTGAGGTGCTATTGCTGAGGTGCTATTGCTGAGTTCACAATGCTGAGGTACTATTGCTTAGGTGCTATTGCTGAGGTCACAATGCTGAGGTGCTATTGCTGAGGTCACAATACTGAGGTGCTATCTGATGTGATATTTCTGACTTCACAATGCTGAGGTGCTATTGCTGAGGTGCTGTTTCTTAGGTCACAATGCTGAGATGCTATTGCTGAGGTCACAATGCTGAGCTCACAATGCTGAGGTGCTACTGCTGAGGTCACAATGCTGAGGTGCTCTTGCTGAGGTGCTATTGCTGAGGTGCTATTGCTGAAGTCACAATGCTGAGGTGCTATTGCTGAGGTCACAATGTTGAGGTGCTATTGCTGAGGTGCTATTGCTGACGTCACAATGCTGACGTGCTATTGCTGAGGTCACAATGCTGAGGTGCTATTGCTGAGGTCACAATGCTGTGGTCAAAATGCTGATGTCACAATGCTGAAGTCACAATGCTGAGGTGTTATTGCTGAGCTGTTATTGCTGAGGTATTATTGTTGAGCTGCTATTGCTGAGGTCACAATTCTGAGGTCACAATGCTGAGGTCACAATGCTGAGCTCACTATGTTGAGGTCACTATGCCGAGGTGCTATTGCTGAGGTCACAATGCTGAGGTCGCAATGCTGAGGTGCTATTGCTGAGGTCACAATGCTGAGGTCACAATGCTGAGGTCACAATGCTGAGGTGCTATTGCTGAGGTGCTGTTGCTGAGGTGTTATTTCTGAGGTGCTATTTCTGACTTCACAATGCTGAGGTGTTATTGCTGAGGTCACAATGTTGAGCTCATGCTGAGGTCACTATGCTGAGGTGCTATTGCTGAGGTCACAATGCTGAGGTGCTATTGCTGAGGTCAAAATGATGTGGTCACAATTCTGAGGTCAAAATGCTGAGGTGCTATTGCTGAGCTCAGAATGCTGAGGTGCAATTTCAGATGTGCAATTGCTGACGTGCTACTGCTGAGGTCACAATGCTGAGGTGCTATTACTGAGGTGCTATTGCTGAGGTCACAATGCTAAGGTGCTATTGCTGAGGTGCTATTGCTGAGGTCACAATGCTGAGGTGCTATTACTGAGGTCACAATGCTGTGGTCACAAAGCTGAGGTCAAAATGCTGAGGTGTTATTGCCGAGCTGTTATTGCTGAGGTATTATTGCTGAGCTGCTATTGCTGAGGTCACAATTCTTAGGTCACAATGCTGAGGTCACAATGCTGTGCTCACTATGCTGAGGTCACTATGCTGAGGTCAAAATGCTGATGTCACAATGCTGAGGTCACAATGCTGCGGTGTTATTGCTGAGCTGTTATTGCTGAGGTATTATTGCAGAGCTGCTATTACTGAGGTCACAATTCTGAGGTTACAATGCTGAGGTCACAATGGTGAGCTCACTATGCTCAGGTCACTATGCTTAGGTGCTATTGCTGAGGTCACAATGCTGAGGTGCTATTGCTGAGGTGCTATTGCTGAGGTCACAATGCTGAGGTGCTGTTGCTGAGGGGCTATTGCTGAGGTGCTATTGCTGAGGTCACAATGCTGAGATGCTATTGCTGAGCTGCTATTGATGAGGTGTTATTGCTGATGTGCTATTGCTGAGGTCATAATGCTGAGGTGCTATTGCTGAGGTCACAATGCTATGGTCACAATGCTGAGGTCACAATGCTCAGGTGCTATTGCTGAGGTCACAATGCTGAGGTGCTGTTGCTGAGGTCACAATGCTGAGATCACAATGCTGAGGTGCTATTACTGAGGTGCTATTGCTGAGGTACTCTTGCTGAGCTGCTATTGCTGAGGTCACAATGCTGAGGTGTTATTGCTGAGGTCACAATGCTGAGGTGCTATTGCTGAGGTGCTATTGCTGTGGTCACAATGCTGAGGTGCTATTACTGAGGTCACAATGCTGAGGTGCTATTGCTGAGGTTACTTTTCTGAGGTACTATTGCTGAGGTCACAATGCTATGCTCACAATGCTGAGGTCACAATGCTGAGGTGCTATTGCAGAGGTCACAATGCTGAGGTGCTATTGCAGATGTGCAATTGCTGAGGTGCTATTGCAGAGGTCACAATGCTGAGGTGCTATTGCTGAGGTGCTATTGCTGAGGTCACAATGCTATGCTCACAATGCTGAGGTCACAATGCTGAGGTGCTATTGCAGAGGTCACAATGCTGAGGTGCTATTGCAGATGTGCAATTGCTGAGGTGCTATTGCAGAGGTCACAATGCTGAGGTGCTATTGCTGAGGTGCTATTGCTGAGGTCACAATGCTATGCTCACAATGCTGAGGTCACAATGCTGAGGTGCTATTTCTGAGTTCACAATGCTGAGGTGCTATTGCTGAGGTGCTGTTGCTGAGGTCACAATGCTGAGGTGCTATTGGTGAGGTCACAATGCTGAGGTCACAATGCTGAGGTGCTACTGCTGAGGTCACAATGCTGAGGTGCTCTTGCTGAGGTGCTATTGCTGTGGTGCTATTGCTGAGGTCACAATGCTGAGGTGCTATTGCTGAGGTGCTATTCCTGACGTCACAATGCTGACGTGCTATTGCTGAGGTCACAATGCTGAGGTGCTATTGCTGAGGTCACAATGCTGTGGTCAAAAAGCTGATGTCACAATGCTGAAGTCACAATGCTGAGGTGTTATTGCTGAGCTGTTATTGCTGAGGTATTATTGCTGAGCTGCTATTGCTGAGGTCACAATGCTGAGGTGCTATTGCTGAGTTCCCAATGCTGAGGTCACAATGCTGAGGTGCTATTACTGAGGTCACAATGCTGTGGTCACAAAGCTGAGATCAAAATGCTGAGGTGCTATTGCTGAGGTCACAATGCTGAGGTGCTACTGCTGAGGTGTTATTGCTTAGGTCACAATGCTCAGGTCACAATGCTGAGGTCACTATGCTGAGGTGCTATTGCTGAGGTCACAATGCTGAGGTCACAATGCTGAGGTCACAATGCTGAGGTGCTATTGCTGAGGTGTTATTGCTGAGTTCACAATGCTGAGATACTATTGCTTAGGTGCTATTGCTGAGGTCACAATGCTGAGGTGCTATTGCTGAGGTCACAATACTGAGGTGCTATCTGAGGTGCTATTGCTGAGGTCACAATGCTGAGGTCACAATGCTGAGGTGCTATTACTGAGGTCACAATGCTGTGGTCACAAAGCTGAGATCAAAATGCTGAGGTGCTATTGCTGAGGTCACAATGCTGAGGTGCTACTGCTGAGGTGTTATTGCTTAGGTCACAATGCTCAGGTCACAATGCTGAGGTCACTATGCTGAGGTGCTATTGCTAAGGTCACATTGCTGAGGTCACAATGCAGAGGTCACAATGCTGAGGTGCTATTGCTGAGGTGTTATTGCTGAGTTCACAATGCTGAGGTACTATTGCTTAGGTGCTATTGCTGAGGTCACAATGCTGAGGTGCTATTGCTAAGGTCACAATACTGAGGTGCTATTGGTGAGGTCACAATGCTGAGGTCACTATGCTGAGGTCACTATGCTTAGGTGCTATTGCTGAGGTCACAATGCTGTGGTGCTATTGCTGAGGTGCTATTGCTGAGGTCACAATGCTGAGGTGCTATTGCTGAGGTGCTATTGCTGAGGTCACAATGCTGAGGTGCTGTTGCTGAGGGGCTATTGCTGAGGTGCTATTGCTGAGGTCACAATGCTGAGATGCTATTGCTGAGCTGCTATTGATGAGGTGTTATTGCTGATGTGCTATTGCTGAGGTCATAATGCTGAGGTGCTATTGCTGAGGTCACAATGCTATGGTCACAATGCTGAGGTCACAATGCTCAGGTGCTATTGCTGAGGTCACAATGCTGAGGTGCTGTTGCTGAGGTCACAAAGCTGAGATCACAATGCTGAGGTGCTATTACTGAGGTGCTATTGCTGAGGTACTCTTGCTGAGCTGCTATTTCTGAGGTCACAATGCTGAGGTGCTATTGCTGAGGTCACAATGCTTTGGTGCTATTGCTCAGGTGCTATTGCTGTGGTCACAATGCTGAGGTGCTATTACTGAGGTCACAATGCTGAGGTGCTATTGCTGAGGTGCTATTGCTGAGGTCACAATGCTGAGATCACAATGCTGAGCTGCTATTGCTGAGGTCACTTTTCTGAGGTACTATTGCTGAGGTCACAATGCTATGCTCACAATGCTGAGGTCACAATGCTGAGGTGCTATTGCAGAGGTCACAATGCTGAGGTGCTATTGCTGAGGTCACAATGCTGAGGTGCTATTGCAGAGGTCACAATGCTGAGGTGCTATTGCTGAGGTGCTATTGCTGAGGTCACAATGCTGAGGTGCTATTTCTGAGTTCACAATGCTGAGGTGCTATTGCTGAGGTGCTGTTGCTGAGGTCACAATGCTGAGGTGCTATTGGTGAGGTCACAATGCTGAGGTCACAATGCTGAGGTGCTACTGCTGAGGTCACAATGCTGAGGTGCTCTTGCTGAGGTGCTATTGCTGTGGTGCTATTGCTGAGGTCACAATGCTGAGGTGCTATTGCTGAGGTGCTATTCCTGACGTCACAATGCTGACCTGCTATTGCTGAGGTCACAATGCTAAGGTGCTATTGATGAGGTGCTATTGCTGAGGTCACAATGCTGATGTCACAATGCTGAGGTCACAATGCTGAGGTGTTATTGCTGAGCTGTTATTGCTGAGGTATTATTGCTGAGCTGCTATTGCTGAGGTCACAATGCTGAGGTGCTATTGCTCAGTTCACAATGCTGAGGTCACAATGCTGAGGTGCTATTACTGAGGTCACAATGCTGTGGTCACAAAGCTGAGATCAAATTGCAGAGGTGCTATTTCTGAGGTCACAATGCTGAGGTGCTACTGCTGAGGTGTTATTGCTTAGGTCACAATGCTCAGGTCACAATGCTGAGGTCACTATGCTGAGGTGCTATTGCTGAGGTCACAATGCTGAGGTCACAATGCTGAGGTCACAATGCTGAGGTGCTATTGCTGAGGTGTTATTGCTGAGTTCACAATGCTGAGATACTATTGCTTAGGTGCTATTGCTGAGGTCACAATGCTGAGGTGCTATTGCTGAGGTCACAATACTGAGGTGCTATCTGAGGTGCTATTGCTGAGGTCACAATGCTGAGGTCACAATGCTGAGGTGCTATTACTGAGGTCACAATGCTGAGGTCACTATGCTGAGGTGCTATTGCTGAGGTCACAATGCTGAGGTCACAATGCTGAGGTCACAATGCTGAGGTGGTATTGCTGAGGTGTTATAGCTGAGTTCACAATGCTGAGGTCACTATGCTGAGGTGCTATTGCTGAGGTCACAATGCTGAGGTCACAATGCTGAGGTCACAATGCTGAGGTGCTATTGCTGAGGTGTTATTGCTGAGTTCACAATGCTGAGGTGCTATTGCTGTGGTGCTATTGCTGAGGTCACAATGCTGAGGTGCTATTGCTGAGGTGCTATTCCTGACGTCACAATGCTGACGTGCTATTGCTGAGGTCACAATGCTAAGGTGCTATTGATGAGGTGCTATTGCTGAGGTCACAATGCTGATGTCACAATGCTGAGATCACAATGCTGAGGTGTTATTGCTGAGCTGTTATTGCTGAGGTATTATTGCTGAGCTGCTATTGCTGAGGTCACAATGCTGAGGTGCTATTGCTGAGTTCACAATGCTGAGGTCACAATGCTGAGGTGCTATTACTGAGGTCACAATGCTGTGGTCACAAAGCTGAGATCAAATTGCAGAGGTGCTATTGCTGAGGTCACAATGCTGAGGTGCTACTGCTGAGGTGTTATTGCTTAGGTCACAATGCTCAGGTCACAATGCTGAGGTCAATATGCTGAGGTGCTATTGCTGAGGTCACAATGCTGAGGTCACAATGCTGAGGTCACAATGCTGAGGTGCTATTGCTGAGGTGTTATTGCTGAGTTCACAATGCTGAGATACTATTGCTTAGGTGCTATTGCTGAGGTCACAATGCTGAGGTGCTATTTCTGAGGTCACAATACTGAGGTGCTATCTGAGGTGCTATTGCTGAGGTCACAATGCTGAGGTCACAATGCTGAGGTGCTATTACTGAGGTCACAATGCTGAGGTCACTATGCTGAGGTGCTATTGCTGAGGTCACAATGCTGAGGTCACAATGCTGAGGTGCTATTGCTGAGGTGCTATTGCTGAGGTGTTATAGCTGAGTTCACAATGCTGAGGTCACTATGCTGAGGTGCTATTGCTGAGGTCACAATGCTGAGGTCACAATGCTGAGGTCACAATGCTGAGGTGCTATTGCTGAGGTGTTATTGCTGAGTTCACAATGCTGAGGTACTATTGCTTAGGTGCTATTGCTGAGGTCACAATGCTGAGGTGCTATTGCTGAGGTCAAAATACTGAGGTGCTATCTGATGTGATATTTCTGACTTCACAATGCTGAGGTGCTATTGCTGAGGTGCTGTTGCTGAGGTCACAATGCTGAGGTGCTATTGCTGAGGTCACAATGCTGAGCTCACAATGCTGAGGTGCTACTGCTGAGGTCACAATGCTGAGGTGCTCTTGCTGAGGTGCTATTGCTGAGGTGCTATTGCTGAAGTCACAATGCAGAGGTGCTATTGCTGAGGTCACAATGTTGAGGTGCTATTGCTGAGGTGCTATTGCTGACGTCACAATGCTGACGTGCTATTGCTGAGGTCACAATGCTGAGGTGCTATTGCTGAGGTCACAATGCTGTGGTCAAAATGCTGATGTCACAATGCTGAAGTCACAATGCTGAGGTGTTATTGCTGAGCTGTTATTGCTGAGGTATTATTGCTGAGCTGCTATTGCTGAGGTCACAATTCTGAGGTCACAATGCTGAGGTCACAATGCTGAGCTCACTATGTTGAGGTCACTATGCCGAGGTGCTATTGCTGAGGTCACAATGCTGAGGTCGCAATGCTGAGGTGCTATTGCTGAGGTCACAATGCTGAGGTCACAATGCTGAGGTCACAATGCTGAGGTGCTATTGCTGAGGTGCTGTTGCTGAAGTGTTATTGCTGAGGTGCTATTTCTGACTTCACAATGCTGAGGTGTTATTGCTGAGGTCACAATGCTGAGCTCATGCTGAGGTCACTATGCTGAGGTTCTATTGCTGAGGTCACAATGCTGAGGTCGCAATGCTGAGGTGCTATTGTTGAGGTCACAATGCTGAGGTCACAATGCTGAGGTCACAATGCTGAGGTGCTATTTCTGAGGTGCTGTTGCTGAGGTGTTATTGCTGAGGTGCAATTGCTGAGGTCACAATGCTGAGGTGCTATTGCTGAGGTCAAAATGCTGTGGTCACAATTCTGAGGTCACAATGCTGAGGTGCTATTGCTGAGCTCAGAATGCTGAGGTGCAATTGCAGATGTGCAATTGCTGAGGTGCTACTGCTGAGGTCACAATGCTGAGGTGCTATTGCTGAGGTGCTATTGCTGAGGTCACAACGCTAAGGTGCTATTGCTGAGGTGCTATTGCTGAGGTCACAATGCTGAGGTGCTATTACTGAGGTCACAATGCTGTGGCCACAAAGCTGAGGTGCTACTGCTGAGGTCACAATGCTGAGGTGCTCTTGCTGAGGTGCTGTTGCTTAGGTCACAATGCTGAGGTGCTATTGCTGAGGTGCTATTGCTGAGGTCACAACGCTAAGGTGCTATTGCTGAGGTGCTGTTGCTTAGGTCACAATGCTGAGGTGCTATTGCTGAGGTCACAATGCTGAGCTCACAATGCTGAGGTGCTACTGCTGAGGTCACAATGCTGAGGTGCTCTTGCTGAGGTGCTATTGCTGAGGTGCTATTGCTGAAGTCACAATGCTGAGGTGCTATTGCTGAGGTCACAATGTTGAGGTGCTATTGCTGAGGTGCTATTACTGAGGTCACAATGCTGACGTGCTATTGCTGAGGTCACAATGCTGAGGTGCTATTGCTGAGGTCACAATTCTGTGGTCAAAATGCTGATGTCACAATGCTGAAGTCACAATTCTGAGGTGTTATTGCTGAGCTGTTATTGCTGAGGTATTATTGTTGAGCTGCTATTGCTGAGGTCACAATTCTGAGGTCACAATGCTGAGGTCACAATGCTGAGCTCACTATGTTGAGGTCACTATGCCGAGGTGCTATTGCTGAGGTCACAATGCTGAGGTCGCAATGCTGAGGTGCTATTGCTGAGGTCACAATGCTGAGGTCACAATGCTGAGGTCACAATGCTGAGGTGCTATTGCTGAGGTGCTGTTGCTGAGGTGTTATTGCTGAGGTGCTATTTCTGACTTCACAATGCTGAGGTGTTATTGCTGAGGTCACAATGCTGAGCTCATGCTGAGGTCACTATGCTGAGGTGCTATTGCTGAGGTCACAATGCTGAGGTCGCAATGCTGAGGTGCTATTGTTGAGGTCACAATGCTGAGGTCACAATGCTGAGGTCACAATGCTGAGGTGCTATTTCTGAGGTGCTGTTGCTGAGGTGTTATTGCTGAGGTGCAATTGCTGAGGTCACAATGCTGAGGTGCTATTGCTGAGGTCAAAATGATGTGGTCACAATTCTGAGGTCACAATGCTGAGGTGCTATTGCTGAGCTCAGAATGCTGAGGTGCAATTGCAGATGTGCAATTGCTGACGTGCTACTGCTGAGGTCACAATGCTGAGGTGCTATTGCTGAGGTGCTATTGCTGAGGTCACAATGCTAAGGTGCTATTGCTGAGGTGCTATTGCTGAGGTCACAATGCTGAGGTGCCATTACTGAGGTCACAATGCTGTGGTCACAAAGCTGAGGTCAAAATGCTGAGGTGTTATTGCTGAGCTGTTATTGCTGAGGTATTATTGCTGAGCTGCTATTGCTGAGGTCACAATTCTTAGGTCACAATGCTGAGGTCACAATGCTGAGCTCACTATGCTGAGGTCACTATGCTGAGGTCAAAATGCTGATGTCACAATGCTGAGGTCACAATGCTGCGGTGTTATTGCTGAGCTGTTATTGCTGAGGTATTATTGCTGAGCTGCTATTACTGAGGTCACAATTCTGAGGTTACATTGCTGAGGTCGCAATGCTATGCTCACAATGCTGAGGTCACAATGCTGAGGTGCTATTGCAGAGGTCACAATGCTGAGGTGCTATTGCAGATGTGCAATTGCTGAGGTGCTATTGCAGAGGTCACAATGCTGAGGTGCTATTGCTGAGGTGCTATTGCTGAGGTCACAATGCTATGCTCACAATGCTGAGGTCACAATGCTGAGGTGCTATTGCAGAGGTCACAATGCTGAGGTGCTATTGCAGATGTGCAATTGCTGAGGTGCTATTGCAGAGGTCACAATGTTGAGGTGCTATTGCTGAGGTGCTATTGCTGAGGTCACAATGCTAAGGTGCTATTTCTGAGTTCACAATGCTGAGGTGCTATTGCTGAGGTGCTGTTGCTGAGGTTACAATGCTGAGGTGCTATTGGTGAGGTCACAATGCTGAGGTCACAATGCTGAGGTGCTACTGCTGAGGTCACAATGCTGAGGTGCTCTTGCTGAGGTGCTATTGCTGTGGTGCTATTGCTGAGGTCACAATGCTGAGGTGCTATTGCTGAGGTGCTATTCCTGACGTCACAATGCTGACGTGCTATTGCTGAGGTCACAATGCTGAGGTGCTATTGCTGAGGTCACAATGCTGTGGTCAAAATGCTGATATCACAATGCTGAGGTCACAATGCTGAGGTGTTATTGCTGAGCTGTTATTGCTGAGGTATTATTGCTGAGCTGCTATTGCTGAGGTCACAATGCTGAGGTGCTATTGCTGAGTTCCCAATGCTGAGGTCACAATGCTGAGGTGCTATTACTGAGGTCACAATTCTGTGGTCACAAAGCTGAGATCAAATTGCAGAGGTGCTATTGCTGAGGTCACAATGCTGAGGTGCTACTGCTGAGGTGTTATTGCTTAGGTCACAATGCTCAGGTCACAATGCTGAGGTCACTATGCTGAGGTGCTATTGCTGAGGTCACAATGCTGAGGTCACAATGCTGAGGTCACAATGCTGAGGTGCTATTGCTGAGATGTTATTGCTGAGTTCACAATGCTGAGATACTATTGCTTAGGTGCTATTGCTGAGGTCACAATGCTGAGGTGCTATTGCTGAGGTCACAATACTGAGGTGCTATTGCTGAGGTGTTATTGCTGAGTTCACAATGCTGAGGTACTATTGCTTAGGTGCTATTGCTGAGGTCACAATGCTGAGGTGCTATTGCTGAGGTCACAATACTGAGGTGCTATCTGATGTGATATTTCTGATTTCACAATGCTGAGGTGCTATTGCTGAGGTGCTGTTGCTGAGGTCACAATGCTGAGGTGCTATTGCTGAGATGTTATTGCTGAGTTCACAATGCTGAGGTACTATTGCTTAGGTGCTATTGCTGAGGTCACAATGCTGAGGTGCTATTGCTGAGGTCACAATACTGAGGTGCTATCTGATGTGATATTTCTGACTTCACAACGCTAAGGTGCTATTGCTGAGGTGCTGTTGCTTAGGTCACAATGCTGAGGTGCTATTGCTGAGGTCACAATGCTGAGCTCACAATGCTGAGGTGCTACTGCTGAGGTCACAATGCTGAGGTGCTCTTGCTGAGGTGCTATTGCTGAGGTGCTATTGCTGAAGTCACAATGCTGAGGTGCTATTGCTGAGGTCACAATGTTGAGGTGCTATTGCTGAGGTGCTATTACTGAGGTCACAATGCTGACGTGCTATTGCTGAGGTCACAATGCTGAGGTGCTATTGCTGAGGTCACAATTCTGTGGTCAAAATGCTGATGTCACAATGCTGAAGTCACAATGCTGAGGTGTTATTGCTGAGCTGTTATTGCTGAGGTATTATTGTTGAGCTGCTATTGCTGAGGTCACAATTCTGAGGTCACAATGCTGAGGTCACAATGCTGAGCTCACTATGTTGAGGTCACTATGCCGAGGTGCTATTGCTGAGGTCACAATGCTGAGGTCGCAATGCTGAGGTGCTATTGCTGAGGTCACAATGCTGAGGTCACAATGCTGAGGTCACAATGCTGAGGTGCTATTGCTGAGGTGCTGTTGCTGAGGTGTTATTGCTGAGGTGCTATTTCTGACTTCACAATGCTGAGGTGTTATTGCTGAGGTCACAATGCTGAGCTCATGCTGAGGTCACTATGCTGAGGTGCTATTGCTGAGGTCACAATGCTGAGGTCGCAATGCTGAGGTGCTATTGTTGAGGTCACAATGCTGAGGTCACAATGCTGAGGTCACAATGCTGAGGTGCTATTTCTGAGGTGCTGTTGCTGAGGTGTTATTGCTGAGGTGCAATTGCTGAGGTCACAATGCTGAGGTGCTATTGCTGAGGTCAAAATGATGTGGTCACAATTCTGAGGTCACAATGCTGAGGTGCTATTGCTGAGCTCAGAATGCTGAGGTGCAATTGCAGATGTGCAATTGCTGACGTGCTACTGCTGAGGTCACAATGCTGAGGTGCTATTGCTGAGGTGCTATTGCTGAGGTCACAATGCTAAGGTGCTATTGCTGAGGTGCTATTGCTGAGGTCACAATGCTGAGGTGCCATTACTGAGGTCACAATGCTGTGGTCACAAAGCTGAGGTCAGAATGCTGAGGTGTTATTGCTGAGCTGTTATTGCTGAGGTATTATTGCTGAGCTGCTATTGCTGAGGTCACAATTCTTAGGTCACAATGCTGAGGTCACAATGCTGAGCTCACTATGCTGAGGTCACTATGCTGAGGTCAAAATGCTGATGTCACAATGCTGAGGTCACAATGCTGCGGTGTTATTGCTGAGCTGTTATTGCTGAGGTATTATTGCTGAGCTGCTATTACTGAGGTCACAATTCTGAGGTTACATTGCTGAGGTCGCAATGCTATGCTCACAATGCTGAGGTCACAATGCTGAGGTGCTATTGCAGAGGTCACAATGCTGAGGTGCTATTGCAGATGTGCAATTGCTGAGGTGCTATTGCAGAGGTCACAATGCTGAGGTGCTATTGCTGAGGTGCTATTGCTGAGGTCACAATGCTATGCTCACAATGCTGAGGTCACAATGCTGAGGTGCTATTGCAGAGGTCACAATGCTGAGGTGCTATTGCAGATGTGCAATTGCTGAGGTGCTATTGCAGAGGTCACAATGCTGAGGTGCTATTGCTGAGGTGCTATTGCTGAGGTCACAATGCTAAGGTGCTATTTCTGAGTTCACAATGCTGAGGTGCTATTGCTGAGGTGCTGTTGCTGAGGTTACAATGCTGAGGTGCTATTGGTGAGGTCACAATGCTGAGGTCACAATGCTGAGGTGCTACTGCTGAGGTCACAATGCTGAGGTGCTCTTGCTGAGGTGCTATTGCTGTGGTGCTATTGCTGAGGTCACAATGCTGAGGTGCTATTGCTGAGGTGCTATTCCTGACGTCACAATGCTGACGTGCTATTGCTGAGGTCACAATGCTGAGGTGCTATTGCTGAGGTCACAATGCTGTGGTCAAAATGCTGATATCACAATGCTGAGGTCACAATGCTGAGGTGTTATTGCTGAGCTGTTATTGCTGAGGTATTATTGCTGAGCTGCTATTGCTGAGGTCACAATGCTGAGGTGCTATTGCTGAGTTCCCAATGCTGAGGTCACAATGCTGAGGTGCTATTACTGAGGTCACAATTCTGTGGTCACAAAGCTGAGATCAAATTGCAGAGGTGCTATTGCTGAGGTCACAATGCTGAGGTGCTACTGCTGAGGTGTTATTGCTTAGGTCACAATGCTCAGGTCACAATGCTGAGGTCACTATGCTGAGGTGCTATTGCTGAGGTCACAATGCTGAGGTCACAATGCTGAGGTCACAATGCTGAGGTGCTATTGCTGAGATGTTATTGCTGAGTTCACAATGCTGAGATACTATTGCTTAGGTGCTATTGCTGAGGTCACAATGCTGAGGTGCTATTGCTGAGGTCACAATACTGAGGTGCTATTGCTGAGGTGTTATTGCTGAGTTCACAATGCTGAGGTACTATTGCTTAGGTGCTATTGCTGAGGTCACAATGCTGAGGTGCTATTGCTGAGGTCACAATACTGAGGTGCTATCTGATGTGATATTTCTGATTTCACAATGCTGAGGTGCTATTGCTGAGGTGCTGTTGCTGAGGTCACAATGCTGAGGTGCTATTGCTGAGGTGTTATTGCTGAGTTCACAATGCTGAGGTACTATTGCTTAGGTGCTATTGCTGAGGTCACAATGCTGAGGTGCTATTGCTGAGGTCACAATACTGAGGTGCTATCTGATGTGATATTTCTGACTTCACAATGCTGAGGTGCTATTGCTGAGGTGCTGTGGCTGAGGTCACAATGCTGAGGTGCTATTGCTGAGGTCACAATGCTGAGCTCACAATGCTGAGGTGCTACTGCTGAGGTCACAATGCTGAGGTGCTACTGCTGAGGTCACAATGCTGAGGTGCTCTTGCTGAGGTGCTATTGCTGAGGTGCTATTGCTGAAGTCACAATGCTGAGGTGCTATTGCTGAGGTCACAATGTTGAGGTGCTATTGCTGAGGTGCTATTGCTGACGTCACAATGCTGACGTGCTATTGCTGAGGTCACAATGCTGAGGTGCTATTGCTGAGGTCACAATGCTGTGGTCAAAATGCTGATGTCACAATGCTGAAGTCACAATGCTGAGGTGTTATTGATGAGCTGTTATTGCTGAGGTATTATTGTTGAGCTGCTATTGCTGAGGTCACAATTCTGAGGTCACAATGCTGAGGTCACAATGCTGAGCTCACTATGTTGAGGTCACTATGCCGAGGTGCTATTGCTGAGGTCACAATGCTGAGGTCGCAATGCTGAGGTGCTATTGCTGAGGTCACAATGCTGAGGTCACAATGCTGAGGTCACAATGCTGAGGTGCTATTGCTGAGGTGCTGTTGCTGAAGTGTTATTGCTGAGGTGCTATTTCTGACTTCACAATGCTGAGGTGTTATTGCTGAGGTCACAATGCTGAGCTCATGCTGAGGTCACTATGCTGAGGTTCTATTGCTGAGGTCACAATGCTGAGGTCGCAATGCTGAGGTGCTATTGTTGAGGTCACAATGCTGAGGTCAAAATGCTGAGGTCACAATGCTGAGGTGCTATTTCTGAGGTGCTGTTCCTGAGGTGTTATTGCTGAGGTGCAATTGCTGAGGTCACAATGCTGAGGTGCTATTGCTGAGGTCAAAATGCTGTGGTCACAATTCTGAGGTCACAATGCTGAGGTGCTATTGCTGAGCTCAGAATGCTGAGGTGCAATTGCAGATGTGCAATTGCTGAGGTGCTACTGCTGAGGTCACAATGCTGAGGTGCTATTGCTGAGGTGCTATTGCTGAGGTCACAACGCTAAGGTGCTATTGCTGAGGTGCTATTGCTGAGGTCACAATGCTGAGGTGCTATTACTGAGGTCACAATGCTGTGGTCACAAAGCTGAGGTGCTACTGCTGAGGTCACAATGCTGAGGTGCTCTTGCTGAGGTGCTGTTGCTTAGGTCACAATGCTGAGGTGCTATTGCTGAGGTGCTATTGCTGAGGTCACAACGCTAAGGTGCTATTGCTGAGGTGCTGTTGCTTAGGTCACAATGCTGAGGTGCTATTGCTGAGGTCACAATGCTGAGCTCACAATGCTGAGGTGCTACTGCTGAGGTCACAATGCTGAGGTTACTATGCTGAGGTGCTATTGCTGAGGTCACAATGCTATGCTCACAATGCTGAGGTCACAATGCTGAGGTGCTATTGCAGAGGTCACAATGCTGAGGTGCTATTGCAGATGTGCAATTGCTGAGGTGCTATTGCAGAGGTCACAATGCTGAGGTGCTATTGCTGAGGTGCTATTGCTGAGGTCACAATGCTATGCTCACAATGCTGAGGTCACAATGCTGAGGTGCTATTGCTGAGGTCACAATGCTGAGGTGCTATTTCTGAGTTCACAATGCTGAGGTGCTATTGCTGAGGTGCTGTTGCTGAGGTCACAATGCTGAGGTGCTATTGGTGAGGTCACAATGCTGAGGTCACAATGCTGAGGTGCTACTGCTGAGGTCACAATGCTGAGGTGCTCTTGCTGAGGTGCTATTGCTGTGGTGCTATTGCTGAGGTCACAATGCTGAGGTGCTATTGCTGAGGTGCTATTCCTGACGTCACAATGCTGACGTGCTATTGCTGAGGTCACAATGCTGAGGTGCTATTGCTGAGGTCACAATGCTGTGGTCAAAAAGCTGATGTCACAATGCTGAGGTCACAATGCTGAGGTGTTATTGCTGAGCTGTTATTGCTGAGGTATTATTGCTGAGCTGCTATTGCTGAGGTCACAATGCTGAGGTGCTATTTCTGAGTTCCCAATGCTGAGGTCACAATGCTGAGGTGCTATTACTGAGGTCACAATGCTGTGGTCACAAAGCTGAGATCAAAATGCTGAGGTGCTATTGCTGAGGTCACAATGCTGAGGTGCTACTGCTGAGGTGTTATTGCTTAGGTCACAATGCTCAGGTCACAATGCTGAGGTCACTATGCTGAGGTGCTATTGCTGAGGTCACAATGCTGAGGTCACAATGCTGAGGTCACAATGCTGAGGTGCTATTGCTGAGGTGTTATTGCTGAGTTCACAATGCTGAGATACTATTGCTTAGGTGCTATTGCTGAGGTCACAATGCTGAGGTGCTATTGCTAAGGTCACAATACTGAGGTGCTATCTGAGGTGCTATTGCTGAGGTCACAATGCTGAGGTCACAATGCTGAGGTGCTATTACTGAGGTCACAATGCTGTGGTCACAAAGCTGAGATCAAAATGCTGAGGTGCTATTGCTGAGGTCACAATGCTGAGGTGCTACTGCTGAGGTGTTATTGCTTAGGTCACAATGCTCAGGTCACAATGCTGAGGTCACTATGCTGAGGTGCTATTGCTGAGGTCACAATGCTGAGGTCACAATGCTGAGGTCACAATGCTGAGGTGCTATTGCTGAGGTGTTATTGCTGAGTTCACAATGCTGAGGTACTATTGCTTATGTGCTATTGCTGAGGTCACAATGCTGAGGTGCTATTGCTAAGGTCACAATACTGAGGTGCTATTGGTGAGGTCACAATGCTGAGGTCACTATGCTGAGGTCACTATGCTTAGGTGCTATTGCTGAGGTCACAATGCTGTGGTGCTATTGCTGAGGTGCTATTGCTGAGGTCACAATGCTGAGGTGCTATTGCTGAGGTGCTATTGCTGAGGTCACAATGCTGAGGTGCTGTTGCTGAGGGGCTATTGCTGAGGTGCTATTGCTGAGGTCACAATGCTGAGATGCTATTGCTGAGCTGCTATTGATGAGGTGTTATTGCTGATGTGCTATTGCTGAGGTCATAATGCTGAGGTGCTATTGCTGAGGTCACAATGCTATGGTCACAATGCTGAGGTCACAATGCTCAGGTGCTATTGCTGAGGTCACAATGCTGAGGTGCTGTTGCTGAGGTCACAAAGCTGAGATCACAATGCTGAGGTGCTATTACTGAGGTGCTATTGCTGAGGTACTCTTGCTGAGCTGCTATTTCTAAGGTCACAATGCTGAGGTGCTATTGCTGAGGTCACAATGCTTTGGTGCTATTGCTGAGGTGCTATTGCTGTGGTCACAATGCTGAGGTGCTATTACTGAGGTCACAATGCTGAGGTGCTATTGCTGAGGTGCTATTGCTGAGGTCACAATGCTGAGATCACAATGCTGAGCTGCTATTGCTGAGGTCACTTTTCTGAGGTACTATTGCTGAGGTCACAATGCTATGCTCACAATGCTGAGGTCACAATGCTGAGGTGCTATTGCAGAGGTCACAATGCTGAGGTGCTATTGCTGAGGTCACAATGCTGAGGTGCTATTGCAGAGGTCACAATGCTGAGGTGCTATTGCTGAGGTGCTATTGCTGAGGTCACAATGCTGAGGTGCTATTTCTGAGTTCACAATGCTGAGGTGCTATTGCTGAGGTGCTGTTGCTGAGGTCACAATGCTGAGGTGCTATAGGTGAGGTCACAATGCTGAGGTCACAATGCTGAGGTGCTACTGCTGAGGTCACAATGCTGAGGTGCTCTTGCTGAGGTGCTATTGCTGTGGTTCTATTGCTGAGGTCACAATGCTGAGGTGCTATTGCTGAGGTGCTATTCCTGACGTCACAATGCTGACGTGCTATTGCTGAGGTCACAATGCTAAGGTGCTATTGATGAGGTGCTATTGCTGAGGTCACAATGCTGATGTCACAATGCTGAGGTCACAATGCTGAGGTGTTATTGCTGAGCTGTTATTGCTGAGGTATTATTGCTGAGGTGCTATTGCTGAGGTCACAATGCTGAGGTGCTATTGCTGAGTTCCCAATGCTGAGGTCACAATGCTGAGGTGCTATTACTGAGGTCACAATGCTGTGGTCACAAAGCTGAGATCAAAATGCTGAGGTGCTATTGCTGAGGTCACAATGCTGAGGTGCTACTGCTGAGGTGTTATTGCTTCGGTCACAATGCTCAGGTCACAATGCTGAGGTCACTATGCTGAGGTGCTATTGCTGAGGTCACAATGCTGAGGTCACAATGCTGAGGTCACAATGCTGAGGTGCTATTGCTGAGGTGTTATTGCTGAGTTCACAATGCTGAGATACTATTGCTTAGGTGCTATTGCTGAGGTCACAATGCTGAGGTGCTATTGCTGAGGTCACAATACTGAGGTGCTATCTGAGGTGCTATTGCTGAGGTCACAATGCTGAGGTCACAATGCTGAGGTGCTATTACTGAGGTCACAATGCTGAGGTCACTATGCTGAGGTGCTATTGCTGAGGTCACAATGCTGAGGTCACAATGATGAGGTCACAATGCTGAGGTGGTATTGCTGAGGTGTTATAGCTGAGTTCACAATGCTGAGGTCACTATGCTGAGGTGCTATTGCTGAGGTCACAATGCTGAGGTCACAATGCTGAGGTCACAATGCTGAGGTGCTATTGCTGAGGTGTTATTGCTGAGTTCACAATGCTGAGGTGCTATTGCTGTGGTGCTATTGCTGAGGTCACAATGCTGAGGTGCTATTGCTGAGGTGCTATTCCTGACGTCACAATGCTGACGTGCTATTGCTGAGGTCACAATGCTAAGGTGCTATTGATGAGGTGCTATTGCTGAGGTCACAATGCTGATGTCACAATGCTGAGGTCACAATGCTGAGGTGTTATTGCTGAGCTGTTATTGCTGAGGTATTATTGCTGAGCTGCTATTGCTGAGGTCACAATGCTGAGGTGCTATTGCTGAGTTCACAATGCTGAGGTCACAATGCTGAGGTGCTATTACTGAGGTCACAATGCTGTGGTCACAAAGCTGAGATCAAATTGCAGAGGTGCTATTGCTGAGGTAACAATGCTGAGGTGCTACTGCTGAGGTGTTATTGCTTAGGTCACAATGCTCAGGTCACAATGCTGAGGTCAATATGCTGAGGTGCTATTGCTGAGGTCACAATGCTGAGGTCACAATGCTGAGGTCACAATGCTGAGGTGCTATTGCTGAGGTGTTATTGCTGAGTTCACAATGCTGAGATACTATTGCTTAGGTGCTATTGCTGAGGTCACAATGCTGAGGTGCTATTTCTGAGGTCACAATACTGAGGTGCTATCTGAGGTGCTATTGCTGAGGTCACAATGCTGAGGTCACAATGCTGAGGTGCTATTACTGAGGTCACAATGCTGAGGTCACTATGCTGAGGTGCTATTGCTGAGGTCACAATGCTGAGGTCACAATGCTGAGGTCACAATGCTGAGGTGCTATTGCTGAGGTGTTATAGCTGAGTTCACAATGCTGAGGTCACTATGCTGAGGTGCTATTGCTGAGGTCACAATGCTGAGGTCACAATGCTGAGGTCACAATGCTGAGGTGCTATTGCTGAGGTGTTATTGCTGAGTTCACAATGCTGAGGTACTATTGCTTAGGTGCTATTGCTGAGGTCACAATGCTGAGGTGCTATTGCTGAGGTCACAATACTGAGGTGCTATCTGATGTGATATTTCTGACTTCACAATGCTGAGGTGCTATTGCTGAGGTGCTGTTGCTGAGGTCACAATGCTGAGGTGCTATTGCTGAGGTCACAATGCTGAGGTGCTACTGCTGAGGTCACAATGCTGAGGTGCTCTTGCTGAGGTGCTATTGCTGAGGTGCTATTGCTGAAGTCACAATGCAGAGGTGCTATTGCTGAGGTCACAATGTTGAGGTGCTATTGCTGAGGTGCTATTGCTGACGTCACAATGCTGACGTGCTATTGCTGAGGTCACAATGCTGAGGTGCTATTGCTGAGGTCACAATGCTGTGGTCAAAATGCTGATGTCACAATGCTGAAGTCACAATGCTGAGGTGTTATTGCTGAGCTGTTATTGCTGAGGTATTATTGCTGAGCTGCTATTGCTGAGGTCACAATTCTGAGGTCACAATGCTGAGGTCACAATGCTGAGCTCACTATGTTGAGGTCACTATGCCGAGGTGCTATTGCTGAGGTCACAATGCTGAGGTCGCAATGCTGAGGTGCTATTGCTGAGGTCACAATGCTGAGGTCACAATGCTGAGGTCACAATGCTGAGGTGCTATTGCTGAGGTGCTGTTGCTGAAGTGTTATTGCTGAGGTGCTATTTCTGACTTCACAATGCTGAGGTGTTATTGCTGAGGTCACAATGCTGAGCTCATGCTGAGGTCACTATGCTGAGGTTCTATTGCTGAGGTCACAATGCTGAGGTCGCAATGCTGAGGTGCTATTTCTGAGGTGCTGTTGCTGAGGTGTTATTGCTGAGGTGCAATTGCTGAGGTCACAATGCTGAGGTGCTATTGCTGAGGTCAAAATGCTGTGGTCACAATTCTGAGGTCACAATGCTGAGGTGCTATTGCTGAGCTCAGAATGCTGAGGTGCAATTGCAGATGTGCAATTGCTGAGGTGCTACTGCTCAGGTCACAATGCTGAGGTGCTATTGCTGAGGTGCTATTGCTGAGGTCACAACGCTAAGGTGCTATTGCTGAGGTGCTATTGCTGAGGTCACAATGCTGAGGTGCTATTACTGAGGTCACAATGCTGTGGCCACAAAGCTGAGGTGCTACTGCTGAGGTCACAATGCTGAGGTGCTCTTGCTGAGGTGCTGTTGCTTAGGTCACAATGCTGAGGTGCTATTGCTGAGGTGCTATTGCTGAGGTCACAACGCTAAGGTGCTATTGCTGAGGTGCTGTTGCTTAGGTCACAATGCTGAGGTGCTATTGCTGAGGTCACAATGCTGAGCTCACAATGCTGAGGTGCTACTGCTGAGGTCACAATGCTGAGGTGCTCTTGCTGAGGTGCTATTGCTGAGGTGCTATTGCTGAAGTCACAATGCTGAGGTGCTATTGCTGAGGTCACAATGTTGAGGTGCTATTGCTGAGGTGCTATTACTGAGGTCACAATGCTGACGTGCTATTGCTGAGGTCACAATGCTGAGGTGCTATTGCTGAGGTGCTCTTGCTGAGGTGTTATTGCTGAGGTGCTATTTCTGACTTCACAATGCTGAGGTGTTATTGCTGAGGTCACAATGCTGAGCTCATGCTGAGGTCACTATGCTGAGGTGCTATTGCTGAGGTCACAATGCTGAGGTCGCAATGCTGAGGTGCTATTGTTGAGGTCACAATGCTGAGGTCACAATGCTGAGGTCACAATGCTGAGGTGCTATTTCTGAGGTGCTGTTGCTGAGGTGTTATTGCTGAGGTGCAATTGCTGAGGTCACAATGCTGAGGTGCTATTGCTGAGGTCAAAATGATGTGGTCACAATTCTGAGGTCACAATGCTGAGGTGCTATTGCTGAGCTCAGAATGCTGAGGTGCAATTGCAGATGTGCAATTGCTGACGTGCTACTGCTGAGGTCACAATGCTGAGGTGCTATTGCTGAGGTGCTATTGCTGAGGTCACAATGCTAAGGTGCTATTGCTGAGGTGCTATTGCTGAGGTCACAATGCTGAGGTGCCATTACTGAGGTCACAATGCTGTGGTCACAAAGCTGAGGTCAAAATGCTGAGGTGTTATTGCTGAGCTGTTATTGCTGAGGTATTATTGCTGAGCTGCTATTGCTGAGGTCACAATTCTTAGGTCACAATGCTGAGGTCACAATGCTGAGCTCACTATGCTGAGGTCACTATGCTGAGGTCAAAATGCTGATGTCACAATGCTGAGGTCACAATGCTGCGGTGTTATTGCTGAGCTGTTATTGCTGAGGTATTATTGCTGAGCTGCTATTACTGAGGTCACAATTCTGAGGTTACATTGCTGAGGTCGCAATGCTATGCTCACAATGCTGAGGTCACAATGCTGAGGTGCTATTGCAGAGGTCACAATGCTGAGGTGCTATTGCAGATGTGCAATTGCTGAGGTGCTATTGCAGAGGTCACAATGCTGAGGTGCTATTGCTGAGGTGCTATTGCTGAGGTCACAATGCTATGCTCACAATGCTGAGGTCACAATGCTGAGGTGCTATTGCAGAGGTCACAATGCTGAGGTGCTATTGCAGATGTGCAATTGCTGAGGTGCTATTGCAGAGGTCACAATGCTGAGGTGCTATTGCTGAGGTGCTATTGCTGAGGTCACAATGCTAAGGTGCTATTTCTGAGTTCACAATGCTGAGGTGCTATTGCTGAGGTGCTGTTGCTGAGGTTACAATGCTGAGGTGCTATTGGTGAGGTCACAATGCTGAGGTCACAATGCTGAGGTGCTACTGCTGAGGTCACAATGCTGAGGTGCTCTTGCTGAGGTGCTATTGCTGTGGTGCTATTGCTGAGGTCACAATGCTGAGGTGCTATTGCTGAGGTGCTATTCCTGACGTCACAATGCTGACGTGCTATTGCTGAGGTCACAATGCTGAGGTGCTATTGCTGAGGTCACAATGCTGTGGTCAAAATGCTGATGTCACAATGCTGAGGTCACAATGCTGAGGTGTTATTGCTGAGCTGTTATTGCTGAGGTATTATTGCTGAGCTGCTATTGCTGAGGTCACAATGCTGAGGTGCTATTGCTGAGTTCCCAATGCTGAGGTCACAATGCTGAGGTGCTATTACTGAGGTCACAATGCTGTGGTCACAAAGCTGAGATCAAATTGCAGAGGTGCTATTGCTGAGGTCACAATGCTGAGGTGCTACTGCTGAGGTGTTATTGCTTAGGTCACAATGCTCAGGTCACAATGCTGAGGTCACTATGCTGAGGTGCTATTGCTGAGGTCACAATGCTGAGGTCACAATGCTGAGGTCACAATGCTGAGGTGCTATTGCTGAGGTGTTATTGCTGAGTTCACAATGCTGAGATACTATTGCTTAGGTGCTATTGCTGAGGTCACAATGCTGAGGTGCTATTGCTGAGGTCACAATACTGAGGTGCTATTGCTGAGGTGTTATTGCTGAGTTCACAATGCTGAGGTACTATTGCTTAGGTGCTATTGCTGAGGTCACAATGCTGAGGTGCTATTGCTGAGGTCACAATACTGAGGTGCTATCTGATGTGATATTTCTGATTTCACAATGCTGAGGTGCTATTGCTGAGGTGCTGTTGCTGAGGTCACAATGCTGAGGTGCTATTGCTGAGGTGTTATTGCTGAGTTCACAATGCTGAGGTACTATTGCTTAGGTGCTATTGCTGAGGTCACAATGCTGAGGTGCTATTGCTGAGGTCACAATACTGAGGTGCTATCTGATGTGATATTTCTGACTTCACAATGCTGAGGTGCTATTGCTGAGGTGCTGTGGCTGAGGTCACAATGCTGAGGTGCTATTGCTGAGGTCACAATGCTGAGCTCACAATACTGAGGTGCTACTGCTGAGGTCACAATGCTGAGGTGCTACTGCTGAGGTCACAATGCTGAGGTGCTCTTGCTGAGGTGCTATTGCTGAGGTGCTATTGCTGAAGTCACAATGCTGAGGTGCTATTGCTGAGGTCACAATGTTGAGGTGCTATTGCTGAGGTGCTATTGCTGACGTCACAATGCTGACGTGCTATTGCTGAGGTCACAATGCTGAGGTGCTATTGCTGAGGTCACAATGCTGTGGTCAAAATGCTGATGTCACAATGCTGAAGTCACAATGCTGAGGTGTTATTGCTGAGCTGTTATTGCTGAGGTATTATTGCTGAGCTGCTATTGCTGAGGTCACAATTCTGAGGTCACAATGCTGAGGTCACAATGCTGAGCTCACTATGTTGAGGTCACTATGCCGAGGTGCTATTGCTGAGGTCACAATGCTGAGGTCGCAATGCTGAGGTGCTATTGCTGAGGTCACAATGCTGAGGTCACAATGCTGAGGTCACAATGCTGAGGTGCTATTGCTGAGGTGCTGTTGCTGAAGTGTTATTGCTGAGGTGCTATTTCTGACTTCACAATGCTGAGGTGTTATTGCTGAGGTCACAATGCTGAGCTCATGCTGAGGTCACTATGCTGAGGTTCTATTGCTGAGGTCACAATGCTGAGGTCGCAATGCTGAGGTGCTATTGTTGAGGTCACAATGCTGAGGTCAAAATGCTGAGGTCACAATGCTGAGGTGCTATTTCTGAGGTGCTGTTGCTGAGGTGTTATTGCTGAGGTGCAATTGCTGAGGTCACAATGCTGAGGTGCTATTGCTGAGGTCAAAATGCTGTGGTCACAATTCTGAGGTCACAATGCTGAGGTGCTATTGCTGAGCTCAGAATGCTGAGGTGCAATTGCAGATGTGCAATTGCTGAGGTGCTACTGCTGAGGTCACAATGCTGAGGTGCTATTGCTGAGGTGCTATTGCTGAGGTCACAACGCTAAGGTGCTATTGCTGAGGTGCTATTGCTGAGGTCACAATGCTGAGGTGCTATTACTGAGGTCACAATGCTGTGGTCACAAAGCTGAGGTGCTACTGCTGAGGTCACAATGCTGAGGTGCTCTTGCTGAGGTGCTGTTGCTTAGGTCACAATGCTGAGGTGCTATTGCTGAGGTGCTATTGCTGAGGTCACAACGCTAAGGTGCTATTGCTGAGGTGCTGTTGCTTAGGTCACAATGCTGAGGTGCTATTGCTGAGGTCACAATGCTGAGCTCACAATGCTGAGGTGCTACTGCTGAGGTCACAATGCTGAGGTGCTCTTGCTGAGGTGCTATTGCTGAGGTGCTATTGCTGAGGTCACAATGCTGAGGTGCTATTTCTGAGGTGCTATTCCTGACGTCACAATGCTGACGTGCTATTGCTGAGGTCACAATGCTGAGGTGCTATTGCTGAGGTCACAATGCTGTGGTCAAAATGCTGATGTCACAATGCTGAGGTCACAATGCTGAGGTGTTATTGCTGAGCTGTTATTGCTGAGGTATTATTGCTGAGCTGCTATTGCTGAGGTCACAATGCTGAGGTGCTATTGCTGAGTTCCCAATGCTGAGGTCACAATGCTGAGGTGCTATTACTGAGGTCACAATGCTGTGGTCACAAAGCTGAGATCAAATTGCAGAGGTGCTATTGCTGAGGTCACAATGCTGAGGTGCTACTGCTGAGGTGTTATTGCTTAGGTCACAATGCTCAGGTCACAATGCTGAGGTCACTATGCTGAGGTGCTATTGCTGAGGTCACAATGCTGAGGTCACAATGCTGAGGTCACAATGCTGAGGTGCTATTGCTGAGGTGTTATTGCTGAGTTCACAATGCTGAGATACTATTGCTTAGGTGCTATTGCTGAGGTCACAATTCTGAGGTGCTATTGCTGAGGTCACAATACTGAGGTGCTATTGCTGAGGTGTTATTGCTGAGGTCACAATGCTGAGGTGCTATTGCTTAGGTGCTATTGCTGAGGTCACAATTCTGAGGTGCTATTGCTGAGGTCACAATACTGAGCTCACAATGCTGAGGTGCTACTGCTGAGGTCACAATGCTGAGGTGCTACTGCTGAGGTCACAATGCTGAGGTGCTCTTGCTGAGGTGCTGTTGCTGAGGTCACAAAGCTGAGGTGCTATTGCTGAGGTCACAATGCTGAGCTCACAATGCTGAGGTGCTACTGCTGAGGTCACAATGCTGAGGTGCTCTTGCTGAGGTGCTATTGCTGAGGTGCTATTGCTGAAGTCACAATGCTGAGGTGCTATTGCTGAGGTCACAATGTTGAGGTGCTATTGCTGAGGTGCTATTGCTGACGTCACAATGCTGACGTGCTATTGCTGAGGTCACAATGCTGAGGTGCTATTGCTGAGGTCACAATGCTGTGGTCAAACTGCTGATGTCACAATGCTGAAGTCACAATGCTGAGGTGTTATTGCTGAGCTGTTATTGCTGAGGTATTATTGCTGAGCTGCTATTGCTGAGGTCACAATTCTGAGGTCACAATGCTGAGGTCACAATGCTGAGCTCACTATGTTGAGATCACTATGCCGAGGTGCTATTGCTGAGGTCACAATGCTGAGGTCGCAATGCTGAGGTGCTATTGCTGAGGTCACAATGCTGAGGTCACAATGCTGAGGTCACAATGCTGAGGTGCTATTGCTGAGGTGCTGTTGCTGAAGTGTTATTGCTGAGGTGCTATTTCTGACTTCACAATGCTGAGGTGTTATTGCTGAGGTCACAATGCTGAGCTCATGCTGAGGTCACTATGCTGAGGTTCTATTGCTGAGGTCACAATGCTGAGGTCGCAATGCTGAGGTGCTATTGTTGAGGTCACAATGCTGAGGTCAAAATGCTGAGGTCACAATGCTGAGGTGCTATTTCTGAGGTGCTGTTCCTGAGGTGTTATTGCTGAGGTGCAATTGCTGAGGTCACAATGCTGAGGTGCTATTGCTGAGGTCAAAATGCTGTGGTCACAATTCTGAGGTCACAATGTTGAGGTGCTATTGCTGAGCTCAGAATGCTGAGGTGCAATTGCAGATGTGCAATTGCTGAGGTGCTACTGCTGAGGTCACAATGCTGAGGTGCTATTGCTGAGGTGCTATTGCTGAGGTCACAACGCTAAGGTGCTATTGCTGAGGTGCTATTGCTGAGGTCACAATGCTGAGGTGCTATTACTGAGGTCACAATGCTGTGGTCACAAAGCTGAGGTGCTACTGCTGAGGTCACAATGCTGAGGTGCTCTTGCTGAGGTGCTGTTGCTTAGGTCACAATGCTGAGGTGCTATTGCTGAGGTGCTATTGCTGAGGTTACAATGCTGAGGTGCTGTTGCTGAGGGGCTATTGCTGAGGTGCTATTGCTGAGGTCACAATGCTGAGATGCTATTGCTGAGCTGCTATTGATGAGGTGTTATTGCTGATGTGCTATTGCTGAGGTCATAATGCTGAGGTGCTATTGCTGAGGTCACAATGCTATGGTCACAATGCTGAGGTCACAATGCTCAGGTGCTATTGCTGAGGTCACAATGCTGAGGTGCTGTTGCTGAGGTCACAATGCTGAGATCACAATGCTGAGGTGCTATTACTGAGGTGCTATTGCTGAGGTACTCTTGCTGAGCTGCTATTGCTGAGGTCACAATGCTGAGGTGCTATTGCTGAGGTCACAATGCTGAGGTGCTATTGCTGAGATGCTATTGCTGTGGTCACAATGCTGAGGTGCTATTACTGAGGTCACAATGCTGAGGTGCTATTGCTGAGGTGCTATTGCTGAGGTCACAATGCTGAGGTCACAATGCTGAGCTGCTATTGCTGAGGTCACTTTTCTGAGGTACTATTGCTGAGGTCACAATGCTATGCTCACAATGCTGAGGTCACAATGCTGAGGTGCTATTGCAGAGGTCACAATGCTGAGGTGCTATTGCTGAGGTGCTATTGCTGAGGTCGCAATGCTATGCTCACAATGCTGAGGTCACAATGCTGAGGTGCTATTGCAGAGGTCACAATGCTGAGGTGCTATTGCAGATGTGCAATTGCTGAGGTGCTATTGCAGAGGTCACAATGCTGAGGTGCTATTGCTGAGGTGCTATTGCTGAGGTCAGAATGTTATGCTCACAATGCTGAGGTCACAATGCTGAGGTGCTATTGCAGAGGTCACAATGCTGAGGTGCTATTGCAGATGTGCAATTGCTGAGGTGCTATTGCAGAGGTCACAATGCTGAGGTGCTATTGCTGAGGTGCTATTGCTGAGGTCACAATGCTGAGGTGCTATTTCTGAGTTCACAATGCTGAGGTGCTATTGCTGAGGTGCTGTTGCTGAGGTCACAATGCTGAGGTGCTATTGGTGAGGTCACAATGCTGAGGTCACAATGCTGAGGTGCTACTGCTGAGGTCACAATGCTGAGGTGCTCTTGCTGAGGTGCTATTCCTGACGTCACAATGCTGACGTGCTATTGCTGAGGTCACAATGCTGAGGTGCTATTGCTGAGGTCACAATGCTATGGTCAAAATGCTGATGTCACAATGCTGAGGTCACAATGCTGAGGTGTTATTGCTGAGCTGTTATTGCTGAGGTATTATTGCTGAGCTGCTATTGCTGAGGTCACAATGCTGAGGTGCTATTGCTGAGTTCCCAATGCTGAGGTCACAATGCTGAGGTGCTATTACTGAGGTCACAATGCTGTGGTCACAAAGCTGAGATCAAATTGCAGAGGTGCTATTGCTGAGGTCACAATGCTGAGGTGCTACTGCTGAGGTGTTATTGCTTCGGTCACAATGCTCAGGTCACAATGCTGAGGTCACTATGCTGAGGTGCTATTGCTGAGGTCACAATGCTGAGGTCACAATGCTGAGGTCACAATGCTGAGGTGCTATTGCTGAGGTGTTATTGCTGAGTTCACAATGCTGAGATACTATTGCTTAGGTGCTATTGCTGAGGTCACAATGCTGAGGTGCTATTGCTGAGGTCACAATACTGAGGTGCTATCTGAGGTGCTATTGCTGAGGTCACAATGCTGAGGTCACAATGCTGAGGTGCTATTGCTGAGGTGTTATTGCTGAGTTCACAATGCTGAGATACTATTGCTTAGGTGCTATTGCTGAGGTCACAATGCTGAGGTGCTATTGCTGAGGTCACAATACTGAGGTGCTATTGCTGAGGTGTTATTGATGAGTTCACAATGCTGAGGTACTATTGCTTAGGTGCTATTGCTGAGGTCACAATGCTGAGGTGCTATTGCTGAGGTCACAATACTGAGGTGCTATCTGATGTGATATTTCTGACTTCACAATGCTGAGTTGCTATTGCTGAGGTGCTGTTGCTGAGGTCACAATGCTGAGGTGCTATTGCTGAGGTCACAATGCTGAGCTCACAATGCTGAGGTGCTACTGCTGAGGTCACAATGCTGAGGTGCTACTGCTGAGGTCACAATGCTGAGGTGCTCTTGCTGAGGTGCTATTGCTGAGGTGCTATTGCTGAAGTCACAATGCTGAGGTGCTATTGCTGAGGTCACAATGTTGAGGTGCTATTGCTGAGGTGCTATTGCTGACGTCACAATGCTGACGTGCTATTGCTGAGGTCACAATGCTGAGGTGCTATTGATGAGGTCACAATGCTGTGGTCAAAATGCTGATGTCACAATGCTGAAGTCACAATGCTGAGGTGTTATTGCTGAGCTGTTATTGCTGAGGTATTATTGCTGAGCTGCTATTGCTGAGGTCACAATTCTGAGGTCACAATGCTGAGGTCACAATGCTGAGGTGCTATTTCTGAGGTGCTGTTGCTGAGGTGTTATTGCTGAGGTGCAATTGCTGAGGTCACAATGCTGAGGTGCTATTGCTGAGGTCAAAATGCTGTGGTCACAATTCTGAGGTCACAATGCTGAGGTGCTATTGCTGAGCTCAGAATGCTGAGGTGCAATTGCAGATGTGCAATTGCTGAGGTGCTACTGCTGAGGTCACAATGCTGAGGTGCTATTGCTGAGGTGCTATTGCTGAGGTCACAACGCTAAGGTGCTATTGCTGAGGTGCTATTGCTGAGGTCACAATGCTGAGGTGCTATTACTGAGGTCACAATGCTGTGGTCACAAAGCTGAGGTGCTACTGCTGAGGTCACAATGCTGAGGTGCTCTTGCTGAGGTGCTGTTGCTTAGGTCACAATGCTGAGGTGCTATTGCTGAGTTTCAATTGCTGAGGTCACAACGCTAAGGTGCTATTGCTGAGGTGCTGTTGCTTAGGTCACAATGCTGAGGTGCTATTGCTGAGGTCACAATGCTGAGCTCACAATGCTGAGGTGCTATTGCAGAGGTCACAATGCTGAGGTGCTCTTGCTGAGGTGCTATTGCTGAGGTGCTATTGCTGAAGTCACAATGCTGAGGTGCTATTGCTGAGGTCACAATGTTGAGGTGCTATTGCTGAGGTGCTATTGCTGAGGTCACAATGCTGACGTGCTATTGCTGAGGTCACAATGCTGAGGTGCTATTGCTGAGGTCACAATGCTGTGGTCAAAATGCTGATGTCACAATGCTGAAGTCACAATGCTGAGGTGTTATTGCTGAGCTGTTATTGCTGAGGTATTATTGTTGAGCTGCTATTGCTGAGGTCACAATTCTGAGGTCACAATGCTGAGGTCACAATGCTGAGCTCACTATGTTGAGGTCACTATGCCGAGGTGCTATTGCTGAGGTCACAATGCTGAGGTCGCAATGCTGAGGTGCTATTGCTGAGGTCACAATGCTGAGGTCACAATGCTGAGGTCACAATGCTGAGGTGCTATTGCTGAGGTGCTGTTGCTGAGGTGTTATTGCTGAGGTGCTATTTCTGACTTCACAATGCTGAGGTGTTATTGCTGAGGTCACAATGCTGAGCTCATGCTGAGGTCACTATGCTGAGGTGCTATTGCTGAGGTCACAATGCTGAGGTCGCAATGCTGAGGTGCTACTGTTGAGGTCACAATGCTGAGGTCACAATGCTGAGGTCACAATGCTGAGGTGCTATTTCTGAGGTGCTGTTGCTGAGGTGTTATTGCTGAGGTGCAATTGCTGAGGTCACAATGCTGAGGTGCTATTGCTGAGGTCAAAATGATGTGGTCACAATTCTGAGGTCACAATGCTGAGGTGCTATTGCAGAGGTCACAATGCTGAGGTGCTATTGCAGATGTGCAATTGCTGAGGTGCTATTGCAGAGGTCACAATGCTGAGGTGCTATTGCTGAGGTGCTATTGCTGAGGTCACAATGCTGAGGTGCTATTTCTGAGTTCACAATGCTGAGGTGCTATTGCTGAGGTGTTGTTGCTGAGGTCACAATGCTGAGGTGCTATTGGTGAGGTCACAATGCTGAGGTCACAATGCTGAGGTGCTACTGCTGAGGTCACAATGCTGAGGTGCTCTTGCTGAGGTGCTATTGCTGTGGTGCTTTTGCTGAGGTCACAATGCTGAGGTGCTATTGCTGAGGTGCTATTCCTGACGTCACAATGCTGACGTGCTATTGCTGAGGTCACAATGCTGAGGTGCTATTGCTGAGGTCACAATGCTGTGGTCAAAATGCTGATGTCACAATGCTGAGGTCACAATGCTGAGGTGTAATTGCTGAGCTGTTATTGCTGAGGTATTATTGCTGAGCTGCTATTGCTGAGGTCACAATGCTGAGGTGCTATTGCTGAGTTCCCAATGCTGAGGTCACAATGCTGAGGTGCTATTGCTGAGGTGCTGTTGCTGAGGTCACAATGCTGAGGTGCTATTGGTGAGGTCACAATGCTGAGGTCACAATGCTGAGGTGCTACTGCTGAGGTCACAATGCTGAGGTGCTCTTGCTGAGGTGCTATTGCTGTGGTGCTATTGCTGAGGTCACAATGCTGAGGTGCTATTGCTGAGGTGCTATTCCTGACGTCACAATGCTGACGTGCTATTGCTGAGGTCACAATGCTGAGGTGCTATTGCTGAGGTCACAATGCTGTGGTCAAAATGCTGATGTCACAATGCTGAGGTCACAATGCTGAGGTGTTATTGCTGAGCTGTTATTGCTGAGGTATTATTGCTGAGCTGCTATTGCTGAGGTCACAATGCTGAGGTGCTATTGCTGAGTTCCCAATGCTGAGGTCACAATGCTGAGGTGCTATTACTGAGGTCACAATGCTGTGGTCACAAAGCTGAGATCAAATTGCAGAGGTGCTATTGCTGAGGTCACAATGCTGAGGTGCTACTGCTGAGGTGTTATTGCTTAGGTCACAATGCTCAGGTCACAATGCTGAGGTCACTATGCTGAGGTGCTATTGCTGAGGTCACAATGCTGAGGTCACAATGCTGAGGTCACAATGCTGAGGTGCTATTGCTGAGGTGTTATTGCTGAGTTCACAATGCTGAGATACTATTGCTTAGGTGCTATTGCTGAGGTCACAATTCTGAGGTGCTATTGCTGAGGTCACAATACTGAGGTGCTATTGCTGAGGTGTTATTGCTGAGGTCACAATGCTGAGGTGCTATTGCTTAGGTGCTATTGCTGAGGTCACAATGCTGAGGTGCTATTGCTGAGGTCACAATACTGAGCTCACAATGCTGAGGTGCTACTGCTGAGGTCACAATGCTGAGGTGCTACTGCTGAGGTCACAATGCTGAGGTGCTCTTGCTGAGGTGCTGTTGCTGAGGTCACAAAGCTGAGGTGCTATTGCTGAGGTCACAATGCTGAGCTCACAATGCTGAGGTGCTACTGCTGAGGTCACAATGCTGAGGTGCTACTGCTGAGGTCACAATGCTGAGGTGCTCTTGCTGAGGTGCTATTGCTGAGGTGCTATTGCTGAAGTCACAATGCTGAGGTGCTATTGCTGAGGTCACAATGTTGAGGTGCTATTGCTGAGGTGCTATTGCTGACGTCACAATGCTGACGTGCTATTGCTGAGGTCACAATGCTGAGGTGCTATTGCTGAGGTCACAATGCTGTGGTCAAACTGCTGATGTCACAAGGCTGAAGTCACAATGCTGAGGTGTTATTGCTGAGCTGTTATTGCTGAGGTATTATTGCTGAGCTGCTATTGCTGAGGTCACAATTCTGAGGTCACAATGCTGAGGTCACAATGCTGAGCTCACTATGTTGAGGTCACTATGCCGAGGTGCTATTGCTGAGGTCACAATGCTGAGGTCGCAATGCTGAGGTGCTATTGCTGAGGTCACAATGCTGAGGTCACAATGCTGAGGTCACAATGCTGAGGTGCTATTGCTGAGGTGCTGTTGCTGAAGTGTTATTGCTGAGGTGCTATTTCTGACTTCACAATGCTGAGGTGTTATTGCTGAGGTCACAATGCTGAGCTCATGCTGAGGTCACTATGCTGAGGTTCTATTGCTGAGGTCACAATGCTGAGGTCGCAATGCTGAGGTGCTATTGTTGAGGTCACAATGCTGAGGTCAAAATGCTGAGGTCACAATGCTGAGGTGCTATTTCTGAGGTGCTGTTCCTGAGGTGTTATTGCTGAGGTGCAATTGCTGAGGTCACAATGCTGATGTGCTATTGCTGAGGTCAAAATGCTGTGGTCACAATTCTGAGGTCACAATGCTGAGGTGCTATTGCTGAGCTCAGAATGCTGAGGTGCAATTGCAGATGTGCAATTGCTGAGGTGCTACTGCTGAGGTCACAATGCTGAGGTGCTATTGCTGAGGTGCTATTGCTGAGGTCACAACGCTAAGGTGCTATTGCTGAGGTGCTATTGCTGAGGTCACAATGCTGAGGTGCTATTACTGAGGTCACAATGCTGTGGTCACAAAGCTGAGGTGCTACTGCTGAGGTCGCAATGCTGAGGTGCTATTGCTGAGGTGCTGTTGCTTAGGTCACAATGCTGAGGTGCTATTGCTGAGGTGCTATTGCTGAGGTTACAATGCTGAGGTGCTGTTGCTGAGGGGCTATTGCTGAGGTGCTATTGCTGAGGTCACAATGCTGAGATGCTATTGCTGAGCTGCTATTGATGAGGTGTTATTGCTGATGTGCTATTGCTGAGGTCATAATGCTGAGGTGCTATTGCTGAGGTCACAATGCTATGGTCACAATGCTGAGGTCACAATGCTCAGGTGCTATTGCTGAGGTCACAATGCTGAGGTGCTGTTGCTGAGGTCACAATGCTGAGATCACAATGCTGAGGTGCTATTACTGAGGTGCTATTGCTGAGGTACTCTTGCTGAGCTGCTATTGCTGAGGTCACAATGCTGAGGTGCTATTGCTGAGGTCACAATGCTGAGGTGCTATTGCTGAGGTGCTATTGCTGTGGTCACAATGCTGAGGTGCTATTACTGAGGTCACAATGCTGAGGTGCTATTGCTGAGGTGCTATTGCTGAGGTCACAATGCTGAGGTCACAATGCTGAGCTGCTATTGCTGAGGTCACTTTTCTGAGGTACTATTGCTGAGGTCACAATGCTATGCTCACAATGCTGAGGTCACAATGCTGAGGTGCTATTGCAGAGGTCACAATGCTGAGGTGCTATTGCTGAGGTGCTATTGCTGAGGTCGCAATGCTATGCTCACAATGATGAGGTCACAATGCTGAGGTGCTATTGCAGAGGTCACAATGCTGAGGTGCTATTGCAGATGTGCAATTGCTGAGGTGCTATTGCAGAGGTCACAATGCTGAGGTGCTATTGCTGAGGTGCTATTGCTGAGGTCACAATGTTATGCTCACAATGCTGAGGTCACAATGCTGAGGTGCTATTGCAGAGGTCACAATGCTGAGGTGCTATTGCAGATGTGCAATTGCTGAGGTGCTATTGCAGAGGTCACAATGCTGAGGTGCTATTGCTGAGGTGCTATTGCTGAGGTCACAATGCTGAGGTGCTATTTCTGAGTTCACAATGCTGAGGTGCTATTGCTGAGGTGCTGTTGCTGAGGTCACAATGCTGAGGTGCTATTGGTGAGGTCACAATGCTGAGGTCACAATGCTGAGGTGCTACTGCTGAGGTCACAATGCTGAGGTGCTCTTGCTGAGGTGCTATTCCTGACGTCACAATGCTGACGTGCTATTGCTGAGGTCACAATGCTGAGGTGCTATTGCTGAGGTCACAATGCTATGGTCAAAATGCTGATGTCACAATGCTGAGGTCACAATGCTGAGGTGTTATTGCTGAGCTGTTATTGCTGAGGTATTATTGCTGAGCTGCTATTGCTGAGGTCACAATGCTGAGGTGCTATTGCTGAGTTCCCAATGCTGAGGTCACAATGCTGAGGTGCTATTACTGAGGTCACAATGCTGTGGTCACAAAGCTGAGATCAAATTGCAGAGGTGCTATTGCTGAGGTCACAATACTGAGGTGCTATTGCTGAGGTGCTATTGCTGAGGTCACAATGCTGAGGTCACAATGCTGAGCTGCTATTGCTGAGGTCACTTTTCTGAGGTATTATTGCTGAGGTCACAATGCTATGCTCACAATGCTGAGGTCACAAGGCTGAGGTGCTATTGCAGAGGTCACAATGCTGAGGTGCTATTGCAGAGGTGCTGTTGCTGAGGTCACAATGCTGAGGTGCTATTGCTGAGGTGCTATAGCTGAGGTCACAATGCTGAGGTGCTATTTCTGAGTTCACAATGCTGAGGTGCTATTGCTGAGGTGCTGTTGCTGAGGTCACAATGCTGAGGTGCTATTTGTGAGGTAGCAATGCTGACATCACAATGCTGAGGTGCTACTGCTGAGGTCACAATGCTGAGGTGCTATTGCTGAGGTGCTGTTGCTGACGTTACAATGCTGACGTGCTATTGCTGAGGTCACAATGCTGAGGTGCTATTGCTGAGGTCACAATGCTGTGGTCAAAATGCTGATGTCACAATGCTGAGGTCACAATGCTGAGGTGTTATTGCTGAGCTGTTATTGCTGAGGTATTATTGCTGAGCTGCTATTGCTGAGGTCACAATGCTGAGGTGCTATTGCTGAGTTCACAATGCTGAGGTCACAATGCTGAGGTGCTATTACTGAGGTCACAATGCTGTGGTCACAAAGCTGATATCAAATTGCTGAGGTGCTATTGCTGAGGTCACAATGCTGAGGTGCTATTGCTGAGGTCACAATACTGAGGTGCTATCTGCGGTGCTATTGCTGAGGTCACAATGCTGAGGTGCTATTACTGAGGTCACAATGCTGTGGTCACAAAGCTGAGATCAAAATGCTGAGGTGCTATTGCTGAGGTCACAATGCTGAGGTGCTACTGCTGAGGTGTTATTGCTTAGGTCACAATGCTCAGGTCACAATGCTGAGGTCACTATGCTGAGGTGCTATTGCTGAGGTCACAATGCTGAGGTCACAATGCTGAGGTCACAATGCTGAGGTGCTATTGCTGAGGTGCTATTGCTGAGTTCACAATGCTGAGGTACTATTGCTTAGGTGCTATTGCTGAGGTCACAATGCTGAGGTGCTATTGCTGAGGTCACAATACTGAGGTGCTATCTGATGTGATATTTCTGACTTCACAATGCTGAGGTGCTATTGCTGAGGTGCTGTTGCTTAGGTCACAATGCTGAGGTGCTATTGCTGAGGTCACAATGCTGAGCTCACAATGCTGAGGTGCTACTGCTGAGGTCACAATGCTGAGGTGCTCTTGCTGAGGTGGTATTGCTGAGGTGCTATTGCTGAAGTCACAATGCTGAGGTGTTATTGCTGAGCTGTTATTGCTGAGGTATTATTGCTGAGCTGCTATTGCTGAGGTCACAATGCTGAGGTGCTATTGCTGAGTTCACAATGCTGAGGTCACAATGCTGAGGTGCTATTACTGAGGTCACAATGCTGTGGTCACAAAGCTGATATCAAATTGCTGAGGTGCTATTGCTGAGGTCACAATGCTGAGGTGCTATTGCTGAGGTCACAATACTGAGGTGCTATCTGCGGTGCTATTGCTGAGGTCACAATGCTGAGGTGCTATTACTGAGGTCACAATGCTGTGGTCACAAAGCTGAGATCAAAATGCTGAGGTGCTATTGCTGAGGTCACAATGCTGAGGTGCTATTGGTGAGGTAGCAATGCTGACATCACAATGCTGAGGTGCTACTGCTGAGGTCACAATGCTGAGGTGCTATTGCTGAGGTGCTGTTGCTGACGTTACAATGCTGACGTGCTATTGCTGAGGTCACAATGCTGAGGTGCTATTGCTGAGGTCACAATGCTGTGGTCAAAATGCTGATGTCACAATGCTGAGGTCACAATGCTGAGGTGTTATTGCTGAGCTGTTATTGCTGAGGTATTATTGCTGAGCTGCTATTGCTGAGGTCACAATGCTGAGGTGCTATTGCTGAGTTCACAATGCTGAGGTCACAATGCTGAGGTGCTATTACTGAGGTCACAATGCTGTGGTCACAAAGCTGATATCAAATTGCTGAGGTGCTATTGCTGAGGTCACAATGCTGAGGTGCTATTGCTGAGGTCACAATACTGAGGTGCTATCTGCGGTGCTATTGCTGAGGTCACAATGCTGAGGTGCTATTACTGAGGTCACAATGCTGTGGTCACAAAGCTGAGATCAAAATGCTGAGGTGCTATTGCTGAGGTCACAATGCTGAGGTGCTACTGCTGAGGTGTTATTGCTTAGGTCACAATGCTCAGGTCACAATGCTGAGGTCACTATGCTGAGGTGCTATTGCTGAGGTCACAATGCTGAGGTCACAATGCTGAGGTCACAATGCTGAGGTGCTATTGCTGAGGTGCTATTGCTGAGTTCACAATGCTGAGGTACTATTGCTTAGGTGCTATTGCTGAGGTCACAATGCTGAGGTGCTATTGCTGAGGTCACAATACTGAGGTGCTATCTGATGTGATATTTCTGACTTCACAATGCTGAGGTGCTATTGCTGAGGTGCTGTTGCTTAGGTCACAATGCTGAGGTGCTATTGCTGAGGTCACAATGCTGAGCTCACAATGCTGAGGTGCTACTGCTGAGGTCACAATGCTGAGGTGCTCTTGCTGAGGTGGTATTGCTGAGGTGCTATTGCTGAAGTCACAATGCTGAGGTGTTATTGCTGAGCTGTTATTGCTGAGGTATTATTGCTGAGCTGCTATTGCTGAGGTCACAATGCTGAGGTGCTATTGCTGAGTTCACAATGCTGAGGTCACAATGCTGAGGTGCTATTACTGAGGTCACAATGCTGTGGTCACAAAGCTGATATCAAATTGCTGAGGTGCTATTGCTGAGGTCACAATGCTGAGGTGCTATTGCTGAGGTCACAATACTGAGGTGCTATCTGCGGTGCTATTGCTGAGGTCACAATGCTGAGGTGCTATTACTGAGGTCACAATGCTGTGGTCACAAAGCTGAGATCAAAATGCTGAGGTGCTATTGCTGAGGTCACAATGCTGAGGTGCTATTGGTGAGGTAGCAATGCTGACATCACAATGCTGAGGTGCTACTGCTGAGGTCACAATGCTGAGGTGCTATTGCTGAGGTGCTGTTGCTGACGTTACAATGCTGACGTGCTATTGCTGAGGTCACAATGCTGAGGTGCTATTGCTGAGGTCACAATGCTGTGGTCAAAATGCTGATGTCACAATGCTGAGGTCACAATGCTGAGGTGTTATTGCTGAGCTGTTATTGCTGAGGTATTATTGCTGAGCTTCTATTGCTGAGGTCACAATGCTGAGGTGCTATTGCTGAGTTCACAATGCTGAGGTCACAATGCTGAGGTGCTATTACTGAGGTCACAATGCTGTGGTCACAAAGCTGATATCAAATTGCTGAGGTGCTATTGCTGAGGTCACAATGCTGAGGTGCTATTGCTGAGGTCACAATACTGAGGTGCTATCTGCGGTGCTATTGCTGAGGTCACAATGCTGAGGTGCTATTACTGAGGTCACAATGCTGTGGTCACAAAGCTGAGATCAAAATGCTGAGGTGCTATTGCTGAGGTCACAATGCTGAGGTGCTACTGCTGAGGTGTTATTGCTTAGGTCACAATGCTCAGGTCACAATGCTGAGGTCACTATGCTGAGGTGCTATTGCTGAGGTCACAATGCTGAGGTCACAATGCTGAGGTCACAATGCTGAGGTGCTATTGCTGAGGTGCTATTGCTGAGTTCACAATGCTGAGGTACTATTGCTTAGGTGCTATTGCTGAGGTCACAATGCTGAGGTGCTATTGCTGAGGTCACAATACTGAGGTGCTATCTGATGTGATATTTCTGACTTCACAATGCTGAGGTGCTATTGCTGAGGTGCTGTTGCTTAGGTCACAATGCTGAGGTGCTATTGCTGAGGTCACAATGCTGAGCTCACAATGCTGAGGTGCTACTGCTGAGGTCACAATGCTGAGGTGCTCTTGCTGAGGTGGTATTGCTGAGGTGCTATTGCTGAAGTCACAATGCTGAGGTGTTATTGCTGAGCTGTTATTGCTGAGGTATTATTGCTGAGCTGCTATTGCTGAGGTCACAATGCTGAGGTGCTATTGCTGAGTTCACAATGCTGAGGTCACAATGCTGAGGTGCTATTACTGAGGTCACAATGCTGTGGTCACAAAGCTGATATCAAATTGCTGAGGTGCTATTGCTGAGGTCACAATGCTGAGGTGCTATTGCTGAGGTCACAATACTGAGGTGCTATCTGCGGTGCTATTGCTGAGGTCACAATGCTGAGGTGCTATTACTGAGGTCACAATGCTGTGGTCACAAAGCTGAGATCAAAATGCTGAGGTGCTATTGCTGAGGTCACAATGCTGAGGTGCTATTGGTGAGGTAGCAATGCTGACATCACAATGCTGAGGTGCTACTGCTGAGGTCACAATGCTGAGGTGCTATTGCTGAGGTGCTGTTGCTGACGTTACAATGCTGACGTGCTATTGCTGAGGTCACAATGCTGAGGTGCTATTGCTGAGGTCACAATGCTGTGGTCAAAATGCTGATGTCACAATGCTGAGGTCACAATGCTGAGGTGTTATTGCTGAGCTGTTATTGCTGAGGTATTATTGCTGAGCTTCTATTGCTGAGGTCACAATGCTGAGGTGCTATTGCTGAGTTCACAATGCTGAGGTCACAATGCTGAGGTGCTATTACTGAGGTCACAATGCTGTGGTCACAAAGCTGATATCAAATTGCTGAGGTGCTATTGCTGAGGTCACAATGCTGAGGTGCTATTGCTGAGGTCACAATACTGAGGTGCTATCTGCGGTGCTATTGCTGAGGTCACAATGCTGAGGTGCTATTACTGAGGTCACAATGCTGTGGTCACAAAGCTGAGATCAAAATGCTGAGGTGCTATTGCTGAGGTCACAATGCTGAGGTGCTACTGCTGAGGTGTTATTGCTTAGGTCACAATGCTCAGGTCACAATGCTGAGGTCACTATGCTGAGGTGCTATTGCTGAGGTCACAATGCTGAGGTCACAATGCTGAGGTCACAATGCTGAGGTGCTATTGCTGAGGTGCTATTGCTGAGTTCACAATGCTGAGGTACTATTGCTTAGGTGCTATTGCTGAGGTCACAATGCTGAGGTGCTATTGCTGAGGTCACAATACTGAGGTGCTATCTGATGTGATATTTCTGACTTCACAATGCTGAGGTGCTATTGCTGAGGTGCTGTTGCTTAGGTCACAATGCTGAGGTGCTATTGCTGAGGTCACAATGCTGAGCTCACAATGCTGAGGTGCTACTGCTGAGGTCACAATGCTGAGGTGCTCTTGCTGAGGTGGTATTGCTGAGGTGCTATTGCTGAAGTCACAATGCTGAGGTGTTATTGCTGAGCTGTTATTGCTGAGGTATTATTGCTGAGCTGCTATTGCTGAGGTCACAATGCTGAGGTGCTATTGCTGAGTTCACAATGCTGAGGTCACAATGCTGAGGTGCTATTACTGAGGTCACAATGCTGTGGTCACAAAGCTGATATCAAATTGCTGAGGTGCTATTGCTGAGGTCACAATGCTGAGGTGCTATTGCTGAGGTCACAATACTGAGGTGCTATCTGCGGTGCTATTGCTGAGGTCACAATGCTGAGGTGCTATTACTGAGGTCACAATGCTGTGGTCACAAAGCTGAGATCAAAATGCTGAGGTGCTATTGCTGAGGTCACAATGCTGAGGTGCTACTGCTGAGGTGTTATTGCTTAGGTCACAATGCTCAGGTCACAATGCTGAGGTCACTATGCTGAGGTGCTATTGCTGAGGTCACAATGCTGAGGTCACAATGCTGAGGTCACAATGCTGAGGTGCTATTGCTGAGGTGCTATTGCTGAGTTCACAATGCTGAGGTACTATTGCTTAGGTGCTATTGCTGAGGTCACAATGCTGAGGTGCTATTGCTGAGGTCACAATACTGAGGTGCTATCTGATGTGATATTTCTGACTTCACAATGCTGAGGTGCTATTGCTGAGGTGCTGTTGCTTAGGTCACAATGCTGAGATGCTATTGCTGAGGTCACAATGCTGAGCTCACAATGCTGAGGTGCTACTGCTGAGGTCACAATGCTGAGGTGCTCTTGCTGAGGTGCTATTGCTGAGGTGCTATTGCTGAAGTCACAATGCTGAGGTGCTATTGCTGAGGTCACAATGTTGAGGTGCTATTGCTGAGGTGCTATTGCTGACGTCACAATGCTGACGTGCTATTGCTGAGGTCACAATGCTGAGGTGCTATTGCTGAGGTCACAATGCTGTGGTCAAAATGCTGATGTCACAATGCTGAAGTCACAATGCTGAGGTGTTATTGCTGAGCTGTTATTGCTGAGGTATTATTGTTGAGCTGCTATTGCTGAGGTCACAATTCTGAGGTCACAATGCTGAGGTCACAATGCTGAGCTCACTATGTTGAGGTCACTATGCCGAGGTGCTATTGCTGAGGTCACAATGCTGAGGTCGCAATGCTGAGGTGCTATTGCTGAGGTCACAATGCTGAGGTCACAATGCTGAGGTCACAATGCTGAGGTGCTATTGCTGAGGTGCTGTTGCTGAGGTGTTATTTCTGAGGTGCTATTTCTGACTTCACAATGCTGAGGTGTTATTGCTGAGGTCACAATGTTGAGCTCATGCTGAGGTCACTATGCTGAGGTGCTATTGCTGAGGTCACAATGCTGAGGTGCTATTGCTGAGGTCAAAATGATGTGGTCACAATTCTGAGGTCACAATGCTGAGGTGCTATTGCTGAGCTCAGAATGCTGAGGTGCAATTTCAGATGTGCAATTGCTGACGTGCTACTGCTGAGGTCACAATGCTGAGGTGCTATTACTGAGGTGCTATTGCTGAGGTCACAATGCTAAGGTGCTATTGCTGAGGTGCTATTGCTGAGGTCACAATGCTGAGGTGCTATTACTGAGGTCACAATGCTGTGGTCACAAAGCTGAGGTCAAAATGCTGAGGTGTTATTGCCGAGCTGTTATTGCTGAGGTATTATTGCTGAGCTGCTATTGCTGAGGTCACAATTCTTAGGTCACAATGCTGAGGTCACAATGCTGTGCTCACTATGCTGAGGTCACTATGCTGAGGTCAAAATGCTGATGTCACAATGCTGAGGTCACAATGCTGCGGTGTTATTGCTGAGCTGTTATTGCTGAGGTATTATTGCAGAGCTGCTATTACTGAGGTCACAATTCTGAGGTTACAATGCTGAGGTCACAATGGTGAGCTCACTATGCTCAGGTCACTATGCTTAGGTGCTATTGCTGAGGTCACAATGCTGAGGTGCTATTGCTGAGGTGCTATTGCTGAGGTCACAATGCTGAGGTGCTGTTGCTGAGGGGCTATTGCTGAGGTGCTATTGCTGAGGTCACAATGCTGAGATGCTATTGCTGAGCTGCTATTGATGAGGTGTTATTGCTGATGTGCTATTGCTGAGGTCATAATGCTGAGGTGCTATTGCTGAGGTCACAATGCTATGGTCACAATGCTGAGGTCACAATGCTCAGGTGCTATTGCTGAGGTCACAATGCTGAGGTGCTGTTGCTGAGGTCACAATGCTGAGATCACAATGCTGAGGTGCTATTACTGAGGTGCTATTGCTGAGGTACTCTTGCTGAGCTGCTATTGCTGAGGTCACAATGCTGAGGTGTTATTGCTGAGGTCACAATGCTGAGGTGCTATTGCTGAGGTGCTATTGCTGTGGTCACAATGCTGAGGTGCTATTACTGAGGTCACAATGCTGAGGTGCTATTGCTGAGGTTACTTTTCTGAGGTACTATTGCTGAGGTCACAATGCTATGCTCACAATGCTGAGGTCACAATGCTGAGGTGCTATTGCAGAGGTCACAATGCTGAGGTGCTATTGCAGATGTGCAATTGCTGAGGTGCTATTGCAGAGGTCACAATGCTGAGGTGCTATTGCTGAGGTGCTATTGCTGAGGTCACAATGCTATGCTCACAATGCTGAGGTCACAATGCTGAGGTGCTATTGCAGAGGTCACAATGCTGAGGTGCTATTGCAGATGTGCAATTGCTGAGGTGCTATTGCAGAGGTCACAATGCTGAGGTGCTATTGCTGAGGTGCTATTGCTGAGGTCACAATGCTATGCTCACAATGCTGAGGTCACAATGCTGAGGTGCTATTGCTGAGGTCACAATGCTGAGGTGCTATTTCTGAGTTCACAATGCTGAGGTGCTATTGCTGAGGTGCTGTTGCTGAGGTCACAATGCTGAGGTGCTATTGGTGAGGTCACAATGCTGAGGTCACAATGCTGAGGTGCTACTGCTGAGGTCACAATGCTGAGGTGCTCTTGCTGAGGTGCTATTGCTGTGGTGCTATTGCTGAGGTCACAATGCTGAGGTGCTATTGCTGAGGTGCTATTCCTGACGTCACAATGCTGACGTGCTATTGCTGAGGTCACAATGCTGAGGTGCTATTACTGAGGTCACAATGCTGAGGTGCTATTGCTGAGGTGCTATTGCTGAGGTCACAATGCTGAGGTCACAATGCTGAGCTGCTATTGCTGAGGTCACTTTTCTGAGGTACTATTGCTGAGGTCACAATGCTATGCTCACAATGCTGAGGTCACAATGCTGAGGTGCTATTGCAGAGGTCACAATGCTGAGGTGCTATTGCTGAGGTGCTATTGCTGAGGTCGCAATGCTATGCTCACAATGATGAGGTCACAATGCTGAGGTGCTATTGCAGAGGTCACAATGCTGAGGTGCTATTGCAGATGTGCAATTGCTGAGGTGCTATTGCAGAGGTCACAATGCTGAGGTGCTATTGCTGAGGTGCTATTGCTGAGGTCACAATGTTATGCTCACAATGCTGAGGTCACAATGCTGAGGTGCTATTGCAGAGGTCACAATGCTGAGGTGCTATTGCAGATGTGCAATTGCTGAGGTGCTATTGCAGAGGTCACAATGCTGAGGTGCTATTGCTGAGGTGCTATTGCTGAGGTCACAATGCTGAGGTGCTATTTCTGAGTTCACAATGCTGAGGTGCTATTGCTGAGGTGCTGTTGCTGAGGTCACAATGCTGAGGTGCTATTGGTGAGGTCACAATGCTGAGGTCACAATGCTGAGGTGCTACTGCTGAGGTCACAATGCTGAGGTGCTCTTGCTGAGGTGCTATTCCTGACGTCACAATGCTGACGTGCTATTGCTGAGGTCACAATGCTGAGGTGCTATTGCTGAGGTCACAATGCTATGGTCAAAATGCTGATGTCACAATGCTGAGGTCACAATGCTGAGGTGTTATTGCTGAGCTGTTATTGCTGAGGTATTATTGCTGAGCTGCTATTGCTGAGGTCACAATGCTGAGGTGCTATTGCTGAGTTCCCAATGCTGAGGTCACAATGCTGAGGTGATATTACTGAGGTCACAATGCTGTGGTCACAAAGCTGAGATCAAATTGCAGAGGTGCTATTGCTGAGGTCACAATACTGAGGTGCTATTGCTGAGGTGCTATTGCTGAGGTCACAATGCTGAGGTCACAATGCTGAGCTGCTATTGCTGAGGTCACATTTCTGAGGTATTATTGCTGAGGTCACAATGCTATGCTCACAATGCTGAGGTCACAAGGCTGAGGTGCTATTGCAGAGGTCACAATGCTGAGGTGCTATTGCAGAGGTGCTGTTGCTGAGGTCACAATGCTGAGGTGCTATTGCTGAGGTGCTATAGCTGAGGTCACAATGCTGAGGTGCTATTTCTGAGTTCACAATGCTGAGGTGCTATTGCTGAGGTGCTGTTGCTGAGGTCACAATGCTGAGGTGCTATTTGTGAGGTAGCAATGCTGACATCACAATGCTGAGGTGCTACTGCTGAGGTCACAATGCTGAGGTGCTATTGCTGAGGTGCTGTTGCTGACGTTACAATGCTGACGTGCTATTGCTGAGGTCACAATGCTGAGGTGCTATTGCTGAGGTCACAATGCTGTGGTCAAAATGCTGATGTCACAATGCTGAGGTCACAATGCTGAGGTGTTATTGCTGAGCTGTTATTGCTGAGGTATTATTGCTGAGCTGCTATTGCTGAGGTCACAATGCTGAGGTGCTATTGCTGAGTTCACAATGCTGAGGTCACAATGCTGAGGTGCTATTACTGAGGTCACAATGCTGTGGTCACAAAGCTGATATCAAATTGCTGAGGTGCTATTGCTGAGGTCACAATGCTGAGGTGCTATTGCTGAGGTCACAATACTGAGGTGCTATCTGCGGTGCTATTGCTGAGGTCACAATGCTGAGGTGCTATTACTGAGGTCACAATGCTGTGGTCACAAAGCTGAGATCAAAATGCTGAGGTGCTATTGCTGAGGTCACAATGCTGAGGTGCTACTGCTGAGGTGTTATTGCTTAGGTCACAATGCTCAGGTCACAATGCTGAGGTCACTATGCTGAGGTGCTATTGCTGAGGTCACAATGCTGAGGTCACAATGCTGAGGTCACAATGCTGAGGTGCTATTGCTGAGGTGCTATTGCTGAGTTCACAATGCTGAGGTACTATTGCTTAGGTGCTATTGCTGAGGTCACAATGCTGAGGTGCTATTGCTGAGGTCACAATACTGAGGTGCTATCTGATGTGATATTTCTGACTTCACAATGCTGAGGTGCTATTGCTGAGGTGCTGTTGCTTAGGTCACAATGCTGAGGTGCTATTGCTGAGGTCACAATGCTGAGCTCACAATGCTGAGGTGCTACTGCTGAGGTCACAATGCTGAGGTGCTCTTGCTGAGGTGGTATTGCTGAGGTGCTATTGCTGAAGTCACAATGCTGAGGTGTTATTGCTGAGCTGTTATTGCTGAGGTATTATTGCTGAGCTGCTATTGCTGAGGTCACAATGCTGAGGTGCTATTGCTGAGTTCACAATGCTGAGGTCACAATGCTGAGGTGCTATTACTGAGGTCACAATGCTGTGGTCACAAAGCTGATATCAAATTGCTGAGGTGCTATTGCTGAGGTCACAATGCTGAGGTGCTATTGCTGAGGTCACAATACTGAGGTGCTATCTGCGGTGCTATTGCTGAGGTCACAATGCTGAGGTGCTATTACTGAGGTCACAATGCTGTGGTCACAAAGCTGAGATCAAAATGCTGAGGTGCTATTGCTGAGGTCACAATGCTGAGGTGCTATTGGTGAGGTAGCAATGCTGACATCACAATGCTGAGGTGCTACTGCTGAGGTCACAATGCTGAGGTGCTATTGCTGAGGTGCTGTTGCTGACGTTACAATGCTGACGTGCTATTGCTGAGGTCACAATGCTGAGGTGCTATTGCTGAGGTCACAATGCTGTGGTCAAAATGCTGATGTCACAATGCTGAGGTCACAATGCTGAGGTGTTATTGCTGAGCTGTTATTGCTGAGGTATTATTGCTGAGCTGCTATTGCTGAGGTCACAATGCTGAGGTGCTATTGCTGAGTTCACAATGCTGAGGTCACAATGCTGAGGTGCTATTACTGAGGTCACAATGCTGTGGTCACAAAGCTGATATCAAATTGCTGAGGTGCTATTGCTGAGGTCACAATGCTGAGGTGCTATTGCTGAGGTCACAATACTGAGGTGCTATCTGCGGTGCTATTGCTGAGGTCACAATGCTGAGGTGCTATTACTGAGGTCACAATGCTGTGGTCACAAAGCTGAGATCAAAATGCTGAGGTGCTATTGCTGAGGTCACAATGCTGAGGTGCTACTGCTGAGGTGTTATTGCTTAGGTCACAATGCTCAGGTCACAATGCTGAGGTCACTATGCTGAGGTGCTATTGCTGAGGTCACAATGCTGAGGTCACAATGCTGAGGTCACAATGCTGAGGTGCTATTGCTGAGGTGCTATTGCTGAGTTCACAATGCTGAGGTACTATTGCTTAGGTGCTATTGCTGAGGTCACAATGCTGAGGTGCTATTGCTGAGGTCACAATACTGAGGTGCTATCTGATGTGATATTTCTGACTTCACAATGCTGAGGTGCTATTGCTGAGGTGCTGTTGCTTAGGTCACAATGCTGAGGTGCTATTGCTGAGGTCACAATGCTGAGCTCACAATGCTGAGGTGCTACTGCTGAGGTCACAATGCTGAGGTGCTCTTGCTGAGGTGGTATTGCTGAGGTGCTATTGCTGAAGTCACAATGCTGAGGTGTTATTGCTGAGCTGTTATTGCTGAGGTATTATTGCTGAGCTGCTATTGCTGAGGTCACAATGCTGAGGTGCTATTGCTGAGTTCACAATGCTGAGGTCACAATGCTGAGGTGCTATTACTGAGGTCACAATGCTGTGGTCACAAAGCTGATATCAAATTGCTGAGGTGCTATTGCTGAGGTCACAATGCTGAGGTGCTATTGCTGAGGTCACAATACTGAGGTGCTATCTGCGGTGCTATTGCTGAGGTCACAATGCTGAGGTGCTATTACTGAGGTCACAATGCTGTGGTCACAAAGCTGAGATCAAAATGCTGAGGTGCTATTGCTGAGGTCACAATGCTGAGGTGCTATTGGTGAGGTAGCAATGCTGACATCACAATGCTGAGGTGCTACTGCTGAGGTCACAATGCTGAGGTGCTATTGCTGAGGTGCTGTTGCTGACGTTACAATGCTGACGTGCTATTGCTGAGGTCACAATGCTGAGGTGCTATTGCTGAGGTCACAATGCTGTGGTCAAAATGCTGATGTCACAATGCTGAGGTCACAATGCTGAGGTGTTATTGCTGAGCTGTTATTGCTGAGGTATTATTGCTGAGCTTCTATTGCTGAGGTCACAATGCTGAGGTGCTATTGCTGAGTTCACAATGCTGAGGTCACAATGCTGAGGTGCTATTACTGAGGTCACAATGCTGTGGTCACAAAGCTGATATCAAATTGCTGAGGTGCTATTGCTGAGGTCACAATGCTGAGGTGCTATTGCTGAGGTCACAATACTGAGGTGCTATCTGCGGTGCTATTGCTGAGGTCACAATGCTGAGGTGCTATTACTGAGGTCACAATGCTGTGGTCACAAAGCTGAGATCAAAATGCTGAGGTGCTATTGCTGAGGTCACAATGCTGAGGTGCTACTGCTGAGGTGTTATTGCTTAGGTCACAATGCTCAGGTCACAATGCTGAGGTCACTATGCTGAGGTGCTATTGCTGAGGTCACAATGCTGAGGTCACAATGCTGAGGTCACAATGCTGAGGTGCTATTGCTGAGGTGCTATTGCTGAGTTCACAATGCTGAGGTACTATTGCTTAGGTGCTATTGCTGAGGTCACAATGCTGAGGTGCTATTGCTGAGGTCACAATACTGAGGTGCTATCTGATGTGATATTTCTGACTTCACAATGCTGAGGTGCTATTGCTGAGGTGCTGTTGCTTAGGTCACAATGCTGAGGTGCTATTGCTGAGGTCACAATGCTGAGCTCACAATGCTGAGGTGCTACTGCTGAGGTCACAATGCTGAGGTGCTCTTGCTGAGGTGGTATTGCTGAGGTGCTATTGCTGAAGTCACAATGCTGAGGTGTTATTGCTGAGCTGTTATTGCTGAGGTATTATTGCTGAGCTGCTATTGCTGAGGTCACAATGCTGAGGTGCTATTGCTGAGTTCACAATGCTGAGGTCACAATGCTGAGGTGCTATTACTGAGGTCACAATGCTGTGGTCACAAAGCTGATATCAAATTGCTGAGGTGCTATTGCTGAGGTCACAATGCTGAGGTGCTATTGCTGAGGTCACAATACTGAGGTGCTATCTGCGGTGCTATTGCTGAGGTCACAATGCTGAGGTGCTATTACTGAGGTCACAATGCTGTGGTCACAAAGCTGAGATCAAAATGCTGAGGTGCTATTGCTGAGGTCACAATGCTGAGGTGCTACTGCTGAGGTGTTATTGCTTAGGTCACAATGCTCAGGTCACAATGCTGAGGTCACTATGCTGAGGTGCTATTGCTGAGGTCACAATGCTGAGGTCACAATGCTGAGGTCACAATGCTGAGGTGCTATTGCTGAGGTGCTATTGCTGAGTTCACAATGCTGAGGTACTATTGCTTAGGTGCTATTGCTGAGGTCACAATGCTGAGGTGCTATTGCTGAGGTCACAATACTGAGGTGCTATCTGATGTGATATTTCTGACTTCACAATGCTGAGGTGCTATTGCTGAGGTGCTGTTGCTTAGGTCACAATGCTGAGATGCTATTGCTGAGGTCACAATGCTGAGCTCACAATGCTGAGGTGCTACTGCTGAGGTCACAATGCTGAGGTGCTCTTGCTGAGGTGCTATTGCTGAGGTGCTATTGCTGAAGTCACAATGCTGAGGTGCTATTGCTGAGGTCACAATGTTGAGGTGCTATTGCTGAGGTGCTATTGCTGACGTCACAATGCTGACGTGCTATTGCTGAGGTCACAATGCTGAGGTGCTATTGCTGAGGTCACAATGCTGTGGTCAAAATGCTGATGTCACAATGCTGAAGTCACAATGCTGAGGTGTTATTGCTGAGCTGTTATTGCTGAGGTATTATTGTTGAGCTGCTATTGCTGAGGTCACAATTCTGAGGTCACAATGCTGAGGTCACAATGCTGAGCTCACTATGTTGAGGTCACTATGCCGAGGTGCTATTGCTGAGGTCACAATGCTGAGGTCGCAATGCTGAGGTGCTATTGCTGAGGTCACAATGCTGAGGTCACAATGCTGAGGTCACAATGCTGAGGTGCTATTGCTGAGGTGCTGTTGCTGAGGTGTTATTTCTGAGGTGCTATTTCTGACTTCACAATGCTGAGGTGTTATTGCTGAGGTCACAATGTTGAGCTCATGCTGAGGTCACTATGCTGAGGTGCTATTGCTGAGGTCACAATGCTGAGGTGCTATTGCTGAGGTCAAAATGATGTGGTCACAATTCTGAGGTCACAATGCTGAGGTGCTATTGCTGAGCTCAGAATGCTGAGGTGCAATTTCAGATGTGCAATTGCTGACGTGCTACTGCTGAGGTCACAATGCTGAGGTGCTATTACTGAGGTGCTATTGCTGAGGTCACAATGCTAAGGTGCTATTGCTGAGGTGCTATTGCTGAGGTCACAATGCTGAGGTGCTATTACTGAGGTCACAATGCTGTGGTCACAAAGCTGAGGTCAAAATGCTGAGGTGTTATTGCCGAGCTGTTATTGCTGAGGTATTATTGCTGAGCTGCTATTGCTGAGGTCACAATTCTTAGGTCACAATGCTGAGGTCACAATGCTGTGCTCACTATGCTGAGGTCACTATGCTGAGGTCAAAATGCTGATGTCACAATGCTGAGGTCACAATGCTGCGGTGTTATTGCTGAGCTGTTATTGCTGAGGTATTATTGCAGAGCTGCTATTACTGAGGTCACAATTCTGAGGTTACAATGCTGAGGTCACAATGGTGAGCTCACTATGCTCAGGTCACTATGCTTAGGTGCTATTGCTGAGGTCACAATGCTGAGGTGCTATTGCTGAGGTGCTATTGCTGAGGTCACAATGCTGAGGTGCTGTTGCTGAGGGGCTATTGCTGAGGTGCTATTGCTGAGGTCACAATGCTGAGGTGCTATTGATGAGGTCACAATGCTGTGGTCAAAATGCTGATGTCACAATGCTGAAGTCACAATGCTGAGGTGTTATTGCTGAGCTGTTATTGCTGAGGTATTATTGCTGAGCTGCTATTGCTGAGGTCACAATTCTGAGGTCACAATGCTGAGGTCACAATGCTGAGGTGCTATTTCTGAGGTGCTGTTGCTGAGGTGTTATTGCTGAGGTGCAATTGCTGAGGTCACAATGCTGAGGTGCTATTGCTGAGGTCAAAATGCTGTGGTCACAATTCTGAGGTCACAATGCTGAGGTGCTATTGCTGAGCTCAGAATGCTGAGGTGCAATTGCAGATGTGCAATTGCTGAGGTGCTACTGCTGAGGTCACAATGCTGAGGTGCTATTGCTGAGGTGCTATTGCTGAGGTCACAACGCTAAGGTGCTATTGCTGAGGTGCTATTGCTGAGGTCACAATGCTGAGGTGCTATTACTGAGGTCACAATGCTGTGGTCACAAAGCTGAGGTGCTACTGCTGAGGTCACAATGCTGAGGTGCTCTTGCTGAGGTGCTGTTGCTTAGGTCACAATGCTGAGGTGCTATTGCTGAGTTTCAATTGCTGAGGTCACAACGCTAAGGTGCTATTGCTGAGGTGCTGTTGCTTAGGTCACAATGCTGAGGTGCTATTGCTGAGGTCACAATGCTGAGCTCACAATGCTGAGGTGCTATTGCAGAGGTCACAATGCTGAGGTGCTCTTGCTGAGGTGGTATTGCTGAGGTGCTATTGCTGAAGTCACAATGCTGAGGTGCTATTGCTGAGGTCACAATGTTGAGGTGCTATTGCTGAGGTGCTATTGCTGAGGTCACAATGCTGACGTGCTATTGCTGAGGTCACAATGCTGAGGTGCTATTGCTGAGGTCACAATGCTGTGGTCAAAATGCTGATGTCACAATGCTGAAGTCACAATGCTGAGGTGTTATTGCTGAGCTGTTATTGCTGAGGTATTATTGTTGAGCTGCTATTGCTGAGGTCACAATTCTGAGGTCACAATGCTGAGGTCACAATGCTGAGCTCACTATGTTGAGGTCACTATGCCGAGGTGCTATTGCTGAGGTCACAATGCTGAGGTCGCAATGCTGAGGTGCTATTGCTGAGGTCACAATGCTGAGGTCACAATGCTGAGGTCACAATGCTGAGGTGCTATTGCTGAGGTGCTGTTGCTGAGGTGTTATTGCTGAGGTGCTATTTCTGACTTCACAATGCTGAGGTGTTATTGCTGAGGTCACAATGCTGAGCTCATGCTGAGGTCACTATGCTGAGGTGCTATTGCTGAGGTCACAATGCTGAGGTCGCAATGCTGAGGTGCTACTGTTGAGGTCACAATGCTGAGGTCACAATGCTGAGGTCACAATGCTGAGGTGCTATTTCTGAGGTGCTGTTGCTGAGGTGTTATTGCTGAGGTGCAATTGCTGAGGTCACAATGCTGAGGTGCTATTGCTGAGGTCAAAATGATGTGGTCACAATTCTGAGGTCACAATGCTGAGGTGCTATTGCAGAGGTCACAATGCTGAGGTGCTATTGCAGATGTGCAATTGCTGAGGTGCTATTGCAGAGGTCACAATGCTGAGGTGCTATTGCTGAGGTGCTATTGCTGAGGTCACAATGCTGAGGTGCTATTTCTGAGTTCACAATGCTGAGGTGCTATTGCTGAGGTGTTGTTGCTGAGGTCACAATGCTGAGGTGCTATTGGTGAGGTCACAATGCTGAGGTCACAATGCTGAGGTGCTACTGCTGAGGTCACAATGCTGAGGTGCTCTTGCTGAGGTGCTATTGCTGTGGTGCTTTTGCTGAGGTCACAATGCTGAGGTGCTATTGCTGAGGTGCTATTCCTGACGTCACAATGCTGACGTGCTATTGCTGAGGTCACAATGCTGAGGTGCTATTGCTGAGGTCACAATGCTGTGGTCAAAATGCTGATGTCACAATGCTGAGGTCACAATGCTGAGGTGTAATTGCTGAGCTGTTATTGCTGAGGTATTATTGCTGAGCTGCTATTGCTGAGGTCACAATGCTGAGGTGCTATTGCTGAGTTCCCAATGCTGAGGTCACAATGCTGAGGTGCTATTGCTGAGGTGCTGTTGCTGAGGTCACAATGCTGAGGTGCTATTGGTGAGGTCACAATGCTGAGGTCACAATGCTGAGGTGCTACTGCTGAGGTCACAATGCTGAGGTGCTCTTGCTGAGGTGCTATTGCTGTGGTGCTATTGCTGAGGTCACAATGCTGAGGTGCTATTGCTGAGGTGCTATTCCTGACGTCACAATGCTGACGTGCTATTGCTGAGGTCACAATGCTGAGGTGCTATTGCTGAGGTCACAATGCTGTGGTCAAAATGCTGATGTCACAATGCTGAGGTCACAATGCTGAGGTGTTATTGCTGAGCTGTTATTGCTGAGGTATTATTGCTGAGCTGCTATTGCTGAGGTCACAATGCTGAGGTGCTATTGCTGAGTTCCCAATGCTGAGGTCACAATGCTGAGGTGCTATTACTGAGGTCACAATGCTGTGGTCACAAAGCTGAGATCAAATTGCAGAGGTGCTATTGCTGAGGTCACAATGCTGAGGTGCTACTGCTGAGGTGTTATTGCTTAGGTCACAATGCTCAGGTCACAATGCTGAGGTCACTATGCTGAGGTGCTATTGCTGAGGTCACAATGCTGAGGTCACAATGCTGAGGTCACAATGCTGAGGTGCTATTGCTGAGGTGTTATTGCTGAGTTCACAATGCTGAGATACTATTGCTTAGGTGCTATTGCTGAGGTCACAATTCTGAGGTGCTATTGCTGAGGTCACAATACTGAGGTGCTATTGCTGAGGTGTTATTGCTGAGGTCACAATGCTGAGGTGCTATTGCTTAGGTGCTATTGCTGAGGTCACAATGCTGAGGTGCTATTGCTGAGGTCACAATACTGAGCTCACAATGCTGAGGTGCTACTGCTGAGGTCACAATGCTGAGGTGCTACTGCTGAGGTCACAATGCTGAGGTGCTCTTGCTGAGGTGCTGTTGCTGAGGTCACAAAGCTGAGGTGCTATTGCTGAGGTCACAATGCTGAGCTCACAATGCTGAGGTGCTACTGCTGAGGTCACAATGCTGAGGTGCTACTGCTGAGGTCACAATGCTGAGGTGCTCTTGCTGAGGTGCTATTGCTGAGGTGCTATTGCTGAAGTCACAATGCTGAGGTGCTATTGCTGAGGTCACAATGTTGAGGTGCTATTGCTGAGGTGCTATTGCTGACGTCACAATGCTGACGTGCTATTGCTGAGGTCACAATGCTGAGGTGCTATTGCTGAGGTCACAATGCTGTGGTCAAACTGCTGATGTCACAAGGCTGAAGTCACAATGCTGAGGTGTTATTGCTGAGCTGTTATTGCTGAGGTATTATTGCTGAGCTGCTATTGCTGAGGTCACAATTCTGAGGTCACAATGCTGAGGTCACAATGCTGAGCTCACTATGTTGAGGTCACTATGCCGAGGTGCTATTGCTGAGGTCACAATGCTGAGGTCGCAATGCTGAGGTGCTATTGCTGAGGTCACAATGCTGAGGTCACAATGCTGAGGTCACAATGCTGAGGTGCTATTGCTGAGGTGCTGTTGCTGAAGTGTTATTGCTGAGGTGCTATTTCTGACTTCACAATGCTGAGGTGTTATTGCTGAGGTCACAATGCTGAGCTCATGCTGAGGTCACTATGCTGAGGTTCTATTGCTGAGGTCACAATGCTGAGGTCGCAATGCTGAGGTGCTATTGTTGAGGTCACAATGCTGAGGTCAAAATGCTGAGGTCACAATGCTGAGGTGCTATTTCTGAGGTGCTGTTCCTGAGGTGTTATTGCTGAGGTGCAATTGCTGAGGTCACAATGCTGATGTGCTATTGCTGAGGTCAAAATGCTGTGGTCACAATTCTGAGGTCACAATGCTGAGGTGCTATTGCTGAGCTCAGAATGCTGAGGTGCAATTGCAGATGTGCAATTGCTGAGGTGCTACTGCTGAGGTCACAATGCTGAGGTGCTATTGCTGAGGTGCTATTGCTGAGGTCACAACGCTAAGGTGCTATTGCTGAGGTGCTATTGCTGAGGTCACAATGCTGAGGTGCTATTACTGAGGTCACAATGCTGTGGTCACAAAGCTGAGGTGCTACTGCTGAGGTCGCAATGCTGAGGTGCTATTGCTGAGGTGCTGTTGCTTAGGTCACAATGCTGAGGTGCTATTGCTGAGGTGCTATTGCTGAGGTTACAATGCTGAGGTGCTGTTGCTGAGGGGCTATTGCTGAGGTGCTATTGCTGAGGTCACAATGCTGAGATGCTATTGCTGAGCTGCTATTGATGAGGTGTTATTGCTGATGTGCTATTGCTGAGGTCATAATGCTGAGGTGCTATTGCTGAGGTCACAATGCTATGGTCACAATGCTGAGGTCACAATGCTCAGGTGCTATTGCTGAGGTCACAATGCTGAGGTGCTGTTGCTGAGGTCACAATGCTGAGATCACAATGCTGAGGTGCTATTACTGAGGTGCTATTGCTGAGGTACTCTTGCTGAGCTGCTATTGCTGAGGTCACAATGCTGAGGTGCTATTGCTGAGGTCACAATGCTGAGGTGCTATTGCTGAGGTGCTATTGCTGTGGTCACAATGCTGAGGTGCTATTACTGAGGTCACAATGCTGAGGTGCTATTGCTGAGGTGCTATTGCTGAGGTCACAATGCTGAGGTCACAATGCTGAGCTGCTATTGCTGAGGTCACTTTTCTGAGGTACTATTGCTGAGGTCACAATGCTATGCTCACAATGCTGAGGTCACAATGCTGAGGTGCTATTGCAGAGGTCACAATGCTGAGGTGCTATTGCTGAGGTGCTATTGCTGAGGTCGCAATGCTATGCTCACAATGATGAGGTCACAATGCTGAGGTGCTATTGCAGAGGTCACAATGCTGAGGTGCTATTGCAGATGTGCAATTGCTGAGGTGCTATTGCAGAGGTCACAATGCTGAGGTGCTATTGCTGAGGTGCTATTGCTGAGGTCACAATGTTATGCTCACAATGCTGAGGTCACAATGCTGAGGTGCTATTGCAGAGGTCACAATGCTGAGGTGCTATTGCAGATGTGCAATTGCTGAGGTGCTATTGCAGAGGTCACAATGCTGAGGTGCTATTGCTGAGGTGCTATTGCTGAGGTCACAATGCTGAGGTGCTATTTCTGAGTTCACAATGCTGAGGTGCTATTGCTGAGGTGCTGTTGCTGAGGTCACAATGCTGAGGTGCTATTGGTGAGGTCACAATGCTGAGGTCACAATGCTGAGGTGCTACTGCTGAGGTCACAATGCTGAGGTGCTCTTGCTGAGGTGCTATTCCTGACGTCACAATGCTGACGTGCTATTGCTGAGGTCACAATGCTGAGGTGCTATTGCTGAGGTCACAATGCTATGGTCAAAATGCTGATGTCACAATGCTGAGGTCACAATGCTGAGGTGTTATTGCTGAGCTGTTATTGCTGAGGTATTATTGCTGAGCTGCTATTGCTGAGGTCACAATGCTGAGGTGCTATTGCTGAGTTCCCAATGCTGAGGTCACAATGCTGAGGTGCTATTACTGAGGTCACAATGCTGTGGTCACAAAGCTGAGATCAAATTGCAGAGGTGCTATTGCTGAGGTCACAATACTGAGGTGCTATTGCTGAGGTGCTATTGCTGAGGTCACAATGCTGAGGTCACAATGCTGAGCTGCTATTGCTGAGGTCACTTTTCTGAGGTATTATTGCTGAGGTCACAATGCTATGCTCACAATGCTGAGGTCACAAGGCTGAGGTGCTATTGCAGAGGTCACAATGCTGAGGTGCTATTGCAGAGGTGCTGTTGCTGAGGTCACAATGCTGAGGTGCTATTGCTGAGGTGCTATAGCTGAGGTCACAATGCTGAGGTGCTATTTCTGAGTTCACAATGCTGAGGTGCTATTGCTGAGGTGCTGTTGCTGAGGTCACAATGCTGAGGTGCTATTTGTGAGGTAGCAATGCTGACATCACAATGCTGAGGTGCTACTGCTGAGGTCACAATGCTGAGGTGCTATTGCTGAGGTGCTGTTGCTGACGTTACAATGCTGACGTGCTATTGCTGAGGTCACAATGCTGAGGTGCTATTGCTGAGGTCACAATGCTGTGGTCAAAATGCTGATGTCACAATGCTGAGGTCACAATGCTGAGGTGTTATTGCTGAGCTGTTATTGCTGAGGTATTATTGCTGAGCTGCTATTGCTGAGGTCACAATGCTGAGGTGCTATTGCTGAGTTCACAATGCTGAGGTCACAATGCTGAGGTGCTATTACTGAGGTCACAATGCTGTGGTCACAAAGCTGATATCAAATTGCTGAGGTGCTATTGCTGAGGTCACAATGCTGAGGTGCTATTGCTGAGGTCACAATACTGAGGTGCTATCTGCGGTGCTATTGCTGAGGTCACAATGCTGAGGTGCTATTACTGAGGTCACAATGCTGTGGTCACAAAGCTGAGATCAAAATGCTGAGGTGCTATTGCTGAGGTCACAATGCTGAGGTGCTACTGCTGAGGTGTTATTGCTTAGGTCACAATGCTCAGGTCACAATGCTGAGGTCACTATGCTGAGGTGCTATTGCTGAGGTCACAATGCTGAGGTCACAATGCTGAGGTCACAATGCTGAGGTGCTATTGCTGAGGTGCTATTGCTGAGTTCACAATGCTGAGGTACTATTGCTTAGGTGCTATTGCTGAGGTCACAATGCTGAGGTGCTATTGCTGAGGTCACAATACTGAGGTGCTATCTGATGTGATATTTCTGACTTCACAATGCTGAGGTGCTATTGCTGAGGTGCTGTTGCTTAGGTCACAATGCTGAGGTGCTATTGCTGAGGTCACAATGCTGAGCTCACAATGCTGAGGTGCTACTGCTGAGGTCACAATGCTGAGGTGCTCTTGCTGAGGTGGTATTGCTGAGGTGCTATTGCTGAAGTCACAATGCTGAGGTGTTATTGCTGAGCTGTTATTGCTGAGGTATTATTGCTGAGCTGCTATTGCTGAGGTCACAATGCTGAGGTGCTATTGCTGAGTTCACAATGCTGAGGTCACAATGCTGAGGTGCTATTACTGAGGTCACAATGCTGTGGTCACAAAGCTGATATCAAATTGCTGAGGTGCTATTGCTGAGGTCACAATGCTGAGGTGCTATTGCTGAGGTCACAATACTGAGGTGCTATCTGCGGTGCTATTGCTGAGGTCACAATGCTGAGGTGCTATTACTGAGGTCACAATGCTGTGGTCACAAAGCTGAGATCAAAATGCTGAGGTGCTATTGCTGAGGTCACAATGCTGAGGTGCTATTGGTGAGGTAGCAATGCTGACATCACAATGCTGAGGTGCTACTGCTGAGGTCACAATGCTGAGGTGCTATTGCTGAGGTGCTGTTGCTGACGTTACAATGCTGACGTGCTATTGCTGAGGTCACAATGCTGAGGTGCTATTGCTGAGGTCACAATGCTGTGGTCAAAATGCTGATGTCACAATGCTGAGGTCACAATGCTGAGGTGTTATTGCTGAGCTGTTATTGCTGAGGTATTATTGCTGAGCTGCTATTGCTGAGGTCACAATGCTGAGGTGCTATTGCTGAGTTCACAATGCTGAGGTCACAATGCTGAGGTGCTATTACTGAGGTCACAATGCTGTGGTCACAAAGCTGATATCAAATTGCTGAGGTGCTATTGCTGAGGTCACAATGCTGAGGTGCTATTGCTGAGGTCACAATACTGAGGTGCTATCTGCGGTGCTATTGCTGAGGTCACAATGCTGAGGTGCTATTACTGAGGTCACAATGCTGTGGTCACAAAGCTGAGATCAAAATGCTGAGGTGCTATTGCTGAGGTCACAATGCTGAGGTGCTACTGCTGAGGTGTTATTGCTTAGGTCACAATGCTCAGGTCACAATGCTGAGGTCACTATGCTGAGGTGCTATTGCTGAGGTCACAATGCTGAGGTCACAATGCTGAGGTCACAATGCTGAGGTGCTATTGCTGAGGTGCTATTGCTGAGTTCACAATGCTGAGGTACTATTGCTTAGGTGCTATTGCTGAGGTCACAATGCTGAGGTGCTATTGCTGAGGTCACAATACTGAGGTGCTATCTGATGTGATATTTCTGACTTCACAATGCTGAGGTGCTATTGCTGAGGTGCTGTTGCTTAGGTCACAATGCTGAGGTGCTATTGCTGAGGTCACAATGCTGAGCTCACAATGCTGAGGTGCTACTGCTGAGGTCACAATGCTGAGGTGCTCTTGCTGAGGTGGTATTGCTGAGGTGCTATTGCTGAAGTCACAATGCTGAGGTGTTATTGCTGAGCTGTTATTGCTGAGGTATTATTGCTGAGCTGCTATTGCTGAGGTCACAATGCTGAGGTGCTATTGCTGAGTTCACAATGCTGAGGTCACAATGCTGAGGTGCTATTACTGAGGTCACAATGCTGTGGTCACAAAGCTGATATCAAATTGCTGAGGTGCTATTGCTGAGGTCACAATGCTGAGGTGCTATTGCTGAGGTCACAATACTGAGGTGCTATCTGCGGTGCTATTGCTGAGGTCACAATGCTGAGGTGCTATTACTGAGGTCACAATGCTGTGGTCACAAAGCTGAGATCAAAATGCTGAGGTGCTATTGCTGAGGTCACAATGCTGAGGTGCTATTGGTGAGGTAGCAATGCTGACATCACAATGCTGAGGTGCTACTGCTGAGGTCACAATGCTGAGGTGCTATTGCTGAGGTGCTGTTGCTGACGTTACAATGCTGACGTGCTATTGCTGAGGTCACAATGCTGAGGTGCTATTGCTGAGGTCACAATGCTGTGGTCAAAATGCTGATGTCACAATGCTGAGGTCACAATGCTGAGGTGTTATTGCTGAGCTGTTATTGCTGAGGTATTATTGCTGAGCTTCTATTGCTGAGGTCACAATGCTGAGGTGCTATTGCTGAGTTCACAATGCTGAGGTCACAATGCTGAGGTGCTATTACTGAGGTCACAATGCTGTGGTCACAAAGCTGATATCAAATTGCTGAGGTGCTATTGCTGAGGTCACAATGCTGAGGTGCTATTGCTGAGGTCACAATACTGAGGTGCTATCTGCGGTGCTATTGCTGAGGTCACAATGCTGAGGTGCTATTACTGAGGTCACAATGCTGTGGTCACAAAGCTGAGATCAAAATGCTGAGGTGCTATTGCTGAGGTCACAATGCTGAGGTGCTACTGCTGAGGTGTTATTGCTTAGGTCACAATGCTCAGGTCACAATGCTGAGGTCACTATGCTGAGGTGCTATTGCTGAGGTCACAATGCTGAGGTCACAATGCTGAGGTCACAATGCTGAGGTGCTATTGCTGAGGTGCTATTGCTGAGTTCACAATGCTGAGGTACTATTGCTTAGGTGCTATTGCTGAGGTCACAATGCTGAGGTGCTATTGCTGAGGTCACAATACTGAGGTGCTATCTGATGTGATATTTCTGACTTCACAATGTGAGGTGCTATTGCTGAGGTGCTGTTGCTTAGGTCACAATGCTGAGGTGCTATTGCTGAGGTCACAATGCTGAGCTCACAATGCTGAGGTGCTACTGCTGAGGTCACAATGCTGAGGTGCTCTTGCTGAGGTGGTATTGCTGAGGTGCTATTGCTGAAGTCACAATGCTGAGGTGTTATTGCTGAGCTGTTATTGCTGAGGTATTATTGCTGAGCTGCTATTGCTGAGGTCACAATGCTGAGGTGCTATTGCTGAGTTCACAATGCTGAGGTCACAATGCTGAGGTGCTATTACTGAGGTCACAATGCTGTGGTCACAAAGCTGATATCAAATTGCTGAGGTGCTATTGCTGAGGTCACAATGCTGAGGTGCTATTGCTGAGGTCACAATACTGAGGTGCTATCTGCGGTGCTATTGCTGAGGTCACAATGCTGAGGTGCTATTACTGAGGTCACAATGCTGTGGTCACAAAGCTGAGATCAAAATGCTGAGGTGCTATTGCTGAGGTCACAATGCTGAGGTGCTACTGCTGAGGTGTTATTGCTTAGGTCACAATGCTCAGGTCACAATGCTGAGGTCACTATGCTGAGGTGCTATTGCTGAGGTCACAATGCTGAGGTCACAATGCTGAGGTCACAATGCTGAGGTGCTATTGCTGAGGTGCTATTGCTGAGTTCACAATGCTGAGGTACTATTGCTTAGGTGCTATTGCTGAGGTCACAATGCTGAGGTGCTATTGCTGAGGTCACAATACTGAGGTGCTATCTGATGTGATATTTCTGACTTCACAATGCTGAGGTGCTATTGCTGAGGTGCTGTTGCTTAGGTCACAATGCTGAGATGCTATTGCTGAGGTCACAATGCTGAGCTCACAATGCTGAGGTGCTACTGCTGAGGTCACAATGCTGAGGTGCTCTTGCTGAGGTGCTATTGCTGAGGTGCTATTGCTGAAGTCACAATGCTGAGGTGCTATTGCTGAGGTCACAATGTTGAGGTGCTATTGCTGAGGTGCTATTGCTGACGTCACAATGCTGACGTGCTATTGCTGAGGTCACAATGCTGAGGTGCTATTGCTGAGGTCACAATGCTGTGGTCAAAATGCTGATGTCACAATGCTGAAGTCACAATGCTGAGGTGTTATTGCTGAGCTGTTATTGCTGAGGTATTATTGTTGAGCTGCTATTGCTGAGGTCACAATTCTGAGGTCACAATGCTGAGGTCACAATGCTGAGCTCACTATGTTGAGGTCACTATGCCGAGGTGCTATTGCTGAGGTCACAATGCTGAGGTCGCAATGCTGAGGTGCTATTGCTGAGGTCACAATGCTGAGGTCACAATGCTGAGGTCACAATGCTGAGGTGCTATTGCTGAGGTGCTGTTGCTGAGGTGTTATTTCTGAGGTGCTATTTCTGACTTCACAATGCTGAGGTGTTATTGCTGAGGTCACAATGTTGAGCTCATGCTGAGGTCACTATGCTGAGGTGCTATTGCTGAGGTCACAATGCTGAGGTGCTATTGCTGAGGTCAAAATGATGTGGTCACAATTCTGAGGTCACAATGCTGAGGTGCTATTGCTGAGCTCAGAATGCTGAGGTGCAATTTCAGATGTGCAATTGCTGACGTGCTACTGCTGAGGTCACAATGCTGAGGTGCTATTACTGAGGTGCTATTGCTGAGGTCACAATGCTAAGGTGCTATTGCTGAGGTGCTATTGCTGAGGTCACAATGCTGAGGTGCTATTACTGAGGTCACAATGCTGTGGTCACAAAGCTGAGGTCAAAATGCTGAGGTGTTATTGCCGAGCTGTTATTGCTGAGGTATTATTGCTGAGCTGCTATTGCTGAGGTCACAATTCTTAGGTCACAATGCTGAGGTCACAATGCTGTGCTCACTATGCTGAGGTCACTATGCTGAGGTCAAAATGCTGATGTCACAATGCTGAGGTCACAATGCTGCGGTGTTATTGCTGAGCTGTTATTGCTGAGGTATTATTGCAGAGCTGCTATTACTGAGGTCACAATTCTGAGGTTACAATGCTGAGGTCACAATGGTGAGCTCACTATGCTCAGGTCACTATGCTTAGGTGCTATTGCTGAGGTCACAATGCTGAGGTGCTATTGCTGAGGTGCTATTGCTGAGGTCACAATGCTGAGGTGCTGTTGCTGAGGGGCTATTGCTGAGGTGCTATTGCTGAGGTCACAATGCTGAGATGCTATTGCTGAGCTGCTATTGATGAGGTGTTATTGCTGATGTGCTATTGCTGAGGTCATAATGCTGAGGTGCTATTGCTGAGGTCACAATGCTATGGTCACAATGCTGAGGTCACAATGCTCAGGTGCTATTGCTGAGGTCACAATGCTGAGGTGCTGTTGCTGAGGTCACAATGCTGAGATCACAATGCTGAGGTGCTATTACTGAGGTGCTATTGCTGAGGTACTCTTGCTGAGCTGCTATTGCTGAGGTCACAATGCTGAGGTGTTATTGCTGAGGTCACAATGCTGAGGTGCTATTGCTGAGGTGCTATTGCTGTGGTCACAATGCTGAGGTGCTATTACTGAGGTCACAATGCTGAGGTGCTATTGCTGAGGTTACTTTTCTGAGGTACTATTGCTGAGGTCACAATGCTATGCTCACAATGCTGAGGTCACAATGCTGAGGTGCTATTGCAGAGGTCACAATGCTGAGGTGCTATTGCAGATGTGCAATTGCTGAGGTGCTATTGCAGAGGTCACAATGCTGAGGTGCTATTGCTGAGGTGCTATTGCTGAGGTCACAATGCTATGCTCACAATGCTGAGGTCACAATGCTGAGGTGCTATTGCAGAGGTCACAATGCTGAGGTGCTATTGCAGATGTGCAATTGCTGAGGTGCTATTGCAGAGGTCACAATGCTGAGGTGCTATTGCTGAGGTGCTATTGCTGAGGTCACAATGCTATGCTCACAATGCTGAGGTCACAATGCTGAGGTGCTATTGCTGAGGTCACAATGCTGAGGTGCTATTTCTGAGTTCACAATGCTGAGGTGCTATTGCTGAGGTGCTGTTGCTGAGGTCACAATGCTGAGGTGCTATTGGTGAGGTCACAATGCTGAGGTCACAATGCTGAGGTGCTACTGCTGAGGTCACAATGCTGAGGTGCTCTTGCTGAGGTGCTATTGCTGTGGTGCTATTGCTGAGGTCACAATGCTGAGGTGCTATTGCTGAGGTGCTATTCCTGACGTCACAATGCTGACGTGCTATTGCTGAGGTCACAATGCTGAGGTGCTATTACTGAGGTCACAATGCTGAGGTGCTATTGCTGAGGTGCTATTGCTGAGGTCACAATGCTGAGGTCACAATGCTGAGCTGCTATTGCTGAGGTCACTTTTCTGAGGTACTATTGCTGAGGTCACAATGCTATGCTCACAATGCTGAGGTCACAATGCTGAGGTGCTATTGCAGAGGTCACAATGCTGAGGTGCTATTGCTGAGGTGCTATTGCTGAGGTCGCAATGCTATGCTCACAATGATGAGGTCACAATGCTGAGGTGCTATTGCAGAGGTCACAATGCTGAGGTGCTATTGCAGATGTGCAATTGCTGAGGTGCTATTGCAGAGGTCACAATGCTGAGGTGCTATTGCTGAGGTGCTATTGCTGAGGTCACAATGTTATGCTCACAATGCTGAGGTCACAATGCTGAGGTGCTATTGCAGAGGTCACAATGCTGAGGTGCTATTGCAGATGTGCAATTGCTGAGGTGCTATTGCAGAGGTCACAATGCTGAGGTGCTATTGCTGAGGTGCTATTGCTGAGGTCACAATGCTGAGGTGCTATTTCTGAGTTCACAATGCTGAGGTGCTATTGCTGAGGTGCTGTTGCTGAGGTCACAATGCTGAGGTGCTATTGGTGAGGTCACAATGCTGAGGTCACAATGCTGAGGTGCTACTGCTGAGGTCACAATGCTGAGGTGCTCTTGCTGAGGTGCTATTCCTGACGTCACAATGCTGACGTGCTATTGCTGAGGTCACAATGCTGAGGTGCTATTGCTGAGGTCACAATGCTATGGTCAAAATGCTGATGTCACAATGCTGAGGTCACAATGCTGAGGTGTTATTGCTGAGCTGTTATTGCTGAGGTATTATTGCTGAGCTGCTATTGCTGAGGTCACAATGCTGAGGTGCTATTGCTGAGTTCCCAATGCTGAGGTCACAATGCTGAGGTGATATTACTGAGGTCACAATGCTGTGGTCACAAAGCTGAGATCAAATTGCAGAGGTGCTATTGCTGAGGTCACAATACTGAGGTGCTATTGCTGAGGTGCTATTGCTGAGGTCACAATGCTGAGGTCACAATGCTGAGCTGCTATTGCTGAGGTCACATTTCTGAGGTATTATTGCTGAGGTCACAATGCTATGCTCACAATGCTGAGGTCACAAGGCTGAGGTGCTATTGCAGAGGTCACAATGCTGAGGTGCTATTGCAGAGGTGCTGTTGCTGAGGTCACAATGCTGAGGTGCTATTGCTGAGGTGCTATAGCTGAGGTCACAATGCTGAGGTGCTATTTCTGAGTTCACAATGCTGAGGTGCTATTGGTGAGGTGCTGTTGCTGAGGTCACAATGCTGAGGTGCTATTTGTGAGGTAGCAATGCTGACATCACAATGCTGAGGTGCTACTGCTGAGGTCACAATGCTGAGGTGCTATTGCTGAGGTGCTGTTGCTGACGTTACAATGCTGACGTGCTATTGCTGAGGTCACAATGCTGAGGTGCTATTGCTGAGGTCACAATGCTGTGGTCAAAATGCTGATGTCACAATGCTGAGGTCACAATGCTGAGGTGTTATTGCTGAGCTGTTATTGCTGAGGTATTATTGCTGAGCTGCTATTGCTGAGGTCACAATGCTGAGGTGCTATTGCTGAGTTCACAATGCTGAGGTCACAATGCTGAGGTGCTATTACTGAGGTCACAATGCTGTGGTCACAAAGCTGATATCAAATTGCTGAGGTGCTATTGCTGAGGTCACAATGCTGAGGTGCTATTGCTGAGGTCACAATACTGAGGTGCTATCTGCGGTGCTATTGCTGAGGTCACAATGCTGAGGTGCTATTACTGAGGTCACAATGCTGTGGTCACAAAGCTGAGATCAAAATGCTGAGGTGCTATTGCTGAGGTCACAATGCTGAGGTGCTACTGCTGAGGTGTTATTGCTTAGGTCACAATGCTCAGGTCACAATGCTGAGGTCACTATGCTGAGGTGCTATTGCTGAGGTCACAATGCTGAGGTCACAATGCTGAGGTCACAATGCTGAGGTGCTATTGCTGAGGTGCTATTGCTGAGTTCACAATGCTGAGGTACTATTGCTTAGGTGCTATTGCTGAGGTCACAATGCTGAGGTGCTATTGCTGAGGTCACAATACTGAGGTGCTATCTGATGTGATATTTCTGACTTCACAATGCTGAGGTGCTATTGCTGAGGTGCTGTTGCTTAGGTCACAATGCTGAGGTGCTATTGCTGAGGTCACAATGCTGAGCTCACAATGCTGAGGTGCTACTGCTGAGGTCACAATGCTGAGGTGCTCTTGCTGAGGTGGTATTGCTGAGGTGCTATTGCTGAAGTCACAATGCTGAGGTGTTATTGCTGAGCTGTTATTGCTGAGGTATTATTGCTGAGCTGCTATTGCTGAGGTCACAATGCTGAGGTGCTATTGCTGAGTTCACAATGCTGAGGTCACAATGCTGAGGTGCTATTACTGAGGTCACAATGCTGTGGTCACAAAGCTGATATCAAATTGCTGAGGTGCTATTGCTGAGGTCACAATGCTGAGGTGCTATTGCTGAGGTCACAATACTGAGGTGCTATCTGCGGTGCTATTGCTGAGGTCACAATGCTGAGGTGCTATTACTGAGGTCACAATGCTGTGGTCACAAAGCTGAGATCAAAATGCTGAGGTGCTATTGCTGAGGTCACAATGCTGAGGTGCTATTGGTGAGGTAGCAATGCTGACATCACAATGCTGAGGTGCTACTGCTGAGGTCACAATGCTGAGGTGCTATTGCTGAGGTGCTGTTGCTGACGTTACAATGCTGACGTGCTATTGCTGAGGTCACAATGCTGAGGTGCTATTGCTGAGGTCACAATGCTGTGGTCAAAATGCTGATGTCACAATGCTGAGGTCACAATGCTGAGGTGTTATTGCTGAGCTGTTATTGCTGAGGTATTATTGCTGAGCTGCTATTGCTGAGGTCACAATGCTGAGGTGCTATTGCTGAGTTCACAATGCTGAGGTCACAATGCTGAGGTGCTATTACTGAGGTCACAATGCTGTGGTCACAAAGCTGATATCAAATTGCTGAGGTGCTATTGCTGAGGTCACAATGCTGAGGTGCTATTGCTGAGGTCACAATACTGAGGTGCTATCTGCGGTGCTATTGCTGAGGTCACAATGCTGAGGTGCTATTACTGAGGTCACAATGCTGTGGTCACAAAGCTGAGATCAAAATGCTGAGGTGCTATTGCTGAGGTCACAATGCTGAGGTGCTACTGCTGAGGTGTTATTGCTTAGGTCACAATGCTCAGGTCACAATGCTGAGGTCACTATGCTGAGGTGCTATTGCTGAGGTCACAATGCTGAGGTCACAATGCTGAGGTCACAATGCTGAGGTGCTATTGCTGAGGTGCTATTGCTGAGTTCACAATGCTGAGGTACTATTGCTTAGGTGCTATTGCTGAGGTCACAATGCTGAGGTGCTATTGCTGAGGTCACAATACTGAGGTGCTATCTGATGTGATATTTCTGACTTCACAATGCTGAGGTGCTATTGCTGAGGTGCTGTTGCTTAGGTCACAATGCTGAGGTGCTATTGCTGAGGTCACAATGCTGAGCTCACAATGCTGAGGTGCTACTGCTGAGGTCACAATGCTGAGGTGCTCTTGCTGAGGTGGTATTGCTGAGGTGCTATTGCTGAAGTCACAATGCTGAGGTGTTATTGCTGAGCTGTTATTGCTGAGGTATTATTGCTGAGCTGCTATTGCTGAGGTCACAATGCTGAGGTGCTATTGCTGAGTTCACAATGCTGAGGTCACAATGCTGAGGTGCTATTACTGAGGTCACAATGCTGTGGTCACAAAGCTGATATCAAATTGCTGAGGTGCTATTGCTGAGGTCACAATGCTGAGGTGCTATTGCTGAGGTCACAATACTGAGGTGCTATCTGCGGTGCTATTGCTGAGGTCACAATGCTGAGGTGCTATTACTGAGGTCACAATGCTGTGGTCACAAAGCTGAGATCAAAATGCTGAGGTGCTATTGCTGAGGTCACAATGCTGAGGTGCTATTGGTGAGGTAGCAATGCTGACATCACAATGCTGAGGTGCTACTGCTGAGGTCACAATGCTGAGGTGCTATTGCTGAGGTGCTGTTGCTGACGTTACAATGCTGACGTGCTATTGCTGAGGTCACAATGCTGAGGTGCTATTGCTGAGGTCACAATGCTGTGGTCAAAATGCTGATGTCACAATGCTGAGGTCACAATGCTGAGGTGTTATTGCTGAGCTGTTATTGCTGAGGTATTATTGCTGAGCTTCTATTGCTGAGGTCACAATGCTGAGGTGCTATTGCTGAGTTCACAATGCTGAGGTCACAATGCTGAGGTGCTATTACTGAGGTCACAATGCTGTGGTCACAAAGCTGATATCAAATTGCTGAGGTGCTATTGCTGAGGTCACAATGCTGAGGTGCTATTGCTGAGGTCACAATACTGAGGTGCTATCTGCGGTGCTATTGCTGAGGTCACAATGCTGAGGTGCTATTACTGAGGTCACAATGCTGTGGTCACAAAGCTGAGATCAAAATGCTGAGGTGCTATTGCTGAGGTCACAATGCTGAGGTGCTACTGCTGAGGTGTTATTGCTTAGGTCACAATGCTCAGGTCACAATGCTGAGGTCACTATGCTGAGGTGCTATTGCTGAGGTCACAATGCTGAGGTCACAATGCTGAGGTCACAATGCTGAGGTGCTATTGCTGAGGTGCTATTGCTGAGTTCACAATGCTGAGGTACTATTGCTTAGGTGCTATTGCTGAGGTCACAATGCTGAGGTGCTATTGCTGAGGTCACAATACTGAGGTGCTATCTGATGTGATATTTCTGACTTCACAATGCTGAGGTGCTATTGCTGAGGTGCTGTTGCTTAGGTCACAATGCTGAGGTGCTATTGCTGAGGTCACAATGCTGAGCTCACAATGCTGAGGTGCTACTGCTGAGGTCACAATGCTGAGGTGCTCTTGCTGAGGTGGTATTGCTGAGGTGCTATTGCTGAAGTCACAATGCTGAGGTGTTATTGCTGAGCTGTTATTGCTGAGGTATTATTGCTGAGCTGCTATTGCTGAGGTCACAATGCTGAGGTGCTATTGCTGAGTTCACAATGCTGAGGTCACAATGCTGAGGTGCTATTACTGAGGTCACAATGCTGTGGTCACAAAGCTGATATCAAATTGCTGAGGTGCTATTGCTGAGGTCACAATGCTGAGGTGCTATTGCTGAGGTCACAATACTGAGGTGCTATCTGCGGTGCTATTGCTGAGGTCACAATGCTGAGGTGCTATTACTGAGGTCACAATGCTGTGGTCACAAAGCTGAGATCAAAATGCTGAGGTGCTATTGCTGAGGTCACAATGCTGAGGTGCTACTGCTGAGGTGTTATTGCTTAGGTCACAATGCTCAGGTCACAATGCTGAGGTCACTATGCTGAGGTGCTATTGCTGAGGTCACAATGCTGAGGTCACAATGCTGAGGTCACAATGCTGAGGTGCTATTGCTGAGGTGCTATTGCTGAGTTCACAATGCTGAGGTACTATTGCTTAGGTGCTATTGCTGAGGTCACAATGCTGAGGTGCTATTGCTGAGGTCACAATACTGAGGTGCTATCTGATGTGATATTTCTGACTTCACAATGCTGAGGTGCTATTGCTGAGGTGCTGTTGCTTAGGTCACAATGCTGAGATGCTATTGCTGAGGTCACAATGCTGAGCTCACAATGCTGAGGTGCTACTGCTGAGGTCACAATGCTGAGGTGCTCTTGCTGAGGTGCTATTGCTGAGGTGCTATTGCTGAAGTCACAATGCTGAGGTGCTATTGCTGAGGTCACAATGTTGAGGTGCTATTGCTGAGGTGCTATTGCTGACGTCACAATGCTGACGTGCTATTGCTGAGGTCACAATGCTGAGGTGCTATTGCTGAGGTCACAATGCTGTGGTCAAAATGCTGATGTCACAATGCTGAAGTCACAATGCTGAGGTGTTATTGCTGAGCTGTTATTGCTGAGGTATTATTGTTGAGCTGCTATTGCTGAGGTCACAATTCTGAGGTCACAATGCTGAGGTCACAATGCTGAGCTCACTATGTTGAGGTCACTATGCCGAGGTGCTATTGCTGAGGTCACAATGCTGAGGTCGCAATGCTGAGGTGCTATTGCTGAGGTCACAATGCTGAGGTCACAATGCTGAGGTCACAATGCTGAGGTGCTATTGCTGAGGTGCTGTTGCTGAGGTGTTATTTCTGAGGTGCTATTTCTGACTTCACAATGCTGAGGTGTTATTGCTGAGGTCACAATGTTGAGCTCATGCTGAGGTCACTATGCTGAGGTGCTATTGCTGAGGTCACAATGCTGAGGTGCTATTGCTGAGGTCAAAATGATGTGGTCACAATTCTGAGGTCACAATGCTGAGGTGCTATTGCTGAGCTCAGAATGCTGAGGTGCAATTTCAGATGTGCAATTGCTGACGTGCTACTGCTGAGGTCACAATGCTGAGGTGCTATTACTGAGGTGCTATTGCTGAGGTCACAATGCTAAGGTGCTATTGCTGAGGTGCTATTGCTGAGGTCACAATGCTGAGGTGCTATTACTGAGGTCACAATGCTGTGGTCACAAAGCTGAGGTCAAAATGCTGAGGTGTTATTGCCGAGCTGTTATTGCTGAGGTATTATTGCTGAGCTGCTATTGCTGAGGTCACAATTCTTAGGTCACAATGCTGAGGTCACAATGCTGTGCTCACTATGCTGAGGTCACTATGCTGAGGTCAAAATGCTGATGTCACAATGCTGAGGTCACAATGCTGCGGTGTTATTGCTGAGCTGTTATTGCTGAGGTATTATTGCAGAGCTGCTATTACTGAGGTCACAATTCTGAGGTTACAATGCTGAGGTCACAATGGTGAGCTCACTATGCTCAGGTCACTATGCTTAGGTGCTATTGCTGAGGTCACAATGCTGAGGTGCTATTGCTGAGGTGCTATTGCTGAGGTCACAATGCTGAGGTGCTGTTGCTGAGGGGCTATTGCTGAGGTGCTATTGCTGAGGTCACAATGCTGAGATGCTATTGCTGAGCTGCTATTGATGAGGTGTTATTGCTGATGTGCTATTGCTGAGGTCATAATGCTGAGGTGCTATTGCTGAGGTCACAATGCTATGGTCACAATGCTGAGGTCACAATGCTCAGGTGCTATTGCTGAGGTCACAATGCTGAGGTGCTGTTGCTGAGGTCACAATGCTGAGATCACAATGCTGAGGTGCTATTACTGAGGTGCTATTGCTGAGGTACTCTTGCTGAGCTGCTATTGCTGAGGTCACAATGCTGAGGTGTTATTGCTGAGGTCACAATGCTGAGGTGCTATTGCTGAGGTGCTATTGCTGTGGTCACAATGCTGAGGTGCTATTACTGAGGTCACAATGCTGAGGTGCTATTGCTGAGGTTACTTTTCTGAGGTACTATTGCTGAGGTCACAATGCTATGCTCACAATGCTGAGGTCACAATGCTGAGGTGCTATTGCAGAGGTCACAATGCTGAGGTGCTATTGCAGATGTGCAATTGCTGAGGTGCTATTGCAGAGGTCACAATGCTGAGGTGCTATTGCTGAGGTGCTATTGCTGAGGTCACAATGCTATGCTCACAATGCTGAGGTCACAATGCTGAGGTGCTATTGCAGAGGTCACAATGCTGAGGTGCTATTGCAGATGTGCAATTGCTGAGGTGCTATTGCAGAGGTCACAATGCTGAGGTGCTATTGCTGAGGTGCTATTGCTGAGGTCACAATGCTATGCTCACAATGCTGAGGTCACAATGCTGAGGTGCTATTGCTGAGGTCACAATGCTGAGGTGCTATTTCTGAGTTCACAATGCTGAGGTGCTATTGCTGAGGTGCTGTTGCTGAGGTCACAATGCTGAGGTGCTATTGGTGAGGTCACAATGCTGAGGTCACAATGCTGAGGTGCTACTGCTGAGGTCACAATGCTGAGGTGCTCTTGCTGAGGTGCTATTGCTGTGGTGCTATTGCTGAGGTCACAATGCTGAGGTGCTATTGCTGAGGTGCTATTCCTGACGTCACAATGCTGACGTGCTATTGCTGAGGTCACAATGCTGAGGTGCTATTGCTGAGGTCACAATGCTGTGGTCAAAAAGCTGATGTCACAATGCTGAGGTCACAATGCTGAGGTGTTATTGCTGAGCTGTTATTGCTGAGGTATTATTGCTGAGCTGCTATTGCTGAGGTCACAATGCTGAGGTGCTATTGCTGAGTTCCCAATGCTGAGGTCACAATGCTGAGGTGCTATTACTGAGGTCACAATGCTGTGGTCACAAAGCTGAGATCAAAATGCTGAGGTGCTATTGCTGAGGTCACAATGCTGAGGTGCTACTGCTGAGGTGTTATTGCTTAGGTCACAATGCTCAGGTCACAATGCTGAGGTCAATATGCTGAGGTGCTATTGCTGAGGTCACAATGCTGAGGTCACAATGCTGAGGTCACAATGCTGAGGTGCTATTGCTGAGGTGTTATTGCTGAGTTCACAATGCTGAGATACTATTGCTTAGGTGCTATTGCTGAGGTCACAATGCTGAGGTGCTGTTGCTGAGGTCACAATACTGAGGTGCTATCTGAGGTGCTATTGCTGAGGTCACAATGCTGAGGTCACAATGCTGAGGTGCTATTACTGAGGTCACAATGCTGTGGTCACAAAGCTGAGATCAAAATGCTGAGGTGCTATTGCTGAGGTCACAATGCTGAGGTGCTACTGCTGAGGTGTTATTGCTTAGGTCACAATGCTCAGGTCACAATGCTGAGGTCACTATGCTGAGGTGCTATTGCTAAGGTCACATTGCTGAGGTCACAATGCAGAGGTCACAATGCTGAGGTGCTATTGCTGAGGTGTTATTGCTGAGTTCACAATGCTGAGGTACTATTGCTTAGGTGCTATTGCTGAGGTCACAATGCTGAGGTGCTATTGCTAAGGTCACAATACTGAGGTGCTATTGGTGAGGTCACAATGCTGAGGTCACTATGCTGAGGTCACTATGCTTAGGTGCTATTGCTGAGGTCACAATGCTGTGGTGCTATTGCTGAGGTGCTATTGCTGAGGTCACAATGCTGAGGTGCTATTGCTGAGGTGCTATTGCTGAGGTCACAATGCTGAGGTGCTGTTGCTGAGGGGCTATTGCTGAGGTGCTATTGCTGAGGTCACAATGCTGAGATGCTATTGCTGAGCTGCTATTGATGAGGTGTTATTGCTGATGTGCTATTGCTGAGGTCATAATGCTGAGGTGCTATTGCTGAGGTCACAATGCTATGGTCACAATGCTGAGGTCACAATGCTCAGGTGCTATTGCTGAGGTCACAATGCTGAGGTGCTGTTGCTGAGGTCACAAAGCTGAGATCACAATGCTGAGGTGCTATTACTGAGGTGCTATTGCTGAGGTACTCTTGCTGAGCTGCTATTTCTGAGGTCACAATGCTGAGGTGCTATTGCTGAGGTCACAATGCTTTGGTGCTATTGCTGAGGTGCTATTGCTGTGGTCACAATGCTGAGGTGCTATTACTGAGGTCACAATGCTGAGGTGCTATTGCTGAGGTGCTATTGCTGAGGTCACAATGCTGAGATCACAATGCTGAGCTGCTATTGCTGAGGTCACTTTTCTGAGGTACTATTGCTGAGGTCACAATGCTATGCTCACAATGCTGAGGTCACAATGCTGAGGTGCTATTGCAGAGGTCACAATGCTGAGGTGCTATTGCTGAGGTCACAATGCTGAGGTGCTATTGCAGAGGTCACAATGCTGAGGTGCTATTGCTGAGGTGCTATTGCTGAGGTCACAATGCTGAGGTGCTATTTCTGAGTTCACAATGCTGAGGTGCTATTGCTGAGGTGCTGTTGCTGAGGTCACAATGCTGAGGTGCTATTGGTGAGGTCACAATGCTGAGGTCACAATGCTGAGGTGCTACTGCTGAGGTCACAATGCTGAGGTGCTCTTGCTGAGGTGCTATTGCTGTGGTGCTATTGCTGAGGTCACAATGCTGAGGTGCTATTGCTGAGGTGCTATTCCTGACGTCACAATGCTGACGTGCTATTGCTGAGGTCACAATGCTGAGGTGCTATTGCTGAGGTGCTATTGCTGAGGTCACAATGCTGATGTCACAATGCTGAGGTCACAATGCTGAGGTGTTATTGCTGAGCTGTTATTGCTGAGGTATTATTGCTGAGCTGCTATTGCTGAGGTCACAATGCTGAGGTGCTATTGCTCAGTTCACAATGCTGAGGTCACAATGCTGAGGTGCTATTACTGAGGTCACAATGCTGTGGTCACAAAGCTGAGATCAAATTGCAGAGGTGCTATTTCTGAGGTCACAATGCTGAGGTGCTACTGCTGAGGTGTTATTGCTTAGGTCACAATGCTCAGGTCACAATGCTGAGGTCACTATGCTGAGGTGCTATTGCTGAGGTCACAATGCTGAGGTCACAATGCTGAGGTCACAATGCTGAGGTGCTATTGCTGAGGTGTTATTGCTGAGTTCACAATGCTGAGATACTATTGCTTAGGTGCTATTGCTGAGGTCACAATGCTGAGGTGCTATTGCTGAGGTCACAATACTGAGGTGCTATCTGAGGTGCTATTGCTGAGGTCACAATGCTGAGGTCACAATGCTGAGGTGCTATTACTGAGGTCACAATGCTGAGGTCACTATGCTGAGGTGCTATTGCTGAGGTCACAATGCTGAGGTCACAATGCTGAGGTCACAATGCTGAGGTGTTATTGCTGAGGTGTTATAGCTGAGTTCACAATGCTGAGGTCACTATGCTGAGGTGCTATTGCTGAGGTCACAATGCTGAGGTCACAATGCTGAGGTCACAATGCTGAGGTGCTATTGCTGAGGTGTTATTGCTGAGTTCACAATGCTGAGGTGCTATTGCTGTGGTGCTATTGCTGAGGTCACAATGCTGAGGTGCTATTGCTGAGGTGCTATTCCTGACGTCACAATGCTGACGTGCTATTGCTGAGGTCACAATGCTAAGGTGCTATTGATGAGGTGCTATTGCTGAGGTCACAATGCTGATGTCACAATGCTGAGATCACAATGCTGAGGTGTTATTGCTGAGCTGTTATTGCTGAGGTATTATTGCTGAGCTGCTATTGCTGAGGTCACAATGCTGAGGTGCTATTACTGAGGTCACAATGCTGTGGTCACAAAGCTGAGATCAAATTGCAGAGGTGCTATTGCTGAGGTCACAATGCTGAGGTGCTACTGCTGAGGTGTTATTGCTTAGGTCACAATGCTCAGGTCACAATGCTGAGGTCAATATGCTGAGGTGCTATTGCTGAGGTCACAATGCTGAGGTCACAATGCTGAGGTCACAATGCTGAGGTGCTATTGCTGAGGTGTTATTGCTGAGTTCACAATGCTGAGATACTATTGCTTAGGTGCTATTGCTGAGGTCACAATGCTGAGGTGCTATTTCTGAGGTCACAATACTGAGGTGCTATCTGAGGTGCTATTGCTGAGGTCACAATGCTGAGGTCACAATGCTGAGGTGCTATTACTGAGGTCACAATGCTGAGGTCACTATGCTGAGGTGCTATTGCTGAGGTCACAATGCTGAGGTCACAATGCTGAGGTCACAATGCTGAGGTGCTATTGCTGAGGTGTTATAGCTGAGTTCACAATGCTGAGGTCACTATGCTGAGGTGCTATTGCTGAGGTCACAATGCTGAGGTCACAATGCTGAGGTCACAATGCTGAGGTGCTATTGCTGAGGTGTTATTGCTGAGTTCACAATGCTGAGGTACTATTGCTTAGGTGCTATTGCTGAGGTCACAATGCTGAGGTGCTATTGCTGAGGTCACAATACTGAGGTGCTATCTGATGTGATATTTCTGACTTCACAATGCTGAGGTGCTATTGCTGAGGTGCTGTTGCTGAGGTCACAATGCTGAGGTGCTATTGCTGAGGTCACAATGCTGAGCTCACAATGCTGAGGTGCTACTGCTGAGGTCACAATGCTGAGGTGCTCTTGCTGAGGTGCTATTGCTGAGGTGCTATTGCTGAAGTCACAATGCAGAGGTGCTATTGCTGAGGTCACAATGTTGAGGTGCTATTGCTGAGGTGCTATTGCTGACGTCACAATGCTGACGTGCTATTGCTGAGGTCACAATGCTGAGGTGCTATTGCTGAGGTCACAATGCTGTGGTCAAAATGCTGATGTCACAATGCTGAAGTCACAATGCTGAGGTGTTATTGCTGAGCTGTTATTGCTGAGGTATTATTGCTGAGCTGCTATTGCTGAGGTCACAATTCTGAGGTCACAATGCTGAGGTCACAATGCTGAGCTCACTATGTTGAGGTCACTATGCCGAGGTGCTATTGCTGAGGTCACAATGCTGAGGTCGCAATGCTGAGGTGCTATTGCTGAGGTCACAATGCTGAGGTCACAATGCTGAGGTCACAATGCTGAGGTGCTATTGCTGAGGTGCTGTTGCTGAAGTGTTATTGCTGAGGTGCTATTTCTGACTTCACAATGCTGAGGTGTTATTGCTGAGGTCACAATGCTGAGCTCATGCTGAGGTCACTATGCTGAGGTTCTATTGCTGAGGTCACAATGCTGAGGTCGCAATGCTGAGGTGCTATTGTTGAGGTCACAATGCTGAGGTCACAATGCTGAGGTCACAATGCTGAGGTGCTATTTCTGAGGTGCTGTTGCTGAGGTGTTATTGCTGAGGTGCAATTGCTGAGGTCACAATGCTGAGGTGCTATTGCTGAGGTCAAAATGCTGTGGTCACAATTCTGAGGTCACAATGCTGAGGTGCTATTGCTGAGCTCAGAATGCTGAGGTGCAATTGCAGATGTGCAATTGCTGAGGTGCTACTGCTGAGGTCACAATGCTGAGGTGCTATTGCTGAGGTGCTATTGCTGAGGTCACAACGCTAAGGTGCTATTGCTGAGGTGCTATTGCTGAGGTCACAATGCTGAGGTGCTATTACTGAGGTCACAATGCTGTGGCCACAAAGCTGAGGTGCTACTGCTGAGGTCACAATGCTGAGGTGCTCTTGCTGAGGTGCTGTTGCTTAGGTCACAATGCTGAGGTGCTATTGCTGAGGTGCTATTGCTGAGGTCACAACGCTAAGGTGCTATTGCTGAGGTGCTGTTGCTTAGGTCACAATGCTGAGGTGCTATTGCTGAGGTCACAATGCTGAGCTCACAATGCTGAGGTGCTACTGCTGAGGTCACAATGCTGAGGTGCTCTTGCTGAGGTGCTATTGCTGAGGTGCTATTGCTGAAGTCACAATGCTGAGGTGCTATTGCTGAGGTCACAATGTTGAGGTGCTATTGCTGAGGTGCTATTACTGAGGTCACAATGCTGACGTGCTATTGCTGAGGTCACAATGCTGAGGTGCTATTGCTGAGGTCACAATTCTGTGGTCAAAATGCTGATGTCACAATGCTGAAGTCACAATGCTGAGGTGTTATTGCTGAGCTGTTATTGCTGAGGTATTATTGTTGAGCTGCTATTGCTGAGGTCACAATTCTGAGGTCACAATGCTGAGGTCACAATGCTGAGCTCACTATGTTGAGGTCACTATGCCGAGGTGCTATTGCTGAGGTCACAATGCTGAGGTCGCAATGCTGAGGTGCTATTGCTGAGGTCACAATGCTGAGGTCACAATGCTGAGGTCACAATGCTGAGGTGCTATTGCTGAGGTGCTGTTGCTGAGGTGTTATTGCTGAGGTGCTATTTCTGACTTCACAATGCTGAGGTGTTATTGCTGAGGTCACAATGCTGAGCTCATGCTGAGGTCACTATGCTGAGGTGCTATTGCTGAGGTCACAATGCTGAGGTCGCAATGCTGAGGTGCTATTGTTGAGGTCACAATGCTGAGGTCACAATGCTGAGGTCACAATGCTGAGGTGCTATTTCTGAGGTGCTGTTGCTGAGGTGTTATTGCTGAGGTGCAATTGCTGAGGTCACAATGCTGAGGTGCTATTGCTGAGGTCAAAATGATGTGGTCACAATTCTGAGGTCACAATGCTGAGGTGCTATTGCTGAGCTCAGAATGCTGAGGTGCAATTGCAGATGTGCAATTGCTGACGTGCTACTGCTGAGGTCACAATGCTGAGGTGCTATTGCTGAGGTGCTATTGCTGAGGTCACAATGCTAAGGTGCTATTGCTGAGGTGCTATTGCTGAGGTCACAATGCTGAGGTGCCATTACTGAGGTCACAATGCTGTGGTCACAAAGCTGAGGTCAAAATGCTGAGGTGTTATTGCTGAGCTGTTATTGCTGAGGTATTATTGCTGAGCTGCTATTGCTGAGGTCACAATTCTTAGGTCACAATGCTGAGGTCACAATGCTGAGCTCACTATGCTGAGGTCACTATGCTGAGGTCAAAATGCTGATGTCACAATGCTGAGGTCACAATGCTGCGGTGTTATTGCTGAGCTGTTATTGCTGAGGTATTATTGCTGAGCTGCTATTACTGAGGTCACAATTCTGAGGTTACATTGCTGAGGTCGCAATGCTATGCTCACAATGCTGAGGTCACAATGCTGAGGTGCTATTGCAGAGGTCACAATGCTGAGGTGCTATTGCAGATGTGCAATTGCTGAGGTGCTATTGCAGAGGTCACAATGCTGAGGTGCTATTGCTGAGGTGCTATTGCTGAGGTCACAATGCTATGCTCACAATGCTGAGGTCACAATGCTGAGGTGCTATTGCAGAGGTCACAATGCTGAGGTGCTATTGCAGATGTGCAATTGCTGAGGTGCTATTGCAGAGGTCACAATGTTGAGGTGCTATTGCTGAGGTGCTATTGCTGAGGTCACAATGCTAAGGTGCTATTTCTGAGTTCACAATGCTGAGGTGCTATTGCTGAGGTGCTGTTGCTGAGGTTACAATGCTGAGGTGCTATTGGTGAGGTCACAATGCTGAGGTCACAATGCTGAGGTGCTACTGCTGAGGTCACAATGCTGAGGTGCTCTTGCTGAGGTGCTATTGCTGTGGTGCTATTGCTGAGGTCACAATGCTGAGGTGCTATTGCTGAGGTGCTATTCCTGACGTCACAATGCTGACGTGCTATTGCTGAGGTCACAATGCTGAGGTGCTATTGCTGAGGTCACAATGCTGTGGTCAAAATGCTGATATCACAATGCTGAGGTCACAATGCTGAGGTGTTATTGCTGAGCTGTTATTGCTGAGGTATTATTGCTGAGCTGCTATTGCTGAGGTCACAATGCTGAGGTGCTATTGCTGAGTTCCCAATGCTGAGGTCACAATGCTGAGGTGCTATTACTGAGGTCACAATTCTGTGGTCACAAAGCTGAGATCAAATTGCAGAGGTGCTATTGCTGAGGTCACAATGCTGAGGTGCTACTGCTGAGGTGTTATTGCTTAGGTCACAATGCTCAGGTCACAATGCTGAGGTCACTATGCTGAGGTGCTATTGCTGAGGTCACAATGCTGAGGTCACAATGCTGAGGTCACAATGCTGAGGTGCTATTGCTGAGATGTTATTGCTGAGTTCACAATGCTGAGATACTATTGCTTAGGTGCTATTGCTGAGGTCACAATGCTGAGGTGCTATTGCTGAGGTCACAATACTGAGGTGCTATTGCTGAGGTGTTATTGCTGAGTTCACAATGCTGAGGTACTATTGCTTAGGTGCTATTGCTGAGGTCACAATGCTGAGGTGCTATTGCTGAGGTCACAATACTGAGGTGCTATCTGATGTGATATTTCTGATTTCACAATGCTGAGGTGCTATTGCTGAGGTGCTGTTGCTGAGGTCACAATGCTGAGGTGCTATTGCTGAGATGTTATTGCTGAGTTCACAATGCTGAGGTACTATTGCTTAGGTGCTATTGCTGAGGTCACAATGCTGAGGTGCTATTGCTGAGGTCACAATACTGAGGTGCTATCTGATGTGATATTTCTGACTTCACAACGCTAAGGTGCTATTGCTGAGGTGCTGTTGCTTAGGTCACAATGCTGAGGTGCTATTGCTGAGGTCACAATGCTGAGCTCACAATGCTGAGGTGCTACTGCTGAGGTCACAATGCTGAGGTGCTCTTGCTGAGGTGCTATTGCTGAGGTGCTATTGCTGAAGTCACAATGCTGAGGTGCTATTGCTGAGGTCACAATGTTGAGGTGCTATTGCTGAGGTGCTATTACTGAGGTCACAATGCTGACGTGCTATTGCTGAGGTCACAATGCTGAGGTGCTATTGCTGAGGTCACAATTCTGTGGTCAAAATGCTGATGTCACAATGCTGAAGTCACAATGCTGAGGTGTTATTGCTGAGCTGTTATTGCTGAGGTATTATTGTTGAGCTGCTATTGCTGAGGTCACAATTCTGAGGTCACAATGCTGAGGTCACAATGCTGAGCTCACTATGTTGAGGTCACTATGCCGAGGTGCTATTGCTGAGGTCACAATGCTGAGGTCGCAATGCTGAGGTGCTATTGCTGAGGTCACAATGCTGAGGTCACAATGCTGAGGTCACAATGCTGAGGTGCTATTGCTGAGGTGCTGTTGCTGAGGTGTTATTGCTGAGGTGCTATTTCTGACTTCACAATGCTGAGGTGTTATTGCTGAGGTCACAATGCTGAGCTCATGCTGAGGTCACTATGCTGAGGTGCTATTGCTGAGGTCACAATGCTGAGGTCGCAATGCTGAGGTGCTATTGTTGAGGTCACAATGCTGAGGTCACAATGCTGAGGTCACAATGCTGAGGTGCTATTTCTGAGGTGCTGTTGCTGAGGTGTTATTGCTGAGGTGCAATTGCTGAGGTCACAATGCTGAGGTGCTATTGCTGAGGTCAAAATGATGTGGTCACAATTCTGAGGTCACAATGCTGAGGTGCTATTGCTGAGCTCAGAATGCTGAGGTGCAATTGCAGATGTGCAATTGCTGACGTGCTACTGCTGAGGTCACAATGCTGAGGTGCTATTGCTGAGGTGCTATTGCTGAGGTCACAATGCTAAGGTGCTATTGCTGAGGTGCTATTGCTGAGGTCACAATGCTGAGGTGCCATTACTGAGGTCACAATGCTGTGGTCACAAAGCTGAGGTCAAAATGCTGAGGTGTTATTGCTGAGCTGTTATTGCTGAGGTATTATTGCTGAGCTGCTATTGCTGAGGTCACAATTCTTAGGTCACAATGCTGAGGTCACAATGCTGAGCTCACTATGCTGAGGTCACTATGCTGAGGTCAAAATGCTGATGTCACAATGCTGAGGTCACAATGCTGCGGTGTTATTGCTGAGCTGTTATTGCTGAGGTATTATTGCTGAGCTGCTATTACTGAGGTCACAATTCTGAGGTTACATTGCTGAGGTCGCAATGCTATGCTCACAATGCTGAGGTCACAATGCTGAGGTGCTATTGCAGAGGTCACAATGCTGAGGTGCTATTGCAGATGTGCAATTGCTGAGGTGCTATTGCAGAGGTCACAATGCTGAGGTGCTATTGCTGAGGTGCTATTGCTGAGGTCACAATGCTATGCTCACAATGCTGAGGTCACAATGCTGAGGTGCTATTGCAGAGGTCACAATGCTGAGGTGCTATTGCAGATGTGCAATTGCTGAGGTGCTATTGCAGAGGTCACAATGCTGAGGTGCTATTGCTGAGGTGCTATTGCTGAGGTCACAATGCTAAGGTGCTATTTCTGAGTTCACAATGCTGAGGTGCTATTGCTGAGGTGCTGTTGCTGAGGTTACAATGCTGAGGTGCTATTGGTGAGGTCACAATGCTGAGGTCACAATGCTGAGGTGCTACTGCTGAGGTCACAATGCTGAGGTGCTCTTGCTGAGGTGCTATTGCTGTGGTGCTATTGCTGAGGTCACAATGCTGAGGTGCTATTGCTGAGGTGCTATTCCTGACGTCACAATGCTGACGTGCTATTGCTGAGGTCACAATGCTGAGGTGCTATTGCTGAGGTCACAATGCTGTGGTCAAAATGCTGATATCACAATGCTGAGGTCACAATGCTGAGGTGTTATTGCTGAGCTGTTATTGCTGAGGTATTATTGCTGAGCTGCTATTGCTGAGGTCACAATGCTGAGGTGCTATTGCTGAGTTCCCAATGCTGAGGTCACAATGCTGAGGTGCTATTACTGAGGTCACAATTCTGTGGTCACAAAGCTGAGATCAAATTGCAGAGGTGCTATTGCTGAGGTCACAATGCTGAGGTGCTACTGCTGAGGTGTTATTGCTTAGGTCACAATGCTCAGGTCACAATGCTGAGGTCACTATGCTGAGGTGCTATTGCTGAGGTCACAATGCTGAGGTCACAATGCTGAGGTCACAATGCTGAGGTGCTATTGCTGAGATGTTATTGCTGAGTTCACAATGCTGAGATACTATTGCTTAGGTGCTATTGCTGAGGTCACAATGCTGAGGTGCTATTGCTGAGGTCACAATACTGAGGTGCTATTGCTGAGGTGTTATTGCTGAGTTCACAATGCTGAGGTACTATTGCTTAGGTGCTATTGCTGAGGTCACAATGCTGAGGTGCTATTGCTGAGGTCACAATACTGAGGTGCTATCTGATGTGATATTTCTGATTTCACAATGCTGAGGTGCTATTGCTGAGGTGCTACTGCTGAGGTCACAATGCTGAGGTGCTACTGCTGAGGTCACAATGCTGAGGTGCTCTTGCTGAGGTGCTATTGCTGAGGTGCTATTGCTGAAGTCACAATGCTGAGGTGCTATTGCTGAGGTCACAATGTTGAGGTGCTATTGCTGAGGTGCTATTGCTGACGTCACAATGCTGACGTGCTATTGCTGAGGTCACAATGCTGAGGTGCTATTGCTGAGGTCACAATGCTGTGGTCAAAATGCTGATGTCACAATGCTGAAGTCACAATGCTGAGGTGTTATTGATGAGCTGTTATTGCTGAGGTATTATTGTTGAGCTGCTATTGCTGAGGTCACAATTCTGAGGTCACAATGCTGAGGTCACAATGCTGAGCTCACTATGTTGAGGTCACTATGCCGAGGTGCTATTGCTGAGGTCACAATGCTGAGGTCGCAATGCTGAGGTGCTATTGCTGAGGTCACAATGCTGAGGTCACAATGCTGAGGTCACAATGCTGAGGTGCTATTGCTGAGGTGCTGTTGCTGAAGTGTTATTGCTGAGGTGCTATTTCTGACTTCACAATGCTGAGGTGTTATTGCTGAGGTCACAATGCTGAGCTCATGCTGAGGTCACTATGCTGAGGTTCTATTGCTGAGGTCACAATGCTGAGGTCGCAATGCTGAGGTGCTATTGTTGAGGTCACAATGCTGAGGTCAAAATGCTGAGGTCACAATGCTGAGGTGCTATTTCTGAGGTGCTGTTGCTGAGGTGTTATTGCTGAGGTGCAATTGCTGAGGTCACAATGCTGAGGTGCTATTGCTGAGGTCAAAATGCTGTGGTCACAATTCTGAGGTCACAATGCTGAGGTGCTATTGCTGAGCTCAGAATGCTGAGGTGCAATTGCAGATGTGCAATTGCTGAGGTGCTACTGCTGAGGTCACAATGCTGAGGTGCTATTGCTGAGGTGCTATTGCTGAGGTCACAACGCTAAGGTGCTATTGCTGAGGTGCTATTGCTGAGGTCACAATGCTGAGGTGCTATTACTGAGGTCACAATGCTGTGGTCACAAAGCTGAGGTGCTACTGCTGAGGTCACAATGCTGAGGTGCTCTTGCTGAGGTGCTGTTGCTTAGGTCACAATGCTGAGGTGCTATTGCTGAGGTGCTATTGCTGAGGTCACAACGCTAAGGTGCTATTGCTGAGGTGCTGTTGCTTAGGTCACAATGCTGAGGTGCTATTGCTGAGGTCACAATGCTGAGCTCACAATGCTGAGGTGCTACTGCTGAGGTCACAATGCTGAGGTTACTATGCTGAGGTGCTATTGCTGAGGTCACAATGCTATGCTCACAATGCTGAGGTCACAATGCTGAGGTGCTATTGCAGAGGTCACAATGCTGAGGTGCTATTGCAGATGTGCAATTGCTGAGGTGCTATTGCAGAGGTCACAATGCTGAGGTGCTATTGCTGAGGTGCTATTGCTGAGGTCACAATGCTATGCTCACAATGCTGAGGTCACAATGCTGAGGTGCTATTGCAGAGGTCACAATGCTGAGGTGCTATTTCTGAGTTCACAATGCTGAGGTGCTATTGCTGAGGTGCTGTTGCTGAGGTCACAATGCTGAGGTGCTATTGGTGAGGTCACAATGCTGAGGTCACAATGCTGAGGTGCTATTGCAGAGGTCACAATGCTGAGGTGCTCTTGCTGAGGTGCTATTGCTGTGGTGCTATTGCTGAGGTCACAATGCTGAGGTGCTATTGCTGAGGTGCTATTCCTGACGTCACAATGCTGACGTGCTATTGCTGAGGTCACAATGCTGAGGTGCTATTGCTGAGGTCACAATGCTGTGGTCAAAAAGCTGATGTCACAATGCTGAGGTCACAATGCTGAGGTGTTATTGCTGAGCTGTTATTGCTGAGGTATTATTGCTGAGCTGCTATTGCTGAGGTCACAATGCTGAGGTGCTATTGCTGAGTTCCCAATGCTGAGGTCACAATGCTGAGGTGCTATTACTGAGGTCACAATGCTGTGGTCACAAAGCTGAGATCAAAATGCTGAGGTGCTATTGCTGAGGTCACAATGCTGAGGTGCTACTGCTGAGGTGTTATTGCTTAGGTCACAATGCTCAGGTCACAATGCTGAGGTCACTATGCTGAGGTGCTATTGCTGAGGTCACAATGCTGAGGTCACAATGCTGAGGTCACAATGCTGAGGTGCTATTGCTGAGGTGTTATTGCTGAGTTCACAATGCTGAGATACTATTGCTTAGGTGCTATTGCTGAGGTCACAATGCTGAGGTGCTATTGCTGAGGTCACAATACTGAGGTGCTATCTGAGGTGCTATTGCTGAGGTCACAATGCTGAGGTCACAATGCTGAGGTGCTATTACTGAGGTCACAATGCTGTGGTCACAAAGCTGAGATCAAAATGCTGAGGTGCTATTGCTGAGGTCACAATGCTGAGGTGCTACTGCTGAGGTGTTATTGCTTAGGTCAAAATGCTCAGGTCACAATGCTGAGGTCACTATGCTGAGGTGCTATTGCTGAGGTCACAATGCTGAGGTCACAATGCTGAGGTCACAATGCTGAGGTGCTATTGCTGAGGTGTTATTGCTGAGTTCACAATGCTGAGGTACTATTGCTTAGGTGCTATTGCTGAGGTCACAATGCTGAGGTGCTATTGCTAAGGTCACAATACTGAGGTGCTATTGGTGAGGTCACAATGCTGAGGTCACTATGCTGAGGTCACTATGCTTAGGTGCTATTGCTGAGGTCACAATGCTGTGGTGCTATTGCTGAGGTGCTATTGCTGAGGTCACAATGCTGAGGTGCTATTGCTGAGGTGCTATTGCTGAGGTCACAATGCTGAGGTGCTGTTGCTGAGGGGCTATTGCTGAGGTGCTATTGCTGAGGTCACAATGCTGAGATGCTATTGCTGAGCTGCTATTGATGAGGTGTTATTGCTGATGTGCTATTGCTGAGGTCATAATGCTGAGGTGCTATTGCTGAGGTCACAATGCTATGGTCACAATGCTGAGGTCACAATGCTCAGGTGCTATTGCTGAGGTCACAATGCTGAGGTGCTGTTGCTGAGGTCACAAAGCTGAGATCACAATGCTGAGGTGCTATTACTGAGGTGCTATTGCTGAGGTACTCTTGCTGAGCTGCTATTTCTGAGGTCACAATGCTGAGGTGCTATTGCTGAGGTCACAATGCTTTGGTGCTATTGCTGAGGTGCTATTGCTGTGGTCACAATGCTGAGGTGCTATTACTGAGGTCACAATGCTGAGGTGCTATTGCTGAGGTGCTATTGCTGAGGTCACAATGCTGAGATCACAATGCTGAGCTGCTATTGCTGAGGTCACTTTTCTGAGGTACTATTGCTGAGGTCACAATGCTATGCTCACAATGCTGAGGTCACAATGCTGAGGTGCTATTGCAGAGGTCACAATGCTGAGGTGCTATTGCTGAGGTCACAATGCTGAGGTGCTATTGCAGAGGTCACAATGCTGAGGTGCTATTGCTGAGGTGCTATTGCTGAGACACAATGCTGAGGTGCTATTTCTGAGTTCACAATGCTGAGGTGCTATTGCTGAGGTGCTGTTGCTGAGGTCACAATGCTGAGGTGCTATAGGTGAGGTCACAATGCTGAGGTCACAATGCTGAGGTGCTACTGCTGAGGTCACAATGCTGAGGTGCTCTTGCTGAGGTGCTATTGCTGTGGTGCTATTGCTGAGGTCACAATGCTGAGGTGCTATTGCTGAGGTGCTATTCCTGACGTCACAATGCTGACGTGCTATTGCTGAGGTCACAATGCTAAGGTGCTATTGATGAGGTGCTATTGCTGAGGTCACAATGCTGATGTCACAATGCTGAGGTCACAATGCTGAGGTGTTATTGCTGAGCTGTTATTGCTGAGGTATTATTGCTGAGGTGCTATTGCTGAGGTCACAATGCTGAGGTGCTATTGCTGAGTTCCCAATGCTGAGGTCACAATGCTGAGGTGCTATTACTGAGGTCACAATGCTGTGGTCACAAAGCTGAGATCAAAATGCTGAGGTGCTATTGCTGAGGTCACAATGCTGAGGTGCTACTGCTGAGGTGTTATTGCTTAGGTCACAATGCTCAGGTCACAATGCTGAGGTCACTATGCTGAGGTGCTATTGCTGAGGTCACAATGCTGAGGTCACAATGCTGAGGTCACAATGCTGAGGTGCTATTGCTGAGGTGTTATTGCTGAGTTCACAATGCTGAGATACTATTGCTTAGGTGCTATTGCTGAGGTCACAATGCTGAGGTGCTATTGCTGAGGTCACAATACTGAGGTGCTATCTGAGGTGCTATTGCTGAGGTCACAATGCTGAGGTCACAATGCTGAGGTGCTATTACTGAGGTCACAATGCTGAGGTCACTATGCTGAGGTGCTATTGCTGAGGTCACAATGCTGAGGTCACAATGCTGAGGTCACAATGCTGAGGTGGTATTGCTGAGGTGTTATAGCTGAGTTCACAATGCTGAGGTCACTATGCTGAGGTGCTATTGCTGAGGTCACAATGCTGAGGTCACAATGCTGAGGTCACAATGCTGAGGTGCTATTGCTGAGGTGTTATTGCTGAGTTCACAATGCTGAGGTGCTATTGCTGTGGTGCTATTGCTGAGGTCACAATGCTGAGGTGCTATTGCTGAGGTGCTATTCCTGACGTCACAATGCTGACGTGCTATTGCTGAGGTCACAATGCTAAGGTGCTATTGATGAGGTGCTATTGCTGAGGTCACAATGCTGATGTCACAATGCTGAGGTCACAATGCTGAGGTGTTATTGCTGAGCTGTTATTGCTGAGGTATTATTGCTGAGCTGCTATTGCTGAGGTCACAATGCTGAGGTGCTATTGCTGAGTTCACAATGCTGAGGTCACAATGCTGAGGTGCTATTACTGAGGTCACAATGCTGTGGTCACAAAGCTGAGATCAAATTGCAGAGGTGCTATTGCTGAGGTCACAATGCTGAGGTGCTACTGCTGAGGTGTTATTGCTTAGGTCACAATGCTCAGGTCACAATGCTGAGGTCAATATGCTGAGGTGCTATTGCTGAGGTCACAATGCTGAGGTCACAATGCTGAGGTCACAATGCTGAGGTGCTATTGCTGAGGTGTTATTGCTGAGTTCACAATGCTGAGATACTATTGCTTAGGTGCTATTGCTGAGGTCACAATGCTGAGGTGCTATTTCTGAGGTCACAATACTGAGGTGCTATCTGAGGTGCTATTGCTGAGGTCACAATGCTGAGGTCACAATGCTGAGGTGCTATTACTGAGGTCACAATGCTGAGGTCACTATGCTGAGGTGCTATAGCTGAGGTCACAATGCTGAGGTCACAATGCTGAGGTCACAATGCTGAGGTGCTATTGCTGAGGTGTTATAGCTGAGTTCACAATGCTGAGGTCACTATGCTGAGGTGCTATTGCTGAGGTCACAATGCTGAGGTCACAATGCTGAGGTCACAATGCTGAGGTGCTATTGCTGAGGTGTTATTGCTGAGTTCACAATGCTGAGGTACTATTGCTTAGGTGCTATTGCTGAGGTCACAATGCTGAGGTGCTATTGCTGAGGTCACAATACTGAGGTGCTATCTGATGTGATATTTCTGACTTCACAATGCTGAGGTGCTATTGCTGAGGTGCTGTTGCTGAGGTCACAATGCTGAGGTGCTATTGCTGAGGTCACAATGCTGAGGTGCTACTGCTGAGGTCACAATGCTGAGGTGCTCTTGCTGAGGTGCTATTGCTGAGGTGTTATTGCTGAAGTCACAATGCAGAGGTGCTATTGCTGAGGTCACAATGTTGAGGTGCTATTGCTGAGGTGCTATTGCTGACGTCACAATGCTGACGTGCTATTGCTGAGGTCACAATGCTGAGGTGCTATTGCTGAGGTCACAATGCTGTGGTCAAAATGCTGATGTCACAATGCTGAAGTCACAATGCTGAGGTGTTATTGCTGAGCTGTTATTGCTGAGGTATTATTGCTGAGCTGCTATTGCTGAGGTCACAATTCTGAGGTCACAATGCTGAGGTCACAATGCTGAGCTCACTATGTTGAGGTCACTATGCCGAGGTGCTATTGCTGAGGTCACAATGCTGAGGTCGCAATGCTGAGGTGCTATTGCTGAGGTCACAATGCTGAGGTCACAATGCTGAGGTCACAATGCTGAGGTGCTATTGCTGACGTGCTGTTGCTGAAGTGTTATTGCTGAGGTGCTATTTCTGACTTCACAATGCTGAGGTGTTATTGCTGAGGTCACAATGCTGAGCTCATGCTGAGGTCACTATGCTGAGGTTCTATTGCTGAGGTCACAATGCTGAGGTCGCAATGCTGAGGTGCTATTGTTGAGGTCACAATGCTGAGGTCACAATGCTGAGGTCACAATGCTGAGGTGCTATTTCTGAGGTGCTGTTGCTGAGGTGTTATTGCTGAGGTGCAATTGCTGAGGTCACAATGCTGAGGTGCTATTGCTGAGGTCAAAATGCTGTGGTCACAATTCTGAGGTCACAATGCTGAGGTGCTATTGCTGAGCTCAGAATGCTGAGGTGCAATTGCAGATGTGCAATTGCTGAGGTGCTACTGCTGAGGTCACAATGCTGAGGTGCTATTGCTGAGGTGCTATTGCTGAGGTCACAACGCTAAGGTGCTATTGCTGAGGTGCTATTGCTGAGGTCACAATGCTGAGGTGCTCTTGCTGAGGTGCTGTTGCTTAGGTCACAATGCTGAGGTGCTATTGCTGAGGTGCTATTGCTGAGGTCACAACGCTAAGGTGCTATTGCTGAGGTGCTGTTGCTTAGGTCACAATGCTGAGGTGCTATTGCTGAGGTCACAATGCTGAGCTCACAATGCTGAGGTGCTACTGCTGAGGTCACAATGCTGAGGTGCTCTTGCTGAGGTGCTATTGCTGAGGTGCTATTGCTGAAGTCACAATGCTGAGGTGCTATTGCTGAGGTCACAATGTTGAGGTGCTATTGCTGAGGTGCTATTACTGAGGTCACAATGCTGACGTGCTATTGCTGAGGTCACAATGCTGAGGTGCTATTGCTGAGGTGCTCTTGCTGAGGTGTTATTGCTGAGGTGCTATTTCTGACTTCACAATGCTGAGGTGTTATTGCTGAGGTCACAATGCTGAGCTCATGCTGAGGTCACTATGCTGAGGTGCTATTGCTGAGGTCACAATGCTGAGGTCGCAATGCTGAGGTGCTATTGTTGAGGTCACAATGCTGAGGTCACAATGCTGAGGTCACAATGCTGAGGTGCTATTTCTGAGGTGCTGTTGCTGAGGTGTTATTGCTGAGGTGCAATTGCTGAGGTCACAATGCTGAGGTGCTATTGCTGAGGTCAAAATGATGTGGTCACAATTCTGAGGTCACAATGCTGAGGTGCTATTGCTGAGCTCAGAATGCTGAGGTGCAATTGCAGATGTGCAATTGCTGACGTGCTACTGCTGAGGTCACAATGCTGAGGTGCTATTGCTGAGGTGCTATTGCTGAGGTCACAATGCTAAGGTGCTATTGCTGAGGTGCTATTGCTGAGGTCACAATGCTGAGGTGCCATTACTGAGGTCACAATGCTGTGGTCACAAAGCTGAGGTCAAAATGCTGAGGTGTTATTGCTGAGCTGTTATTGCTGAGGTATTATTGCTGAGCTGCTATTGCTGAGGTCACAATTCTTAGGTCACAATGCTGAGGTCACAATGCTGAGCTCACTATGCTGAGGTCACTATGCTGAGGTCAAAATGCTGATGTCACAATGCTGAGGTCACAATGCTGCGGTGTTATTGCTGAGCTGTTATTGCTGAGGTATTATTGCTGAGCTGCTATTACTGAGGTCACAATTCTGAGGTTACATTGCTGAGGTCGCAATGCTATGCTCACAATGCTGAGGTCACAATGCTGAGGTGCTATTGCAGAGGTCACAATGCTGAGGTGCTATTGCAGATGTGCAATTGCTGAGGTGCTATTGCAGAGGTCACAATGCTGAGGTGCTATTGCTGAGGTGCTATTGCTGAGGTCACAATGCTATGCTCACAATGCTGAGGTCACAATGCTGAGGTGCTATTGCAGAGGTCACAATGCTGAGGTGCTATTGCAGATGTGCAATTGCTGAGGTGCTATTGCAGAGGTCACAATGCTGAGGTGCTATTGCTGAGGTGCTATTGCTGAGGTCACAATGCTAAGGTGCTATTTCTGAGTTCACAATGCTGAGGTGCTATTGCTGAGGTGCTGTTGCTGAGGTTACAATGCTGAGGTGCTATTGGTGAGGTCACAATGCTGAGGTCACAATGCTGAGGTGCTACTGCTGAGGTCACAATGCTGAGGTGCTCTTGCTGAGGTGCTATTGCTGTGGTGCTATTGCTGAGGTCACAATGCTGAGGTGCTATTGCTGAGGTGCTATTCCTGACGTCACAATGCTGACGTGCTATTGCTGAGGTCACAATGCTGAGGTGCTATTGCTGAGGTCACAATGCTGTGGTCAAAATGCTGATGTCACAATGCTGAGGTCACAATGCTGAGGTGTTATTGCTGAGCTGTTATTGCTGAGGTATTATTGCTGAGCTGCTATTGCTGAGGTCACAATGCTGAGGTGCTATTGCTGAGTTCCCAATGCTGAGGTCACAATGCTGAGGTGCTATTACTGAGGTCACAATGCTGTGGTCACAAAGCTGACATCAAATTGCAGAGGTGCTATTGCTGAGGTCACAATGCTGAGGTGCTACTGCTGAGGTGTTATTGCTTAGGTCACAATGCTCAGGTCACAATGCTGAGGTCACTATGCTGAGGTGCTATTGCTGAGGTCACAATGCTGAGGTCACAATGCTGAGGTCACAATGCTGAGGTGCTATTGCTGAGGTGTTATTGCTGAGTTCACAATGCTGAGATACTATTGCTTAGGTGCTATTGCTGAGGTCACAATGCTGAGGTGCTATTGCTGAGGTCACAATACTGAGGTGCTATTGCTGAGGTGTTATTGCTGAGTTCACAATGCTGAGGTACTATTGCTTAGGTGCTATTGCTGAGGTCACAATGCTGAGGTGCTATTGCTGAGGTCACAATACTGAGGTGCTATCTGATGTGATATTTCTGATTTCACAATGCTGAGGTGCTATTGCTGAGGTGCTGTTGCTGAGGTCACAATGCTGAGGTGCTATTGCTGAGGTGTTATTGCTGAGTTCACAATGCTGAGGTACTATTGCTTAGGTGCTATTGCTGAGGTCACAATGCTGAGGTGCTATTGCTGAGGTCACAATACTGAGGTGCTATCTGATGTGATATTTCTGACTTCACAATGCTGAGGTGCTATTGCTGAGGTGCTGTGGCTGAGGTCACAATGCTGAGGTGCTATTGCTGAGGTCACAATGCTGAGCTCACAATACTGAGGTGCTACTGCTGAGGTCACAATGCTGAGGTGCTACTGCTGAGGTCACAATGCTGAGGTGCTCTTGCTGAGGTGCTATTGCTGAGGTGCTATTGCTGAAGTCACAATGCTGAGGTGCTATTGCTGAGGTCACAATGTTGAGGTGCTATTGCTGAGGTGCTATTGCTGACGTCACAATGCTGACGTGCTATTGCTGAGGTCACAATGCTGAGGTGCTATTGCTGAGGTCACAATGCTGTGGTCAAAATGCTGATGTCACAATGCTGAAGTCACAATGCTGAGGTGTTATTGCTGAGCTGTTATTGCTGAGGTATTATTGCTGAGCTGCTATTGCTGAGGTCACAATTCTGAGGTCACAATGCTGAGGTCACAATGCTGAGCTCACTATGTTGAGGTCACTATGCCGAGGTGCTATTGCTGAGGTCACAATGCTGAGGTCGCAATGCTGAGGTGCTATTGCTGAGGTCACAATGCTGAGGTCACAATGCTGAGGTCACAATGCTGAGGTGCTATTGCTGAGGTGCTGTTGCTGAAGTGTTATTGCTGAGGTGCTATTTCTGACTTCACAATGCTGAGGTGTTATTGCTGAGGTCACAATGCTGAGCTCATGCTGAGGTCACTATGCTGAGGTTCTATTGCTGAGGTCACAATGCTGAGGTCGCAATGCTGAGGTGCTATTGTTGAGGTCACAATGCTGAGGTCAAAATGCTGAGGTCACAATGCTGAGGTGCTATTTCTGAGGTGCTGTTGCTGAGGTGTTATTGCTGAGGTGCAATTGCTGAGGTCACAATGCTGAGGTGCTATTGCTGAGGTCAAAATGCTGTGGTCACAATTCTGAGGTCACAATGCTGAGGTGCTATTGCTGAGCTCAGAATGCTGAGGTGCAATTGCAGATGTGCAATTGCTGAGGTGCTACTGCTGAGGTCACAATGCTGAGGTGCTATTGCTGAGGTGCTATTGCTGAGGTCACAACGCTAAGGTGCTATTGCTGAGGTGCTATTGCTGAGGTCACAATGCTGAGGTGCTATTACTGAGGTCACAATGCTGTGGTCACAAAGCTGAGGTGCTACTGCTGAGGTCACAATGCTGAGGTGCTCTTGCTGAGGTGCTGTTGCTTAGGTCACAATGCTGAGGTGCTATTGCTGAGGTGCTATTGCTGAGGTCACAACGCTAAGGTGCTATTGCTGAGGTGCTGTTGCTTAGGTCACAATGCTGAGGTGCTATTGCTGAGGTCACAATGCTGAGCTCACAATGCTGAGGTGCTACTGCTGAGGTCACAATGCTGAGGTGCTCTTGCTGAGGTGCTATTGCTGAGGTGCTATTGCTGAAGTCACAATGCTGAGGTGCTATTGCAGATGTGCAATTGCTGAGGTGCTATTGCAGAGGTCACAATGCTGAGGTGCTATTGCTGAGGTGCTATTGCTGAGGTCACAATGCTAAGGTGCTATTTCTGAGTTCACAATGCTGAGGTGCTATTGCTGAGGTGCTGTTGCTGAGGTTACAATGCTGAGGTGCTATTGGTGAGGTCACAATGCTGAGGTCACAATGCTGAGGTGCTACTGCTGAGGTCACAATGCTGAGGTGCTCTTGCTGAGGTGCTATTGCTGTGGTGCTATTGCTGAGGTCACAATGCTGAGGTGCTATTGCTGAGGTGCTATTCCTGACGTCACAATGCTGACGTGCTATTGCTGAGGTCACAATGCTGAGGTGCTATTGCTGAGGTCACAATGCTGTGGTCAAAATGCTGATGTCACAATGCTGAGGTCACAATGCTGAGGTGTTATTGCTGAGCTGTTATTGCTGAGGTATTATTGCTGAGCTGCTATTGCTGAGGTCACAATGCTGAGGTGCTATTGCTGAGTTCCCAATGCTGAGGTCACAATGCTGAGGTGCTATTACTGAGGTCACAATGCTGTGGTCACAAAGCTGAGATCAAATTGCAGAGGTGCTATTGCTGAGGTCACAATGCTGAGGTGCTACTGCTGAGGTGTTATTGCTTAGGTCACAATGCTCAGGTCACAATGCTGAGGTCACTATGCTGAGGTGCTATTGCTGAGGTCACAATGCTGAGGTCACAATGCTGAGGTCACAATGCTGAGGTGCTATTGCTGAGGTGTTATTGCTGAGTTCACAATGCTGAGATACTATTGCTTAGGTGCTATTGCTGAGGTCACAATGCTGAGGTGCTATTGCTGAGGTCACAATACTGAGGTGCTATTGCTGAGGTGTTATTGCTGAGTTCACAATGCTGAGGTACTATTGCTTAGGTGCTATTGCTGAGGTCACAATGCTGAGGTGCTATTGCTGAGGTCACAATACTGAGGTGCTATCTGATGTGATATTTCTGATTTCACAATGCTGAGGTGCTATTGCTGAGGTGCTGTTGCTGAGGTCACAATGCTGAGGTGCTATTGCTGAGGTGTTATTGCTGAGTTCACAATGCTGAGGTACTATTGCTTAGGTGCTATTGCTGAGGTCACAATGCTGAGGTGCTATTGCTGAGGTCACAATACTGAGGTGCTATCTGATGTGATATTTCTGACTTCACAATGCTGAGGTGCTATTGCTGAGGTGCTGTGGCTGAGGTCACAATGCTGAGGTGCTATTGCTGAGGTCACAATGCTGAGCTCACAATGCTGAGGTGCTACTGCTGAGGTCACAATGCTGAGGTGCTACTGCTGAGGTCACAATGCTGAGGTGCTCTTGCTGAGGTGCTATTGCTGAGGTGCTATTGCTGAAGTCACAATGCTGAGGTGCTATTGCTGAGGTCACAATGTTGAGGTGCTATTGCTGAGGTGCTATTGCTGACGTCACAATGCTGACGTGCTATTGCTGAGGTCACAATGCTGAGGTGCTATTGCTGAGGTCACAATGCTGTGGTCAAAATGCTGATGTCACAATGCTGAAGTCACAATGCTGAGGTGTTATTGCTGAGCTGTTATTGCTGAGGTATTATTGCTGAGCTGCTATTGCTGAGGTCACAATTCTGAGGTCACAATGCTGAGGTCACAATGCTGAGCTCACTATGTTGAGGTCACTATGCCGAGGTGCTATTGCTGAGGTCACAATGCTGAGGTCGCAATGCTGAGGTGCTATTGCTGAGGTCACAATGCTGAGGTCACAATGCTGAGGTCACAATGCTGAGGTGCTATTGCTGAGGTGCTGTTGCTGAAGTGTTATTGCTGAGGTGCTATTTCTGACTTCACAATGCTGAGGTGTTATTGCTGAGGTCACAATGCTGAGCTCATGCTGAGGTCACTATGCTGAGGTTCTATTGCTGAGGTCACAATGCTGAGGTCGCAATGCTGAGGTGCTATTGTTGAGGTCACAATGCTGAGGTCAAAATGCTGAGGTCACAATGCTGAGGTGCTATTTCTGAGGTGCTGTTGCTGAGGTGTTATTGCTGAGGTGCAATTGCTGAGGTCACAATGCTGAGGTGCTATTGCTGAGGTCAAAATGCTGTGGTCACAATTCTGAGGTCACAATGCTGAGGTGCTATTGCTGAGCTCAGAATGCTGAGGTGCAATTGCAGATGTGCAATTGCTGAGGTGCTACTGCTGAGGTCACAATGCTGAGGTGCTATTGCTGAGGTGCTATTGCTGAGGTCACAACGCTAAGGTGCTATTGCTGAGGTGCTATTGCTGAGGTCACAATGCTGAGGTGCTATTACTGAGGTCACAATGCTGTGGTCACAAAGCTGAGGTGCTACTGCTGAGGTCACAATGCTGAGGTGCTCTTGCTGAGGTGCTGTTGCTTAGGTCACAATGCTGAGGTGCTCTTGCTGAGGTGCTATTGCTGAGGTCACAACGCTAAGGTGCTATTGCTGAGGTGCTGTTGCTTAGGTCACAATGCTGAGGTGCTATTGCTGAGGTCACAATGCTGAGCTCACAATGCTGAGGTGCTACTGCTGAGGTCACAATGCTGAGGTGCTCTTGCTGAGGTGCTATTGCTGAGGTGCTATTGCTGAAGTCACAATGCTGAGGTGCTATTGCTGAGGTCACAATGTTGAGGTGCTATTGCTGAGGTGCTATTGCTGAGGTCACAATGCTGACGTGCTATTGCTGAGGTCACAATGCTGAGGTGCTATTGCTGAGGTCACAATGCTGTGGTCAAAATGCTGATGTCACAATGCTGAAGTCACAATGCTGAGGTGTTATTGCTGAGCTGTTATTGCTGAGGTATTATTGTTGAGCTGCTATTGCTGAGGTCACAATTCTGAGGTCACAATGCTGAGGTCACAATGCTGAGCTCACTATGTTGAGGTCACTATGCCGAGGTGCTATTGCTGAGGTCACAATGCTGAGGTCGCAATGCTGAGGTGCTATTGCTGAGGTCACAATGCTGAGGTCACAATGCTGAGGTCACAATGCTGAGGTGCTATTGCTGAGGTGCTGTTGCTGAGGTGTTATTGCTGAGGTGCTATTTCTGACTTCACAATGCTGAGGTGTTATTGCTGAGGTCACAATGCTGAGCTCATGCTGAGGTCACTATGCTGAGGTGCTATTGCTGAGGTCACAATGCTGAGGTCGCAATGCTGAGGTGCTATTGTTGAGGTCACAATGCTGAGGTCACAATGCTGAGGTCACAATGCTGAGGTGCTATTTCTGATGTGCTGTTGCTGAGGTGTTATTGCTGAGGTGCAATTGCTGAGGTCACAATGCTGAGGTGCTATTGCTGAGGTCAAAATGATGTGGTCACAATTCTGAGGTCACAATGCTGAGGTGCTATTGCTGTGGTCACAAAGCTGAGGTCAAAATGCTGAGGTGCTATTGCTGAGGTCACAATGCTGAGGTGCTATTGCTGAGGTGCTATTGCTGAGGTCACAATGCTAAGGTGCTATTGCTGAGGTGCTATTGCTGAGGTCACAATGCTGAGGAGCTATTACTGAGGTCACAATGCTGTGGTCACAAAGCTGAGGTCAAAATGCTGAGGTGTTATTGCTGAGCTGTTATTGCTGAGGTATTATTGCTGAGCTGCTATTGCTGAGGTCACAATTCTTAGGTCACAATGCTGAGGTCACAATGCTGAGCTCACTATGCTGAGGTCACTATGCTGAGGTCAAAATGCTGATGTCACAATGCTGAGGTCACAATGCTGCGGTGTTATTGCTGAGCTGTTATTGCTGAGGTATTATTGCTGAGCTGCTATTACTGAGGTCACAATTCTGAGGTTACAATGCTGAGGTCACAATGCTGAGCTCACTATGCTGAGGTCACTATGCTTAGGTGCTATTGCTGAGGTCACAATGCTGAGGTGCTATTGCTGAGGTGCTATTGCTGAGGTCACAATGCTGAGGTGCTATTGCTGAGGTGCTATTGCTGAGGTCACAATGCTGAGGTGCTGTTGCTGAGGGGCTATTGCTGAGGTGCTATTGCTGAGGTCACAATGCTGAGATGCTATTGCTGAGCTGCTATTGATGAGGTGTTATTGCTGATGTGCTATTGCTGAGGTCATAATGCTGAGGTGCTATTGCTGAGGTCACAATGCTATGGTCACAATGCTGAGGTCACAATGCTCAGGTGCTATTGCTGAGGTCACAATGCTGAGGTGCTATTGCTGAGGTCACAATGCTGAGGTGCTATTGCTGAGGTGCTATTGCTGTGGTCACAATGCTGAGGTGCTATTACTGAGGTCACAATGCTGAGGTGCTATTGCTGAGGTGCTATTGCTGAGGTCACAATGCTGAGGTCACAATGCTGAGCTGCTATTGCTGAGGTCACTTTTCTGAGGTACTATTGCTGAGGTCACAATGCTATGCTCACAATGCTGAGGTCACAATGCTGAGGTGCTATTGCAGAGGTCACAATGCTGAGGTGCTATTGCAGATGTGCAATTGCTGAGGTGCTATTGCAGAGGTCACAATGCTGAGGTGCTATTGCTGAGGTGCTATTGCTGAGGTCACAATGCTATGCTCACAATGCTGAGGTCACAATGCTGAGGTGCTATTGCAGAGGTCACAATGCTGAGGTGCTATTGCAGATGTGCAATTGCTGAGGTGCTATTGCAGAGGTCACAATGCTGAGGTGCTATTGCTGAGGTGCTATTGCTGAGGTCACAATGCTATGCTCACAATGCTGAGGTCACAATGCTGAGGTGCTATTGCAGAGGTCACAATGCTGAGGTGCTATTGCAGATGTGCAATTGCTGAGGTCACAAGGCTGACGTGCTATTTCTGAGTTCACAATGCTGAGGTGCTATTGCTGAGGTGCTGTTGCTGAGGTCACAATGCTGAGGTGCTATTGGTGAGGTCACAATGCTGAGGTCACAATGCTGAGGTGCTACTGCTGAGGTCACAATGCTGAGGTGCTCTTGCTGAGGTGCTATTGCTGTGGTGCTATTGCTGAGGTCACAATGCTGAGGTGCTATTGCTGAGGTGCTATTCCTGACGTCACAATGCTGACGTGCTATTGCTGAGGTCACAATGCTGAGGTGCTATTGCTGAGGTCACAATGCTGTGGTCAAAATGCTGATGTCACAATGCTGAGGTCACAATGCTGAGGTGTTATTGCTGAGCTGTTATTGCTGAGGTATTATTGCTGAGCTGCTATTGCTGAGGTCACAATGCTGAGGTGCTATTGCTGAGTTCCCAATGCTGAGGTCACAATGCTGAGGTGCTATTACTGAGGTCACAATGCTGTGGTCACAAAGCTGAGATCAAATTGCAGAGGTGCTATTGCTGAGGTCACAATGCTGAGGTGCTACTGCTGAGGTGTTATTGCTTAGGTCACAATGCTCAGGTCACAATGCTGAGGTCACTATGCTGAGGTGCTATTGCTGAGGTCACAATGCTGAGGTCACAATGCTGAGGTCACAATGCTGAGGTGCTATTGCTGAGGTGTTATTGCTGAGTTCACAATGCTGAGATACAATTGCTTAGGTGCTATTGCTGACGTCACAATGCTGAGGTGTTATTGCTGAGGTCACAATACTGAGGTGCTATCTGAGGTGCTATTGCTGAGGTCACAATGCTGAGGTCACAATGCTGAGGTGCTATTACTGAGGTCACAAAGCTGTGGTCACAAAGCTGAGATCAAAATGCTGAGGTGCTATTGCTGAGGTCACAATGCTGAGGTGCTACTGCTGAGGTGTTATTGCTTAGGTCACAATGCTCAGGTCACAATGCTGAGGTCACTATGCTGAGGTGCTATTGCTGAGGTCACAATGCTGAGGTCACAATGCTGAGGTCACAATGCTGAGGTGCTATTGCTGAGGTGTTATTGCTGAGTTCACAATGCTGAGGTACTATTGCTTAGGTGCTATTGCTGAGGTCACAATGCTGAGGTGCTATTGCTGATGTCACAATACTGAGGTGCTATTGGTGAGGTCACAATGCTGATGTCACTATGCTGAGGTCACTATGCTTAGGTGCTATTGCTGAGGTCACAATGCTGTGGTGCTATTGCTGAGGTGCTATTGCTGAGGTCACAATGCTGAGGTGCTATTGCTGAGGTGCTATTGCTGAGGTCACAATGCTGAGGTGCTGTTGCTGAGGGGCTATTGCTGAGGTGCTATTGCTGAGGTCACAATGCTGAGATGCTATTGCTGAGCTGCTATTGATGAGGTGTTATTGCTCATGTGCTATTGCTGAGGTCATAATGCTGAGGTGCTATTGCTGAGGTCACAATGCTATGGTCACAATGCTGAGGTCACAATGCTCAGGTGCTATTGCTGAGGTCACAATGCTGAGGTGCTGTTGCTGAGGTCACAATGCTGAGATCACAATGCTGAGGTGCTATTACTGAGGTGCTATTGCTGAGGTACTCTTGCTGAGCTGCTATTTCTGAGGTCACAATGCTGAGGTGCTATTGCTGAGGTCACAATGCTGAGGTGCTATTGCTGAGGTGCTATTGCTGTGGTCACAATGCTGAGGTGCTATTACTGAGGTCACAATGCTGAGGTGCTATTGCTGAGGTGCTATTGCTGAGGTCACAATGCTGAGGTCACAATGCTGAGCTGCTATTGCTGAGGTCACTTTTCTGAGGTACTATTGCTGAGGTCACAATGCTATGCTCACAATGCTGAGGTCACAATGCTGAGGTGCTATTGCAGAGGTCACAATGCTGAGGTGCTATTGCAGATGTGCAATTGCTGAGGTGCTATTGCTGAGGTCACAATGCTGAGGTGCTATTTCTGAGTTCACAATGCTGAGGTGCTATTGCTGAGGTGCTGTTGCTGAGGTCACAATGCTGAGGTGCTATTGGTGAGGTCACAATGCTGAGGTCACAATGCTGAGGTGCTACTGCTGAGGTCACAATGCTGAGGTGCTCTTGCTGAGGTGCTATTGCTGTGGTGCTATTGCTGAGGTCACAATGCTGAGGTGCTATTGCTGAGGTGCTATTCCTGACGTCACAATGCTGACGTGCTATTGCTGAGGTGCTATTGCTGTGGTCACAATGCTGAGGTGCTATTACTGAGGTCACAATGCTGAGGTGCTATTGCTGAGGTGCTATTGCTGAGGTCACAATGCTGAGGTCACAATGCTGAGCTGCTATTGCTGAGGTCACTTTTCTGAGGTACTATTGCTGAGGTCACAATGCTATGCTCACAATGCTGAGGTCACAATGCTGAGGTGCTATTGCAGAGGTCACAATGCTGAGGTGCTATTGCAGATGTGCAATTGCTGAGGTGCTATTGCAGAGGTCACAATGCTGAGGTGCTATTGCTGAGGTGCTATTGCTGAGGTCACAATGCTATGCTCACAATGCTGAGGTCACAATGCTGAGGTGCTATTGCAGAGGTCACAATGCTGAGGTGCTATTGCAGATGTGCAATTGCTGAGGTGCTATTGCAGAGGTCACAATGCTGAGGTGCTATTGCTGAGGTGCTATTGCTGAGGTCACAATGCTATGCTCACAATGCTGAGGTCACAATGCTGAGGTGCTATTGCAGAGGTCACAATGCTGAGGTGCTATTGCAGATGTGCAATTGCTGAGGTCACAAGGCTGACGTGCTATTTCTGAGTTCACAATGCTGAGGTGCTATTGCTGAGGTGCTGTTGCTGAGGTCACAATGCTGAGGTGCTATTGGTGAGGTCACAATGCTGAGGTCACAATGCTGAGGTGCTACTGCTGAGGTCACAATGCTGAGGTGCTCTTGCTGAGGTGCTATTGCTGTGGTGCTATTGCTGAGGTCACAATGCTGAGGTGCTATTGCTGAGGTGCTATTCCTGACGTCACAATGCTGACGTGCTATTGCTGAGGTCACAATGCTGAGGTGCTATTGCTGAGGTCACAATGCTGTGGTCAAAATGCTGATGTCACAATGCTGAGGTCACAATGCTGAGGTGTTATTGCTGAGGTGTTATTGCTGAGGTGTTATTGCTGAGTTCACAATGCTGAGATACTATTGCTTAGGTGCTATTGCTGACGTCACAATGCTGAGGTGTTATTGCTGAGGTCACAATACTGAGGTGCTATCTGAGGTGCTATTGCTGAGGTCACAATGCTGAGGTCACAATGCTGAGGTGCTATTGCAGATGTGCAATTGCTGAGGTGCTATTGCAGAGGTCACAATGCTGAGGTGCTATTGCTGAGGTGCTATTGCTGAGGTCACAATGCTATGCTCACAATGCTGAGGTCACAATGCTGAGGTGCTATTGCAGAGGTCACAATGCTGAGGTGCTATTGCAGATGTGCAATTGCTGAGGTGCTATTGCAGAGGTCACAATGCTGAGGTGCTATTGCTGAGGTGCTATTGCTGAGGTCACAATGCTATGCTCACAATGCTGAGGTCACAATGCTGAGGTGCTATTGCAGAGGTCACAATGCTGAGGTGCTATTGCAGATGTGCAATTGCTGAGGTCACAAGGCTGACGTGCTATTTCTGAGTTCACAATGCTGAGGTGCTATTGCTGAGGTGCTGTTGCTGAGGTCACAATGCTGAGGTGCTATTGGTGAGGTCACAATGCTGAGGTCACAATGCTGAGGTGCTACTGCTGAGGTCACAATGCTGAGGTGCTCTTGCTGAGGTGCTATTGCTGTGGTGCTATTGCTGAGGTCACAATGCTGAGGTGCTATTGCTGAGGTGCTATTCCTGACGTCACAATGCTGACGTGCTATTGCTGAGGTCACAATGCTGAGGTGCTATTGCTGAGGTCACAATGCTGTGGTCAAAATGCTGATGTCACAATGCTGAGGTCACAATGCTGAGGTGTTATTGCTGAGCTGTTATTGCTGAGGTATTATTGCTGAGCTGCTATTGCTGAGGTCACAATGCTGAGGTGCTATTGCTGAGTTCCCAATGTTGAGGTCACTATGCCGAGGTGCTATTACTGAGGTCACAATGCTGTGGTCACAAAGCTGAGATCAAATTGCAGAGGTGCTATTGCTGAGGTCACAATGCTGAGGTGCTACTGCTGAGGTGTTATTGCTTAGGTCACAATGCTCAGGTCACAATGCTGAGGTCACTATGCTGAGGTGCTATTGCTGAGGTCACAATGCTGAGGTCACAATGCTGAGGTCACAATGCTGAGGTGCTATTGCTGAGGTGTTATTGCTGAGTTCACAATGCTGAGGTACTATTGCTTAGGTGCTATTGCTGAGGTCACAATGCTGAGGTGCTATTGCTGATGTCACAATACTGAGGTGCTATTGGTGAGGTCACAATGCTGATGTCACTATGCTGAGGTCACTATGCTTAGGTGCTATTGCTGAGGTCACAATGCTGTGGTGCTATTGCTGAGGTGCTATTGCTGAGGTCACAATGCTGAGGTGCTATTGCTGAGGTGCTATTGCTGAGGTCACAATGCTGAGGTGCTGTTGCTGAGGGGCTATTGCTGAGGTGCTATTGCTGAGGTCACAATGCTGAGATGCTATTGCTGAGCTGCTATTGATGAGGTGTTATTGCTGATGTGCTATTGCTGAGGTCATAATGCTGAGGTGCTATTGCTGAGGTCACAATGCTATGGTCACAATGCTGAGGTCACAATGCTCAGGTGCTATTGCTGAGGTCACAATGCTGAGGTGCTGTTGCTGAGGTCACAATGCTGAGATCACAATGCTGAGGTGCTATTACTGAGGTGCTATTGCTGAGGTACTCTTGCTGAGCTGCTATTTCTGAGGTCACAATGCTGAGGTGCTATTGCTGAGGTCACAATGCTGAGGTGCTATTGCTGAGGTGCTATTGCTGTGGTCACAATGCTGAGGTGCTATTACTGAGGTCACAATGCTGAGGTGCTATTGCTGAGGTGCTATTGCTGAGGTCACAATGCTGAGGTCACAATGCTGAGCTGCTATTGCTGAGGTCACTTTTCTGAGGTACTATTGCTGAGGTCACAATGCTATGCTCACAATGCTGAGGTCACAATGCTGAGGTGCTATTGCAGAGGTCACAATGCTGAGGTGCTATTGCAGATGTGCAATTGCTGAGGTGCTATTGCTGAGGTCACAATGCTGAGGTGCTATTTCTGAGTTCACAATGCTGAGGTGCTATTGCTGAGGTGCTGTTGCTGAGGTCACAATGCTGAGGTGCTATTGGTGAGGTCACAATGCTGAGGTCACAATGCTGAGGTGCTACTGCTGAGGTCACAATGCTGAGGTGCTCTTGCTGAGGTGCTATTGCTGTGGTGCTATTGCTGAGGTCACAATGCTGAGGTGCTATTGCTGAGGTGCTATTCCTGACGTCACAATGCTGACGTGCTATTGCTGAGGTCACAATGCTGAGGTGCTATTGCTGAGGTGCTATTGCTGAGGTCACAATGCTGATGTCACAATGCTGAGGTCACAATGCTGAGGTGTTATTGCTGAGCTGTTATTGCTGAGGTATTATTGCTGAGCTGCTATTGCTGAGGTCACAATGCTGAGGTGCTATTGCTCAGTTCACAATGCTGAGGTCACAATGCTGAGGTGCTATTACTGAGGTCACAATGCTGTGGTCACAAAGCTGAGATCAAATTGCAGAGGTGCTATTGCTGAGGTCAAAATGCTGAGGTGCTACTGCTGAGGTGTTATTGCTTAGGTCACAATGCTCAGGTCACAATGCTGAGGTCACTATGCTGAGGTGCTATTGCTGAGGTCACAATGCTGAGGTCACAATGCTGAGGTCACAATGCTGAGGTGCTATTGCTGAGGTGTTATTGCTGAGTTCACAATGCTGAGATACTATTGCTTAGGTGCTATTGCTGAGGTCACAATGCTGAGGTGCTATTGCTGAGGTCACAATACTGAGGTGCTATCTGAGGTGCTATTGCTGAGGTCACAATGCTGAGGTCACAATGCTGAGGTGCTATTACTGAGGTCACAATGCTGTGGTCACAAAGCTGAGATCAAAATGCTGAGGTGCTATTGCTGAGGTCACAATGCTGAGGTGCTACTGCTGAGGTGTTATTGCTTAGGTCACAATGCTCAGGTCACAATGCTGAGGTCACTATGCTGAGGTGCTATTGCTGAGGTCACAATGCTGAGGTCACAATGCTGAGGTCACAATGCTGAGGTGCTATTGCTGAGGTGTTATTGCTGAGTTCACAATGCTGAGGTACTATTGCTTAGGTGCTATTGCTGAGGTCACAATGCTGAGGTGCTATTGCTGAGGTCACAATACTGAGGTGCTATCTGATGTGATATTTCTGACTTCACAATGCTGAGGTGCTATTGCTGAGGTGCTGTTGCTGAGGTCACAATGCTGAGGTGCTATTGCTGAGGTCACAATGCTGAGCTCACAATGCTGAGGTGCTACTGCTGAGGTCACAATGCTGAGGTGCTACTGCTGAGGTCACAATGCTGAGGTGCTCTTGCTGAGGTGCTATTGCTGAGGTGCTATTGCTGAAGTCACAATGCTGAGGTGCTATTGCTGAGGTCACAATGTTGAGGTGCTATTGCTGAGGTGCTATTGCTGACGTCACAATGCTGACGTGCTATTGCTGAGGTCACAATGCTGAGGTGCTATTGCTGAGGTCACAATGCTGTGGTCAAAATCTGATGTCACAATGCTGAAGTCACAATGCTGAGGTGTTATTGCTGAGCTGTTATTGCTGAGGTATTATTGCTGAGCTGCTATTGCTGAGGTCACAATTCTGAGGTCACAATGCTGAGGTCACAATGCTGAGCTCACTATGTTGAGGTCACTATGCCGAGGTGCTATTGCTGAGGTCACAATGCTGAGGTGCTATTGCTGAGGTGCTATTGCTGAGGTCACAATGCTGAGGTCACAATGCTGAGGTCACAATGCTGAGGTGCTATTGCTGAGGTGCTGTTGCTGAAGTGTTATTGCTGAGGTGCTATTTCTGACTTCACAATGCTGAGGTGTTATTGCTGAGGTCACAATGCTGAGCTCATGCTGAGGTCACTATGCTGAGGTTCTATTGCTGAGGTCACAATGCTGAGGTCGCAATGCTGAGGTGCTATTGTTGAGGTCACAATGCTGAGGTCAAAATGCTGAGGTCACAATGCTGAGGTGCTATTTCTGAGGTGCTGTTCCTGAGGTGTTATTGCTGAGGTGCAATTGCTGAGGTCACAATGCTGAGGTGCTATTGCTGAGGTCAAAATGCTGTGGTCACAATTCTGAGGTCACAATGCTGAGGTGCTATTGCTGAGCTCAGAATGCTGAGGTGCAATTGCAGATGTGCAATTGCTGAGGTGCTACTGCTGAGGTCACAACGCTGAGGTGCTATTGCTGAGGTGCTATTGCTGAGGTCACAATGCTGAGGTGCTATTACTGAGGTCACAATGCTGTGGTCACAAAGCTGAGGTGCTACTGCTGAGGTCACAATGCTGAGGTGCTCTTGCTGAGGTGCTGTTGCTTAGGTCACAATGCTGAGGTGCAATTGCTGAGGTGCTATTGCTGAGGTCACAACGCTAAGGTGCTATTGCTGAGGTGCTGTTGCTTAGGTCACAATGCTGAGGTGCTATTGCTGAGGTCACAATGCTGAGCTCACAATGCTGAGGTGCTACTGCTGAGGTCACAATGCTGAGGTGCTCTTGCTGAGGTGCTATTGCTGAGGTGCTATTGCTGAAGTCACAATGCTGAGGTGCTATTGCTGAGGTCACAATGTTGAGGTGCTATTGCTGAGGTGCTATTGCTGAGGTCACAATGCTGACGTGCTATTGCTGAGGTCACAATGCTGAGGTGCTATTGCTTATGTCACAATGCTGTGGTCAAAATGCTGATGTCACAATGCTGAAGTCATAATGCTGAGGTGTTATTGCTGAGCTGTTTTTGCTGAGGTATTATTGTTGAGCTGCTATTGCTGAGGTCACAATTCTGAGGTCACAATGCTGAGGTCACAATGCTGAGCTCACTATGTTGAGGTCACTATGCCGAGGTGCTATTGCTGAGGTCACAATGCTGAGGTCGCAATGCTGAGGTGCTATTGCTGAGGTCACAATGCTGAGGTCACAATGCTGAGGTCACAATGCTGAGGTGCTATTGCTGAGGTGCTGTTGCTGAGGTGTTATTGCTGAGGTGCTATTTCTGACTTCACAATGCTGAGGTGTTATTGCTGAGGTCACAATGCTGAGCTCATGCTGAGGTCACTATGCTGAGGTGCTATTGCTGAGGTCACAATGCTGAGGTCGCAATGCTGAGGTGCTATTGTTGAGGTCACAATGCTGAGGTCACAATGCTGAGGTCACAATGCTGAGGTGCTATTTCTGAGGTGCTGTTGCTGAGGTGTTATTGCTGAGGTGCAATTGCTGAGGTCACAATGCTGAGGTGCTATTGCTGAGGTCAAAATGATGTGGTCACAATTCTGAGGTCACAATGCTGAGGTGCTATTGCTGAGCTCAGAATGCTGAGGTGCAATTGCAGATGTGCAATTGCTGACGTGCTACTGCTGAGGTCACAATGCTGAGGTGCTATTGCTGAGGTGCTATTGCTGAGGTCACTATGCTGAGGTCAAAATGCTGATGTCACAATGCTGAGGTCACAATGCTGCGGTGTTATTGCTGAGCTGTTATTGCTGAGGTATTATTGCTGAGCTGCTATTACTGAGGTCACAATTCTGAGGTTACAATGCTGAGTTCACAATGCTGAGCTCACTGTGCTGAGGTCACTATGCTTAGGTGCTATTGCTGAGGTCACAATGCTGAGGTGCTATTGCTGAGGTGCTATTGCTGAGGTCACAATGCTGAGGTGCTATTGCTGAGGTGCTATTGCTGAGGTCACAATGCTGAGGTCGCAATGCTGAGGTGCTATTGCTGAGGTCACAATGCTGAGGTCACAATGCTTAGGTCACAATGCTGAGGTGCTATTGCTGAGGTGCTGTTGCTGAAGTGTTATTGCTGAGGTGCTATTTCTGACTTCACAATGCTGAGGTGTTATTGCTGAGGTCACAATGCTGAGCTCATGCTGAGGTCACTATGCTGAGGTTCTATTGCTGAGGTCACAATGCTGAGGTCGCAATGCTGAGGTGCTATTGTTGAGGTCACAATGCTGAGGTCAAAATTCTGAGGTCACAAAGCTGAGGTGCTATTTCTGAGGTGCTGTTCCTGAGGTGTTATTGCTGAGGTGCAATTGCTGAGGTCACAATGCTGAGGTGCTATTGCTGAGGTCAAAATGCTGTGGTCACAATTCTGAGGTCACAATGCTGAGGTGCTATTGCTGAGCTCAGAATGCTGAGGTGCAATTGCAGATGTGCAATTGCTGAGGTGCTACTGCTGAGGTCACAATGCTGAGGTGCTATTGCTGAGGTGCTATTGCTGAGGTCACAACGCTAAGGTGCTATTGCTGAGGTGCTATTGCTGAGGTCACAATGCTGAGGTGCTATTGCTGAGGTCACAATGCTGAGGTGCTATTGCTGAGGTGCTATTGCTGAGGTCACAATGCTAAGGTGCTATTGCTGAGGTGCTATTGCTGAGGTCACAATGCTGAGGTGCTATTACTGAGGTCACAATGCTGTGGTCACAAAGCTGAGGTCAAAATGCTGAGGTGTTATTGCTGAGCTGTTATTGCTGAGGTATTATTGCTGAGCTGCTATTGCTGAGGTCACAATTCTTAGGTCACAATGCTGAGGTCACAATGCTGAGCTCACTATGCTGAGGTCACTATGCTGAGGTCAAAATGCTGATGTCACAATGCTGAGGTCACAATGCTGCGGTGTTATTGCTGAGCTGTTATTGCTGAGGTATTATTGCTGAGCTGCTATTACTGAGGTCACAATTCTGAGGTTACAATGCTGAGGTCACAATGCTGAGCTCACTATGCTGAGGTCACTATGCTTAGGTGCTATTGCTGAGGTCACAATGCTGAGGTGCTATTGCTGAGGTGCTATTGCTGAGGTCACAATGCTGAGGTGCTATTGCTGAGGTGCTATTGCTGAGGTCACAATGCTGAGGTGCTGTTGCTGAGGGGCTATTGCTGAGGTGCTATTGCTGAGGTCACAATGCTGAGATGCTATTGCTGAGCTGCTATTGATGAGGTGTTATTGCTGATGTGCTATTGCTGAGGTCATAATGCTGAGGTGCTATTGCTGAGGTCACAATGCTATGGTCACAATGCTGAGGTCACAATGCTCAGGTGCTATTGCTGAGGTCACAATGCTGAGGTGCTATTGCTGAGGTCACAATGCTGAGGTGCTATTGCTGAGGTGCTATTGCTGTGGTCACAATGCTGAGGTGCTATTACTGAGGTCACAATGCTGAGGTGCTATTGCTGAGGTGCTATTGCTGAGGTCACAATGCTGAGGTCACAATGCTGAGCTGCTATTGCTGAGGTCACTTTTCTGAGGTACTATTGCTGAGGTCACAATGCTATGCTCACAATGCTGAGGTCACAATGCTGAGGTGCTATTGCAGAGGTCACAATGCTGAGGTGCTATTGCAGATGTGCAATTGCTGAGGTGCTATTGCAGAGGTCACAATGCTGAGGTGCTATTGCTGAGGTGCTATTGCTGAGGTCACAATGCTATGCTCACAATGCTGAGGTCACAATGCTGAGGTGCTATTGCAGAGGTCACAATGCTGAGGTGCTATTGCAGATGTGCAATTGCTGAGGTGCTATTGCAGAGGTCACAATGCTGAGGTGCTATTGCTGAGGTGCTATTGCTGAGGTCACAATGCTATGCTCACAATGCTGAGGTCACAATGCTGAGGTGCTATTGCAGAGGTCACAATGCTGAGGTGCTATTGCAGATGTGCAATTGCTGAGGTCACAAGGCTGACGTGCTATTTCTGAGTTCACAATGCTGAGGTGCTATTGCTGAGGTGCTGTTGCTGAGGTCACAATGCTGAGGTGCTATTGGTGAGGTCACAATGCTGAGGTCACAATGCTGAGGTGCTACTGCTGAGGTCACAATGCTGAGGTGCTCTTGCTGAGGTGCTATTGCTGTGGTGCTATTGCTGAGGTCACAATGCTGAGGTGCTATTGCTGAGGTGCTATTCCTGACGTCACAATGCTGACGTGCTATTGCTGAGGTCACAATGCTGAGGTGCTATTGCTGAGGTCACAATGCTGTGGTCAAAATGCTGATGTCACAATGCTGAGGTCACAATGCTGAGGTGTTATTGCTGAGCTGTTATTGCTGAGGTATTATTGCTGAGCTGCTATTGCTGAGGTCACAATGCTGAGGTGCTATTGCTGAGTTCCCAATGCTGAGGTCACAATGCTGAGGTGCTATTGCTGAGGTCACAATGCTGAGGTCACAAAGATGAGATCAAATTGCAGAGGTGCTATTGCTGAGGTCACAATGCTGAGGTGCTACTGCTGAGGTGTTATTGCTTAGGTCACAATGCTCAGGTCACAATGCTGAGGTCACTATGCTGAGGTGCTATTGCTGAGGTCACAATGCTGAGGTCACAATGCTGAGGTCACAATGCTGAGGTGCTATTGCTGAGGTGTTATTGCTGAGTTCACAATGCTGAGATACAATTGCTTAGGTGCTATTGCTGACGTCACAATGCTGAGGTGTTATTGCTGAGGTCACAATACTGAGGTGCTATCTGAGGTGCTATTGCTGAGGTCACAATGCTGAGGTCACAATGCTGAGGTGCTATTACTGAGGTCACAAAGCTGTGGTCACAAAGCTGAGATCAAAATGCTGAGGTGCTATTGCTGAGGTCACAATGCTGAGGTGCTACTGCTGAGGTGTTATTGCTTAGGTCACAATGCTCAGGTCACAATGCTGAGGTCACTATGCTGAGGTGCTATTGCTGAGGTCACAATGCTGAGGTCACAATGCTGAGGTCACAATGCTGAGGTGCTATTGCTGAGGTGTTATTGCTGAGTTCACAATGCTGAGGTACTATTGCTTAGGTGCTATTGCTGAGGTCACAATGCTGAGGTGCTATTGCTGATATCACAATACTGAGGTGCTATTGGTGAGGTCACAATGCTGATGTCACTATGCTGAGGTCACTATGCTTAGGTGCTATTGCTGAGGTCACAATGCTGTGGTGCTATTGCTGAGGTGCTATTGCTGAGGTCACAATGCTGAGGTGCTATTGCTGAGGTGCTATTGCTGAGGTCACAATGCTGAGGTGCTGTTGCTGAGGGGCTATTGCTGAGGTGCTATTGCTGAGGTCACAATGCTGAGATGCTATTGCTGAGCTGCTATTGATGAGGTGTTATTGCTGATGTGCTATTGCTGAGGTCATAATGCTGAGGTGCTATTGCTGAGGTCACAATGCTATGGTCACAATGCTGAGGTCACAATGCTCAGGTGCTATTGCTGAGGTCACAATGCTGAGGTGCTGTTGCTGAGGTCACAATGCTGAGATCACAATGCTGAGGTGCTATTACTGAGGTGCTATTGCTGAGGTACTCTTGCTGAGCTGCTATTTCTGAGGTCACAATGCTGAGGTGCTATTGCTGAGGTCACAATGCTGAGGTGCTATTGCTGAGGTGCTATTGCTGTGGTCACAATGCTGAGGTGCTATTACTGAGGTCACAATGCTGAGGTGCTATTGCTGAGGTGCTATTGCTGAGGTCACAATGCTGAGGTCACAATGCTGAGCTGCTATTGCTGAGGTCACTTTTCTGAGGTACTATTGCTGAGGTCACAATGCTATGCTCACAATGCTGAGGTCACAATGCTGAGGTGCTATTGCAGAGGTCACAATGCTGAGGTGCTATTGCAGATGTGCAATTGCTGAGGTGCTATTGCTGAGGTCACAATGCTGAGGTGCTATTTCTGAGTTCACAATGCTGAGGTGCTATTGCTGAGGTGCTGTTGCTGAGGTCACAATGCTGAGGTGCTATTGGTGAGGTCACAATGCTGAGGTCACAATGCTGAGGTGCTACTGCTGAGGTCACAATGCTGAGGTGCTCTTGCTGAGGTGCTATTGCTGTGGTGCTATTGCTGAGGTCACAATGCTGAGGTGCTATTGCTGAGGTGCTATTCCTGACGTCACAATGCTGACGTGCTATTGCTGAGGTGCTATTGCTGTGGTCACAATGCTGAGGTGCTATTACTGAGGTCACAATGCTGAGGTGCTATTGCTGAGGTGCTATTGCTGAGGTCACAATGCTGAGGTCACAATGCTGAGCTGCTATTGCTGAGGTCAATTTTCTGAGGTACTATTGCTGAGGTCACAATGCTATGCTCACAATGCTGAGGTCACAATGCTGAGGTGCTATTGCAGATGTGCAATTGCTGAGGTGCTATTGCAGAGGTCACAATGCTGAGGTGCTATTGCTGAGGTGCTATTGCTGAGGTCACAATGCTATGCTCACAATGCTGAGGTCACAATGCTGAGGTGCTATTGCAGATGTCACAATGCTGAGGTGCTATTGCAGATGTGCAATTGCTGAGGTCACAAGGCTGACGTGCTCTTTCTGAGTTCACAATGCTGAGGTGCTATTGCTGAGGTGCTGTTGCTGAGGTCACAATGCTGAGGTGCTATTGGTGAGGTCACAATGCTGAGGTCACAATGCTGAGGTGCTACTGCTGAGGTCACAATGCTGAGGTGCTCTTGCTGAGGTGCTATTGCTGTGGTGCTATTGCTGAGGTCACAATGCTGAGGTGCTATTGCTGAGGTGCTATTCCTGACGTCACAATGCTGACGTGCTATTGCTGAGGTCACAATGCTGAGGTGCTATTGCTGAGGTCACAATGCTGTGGTCAAAATGCTGATGTCACAATGCTGAGGTCACAATGCTGAGGTGTTATTGCTGAGCTGTTATTGCTGAGGTATTATTGCTGAGCTGCTATTGCTGAGGTCACAATGCTGAGGTGCTATTGCTGAGTTCCCAATGCTGAGGTCACAATGCTGAGGTGCTATTACTGAGTTCACAATGCTGTGGTCACAAAGCTGAGATCAAATTGCAGAGGTGCTATTGCTGAGGTCACAATGCTGAGGTGCTACTGCTGAGGTGTTATTGCTTAGGTCACAATGCTCAGGTCACAATGCTGAGGTCACTATGCTGAGGTGCTATTGCTGAGGTCACAATGCTGAGGTCACAATGCTGAGGTCACAATGCTGAGGTGCTATTGCTGAGGTGTTATTGCTGAGTTCACAATGCTGAGATACTATTGCTTAGGTGCTATTGCTGACGTCACAATGCTGAGGTGTTATTGCTGAGGTCACAATACTGAGGTGCTATCTGAGGTGCTATTGCTGAGGTCACAATGCTGAGGTCACAATGCTGAGGTGCTATTACTGAGGTCACAAAGCTGTGGTCACAAAGCTGAGATCAAAATGCTGAGGTGCTATTGCTGAGGTCACAATGCTGAGGTGCTACTGCTGAGGTGTTATTGCTTAGGTCACAATGCTCAGGTCACAATGCTGAGGTCACTATGCTGAGGTGCTATTGCTGAGGTCACAATGCTGAGGTCACAATGCTGAGGTCACAATGCTGAGGTGCTATTGCTGAGGTGTTATTGCTGAGTTCACAATGCTGAGGTACTATTGCTTAGGTGCTATTGCTGAGGTCACAATGCTGAGGTGCTATTGCTGATGTCACAATACTGAGGTGCTATTGGTGAGGTCACAATGCTGATGTCACTATGCTGAGGTCACTATGCTTAGGTGCTATTGCTGAGGTCACAATGCTGTGGTGCTATTGCTGAGGTGCTATTGCTGAGGTCACAATGCTGAGGTGCTATTGCTGAGGTGCTATTGCTGAGGTCACAATGCTGAGGTGCTGTTGCTGAGGGGCTATTGCTGAGGTGCTATTGCTGAGGTCACAATGCTGAGATGCTATTGCTGAGCTGCTATTGATGAGGTGTTATTGCTGATGTGCTATTGCTGAGGTCATAATGCTGAGGTGCTATTGCTGAGGTCACAATGCTATGGTCACAATGCTGAGGTCACAATGCTCAGGTGCTATTGCTGAGGTCACAATGCTGAGGTGCTGTTGCTGAGGTCACAATGCTGAGATCACAATGCTGAGGTGCTATTACTGAGGTGCTATTGCTGAGGTACTCTTGCTGAGCTGCTATTTCTGAGGTCACAATGCTGAGGTGCTATTGCTGAGGTCACAATGCTGAGGTGCTATTGCTGAGGTGCTATTGCTGTGGTCACAATGCTGAGGTGCTATTACTGAGGTCACAATGCTGAGGTGCTATTGCTGAGGTGCTATTGCTGAGGTCACAATGCTGAGGTCACAATGCTGAGCTGCTATTGCTGAGATCACTTTTCTGAGGTACTATTGCTGAGGTCACAATGCTATGCTCACAATGCTGAGGTCACAATGCTGAGGTGCTATTGCAGAGGTCACAATGCTGAGGTGCTATTGCAGATGTGCAATTACTGAGGTGCTATTGCTGAGGTCACAATGCTGAGGTGCTATTTCTGAGTTCACAATGCTGAGGTGCTATTGCTGAGGTGCTGTTGCTGAGGTCACAATGCTGAGGTGCTATTGGTGAGGTCACAATGCTGAGGTCACAATGCTGAGGTGCTACTGCTGAGGTCACAATGCTGAGGTGCTCTTGCTGAGGTGCTATTGCTGTGGTGCTATTGCTGAGGTCACAATGCTGAGGTGCTATTGCTGAGGTGCTATTCCTGACGTCACAATGCTGACGTGCTATTGCTGAGGTCACAATGCTGAGGTGCTATTGCTGAGGTGCTATTGCTGAGGTCACAATGCTGATGTCACAATGCTGAGGTCACAATGCTGATGTGTTATTGCTGAGCTGTTATTGCTGAGGTATTATTGCTGAGCTGCTATTGCTGAGGTCACAATGCTGAGGTGCTATTGCTGAGTTCCCAATGCTGAGGTCACAATGCTGAGGTGCTATTACTGAGGTCACAATGCTGTGGTCACAAAGCTGAGATCAAATTGCAGAGGTGCTATTGCTGAGGTCAAAATGCTGAGGTGCTACTGCTGAGGTGTTATTGCTTAGGTCACAATGCTCAGGTCACAATGCTGAGGTCACTATGCTGAGGTGCTATTGCTGAGGTCACAATGCTGAGGTCACAATGCTGAGGTCACAATGCTGAGGTGCTATTGCTGAGGTGTTATTGCTGAGTTCACAATGCTGAGATACTATTGCTTAGGTGCTATTGCTGAGGTCACAATGCTGAGGTGTTATTGCTGAGGTCACAATACTGAGGTGCTATCTGAGGTGCTATTGCTGAGGTCACAATGCTGAGGTCACAATGCTGAGGTGCTATTACTGAGGTCACAAAGCTGTGGTCACAAAGCTGAGATCAAAATGCTGAGGTGCTATTGCTGAGGTCACAATGCTGAGGTGCTACTGCTGAGGTGTTATTGCTTAGGTCACAATGCTCAGGTCACAATGCTGAGGTCACTATGCTGAGGTGCTATTGCTGAGGTCACAATGCTGAGGTCACAATGCTGAGGTCACAATGCTGAGGTGCTATTGCTGAGGTGTTATTGCTGAGTTCACAATGCTGAGGTACTATTGCTTAGGTGCTATTGCTGAGGTCACAATGCTGAGGTGCTATTGCTGATGTCACAATACTGAGGTGCTATTGGTGAGGTCACAATGCTGATGTCACTATGCTGAGGTCACTATGCTTAGGTGCTATTGCTGAGGTCACAATGCTGTGGTGCTATTGCTGAGGTGCTATTGCTGAGGTCACAATGCTGAGGTGCTATTGCTGAGGTGCTATTGCTGAGGTCACAATGCTGAGGTGCTGTTGCTGAGGGGCTATTGCTGAGGTGCTATTGCTGAGGTCACAATGCTGAGATGCTATTGCTGAGCTGCTATTGATGAGGTGTTATTGCTGATGTGCTATTGCTGAGGTCATAATGCTGAGGTGCTATTGCTGAGGTCACAATGCTATGGTCACAATGCTGAGGTCACAATGCTCAGGTGCTATTGCTGAGGTCACAATGCTGAGGTGCTGTTGCTGAGGTCACAATGCTGAGATCACAATGCTGAGGTGCTATTACTGAGGTGCTATTGCTGAGGTACTCTTGCTGAGCTGCTATTTCTGAGGTCACAATGCTGAGGTGCTATTGCTGAGGTCACAATGCTGAGGTGCTATTGCTGAGGTGCTATTGCTGTGGTCACAATGCTGAGGTGCTATTACTGAGGTCACAATGCTGAGGTGCTATTGCTGAGGTGCTATTGCTGAGGTCACAATGCTGAGGTCACAATGCTGAGCTGCTATTGCTGAGATCACTTTTCTGAGGTACTATTGCTGAGGTCACAATGCTATGCTCACAATGCTGAGGTCACAATGCTGAGGTGCTATTGCAGAGGTCACAATGCTGAGGTGCTATTGCAGATGTGCAATTACTGAGGTGCTATTGCTGAGGTCACAATGCTGAGGTGCTATTTCTGAGTTCACAATGCTGAGGTGCTATTGCTGAGGTGCTGTTGCTGAGGTCACAATGCTGAGGTGCTATTGGTGAGGTCACAATGCTGAGGTCACAATGCTGAGGTGCTACTGCTGAGGTCACAATGCTGAGGTGCTCTTGCTGAGGTGCTATTGCTGTGGTGCTATTGCTGAGGTCACAATGCTGAGGTGCTATTGCTGAGGTGCTATTCCTGACGTCACAATGCTGACGTGCTATTGCTGAGGTCACAATGCTGAGGTGCTATTGCTGAGGTGCTATTGCTGAGGTCACAATGCTGATGTCACAATGCTGAGGTCACAATGCTGATGTGTTATTGCTGAGCTGTTATTGCTGAGGTATTATTGCTGAGCTGCTATTGCTGAGGTCACAATGCTGAGGTGCTATTGCTGAGTTCCCAATGCTGAGGTCACAATGCTGAGGTGCTATTACTGAGGTCACAATGCTGTGGTCACAAAGCTGAGATCAAATTGCAGAGGTGCTATTGCTGAGGTCAAAATGCTGAGGTGCTACTGCTGAGGTGTTATTGCTTAGGTCACAATGCTCAGGTCACAATGCTGAGGTCACTATGCTGAGGTGCTATTGCTGAGGTCACAATGCTGAGGTCACAATGCTGAGGTCACAATGCTGAGGTGCTATTGCTGAGGTGTTATTGCTGAGTTCACAATGCTGAGATACTATTGCTTAGGTGCTATTGCTGAGGTCACAATGCTGAGGTGCTATTGCTGAGGTCACAATACTGAGGTGCTATCTGAGGTGCTATTGCTGAGGTCACAATGCTGAGGTCACAATGCTGAGGTGCTATTACTGAGGTCACAAAGCTGTGGTCACAAAGCTGAGATCAAAATGCTGAGGTGCTATTGCTGAGGTCACAATGCTGAGGTGCTACTGCTGAGGTGTTATTGCTTAGGTCACAATGCTCAGGTCACAATGCTGAGGTCACTATGCTGAGGTGCTATTGCTGAGGTCACAATACTGAGGTCACAATGCTGAGGTCACAATGCTGAGGTGCTATTGCTGAGGTGTTATTGCTGAGTTCACAATGCTGAGGTACTATTGCTTAGGTGCTATTGCTGAGGTCACAATGCTGAGGTGCTATTGCTGAGGTCACAGTACTGAGGTGCTATCTGATGTGATATTTCTGACTTCACAATGCTGAGGTGCTATTGCTGAGGTGCTGTTGCTTAGGTCACAATGCTGAGGTGCTATTGCTGAGGTCACAATGCTGAGCTCACAATGCTGAGGTGCTACTGCTGAGGTCACAATGCTGAGGTGCTACTGCTGAGGTCACAATGCTGAGGTGCTCTTGCTGAGGTGCTATTGCTGAGGTGCTATTGCTGAAGTCACAATGCTGAGGTGCTATTGCTGAGGTCACAATGTTGAGGTGCTATTGCTGAGGTGCTATTGCTGACGTCACAATGCTGACGTGCTATTGCTGAGGTCACAATGCTGAGGTGCTATTGCTGAGGTCACAATGCTGTGGTCAAAATGCTGATGTCACAATGCTGAAGTCACAATGCTGAGGTGTTATTGCTGAGCTGTTATTGCTGAGGTATTATTGCTGAGCTGCTATTGCTGAGGTCACAATTCTGAGGTCACAATGCTGAGGTCACAATGCTGAGCTCACTATGTTGAGGTCACTATGCCGAGGTGCTATTGCTGAGGTCACAATGCTGAGGTGCTATTGCTGAGGTGCTATTGCTGAGGTCACAATGCTGAGGTCACAATGCTGAGGTCACAATGCTGAGGTGCTATTGCTGAGGTGCTGTTGCTGAAGTGTTATTGCTGAGGTGCTATTTCTGACTTCACAATGCTGAGGTGTTATTGCTGAGGTCACAATGCTGAGCTCATGCTGAGGTCACTATGCTGAGGTTCTATTGCTGAGGTCACAATGCTGAGGTCGCAATGCTGAGGTGCTATTGTTGAGGTCACAATGCTGAGGTCAAAATGCTGAGGTCACAATGCTGAGGTGCTATTTCTGAGGTGCTGTTCCTGAGGTGTTATTGCTGAGGTGCAATTGCTGAGGTCACAATGCTGAGGTGCTATTGCTGAGGTCAAAATGCTGTGGTCACAATTCTGAGGTCACAATGCTGAGGTGCTATTGCTGAGCTCAGAATGCTGAGGTGCAATTGCAGATGTGCAATTGCTGAGGTGCTACTGCTGAGGTCACAACGCTGAGGTGCTATTGCTGAGGTGCTATTGCTGAGGTCACAATGCTGAGGTGCTATTACTGAGGTCACAATGCTGTGGTCACAAAGCTGAGGTGCTACTGCTGAGGTCACAATGCTGAGGTGCTCTTGCTGAGGTGCTGTTGCTTAGGTCACAATGCTGAGGTGCTATTGCTGAGGTGCTATTGCTGAGGTCACAACGCTAAGGTGCTATTGCTGAGGTGCTGTTGCTTAGGTCACAATGCTGAGGTGCTATTGCTGAGGTCACAATGCTGAGCTCACAATGCTGAGGTGCTACTGCTGAGGTCACAATGCTGAGGTGCTCTTGCTGAGGTGCTATTGCTGAGGTGCTATTGCTGAAGTCACAATGCTGAGGTGCTATTGCTGAGGTCACAATGTTGAGGTGCTATTGCTGAGGTCACAATGCTGACGTGCTATTGCTGAGGTCACAATGCTGAGGTGCTATTGCTTATGTCACAATGCTGTGGTCAAAATGCTGATGTCACAATGCTGAAGTCATAATGCTGAGGTGTTATTGCTGAGCTGTTTTTGCTGAGGTATTATTGTTGAGCTGCTATTGCTGAGGTCACAATTCTGAGGTCACAATGCTGAGGTCACAATGCTGAGCTCACTATGTTGAGGTCACTATGCCGAGGTGCTATTGCTGAGGTCACAATGCTGAGGTCGCAATGCTGAGGTGCTATTGCTGAGGTCACAATGCTGAGGTCACAATGCTGAGGTCACAATGCTGAGGTGCTATTGCTGAGGTGCTGTTGCTGAGGTGTTATTGCTGAGGTGCTATTTCTGACTTCACAATGCTGAGGTGTTATTGCTGAGGTCACAATGCTGAGCTCATGCTGAGGTCACTATGCTGAGGTGCTATTGCTGAGGTCACAATGCTGAGGTCGCAATGCTGAGGTGCTATTGTTGAGGTCACAATGCTGAGGTCACAATGCTGAGGTCACAATGCTGAGGTGCTATTTCTGAGGTGCTGTTGCTGAGGTGTTATTGCTGAGGTGCAATTGCTGAGGTCACAATGCTGAGGTGCTATTGCTGAGGTCAAAATGATGTGGTCACAATTCTGAGGTCACAATGCTGAGGTGCTATTGCTGAGCTCAGAATGCTGAGGTGCAATTGCAGATGTGCAATTGCTGACGTGCTACTGCTGAGGTCACAATGCTGAGGTGCTATTGCTGAGGTGCTATTGCTGAGGTCAATATGCTGAGGTCAAAATGCTGATGTCACAATGCTGAGGTCACAATGCTGCGGTGTTATTGCTGAGCTGTTATTGCTGAGGTATTATTGCTGAGCTGCTATTACTGAGGTCACAATTCTGAGGTTACAATGCTGAGGTCACAATGCTGAGCTCACTGTGCTGAGGTCACTATGCTTAGGTGCTATTGCTGAGGTCACAATGCTGAGGTGCTATTGCTGAGGTGCTATTGCTGAGGTCACAATGCTGAGGTGCTATTGCTGAGGTGCTATTGCTGAGGTCACAATGCTGAGGTCGCAATGCTGAGGTGCTATTGCTGAGGTCACAATGCTGAGGTCACAATGCTTAGGTCACAATGCTGAGGTGCTATTGCTGAGGTGCTGTTGCTGAAGTGTTATTGCTGAGGTGCTATTTCTGACTTCACAATGCTGAGGTGTTATTGCTGAGGTCACAATGCTGAGCTCATGCTGAGGTCACTATGCTGAGGTTCTATTGCTGAGGTCACAATGCTGAGGTCGCAATGCTGAGGTGCTATTGTTGAGGTCACAATGCTGAGGTCAAAATTCTGAGGTCACAAAGCTGAGGTGCTATTTCTGAGGTGCTGTTCCTGAGGTGTTATTGCTGAGGTGCAATTGCTGAGGTCACAATGCTGAGGTGCTATTGCTGAGGTCAAAATGCTGTGGTCACAATTCTGAGGTCACAATGCTGAGGTGCTATTGCTGAGCTCAGAATGCTGAGGTGCAATTGCAGATGTGCAATTGCTGAGGTGCTACTGCTGAGGTCACAATGCTGAGGTGCTATTGCTGAGGTGCTATTGCTGAGGTCACAACGCTAAGGTGCTATTGCTGAGGTGCTATTGCTGAGGTCACAATGCTGAGGTGCTATTACTGAGGTCACAATGCTGTGGTCACAAAGCTGAGGTGCTACTGCTGAGGTCACAATGCTGAGGTGCTCTTGCTGAGGTGCTGTTGCTTAGGTCACAATGCTGAGGTGCTATTGCTGAGGTGCTATTGCTGAGGTCACAACGCTAAGGTGCTATTGCTGAGGTGCTGTTGCTTAGGTCACAATGCTGAGGTGCTATTGCTGAGGTCACAATGCTGAGCTCACAATGCTGAGGTGCTACTGCTGAGGTCACAATGCTGAGGTGCTCTTGCTGAGGTGCTATTGCTGAGGTGCTATTGCTGAAGTCACAATGCTGAGGTGCTATTGCTGAGGTCACAATGTTGAGGTGCTATTGCTGAGGTGCTATTGCTGAGGTCACAATGCTGACGTGCTATTGCTGAGGTCACAATGCTGAGGTGCTATTGCTGAGGTCACAATGCTGTGGTCAAAATGCTGATGTCACAATGCTGAAGTCACAATGCTGAGGTGTTATTGCTGAGCTGTTTTTGCTGAGGTATTATTGTTGAGCTGCTATTGCTGAGGTCACAATTCTGAGGTCACAATGCTGAGGTCACAATGCTGAGCTCACTATGTTGAGGTCACTATGCCGAGGTGCTATTGCTGAGGTCACAATGCTGAGGTCGCAATGCTGAGGTGCTATTGCTGAGGTCACAATGCTGAGGTCACAATGCTGAGGTCACGATGCTGAGGTGCTATTGCTGAGGTGCTGTTGCTGAGGTGTTATTGCTGAGGTGCTATTTCTGACTTCACAATGCTGAGGTGTTATTGCTGAGGTCACAATGCTGAGCTCATGCTGAGGTCACTATGCTGAGGTGCTATTGCTGAGGTCACAATGCTGAGGTCGCAATGCTGAGGTGCTATTGTTGAGGTCACAATGCTGAGGTCACAATGCTGAGGTCACAATGCTGAGGTGCTATTTCTGAGGTGCTGTTGCTGAGGTGTTATTGCTGAGGTGCAATTGCTGAGGTCACAATGCTGAGGTGCTATTGCTGAGGTCAAAATGATGTGGTCACAATTCTGAGGTCACAATGCTGAGGTGCTATTGCTGAGCTCAGAATGCTGAGGTGCAATTGCAGATGTGCAATTGCTGACGTGCTACTGCTGAGGTCACAATGCTGAGGTGCTATTGCTGAGCTGCTATTGCAGAGGTCACAATGCTAAGGTGCTATTGCTGAGGTGCTATTGCTGAGGTCACAATGCTGAGGTGCTATTACTGAGGTCACAATGCTGTGGTCACAAAGCTGAGGTCAAAATGCTGAGGTGTTATTGCTGAGCTGTTATTGCTGAGGTATTATTGCTGAGCTGCTATTGCTGAGGTCACAATTCTTAGGTCACAATGCTGAGGTCACAATGCTGAGCTCACTATGCTGAGGTCACTATGCTGAGGTCAAAATGCTGATGTCACAATGCTGAGGTCACAATGCTGCGGTGTTATTGCTGAGCTGTTATTGCTGAGGTATTATTGCTGAGCTGCTATTACTGAGGTCACAATTCTGAGGTTACAATGCTGAGGTCACAATGCTGAGCTCACTATGCTGAGGTCACTATGCTTAAGTGCTATTGCTGAGGTCACAATGCTGAGGTGCTATTGCTGAGGTGCTATTGCTGAGGTCACAATGCTGAGGTGCTATTGCTGAGGTGCTATTGCTGAGGTCACAATGCTGAGGTGCTGTTGCTGAGGGGCTATTGCTGACGTGCTATTGCTGAGGTCACAATGCTGAAATGCTATTGCTGAGCTGCTATTGATGAGGTGTTATTGCTGATGTGCTATTGCTGAGGTCATAATGCTGAGGTGCTATTGCTGAGGTCACAATGCTATGGTCACAATGCTGAGGTCACAATGCTCAGGTGCTATTGCTGAGGTCACAATGCTGAGGTGCTATTGCTGAGGTCACAATTCTGAGATCACAATGCTGAGGTGCTATTACTGAGGTGCTATTGCTGAGGTACTCTTGATGAGCTGCTATTGCTAAGGTCACAATGCTAAGCTGCTATTGCTGAGGTGTTATTGCTGTGGTGCTATTGCTGAGGTCACAATGCTGAGGTGCTATTGCTGAGGTGCTATTGCTGAGGTCACAATGCTGAGGTCACAATGCTGAGCTGCTATTGCTGAGGTCACTTTTCTGAGGTACTATTGCTGAGGTCACAATGCTATGCTCACAATGCTGAGGTCACAATGCTGAGGTGCTATTGCAGAGGTCACAATGCTGAGGTGCTATTGCAGATGTGCAATTGCTGAGGTGCTATTGCAGAGGTCACAATGCTGAGGTGCTATTGCTGAGGTGCTATTGCTGAGGTCACAATGCTGAGGTGCTATTTCTGAGTTCACAATGCTGAGGTGCTATTGCTGAGGTGCTGTTGCTGAGGTCACAATGCTGAGGTGCTATTGGTGAGGTCACAATGCTGAGGTCACAATGCTGAGGTGCTACTTCTGAGGTCACAATGCTGAGGTGCTCTTGCTGAGGTGCTATTGCTGTGGTGCTATTGCTGAGGTCACAATGCTGAGGTGCTATTGCTGAGGTGCTATTCCTGACGTCACAATGCTGACGTGCTATTGCTGAGGTCACAATGCTGAGGTGCTATTGCTGAGGTCACAATGCTGTGGTCAAAATGCTGATGTCACAATGCTGAGGTCACAATGCTGAGGTGTTATTGCTGAGCTGTTATTGCTGAGGTATTATTGCTGAGCTGCTATTGCTGAGGTCACAATGCTGAGGTGCTATTGCTGAGTTCCCAATGCTGAGGTCACAATGCTGAGGTGCTATTACTGAGGTCACAATGCTGTGGTCACAAAGCTGAGATCAAAATGCTGAGGTGCTATTGCTGAGGTCACAATGCTGAGGTGCTACTGCTGAGGTGTTATTGCTTAGGTCACAATGCTCAGGTCACAATGCTGAGGTCACTATGCTGAGGTGCTATTGCTGAGGTCACAATGCTGAGGTCACAATGCTGAGGTCACAATGCTGAGGTGCTATTGCTGAGGTGTTATTGCTGAGTTCACAATGCTGAGGTACTATTGCTTAGGTGCTATTGCTGAGGTCACAATGCTGAGGTGCTATTGCTGAGGTCACAATACTGAGGTGCTATCTGATGTGATATTTCTGACTTCACAATGCTGAGGTGCTATTGCTGAGGTGCTGTTGCTTAGGTCACAATGCTGAGGTGCTATTGCTGAGGTCACAATGCTGAGCTCACAATGCTGAGGTGCTACTGCTGAGGTCACAATGCTGAGGTGCTCTTGCTGAGGTGCTATTGCTGAGGTGCTATTGCTGAAGTCACAATGCTGAGGTGCTATTGCTGAGGTCACAATGTTGAGGTGCTATTGTTGAGGTGCTATTGCTGACGTCACAATGCTGACGTGCTATTGCTGAGGTCACAATGCTGAGGTGCTATTGCTGAGGTCACAATGCTGTGGTCAAAATGCTGATGTCACAATGCTGAAGTCACAATGCTGAGGTGTTATTGCTGAGCTGTTATTGCTGAGGTATTATTGCTGAGCTGCTATTGCTGAGGTCACAATTCTGAGGTCACAATGCTGAGGTCACAATGCTGAGCTCACTATGTTGAGGTCGCAATGCTGAGGTGCTATTGCTGAGGTCACAATGCTGAGGTCGCAATGCTGAGGTGCTATTGCTGAGGTCACAATGCTGAGGTCACAATGCTGAGGTCACAATGCTGAGGTGCTATTGCTGAGGTGCTGTTGCTGAAGTGTTATTGCTGAGGTGCTATTTCTGACTTCACAATGCTGAGGTGTTATTGCTGAGGTCACAATGCTGAGCTCATGCTGAGGTCACTATGCTGAGGTTCTATTGCTGAGGTCACAATGCTGAGGTCGCAATGCTGAGGTGCTATTGTTGAGGTCACAATGCTGAGGTCAAAATGCTGAGGTCACAATGCTGAGGTGCTATTTCTGAGGTGCTGTTGCTGAGGTGTTATTGCTGAGGTGCAATTTCTGAGGTCACAATGCTGAGGTGCTATTGCTGAGGTCAAAATGCTGTGGTCACAATTCTGAGGTCACAATGCTGAGGTGCTATTGCTGAGCTCAGAATGCTGAGGTGCAATTGCAGATGTGCAATTGCTGAGGTGCTACTGCTGAGGTCACAATGCTGAGGTGCTATTGCTGAGGTGCTATTGCTGAGGTCACAACGCTAAGGTGCTATTGCTGAGGTGCTATTGCTGAGGTCACAATGCTGAGGTGCTATTACTGAGGTCACAATGCTGTGGTCACAAAGCTGAGGTGCTACTGCTGAGGTCACAATGCTGAGGTGCTCTTGCTGAGGTGCTGTTGCTTAGGTCACAATGCTGAGGTGCTATTGCTGAGGTTCAATTGCTGAGGTCACAACGCTAAGGTGCTATTGCTGAGGTGCTGTTGCTTAGGTCACAATGCTGAGGTGCTATTGCTGAGGTCACAATGCTGAGCTCACAATGCTGAGGTGCTATTGCAGAGGTCACAATGCTGAGGTGCTCTTGCTGAGGTGCTATTGCTGAGGTGCTATTGCTGAAGTCACAATGCTGAGGTGCTATTGCTGAGGTCACAATGTTGAGGTGCTATTGCTGAGGTGCTATTGCTGAGGTCACAATGCTGACGTGCTATTGCTGAGGTCACAATGCTGAGGTGCTATTGCTGAGGTCACAATGCTGTGGTCAAAATGCTGATGTCACAATGCTGAAGTCACAATGCTGAGGTGTTATTGCTGAGCTGTTATTGCTGAGGTATTATTGTTGAGCTGCTATTGCTGAGGTCACAATTCTGAGGTCACAATCCTGAGGTCACAATGCTGAGCTCACTATGTTGAGGTCACTATGCCGAGGTGCTATTGCTGAGGTCACAATGCTGAGGTCGCAATGCTGAGGTGCTATTGCTGAGGTCACAATGCTGAGGTCACAATGCTGAGGTCACAATGCTGAGGTGCTATTGCTGAGGTGCTGTTGCTGAGGTGTTATTGCTGAGGTGCTATTTCTGACTTCACAATGCTGAGGTGTTATTGCTGAGGTCACAATGCTGAGCTCATGCTGAGGTCACTATGCTGAGGTGCTATTGCTGAGGTCACAATGCTGAGGTCGCAATGCTGAGGTGCTACTGTTGAGGTCACAATGCTGAGGTCACAATGCTGAGGTCACAATGCTGAGGTGCTATTTCTGAGGTGCTGTTGCTGAGGTGTTATTGCTGAGGTGCAATTGCTGAGGTCACAATGCTGAGGTGCTATTGCTGAGGTCAAAATGATGTGGTCACAATTCTGAGGTCACAATGCTGAGGTGCTATTGCAGAGGTCACAATGCTGAGGTGCTATTGCAGATGTGCAATTGCTGAGGTGCTATTGCAGAGGTCACAATGCTGAGGTGCTATTGCTGAGGTGCTATTGCTGAGGTCACAATGCTGAGGTGCTATTTCTGAGTTCACAATGCTGAGGTGCTATTGCTGAGGTGTTGTTGCTGAGGTCACAATGCTGAGGTGCTATTGGTGAGGTCACAATGCTGAGGTCACAATGCTGAGGTGCTACCGCTGAGGTCACAATGCTGAGGTGCTCTTGCTGACGTGCTATTGCTGTGGTGCTATTGCTGAGGTCACAATGCTGAGGTGCTATTGCTGAGGTGCTATTCCTGACGTCACAATGCTGACGTGCTATTGCTGAGGTCACAATGCTGAGGTGCTATTGCTGAGGTCACAATGCTGTGGTCAAAATGCTGATGTCACAATGCTGAGGTCACAATGCTGAGGTGTAATTGCTGAGCTGTTATTGCTGAGGTATTATTGCTGAGCTGCTATTGCTGAGGTCACAATGCTGAGGTGCTATTGCTGAGTTCCCAATGCTGAGGTCACAATGCTGAGGTGCTATTGCTGAGGTGCTGTTGCTGAGGTCACAATGCTGAGGTGCTATTGGTGAGGTCACAATGCTGAGGTCACAATGCTGAGGTGCTACTGCTGAGGTCACAATGCTGAGGTGCTCTTGCTGAGGTGCTATTGCTGTGGTGCTATTGCTGAGGTCACAATGCTGAGGTGCTATTGCTGAGGTGCTATTCCTGACGTCACAATGCTGACGTGCTATTGCTGAGGTCACAATGCTGAGGTGCTATTGCTGAGGTCACAATGCTGTGGTCAAAATGCTGATGTCACAATGCTGAGGTCACAATGCTGAGGTGTTATTGCTGAGCTGTTATTGCTGAGGTATTATTGCTGAGCTGCTATTGCTGAGGTCACAATGCTGAGGTGCTATTGCTGAGTTCCCAATGCTGAGGTCACAATGCTGAGGTGCTATTACTGAGGTCACAATGCTGTGGTCACAAAGCTGAGATCAAATTGCAGAGGTGCTATTGCTGAGGTCACAATGCTGAGGTGCTACTGCTGAGGTGTTATTGCTTAGGTCACAATGCTCAGGTCACAATGCTGAGGTCACTATGCTGAGGTGCTATTGCTGAGGTCACAATGCTGAGGTCACAATGCTGAGGTCACAATGCTGAGGTGCTATTGCTGAGGTGTTATTGCTGAGTTCACAATGCTGAGTTACTATTGCTTAGGTGCTATTGCTGAGGTCACAATGCTGAGGTGCTATTGCTGAGGTCACAATACTGAGGTGCTATTGCTGAGGTGTTATTGCTGAGTTCACAATGCTGAGGTACTATTGCTTAGGTGCTATTGCTGAGGTCACAATGCTGAGGTGCTATTGCTGAGGTCACAATACTGAGCTCACAATGCTGAGGTGCTACTGCTGAGGTCACAATGCTGAGGTGCTACTGCTGAGGTCACAATGCTGAGGTGCTCTTGCTGAGGTGCTGTTGCTGAGGTCACAAAGCTAAGGTGCTATTGCTGAGGTCACAATGCTGAGCTCACAATGCTGAGGTGCTACTGCTGAGGTCACAATGCTGAGGTGCTACTGCTGAGGTCACAATGCTGAGGTGCTCTTGCTGAGGTGCTATTGCTGAGGTGCTATTGCTGAAGTCACAATGCTGAGGTGCTATTGCTGAGGTCACAATGTTGAGGTGCTATTGCTGAGGTGCTATTGCTGACGTCACAATGCTGACGTGCTATTGCTGAGGTCACAATGCTGAGGTGCTATTGCTGAGGTCACAATGCTGTGGTCAAACTGCTGATGTCACAATGCTGAAGTCACAATGCTGAGGTGTTATTGCTGAGCTGTTATTGCTGAGGTATTATTGCTGAGCTGCTATTGCTGAGGTCACAATTCTGAGGTCACAATGCTGAGGTCACAATGCTGAGCTCACTATGTTGAGGTCACTATGCCGAGGTGCTATTGCTGAGGTCACAATGCTGAGGTCGCAATGCTGAGGTGCTATTGCTGAGGTCACAATGCTGAGGTCACAATGCTGAGGTCACAATGCTGAGGTGCTATTGCTGAGGTGCTGTTGCTGAAGTGTTATTGCTGAGGTGCTATTTCTGACTTCACAATGCTGAGGTGTTATTGCTGAGGTCACAATGCTGAGCTCATGCTGAGGTCACTATGCTGAGGTTCTATTGCTGAGGTCACAATGCTGAGGTCGCAATGCTGAGGTGCTATTGTTGAGGTCACAATGCTGAGGTCAAAATGCTGAGGTCACAATGCTGAGGTGCTATTTCTGAGGTGCTGTTCCTGAGGTGTTATTGCTGAGGTGCAATTGCTGAGGTCACAATGCTGATGTGCTATTGCTGAGGTCAAAATGCTGTGGTCACAATTCTGAGGTCACAATGCTGAGGTGCTATTGCTGAGCTCAGAATGCTGAGGTGCAATTGCAGATGTGCAATTGCTGAGGTGCTACTGCTGAGGTCACAATGCTGAGGTGCTATTGCTGAGGTGCTATTGCTGAGGTCACAACGCTAAGGTGCTATTGCTGAGGTGCTATTACTGAGGTCACAATGCTGTGGTCACAAAGCTGAGGTGCTACTGCTGAGGTCACAATGCTGAGGTGCTCTTGCTGAGGTGCTGTTGCTTAGGTCACAATGCTGAGGTGCTATTGCTGAGGTGCTATTGCTGAGGTTACAATGCTGAGGTGCTGTTGCTGAGGGGCTATTGCTGAGGTGCTATTGCTGAGGTCACAATGCTGAGATGCTATTGCTGAGCTGCCATTGATGAGGTGTTATTGCTGATGTGCTATTGCTGAGGTCATAATGCTGAGGTGCTATTGCTGAGGTCACAATGCTATGGTCACAATGCTGAGGTCACAATGCTCAGGTGCTATTGCTGAGGTCACAATGCTGAGGTGCTGTTGCTGAGGTCACAATGCTGAGATCACAATGCTGAGGTGCTATTACTGAGGTGCTATTGCTGAGGTACTCTTGCTGAGCTGCTATTGCTGAGGTCACAATGCTGAGGTGCTATTGCTGAGGTCACAATGCTGAGGTGCTATTGCTGAGGTGCTATTGCTGTGGTCACAATGCTGAGGTGCTATTACTGAGGTCACAATGCTGAGGTGCTATTGCTGAGGTGCTATTGCTGAGGTCACAATGCTGAGGTCACAATGCTGAGCTGCTATTGCTGAGGTCACTTTTCTGAGGTACTATTGCTGAGGTCACAATGCTATGCTCACAATGCTGAGGTCACAATGCTGAGGTGCTATTGCAGAGGTCACAATGCTGAGGTGCTATTGCTGAGGTGCTATTGCTGAGGTCGCAATGCTATGCTCACAATGCTGAGGTCACAATGCTGAGGTGCTATTGCAGAGGTCACAATGCTGAGGTGCTATTGCAGATGTGCAATTGCTGAGGTGCTATTGCAGAGGTCACAATGCTGAGGTGCTATTGCTGAGGTGCTATTGCTGAGGTCACAATGTTATGCTCACAATGCTGAGGTCACAATGCTGAGGTGCTATTGCAGAGGTCACAATGCTGAGGTGCTATTGCAGATGTGCAATTGCTGAGGTGCTATTGCAGAGGTCACAATGCTGAGGTGCTATTGCTGAGGTGCTATTGCTGAGGTCACAATGCTGAGGTGCTATTTCTGAGTTCACAATGCTGAGGTGCTATTGCTGAGGTGCTGTTGCTGAGGTCACAATGCTGAGGTGCTATTGGTGAGGTCACAATGCTGAGGTCACAATGCTGAGGTGCTACTGCTGAGGTCACAATGCTGAGGTGCTCTTGCTGAGGTGCTATTCCTGACGTCACAATGCTGACGTGCTATTGCTGAGGTCACAATGCTGAGGTGCTATTGCTGAGGTCACAATGCTATGGTCAAAATGCTGATGTCACAATGCTGAGGTCACAATGCTGAGGTGTTATTGCTGAGCTGTTATTGCTGAGGTATTATTGCTGAGCTGCTATTGCTGAGGTCACAATGCTGAGGTGCTATTGCTGAGTTCCCAATGCTGAGGTCACAATGCTGAGGTGCTATTACTGAGGTCACAATGCTGTGGTCACAAAGCTGAGATCAAATTGCAGAGGTGCTATTGCTGAGGTCACAATGCTGAGGTGCTACTGCTGAGGTGTTATTGCTTCGGTCACAATGCTCAGGTCACAATGCTGAGGTCACTATGCTGAGGTGCTATTGCTGAGGTCACAATGCTGAGGTCACAATGCTGAGGTCACAATGCTGAGGTGCTATTGCTGAGGTGTTATTGCTGAGTTCACAATGCTGAGATACTATTGCTTAGGTGCTATTGCTGAGGTCACAATGCTGAGGTGCTATTGCTGAGGTCACAATACTGAGGTGCTATCTGAGGTGCTATTGCTGAGGTCAAAATGCTGAGGTCACAATGCTGAGGTGCTATTTCTGAGGTGCTGTTCCTGAGGTGTTATTGCTGAGGTGCAATTGCTGAGGTCACAATGCTGATGTGCTATTGCTGAGGTCAAAATGCTGTGGTCACAATTCTGAGGTCACAATGCTGAGGTGCTATTGCTGAGCTCAGAATGCTGAGGTGCAATTGCAGATGTGCAATTGCTGAGGTGCTACTGCTGAGGTCACAATGCTGAGGTGCTATTGCTGAGGTGCTATTGCTGAGGTCACAACGCTAAGGTGCTATTGCTGAGGTGCTATTGCTGAGGTCACAATGCTGAGGTGCTATTACTGAGGTCACAATGCTGTGGTCACAAAGCTGAGGTGCTACTGCTGAGGTCACAATGCTGAGGTGCTCTTGCTGAGGTGCTGTTGCTTAGGTCACAATGCTGAGGTGCTATTGCTGAGGTGCTATTGCTGAGGTTACAATGCTGAGGTGCTGTTGCTGAGGGGCTATTGCTGAGGTGCTATTGCTGAGGTCACAATGCTGAGATGCTATTGCTGAGCTGCTATTGATGAGGTGTTATTGCTGATGTGCTATTGCTGAGGTCATAATGCTGAGGTGCTATTGCTGAGGTCACAATGCTATGGTCACAATGCTGAGGTCACAATGCTCAGGTGCTATTGCTGAGGTCACAATGCTGAGGTGCTGTTGCTGAGGTCACAATGCTGAGATCACAATGCTGAGGTGCTATTACTGAGGTGCTATTGCTGAGGTACTCTTGCTGAGCTGCTATTGCTGAGGTCACAATGCTGAGGTGCTATTGCTGAGGTCACAATGCTGAGGTGCTATTGCTGAGGTGCTATTGCTGTGGTCACAATGCTGAGGTGCTATTACTGAGGTCACAATGCTGAGGTGCTATTGCTGAGGTGCTATTGCTGAGGTCACAATGCTGAGGTCACAATGCTGAGCTGCTATTGCTGAGGTCACTTTTCTGAGGTACTATTGCTGAGGTCACAATGCTATGCTCACAATGCTGAGGTCACAATGCTGAGGTGCTATTGCAGAGGTCACAATGCTGAGGTGCTATTGCTGAGGTGCTATTGCTGAGGTCGCAATGCTATGCTCACAATGCTGAGGTCACAATGCTGAGGTGCTATTGCAGAGGTCACAATGCTGAGGTGCTATTGCAGATGTGCAATTGCTGAGGTGCTATTGCAGAGGTCACAATGCTGAGGTGCTATTGCTGAGGTGCTATTGCTGAGGTCACAATGTTATGCTCACAATGCTGAGGTCACAATGCTGAGGTGCTATTGCAGAGGTCACAATGCTGAGGTGCTATTGCAGATGTGCAATTGCTGAGGTGCTATTGCAGAGGTCACAATGCTGAGGTGCTATTGCTGAGGTGCTATTGCTGAGGTCACAATGCTGAGGTGCTATTTCTGAGTTCACAATGCTGAGGTGCTATTGCTGAGGTGCTGTTGCTGAGGTCACAATGCTGAGGTGCTATTGGTGAGGTCACAATGCTGAGGTCACAATGCTGAGGTGCTACTGCTGAGGTCACAATGCTGAGGTGCTCTTGCTGAGGTGCTATTCCTGACGTCACAATGCTGACGTGCTATTGCTGAGGTCACAATGCTGAGGTGCTATTGCTGAGGTCACAATGCTATGGTCAAAATGCTGATGTCACAATGCTGAGGTCACAATGCTGAGGTGTTATTGCTGAGCTGTTATTGCTGAGGTATTATTGCTGAGCTGCTATTGCTGAGGTCACAATGCTGAGGTGCTATTGCTGAGTTCCCAATGCTGAGGTCACAATGCTGAGGTGCTATTACTGAGGTCACAATGCTGTGGTCACAAAGCTGAGATCAAATTGCAGAGGTGCTATTGCTGAGGTCACAATGCTGAGGTGCTACTGCTGAGGTGTTATTGCTTCGGTCACAATGCTCAGGTCACAATGCTGAGGTCACTATGCTGAGGTGCTATTGCTGAGGTCACAATGCTGAGGTCACAATGCTGACGTCACAATGCTGAGGTGCTATTGCTGAGGTGTTATTGCTGAGTTCACAATGCTGAGATACTATTGCTTAGGTGCTATTGCTGAGGTCACAATGCTGAGGTGCTATTGCTGAGGTCACAATACTGAGGTGCTATCTGAGGTGCTATTGCTGAGGTCACAATGCTGAGGTCACAATGCTGAGGTGCTATTGCTGAGGTGTTATTGCTGAGTTCACAATGCTGAGATACTATTGCTTAGGTGCTATTGCTGAGGTCACAATGCTGAGGTGCTATTGCTGAGGTCACAATACTGAGGTGCTATTGCTGAGGTGTTATTGCTGAGTTCACAATGCTGAGGTACTATTGCTTAGGTGCTATTGCTGAGGTCACAATGCTGAGGTGCTATTGCTGAGGTCACAATACTGAGGTGCTATCTGATGTGATATTTCTGACTTCACAATGCTGAGGTGCTATTGCTGAGGTGCTGTTGCTGAGGTCACAATGCTGAGGTGCTATTGCTGAGGTCACAATGCTGAGCTCACAATGCTGAGGTGCTACTGCTGAGGTCACAATGCTGAGGTGCTACTGCTGAGGTCACAATGCTGAGGTGCTCTTGCTGAGGTGCTATTGCTGAGGTGCTATTGCTGAAGTCACAATGCTGAGGTGCTATTGCTGAGGTCACAATGTTGAGGTGCTATTGCTGAGGTGCTATTGCTGACGTCACAATGCTGACGTGCTATTGCTGAGGTCACAATGCTGAGGTGCTATTGATGAGGTCACAATGCTGTGGTCAAAATGCTGATGTCACAATGCTGAAGTCACAATGCTGAGGTGTTATTGCTGAGCTGTTATTGCTGAGGTATTATTGCTGAGCTGCTATTGCTGAGGTCACAATTCTGAGGTCACAATGCTGAGGTCACAATGCTGAGCTCACTATGTTGAGGTCACTATGCCGAGGTGCTATTGCTGAGGTCACAATGCTGAGGTCGCAATGCTGAGGTGCTATTGCTGAGGTCACAATGCTGAGGTCACAATGCTGAGGTCACAATGCTGAGGTGCTATTTCTGAGGTGCTGTTGCTGAGGTGTTATTGCTGAGGTGCAATTGCTGAGGTCACAATGCTGAGGTGCTATTGCTGAGGTCAAAATGCTGTGGTCACAATTCTGAGGTCACAATGCTGAGGTGCTATTGCTGAGCTCAGAATGCTGAGGTGCAATTGCAGATGTGCAATTGCTGAGGTGCTACTGCTGAGGTCACAATGCTGAGGTGCTATTGCTGAGGTGCTATTGCTGAGGTCACAACGCTAAGGTGCTATTGCTGAGGTGCTATTGCTGAGGTCACAATGCTGAGGTGCTATTACTGAGGTCACAATGCTGTGGTCACAAAGCTGAGGTGCTACTGCTGAGGTCACAATGCTGAGGTGCTCTTGCTGAGGTGCTGTTGCTTAGGTCACAATGCTGAGGTGCTATTGCTGAGTTTCAATTGCTGAGGTCACAACGCTAAGGTGCTATTGCTGAGGTGCTGTTGCTTAGGTCACAATGCTGAGGTGCTATTGCTGAGGTCACAATGCTGAGCTCACAATGCTGAGGTGCTATTGCTGAGGTCACAATGCTGAGGTGCTCTTGCTGAGGTGCTATTGCTGAGGTGCTATTGCTGAAGTCACAATGCTGAGGTGCTATTGCTGAGGTCACAATGTTGAGGTGCTATTGCTGAGGTGCTATTGCTGAGGTCACAATGCTGACGTGCTATTGCTGAGGTCACAATGCTGAGGTGCTATTGCTGAGGTCACAATGCTGTGGTCAAAATGCTGATGTCACAATGCTGAAGTCACAATGCTGAGGTGTTATTGCTGAGCTGTTATTGCTGAGGTATTATTGTTGAGCTGCTATTGCTGAGGTCACAATTCTGAGGTCACAATGCTGAGGTCACAATGCTGAGCTCACTATGTTGAGGTCACTATGCCGAGGTGCTATTGCTGAGGTCACAATGCTGAGGTCGCAATGCTGAGGTGCTATTGCTGAGGTCACAATGCTGAGGTCACAATGCTGAGGTCACAATGCTGAGGTGCTATTGCTGAGGTGCTGTTGCTGAGGTGTTATTGCTGAGGTGCTATTTCTGACTTCACAATGCTGAGGTGTTATTGCTGAGGTCACAATGCTGAGCTCATGCTGAGGTCACTATGCTGAGGTGCTATTGCTGAGGTCACAATGCTGAGGTCGCAATGCTGAGGTGCTACTGTTGAGGTCACAATGCTGAGGTCACAATGCTGAGGTCACAATGCTGAGGTGCTATTTCTGAGGTGCTGTTGCTGAGGTGTTATTGCTGAGGTGCAATTGCTGAGGTCACAATGCTGAGGTGCTATTGCTGAGGTCAAAATGATGTGGTCACAATTCTGAGGTCACAATGCTGAGGTGCTATTGCAGAGGTCACAATGCTGAGGTGCTATTGCAGATGTGCAATTGCTGAGGTGCTATTGCAGAGGTCACAATGCTGAGGTGCTATTGCTGAGGTGCTATTGCTGAGGTCACAATGCTGAGGTGCTATTTCTGAGTTCACAATGCTGAGGTGCTATTGCTGAGGTGTTGTTGCTGAGGTCACAATGCTGAGGTGCTATTGGTGAGGTCACAATGCTGAGGTCACAATGCTGAGGTGCTACTGCTGAGGTCACAATGCTGAGGTGCTCTTGCTGAGGTGCTATTGCTGTGGTGCTATTGCTGAGGTCACAATGCTGAGGTGCTATTGCTGAGGTGCTATTCCTGACGTCACAATGCTGACGTGCTATTGCTGAGGTCACAATGCTGAGGTGCTATTGCTGAGGTCACAATGCTGTGGTCAAAATGCTGATGTCACAATGCTGAGGTCACAATGCTGAGGTGTAATTGCTGAGCTGTTATTGCTGAGGTATTATTGCTGAGCTGCTATTGCTGAGGTCACAATGCTGAGGTGCTATTGCTGAGTTCCCAATGCTGAGGTCACAATGCTGAGGTGCTATTGCTGAGGTGCTGTTGCTGAGGTCACAATGCTGAGGTGCTATTGCTGAGGTCACAATGCTGAGGTCACAATGCTGAGGTGCTACTGCTGAGGTCACAATGCTGAGGTGCTCTTGCTGAGGTGCTATTGCTGTGGTGCTATTGCTGAGGTCACAATGCTGAGGTGCTATTGCTGAGGTGCTATTCCTGACGTCACAATGCTGACGTGCTATTGCTGAGGTCACAATGCTGAGGTGCTATTGCTGAGGTCACAATGCTGTGGTCAAAATGCTGATGTCACAATGCTGAGGTCACAATGCTGAGGTGTTATTGCTGAGCTGTTATTGCTGAGGTATTATTGCTGAGCTGCTATTGCTGAGGTCACAATGCTGAGGTGCTATTGCTGAGTTCCCAATGCTGAGGTCACAATGCTGAGGTGCTATTACTGAGGTCACAATGCTGTGGTCACAAAGCTGAGATCAAATTGCAGAGGTGCTATTGCTGAGGTCACAATGCTGAGGTGCTACTGCTGAGGTGTTATTGCTTAGGTCACAATGCTCAGGTCACAATGCTGAGGTAACTATGCTGAGGTGCTATTGCTGAGGTCACAATGCTGAGGTCACAATGCTGAGGTCACAATGCTGAGGTGCTATTGCTGAGGTGTTATTGCTGAGTTCACAATGCTGAGATACTATTGCTTAGGTGCTATTGCTGAGGTCACAATGCTGAGGTGCTATTGCTGAGGTCACAATACTGAGGTGCTATTGCTGAGGTGTTATTGCTGAGTTCACAATGCTGAGGTACTATTGCTTAGGTGCTATTGCTGAGGTCACAATGCTGAGGTGCTATTGCTGAGGTCACAATACTGAGCTCACAATGCTGAGGTGCTACTGCTGAGGTCACAATGCTGAGGTGCTACTGCTGAGGTCACAATGCTGAGGTGCTCTTGCTGAGGTGCTGTTGCTGAGGTCACAAAGCTGAGGTGCTATTGCTGAGGTCACAATGCTGAGCTCACAATGCTGAGGTGCTACTGCTGAGGTCACAATGCTGAGGTGCTACTGCTGAGGTCACAATGCTGAGGTGCTCTTGCTGAGGTGCTATTGCTGAGGTGCTATTGCTGAAGTCACAATGCTGAGGTGCTATTGCTGAGGTCACAATGTTGAGGTGCTATTGCTGAGGTGCTATTGCTGACGTCACAATGCTGACGTGCTATTGCTGAGGTCACAATGCTGAGGTGCTATTGCTGAGGTCACAATGCTGTGGTCAAAATGCTGATGTCACAATGCTGAAGTCACAATGCTGAGGTGTTATTGCTGAGCTGTTATTGCTGAGGTATTATTGCTGAGCTGCTATTGCTGAGGTCACAATTCTGAGGTCACAATGCTGAGGTCACAATGCTGAGCTCACTATGTTGAGGTCACTATGCCGAGGTGCTATTGCTGAGGTCACAATGCTGAGGTCGCAATGCTGAGGTGCTATTGCTGAGGTCACAATGCTGAGGTCACAATGCTGAGGTCACAATGCTGAGGTGCTATTGCTGAGGTGCTGTTGCTGAAGTGTTATTGCTGAGGTGCTATTTCTGACTTCACAATGCTGAGGTGTTATTGCTGAGGTCACAATGCTGAGCTCATGCTGAGGTCACTATGCTGAGGTTCTATTGCTGAGGTCACAATGCTGAGGTCGCAATGCTGAGGTGCTATTGTTGAGGTCACAATGCTGAGGTCAAAATGCTGAGGTCACAATGCTGAGGTGCTATTTCTGAGGTGCTGTTCCTGAGGTGTTATTGCTGAGGTGCAATTGCTGAGGTCACAATGCTGATGTGCTATTGCTGAGGTCAAAATGCTGTGGTCACAATTCTGAGGTCACAATGCTGAGGTGCTATTGCTGAGCTCAGAATGCTGAGGTGCAATTGCAGATGTGCAATTGCAGAGGTGCTACTGCTGAGGTCACAATGCTGAGGTGCTATTGCTGAGGTGCTATTGCTGAGGTCACAACGCTAAGGTGCTATTGCTGAGGTGCTATTGCTGAGGTCACAATGCTGAGGTGCTATTACTGAGGTCACAATGCTGTGGTCACAAAGCTGAGGTGCTACTGCTGAGGTCACAATGCTGAGGTGCTCTTGCTGAGGTGCTGTTGCTTAGGTCACAATGCTGAGGTGCTATTGCTGAGGTGCTATTGCTGAGGTTACAATGCTGAGGTGCTGTTGCTGAGGGGCTATTGCTGAGGTGCTATTGCTGAGGTCACAATGCTGAGATGCTATTGCTGAGCTGCTATTGATGAGGTGTTATTGCTGATGTGCTATTGCTGAGGTCATAATGCTGAGGTGCTATTGCTGAGGTCACAATGCTATGGTCACAATGCTGAGGTCACAATGCTCAGGTGCTATTGCTGAGGTCACAATGCTGAGGTGCTGTTGCTGAGGTCACAATGCTGAGATCACAATGCTGAGGTGCTATTACTGAGGTGCTATTGCTGAGGTACTCTTGCTGAGCTGCTGTTGCTGAGGTCACAATGCTGAGGTGCTATTGCTGAGGTCACAATGCTGAGGTGCTATTGCTGAGGTGCTATTGCTGTGGTCACAATGCTGAGGTGCTATTACTGAGGTCACAATGCTGAGGTGCTATTGCTGAGGTGCTATTGCTGAGGTCACAATGCTGAGGTCACAATGCTGAGCTGCTATTGCTGAGGTCACTTTTCTGAGGTACTATTGCTGAGGTCACAATGCTATGCTCACAATGCTGAGGTCACAATGCTGAGGTGCTATTGCAGAGGTCACAATGCTGAGGTGCTATTGCTGAGGTGCTATTGCTGAGGTCGCAATGCTATGCTCACAATGCTGAGGTCACAATGCTGAGGTGCTATTGCAGAGGTCACAATGCTGAGGTGCTATTGCAGATGTGCAATTGCTGAGGTGCTATTGCAGAGGTCACAATGCTGAGGTGCTATTGCTGAGGTGCTATTGCTGAGGTCACAATGTTATGCTCACAATGCTGAGGTCACAATGCTGAGGTGCTATTGCAGAGGTCACAATGCTGAGGTGCTATTGCAGATGTGCAATTGCTGAGGTGCTATTGCAGAGGTCACAATGCTGAGGTGCTATTGCTGAGGTGCTATTGCTGAGGTCACAATGCTGAGGTGCTATTTCTGAGTTCACAATGCTGAGGTGCTATTGCTGAGGTGCTGTTGCTGAGGTCACAATGCTGAGGTGCTATTGGTGAGGTCACAATGCTGAGGTCACAATGCTGAGGTGCTACTGCTGAGGTCACAATGCTGAGGTGCTCTTGCTGAGGTGCTATTCCTGACGTCACAATGCTGACGTGCTATTGCTGAGGTCACAATGCTGAGGTGCTATTGCTGAGGTCACAATGCTATGGTCAAAATGCTGATGTCACAATGCTGAGGTCACAATGCTGAGGTGTTATTGCTGAGCTGTTATTGCTGAGGTATTATTGCTGAGCTGCTATTGCTGAGGTCACAATGCTGAGGTGCTATTGCTGAGTTCCCAATGCTGAGGTCACAATGCTGAGGTGCTATTACTGAGGTCACAATGCTGTGGTCACAAAGCTGAGATCAAATTGCAGAGGTGCTATTGCTGAGATCACAATGCTGAGGTGCTACTGCTGAGGTGTTATTGCTTCGGTCACAATGCTCAGGTCACAATGCTGAGGTCACTATGCTGAGGTGCTATTGCTGAGGTCACAATGCTGAGGTCACAATGCTGAGGTCACAATGCTGAGGTGCTATTGCTGAGGTGTTATTGCTGAGTTCACAATGCTGAGATACTATTGCTTAGGTGCTATTGCTGAGGTCACAATGCTGAGGTGCTATTGCTGAGGTCACAATACTGAGGTGCTATCTGAGGTGCTATTGCTGAGGTCACAATGCTGAGGTCACAATGCTGAGGTCACAATGCTGAGGTGCTATTGCTGAGTTCACAATGCTGAGATACTATTGCTTAGGTGCTATTGCTGAGGTCACAATGCTGAGGTGCTATTGCTGAGGTCACAATACTGAGGTGCTATTGCTGAGGTGTTATTGCTGAGTTCACAATGCTGAGGTACTATTGCTTAGGTGCTATTGCTGAGGTCACAATGCTGAGGTGCTATTGCTGAGGTCACAATACTGAGGTGCTATCTGATGTGATATTTCTGACTTCACAATGCTGAGGTGCTATTGCTGAGGTGCTGTTGCTGAGGTCACAATGCTGAGGTGCTATTGCTGAGGTCACAATGCTGAGCTCACAATGCTGAGGTGCTACTGCTGAGGTCACAATGCTGAGGTGCTACTGCTGAGGTCACAATGCTGAGGTGCTCTTGCTGAGGTGCTATTGCTGAGGTGCTATTGCTGAAGTCACAATGCTGAGGTGCTATTGCTGATGTCACAATGTTGAGGTGCTATTGCTGAGGTGCTATTGCTGACGTCACAATGCTGACGTGCTATTGCTGAGGTCACAATGCTGAGGTGCTATTGCTGAGGTCACAATGCTGTGGTCAAAATGCTGATGTCACAATGCTGAAGTCACAATGCTGAGGTGTTATTGCTGAGCTGTTATTGCTGAGGTATTATTGCTGAGCTGCTATTGCTGAGGTCACAATTCTGAGGTCACAATGCTGAGGTCACAATGCTGAGCTCACTATGTTGAGGTCACTATGCCGAGGTGCTATTGCTGAGGTCACAATGCTGAGGTCGCAATGCTGAGGTGCTATTGCTGAGGTCACAATGCTGAGGTCACAATGCTGAGGTCACAATGCTGAGGTGCTATTGCTGAGGTGCTGTTGCTGAAGTGTTATTGCTGAGGTGCTATTTCTGACTTCACAATGCTGAGGTGTTATTGCTGAGGTCACAATGCTGAGCTCATGCTGAGGTCACTATGCTGAGGTTCTATTGCTGAGGTCACAATGCTGAGGTCGCAATGCTGAGGTGCTATTGTTGAGGTCACAATGCTGAGGTCAAAATGCTGAGGTCACAATGCTGAGGTGCTCTTTCTGAGGTGCTGTTCCTGAGGTGTTATTGCTGAGGTGCAATTGCTGAGGTCACAATGCTGAGGTGCTATTGCTGAGGTCAAAATGCTGTGGTCACAATTCTGAGGTCACAATGCAGAGGTGCTATTGCTGAGCTCAGAATGCTGAGGTGCAATTGCAGATGTGCAATTGCTGAGGTGCTACTGCTGAGGTCACAATGCTGAGGTGCTATTGCTGAGGTGCTATTGCTGAGGTCACAACGCTAAGGTGCTATTGCTGAGGTGCTATTGCTGAGGTCACAATGCTGAGGTGCTATTACTGAGGTCACAATGCTGTGGTCACAAAGCTGAGGTGCTACTGCTGAGGTCACAATGCTGAGGTGCTCTTGCTGAGGTGCTGTTGCTTAGGTCACAATGCTGAGGTGCTATTGCTGAGGTGCTATTGCTGAGGTCACAACGCTAAGGTGCTATTGCTGAGGTGCTGTTGCTTAGGTCACAATGCTGAGGTGCTATTGCTGAGGTCACAATGCTGAGCTCACAATGCTGAGGTGCTACTGCTGAGGTCACAATGCTGAGGTGCTCTTGCTGAGGTGCTATTGCTGAGGTGCTATTGCTGAAGTCACAATGCTGAGGTGCTATTGCTGAGGTCACAATGTTGAGGTGCTATTGCTGAGGTGCTATTGCTGAGGTCACAATGCTGAGGTGCTCTTGCTGAGGTGCTGTTGCTTAGGTCACAATGCTGAGGTGCTATTGCTGAGGTGCTATTGCTGAGGTCACAACGCTAAGGTGCTATTGCTGAGGTGCTGTTGCTTAGGTCACAATGCTGAGGTGCTATTGCTGAGGTCACAATGCTGAGCTCACAATGCTGAGGTGCTACTGCTGAGGTCACAATGCTGAGGTGCTCTTGCTGAGGTGCTATTGCTGAGGTGCTATTGCTGAAGTCACAATGCTGAGGTGTTATTGCTGAGCTGTTATTGCTGAGGTATTATTGCTGAGCTGCTATTACTGAGGTCACAATTCTGAGGTTACATTGCTGAGGTCGCAATGCTATGCTCACAATGCTGAGGTCACAATGCTGAGGTGCTATTGCAGAGGTCACAATGCTGAGGTGCTATTGCAGATGTGCAATTGCTGAGGTGCTATTGCAGAGGTCACAATGCTGAGGTGCTATTGCTGAGGTGCTATTGCTGAGGTCACAATGCTATGCTCACAATGCTGAGGTCACAATGCTGAGGTGCTATTGCAGAGGTCACAATGCTGAGGTGCTATTGCAGATGTGCAATTGCTGAGGTGCTATTGCAGAGGTCACAATGCTGAGGTGCTATTGCTGAGGTGCTATTGCTGAGGTCACAATGCTGAGGTGCTATTTCTGAGTTCACAATGCTGAGGTGCTATTGCTGAGGTGCTGTTGCTGAGGTCACAATGCTGAGGTGCTATTGGTGAGGTCACAATGCTGAGGTCACAATGCTGAGGTGCTACTGCTGAGGTCACAATGCTGAGGTGCTCTTGCTGAGGTGCTATTGCTGTGGTGCTATTGCTGAGGTCACAATGCTGAGGTGCTATTGCTGAGGTGCTATTCCTGACGTCACAATGCTGACGTGCTATTGCTGAGGTCACAATGCTGAGGTGCTATTGCTGAGGTCACAATGCTGTGGTCAAAATGCTGATGTCACAATGCTGAGGTCACAATGCTGAGGTGTTATTGCTGAGCTGTTATTGCTGAGGTATTATTGCTGAGCTGCTATTGCTGAGGTCACAATGCTGAGGTGCTATTGCTGAGTTCCCAATGCTGAGGTCACAATGCTGAGGTGCTATTACTGAGGTCACAATGCTGTGGTCACAAAGCTGAGATCAAATTGCAGAGGTGCTATTGCTGAGGTCACAATGCTGAGGTGCTACTGCTGAGGTGTTATTGCTTAGGTCACAATGCTCAGGTCACAATGCTGAGGTCACTATGCTGAGGTGCTATTGCTGAGGTCACAATGCTGAGGTGCTATTGCTGAGGTCACAATACTGAGGTGCTATTGCTGAGGTGTTATTGCTGAGTTCACAATGCTGAGGTACTATTGCTTAGGTGATATTGCTGAGGTCACAATGCTGAGGTGCTATTGCTGAGGTCACAATACTGAGGTGCTATCTGATGTGATATTTCTGACTTCACAATGCTGAGGTGCTATTGCTGAGGTGCTGTTGCTGAGGTCACAATGCTGAGGTGCTATTGCTGAGGTCACAATGCTGAGCTCACAATGCTGAGGTGCTACTACTGAGGTCACAATGCTGAGGTGCTCTTGCTGAGGTGCTATTGCTGAGGTGCTATTGCTGAAGTCACAATGCTGAGGTGCTATTGCTGAGGTCACAATGTTGAGGTGCTATTGCTGAGGTGCTATTGCTGACGTCACAATGCTGACGTGCTATTGCTGAGGTCACAATGCTGAGGTGCTATTGCTGAGGTCACAATGCTGTGGTCAAAATGCTGATGTCACAATGCTGAAGTCACAATGCTGAGGTGTTATTGCTGAGCTGTTATTGCTGAGGTATTATTGCTGAGCTGCTATTGCTGAGGTCACAATTCTGAGGTCACAATGCTGAGGTCACAATGCTGAGCTCACTATGTTGAGGTCACTATGCCGAGGTGCTATTGCTGAGGTCACAATGCTGAGGTCGCAATGCTGAGGTGCTATTGCTGAGGTCACAATGCTGAGGTCACAATGCTGAGGTCACAATGCTGAGGTGCTATTGCTGAGGTGCTGTTGCTGAAGTGTTATTGCTGAGGTGCTATTTCTGACTTCACAATGCTGAGGTGTTATTGCTGAGGTCACAATGCTGAGCTCATGCTGAGGTCACTATGCTGAGGTTCTATTGCTGAGGTCACAATGCTGAGGTCGCAATGCTGAGGTGCTATTGTTGAGGTCACAATGCTGAGGTGCTATTGCTGAGGTCACAATGCTGAGGTGCTATTTCTGAGGTGCTGTTCCTGAGGTGTTATTGCTGAGGTGCAATTGCTGAGGTCACAATGCTGAGGTGCTATTGCTGAGGTCAAAATGCTGTGGTCACAATTCTGAGGTCACAATGCAGAGGTGCTATTGCTGAGCTCAGAATGCTGAGGTGCAATTGCAGATGTGCAATTGCTGAGGTGCTACTGCTGAGGTCACAATGCTGAGGTGCTATTGCTGAGGTGCTATTGCTGAGGTCACAACGCTAAGGTGCTATTGCTGAGGTGCTATTGCTGAGGTCACAATGCTGAGGTGCTATTACTGAGGTCACAATGCTGTGGTCACAAAGCTGAGGTGCTATTGCTGAGGTCAAAATACTGAGGTTCTATCTGATGTGATATTTCTGACTTCACAATGCTGAGGTGCTATTGCTGAGGTGCTGTTGCTGAGGTCACAATGCTGAGGTGCTATTGCTGAGGTCACAATGCTGAGCTCACAATGCTGAGGTGCTACTGCTGAGGTCACAATGCTGAGGTGCTCTTGCTGAGGTGCTATTGCTGAGGTGCTATTGCTGAAGTCACAATGCTGAGGTGCTATTGCTGAGGTCACAATGTTGAGGTGCTATTGCTGAGGTGCTATTGCTGACGTCACAATGCTGACGTGCTATTGCTGAGGTCACAATGCTGAGGTGCTATTGCTGAGGTCACAATGCTGTGGTCAAAATGCTGATGTCACAATGCTGAAGTCACAATGCTGAGGTGTTATTGCTGAGCTGTTATTGCTGAGGTATTATTGCTGAGCTGCTATTGCTGAGGTCACAATTCTGAGGTCACAATGCTGAGGTCACAATGCTGAGCTCACTATGTTGAGGTCGCAATGCTGAGGTGCTATTGCTGAGGTCACAATGCTGAGGTCGCAATGCTGAGGTGCTATTGCTGAGGTCACAATGCTGAGGTCACAATGCTGAGGTCACAATGCTGAGGTGCTATTGCTGAGGTGCTGTTGCTGAAGTGTTATTGCTGAGGTGCTATTTCTGACTTCACAATGCTGAGGTGTTATTGCTGAGGTCACAATGCTGAGCTCATGCTGAGGTCACTATGCTGAGGTTCTATTGCTGAGGTCACAATGCTGAGGTCGCAATGCTGAGGTGCTATTGTTGAGGTCACAATGCTGAGGTCAAAATGCTGAGGTCACAATGCTGAGGTGCTATTTCTGAGGTGCTGTTGCTGAGGTGTTATTGCTGAGGTGCAATTGCTGAGGTCACAATGCTGAGGTGCTATTGCTGAGGTCAAAATGCTGTGGTCACAATTCTGAGGTCACAATGCTGAGGTGCTATTGCTGAGCTCAGAATGCTGAGGTGCAATTGCAGATGTGCAATTGCTGAGGTGCTACTGCTGAGGTCACAATGCTGAGGTGCTATTGCTGAGGTGCTATTGCTGAGGTCACAACGCTAAGGTGCTATTGCTGAGGTGCTATTGCTGAGGTCACAATGCTGAGGTGCTATTACTGAGGTCACAATGCTGTGGTCACAAAGCTGAGGTGCTACTGCTGAGGTCACAATGCTGAGGTGCTCTTGCTGAGGTGCTGTTGCTTAGGTCACAATGCTGAGGTGCTATTGCTGAGGTTCAATTGCTGAGGTCACAACGCTAAGGTGCTATTGCTGAGGTGCTGTTGCTTAGGTCACAATGCTGAGGTGCTATTGCTGAGGTCACAATGCTGAGCTCACAATGCTGAGGTGCTATTGCAGAGGTCACAATGCTGAGGTGCTCTTGCTGAGGTGCTATTGCTGAGGTGCTATTGCTGAAGTCACAATGCTGAGGTGCTATTGCTGAGGTCACAATGTTGAGGTGCTATTGCTGAGGTGCTATTGCTGAGGTCACAATGCTGACGTGCTATTGCTGAGGTCACAATGCTGAGGTGCTATTGCTGAGGTCACAATGCTGTGGTCAAAATGCTGATGTCACAATGCTGAAGTCACAATGCTGAGGTGTTATTGCTGAGCTGTTATTGCTGAGGTATTATTGTTGAGCTGCTATTGCTGAGGTCACAATTCTGAGGTCACAATGCTGAGGTCACAATGCTGAGCTCACTATGTTGAGGTCACTATGCCGAGGTGCTATTGCTGAGGTCACAATGCTGAGGTCGCAATGCTGAGGTGCTATTGCTGAGGTCACAATGCTGAGGTCACAATGCTGAGGTCACAATGCTTAGGTGCTATTGCTGAGGTGCTGTTGCTGAGGTGTTATTGCTGAGGTGCTATTTCTGACTTCACAATGCTGAGGTGTTATTGCTGAGGTCACAATGCTGAGCTCATGCTGAGGTCACTATGCTGAGGTGCTATTGCTGAGGTCACAATGCTGAGGTCGCAATGCTGAGGTGCTACTGTTGAGGTCACAATGCTGAGGTCACAATGCTGAGGTCACAATGCTGAGGTGCTATTTCTGAGATGCTGTTGCTGAGGTGTTATTGCTGAGGTGCAATTGCTGAGGTCACAATGCTGAGGTGCTATTGCTGAGGTCAAAATGATGTGGTCACAATTCTGAGGTCACAATGCTGAGGTGCTATTGCAGAGGTCACAATGCTGAGGTGCTATTGCAGATGTGCAATTGCTGAGGTGCTATTGCAGAGGTCACAATGCTGAGGTGCTATTGCTGAGGTGCTATTGCTGAGGTCACAATGCTGAGGTGCTATTTCTGAGTTCACAATGTTGAGGTGCTATTGCTGAGGTGTTGTTGCTGAGGTCACAATGCTGAGGTGCTATTGGTGAGGTCACAATGCTGAGGTCACAATGCTGAGGTGCTACTGCTGAGGTCACAATGCTGAGGTGCTCTTGCTGAGGTGCTATTGCTGTGGTGCTATTGCTGAGGTCACAATGCTGAGGTGCTATTGCTGAGGTGCTATTCCTGACGTCACAATGCTGACGTGCTATTGCTGAGGTCACAATGCTGAGGTGCTATTGCTGAGGTCACAATGCTGTGGTCAAAATGCTGATGTCACAATGCTGAGGTCACAATGCTGAGGTGTAATTGCTGAGCTGTTATTGCTGAGGTATTATTGCTGAGCTGCTATTGCTGAGGTCACAATGCTGAGGTGCTATTGCTGAGTTCCCAATGCTGAGGTCACAATGCTGAGGTGCTATTGCTGAGGTGCTGTTGCTGAGGTCACAATGCTGAGGTGCTATTGGTGAGGTCACAATGCTGAGGTCACAATGCTGAGGTGCTACTGCTGAGGTCACAATGCTGAGGTGCTCTTGCTGAGGTGCTATTGCTGTGGTGCTATTGCTGAGGTCACAATGCTGAGGTGCTATTGCTGAGGTGCTATTCCTGACGTCACAATGCTGACGTGCTATTGCTGAGGTCACAATGCTGAGGTGCTATTGCTGAGGTCACAATGCTGTGGTCAAAATGCTGATGTCACAATGCTGAGGTCACAATGCTGAGGTGTTATTGCTGAGCTGTTATTGCTGAGGTATTATTGCTGAGCTGCTATTGCTGAGGTCACAATGCTGAGGTGCTATTGCTGAGTTCCCAATGCTGAGGTCACAATGCTGAGGTGCTATTACTGAGGTCACAATGCTGTGGTCACAAAGCTGAGATCAAATTGCAGAGGTGCTATTGCTGAGGTCACAATGCTGAGGTGCTACTGCTGAGGTGTTATTGCTTAGGTCACAATGCTCAGGTCACAATGCTGAGGTCACTATGCTGAGGTGCTATTGCTGAGGTCACAATGCTGAGGTCACAATGCTGAGGTCACAATGCTGAGGTGCTATTGCTGAGGTGTTATTGCTGAGTTCACAATGCTGAGATACTATTGCTTAGGTGCTATTGCTGAGGTCACAATGCTGAGGTGCTATTGCTGAGGTGTTATTGCTGAGTTCACAATGCTGAGGTACTATTGCTTAGGTGCTATTGCTGAGGTCACAATGCTGAGGTGCTATTGCTGAGGTCACAATACTGAGCTCACAATGCTGAGGTGCTACTGCTGAGGTCACAATGCTGAGGTGCTACTGCTGAGGTCACAATGCTGAGGTGCTCTTGCTGAGGTGCTGTTGCTGAGGTCACAAAGCTGAGGTGCTATTGCTGAGGTCACAATGCTGAGCTCACAATGCTGAGGTGCTACTGCTGAGGTCACAATGCTGAGGTGCTACTGCTGAGGTCACAATGCTGAGGTGCTCTTGCTGAGGTGCTATTGCTGAGGTGCTATTGCTGAAGTCACAATGCTGAGGTGCTATTGCTGAGGTCACAATGTTGAGGTGCTATTGCTGAGGTGCTATTGCTGACGTCACAATGCTGACGTGCTATTGCTGAGGTCACAATGCTGAGGTGCTATTGCTGAGGTCACAATGCTGTGGTCAAACTGCTGATGTCACAATGCTGAAGTCACAATGCTGAGGTGTTATTGCTGAGCTGTTATTGCTGAGGTATTATTGCTGAGCTGCTATTGCTGAGGTCACAATTCTGAGGTCACAATGCTGAGGTCACAATGCTGAGCTCACTATGTTGAGGTCACTATGCCGAGGTGCTATTGCTGAGGTCACAATGCTGAGGTCGCAATGCTGAGGTGCTATTGCTGAGGTCACAATGCTGAGGTCACAATGCTGAGGTCACAATGCTGAGGTGCTATTGCTGAGGTGCTGTTGCTGAAGTGTTATTGCTGAGGTGCTATTTCTGACTTCACAATGCTGAGGTGTTATTGCTGAGGTCACAATGCTGAGCTCATGCTGAGGTCACTATGCTGAGGTTCTATTGCTGAGGTCACAATGCTGAGGTCGCAATGCTGAGGTGCTATTGTTGAGGTCACAATGCTGAGGTCAAAATGCTGAGGTCACAATGCTGAGGTGCTATTTCTGAGGTGCTGTTCCTGAGGTGTTATTGCTGAGGTGCAATTGCTGAGGTCACAATGCTGATGTGCTATTGCTGAGGTCAAAATGCTGTGGTCACAATTCTGAGGTCACAATGCTGAGGTGCTATTGCTGAGCTCAGAATGCTGAGGTGCAATTGCAGATGTGCAATTGCTGAGGTGCTACTGCTGAGGTCACAATGCTGAGGTGCTATTGCTGAGGTGCTATTGCTGAGGTCACAACGCTAAGGTGCTATTGCTGAGGTGCTATTGCTGAGGTCACAATGCTGAGGTGCTATTACTGAGGTCACAATGCTGTGGTCACAAAGCTGAGGTGCTACTGCTGAGGTCACAATGCTGAGGTGCTCTTGCTGAGGTGCTGTTGCTTAGGTCACAATGCTGAGGTGCTATTGCTGAGGTGCTATTGCTGAGGTTACAATGCTGAGGTGCTGTTGCTGAGGGGCTATTGCTGAGGTGCTATTGCTGAGGTCACAATGCTGAGATGCTATTGCTGAGCTGCTATTGATGAGGTGTTATTGCTGATGTGCTATTGCTGAGGTCATAATGCTGAGGTGCTATTGCTGAGGTCACAATGCTATGGTCACAATGCTGAGGTCACAATGCTCAGGTGCTATTGCTGAGGTCACAATGCTGAGGTGCTGTTGCTGAGGTCACAATGCTGAGATCACAATGCTGAGGTGCTATTACTGAGGTGCTATTGCTGAGGTACTCTTGCTGAGCTGCTATTGCTGAGGTCACAATGCTGAGGTGCTATTGCTGAGGTCACAATGCTGAGGTGCTATTGCTGAGGTGCTATTGCTGTGGTCACAATGCTGAGGTGCTATTACTGAGGTCACAATGCTGAGGTGCTATTGCTGAGGTGCTATTGCTGAGGTCACAATGCTGAGGTCACAATGCTGAGCTGCTATTGCTGAGGTCACTTTTCTGAGGTACTATTGCTGAGGTCACAATGCTATGCTCACAATGCTGAGGTCACAATGCAGAGGTGCTATTGCAGAGGTCACAATGCTGAGGTGCTATTGCTGAGGTGCTATTGCTGAGGTCGCAATGCTATGCTCACAATGCTGAGGTCACAATGCTGAGGTGCTATTGCAGAGGTCACAATGCTGAGGTGCTATTGCAGATGTGCAATTGCTGAGGTGCTATTGCAGAGGTCACAATGCTGAGGTGCTATTGCTGAGGTGCTATTGCTGAGGTCACAATGTTATGCTCACAATGCTGAGGTCACAATGCTGAGGTGCTATTGCAGAGGTCACAATGCTGAGGTGCTATTGCAGATGTGCAATTGCTGAGGTGCTATTGCAGAGGTCACAATGCTGAGGTGCTATTGCTGAGGTGCTATTGCTGAGGTCACAATGCTGAGGTGCTATTTCTGAGTTCACAATGCTGAGGTGCTATTGCTGAGGTGCTGTTGCTGAGGTCACAATGCTGAGGTGCTATTGGTGAGGTCACAATGCTGAGGTCACAATGCTGAGGTGCTACTGCTGAGGTCACAATGCTGAGGTGCTCTTGCTGAGGTGCTATTCCTGACGTCACAATGCTGACGTGCTATTGCTGAGGTCACAATGCTGAGGTGCTATTGCTGAGGTCACAATGCTATGGTCAAAATGCTGATGTCACAATGCTGAGGTCACAATGCTGAGGTGTTATTGCTGAGCTGTTATTGCTGAGGTATTATTGCTGAGCTGCTATTGCTGAGGTCACAATGCTGAGGTGCTATTGCTGAGTTCCCAATGCTGAGGTCACAATGCTGAGGTGCTATTACTGAGGTCACAATGCTGTGGTCACAAAGCTGAGATCAAATTGCAGAGGTGCTATTGCTGAGATCACAATGCTGAGGTGCTACTGCTGAGGTGTTATTGCTTCGGTCACAATGCTCAGGTCACAATGCTGAGGTCACTATGCTGAGGTGCTATTGCTGAGGTCACAATGCTGAGGTCACAATGCTGAGGTCACAATGCTGAGGTGCTATTGCTGAGGTGTTATTGCTGAGTTCACAATGCTGAGATACTATTGCTTAGGTGCTATTGCTGAGGTCACAATGCTGAGGTGCTATTGCTGAGGTCACAATACTGAGGTGCTATCTGAGGTGCTATTGCTGAGGTCACAATGCTGAGGTCACAATGCTGAGGTCACAATGCTGAGGTGCTATTGCTGAGTTCACAATGCTGAGATACTATTGCTTAGGTGCTATTGCTGAGGTCACAATGCTGAGGTGCTATTGCTGAGGTCACAATACTGAGGTGCTATTGCTGAGGTGTTATTGCTGAGTTCACAATGCTGAGGTACTATTGCTTAGGTGATATTCCTGAGGTCACAATGCTGAGGTGCTATTGCTGAGGTCACAATACTGAGGTGCTATCTGATGTGATATTTCTGACTTCACAATGCTGAGGTGCTATTGCTGAGGTGCTGTTGCTGAGGTCACAATGCTGAGGTGCTATTGCTGAGGTCACAATGCTGAGCTCACAATGCTGAGGAGCTACTGCTGAGGTCACAATGCTGAGGTGCTACTGCTGAGGTCACAATGCTGAGGTGCTCTTGCTGAGGTGCTATTGCTGAGGTGCTATTGCTGAAGTCACAATGCTGAGGTGCTATTGCTGAGGTCACAATGTTGAGGTGCTATTGCTGAGGTGCTATTGCTGACGTCACAATGCTGACGTGCTATTGCTGAGGTCACAATGCTGAGGTGCTATTGCTGAGGTCACAATGCTGTGGTCAAAATGCTGATGTCACAATGCTGAAGTCACAATGCTGAGGTGTTATTGCTGAGCTGTTATTGCTGAGGTATTATTGCTGAGCTGCTATTGCTGAGGTCACAATTCTGAGGTCACAATGCTGAGGTCACAATGCTGAGCTCACTATGTTGAGGTCACTATGCCGAGGTGCTATTGCTGAGGTCACAATGCTGAGGTCGCAATGCTGAGGTGCTATTGCTGAGGTCACAATGCTGAGGTCACAATGCTGAGGTCACAATGCTGAGGTGCTATTGCTGAGGTGCTGTTGCTGAAGTGTTATTGCTGAGGTGCTATTTCTGACTTCACAATGCTGAGGTGTTATTGCTGAGGTCACAATGCTGAGCTCATGCTGAGGTCACTATGCTGAGGTTCTATTGCTGAGGTCACAATTCTGAGGTCGCAATGCTGAGGTGCTATTGTTGAGGTCACAATGCTGAGGTCAAAATGCTGAGGTCACAATGCTGAGGTGCTCTTTCTGAGGTGCTGTTCCTGAGGTGTTATTGCTGAGGTGCAATTGCTGAGGTCACAATGCTGAGGTGCTATTGCTGAGGTCAAAATGCTGTGGTCACAATTCTGAGGTCACAATGCAGAGGTGCTATTGCTGAGCTCAGAATGCTGAGGTGCAATTGCAGATGTGCAATTGCTGAGGTGCTACTGCTGAGGTCACAATGCTGAGGTGCTATTGCTGAGGTGCTATTGCTGAGGTCACAACGCTAAGGTGCTATTGCTGAGGTGCTATTGCTGAGGTCACAATGCTGAGGTGCTATTACTGAGGTCACAATGCTGTGGTCACAAAGCTGAGGTGCTACTGCTGAGGTCACAATGCTGAGGTGCTCTTGCTGAGGTGCTGTTGCTTAGGTCACAATGCTGAGGTGCTATTGCTGAGGTGCTATTGCTGAGGTCACAACGCTAAGGTGCTATTGCTGAGGTGCTGTTGCTTAGGTCACAATGCTGAGGTGCTATTGCTGAGGTCACAATGCTGAGCTCACAATGCTGAGGTGCTACTGCTGAGGTCACAATGCTGAGGTGCTCTTGCTGAGGTGCTATTGCTGAGGTGCTATTGCTGAAGTCACAATGCTGAGGTGCTATTGCTGAGGTCACAATGTTGAGGTGCTATTGCTGAGGTGCTATTGCTGAGGTCACAATGCTGAGGTGCTCTTGCTGAGGTGCTGTTGCTTAGGTCACAATGCTGAGGTGCTATTGCTGAGGTGCTATTGCTGAGGTCACAACGCTAAGGTGCTATTGCTGAGGTGCTATTGCTTAGGTCACAATGCTGAGGTGCTATTGCTGAGGTCACAATGCTGAGCTCACAATGCTGAGGTGCTACTGCTGAGGTCACAATGCTGAGGTGCTCTTGCTGAGGTGCTATTGCTGAGGTGCTATTGCTGAAGTCACAATGCTGAGGTGTTATTGCTGAGCTGTTATTGCTGAGGTATTATTGCTGAGCTGCTATTACTGAGGTCACAATTCTGAGGTTACATTGCTGAGGTCGCAATGCTATGCTCACAATGCTGAGGTCACAATGCTGAGGTGCTATTGCAGAGGTCACAATGCTGAGGTGCTATTGCATATGTGCAATTGCTGAGGTGCTATTGCAGAGGTCACAATGCTGAGGTGCTATTGCTGAGGTGCTATTGCTGAGGTCACAATGCTATGCTCACAATGCTGAGGTCACAATGCTGAGGTGCTATTGCAGAGGTCACAATGCTGAGGTGCTATTGCAGATGTGCAATTGCTGAGGTGCTATTGCAGAGGTCACAATGCTGAGGTGCTATTGCTGAGGTGCTATTGCTGAGGTCACAATGCTGAGGTGCTATTTCTGAGTTCACAATGCTGAGGTGCTATTGCTGAGGTGCTGTTGCTGAGGTCACAATGCTGAGGTGCTATTGGTGAGGTCACAATGCTGAGGTCACAATGCTGAGGTGCTACTGCTGAGGTCACAATGCTGAGGTGCTCTTGCTGAGGTGCTATTGCTGAGGTGCTATTGCTGAAGTCACAATGCTGAGGTGTTATTGCTGAGCTGTTATTGCTGAGGTATTATTGCTGAGCTGCTATTACTGAGGTCACAATTCTGAGGTTACATTGCTGAGGTCGCAATGCTATGCTCACAATGCTGAGGTCACAATGCTGAGGTGCTATTGCAGAGGTCACAATGCTGAGGTGCTATTGCATATGTGCAATTGCTGAGGTGCTATTGCAGAGGTCACAATGCTGAGGTGCTATTGCTGAGGTGCTATTGCTGAGGTCACAATGCTATGCTCACAATGCTGAGGTCACAATGCTGAGGTGCTATTGCAGAGGTCACAATGCTGAGGTGCTATTGCAGATGTGCAATTGCTGAGGTGCTATTGCAGAGGTCACAATGCTGAGGTGCTATTGCTGAGGTGCTATTGCTGAGGTCACAATGCTGAGGTGCTATTTCTGAGTTCACAATGCTGAGGTGCTATTGCTGAGGTGCTGTTGCTGAGGTCACAATGCTGAGGTGCTATTGGTGAGGTCACAATGCTGAGGTCACAATGCTGAGGTGCTACTGCTGAGGTCACAATGCTGAGGTGCTCTTGCTGAGGTGCTATTGCTGTGGTGATATTGCTGAGGTCACAATGCTGAGGTGCTATTGCTGAGGTGCTATTCCTGACGTCACAATGCTGACGTGCTATTGCTGAGGTCACAATGCTGAGGTGCTATTGCTGAGGTCACAATGCTGTGGTCAAAATGCTGATGTCACAATGCTGAGGTCACAATGCTGAGGTGTTATTGCTGAGCTGTTATTGCTGAGGTATTATTGCTGAGCTGCTATTGCTGAGGTCACAATGCTGAGGTGCTATTGCTGAGTTCCCAATGCTGAGGTCACAATGCTGAGGTGCTATTACTGAGGTCACAATGCTGTGGTCACAAAGCTGAGATCAAATTGCAGAGGTGCTATTGCTGAGGTCACAATGCTGAGGTGCTACTGCTGAGGTGTTATTGCTTAGGTCACAATGCTCAGGTCACAATGCTGAGGTCACTATGCTGAGGTGCTATTGCTGAGGTCACAATGCTGAGGTGCTATTGCTGAGGTCACAATACTGAGGTGCTATTGCTGAGGTGTTATTGCTGAGTTCACAATGCTGAGGTACTATTGCTTAGGTGCTATTGCTGAGGTCACAATGCTGAGGTGCTATTGCTGAGGTCACAATACTGAGGTGCTATCTGATGTGATATTTCTGACTTCACAATGCTGAGGTGCTATTGCTGAGGTGCTGTTGCTGAGGTCACAATGCTGAGGTGCTATTGCTGAGGTCACAATGCTGAGCTCACAATGCTGAGGTGCTACTGCTGAGGTCACAATGCTGAGGTGCTCTTGCTGAGGTGCTATTGCTGAGGTGCTATTGCTGAAGTCACAATGCTGAGGTGCTATTGCTGAGGTCACAATGTTGAGGTGCTATTGCTGAGGTGCTATTGCTGACGTCACAATGCTGACGTGCTATTGCTGAGGTCACAATGCTGAGGTGCTATTGATGAGGTCACAATGCTGTGGTCAAAATGCTGATGTCACAATGCTGAAGTCACAATGCTGAGGTGTTATTGCTGAGCTGTTATTGCTGAGGTATTATTGCTGAGCTGCTATTGCTGAGGTCACAATTCTGAGGTCACAATGCTGAGGTCACAATGCTGAGCTCACTATGTTGAGGTCACTATGCCGAGGTGCTATTGCTGAGGTCACAATGCTGAGGTCGCAATGCTGAGGTGCTATTGCTGAGGTCACAATGCTGAGGTCACAATGCTGAGGTCACAATGCTGAGGTGCTATTGCTGAGGTGCTGTTGCTGAAGTGTTATTGCTGAGGTGCTATTTCTGACTTCACAATGCTGAGGTGTTATTGCTGAGGTCACAATGCTGAGCTCATGCTGAGGTCACTATGCTGAGGTTCTATTGCTGAGGTCACAATGCTGAGGTCGCAATGCTGAGGTGCTATTGTTGAGGTCACAATGCTGAGGTGCTATTGCTGAGGTCACAATGCTGAGGTGCTCTTTCTGAGGTGCTGTTCCTGAGGTGTTATTGCTGAGGTGCAATTGCTGAGGTCACAATGCTGAGGTGCTATTGCTGAGGTCAAAATGCTGTGGTCACAATTCTGAGGTCACAATGCAGAGGTGCTATTGCTGAGCTCAGAATGCTGAGGTGCAATTGCAGATGTGCAATTGCTGAGGTGCTACTGCTGAGGTCACAATGCTGAGGTGCTATTGCTGAGGTGCTATTGCTGAGGTCACAACGCTAAGGTGCTATTGCTGAGGTGCTATTGCTGAGGTCACAATGCTGAGGTGCTATTACTGAGGTCACAATGCTGTGGTCACAAAGCTGAGGTGCTACTGCTGAGGTCACAATGCTGAGGTGCTCTTGCTGAGGTGCTGTTGCTTAGGTCACAATGCTGAGGTGCTATTGCTGAGGTGCTATTGCTGAGGTCACAACGCTAAGGTGCTATTGCTGAGGTGCTGTTGCTTAGGTCACAATGCTGAGGTGCTATGGCTGAGGTCACAATGCTGAGCTCACAATGCTGAGGTGCTACTGCTGAGGTCACAATGCTGAGGTGCTACTGCTGAGGTGCTATTGCTGAGGTGCTATTGCTGAAGTCACAATGCTGAGGTGCTATTGCTGAGGTCACAATGTTGAGGTGCTATTGCTGAGGTGCTATTGCTGAGGTCACAATGCTGACGTGCTATTGCTGAGGTCACAATGCTGAGGTGCTATTGCTGAGGTCACAATGCTGAGCTCACAATGCTGAGGTGCTACTGCTGAGGTCACAATGCTGAGGTGCTCTTGCTGAGGTGCTATTGCTGAGGTGCTATTGCTGAAGTCACAATGCTGAGGTGCTATTGCTGAGGTCACAATGTTGAGGTGCTATTGCTGAGGTGCTATTGCTGACGTCACAATGCTGACGTGCTATTGCTGAGGTCACAATGCTGAGGTGCTATTGCTGAGGTCACAATGCTGTGGTCAAAATGCTGATGTCACAATGCTGAAGTCACAATGCTGAGGTGTTATTGCTGAGCTGTTATTGCTGAGGTATTATTGCTGAGCTGCTATTGCTGAGGTCACAATTCTGAGGTCACAATGCTGAGGTCACAATGCTGAGCTCACTATGTTGAGGTCACTATGCCGAGGTGCTATTGCTGAGGTCACAATGCTGAGGTCGCAATGCTGAGGTGCTATTGCTGAGGTCACAATGCTGAGGTCACAATGCTGAGGTCACAATGCTGAGGTGCTATTGCTGAGGTGCTGTTGCTGAAGTGTTATTGCTGAGGTGCTATTTCTGACTTCACAATGCTGAGGTGTTATTGCTGAGGTCACAATGCTGAGCTCATGCTGAGGTCACTATGCTGAGGTTCTATTGCTGAGGTCACAATGCTGAGGTCGCAATGCTGAGGTGCTATTGTTGAGGTCACAATGCTGAGGTGCTATTGCTGAGGTCACAATGCTGAGGTGCTCTTTCTGAGGTGCTGTTCCTGAGGTGTTATTGCTGAGGTGCAATTGCTGAGGTCACAATGCTGAGGTGCTATTGCTGAGGTCAAAATGATGTGGTCACAATTCTGAGGTCACAATGCAGAGGTGCTATTGCTCAGCTCAGAATGCTGAGGTGCAATTGCAGATGTGCAATTGCTGAGGTGCTACTGCTGAGGTCACAATGCTGAGGTGCTATTGCTGAGGTGCTATTGCTGAGGTCACAACGCTAAGGTGCTATTGCTGAGGTGCTATTGCTGAGGTCACAATGCTGAGGTGCTATTACTGAGGTCACAATGCTGTGGTCACAAAGCTGAGGTGCTACTGCTGAGGTCACAATGCTGAGGTGCTCTTGCTGAGGTGCTGTTGCTTAGGTCACAATGCTGAGGTGCTATTGCTGAGGTGCTATTGCTGAGGTCACAACGCTAAGGTGCTATTGCTGAGGTGCTGTTGCTTAGGTCACAATGCTGAGGTGCTACTGCTGAGGTCACAATGCTGAGGTGCTCTTGCTGAGGTGCTATTGCTGAGGTCACAATGCTGACGTGCTATTGCTGAGGTCACAATGCTGAGGTGCTATTGCTGAGGTCACAATGCTGTGGTCAAAATGCTGATGTCACAATGCTGAAGTCACAATGCTGAGGTGTTATTGCTGAGGTCACAATGTTGAGGTGCTATTGCTGAGGTGCTATTGCTGACGTCACAATGCTGACGTGCTATTGCTGAGGTCACAATGCTGAGGTGCTATTGCTGAGGTCACAATGCTGTGGTCAAAATGCTGATGTCACAATGCTGAAGTCACAATGCTGAGGTGATATTGCTGAGCTGTTATTGCTGAGGTATTATTGTTGAGCTGCTATTGCTGAGGTCACAATTCTGAGGTCACAATGCTGAGGTCACAATGCTGAGCTCACTATGTTGAGGTCACTATGCCGAGGTGCTATTGCTGAGGTCACAATGCTGAGGTCGCAATGCTGAGGTGCTATTGCTGAGGTCACAATGCTGAGGACACAATGCTGAGGTCACAATGCTGAGGTGCTATTGCTGAGGTGCTGTTGCTGAGGTGTTATTGCTGAGGTGCTATTTCTGACTTCACAATGCTGAGGTGTTATTGCTGAGGTCACAATGCTGAGCTCATGCTGAGGTCACTATGCTGAGGTGCTATTGCTGAGGTCACAATGCTGAGGTCGCAATGCTGAGGTGCTATTGTTGAGGTCACAATGCTGAGGTCACAATGCTGAGGTCACAATGCTGAGGTGCTATTTCTGAGGTGCTGTTGCTGAGGTGTTATTGCTGAGGTGCAATTGCTGAGGTCACAATGCTGAGGTGCTATTGCTGAGGTCAAAATGATGTGGTCACAATTCTGAGGTCACAATGCTGAGGTGCTATTGCTGAGCTCAGAATGCTGAGGTGCAATTGCAGATGTGCAATTGCTGACGTGCTACTGCTGAGGTCACAATGCTGAGGTGCTATTGCTGAGGTGCTATTGCTGAGGTCACAATGCTAAGGTGCTATTGCTGAGTTCCCAATGCTGAGGTCACAATGCTGAGGTGCTATTACTGAGGTCACAATGCTGTGGTCACAAAGCTGAGATCAAATTGCAGAGGTGCTATTGCTGAGGTCACAATGCTGAGGTGCTACTGCTGAGGTGTTATTGCTTAGGTCACAATGCTCAGGTCACAATGCTGAGGTCACTATGCTGAGGTGCTATTGCTGAGGTCACAATGCTGAGGTGCTATTGCTGAGGTCACAATACTGAGGTGCTATTGCTGAGGTGTTATTGCTGAGTTCACAATGCTGAGGTACTATTGCTTAGGTGCTATTGCTGAGGTCACAATGCTGAGGTGCTATTGCTGAGGTCACAATACTGAGGTGATATCTGATGTGATATTTCTGACTTCACAATGCTGAGGTGCTATTGCTGAGGTCACAATGCTGAGCTCACAATGCTGAGGTGCTACTGCTGAGGTCACAATGCTGAGGTGCTCTTGCTGAGGTGCTATTGCTGAGGTGCTATTGCTGAAGTCACAATGCTGAGGTGCTATTGCTGAGGTCACAATGTTGAGGTGCTATTGCTGAGGTGCTATTGCTGACGTCACAATGCTGACGTGCTATTGCTGAGGTCACAATGCTGAGGTGCTATTGCTGAGGTCACAATGCTGTGGTCAAAATGCTGATGTCACAATGCTGAAGTCACAATGCTGAGGTGTTATTGCTGAGCTGTTATTGCTGAGGTATTATTGCTGAGCTGCTATTGCTGAGGTCACAATTCTGAGGTCACAATGCTGAGGTCACAATGCTGAGCTCACTATGTTGAGGTCACTATGCCGAGGTGCTATTGCTGAGGTCACAATGCTGAGGTCGCAATGCTGAGGTGCTATTGCTGAGGTCACAATGCTGAGGTCACAATGCTGAGGTCACAATGCTGAGGTGCTATTGCTGAGGTGCTGTTGCTGAAGTGTTATTGCTGAGGTGCTATTTCTGACTTCACAATGCTGAGGTGTTATTGCTGAGGTCACAATGCTGAGCTCATGCTGAGGTCACTATGCTGAGGTTCTATTGCTGAGGTCACAATGCTGAGGTCGCAATGCTGAGGTGCTATTGTTGAGGTCACAATGCTGAGGTCAAAATGCTGAGGTCACAATGCTGAGGTGCTATTTCTGAGGTGCTGTTCCTGAGGTGTTATTGCTGAGGTGCAATTTAGAGGTCACAATGCTGAGGTGCTATTGCTGAGGTCAAAATGCTGTGGTCACAATTCTGAGGTCACAATGCTGAGGTGCTATTGCTGAGCTCAGAATGCTGAGGTGCAATTGCAGATGTGCAATTGCTGAGGTGCTACTGCTGAGGTCACAATGCTGAGGTGCTATTACTGAGGTCACAATGCTGTGGTCACAAAGCTGAGGTGCTACTGCTGAGGTCACAATGCTGAGGTGCTCTTGCTGAGGTGCTGTTGCTTAGGTCACAATGCTGAGGTGCTATTGCTGAGGTGCTATTGCTGAGGTTACAATGCTGAGGTGCTGTTGCTGAGGGGCTATTGCTGAGGTCACAATGCTGAGGTGCTATTACTGAGGTCACAATGCTGTGGTCACAAAGCTGAGGTGCTACTGCTGAGGTCACAATGCTGAGGTGCTCTTGCTGAGGTGCTGTTGCTTAGGTCACAATGCTGAGGTGCTATTGCTGAGGTGCTATTGCTGAGGTTACAATGCTGAGGTGCTGTTGCTGAGGGGCTATTGCTGAGGTGCTATTGCTGAGGTCACAATGCTGAGATGCTATTGCTGAGCTGCTATTGATGAGGTGTTATTGCTGATGTGCTATTGCTGAGGTCATAATGCTGAGGTGCTATTGCTGAGGTCACAATGCTATGGTCACAATGCTGAGGTCAGAATGCTCAGGTGCTATTGCTGAGGTCACAATGCTGAGGTGCTGTTGCTGAGGTCACAATGCTGAGATCACAATGCTGAGGTGCTATTACTGAGGTGCTATTGCTGAGGTACTCTTGCTGAGCTGCTATTGCTGAGGTCACAATGCTGAGGTGCTATTGCTGAGGTCACAATGCTGAGGTGCTATTGCTGAGGTGCTATTGCTGTGGTCACAATGCTGAGGTGCTATTACTGAGGTCACAATGCTGAGGTGTTATTGCTGATGTGCTATTGCTGAGGTCACAATGCTGAGGTCACAATGCTGAGCTGCTATTGCTGAGGTCACTTTTCTGAGGTACTATTGCTGAGGTCACAATGCTATGCTCACAATGCTGAGGTCACAATGCTGAGGTGCTATTGCAGAGGTCACAATGCTGAGGTGCTATTGCTGAGGTGCTATTGCTGAGGTCGCAATGCTATGCTCACAATGCTGAGGTCACAATGCTGAGGTGCTATTGCAGAGGTCACAATGCTGAGGTGCTATTGCTGAGGTGCTATTGCTGAGGTCACAATGCTGAGGTGCTATTTCTGAGTTCACAATGCTGAGGTGCTATTGCTGAGGTGCTGTTGCTGAGGTCACAATGCTGAGGTGCTATTGGTGAGGTCACAATGCTGAGGTCACAATGCTGAGGTGCTACTGCTGAGGTCACAATGCTGAGGTGCTCTTGCTGAGGTGCTATTGCTGTGGTGCTATTGCTGAGGTCACAATGCTGAGGTGCTATTGCTGAGGTGCTATTCCTGACGTCACAATGCTGACGTGCTATTGCTGAGGTCGCAATGCTGAGGTGCTATTGCTGAGGTCACAATGCTGTGGTCAAAATGCTGATGTCACAATGCTGAGGTCACAATGCTGAGGTGTTATTGCTGAGCTGTTATTGCTGAGGTATTATTGCTGAGCTGCTATTGATGAGGTCACAACGCTGAGGTGCTATTGCTGAGTTCCCAATGCTGAGGTCACAATGCTGAGGTGCTATTACTGAGGTCACAATGCTGTGGTCACAAAGCTGAGATCAAATCGCAGAGGTGCTATTGCTGAGGTCACGATGCTGAGGTGCTACTGCTGAGGTGTTATTGCTTAGGTCACAATGCTCAGGTCACAATGCTGAGGTCACTATGCTGAGGTGCTATTGCTGAGGTCACAATGCTGAGGTCACAATGCTGAGGTCACAATGCTGAGGTGCTATTGCTGAGGTGTTATTGCTGAGTTCACAATGCTGAGATACTATTGCTTAGGTGCTATTGCTGAGGTCACAATGCTGAGGTGCTATTGCTGAGGTCACAATACTGAGGTGCTATCTGAGGTGCTATTGCTGAGGTCACAATGCTGAGGTCACAATGCTGAGGTGCTATTACTGAGGTCACAATGCTGTGGTCACAAAGCTGAGATCAAAATGCTGAGGTGCTATTGCTGAGGTCACAATGCTGAGGTGCTACTGCTGAGGTGTTATTGCTTAGGTCACAATGCTCAGGTCACAATGCTGAGGTCACTATGCTGAGGTGCTATTGCTGAGGTCACAATGCTGAGGTCACAATGCTGAGGTCACAATGCTGAGGTGCTATTGCTGAGGTGTTATTGCTGAGTTCACAATGCTGAGGTACTATTGCTTAGGTGCTATTGCTGAGGTCACAATGCTGAGGTGCTATTGCTGAGGTCACAATACTGAGGTGCTATCTGATGTGATATTTCTGACTTCACAATGCTGAGGTGCTATTGCTGAGGTGCTGTTGCTGAGGTCACAATGCTGAGGTGCTATTGCTGAGGTCACAATGCTGAGCTCACAATGCTGAGGTGCTACTGCTGAGGTCACAATGCTGAGGTGCTACTGCTGAGGTCACAATGCTGAGGTGCTCTTGCTGAGGTGCTATTGCTGAGGTGCTATTGCTGAGGTCACAATGCTGACGTGCTATTGCTGAGGTCACAATGCTGAGGTGCTATTGCTGAGGTCACAATGCTGTGGTCAAAATGCTGATGTCACAATGCTGAAGTCACAAAGCTGAGGTGTTATTGCTGAGCTGTTATTGCTGAGGTATTATTGCTGAGCTGCTATTGCTGAGGTCACAATTCTGAGGTCACAATGCTGAGGTCACAATGCTGAGCTCACTATGTTGAGGTCACTATGCCGAGGTGCTATTGCTGAGGTCACAATGCTGAGGTCGCAATGCTGAGGTGCTATTGCTGAGGTCACAATGCTGAGGTCACAATGCTGAGGTCAAAATGCTGAGGTGCTATTGCTGAGGTGCTGTTGCTGAAGTGTTATTGCTGAGGTGCTATTTCTGACTTCACAATGCTGAGGTGTTATTGCTGAGGTCACAATGCTGAGCTCATGCTGAGGTCACTATGCTGAGGTTCTATTGCTGAGGTCACAATGCTGAGGTCGCAATGCTGAGGTGCTATTGTTGAGGTCACAATGCTGAGGTCACAATGCTGATGTCACAATGCTGAGGTGCTATTTCTGAGGTGCTGTTCCAGAGGTGTTATTGCTGAGGTGCAATTGCTGAGGTCACAATGCTGAGGTGCTATTGCTGAGGTCAAAATGCTGTGGTCACAATTCTGAGGTCACAATGCTGAGGTCCTATTGCTGAAGTTACAATGCTGAGGTCACTATGCTGAGGTGCTATTGCTGAGGTCACAATGCTGAGGTCACAATGCTGAGGTCACAATGCTGAGGTGCTATTGCTGAGGTGTTATTGCTGAGTTCACAATGCTGAGATACTATTGCTTAGGTGCTATTGCTGAGGTCACAATGCTGAGGTGCTATTGCTGAGGTCACAATACTGAGGTGCTATTGCTGAGGTGTTATTGCTGAGTTCACAATGCTGAGGTACTATTGCTTAGGTGCTATTGCTGAGGTCACAATGCTGAGGTGCTATTGCTGAGGTCACAATACTGAGGTGCTATCTGATGTGATATTTCTGACTTCACAATGCTGAGGTGCTATTGCTGAGGTGCTGTTGCTGAGGTCACAATGCTGAGGTGCTATTGCTGAGGTCACAATGCTGAGGTGCTATTGCTGAGGTCACAATGTTGAGGTGCTATTGCTGAGGTGCTACTGCTGAGGTCACAATGCTGACGTGCTCTTGCTGAGGTGCTATTGCTGAGGTGCTATTGCTGAAGTCACAATGCTGAGGTGCTATTGCTGAGGTCACAATGTTGAGGTGCTATTGCTGAGGTACTATTGCTGACGTCACAATGCTGACGTGCTATTGCTGAGGTCACAATGCTGAGGTGCTATTGCTGAGGTCACAATGCTGTGGTCAAAATGCTGATGTCACAATGCTGAAGTCACAATGCTGAGGTGTTATTGCTGAGCTGTTATTGCTGAGGTATTATTGCTGAGCTGCTATTGCTGAGGTCACAATTCTGAGGTCACAATGCTGAGGTCACAATGCTGAGCTCACTATGTTGAGGTCACTATGCCGAGGTGCTATTGCTGAGGTCACAATGCTGAGGTCGCAATGCTGAGGTGCTATTGCTGAGGTCACAATGCTGAGGTCACAATGCTGAGGTCACAATGCTGAGGTGCTATTGCTGAGGTGCTGTTGCTGAAGTGTTATTGCTGAGGTGCTATTTCTGACTTCACAATGCTGAGGTGTTATTGCTGAGGTCACAATGCTGAGCTCATGCTGAGGTCACTATGCTGAGGTTCTATTGCTGAGGTCACAATGCTGAGGTCGCAATGCTGAGGTGCTATTGTTGAGGTCACAATGCTGAGGTCAAAATGCTGAGGTCACAATGCTGAGGTGCTATTTCTGAGGTGCTGTTCCTGAGGTGTTATTGCTGAGGTGCAATTTAGAGGTCACAATGCTGAGGTGCTATTGCTGAGGTCAAAATGCTGTGGTCACAATTCTGAGGTCACAATGCTGAGGTGCTATTGCTGAGCTCAGAATGCTGAGGTGCAATTGCAGATGTGCAATTGCTGAGGTGCTACTGCTGAGGTCACAATGCTGAGGTGCTATTGCTGAGGTGCTATTGCTGAGGTCACAACGCTAAGGTGCTATTGCTGAGGTGCTATTGCTGAGGTCACAATGCTGAGGTGCTATTACTGAGGTCACAATGCTGTGGTCACAAAGCTGAGGTGCTACTGCTGAGGTCACAATGCTGAGGTGCTCTTGCTGAGGTGCTGTTGCTTAGGTCACAATGCTGAGGTGCTATTGCTGAGGTGCTATTGCTGAGGTTACAATGCTGAGGTGCTGTTGCTGAGGGGCTATTGCTGAGGTGCTATTGCTGAGGTCACAATGCTGAGATGCTATTGCTGAGCTGCTATTGATGAGGTGTTATTGCTGATGTGCTATTGCTGAGGTCATAATGCTGAGGTGCTATTGCTGAGGTCACAATGCTATGGTCACAATGCTGAGGTCAGAATGCTCAGGTGCTATTGCTGAGGTCACAATGCTGAGGTGCTGTTGCTGAGGTCACAATGCTGAGATCACAATGCTGAGGTGCTATTACTGAGGTGCTATTGCTGAGGTACTCTTGCTGAGCTGCTATTGCTGAGGTCACAATGCTGAGGTGCTATTGCTGAGGTCACAATGCTGAGGTGCTATTGCTGAGGTGCTATTGCTGTGGTCACAATGCTGAGGTGCTATTACTGAGGTCACAATGCTGAGGTGTTATTGCTGATGTGCTATTGCTGAGGTCACAATGCTGAGGTCACAATGCTGAGCTGCTATTGCTGAGGTCACTTTTCTGAGGTACTATTGCTGAGGTCACAATGCTATGCTCACAATGCTGAGGTCACAATGCTGAGGTGCTATTGCAGAGGTCACAATGCTGAGGTGCTATTGCTGAGGTGCTATTGCTGAGGTCGCAATGCTATGCTCACAATGCTGAGGTCACAATGCTGAGGTGCTATTGCAGAGGTCACAATGCTGAGGTGCTATTGCAGATGTGCAATTGCTGAGGTTCTATTGCAGAGGTCACAATGCTGAGGTGCTATTGCTGAGGTGCTATTGCTGAGGTCACAATGCTATGCTCACAATGCTGAGGTCACAATGCTGAGGTGCTATTGCAGAGGTCACAATGCTGAGGTGCTATTGCAGATGTGCAATTGCTGAGGTGCTATTGCAGAGGTCACAATGCTGAGGTGCTATTGCTGAGGTGCTATTGCTGAGGTCACAATGCTGAGGTGCTATTTCTGAGTTCACAATGCTGAGGTGCTATTGCTGAGGTGCTGTTGCTGAGGTCACAATGCTGAGGTGCTATTGGTGAGGTCACAATGCTGAGGTCACAATGCTGAGGTGCTACTGCTGAGGTCACAATGCTGAGGTGCTCTTGCTGAGGTGTTATTGCTTAGGTCACAATGCTCAGGTCACAATGCTGAGGTCACTATGCTGAGGTGCTATTGCTGAGGTCACAATGCTGAGGTCACAATGCTGAGGTCACAATGCTGAGGTGCTATTGCTGAGGTGTTATTGCTGAGTTCACAATGCTGAGGTCACAATGCTGAGGTCACTATGCTGAGGTGCTATTGCTGAGGTCACAATGCTGAGGTCACAATGCTGAGGTCACAATGCTGAGGTGCTATTGCTGAGGTGTTATTGCTGAGTTCACAATGCTGAGATACTATTGCTTAGGTGCTATTGCTGAGGTCACAATGCTGAGGTGCTATTGCTGAGGTCACAATACTGAGGTGCTATCTGAGGTGCTATTGCTGAGGTCACAATGCTGAGGTCACAATGCTGAGGTGCTATTACTGAGGTCACAATGCTGTGGTCACAAAGCTGAGATCAAAATGCTGAGGTGCTATTGCTGAGGTCACAATGCTGAGGTGCTACTGCTGAGGTGTTATTGCTTAGGTCACAATGCTCAGGTCACAATGCTGAGGTCACTATGCTGAGGTGCTATTGCTGAGGTCACAATGCTGAGGTCACAATGCTGAGGTCACAATGCTGAGGTGCTATTGCTGAGGTGTTATTGCTGAGTTCACAATGCTGAGGTACTATTGCTTAGGTGCTATTGCTGAGGTCACAATGCTGACGTGCTATTGCTGAGGTCACAATACTGAGGTGCTATCTGATGTGATATTTCTGACTTCACAATGCTGAGGTGCTATTGCTGAGGTGCTGTTGCTGAGGTCACAATGCTGAGGTGCTATTGCTGAGGTCACAATGCTGAGCTCACAATGCTGAGGTGCTACTGCTGAGGTCACAATGCTGAGGTGCTACTGCTGAGGTCACAATGCTGAGGTGCTCTTGCTGAGGTGCTATTGCTGAGGTGCTATTGCTGAAGTCACAATGCTGAGGTGCTATTGCTGAGGTCACAATGTTGAGGTGCTATTGCTGAGGTGCTATTGCTGAGGTCACAATGCTGACGTGCTATTGCTGAGGTCACAATGCTGAGGTGCTATTGCTGAGGTCACAATGCTGTGGTCAAAATGCTGATGTCACAATGCTGAAGTCACAAAGCTGAGGTGTTATTGCTGAGCTGTTATTGCTGAGGTATTATTGCTGCGCTGCTATTGCTGAGGTCACAATTCTGAGGTCACAATGCTGAGGTCACAATGCTGAGCTCACTATGTTGAGGTCACTATGCCGAGGTGCTATTGCTGAGGTCACAATGCTGAGGTCGCAATGCTGAGGTGCTATTGCTGAGGTCACAATGCTGAGGTCACAATGCTGAGGTCACAATGCTGAGGTGCTATTTCTGAGGTGCTGTTGCTGAGGTGTTATTGCTGAGGTGCAATTGCTGAGGTCACAATGCTGAGGTGTTATTGCTGAGGTCACAATGCTGAGCTCATGCTGAGGTCACTATGCTGAGGTTCTATTGCTGAGGTCACAATGCTGAGGTCGCAATGCTGAGGTGCTATTGTTGAGGTCACAATGCTGAGGTCACAATGCTGATGTCACAATGCTGAGGTGCTATTTCTGAGGTGCTGTTCCAGAGGTGTTATTGCTGAGGTGCAATTGCTGAGGTCACAATGCTGAGGTGCTATTGCTGAGGTCAAAATGCTGTGGTCACAATTCTGAGGTCACAATGCTGAGGTGCTATTGCTGAGCTCAGAATGCTGAGGTGCAATTGCAGATGTGCAATTGCTGAGGTGCTACTGCTGAGGTCACAATGCTGAGGTGCTATTGCTGAGGTGCTATTGCTGAGGTCACAACGCTAAGGTGCTATTGCTGAGGTGCTATTGCTGAGGTCACAATGCTGAGGTGCTATTACTGAGGTCACAATGCTGTGGTCACAAAGCTGAGGTGCTACTGCTGAGGTCACAATGCTGAGGTGCTCTTGCTGAGGTGCTGTTGCTTAGGTCACAATGCTGAGGTGCTATTGCTGAGGTGCTATTGCAGAGGTCACAATGCTGAGGTGCTATTGCTGAGGTGCTATTGCTGAGGTCACAATGCTATGCTCACAATGCTGAGGTCACAATGCTGAGGTGCTATTGCAGAGGTCACAATGCTGAGGTGCTATTGCAGATGTGCAATTGCTGAGGTGCTATTGCAGAGGTCACAATGCTGAGGTGCTATTGCTGAGGTGCTATTGCTGAGGTCACAATGCTGAGGTGCTATTTCTGAGTTCACAATGCTGAGGTGCTATTGCTGAGGTGCTGTTGCTGAGGTCACAATGCTGAGGTGCTATTGGTGAGGTCACAATGCTGAGGTCACAATGCTGAGGTGCTACTGCTGAGGTCACTATGCTGAGGTGCTCTTGCTGAGGTGCTATTGCTGTGGTGCTATTGCTGAGGTCACAATGCTGAGGTGCTATTGCTGAGGTGCTATTCCTGACGTCACAATGCTGACGTGCTATTGCTGAGGTCACAATGCTGAGGTGCTATTGCTGAGGTCACAATGCTGTGGTCAAAATGCTGATGTCACAATGCTGAGGTCACAATGCTGAGGTGTTATTGCTGAGCTGTTATTGCTGAGGTATTATTGCTGAGCTGCTATTGCTGAGGTCACAATGCTGAGGTGCTATTGCTGAGTTCACAATGCTGAGGTCACAATGCTGAGGTGCTATTACTGAGGTCACAATGCTGTGGTCACAAAGCTGAGATCAAATTGCAGAGGTGCTATTGCTGAGGTCACAATGCTGAGGTGCTACTGCTGAGGTGTTATTGCTTAGGTCACAATGCTCAGGTCACAATGCTGAGGTCACTATGCTGAGCTGCTATTGCTGAGGTCACAATGCTGAGGTCACAATGCTGAGGTCACAATGCTGAGGTGCTATTGCTGAGGTGTTATTGCTGAGTTCACAATGCTGAGATACTATTGCTTAGGTGCTATTGCTGACGTCACAATGCTGAGGTGCTATTGCTGAGGTCACAATACTGAGGTGCTATCTGAGGTGCTATTGCTGAGGTCACAATGCTGAGGTCACAATGCTGAGGTGCTATTACTGAGGTCACAAAGCTGTGGTCACAAAGCTGAGATCAAAATGCTGAGGTGCTATTGCTGAGGTCACAATGCTGAGGTGCTACTGCTGAGGTGTTATTGCTTAGGTCACAATGCTCAGGTCACAATGCTGAGGTCACTATGCTGAGGTGCTATTGCTGAGGTCACAATGCTGAGGTCACAATGCTGAGGTCACAATGCTGAGGTGCTATTGCTGAGGTGTTATTGCTGAGTTCACAATGCTGAGGTACTATTGCTTAGGTGCTATTGCTGAGGTCACAATGCTGAGGTGCTATTGCTGAGGTCACAATACTGAGGTGCTATTGGTGAGGTCACAATGCTGAGGTCACTATGCTGAGGTCACTATGCTTAGGTGCTATTGCTGAGGTCACAATGCTGTGGTGCTATTGCTGAGGTGCTATTGCTGAGGTCACAATGCTGAGGTGCTATTGCTGAGGTGCTATTGCTGAGGTCACAATGCTGAGGTGCTGTTGCTGAGGGGCTATTGCTGAGGTGCTATTGCTGAGGTCACAATGCTGAGATGCTATTGCTGAGCTGCTATTGATGAGGTGTTATTGCTGATGTGCTATTGCTGAGGTCATAATGCTGAGGTGCTATTGCTGAGGTCACAATGCTATGGTCACAATGCTGAGGTCACAATGCTCAGGTGCTATTGCTGAGGTCACAATGCTGAGGTGCTGTTGCTGAGGTCACAATGCTGAGATCACAATGCTGAGGTGCTATTACTGAGGTGCTATTGCTGAGGTACTCTTGCTGAGCTGCTATTTCTGAGGTCACAATGCTGAGGTGCTATTGCTGAGGTCACAATGCTGAGGTGCTATTGCTGAGGTGCTATTGCTGTGGTCACAATGCTGAGGTGCTATTACTGAGGTCACAATGCTGAGGTGCAATTGCTGAGGTGCTATTGCTGAGGTCACAATGCTGAGGTCACAATGCTGAGCTGCTATTGCTGAGGTCACTTTTCTGAGGTACTATTGCTGAGGTCACAATGCTATGCTCACAATGCTGAGGTCACAATGCTGAGGTGCTATTGCAGAGCTCACAATGCTGAGGTGCTATTGCAGATGTGCAATTGCTGAGGTGCTATTGTAGAGGTCACAATGCTGAGGTGCTATTGCTGAGGTGCTATTGCTGAGGTCACAATGCTGAGGTGCTATTTCTGAGTTCACAATGCTGAGGTGCTATTGCTGAGGTGCTGTTGCTGAGGTCACAATGCTGAGGTGCTATTGGTGAGGTCACAATGCTGAGGTCACAATGCTGAGGTGCTACTGCTGAGGTCACTATGCTGAGGTGCTCTTGCTGAGGTGCTATTGCTGTGGTGCTATTGCTGAGGTCACAATGCTGAGGTGCTATTGCTGAGGTGCTATTCCTGACGTCACAATGCTGACGTGCTATTGCTGAGGTCACAATGCTGAGGTGCTATTGCTGAGGTCACAATGCTGTGGTCAAATTGCTGATGTCACAATGCTGAGGTCACAATACTGAGGTGTTATTGCTGAGCTGTTATTGCTGAGGTATTATTGCTGAGCTGCTATTGCTGAGGTCACAATGCTGAGGTGCTATTGCTGAGTTCCCAATGCTGAGGTCACAATGCTGAGGTGCTATTGCTGAGGTGTTATTGCTGAGTTCACAATGCTGAGATACTATTGCTTAGGTGCTATTGCTGACGTCACAATGCTGAGGTGCTATTGCTGAGGTCACAATACTGAGGTGCTATCTGAGGTGCTATTGCTGAGGTCACAATGCTGAGGTCACAATGCTGAGGTGCTATTACTGAGGTCACAAAGCTGTGGTCACAAAGCTGAGATCAAAATGCTGAGGTGCTATTGCTGAGGTCACAATGCTGAGGTGCTACTGCTGAGGTGTTATTGCTTAGGTCACAATGCTCAGGTCACAATGCTGAGGTCACTATGCTGAGGTGCTATTGCTGAGGTCACAATGCTGAGGTCACAATGCTGAGGTCACAATGCTGAGGTGCTATTGCTGAGGTGTTATTGCTGAGTTCACAATGCTGAGGTACTATTGCTTAGGTGCTATTGCTGAGGTCACAATGCTGAGGTGCTATTGCTGAGGTCACAATACTGAGGTGCTATTGGTGAGGTCACAATGCTGAGGTCACTATGCTGAGGTCACTATGCTTAGGTGCTATTGCTGAGGTCACAATGCTGTGGTGCTATTGCTGAGGTGCTATTGCTGAGGTCACAATGCTGAGGTGCTATTGCTGAGGTGCTATTGCTGAGGTCACAATGCTGAGGTGCTGTTGCTGAGGGGCTATTGCTGAGGTGCTATTGCTGAGGTCACAATGCTGAGGTGCTATTGCTGAGGTCACAATGCTATGGTCACAATGCTGAGGTCACAATGCTGAGCTGCTATTGATGAGGTGTTATTGCTGATGTGCTATTGCTGAGGTCATAATGCTGAGGTGCTATTGCTGAGGTCACAATGCTATGGTCACAATGCTGAGGTCACAATGCTCAGGTGCTATTGCTGAGGTCACAATGCTGAGGTGCTGTTGCTGAGGTCACAATGCTGAGATCACAATGCTGAGGTGCTATTACTGAGGTGCTATTGCTGAGGTACTCTTGCTGAGCTGCTATTGCTGAGGTCACAATGCTGAGGTGCTATTGCTGAGGTCACAATGCTGAGGTGCTATTGCTGAGGTGCTATTGCTGTGGTCACAATGCTGAGGTGCTATTACTGAGGTCACAATGCTGAGGTGCTATTGCTGAGGTGCTATTGCTGAGGTCACAATGCTGAGGTCACAATGCTGAGCTGCTATTGCTGAGGTCACTTTTCTGAGGTACTATTGCTGAGGTCACAATGCTATGCTCACAATGCTGAGGTCACAATGCTGAGGTGCTATTGCAGAGGTCACAATGCTGAGGTGCTATTGCAGATGTGCAATTGCTGAGGTGCTATTGCAGAGGTCACAATGCTGAGGTGCTATTGCTGAGGTGCTATTGCTGAGGTCACAATGCTGAGGTGCTATTTCTGAGTTCACAATGCTGAGGTGCTATTGCTGAGGTGCTGTTGCTGAGGTCACAATGCTGAGGTGCTATTGGTGAGGTCACAATGCTGAGGTCACAATGCTGAGGTGCTACTGCTGAGGTCACAATGCTGAGGTGCTCTTGCTGAGGTGCTATTGCTGTGGTGCTATTGCTGAGGTCACAATGCTGAGGTGCTATTGCTGAGGTGCTATTGCTGACGTCACAATGCTGACGTGCTATTGCTGAGGTCACAATGCTGAGGTGCTATTGCTGAGGTGCTATTGCTGAGGTCACAATGCTGATGTCACAATGCTGAGGTCACAATGCTGAGGTGTTATTGCTGAGCTGTTATTGCTGAGGTATTATTGCTGAGCTGCTATTGCTGAGGTCACAATGCTGAGGTGCTATTGCTGAGTTCACAATGCTGAGGTCACAATGCTGAGGTGCTATTACTGAGGTCACAATGCTGTGGTCACAAAGCTGACATCAAATTGCAGAGGTGCTATTGCTGAGGTCACAATGCTGAGGTGCTACTGCTGAGGTGTTATTGCTTAGGTCACAATGCTCAGGTCACAATGCTGAGGTCACTATGCTGAGGTGCTATTGCTGAGGTCACAATGCTGAGGTCACAATGCTGAGGTCACAATGCTGAGGTGCTATTGCTGAGGTGTTATTGCTGAGTTCACAATGCTGAGGTACTATTGCTTAGGTGCTATTGCTGAGGTCACAATGCTGAGGTGCTATTGCTGAGGTCACAATACTGAGGTGCTATTGGTGAGGTCACAATGCTGAGGTCACTATGCTGAGGTCACTATGCTTAGGTGCTATTGCTGAGGTCACAATGCTGTGGTGCTATTGCTGAGGTGCTATTGCTGAGGTCACAATGCTGAGGTGCTATTGCTGAGGTGCTATTGCTGAGGTCACAATGCTGAGGTGCTGTTGCTGAGGGGCTATTGCTGAGGTGCTATTGCTGAGGTCACAATGCTGAGGTGCTATTGCTGAGGTCACAATGCTATGGTCACAATGCTGAGGTCACAATGCTGAGCTGCTATTGATGAGGTGTTATTGCTGATGTGCTATTGCTGAGGTCATAATGCTGAGGTGCTATTGCTGAGGTCACAATGCTATGGTCACAATGCTGAGGTCACAATGCTCAGGTGCTATTGCTGAGGTCACAATGCTGAGGTGCTGTTGCTGAGGTCACAATGCTGAGATCACAATGCTGAGGTGCTATTACTGAGGTGCTATTGCTGAGGTACTCTTGCTGAGCTGCTATTGCTGAGGTCACAATGCTGAGGTGCTATTGCTGAGGTCACAATGCTGAGGTGCTATTGCTGAGGTGCTATTGCTGTGGTCACAATGCTGAGGTGCTATTACTGAGGTCACAATGCTGAGGTGCTATTGCTGAGGTGCTATTGCTGAGGTCACAATGCTGAGGTCACAATGCTGAGCTGCTATTGCTGAGGTCACTTTTCTGAGGTACTATTGCTGAGGTCACAATGCTATGCTCACAATGCTGAGGTCACAATGCTGAGGTGCTATTGCAGAGGTCACAATGCTGAGGTGCTATTGCAGATGTGCAATTGCTGAGGTGCTATTGCAGAGGTCACAATGCTGAGGTGCTATTGCTGAGGTGCTATTGCTGAGGTCACAATGCTGAGGTGCTATTTCTGAGTTCACAATGCTGAGGTGCTATTGCTGAGGTGCTGTTGCTGAGGTCACAATGCTGAGGTGCTATTGGTGAGGTCACAATGCTGAGGTCACAATGCTGAGGTGCTACTGCTGAGGTCACAATGCTGAGGTGCTCTTGCTGAGGTGCTATTGCTGTGGTGCTATTGCTGAGGTCACAATGCTGAGGTGCTATTGCTGAGGTGCTATTGCTGACGTCACAATGCTGACGTGCTATTGCTGAGGTCACAATGCTGAGGTGCTATTGCTGAGGTGCTATTGCTGAGGTCACAATGCTGATGTCACAATGCTGAGGTCACAATGCTGAGGTGTTATTGCTGAGCTGTTATTGCTGAGGTATTATTGCTGAGCTGCTATTGCTGAGGTCACAATGCTGAGGTGCTATTGCTGAGTTCACAATGCTGAGGTCACAATGCTGAGGTGCTATTACTGAGGTCACAATGCTGTGGTCACAAAGCTGACATCAAATTGCAGAGGTGCTATTGCTGAGGTCACAATGCTGAGGTGCTACTGCTGAGGTGTTATTGCTTAGGTCACAATGCTCAGGTCACAATGCTGAGGTCACTATGCTGAGGTGCTATTGCTGAGGTCACAATGCTGAGGTCACAATGCTGAGGTCACAATGCTGAGGTGCTATTGCTGAGGTGTTATTGCTGAGTTCACAATGCTGAGGTACTATTGCTTAGGTGCTATTGCTGAGGTCACAATGCTGAGGTGCTATTGCTGAGGTCACAATACTGAGGTGCTATTGGTGAGGTCACAATGCTGAGGTCACTATGCTGAGGTCACTATGCTTAGGTGCTATTGCTGAGGTCACAATGCTGTGGTGCTATTGCTGAGGTGCTATTGCTGAGGTCACAATGCTGAGGTGCTATTGCTGAGGTGCTATTGCTGAGGTCACAATGCTGAGGTGCTGTTGCTGAGGGGCTATTGCTGAGGTGCTATTGCTGAGGTCACAATGCTGAGGTGCTATTGCTGAGGTCACAATGCTATGGTCACAATGCTGAGGTCACAATGCTGAGCTGCTATTGATGAGGTGTTATTGCTGAGGTGCTATTGCTGAGGTCATAATGCTGAGGTGCTATTGCTGAGGTCACAATGCTATGGTCACAATGCTGAGGTCACAATGCTCAGGTGCTATTGCTGAGGTCACAATGCTGAGGTGCTGTTGCTGAGGTCACAATGCTGAGATCACAATGCTGAGGTGCTATTACTGAGGTGCTATTGCTGAGGTACTCTTGCTGAGCTGCTATTGCTGAGGTCACAATGCTGAGGTGCTATTGCTGAGGTCACAATGCTGAGGTGCTATTGCTGAGGTGCTATTGCTGTGGTCACAATGCTGAGGTGCTATTACTGAGGTCACAATGCTGAGGTGCTATTGCTGAGGTGCTATTCCTGAGGTCACAATGCTGAGGTCACAATGCTGAGCTGCTATTGCTGAGGTCACTTTTCTGAGGTACTATTGCTGAGGTCACAATGCTATGCTCACAATGCTGAGGTCACAATGCTGAGGTGCTATTGCAGAGGTCACAATGCTGAGGTGCTATTGCAGATGTGCAATTGCTGAGGTGCTATTGCAGAGGTCACAATGCTGAGGTGCTATTGCTGAGGTGCTATTGCTGAGGTCACAATGCTGAGGTGCTATTTCTGAGTTCACAATGCTGAGGTGCTATTGCTGAGGTGCTGTTGCTGAGGTCACAATGCTGAGGTGCTATTGGTGAGGTCACAATGCTGAGGTCACAATGCTGAGGTGCTACTGCTGAGGTCACAATGCTGAGGTGCTCTTGCTGAGGTGCTATTGCTGTGGTGCTATTGCTGAGGTCACAATGCTGAGGTGCTATTGCTGAGGTGCTATTGCTGACGTCACAATGCTGACGTGCTATTGCTGAGGTCACAATGCTGAGGTGCTATTGCTGAGGTGCTATTGCTGAGGTCACAATGCTGATGTCACAATGCTGAGGTCACAATGCTGAGGTGTTATTGCTGAGCTGTTATTGCTGAGGTATTATTGCTGAGCTGCTATTGCTGAGGTCACAATGCTGAGGTACTATTGCTGAGTTCACAATGCTGAGGTCACAATGCTGAGGTGCTATTACTGAGGTCACAATGCTGTGGTAACAAAGCTGAGATCAAATTGCAGAGGTGCTATTGCTGAGGTCACAATGCTGAGGTGCTACTGCTGAGGTGTTATTGCTTAGGTCACAATGCTCAGGTCACAATGCTGAGGTCACTATGCTGAGGTGCTATTGCTGAGGTCACAATGCTGAGGTCACAATGTTGAGGTCACAATGCTGAGGTGCTATTGCTGAGGTGTTATTGCTGAGTTCACAATGCTGAGATACTATTGCTTAGGTGCTATTGCTGAGGTCACAATGCTGAGGTGCTATTGCTGAGGTCACAATACTGAGGTGCTATCTGAGGTGCTATTGCTGAGGTCACAATGCTGAGGTCACAATGCTGAGGTGCTATTACTGAGGTCACAATGCTGTGGTCACAAAGCTGAGATCAAAATGCTGAGGTGCTATTGCTGAGGTCACAATGCTGAGGTGCTACTGCTGAGGTGTTATTGCTTAGGTCACAATGCTCAGGTCACAATGCTGAGGTCACTATGCTGAGGTGCTATTGCTGAGGTCACAATGCTGAGGTCACAATGCTGAGGTCACAATGCTGAGGTGCTATTGCTGAGGTGTTATTGCTGAGTTCACAATGCTGAGGTACTATTGCTTAGGTGCTATTGCTGAGGTCACAATGCTGAGGTGCTATTGCTGAGGTCACAATACTGAGGTGCTATCTGATGTGATATTTCTGACTTCACAATGCTGAGGTGCTATTTCTGAGGTGCTGTTGCTGAGGTCACAATGCTTAGGTGCTATTGGTGAGGTCACAATGCTGAGCTCACAATGCTGAGGTGCTACTGCTGAGGTCACAATGCTGAGGTGCTACTTCTGAGGTCATAATGCTGAGGTGCTCTTGCTGAGGTGCTATTGCTGAGGTGCTATTGCTGAAGTCACAATGCTGAGGTGCTATTGCTGAGGTCACAATGTTGAGGTGCTATTGCTGAGGTGCTATTGCTGACGTCACAATGCTGACGTGCTATTGCTGAGGTCACAATGCTGAGGTGCTATTGATGAGGTCACAATGCTGTGGTCAAAATGCTGATGTCACAATGCTGAAGTCACAATGCTGAGGTGTTATTGCTGAGCTGTTATTGCTGAGGTATTATTGCTGAGCTGCTATTGCTGAGGTCACAATTCTGAGGTCACAATGCTGAGGTCACAATGCTGAGCTCACTATGTTGAGGTCACTATGCCGAGGTGCTATTGCTGAGGTCACAATGCTGAGGTCGCAATGCTGAGGTGCTATTGCTGAGGTCACAATGCTGAGGTCACAATGCTGAGGTCACAATGCTGAGGTGCTATTGCTGAGGTGCTGTTGCTGAAGTGTTATTGCTGAGGTGCTATTTCTGACTTCACAATGCTGAGGTGTTATTGCTGAGGTCACAATGCTGAGCTCATGCTGAGGTCACTATGCTGAGGTTCTATTGCTGAGGTCACAATGCTGAGGTCGCAATGCTGAGGTGCTATTGTTGAGGTCACAATGCTGAGGTCAAAATGATGAGGTCACAATGCTGAGGTGCTATTTCTGAGGTGCTGTTCCTGAGGTGTTATTACTGAGGTGCAATTGCTGAGGTCACAATGCTGAGGTGCTATTGCTGAGGTCAAAATGCTGTGGTCACAATTCTGAGGTCACAATGCAGAGGTGCTATTGCTGAGCTCAGAATGCTGAGGTGCAATTGCAGATGTGCAATTGCTGAGGTGCTACTGCTGAGGTCACAATGCTGAGGTGCTATTGCTGAGGTGCTATTGCTGAGGTCACAATGCTAAGGTGCTATTGCTGAGGTGCTATTGCTGAGGTCACAATGCTGAGGTGCTATTACTGAGGTCACAATGCTGTGGTCACAAAGCTGAGGTGCTACTGCTGAGGTCACAATGCTGAGGTGCTTTGCTGAGGTGCTGTTGCTTCGGTCACAATGCTGAGGTGCTATTGCTGAGGTGCTATTGCAGAGGTCACAATGCTGAGGTGCTATTGCTGAGGTGCTATTGCTGAGGTCACAATGCTATGCTCACAATGCTGAGGTCACAATGCTGAGGTGCTATTGCAGAGGTCACAATGCTGAGGTGCTATTGCAGATGTGCAATTGCTGAGGTGCTATTGCAGAGGTCACAATGCTGAGGTGCTATTGCTGAGGTGCTATTGCTGAGGTCACAATGCTGAGGTGCTATTTCTGAGTTCACAATGCTGAGGTGCTATTGCTGAGGTGCTGTTGCTGAGGTCACAATGCTGAGGTGCTATTGGTGAGGTCACAATGCTGAGGTCACAATGCTGAGGTGCTACTGCTGAGGTCACTATGCTGAGGTGCTCTTGCTGAGGTGCTATTGCTGTGGTGCTATTGCTGAGGTCACAATGCTGAGGTGCTATTGCTGAGGTGCTATTCCTGACGTCACAATGCTGACGTGCTATTGCTGAGGTCACAATGCTGAGGTGCTATTGCTGAGGTCACAATGCTGTGGTCAAAATGCTGATGTCACAATGCTGAGGTCACAATGCTGAGGTGCTATTGCTGAGGTGTTATTGCTGAGTTCACAATGCTGAGATACTATTGCTTAGGTGCTATTGCTGAGGTCACAATGCTGAGGTGCTATTGCTGAGGTCACAATACTGAGGTGCTATCTGAGGTGCTATTGCTGAGGTCACAATGCTGAGGTCACAATGCTGAGGTGCTATTACTGAGGTCACAATGCTGTGGTCACAAAGCTGAGATCAAAATGCTGAGGTGCTATTGCTGAGGTCACAATGCTGAGGTGCTACTGCTGAGGTGTTATTGCTTAGGTCACAATGCTCAGGTCACAATGCTGAGGTCACTATGCTGAGGTGCTATTGCTGAGGTCACAATGCTGAGGTCACAATGCTGAGGTCACAATGCTGAGGTGCTATAGCTGAGGTGTTATTGCTGAGTTCACAATGCTGAGATACTATTGCTTAGGTGCTATTGCTGAGGTCACAATGCTGAGGTGCTATTGCTGAGGTCACAATACTGAGGTGCTATCTGATGTGATATTTCTGACTTCACAATGCTGAGGTGCTATTTCTTAGGTGCTGTTGCTGAGGTCACAATGCTGAGGTGCTATTGCTGAGGTCACAATGCTGAGCTCACAATGCTGAGGTGCTACTGCTGAGGTCACAATGCTGAGGTGCTACTTCTGAGGTCACAATGCTGAGGTGCTCTTGCTGAGGTGCTATTGCTGAGGTGCTATTGCTGAAGTCACAATGCTGAGGTGCTATTGCTGAGGTCACAATGTTGAGGTGCTATTGCTGAGGTGCTATTGCTGACGTCACAATGCTGACGTGCTATTGCTGAGGTCACAATGCTGAGGTGCTATTGATGAGGTCACAATGCTGTGGTCAAAATGCTGATGTCACTATGCTGAAGTCACAATGCTGAGGTGTTATTGCTGAGCTGTTATTGCTGAGGTATTATTGCTGAGCTGCTATTGCTGAGGTCACAATTCTGAGGTCACAATGCTGAGGTCACAATGCTGAGCTCACTATGTTGAGGTCACTATGCCGAGGTGCTATTGCTGAGGTCACAATGCTGAGGTCGCAATGCTGAGGTGCTATTGCTGAGGTCACAATGCTGAGGTCGCAATGCTGAGGTGCTATTGCTGAGGTCACAATGCTGAGGTCACAATGCTGAGGTCACAATGCTGAGGTGCTATTGCTGAGGTGCTGTTGCTGAAGTGTTATTGCTGAGGTGCTATTTCTGACTTCACAATGCTGAGGTGTTATTGCTGAGGTCACAATGCTGAGCTCATGCTGAGGTCACTATGCTGAGGTTCTATTGCTGAGGTCACAATGCTGAGGTCGCAATGCTGAGGTGCTATTGTTGAGATCACAATGCTGAGGTCAAAATGCTGAGGTCACAATGCTGAGGTGCTATTTCTGAGGTGCTGTTCCTGAGGTGTTATTGCTGAGGTGCAATTGCTGAGGTCACAATGCTGAGGTGCTATTGCTGAGGTCAAAATGCTGTGGTCACAATTCTGAGGTCACAATGCAGAGGTGCTATTGCTGAGCTCAGAATGCTGAGGTGCAATTGCAGATGTGCAATTGCTGAGGTGCTACTGCTGAAGTCACAATGCTGAGGTCACTATGCTGAGGTGCTATTGCAGAGGTCACAATGCTGAGGTGCTATTGCTGAGGTGCTATTGCTGAGGTCACAATGCTATGCTCACAATGCTGAGGTCACAATGCTGAGGTGCTATTGCAGAGGTCACAATGCTGAGGTGCTATTGCAGATGTGCAATTGCTGAGGTGCTATTGCAGAGGTCACAATGCTGAGGTGCTATTGCTGAGGTGCTATTGCTGAGGTCACAATGCTGAGGTGCTATTTCTGAGTTCACAATGCTGAGGTGCTATTGCTGAGGTGCTGTTGCTGAGGTCACAATGCTGAGGTGCTATTGGTGAGGTCACAATGCTGAGGTCACAATGCTGAGGTGCTACTGCTGAGGTCACTATGCTGAGGTGCTATTGCTGAGGTGCTATTCCTGACGTCACAATGCTGACGTGCTATTGCTGAGGTCACAATGCTGAGGTGTTATTGCTGAGCTGTTATTGCTGAGGTATTATTGCTGAGCTGCTATTGCTGAGGTGCTATTGCTGAGGTGCTATTGCTGAGTTCCCAATGCTGAGGTCACAATGCTGAGGTGCTATTACTGAGGTCACAATGCTGTGGTCACAAAGCTGAGATCAAATTGCAGAGGTGCTATTGCTGAGGTCACAATGCTGAGGTGCTACTGCTGAGGTGTTATTGCTTAGGTCACAATGCTCAGGTCACAATGCTGAGGTCACTATGCTGAGGTGCTATTGCTGAGGTCACAATGCTGAGGTCACAATGCTGAGGTCACAATGCTGAGGTGCTATTGCTGAGGTGTTATTGCTGAGTTCACAATGCTGAGATACTATTGCTCAGGTGCTATTGCTGAGGTCACAATGCTGAGGTGCTATTGCTGAGGTCACAATACTGAGGTGCTATCTGAGGTGCTATTGCTGAGGTCACAATGCTGAGGTCACAATGCTGAGGTGCTATTACTGAGGTCACAAAGCTGTGGTCACAAAGCTGAGATCAAAATGCTGAGGTGCTATTGCTGAGGTCACAATGCTGAGGTGCTACTGCTGAGGTGTTATTGCTTAGGTCACAATGCTCAGGTCACAATGCTGAGGTCACTATGCTGAGGTGCTATTGCTGAGGTCACAATGCTGAGGTCACAATGCTGAGGTCACAATGCTGAGGTGCTATTGCTGAGGTGTTATTGCTGAGTTCACAATGCTGAGGTACTATTGCTTAGGTGCTATTGCTGAGGTCACAATGCTGAGGTGCTATTGCTGAGGTCACAATACTGAGGTGCTATTGGTGAGGTCACAATGCTGAGGTCACTATGCTGAGGTCACTATGCTTAGGTGCTATTCCTGAGGTCACAATGCTGTGGTGCTATTGCTGAGGTGCTATTGCTGATGTCACAATGCTGAGGTGCTATTGCTGAGGTGCTATTGCTGAGGTCACAATGCTGAGGTGCTGTTGCTGAGGGGCTATTGCTGAGGTGCTATTGCTGAGGTCACAATGCTGAGATGCTATTGCTGAGCTGCTATTGATGAGGTGTTATTGCTGATGTGCTATTGCTGAGGTCATAATGCTGAGGTGCTATTGCTGAGGTCACAATGCTATGGTCACAATGCTGAGGTCACAATGCTCAGGTGCTATTGCTGAGGTCACAATGCTGAGGTGCTGTTGCTGAGGTCACAATGCTGAGATCACAATGCTGAGGTGCTATTACTGAGGTGCTATTGCTGAGGTACTCTTGCTGAGCTGCTATTTCTGAGGTCACAATGCTGAGGTGCTATTGCTGAGGTCACAATGCTGAGGTGCTATTGCTGAGGTGCTATTGCTGTGGTCACAATGCTGAGGTGCTATTACTGAGGTCACAATGCTGAGGTGCTATTGCTGAGGTGCTATTGCTGAGGTCACAATGCTGAGGTCACAATGCTGAGCTGCTATTGCTGAGGTCACTTTTCTGAGGTACTATTGCTGAGGTCACAATGCTATGCTCACAATGCTGAGGTCACAATGCTGAGGTGCTATTGCAGAGCTCACAATGCTGAGGTGCTATTGCAGATGTGCAATTGCTGAGGTGCTATTGTAGAGGTCACAATGCTGAGGTGCTATTGCTGAGGTGCTATTGCTGAGGTCACAATGCTGAGGTGCTATTTCTGAGTTCACAATGCTGAGGTGCTATTGCTGAGGTGCTGTTGCTGAGGTCACAATGCTGAGGTGCTATTGGTGAGGTCACAATGCTGAGGTCACAATGCTGAGGTGCTACTGCTGAGGTCACTATGCTGAGGTGCTCTTGCTGAGGTGCTATTGCTGTGGTGCTATTGCTGAGGTCACAATGCTGAGGTGCTATTGCTGAGGTGCTATTCCTGACGTCACAATGCTGACGTGCTATTGCTGAGGTCACAATGCTGAGGTGCTATTGCTGAGGTCACAATGCTGTGGTCAAAATGCTGATGTCACAATGCTGAGGTCACAATGCTGGGGTGTTATTGCTGAGCTGTTATTGCTGAGGTATTATTGCTGAGCTGCTATTGCTGAGGTCACAATGCTGAGGTGCTACTGCTGAGGTGTTATTGCTTAGGTCACAATGCTCAGGTCACAATGCTGAGGTCACTATGCTGAGCTGCTATTGCTGAGGTCACAATGCTGAGGTCACAATGCTGAGGTCACAATGCTGAGGTGCTATTGCTGAGGTGTTATTGCTGAGTTCACAATGCTGAGATACTATTGCTTAGGTGCTATTGCTGACGTCACAATGCTGAGGTGCTATTGCTGAGGTCACAATACTGAGGTGCTATCTGAGGTGCTATTGCTGAGGTCACAATGCTGAGGTCACAATGCTGAGGTGCTATTACTGAGGTCACAAAGCTGTGGTCACAAAGCTGAGATCAAAATGCTGAGGTGCTATTGCTGAGGTCACAATGCTGAGGTGCTACTGCTGAGGTGTTATTGCTGAGGTCACAATGCTCAGGTCACAATGCTGAGGTCACTATGCTGAGGTGCTATTGCTGAGGTCACAATGCTGAGGTCACAATGCTGAGGTCACAATGCTGAGGTGCTATTGCTGAGGTGTTATTGCTGAGTTCACAATGCTGAGGTACTATTGCTTAGGTGCTATTGCTGAGGTCACAATGCTGAGGTGCTATTGCTGAGGTCACAATACTGAGGTGCTATTGGTGAGGTCACAATGCTGAGGTCACTATGCTGAGGTCACTATGCTTAGGTGCTATTGCTGAGGTCAGAATGCTGTGGTGCTATTGCTGAGGTGCTATTGCTGAGGTCACAATGCTGAGGTGCTATTGCTGAGGTGCTATTGCTGAGGTCACAATGCTGAGGTGCTGTTGCTGAGGGGCTATTGCTGAGGTGCTATTGCTGAGGTCACAATGCTGAGGTGCTATTGCTGAGGTCACAATGCTATGGTCACAATGCTGAGGTCACAATGCTGAGGTGCTGTTGCTGAGGTGTTATTGCTGATGTGCTATTGCTGAGGTCATAATGCTGAGGTGCTATTGCTGAGGTCACAATGCTATGGTCACAATGCTGAGGTCACAATGCTCAGGTGCTATTGCTGAGGTCACAATGCTGAGGTGCTGTTGCTGAGGTCACAATGCTGAGATCACAATGCTGAGGTGCTATTACTGAGGTGCTATTGCTGAGGTACTCTTGCTGAGCTGCTATTTCTGAGGTCACAATGCTGAGGTGCTATTGCTGAGGTCACAATGCTGAGGTGCTATTGCTGAGGTGCTATTGCTGTGGTCACAATGCTGAGGTGCTATTACTGAGGTCACAATGCTGAGGTGCTATTGCTGAGGTGCTATTGCTGAGGTCACAATGCTGAGGTCACAATGCTGAGCTGCTATTGCTGAGGTCACTTTTCTGAGGTACTATTGCTGAGGTCACAATGCTATGCTCACAATGCTGAGGTCACAATGCTGAGGTGCTATTGCAGAGGTCACAATGCTGAGGTGCTATTGCAGATGTGCAATTGCTGAGGTGCTATTGCAGAGGTCACAATGCTGAGGTGCTATTGCTGAGGTGCTATTGCTGAGGTCACAATGCTGAGGTGCTATTTCTGAGTTCACAATGCTGAGGTGCTATTGCTGAGGTGCTGTTGCTGAGGTCACAATGCTGAGGTGCTATTGGTGAGGTCACAATGCTGAGGTCACAATGCTGAGGTGCTACTGCTGAGGTCACAATGCTGAGGTGCTCTTGCTGAGGTGCTATTGCTGTGGTGCTATTGCTGAGGTCACAATGCTGAGGTGCTATTGCTGAGGTGCTATTCCTGACGTCACAATGCTGACGTGCTATTGCTGAGGTCACAATGCTGAGGTGCTATTGCTGAGGTGCTATTGCTGAGGTCACAATGCTGATGTCACAATGCTGAGGTCACAATGCTGAGGTGTTATTGCTGAGCTGTTATTGCTGAGGTATTATTGCTGAGCTGCTATTGCTGAGGTCACAATGCTGAGGTGCTATTGCTGAGTTCCCAATGCTGAGGTCACAATGCTGAGGTGCTATTACTGAGGTCACAATGCTGTGGTCACAAAGCTGACATGAAATTGCAGAGGTGCTATTGCTGAGGTCACAATGCTGAGGTGCTACTGCTGAGGTGTTATTGCTTAGGTCACAATGCTCAGGTCACAATGCTGAGGTCACTATGCTGAGGTGCTATTGCTGAGGTCACAATGCTGAGGTCACAATGCTGAGGTCACAATGCTGAGGTGCTATTGCTGAGGTGTTATTGCTGAGTTCACAATGCTGAGGTACTATTGCTTAGGTGCTATTGCTGAGGTCACAATGCTGAGGTGCTATTGCTTAGGTCACAATACTGAGGTGCTATCTGATGTGATATTTCTGACTTCACAATGCTGAGGTGCTATTTCTGAGGTGCTGTTGCTGAGGTCACAATGCTGAGGTGCTATTGCTGAGGTCACAATGCTGAGCTCACAATGCTGAGGTGCTACTGCTGAGGTCACAATGCTGAGGTGCTACTTCTGAGGTCACAATGCTGAGGTGCTCTTGCTGAGGTCACAATGTTGAGGTGCTATTGCTGAGGTGCTATTGCTGACGTCACAATGCTGACGTGCTATTGCTGAGGTCACAATGCTGAGGTGCTATTGCTGAGGTCACAATGCTGTGGTCAAAATGCTGATGTCACAATGCTGAAGTCACAATGCTGAGGTGTTATTGCTGAGCTGTTATTGCTGAGGTATTATTGCTGAGCTGCTATTGCTGAGGTCACAATTCTGAGGTCACAATGCTGAGGTCACAATGCTGAGCTCACTATGTTGAGGTCACTATGCTGAGGTTCTATTGCTGAGGTCACAATGCTGAGGTCGCAATGCTGAGGTGCTATTACTGAGGTCACAATGCTGAGGTCACAATGCTGAGGTCACAATGCTGAGGTGCTATTGCTGAGGTGCTGTTGCTGAAGTGTTATTGCTGAGGTGCTATTTCTGACTTCACAATGCTGAGGTGTTATTGCTGAGGTCACAATGCTGAGCTCATGCTGAGGTCACTATGCTGAGGTTCTATTGCTGAGGTCACAATGCTGAGGTCGCAATGCTGAGGTGCTATTGTTGAGGTCACAATGCTGAGGTCAAAATGCTGAGGTCACAATGCTGAGGTGCTATTTCTGAGGTGCTGTTCCTGAGGTGTTATTGCTGAGGTGCAATTGCTGAGGTCACAATGCTGAGGTGCTATTGCTGAGGTCAAAATGCTGTGGTCACAATTCTGAGGTCACAATGCAGAGGTGCTATTGCTGAGCTCAGAATGCTGAGGTGCAATTGCAGATGTGCAATTGCTGAGGTGCTACTGCTGAGGTCACAATGCTGAGGTGCTATTGCTGAGGTGCTATTGCTGAGGTCACAACGCTAAGGTGCTATTGCTGAGGTGCTATTGCTGAGGTCACAATGCTGAGGTGCTATTACTGAGGTCACAATGCTGTGGTCACAAAGCTGAGGTGCTACTGCTGAGGTCACAATGCTGAGGTGCTCTTGCTGAGGTGCTGTTGCTTAGGTCACAATGCTGAGGTGCTATTGCTGAGGTGCTATTGCAGAGGTCACAATGCTCAGGTGCTATTGCTGAGGTCACAATGCTGAGGTGCTGTTGCTGAGGTCACAATGCTGAGATCACAATGCTGAGGTGCTATTACTGAGGTGCTATTGCTGAGGTACTCTTGCTGAGCTGCTATTGCTGAGGTCACAATGCTGAGGTGCTATTGCTGAGGTCACAATGCTGAGGTGCTATTGCTGAGGTGCTATTGCTGTGGTCACAATGCTGAGGTGCTATTACTGAGGTCACAATGCTGAGGTGCTATTGCTGAGGTGCTATTGCTGAGGTCACAATGCTGAGGTCACAATGCTGAGCTGCTATTGCTGAGGTCACTTTTCTGAGGTACTATTGCTGAGGTCACAATGCTATGCTCACAATGCTGAGGTCACAATGCTGAGGTGCTATTGCAGAGCTCACAATGCTGAGGTGCTATTGCAGATGTGCAATTGCTGAGGTGCTATTGTAGAGGTCACAATGCTGAGGTGCTATTGCTGAGGTGCTATTGCTGAGGTCACAATGCTGAGGTGCTATTTCTGAGTTCACAATGCTGAGGTGCTATTGCTGAGGTGCTGTTGCTGAGGTCACAATGCTGAGGTGCTATTGGTGAGGTCACAATGCTGAGGTCACAATGCTGAGGTGCTACTGCTGAGGTCACTATGCTGAGGTGCTCTTGCTGAGGTGCTATTGCTGTGGTGCTATTGCTGAGGTCACAATGCTGAGGTGCTATTGCTGAGGTGCTATTCCTGACGTCACAATGCTGACGTGCTATTGCTGAGGTCACAATGCTGAGGTGCTATTGCTGAGGTCACAATGCTGTGGTCAAAATGCTGATGTCACAATGCTGAGGTCACAATGCTGAGGTGTTATTGCTGAGCTGTTATTGCTGAGGTATTATTGCTGAGCTGCTATTGCTGAGGTCACAATGCTGAGGTGCTACTGCTGAGGTGTTATTGCTTAGGTCACAATGCTCAGGTCACAATGCTGAGGTCACTATGCTGAGCTGCTATTGCTGAGGTCACAATGCTGAGGTCACAATGCTGAGGTCACAATGCTGAGGTGCTATTGCTGAGGTGTTATTGCTGAGTTCACAATGCTGAGATACTATTGCTTAGGTGCTATTGCTGACGTCACAATGCTGAGGTGCTATTGCTGAGGTCACAATACTGAGGTGCTATCTGAGGTGCTATTGCTGAGGTCACAATGCTGAGGTCACAATGCTGAGGTGCTATTACTGAGGTCACAAAGCTGTGGTCACAAAGCTGAGATCAAAATGCTGAGGTGCTATTGCTGAGGTCACAATGCTGAGGTGCTACTGCTGAGGTGTTATTGCTGAGGTCACAATGCTCAGGTCACAATGCTGAGGTCACTATGCTGAGGTGCTATTGCTGAGGTCACAATGCTGAGGTCACAATGCTGAGGTCACAATGCTGAGGTGCTATTGCTGAGGTGTTATTGCTGAGTTCACAATGCTGAGGTACTATTGCTTAGGTGCTATTGCTGAGGTCACAATGCTGAGGTGCTATTGCTGAGGTCACAATACTGAGGTGCTATTGGTGAGGTCACAATGCTGAGGTCACTATGCTGAGGTCACTATGCTTAGGTGCTATTGCTGAGGTCAGAATGCTGTGGTGCTATTGCTGAGGTGCTATTGCTGAGGTCACAATGCTGAGGTGCTATTGCTGAGGTGCTATTGCTGAGGTCACAATGCTGAGGTGCTGTTGCTGAGGGGCTATTGCTGAGGTGCTATTGCTGAGGTCACAATGCTGAGGTGCTATTGCTGAGGTCACAATGCTATGGTCACAATGCTGAGGTCACAATGCTGAGGTGCTGTTGCTGAGGTGTTATTGCTGATGTGCTATTGCTGAGGTCATAATGCTGAGGTGCTATTGCTGAGGTCACAATGCTATGGTCACAATGCTGAGGTCACAATGCTCAGGTGCTATTGCTGAGGTCACAATGCTGAGGTGCTGTTGCTGAGGTCACAATGCTGAGATCACAATGCTGAGGTGCTATTACTGAGGTGCTATTGCTGAGGTACTCTTGCTGAGCTGCTATTTCTGAGGTCACAATGCTGAGGTGCTATTGCTGAGGTCACAATGCTGAGGTGCTATTGCTGAGGTGCTATTGCTGTGGTCACAATGCTGAGGTGCTATTACTGAGGTCACAATGCTGAGGTGCTATTGCTGAGGTGCTATTGCTGAGGTCACAATGCTGAGGTCACAATGCTGAGCTGCTATTGCTGAGGTCACTTTTCTGAGGTACTATTGCTGAGGTCACAATGCTATGCTCACAATGCTGAGGTCACAATGCTGAGGTGCTATTGCAGAGGTCACAATGCTGAGGTGCTATTGCAGATGTGCAATTGCTGAGGTGCTATTGCAGAGGTCACAATGCTGAGGTGCTATTGCTGAGGTGCTATTGCTGAGGTCACAATGCTGAGGTGCTATTTCTGAGTTCACAATGCTGAGGTGCTATTGCTGAGGTGCTGTTGCTGAGGTCACAATGCTGAGGTGCTATTGGTGAGGTCACAATGCTGAGGTCACAATGCTGAGGTGCTACTGCTGAGGTCACAATGCTGAGGTGCTCTTGCTGAGGTGCTATTGCTGTGGTGCTATTGCTGAGGTCACAATGCTGAGGTGCTATTGCTGAGGTGCTATTCCTGACGTCACAATGCTGACGTGCTATTGCTGAGGTCACAATGCTGAGGTGCTATTGCTGAGGTGCTATTGCTGAGGTCACAATGCTGATGTCACAATGCTGAGGTCACAATGCTGAGGTGTTATTGCTGAGCTGTTATTGCTGAGGTATTATTGCTGAGCTGCTATTGCTGAGGTCACAATGCTGAGGTGCTATTGCTGAGTTCCCAATGCTGAGGTCACAATGCTGAGGTGCTATTACTGAGGTCACAATGCTGTGGTCACAAAGCTGACATGAAATTGCAGAGGTGCTATTGCTGAGGTCACAATGCTGAGGTGCTACTGCTGAGGTGTTATTGCTTAGGTCACAATGCTCAGGTCACAATGCTGAGGTCACTATGCTGAGGTGCTATTGCTGAGGTCACAATGCTGAGGTCACAATGCTGAGGTCACAATGCTGAGGTGCTATTGCTGAGGTGTTATTGCTGAGTTCACAATGCTGAGGTACTATTGCTTAGGTGCTATTGCTGAGGTCACAATGCTGAGGTGCTATTGCTTAGGTCACAATACTGAGGTGCTATCTGATGTGATATTTCTGACTTCACAATGCTGAGGTGCTATTTCTGAGGTGCTGTTGCTGAGGTCACAATGCTGAGGTGCTATTGCTGAGGTCACAATGCTGAGCTCACAATGCTGAGGTGCTACTGCTGAGGTCACAATGCTGAGGTGCTACTTCTGAGGTCACAATGCTGAGGTGCTCTTGCTGAGGTCACAATGTTGAGGTGCTATTGCTGAGGTGCTATTGCTGACGTCACAATGCTGACGTGCTATTGCTGAGGTCACAATGCTGAGGTGCTATTGCTGAGGTCACAATGCTGTGGTCAAAATGCTGATGTCACAATGCTGAAGTCACAATGCTGAGGTGTTATTGCTGAGCTGTTATTGCTGAGGTATTATTGCTGAGCTGCTATTGCTGAGGTCACAATTCTGAGGTCACAATGCTGAGGTCACAATGCTGAGCTCACTATGTTGAGGTCACTATGCTGAGGTTCTATTGCTGAGGTCACAATGCTGAGGTCGCAATGCTGAGGTGCTATTACTGAGGTCACAATGCTGAGGTCACAATGCTGAGGTCACAATGCTGAGGTGCTATTGCTGAGGTGCTGTTGCTGAAGTGTTATTGCTGAGGTGCTATTTCTGACTTCACAATGCTGAGGTGTTATTGCTGAGGTCACAATGCTGAGCTCATGCTGAGGTCACTATGCTGAGGTTCTATTGCTGAGGTCACAATGCTGAGGTCGCAATGCTGAGGTGCTATTGTTGAGGTCACAATGCTGAGGTCAAAATGCTGAGGTCACAATGCTGAGGTGCTATTTCTGAGGTGCTGTTCCTGAGGTGTTATTGCTGAGGTGCAATTGCTGAGGTCACAATGCTGAGGTGCTATTGCTGAGGTCAAAATGCTGTGGTCACAATTCTGAGGTCACAATGCAGAGGTGCTATTGCTGAGCTCAGAATGCTGAGGTGCAATTGCAGATGTGCAATTGCTGAGGTGCTACTGCTGAGGTCACAATGCTGAGGTGCTATTGCTGAGGTGCTATTGCTGAGGTCACAACGCTAAGGTGCTATTGCTGAGGTGCTATTGCTGAGGTCACAATGCTGAGGTGCTATTACTGAGGTCACAATGCTGTGGTCACAAAGCTGAGGTGCTACTGCTGAGGTCACAATGCTGAGGTGCTCTTGCTGAGGTGCTGTTGCTTAGGTCACAATGCTGAGGTGCTATTGCTGAGGTGCTATTGCAGAGGTCACAATGCTGAGGTGCTATTGCTGAGGTGCTATTGCTGAGGTCACAATGCTATGCTCACAATGCTGAGGTCACAATGCTGAGGTGCTATTGCATAGGTCACAATGCTGAGGTGCTATTGCAGATGTGCAATTGCTGAGGTGCTATTGCAGAGGTCACAATGGAGGTGCTATTGCTGAGGTGCTATTGCTGAGGTCACAATGCTGAGGTGCTATTTCTGAGTTCACAATGCTGAGGTGCTATTGCTGAGGTGCTGTTGCTGAGGTCACAATGCTGAGGTGCTATTGGTGAGGTCACAATGCTGAGGTCACAATGCTGAGGTGCTACTGCTGAGGTCACTATGCTGAGGTGCTCTTGCTGAGGTGCTATTGCTGTGGTGCTATTGCTGAGGTCACAATGCTGAGGTGCTATTGCTGAGGTGCTATTCCTGACGTCACAATGCTGACGTGCTATTGCTGAGGTCACAATGCTGAGGTGCTATTGCTGAGGTCACAATGCTGTGGTCAAAATGCTGATGTCACAATGCTGAGGTCACAATGCTGAGGTGCTATTGCTGAGGTGTTATTGCTGAGTTCACAATGCTGAGATACTATTGCTTAGGTGCTATTGCTGAGGTCACAATGCTGAGGTGCTATTGCTGAGGTCACAATACTGAGGTGCTATCTGAGGTGCTATTGCTGAGGTCACAATGCTGAGGTCACAATGCTGAGGTGCTATTACTGAGGTCACAATGCTGTGGTCACAAAGCTGAGATCAAAATGCTGAGGTGCTATTGCTGAGGTCACAATGCTGAGGTGCTACTGCTGAGGTGTTATTGCTTAGGTCACAATGCTCAGGTCACAATGCTGAGGTCACTATGCTGAGGTGCTATTGCTGAGGTCACAATGCTGAGGTCACAATGCTGAGGTCACAATGCTGAGGTGCTATAGCTGAGGTGTTATTGCTGAGTTCACAATGCTGAGATACTATTGCTTAGGTGCTATTGCTGAGGTCACAATGCTGAGGTGCTATTGCTGAGGTCACAATACTGAGGTGCTATCTGATGTGATATTTCTGACTTCACAATGCTGAGGTGCTATTTCTTAGGTGCTGTTGCTGAGGTCACAATGCTGAGGTGCTATTGCTGAGGTCACAATGCTGAGCTCACAATGCTGAGGTGCTACTGCTGAGGTCACAATGCTGAGGTGCTACTTCTGAGGTCACAATGCTGAGGTGCTCTTGCTGAGGTGCTATTGCTGAGGTGCTATTGCTGAAGTCACAATGCTGAGGTGCTATTGCTGAGGTCACAATGTTGAGGTGCTATTGCTGAGGTGCTATTGCTGACGTCACAATGCTGACGTGCTATTGCTGAGGTCACAATGCTGAGGTGCTATTGATGAGGTCACAATGCTGTGGTCAAAATGCTGATGTCACTATGCTGAAGTCACAATGCTGAGGTGTTATTGCTGAGCTGTTATTGCTGAGGTATTATTGCTGAGCTGCTATTGCTGAGGTCACAATTCTGAGGTCACAATGCTGAGGTCACAATGCTGAGCTCACTATGTTGAGGTCACTATGCCGAGGTGCTATTGCTGAGGTCACAATGCTGAGGTCGCAATGCTGAGGTGCTATTGCTGAGGTCACAATGCTGAGGTCGCAATGCTGAGGTGCTATTGCTGAGGTCACAATGCTGAGGTCACAATGCTGAGGTCACAATGCTGAGGTGCTATTGCTGAGGTGCTGTTGCTGAAGTGTTATTGCTGAGGTGCTATTTCTGACTTCACAATGCTGAGGTGTTATTGCTGAGGTCACAATGCTGAGCTCATGCTGAGGTCACTATGCTGAGGTTCTATTGCTGAGGTCACAATGCTGAGGTCGCAATGCTGAGGTGCTATTGTTGAGATCACAATGCTGAGGTCAAAATGCTGAGGTCACAATGCTGAGGTGCTATTTCTGAGGTGCTGTTCCTGAGGTGTTATTGCTGAGGTGCAATTGCTGAGGTCACAATGCTGAGGTGCTATTGCTGAGGTCAAAATGCTGTGGTCACAATTCTGAGGTCACAATGCAGAGGTGCTATTGCTGAGCTCAGAATGCTGAGGTGCAATTGCAGATGTGCAATTGCTGAGGTGCTACTGCTGAAGTCACAATGCTGAGGTCACTATGCTGAGGTGCTATTGCAGAGGTCACAATGCTGAGGTGCTATTGCTGAGGTGCTATTGCTGAGGTCACAATGCTATGCTCACAATGCTGAGGTCACAATGCTGAGGTGCTATTGCAGAGGTCACAATGCTGAGGTGCTATTGCAGATGTGCAATTGCTGAGGTGCTATTGCAGAGGTCACAATGCTGAGGTGCTATTGCTGAGGTGCTATTGCTGAGGTCACAATGCTGAGGTGCTATTTCTGAGTTCACAATGCTGAGGTGCTATTGCTGAGGTGCTGTTGCTGAGGTCACAATGCTGAGGTGCTATTGGTGAGGTCACAATGCTGAGGTCACAATGCTGAGGTGCTACTGCTGAGGTCACTATGCTGAGGTGCTATTGCTGAGGTGCTATTCCTGACGTCACAATGCTGACGTGCTATTGCTGAGGTCACAATGCTGAGGTGTTATTGCTGAGCTGTTATTGCTGAGGTATTATTGCTGAGCTGCTATTGCTGAGGTGCTATTGCTGAGGTGCTATTGCTGAGTTCCCAATGCTGAGGTCACAATGCTGAGGTGCTATTACTGAGGTCACAATGCTGTGGTCACAAAGCTGAGATCAAATTGCAGAGGTGCTATTGCTGAGGTCACAATGCTGAGGTGCTACTGCTGAGGTGTTATTGCTTAGGTCACAATGCTCAGGTCACAATGCTGAGGTCACTATGCTGAGGTGCTATTGCTGAGGTCACAATGCTGAGGTCACAATGCTGAGGTCACAATGCTGAGGTGCTATTGCTGAGGTGTTATTGCTGAGTTCACAATGCTGAGATACTATTGCTCAGGTGCTATTGCTGAGGTCACAATGCTGAGGTGCTATTGCTGAGGTCACAATACTGAGGTGCTATCTGAGGTGCTATTGCTGAGGTCACAATGCTGAGGTCACAATGCTGAGGTGCTATTACTGAGGTCACAAAGCTGTGGTCACAAAGCTGAGATCAAAATGCTGAGGTGCTATTGCTGAGGTCACAATGCTGAGGTGCTACTGCTGAGGTGTTATTGCTTAGGTCACAATGCTCAGGTCACAATGCTGAGGTCACTATGCTGAGGTGCTATTGCTGAGGTCACAATGCTGAGGTCACAATGCTGAGGTCACAATGCTGAGGTGCTATTGCTGAGGTGTTATTGCTGAGTTCACAATGCTGAGGTACTATTGCTTAGGTGCTATTGCTGAGGTCACAATGCTGAGGTGCTATTGCTGAGGTCACAATACTGAGGTGCTATTGGTGAGGTCACAATGCTGAGGTCACTATGCTGAGGTCACTATGCTTAGGTGCTATTCCTGAGGTCACAATGCTGTGGTGCTATTGCTGAGGTGCTATTGCTGATGTCACAATGCTGAGGTGCTATTGCTGAGGTGCTATTGCTGAGGTCACAATGCTGAGGTGCTGTTGCTGAGGGGCTATTGCTGAGGTGCTATTGCTGAGGTCACAATGCTGAGATGCTATTGCTGAGCTGCTATTGATGAGGTGTTATTGCTGATGTGCTATTGCTGAGGTCATAATGCTGAGGTGCTATTGCTGAGGTCACAATGCTATGGTCACAATGCTGAGGTCACAATGCTCAGGTGCTATTGCTGAGGTCACAATGCTGAGGTGCTGTTGCTGAGGTCACAATGCTGAGATCACAATGCTGAGGTGCTATTACTGAGGTGCTATTGCTGAGGTACTCTTGCTGAGCTGCTATTTCTGAGGTCACAATGCTGAGGTGCTATTGCTGAGGTCACAATGCTGAGGTGCTATTGCTGAGGTGCTATTGCTGTGGTCACAATGCTGAGGTGCTATTACTGAGGTCACAATGCTGAGGTGCTATTGCTGAGGTGCTATTGCTGAGGTCACAATGCTGAGGTCACAATGCTGAGCTGCTATTGCTGAGGTCACTTTTCTGAGGTACTATTGCTGAGGTCACAATGCTATGCTCACAATGCTGAGGTCACAATGCTGAGGTGCTATTGCAGAGCTCACAATGCTGAGGTGCTATTGCAGATGTGCAATTGCTGAGGTGCTATTGTAGAGGTCACAATGCTGAGGTGCTATTGCTGAGGTGCTATTGCTGAGGTCACAATGCTGAGGTGCTATTTCTGAGTTCACAATGCTGAGGTGCTATTGCTGAGGTGCTGTTGCTGAGGTCACAATGCTGAGGTGCTATTGGTGAGGTCACAATGCTGAGGTCACAATGCTGAGGTGCTACTGCTGAGGTCACTATGCTGAGGTGCTCTTGCTGAGGTGCTATTGCTGTGGTGCTATTGCTGAGGTCACAATGCTGAGGTGCTATTGCTGAGGTGCTATTCCTGACGTCACAATGCTGACGTGCTATTGCTGAGGTCACAATGCTGAGGTGCTATTGCTGAGGTCACAATGCTGTGGTCAAAATGCTGATGTCACAATGCTGAGGTCACAATGCTGAGGTGTTATTGCTGAGCTGTTATTGCTGAGGTATTATTGCTGAGCTGCTATTGCTGAGGTCACAATGCTGAGGTGCTACTGCTGAGGTGTTATTGCTTAGGTCACAATGCTCAGGTCACAATGCTGAGGTCACTATGCTGAGCTGCTATTGCTGAGGTCACAATGCTGAGGTCACAATGCTGAGGTCACAATGCTGAGGTGCTATTGCTGAGGTGTTATTGCTGAGTTCACAATGCTGAGATACTATTGCTTAGGTGCTATTGCTGACGTCACAATGCTGAGGTGCTATTGCTGAGGTCACAATACTGAGGTGCTATCTGAGGTGCTATTGCTGAGGTCACAATGCTGAGGTCACAATGCTGAGGTGCTATTACTGAGGTCACAAAGCTGTGGTCACAAAGCTGAGATCAAAATGCTGAGGTGCTATTGCTGAGGTCAGAATGCTGAGGTGCTACTGCTGAGGTGTTATTGCTGAGGTCACAATGCTCAGGTCACAATGCTGAGGTCACTATGCTGAGGTGCTATTGCTGAGGTCACAATGCTGAGGTCACAATGCTGAGGTCACAATGCTGAGGTGCTATTGCTGAGGTGTTATTGCTGAGTTCACAATGCTGAGGTACTATTGCTTAGGTGCTATTGCTGAGGTCACAATGCTGAGGTGCTATTGCTGAGGTCACAATACTGAGGTGCTATTGGTGAGGTCACAATGCTGAGGTCACTATGCTGAGGTCACTATGCTTAGGTGCTATTGCTGAGGTCAGAATGCTGTGGTGCTATTGCTGAGGTGCTATTGCTGAGGTCACAATGCTGAGGTGCTATTGCTGAGGTGCTATTGCTGAGGTCACAATGCTGAGGTGCTGTTGCTGAGGGGCTATTGCTGAGGTGCTATTGCTGAGGTCACAATGCTGAGGTGCTATTGCTGAGGTCACAATGCTATGGTCACAATGCTGAGGTCACAATGCTGAGGTGCTGTTGCTGAGGTGTTATTGCTGATGTGCTATTGCTGAGGTCATAATGCTGAGGTGCTATTGCTGAGGTCACAATGCTATGGTCACAATGCTGAGGTCACAATGCTCAGGTGCTATTGCTGAGGTCACAATGCTGAGGTGCTGTTGCTGAGGTCACAATGCTGAGATCACAATGCTGAGGTGCTATTACTGAGGTGCTATTGCTGAGGTACTCTTGCTGAGCTGCTATTTCTGAGGTCACAATGCTGAGGTGCTATTGCTGAGGTCACAATGCTGAGGTGCTATTGCTGAGGTGCTATTGCTGTGGTCACAATGCTGAGGTGCTATTACTGAGGTCACAATGCTGAGGTGCTATTGCTGAGGTGCTATTGCTGAGGTCACAATGCTGAGGTCACAATGCTGAGCTGCTATTGCTGAGGTCACTTTTCTGAGGTACTATTGCTGAGGTCACAATGCTATGCTCACAATGCTGAGGTCACAATGCTGAGGTGCTATTGCAGAGGTCACAATGCTGAGGTGCTATTGCAGATGTGCAATTGCTGAGGTGCTATTGCAGAGGTCACAATGCTGAGGTGCTATTGCTGAGGTGCTATTGCTGAGGTCACAATGCTGAGGTGCTATTTCTGAGTTCACAATGCTGAGGTGCTATTGCTGAGGTGCTGTTGCTGAGGTCACAATGCTGAGGTGCTATTGGTGAGGTCACAATGCTGAGGTCACAATGCTGAGGTGCTACTGCTGAGGTCACAATGCTGAGGTGCTCTTGCTGAGGTGCTATTGCTGTGGTGCTATTGCTGAGGTCACAATGCTGAGGTGCTATTGCTGAGGTGCTATTCCTGACGTCACAATGCTGACGTGCTATTGCTGAGGTCACAATGCTGAGGTGCTATTGCTGAGGTGCTATTGCTGAGGTCACAATGCTGATGTCACAATGCTGAGGTCACAATGCTGAGGTGTTATTGCTGAGCTGTTATTGCTGAGGTATTATTGCTGAGCTGCTATTGCTGAGGTCACAATGCTGAGGTGCTATTGCTGAGTTCCCAATGCTGAGGTCACAATGCTGAGGTGCTATTACTGAGGTCACAATGCTGTGGTCACAAAGCTGACATGAAATTGCAGAGGTGCTATTGCTGAGGTCACAATGCTGAGGTGCTACTGCTGAGGTGTTATTGCTTAGGTCACAATGCTCAGGTCACAATGCTGAGGTCACTATGCTGAGGTGCTATTGCTGAGGTCACAATGCTGAGGTCACAATGCTGAGGTCACAATGCTGAGGTGCTATTGCTGAGGTGTTATTGCTGAGTTCACAATGCTGAGGTACTATTGCTTAGGTGCTATTGCTGAGGTCACAATGCTGAGGTGCTATTGCTTAGGTCACAATACTGAGGTGCTATCTGATGTGATATTTCTGACTTCACAATGCTGAGGTGCTATTTCTGAGGTGCTGTTGCTGAGGTCACAATGCTGAGGTGCTATTGCTGAGGTCACAATGCTGAGCTCACAATGCTGAGGTGCTACTGCTGAGGTCACAATGCTGAGGTGCTACTTCTGAGGTCACAATGCTGAGGTGCTCTTGCTGAGGTCACAATGTTGAGGTGCTATTGCTGAGGTGCTATTGCTGACGTCACAATGCTGACGTGCTATTGCTGAGGTCACAATGCTGAGGTGCTATTGCTGAGGTCACAATGCTGTGGTCAAAATGCTGATGTCACAATGCTGAAGTCACAATGCTGAGGTGTTATTGCTGAGCTGTTATTGCTGAGGTATTATTGCTGAGCTGCTATTGCTGAGGTCACAATTCTGAGGTCACAATGCTGAGGTCACAATGCTGAGCTCACTATGTTGAGGTCACTATGCTGAGGTTCTATTGCTGAGGTCACAATGCTGAGGTCGCAATGCTGAGGTGCTATTACTGAGGTCACAATGCTGAGGTCACAATGCTGAGGTCACAATGCTGAGGTGCTATTGCTGAGGTGCTGTTGCTGAAGTGTTATTGCTGAGGTGCTATTTCTGACTTCACAATGCTGAGGTGTTATTGCTGAGGTCACAATGCTGAGCTCATGCTGAGGTCACTATGCTGAGGTTCTATTGCTGAGGTCACAATGCTGAGGTCGCAATGCTGAGGTGCTATTGTTGAGGTCACAATGCTGAGGTCAAAATGCTGAGGTCACAATGCTGAGGTGCTATTTCTGAGGTGCTGTTCCTGAGGTGTTATTGCTGAGGTGCAATTGCTGAGGTCACAATGCTGAGGTGCTATTGCTGAGGTCAAAATGCTGTGGTCACAATTCTGAGGTCACAATGCAGAGGTGCTATTGCTGAGCTCAGAATGCTGAGGTGCAATTGCAGATGTGCAATTGCTGAGGTGCTACTGCTGAGGTCACAATGCTGAGGTGCTATTGCTGAGGTGCTATTGCTGAGGTCACAACGCTAAGGTGCTATTGCTGAGGTGCTATTGCTGAGGTCACAATGCTGAGGTGCTATTACTGAGGTCACAATGCTGTGGTCACAAAGCTGAGGTGCTACTGCTGAGGTCACAATGCTGAGGTGCTCTTGCTGAGGTGCTGTTGCTTAGGTCACAATGCTGAGGTGCTATTGCTGAGGTGCTATTGCAGAGGTCACAATGCTGAGGTGCTATTGCTGAGGTGCTATTGCTGAGGTCACAATGCTATGCTCACAATGCTGAGGTCACAATGCTGAGGTGCTATTGCATAGGTCACAATGCTGAGGTGCTATTGCAGATGTGCAATTGCTGAGGTGCTATTGCAGAGGTCACAATGGAGGTGCTATTGCTGAGGTGCTATTGCTGAGGTCACAATGCTGAGGTGCTATTTCTGAGTTCACAATGCTGAGGTGCTATTGCTGAGGTGCTGTTGCTGAGGTCACAATGCTGAGGTGCTATTGGTGAGGTCACAATGCTGAGGTCACAATGCTGAGGTGCTACTGCTGAGGTCACTATGCTGAGGTGCTCTTGCTGAGGTGCTATTGCTGTGGTGCTATTGCTGAGGTCACAATGCTGAGGTGCTATTGCTGAGGTGCTATTCCTGACGTCACAATGCTGACGTGCTATTGCTGAGGTCACAATGCTGAGGTGCTATTGCTGAGGTCACAATGCTGTGGTCAAAATGCTGATGTCACAATGCTGAGGTCACAATGCTGAGGTGCTATTGCTGAGGTGTTATTGCTGAGTTCACAATGCTGAGATACTATTGCTTAGGTGCTATTGCTGAGGTCACAATGCTGAGGTGCTATTGCTGAGGTCACAATACTGAGGTGCTATCTGAGGTGCTATTGCTGAGGTCACAATGCTGAGGTCACAATGCTGAGGTGCTATTACTGAGGTCACAATGCTGTGGTCACAAAGCTGAGATCAAAATGCTGAGGTGCTATTGCTGAGGTCACAATGCTGAGGTGCTACTGCTGAGGTGTTATTACTTAGGTCACAATGCTCAGGTCACAATGCTGAGGTCACTATGCTGAGGTGCTATTGCTGAGGTCACAATGCTGAGGTCACAATGCTGAGGTCACAATGCTGAGGTGCTATTGCTGAGGTGTTATTGCTGAGTTCACAATGCTGAGGAACTATTGCTTAGGTGCTATTGCTGAGGTCACAATGCTGAGGTGCTATTGCTGAGGTCACAATACTGAGGTGCTATCTGATGTGATATTTCTGACTTCACAATGCTGAGGTGCTATTTCTGAGGTGCTGTTGCTGAGGTCACAATGCTGAGGTGCTATTGCTGAGGTCACAATGCTGAGCTCACAATGCTGAGGTGCTACTGCTGAGGTCACAATGCTGAGGTGCTACTGCTGAGGTCACAATGCTGAGGTGCTCTTGCTGAGGTGCTATTGCTGAGGTGCTATTGCTGAAGTCACAATGCTGAGGTGCTATTGCTGAGGTCACAATGTTGAGGTGCTATTGCTGAGGTGCTATTGCTGACGTCACAATGCTGACGTGCTATTGCTGAGGTCACAATGCTGAGGTGCTATTGATGAGGTCACAATGCTGTGGTCAAAATGCTGATGTCACAATGCTGAAGTCACAATGCTGAGGTGTTATTGCTGAGCTGTTATTGCTGAGGTATTATTGCTGAGCTGCTATTGCTGAGGTCACAATTCTGAGGTCACAATGCTGAGGTCACAATGCTGAGCTCACTATGTTGAGGTCACTATGCCGAGGTGCTATTGCTGAGGTCACAATGCTGAGGTCGCAATGCTGAGGTGCTATTGCTGAGGTCACAATGCTGAGGTCACAATGCTGAGGTCACAATGCTGAGGTGCTATTGCTGAGGTGCTGTTGCTGAAGTGTTATTGCTGAGGTGCTATTTCTGACTTCACAATGCTGAGGTGTTATTGCTGAGGTCACAATGCTGAGCTCATGCTGAGGTCACTATGCTGAGGTTCTATTGCTGAGGTCACAATGCTGAGGTCGCAATGCTGAGGTGCTATTGTTGAGGTCACAATGCTGAGGTCAAAATGCTGAGGTCACAATGCTGAGGTGCTATTTCTGAGGTGCTGTTCCTGAGGTGTTATTGCTGAGGTGCAATTGCTGAGGTCACAATGCTGAGGTGCTATTGCTGAGGTCAAAATGCTGTGGTCACAATTCTGAGGTCACAATGCAGAGGTGCTATTGCTGAGCTCAGAATGCTGAGGTGCAATTGCAGATGTGCAATTGCTGAGGTGCTACTGCTGAAGTCACAATGCTGAGGTGCTATTGCTGAGGTGCTATTGCTGAGGTCACAACGCTAAGGTGCTATTGCTGAGGTGCTATTGCTGAGGTCACAATGCTGAGGTGCTATTACTGAGGTCACAATGCTGTGGTCACAAAGCTGAGGTGCTACTGCTGAGGTCACAATGCTGAGGTGCTCTTGCTGAGGTGCTGTTGCTTAGGTCACAATGCTGAGGTGCTATTGCTGAGGTGCTATTGCAGAGGTCACAATGCTGAGGTGCTATTGCTGAGGTGCTATTGCTGAGGTCACAATGCTATGCTCACAATGCTGAGGTCACAATGCTGAGGTGCTATTGCAGAGGTCACAATGCTGAGGTGCTATTGCAGATGTGCAATTGCTGAGGTGCTATTGCAGAGGTCACAATGCTGAGGTGCTATTGCTGAGGTGCTATTGCTGAGGTCACAATGCTGAGGTGCTATTTCTGAGTTCACAATGCTGAGGTGCTATTGCTGAGGTGCTGTTGCTGAGGTCACAATGCTGAGGTGCTATTGGTGAGGTCACAATGCTGAGGTCACAATGCTGAGGTGCTACTGCTGAGGTCACTATGCTGAGGTGCTCTTGCTGAGGTGCTATTGCTGTGGTGCTATTGCTGAGGTCACAATGCTGAGGTGCTATTGCTGAGGTGCGATTCCTGACGTCACAATGCTGACGTGCTATTGCTGAGGTCACAATGCTGAGGTGCTATTGCTGAGGTCACAATGCTGTGGTCAAAGTGCTGATGTCACAATGCTGAGGTCACAATGCTGAGGTGTTATTGCTGAGCTGTTATTGCTGAGGTATTATTGCTGAGCTGCTATTGCTGAGGTCACAATGCTGAGGTGCTATTGCTGAGTTCCCAATGCTGAGGTCACAATGCTGAGGTGCTATTACTGAGGTCACAATGCTGTGGTCACAAAGCTGAGATCAAATTGCAGAGGTGCTATTGCTGAGGTCACAATGCTGAGGTGCTACTGCTGAGGTGTTATTGCTTAGGTCACAATGCTCAGGTCACAATGCTGAGGTCACTATGCTGAGCTGCTATTGCTGAGGTCACAATGCTGAGGTCACAATGCTGAGGTCACAATGCTGAGGTGCTATTGCTGAGGTGTTATTGCTGAGTTCACAATGCTGAGATACTATTGCTTAGGTGCTATTGCTGACGTCACAATGCTGAGGTGCTATTGCTGAGGTCACAATACTGAGGTGCTATCTGAGGTGCTATTGCTGAGGTCACAATGCTGAGGTCACAATGCTGAGGTGCTATTACTGAGGTCACAAAGCTGTGGTCACAAAGCAGAGATCAAAATGCTGAGGTGCTATTGCTGAGGTCACAATGCTGAGGTGCTACTGCTGAGGTGTTATTGCTTAGGTCACAATGCTCAGGTCACAATGCTGAGGTCACTATGCTGAGGTGCTATTGCTGAGGTCACAATGCTGAGGTCACAATGCTGAGGTCACAATGCTGAGGTGCTATTGCTGAGGTGTTATTGCTGAGTTCACAATGCTGAAGTACTATTGCTTAGGTGCTATTGCTGAGGTCACAATGCTGAGGTGCTATTGCTGAGGTCACAATACTGAGGTGCTATTGGTGAGGTCACAATGCTGAGGTCACTATGCTGAGGTCACTATGCTTAGGTGCTATTGCTGAGGTCACAATGCTGTGGTGCTATTGCTGAGGTGCTATTGCTGAGGTCACAATGCTGAGGTGCTATTGCTGAGGTGCTGTTGCTGAGGTCACAATGCTGAGGTGCTGTTGCTGAGGGGCTATTGCTGAGGTGCTATTGCTGAGGTCACAATGCTGAGATGCTATTGCTGAGCTGCTATTGATGAGGTGTTATTGCTGATGTGCTATTGCTGAGGTCATAATGCTGAGGTGCTATTGCTGAGGTCACAATGCTATGGTCACAATGCTGAGGTCACAATGCTCAGGTGCTATTGCTGAGGTCACAATGCTGAGGTGCTGTTGCTGAGGTCACAATGCTGAGATCACAATGCTGAGGTGCTATTACTGAGGTGCTATTGCTGAGGTACTCTTGCTGAGCTGCTATTTCTGAGGTCACAATGCTGAGGTGCTATTGCTGAGGTCACAATGCTGAGGTGCTATTGCTGAGGTGCTATTGCTGTGGTCACAATGCTGAGGTGCTATTACTGAGGTCACAATGCTGAGGTGCTATTGCTGAGGTGCTATTGCTGAGGTCACAATGCTGAGGTCACAATGCTGAGCTGCTATTGCTGAGGTCACTTTTCTGAGGTACTATTGCTGAGGTCACAATGCTATGCTCACAATGCTGAGGTCACAATGCTGAGGTGCTATTGCAGAGGTCACAATGCTGAGGTGCTATTGCAGATGTGCAATTGCTGAGGTGCTATTGCAGAGGTCACAATGCTGAGGTGCTATTGCTGAGGTCACAATGTTGAGGTGCTATTGCTGAGGTGCTATTGCTGACGTCACAATGCTGACGTGCTATTGCTGAGGTCACAATGCTGAGGTGCTATTGATGAGGTCACAATGCTGTGGTCAAAATGCTGATGTCACAATGCTGAAGTCACAATGCTGAGGTGTTATTGCTGAGCTGTTATTGCTGAGGTATTATTGCTGAGCTGCTATTGCTGAGGTCACAATTCTGAGGTCACAATGCTGAGGTCACAATGCTGAGCTCACTATGTTGAGGTCACTATGCCGAGGTGCTATTGCTGAGGTCACAATGCTGAGGTCGCAATGCTGAGGTGCTATTGCTGAGGTCACAATGCTGAGGTCACAATGCTGAGGTCACAATGCTGAGGTGCTATTGCTGAGGTGCTGTTGCTGAAGTGTTATTGCTGAGGTGCTATTTCTGACTTCACAATGCTGAGGTGTTATTGCTGAGGTCACAATGCTGAGGTCACAATGCTGAGCTCACTATGTTGAGGTCACTATGCCGAGGTGCTATTGCTGAGGTCACAATGCCGAGGTCGCAATGCTGAGGTGCTATTGCTGAGGTCACAATGCTGAGGTCACAATGCTGAGGTCACAATGCTGAGGTGCTATTGCTGAGGTGCTGTTGCTGAAGTGTTATTGCTGAGGTGCTATTTCTGACTTCACAATGCTGAGGTGTTATTGCTGAGGTCACAATGCTGAGCTCATGCTGAGGTCACTATGCTGAGGTTCTATTGCTGAGGTCACAATGCTCAGGTCACAATGCTGAGGTCACTATGCTGAGGTGCTATTGCTGAGGTCACAATGCTGAGGTCACAATGCTGAGGTCACAATGCTGAGGTGCTATTGCTGAGGTGTTATTGCTGAGTTCACAATGCTGAAGTACTATTGCTTAGGTGCTATTGCTGAGGTCACAATGCTGAGGTGCTATTGCTGAGGTCACAATACTGAGGTGCTATTGGTGAGGTCACAATGCTGAGGTCACTATGCTGAGGTCACTATGCTTAGGTGCTATTGCTGAGGTCACAATGCTGTGGTGCTATTGCTGAGGTGCTATTGCTGAGGTCACAATGCTGAGGTGCTATTGCTGAGGTGCTGTTGCTGAGGTCACAATGCTGAGGTGCTGTTGCTGAGGGGCTATTGCTGAGGTGCTATTGCTGAGGTCACAATGCTGAGATGCTATTGCTGAGCTGCTATTGATGAGGTGTTATTGCTGATGTGCTATTGCTGAGGTCATAATGCTGAGGTGCTATTGCTGAGGTCACAATGCTATGGTCACAATGCTGAGGTCACAATGCTCAGGTGCTATTGCTGAGGTCACAATGCTGAGGTGCTGTTGCTGAGGTCACAATGCTGAGATCACAATGCTGAGGTGCTATTACTGAGGTGCTATTGCTGAGGTACTCTTGCTGAGCTGCTATTTCTGAGGTCACAATGCTGAGGTGCTATTGCTGAGGTCACAATGCTGAGGTGCTATTGCTGAGGTGCTATTGCTGTGGTCACAATGCTGAGGTGCTATTACTGAGGTCACAATGCTGAGGTGCTATTGCTGAGGTGCTATTGCTGAGGTCACAATGCTGAGGTCACAATGCTGAGCTGCTATTGCTGAGGTCACTTTTCTGAGGTACTATTGCTGAGGTCACAATGCTATGCTCACAATGCTGAGGTCACAATGCTGAGGTGCTATTGCAGAGGTCACAATGCTGAGGTGCTATTGCAGATGTGCAATTGCTGAGGTGCTATTGCAGAGGTCACAATGCTGAGGTGCTATTGCTGAGGTGCTATTGCTGAGGTCACAATGCTGAGGTGCTATTTCTGAGTTCACAATGCTGAGGTGCTATTGCTGAGGTGCTGTTGCTGAGGTCACAATGCTGAGGTGCTATGGTGAGGTCACAATGCTGAGGTCACAATGCTGAGGTGCTACTGCTGAGGTCACAATGCTGAGGTGCTCTTGCTGAGGTGCTATTGCTGTGGTGCTATTGCTGAGGTCACAATGCTGAGGTGCTATTGCTGAGGTGCTATTCCTGACGTCACAATGCTGACGTGCTATTGCTTAGGTCACAATGCTGAGGTGCTATTGCTGAGGTGCTATTGCTGAGGTCACAATGCTGATGTCACAATGCTGAGGTCACAATGCTGAGGTGCTATTGCTGAGGTGCTGTTGCTGAGGTCACAATGCTGAGGTGCTATTGGTGAGGTCACAATGCTGAGGTCACAATGCTGAGGTGCTCTTGCTGAGGTGCTATTGCTGAGGTGCTATTGCTGAAGTCACAATGCTGAGGTGCTATTGCTGAGGTCACAATGCTGAGGTGCTATTGCTGAGGTGCTATTCCTGACGTCACAATGCTGACGTGCTATTGCTGAGGTCACAATGCTGAGGTGCTATTGCTGAGGTCACAATGCTGTGGTCAAAATGCTGATGTCACAATGCTGAGGTCACAATGCTGAGGTGCTATTGCTGAGGTGTTATTGCTGAGTTCACAATGCTGAGATACTATTGCTTAGGTGCTATTGCTGAGGTCACAATGCTGAGGTGCTATTGCTGAGGTCACAATACTGAGGTGCTATCTGAGGTGCTATTGCTGAGGTCACAATGCTGAGGTCACAATGCTGAGGTGCTATTACTGAGGTCACAATGCTGTGGTCACAAAGCTGAGATCAAAATGCTGAGGTGCTATTGCTGAGGTCACAATGCTGAGGTGCTACTGCTGAGGTGTTATTGCTTAGGTCACAATGCTCAGGTCACAATGCTGAGGTCACTATGCTGAGGTCACAATGCTGAGGTGCTATTGCTGAGGTGTTATTGCTGAGTTCACAATGCTGAGGAACTATTGCTTAGGTGCTATTGCTGAGGTCACAATGCTGAGGTGCTATTGCTGAGGTCACAATACTGAGGTGCTATCTGATGTGATATTTCTGACTTCACAATGCTGAGGTGCTATTTCTGAGGTGCTGTTGCTGAGGTCACAATGCTGAGGTGCTATTGCTGAGGTCACAATGCTGAGCTCACAATGCTGAGGTGCTACTGCTGAGGTCACAATGCTGAGGTGCTACTGCTGAGGTCACAATGCTGAGCTCACAATGCTGAGGTGCTACTGCTGAGGTCACAATGCTGAGGTGCTACTGCTGAGGTCACAATGCTGAGGTGCTCTTGCTGAGGTGCTATTGCTGAGGTGCTATTGCTGAAGTCACAATGCTGAGGTGCTATTGCTGAGGTCACAATGTTGAGGTGCTATTGCTGAGGTGCTATTGCTGACGTCACAATGCTGACGTGCTATTGCTGAGGTCACAATGCTGAGGTGCTATTGATGAGGTCACAATGCTGTGGTCAAAATGCTGATGTCACAATGCTGAAGTCACAATGCTGAGGTGTTATTGCTGAGCTGTTATTGCTGAGGTATTATTGCTGAGCTGCTATTGCTGAGGTCACAATTCTGAGGTCACAATGCTGAGGTCACAATGCTGAGCTCACTATGTTGAGGTCACTATGCCGAGGTGCTATTGCTGAGGTCACAATGCTGAGGTCGCAATGCTGAGGTGCTATTGCTGAGGTCACAATGCTGAGGTCACAATGCTGAGGTCACAATGCTGAGGTGCTATTGCTGAGGTGCTGTTGCTGAAGTGTTATTGCTGAGGTGCTATTTCTGACTTCACAATGCTGAGGTGTTATTGCTGAGGTCACAATGCTGAGGTCACAATGCTGAGCTCACTATGTTGAGGTCACTATGCCGAGGTGCTATTACTGAGGTCACAATGCCGAGGTCGCAATGCTGAGGTGCTATTGCTGAGGTCACAATGCTGAGGTCACAATGCTGAGGTCACAATGCTGAGGTGCTATTGCTGAGGTGCTGTTGCTGAAGTGTTATTGCTGAGGTGCTATTTCTGACTTCACAATGCTGAGGTGTTATTGCTGAGGTCACAATGCTGAGCTCATGCTGAGGTCACTATGCTGAGGTTCTATTGCTGAGGTCACAATGCTGAGGTCGCAATGCTGAGGTGCTATTGTTGAGGTCACAATGCTGAGGTCAAAATGCTGAGGTCACAATGCTGAGGTGCTATTTCTGAGGTGCTGTTCCTGAGGTGTTATTGCTGAGGTGCAATTGCTGAGGTCACAATGCTGAGGTGCTATTGCTGAGGTCAAAATGCTGTGGTCACAATTCTGAGGTCACAATGCAGAGGTGCTATTGCTGAGCTCAGAATGCTGAGGTGCAATTGCAGATGTGCAATTGCTGAGGTGCTACTGCTGAAGTCACAATGCTGAGGTGCTATTGCTGAGGTGCTATTGCTGAGGTCACAACGCTAAGGTGCTATTGCTGAGGTGCTATTGCTGAGGTCACAATGCTGAGGTGCTATTACTGAGGTCACAATGCTGTGGTCACAAAGCTGAGGTGCTACTGCTGAGGTCACAATGCTGAGGTGCTCTTGCTGAGGTGCTGTTGCTTAGGTCACAATGCTGAGGTGCTATTGCTGAGGTGCTATTGCAGAGGTCACAATGCTGAGGTGCTATTGCTGAGGTGCTATTGCTGAGGTCACAATGCTATGCTCACAATGCTCAGGTCACAATGCTGAGGTGCTATTGCAGAGGTCACAATGCTGAGGTGCTATTGCAGATGTGCAATTGCTGAGGTGCTATTGCAGAGGTCACAATGCTGAGGTGCTATTGCTGAGGTGCTATTGCTGAGGTCACAATGCTGAGGTGCTATTTCTGAGTTCACAATGCTGAGGTGCTATTGCTGAGGTGCTGTTGCTGAGGTCACAATGCTGAGGTGCTATTGGTGAGGTCACAATGCTGAGGTCACAATGCTGAGGTGCTACTGCTGAGGTCACTATGCTGAGGTGCTCTTGCTGAGGTGCTATTGCTGTGGTGCTATTGCTGAGGTCACAATGCTGAGGTGCTATTGCTGAGGTGCTATTCCTGACGTCACAATGCTGACGTGCTATTGCTGAGGTCACAATGCTGAGGTGCTATTGCTGAGGTCACAATGCTGTGGTCAAAGTGCTGATGTCACAATGCTGAGGTCACAATGCTGAGGTGTTATTGCTGAGCTGTTATTGCTGAGGTATTATTGCTGAGCTGCTATTGCTGAGGTCACAATGCTGAGGTGCTATTGCTGAGTTCCCAATGCTGAGGTCACAATGCTGAGGTGCTATTACTGAGGTCACAATGCTGTGGTCACAAAGCTGAGATCAAATTGCAGAGGTGCTATTGCTGAGGTCACAATGCTGAGGTGCTACTGCTGAGGTGTTATTGCTTAGGTCACAATGCTCAGGTCACAATGCTGAGGTCACTATGCTGAGCTGCTATTGCTGAGGTCACAATGCTGAGGTCACAATGCTGAGGTCACAATGCTGAGGTGCTATTGCTGAGGTGTTATTGCTGAGTTCACAATGCTGAGATACTCTTGCTTAGGTGCTATTGCTGAGTTCACAATGCTGAGGTGCTATTGCTGAGGTCACAATACTGAGGTGCTATCTGAGGTGCTATTGCTGAGGTCACAATGCTGAGGTCACAATGCTGAGGTGCTATTACTGAGGTCACAAAGCTGTGGTCACAAAGCTGAGATCAAAATGCTGAGGTGCTATTGCTGAGGTCACAATGCTGAGGTGCTACTGCTGAGGTGTTATTGCTTAGGTCACAATGCTCAGGTCACAATGCTGAGGTCACTATGCTGAGGTGCTATTGCTGAGGTCACAATGCTGAGGTCACAATGCTGAGGTCACAATGCTGAGGTGCTATTGCTGAGGTGTTATTGCTGAGTTCACAATGCTGAGGTACTATTGCTTAGGTGCTATTGCTGAGGTCACAATGCTGAGGTGCTATTGCTGAGGTCACAATACTGAGGTGCTATTGGTGAGGTCACAATGCTGAGGTCACTATGCTGAGGTCACTATGCTTAGGTGCTATTGCTGAGGTCACAATGCTGTGGTGCTATTGCTGAGGTGCTATTGCTGAGGTCACAATGCTGAGGTGCTATTGCTGAGGTGCTATTGCTGAGGTCACAATGCTGAGGTGCTGTTGCTGAGGGGCTATTGCTGAGGTGCTATTGCTGAGGTCACAATGCTGAGATGCTATTGCTGAGCTGCTATTGATGAGGTGTTATTGCTGATGTGCTATTGCTGAGGTCATAATGCTGAGGTGCTATTGCTGAGGTCACAATGCTATGGTCACAATGCTGAGGTCACAATGCTCAGGTGCTATTGCTGAGGTCACAATGCTGAGGTGCTGTTGCTGAGGTCACAATGCTGAGATCACAATGCTGAGGTGCTATTACTGAGGTGCTATTGCTGAGGTACTCTTGCTGAGCTGCTATTTCTGAGGTCACAATGCTGAGGTGCTATTGCTGAGGTCACAATGCTGAGGTGCTATTGCTGAGGTGCTATTGCTGTGGTCACAATGCTGAGGTGCTATTACTGAGGTCACAATGCTGAGGTGCTATTGCTGAGGTGCTATTGCTGAGGTCACAATGCTGAGGTCACAATGCTGAGCTGCTATTGCTGAGGTCACTTTTCTGAGGTACTATTGCTGAGGTCACAATGCTATGCTCACAATGCTGAGGTCACAATGCTGAGGTGCTATTGCAGAGCTCACAATGCTGAGGTGCTATTGCAGATGTGCAATTGCTGAGGTGCTATTGCAGAGGTCACAATGCTGAGGTGCTATTGCTGAGGTGCTATTGTTGAGGTCACAATGCTGAGGTGCTATTTCTGAGTTCACAATGCTGAGGTGCTATTGCTGACGTGCTGTTGCTGAGGTCACAATGCTGAGGTGCTATTGGTGAGGTCACAATGCTGAGGTCACAATGCTGAGGTGCTACTGCTGAGGTCACAATGCTGAGGTGCTCTTGCTGAGGTGCTATTGCTGTGGTGCTATTGCTGAGGTCACAATGCTGAGGTGCTATTGCTGAGGTGCTATTCCTGACGTCACAATGCTGACGTGCTATTGCTGAGGTCACAATGCTGAGGTGCTATTGCTGAGGTGCTATTGCTGAGGTCACAATGCTGATGTCACAATGCTGAGGTCACAATGCTGAGGTGTTATTGCTGAGCTGTTATTGCTGAGGTATTATTGCTGAGCTGCTATTGCTGAGGTCACAATGCTGAGGTGCTATTGCTGAGTTCACAATGCTGAGGTCACAATGCTGAGGTGCTATTACTGAGGTCACAATGCTGTGGTCACAAAGCTGAGATCAAATTGCAGAGGTGCTATTGCTGAGGTCACAATGCTGAGGTGCTACTGCTGAGGTGTTATTGCTTAGGTCACAATGCTCAGGTCACAATGCTGAGGTCACTATGCTGAGGTGCTATTGCTGAGGTCACAATGCTGAGGTCACAATGCTGAGGTCACAATGCTGAGGTGCTATTGCTGAGGTGTTATTGCTGAGTTCACAATGCTGAGATACTATTGCTTAGGTGCTATTGCTGACGTCACAATGCTGAGGTGCTATTGCTGAGGTCACAATACTGAGGTGCTATCTGAGGTGCTATTGCTGAGGTCACAATGCTGAGGTCACAATGCTGAGGTGCTATTACTGAGGTCACAATGCTGTGGTCACAAAGCTGAGATCAAAATGCTGAGGTGCTATTGCTGAGGTCACAATGCTGAGGTGCTACTGCTGAGGTGTTATTGCTTAGGTCACAATGCTCAGGTCACAATGCTGAGGTCACTATGCTGAGGTGCTATTGCTGAGGTCACAATGCTGAGGTCACAATGCTGAGGTCACAATGCTGAGGTGCTATTGCTGAGGTGTTATTGCTGAGTTCACAATGCTGAGGTACTATTGCTTAGGTGCTATTGCTGAGGTCACAATGCTGAGGTGCTATTGCTGAGGTCACAATATTGAGGTGCTATCTGATGTGATATTTCTGACTTCACAATGCTGAGGTGCTATTTCTGAGGTGCTGTTGCTGAGGTCACAATGCTGAGGTGCTATTGCTGAGGTCACAATGCTGAGCTCACAATGCTGAGGTGCTACTGCTGAGGTCACAATGCTGAGGTGCTATTGCTGAGGTCACAATGCTGAGGTGCTCTTGCTGAGGTGCTATTGCTGAGGTGCTATTGCTGAAGTCACAATGCTGAGGTGCTATTGCTGAGGTCACAATGTTGAGGTGCTATTGCTGAGGTGCTATTGCTGACGTCACAATGCTGACGTGCTATTGCTGAGGTCACAATGCTGAGGTGCTATTGATGAGGTCACAATGCTGTGGTCAAAATGCTGATGTCACAATGCTGAAGTCACAATGCTGAGGTGTTATTGCTGAGCTGTTATTGCTGAGGTATTATTGCTGAGCTGCTATTGCTGAGGTCACAATTCTGAGGTCACAATGCTGAGGTCACAATGCTGAGCTCACTATGTTGAGGTCACTATGCCGAGGTGCTATTGCTGAGGTCACAATGCTGAGGTCGCAATGCTGAGGTGCTATTGCTGAGGTCACAATGCTGAGGTCACAATGCTGAGGTCACAATGCTGAGGTGCTATTGCTGAGGTGCTGTTGCTGAAGTGTTATTGCTGAAGTCACAATGCTGATGTGCTATTGCTGAGGTCACAATGTTGAGGTGCTATTGCTGAGGTGCTATTGCTGAGGTCACAATGCTGACGTGCTATTGCTGAGGTCACAATGCTGAGGTGCTATTGCTGAGGTCACAATGCTGTGGTCAAAATGCTGATGTCACAATGCTGAAGTCACAATGCTGAGGTGTTATTGCTGAGCTGTTATTGCTGAGGTATTATTGTTGAGCTGCTATTGCTGAGGTCACAATTCTGAGGTCACAATGCTGAGGTCACAATGCTGAGCTCACTATGTTGAGGTCACTATGCCGAGGTGCTATTGCTGAGGTCACAATGCTGAGGTCGCAATGCTGAGGTGCTATTGCTGAGGTCACAATGCTGAGGTCACAATGCTGAGGTCACAATGCTGAGGTGCTATTGCTGAGGTGCTGTTGCTGAGGTGTTATTGCTGAGGTGCTATTTCTGACTTCACAATGCTGAGGTGTTATTGCTGAGGTCACAATGCTGAGCTCATGCTGAGGTCACTATGCTGAGGTGCTATTGCTGAGGTCACAATGCTGAGGTCGCAATGCTGAGGTGCTATTGTTGAGGTCACAATGCTGAGGTCACAATGCTGAGGTCACAATGCTGAGGTGCTATTTCTGAGGTGCTGTTGCTGAGGTGTTATTGCTGAGGTGCAATTGCTGAGGTCACAATGCTGAGGTGCTATTGCTGAGGTCAAAATGATGTGGTCACAATTCTGAGGTCACAATGCTGAGGTGCTATTGCTGAGCTCAGAATGCTGAGGTGCAATTGCAGATGTGCAATTGCTGACGTGCTACTGCTGAGGTCACAATGCTGAGGTGCTATTGCTGAGGTGCTATTGCTGAGGTCACAATGCTGAGGTGCTATTGCTGAGGTGCTATTGCTGAGGTCACAATGCTGAGGTGCTATTACTGAGGTCACAATGCTGTGGTCACAAAGCTGAGGTCAAAATGCTGAGGTGTTATTGCTGAGCTGTTATTGCTGAGGTATTATTGCTGAGCTGCTATTGCTGAGGTCACAATTCTTAGGTCACAATGCTGAGGTCACAATGCTGAGGTCACTATGCTGAGGTCACTATGCTGAGGTCAAAATGCTGATGTCACAATGCTGAGGTCACAATGCTGCGGTGTTATTGCTGAGCTGTTATTGCTGAGGTATTATTGCTGAGCTGCTATTACTGAGGTCACAATTCTGAGGTTACAATGCTGAGGTCACAATGCTGAGCTCACTATGCTGAGGTCACTATGCTTAGGTGCTATTGCTGAGGTCACAATGCTGAGGTGCTATTGCTGAGGTGCTATTGCTGAGGTCACAATGCTGAGGTGCTGTTGCTGAGGGGCTATTGCTGAGGTGCTATTGCTGAGGTCACAATGCTGAGATGCTATTGCTGAGCTGCTATTGATGAGGTGTTATTGCTGATGTGCTATTGCTGAGGTCATAATGCTGAGGTGCTATTGCTGAGGTCACAATGCTATGGTCACAATGCTGAGGTCACAATGCTCAGGTGCTATTGCTGAGGTCACAATGCTGAGGTGCTGTTGCTGAGGTCACAATGCTGAGATCACAATGCTGAGGTGCTATTACTGAGGTGCTATTGCTGAGGTACTCTTGCTGAGCTGCTATTGCTGAGGTCACAATGCCTAGGTGCTATTGCTGAGGTCACAATGCTGAGGTGCTATTGCTGAGGTGCTATTGCTGTGGTCACAATGCTGAGGTGCTATTACTGAGGTCACAATGCTGAGGTGCTATTTCTGAGGTGCTATTGCTGAGGTCACAATGCTGAGGTCACAATGCTGAGCTGCTATTGCTGAGGTCACTTTTCTGAGGTACTATTGCTGAGGTCACAATGCTATGCTCACAATGCTGAGGTCACAATGCTGAGCTCACTATGTTGAGGTCACTATGCCGAGGTGCTATTGCTGAGGTCACAATGCTGAGGTCGCAATGCTGAGGTGCTATTGCTGAGGTCACAATGCTGAGGTCACAATGCTGAGGTCACAATGCTGAGGTGCTATTGCTGAGGTGCTGTTGCTGAAGTGTTATTGCTGAGGTGCTATTTCTGACTTCACAATGCTGAGGTGTTATTGCTGAGGTCACAATGCTGAGGTCACAATGCTGAGCTCACTATGTTGAGGTCACTATGCCGAGGTGCTATTGCTGAGGTCACAATGCTGAGGTCGCAATGCTGAGGTGCTATTGCTGAGGTCACAATGCTGAGGTCACAATGCTGAGGTCACAATGCTGAGGTGCTATTGCTGAGGTGCTGTTGCTGAAGTGTTATTGCTGAGGTGCTATTTCTGACTTCACAATGCTGAGGTGTTATTGCTGAGGTCACAATGCTGAGCTCATGCTGAGGTCACTATGCTGAGGTTCTATTGCTGAGGTCACAATGCTGAGGTCGCAATGCTGAGGTGCTATTGTTGAGGTCACAATGCTGAGGTCAAAATGCTGAGGTCACAATGCTGAGGTGCTATTTCTGAGGTGCTGTTCCTGAGGTGTTATTGCTGAGGTGCAATTGCTGAGGTCAGAATGCTGAGGTGCTATTGCTGAGGTCAAAATGCTGTGGTCACAATTCTGAGGTCACAATGCAGAGGTGCTATTGCTGAGCTCAGAATGCTGAGGTGCAATTGCAGATGTGCAATTGCTGAGGTGCTACTGCTGAAGTCACAATGCTGAGGTGCTATTGCTGAGGTGCTATTGCTGAGGTCACAACGCTAAGGTGCTATTGCTGAGGTGCTATTGCTGAGGTCACAATGCTGAGGTGCTATTACTGAGGTCACAATGCTGTGGTCACAAAGCTGAGGTGCTACTGCTGAGGTCACAATGCTGAGGTGCTCTTGCTGAGGTGCTGTTGCTTAGGTCACAATGCTGAGGTGCTATTGCTGAGGTGCTATTGCAGAGGTCACAATGCTGAGGTGCTATTGCTGAGGTGCTATTGCTGAGGTCACAATGCTATGCTCACAATGCTCAGGTCACAATGCTGAGGTGCTATTGCAGAGGTCACAATGCTGAGGTGCTATTGCAGATGTGCAATTGCTGAGGTGCTATTGCAGAGGTCACAATGCTGAGGTGCTATTGCTGAGGTGCTATTGCTGAGGTCACAATGCTGAGGTGCTATTTCTGAGTTCACAATGCTGAGGTGCTATTGCTGAGGTGCTGTTGCTGAGGTCACAATGCTGAGGTGCTATTGGTGAGGTCACAATGCTGAGGTCACAATGCTGAGGTGCTACTGCTGAGGTCACTATGCTGAGGTGCTCTTGCTGAGGTGCTATTGCTGTGGTGCTATTGCTGAGGTCACAATGCTGAGGTGCTATTGCTGAGGTGCTATTCCTGACGTCACAATGCTGACGTGCTATTGCTGAGGTCACAATGCTGAGGTGCTATTGCTGAGGTCACAATGCTGTGGTCAAAGTGCTGATGTCACAATGCTGAGGTCACAATGCTGAGGTGTTATTGCTGAGCTGTTATTGCTGAGGTATTATTGCTGAGCTGCTATTGCTGAGGTCACAATGCTGAGGTCACAATGCTGAGGTCACAATGCTGAGGTGCTATTGCTGAGGTGTTATTGCTGAGTTCACAATGCTGAGATACTATTGCTTAGGTGCTATTGCTGACGTCACAATGCTGAGGTGCTATTGCTGAGGTCACAATACTGAGGTGCTATCTGAGGTGCTATTGCTGAGGTCACAATGCTGAGGTCACAATGCTGAGGTGCTATTACTGAGGTCACAAAGCTGTGGTCACAAAGCTGAGATCAAAATGCTGAGGTGCTATTGCTGAGGTCACAATGCTGAGGTGCTACTGCTGAGGTGTTATTGCTTAGGTCACAATGCTCAGGTCACAATGCTGAGGTCACTATGCTGAGGTGCTATTGCTGAGGTCACAATGCTGAGGTCACAATGCTGAGGTCACAATGCTGAGGTGCTATTGCTGAGGTGTTATTGCTGAGTTCACAATGCTGAGGTACTATTGCTTAGGTGCTATTGCTGAGGTCACAATGCTGAGGTGCTATTGCTGAGGTCACAATACTGAGGTGCTATTGGTGAGGTCACAATGCTGAGGTCACTATGCTGAGGTCACTATGCTTAGGTGCTATTGCTGAGGTCACAATGCTGTGGTGCTATTGCTGAGGTGCTATTGCTGAGGTCACAATGCTGAGGTGCTATTGCTGAGGTGCTATTGCTGAGGTCACAATGCTGAGGTGCTGTTGCTGAGGGGCTATTGCTGAGGTGCTATTGCTGAGGTCACAATGCTGAGATGCTATTGCTGAGCTGCTATTGATGAGGTGTTATTGCTGATGTGCTATTGCTGAGGTCATAATGCTGAGGTGCTATTGCTGAGGTCACAATGCTATGGTCACAATGCTGAGGTCACAATGCTCAGGTGCTATTGCTGAGGTCACAATGCTGAGGTGCTGTTGCTGAGGTCACAATGCTGAGATCACAATGCTGAGGTGCTATTACTGAGGTGCTATTGCTGAGGTACTCTTGCTGAGCTGCTATTTCTGAGGTCACAATGCTGAGGTGCTATTGCTGAGGTCACAATGCTGAGGTGCTATTGCTGAGGTGCTATTGCTGTGGTCACAATGCTGAGGTGCTATTACTGAGGTCACAATGCTGAGGTGCTATTGCTGAGGTGCTATTGCTGAGGTCACAATGCTGAGGTCACAATGCTGAGCTGCTATTGCTGAGGTCACTTTTCTGAGGTACTATTGCTGAGGTCACAATGCTATGCTCACAATGCTGAGGTCACAATGCTGAGGTGCTATTGCAGAGGTCACAATGCTGAGGTGCTATTGCAGATGTGCAATTGCTGAGGTGCTATTGCAGAGGTCACAATGCTGAGGTGCTATTGCTGAGGTGCTATTGCTGAGGTCACAATGCTGAGGTGCTATTTCTGAGTTCACAATGCTGAGGTGCTATTGCTGACGTGCTGTTGCTGAGGTCACAATGCTGAGGTGCTATTGGTGAGGTCACAATGCTGAGGTCACAATGCTGAGGTGCTACTGCTGAGGTCACAATGCTGAGGTGCTCTTGCTGAGGTGCTATTGCTGTGGTGCTATTGCTGAGGTCACAATGCTGAGGTGCTATTGCTGAGGTGCTATTCCTGACGTCACAATGCTGACGTGCTATTGCTGAGGTCACAATGCTGAGGTGCTATTGCTGAGGTGCTATTGCTGAGGTCACAATGCTGATGTCACAATGCTGAGGTCACAATGCTGAGGTGTTATTGCTGAGCTGTTATTGCTGAGGTATTATTGCTGAGCTGCTATTGCTGAGGTCACAATGCTGAGGTGCTATTGCTGAGTTCACAATGCTGAGGTCACAATGCTGAGGTGCTATTACTGAGGTCACAATGCTGTGGTCACAAAGCTGAGATCAAATTGCAGAGGTGCTATTGCTGAGGTCACAATGCTGAGGTGCTACTGCTGAGGTGTTATTGCTTAGGTCACAATGCTCAGGTCACAATGCTGAGGTCACTATGCTGAGGTGCTATTGCTGAGGTCACAATGCTGAGGTCACAATGCTGAGGTCACAATGCTGAGGTGCTATTGCTGAGGTGTTATTGCTGAGTTCACAATGCTGAGATACTATTGCTTAGGTGCTATTGCTGACGTCACAATGCTGAGGTGCTATTGCTGAGGTCACAATACTGAGGTGCTATCTGAGGTGCTATTGCTGAGGTCACAATGCTGAGGTCACAATGCTGAGGTGCTATTACTGAGGTCACAATGCTGTGGTCACAAAGCTGAGATCAAAATGCTGAGGTGCTATTGCTGAGGTCACAATGCTGAGGTGCTACTGCTGAGGTGTTATTGCTTAGGTCACAATGCTCAGGTCACAATGCTGAGGTCACTATGCTGAGGTGCTATTGCTGAGGTCACAATGCTGAGGTCACAATGCTGAGGTCACAATGCTGAGGTGCTATTGCTGAGGTGTTATTGCTGAGTTCACAATGCTGAGGTACTATTGCTTAGGTGCTATTGCTGAGGTCACAATGCTGAGGTGCTATTGCTGAGGTCACAATACTGAGGTGCTATCTGATGTGATATTTCTGACTTCACAATGCTGAGGTGCTATTTCTGAGGTGCTGTTGCTGAGGTCACAATGCTGAGGTGCTATTGCTGAGGTCACAATGCTGAGCTCACAATGCTGAGGTGCTACTGCTGAGGTCACAATGCTGAGGTGCTATTGCTGAGGTCACAATGTTGAGGTGCTATTGCTGAGGTGCTATTGCTGACGTCACAATGCTGACGTGCTATTGCTGAGGTAACAATGCTGAGGTGCTATTGATGAGGTCACAATGCTGTGGTCAAAATGCTGATGTCACAATGCTGAAGTCACAATGCTGAGGTGTTATTGCTGAGCTGTTATTGCTGAGGTATTATTGCTGAGCTGCTATTGCTGAGGTCACAATTCTGAGGTCACAATGCTGAGGTCACAATGCTGAGCTCACTATGTTGAGGTCACTATGCCGAGGTGCTATTGCTGAGGTCACAATGCTGAGGTCGCAATGCTGAGGTGCTATTGCTGAGGTCACAATGCTGAGGTCACAATGCTGAGGTCACAATGCTGAGGTGCTATTGCTGAGGTGCTGTTGCTGAAGTGTTATTGCTGAAGTCACAATGCTGATGTGCTATTGCTGAGGTCACAATGTTGAGGTGCTATTGCTGAGGTGCTATTGCTGAGGTCACAATGCTGACGTGCTATTGCTGAGGTCACAATGCTGAGGTGCTATTGCTGAGGTCACAATGCTGTGGTCAAAATGCTGATGTCACAATGCTGAAGTCACAATGCTGAGGTGTTATTGCTGAGCTGTTATTGCTGAGGTATTATTGTTGAGCTGCTATTGCTGAGGTCACAATTCTGAGGTCACAATGCTGAGGTCACAATGCTGAGCTCACTATGTTGAGGTCACTATGCCGAGGTGCTATTGCTGAGGTCACAATGCTGAGGTCGCAATGCTGAGGTGCTATTGCTGAGGTCACAATGCTGAGGTCACAATGCTGAGGTCACAATGCTGAGGTGCTATTGCTGAGGTGCTGTTGCTGAGGTGTTATTGCTGAGGTGCTATTTCTGACTTCACAATGCTGAGGTGTTATTGCTGAGGTCACAATGCTGAGCTCATGCTGAGGTCACTATGCTGAGGTGCTATTGCTGAGGTGCTGTTGCTGAGGTGTTATTGCTGAGGTGCAATTGCTGAGGTCACAATGCTGAGGTGCTATTGCTGAGGTCAAAATGATGTGGTCACAATTCTGAGGTCACAATGCTGAGGTGCTATTGCTGAGCTCAGAATGCTGAGGTGCAATTGCAGATGTGCAATTGCTGACGTGCTACTGCTGAGGTCACAATGCTGAGGTGCTATTGCTGAGGTGCTATTGCTGAGGTCACAATGCTAAGGTGCTATTGCTGAGGTGCTATTGCTGAGGTCACAATGCTGAGGTGCTATTACTGAGGTCACAATGCTGTGGTCACAAAGCTGAGGTCAAAATGCTGAGGTGTTATTGCTGAGCTGTTATTGCTGAGGTATTATTGCTGAGCTGCTATTGCTGAGGTCACAATTCTTAGGTCACAATGCTGAGGTCACAATGCTGAGGTCACTATGCTGAGGTCACTATGCTGAGGTCAAAATGCTGATGTCACAATGCTGAGGTCACAATGCTGCGGTGTTATTGCTGAGCTGTTATTGCTGAGGTATTATTGCTGAGCTGCTATTACTGAGGTCACAATTCTGAGGTTACAATGCTGAGGTCACAATGCTGAGCTCACTATGCTGAGGTCACTATGCTTAGGTGCTATTGCTGAGGTCACAATGCTGAGGTGCTATTGCTGAGGTGCTATTGCTGAGGTCACAATGCTGAGGTGCTGTTGCTGAGGGGCTATTGCTGAGGTGCTATTGCTGAGGTCACAATGCTGAGATGCTATTGCTGAGCTGCTATTGATAAGGTGTTATTGCTGATGTGCTATTGCTGAGGTCATAATGCTGAGGTGCTATTGCTGAGGTCACAATGCTATGGTCACAATGCTGAGGTCAGAATGCTCAGGTGCTATTGCTGAGGTCACAATGCTGAGGTGCTGTTGCTGAGGTCACAATGCTGAGATCACAATGCTGAGGTGCTATTACTGAGGTGCTATTGCTGAGGTACTCTTGCTGAGCTGCTATTGCTGAGGTCACAATGCTGAGGTGCTATTGCTGAGGTCACAATGCTGAGGTGCTATTGCTGAGGTGCTATTGCTGTGGTCACAATGCTGAGGTGCTATTACTGAGGTCACAATGCTGAGGTGCTATTGCTGAGGTGCTATTGCTGAGGTCACAATGCTGAGGTCACAATGCTGAGCTGCTATTGCTGAGGTCACTTTTCTGAGGTACTATTGCTGAGGTCACAATGCTATGCTCACAATGCTGAGGTCACAATGCTGAGGTGCTATTGCAGAGGTCACAATGCTGAGGTGCTATTGCTGAGGTGCTGTTGCTGAGGTGTTATTGCTGAGGTGCAATTGCTGAGGTCACAATGCTGAGGTGCTATTGCTGAGGTCAAAATGATGTGGTCACAATTCTGAGGTCACAATGCTGAGGTGCTATTGCAGAGGTCACAATGCTGAGGTGCTATTGCAGATGTGCAATTGCTGAGGTGCTATTGCAGAGGTCACAATGCTGAGGTGCTATTGCTGAGGTGCTATTGCTGAGGTCACAATGCTGAGGTGCTATTGCTGAGTTCACAATGCTGAGGTGCTATTGCTGAGGTGTTGTTGCTGAGGTCACAATGCTGAGGTGCTATTGGTGAGGTCACAATGCTGAGGTCACAATGCTGAGGTGCTACTGCTGAGGTCACAATGCTGAGGTGCTCTTGCTGAGGTGCTATTGCTGTGGTGCTATTGCTGAGGTCACAATGCTGAGGTGCTATTGCTGAGGTGCTATTCCTGACGTCACAATGCTGACGTGCTATTGCTGAGGTCACAATGCTGAGGTGCTATTGCTGAGGTCACAATGCTGTGGTCAAAATGCTGATGTCACAATGCTGAGGTCACAATGCTGAGGTGTAATTGCTGAGCTGTTATTGCTGAGGTATTATTGCTGAGCTGCTATTGCTGAGGTCACAATGCTGAGGTGCTATTGCTGAGTTCCCAATGCTGAGGTCACAATGCTGAGGTGCTATTGCTGAGGTGCTGTTGCTGAGGTCACAATGCTGAGGTGCTATTGGTGAGGTCACAATGCTGAGGTCACAATGCTGAGGTGCTACTGCTGAGGTCACAATGCTGAGGTGCTCTTGCTGAGGTGCTATTGCTGTGGTGCTATTGCTGAGGTCACAATGCTGAGGTGCTATTGCTGAGGTGCTATTCCTGACGTCACAATGCTGACGTGCTATTGCTGAGGTCACAATGCTGAGGTGTTATTGCTGAGCTGTTATTGCTGAGGTATTATTGCTGAGATGCTATTGCTGAGGTCACAATGCTGAGGTGCTATTGCTGAGTTCCCAATGCTGAGGTCACAATGCTGAGGTGCTATTACTGAGGTCACAATGCTGTGGTCACAAAGCTGAGATCAAATTGCAGAGGTGCTATTGCTGAGGTCACAATGCTGAGGTGCTACTGCTGAGGTGTTATTGCTTCGGTCACAATGCTCAGGTCACAATGCTGAGGTCACTATGCTGAGGTGCTATTGCTGAGGTCACAATGCTGAGGTCACAATGCTGAGGTCATAATGCTGAGGTGTTATTGCTGAGGTGTTATTGCTGAGTTCACAATGCTGAGATACTATTGCTTAGGTGCTATTGCTGAGGTCACAATGCTGAGGTGCTATTGCTGAGGTCACAATACTGAGGTGCTATCTGAGGTGCTATTGCTGAGGTCACAATGCTGAGGTCACAATGCTGAGGTCACAATGCTGAGGTGCTATTGCTGAGTTCACAATGCTGAGATACTATTGCTTAGGTGCTATTGCTGAGGTCACAATGCTGAGGTGCTATTGCTGAGGTCACAATACTGAGGTGCTATCTGATGTGATATTTCTGACTTCACAATGCTGAGGTGCTATTGCTGAGGTGCTGTTGCTGAGGTCACAATGCTGAGGTGCTATTGCTGAGGTCACAATGCTGAGCTCACAATGCTGAGGTGCTATTGCTGAGGTCACAATGCTGAGGTGCTACTGCTGAGGTCACAATGCTGAGGTGCTCTTGCTGAGGTGCTATTGCTGAGGTGCTATTGCTGAAGTCACAATGCTGAGGTGCTATTGCTGAGGTCACAATGTTGAGGTGCTATTGCTGAGGTGCTATTGCTGACGTCACAATGCTGACGTGCTATTGCTGAGGTCACAATGCTGAGGTGCTATTGCTGAGGTCACAATGCTGTGGTCAAAATGCTGATGTCACAATGCTGAAGTCACAATGCTGAGGTGTTATTGCTGAGCTGTTATTGCTGAGGTATTATTGCTGAGCTGCTATTGCTGAGGTCACAATTCTGAGGTCACAATGCTGAGGTCACAATGCTGAGCTCACTATGTTGAGGTCACTATGCCGAGGTGCTATTGCTGAGGTCACAATGCTGAGGTCGCAATGCTGAGGTGCTATTGCTGAGGTCACAATGCTGAGGTCACAATGCTGAGGTCACAATGCTGAGGTGCTATTGCTGAGGTGCTGTTGCTGAAGTGTTATTGCTGAGGTGCTATTTCTGACTTCACAATGCTGAGGTGTTATTTCTGAGGTCACAATGCTGAGCTCATGCTGAGGTCACTATGCTGAGGTTCTATTGCTGAGGTCACAATGCTGAGGTCGCAATGCTGAGGTGCTATTGTTGAGGTCACAATGCTGAGGTCAAAATGCTGAGGTCACAATGCTGAGGTGCTCTTTCTGAGGTGCTGTTCCTGAGGTGTTATTGCTGAGGTGCAATTGCTGAGGTCACAATGCTGAGGTGCTATTGCTGAGGTCAAAATGCTGTGGTCACAATTCTGAGGTCACAATGCAGAGGTGCTATTGCTGAGCTCAGAATGCTGAGGTGCAATTGCAGATGTGCAATTGCTGAGGTGCTACTGCTGAGGTCACAATGCTGAGGTGCTATTGCTGAGGTGCTATTGCTGAGGTCACAATGCTGAGGTGCTATTACTGAGGTCACAATGCTGTGGTCACAAAGCTGAGGTGCTACTGCTGAGGTCACAATGCTGAGGTGCTCTTGCTGAGGTGCTGTTGCTTAGGTCACAATGCTGAGGTGCTATTGCTGAGGTGCTATTGCTGAGGTCACAACGCTAAGGTGCTATTGCTGAGGTGCTGTTGCTTAGGTCACAATGATGAGGTGCTATTGCTGAGGTCACAATGCTGAGCTCACAATGCTGAGGTGCTACTGCTGAGGTCACAATGCTGAGGTGCTCTTGCTGAGGTGCTATTGCTGAGGTGCTATTGCTGAAGTCACAATGCTGAGGTGCTATTGCTGAGGTCACAATGTTGAGGTGCTATTGCTGAGGTGCTATTGCTGAGGTCACAATGCTGAGGTGCTCTTGCTGAGGTGCTGTTGCTTAGGTCACAATGCTGAGGTGCTATTGCTGAGGTGCTATTGCTGAGGTCACAACGCTAAGGTGCTATTGCTGAGGTGCTGTTGCTTAGGTCACAATGCTGAGGTGCTATTGCTGAGGTCACAATGCTGAGCTCACAATGCTGAGGTGCTACTGCTGAGGTCACAATGCTGAGGTGCTCTTGCTGAGGTGCTATTGCTGAGGTGCTATTGCTGAAGTCACAATGCTGAGGTGTTATTGCTGAGCTGTTATTGCTGAGGTATTATTGCTGAGCTGCTATTACTGAGGTCACAATTCTGAGGTTACATTGCTGAGGTCGCAATGCTATGCTCACAATGCTGAGGTCACAATGCTGAGGTGCTATTGCAGAGGTCACAATGCTGAGGTGCTATTGCAGATGTGCAATTGCTGAGGTGCTATTGCAGAGGTCACAATGCTGAGGTGCTATTGCTGAGGTGCTATTGCTGAGGTCACAATGCTATGCTCACAATGCTGAGGTCACAATGCTGAGGTGCTATTGCAGAGGTCACAATGCTGAGGTGCTATTGCAGATGTGCAATTGCTGAGGTGCTATTGCAGAGGTCACAATGCTGAGGTGCTATTGCTGAGGTGCTATTGCTGAGGTCACAATGCTGAGGTGCTATTTCTGAGTTCACAATGCTGAGGTGCTATTGCTGAGGTGCTGTTGCTGAGGTCACAATGCTGAGGTGCTATTGGTGAGGTCACAATGCTGAGGTCACAATGCTGAGGTGCTACTGCTGAGGTCACAATGCTGAGGTGCTCTTGCTGAGGTGCTATTGCTGTGGTGCTATTGCTGAGGTCACAATGCTGAGGTGCTATTGCTGAGGTGCTATTCCTGACGTCACAATGCTGACGTGCTATTGCTGAGGTCACAATGCTGAGGTGCTATTGCTGAGGTCACAATGCTGTGGTCAAAATGCTGATGTCACAATGCTGAGGTCACAATGCTGAGGTGTTATTGCTGAGCTGTTATTGCTGAGGTATTATTGCTGAGCTGCTATTGCTGAGGTCACAATGCTGAGGTGCTATTGCTGAGTTCCCAATGCTGAGGTCACAATGCTGAGGTGCTATTACTGAGGTCACAATGCTGTGGTCACAAAGCTGAGATCAAATTGCAGAGGTGCTATTGCTGAGGTCACAATGCTGAGGTGCTATTGCTGAGGTCACAATACTGAGGTGCTATTGCTGAGGTGTTATTGCTGAGTTCACAATGCTGAGGTACTATTGCTTAGGTGCTATTGCTGAGGTCACAATGCTGAGGTGCTATTGCTGAGGTCACAATACTGAGGTGCTATCTGATGTGATATTTCTGACTTCACAATGCTGAGGTGCTATTGCTGAGGTGCTGTTGCTGAGGTCACAATGCTGAGGTGCTATTGCTGAGGTCACAATGCTGAGCTCACAATGCTGAGGTGCTACTGCTGAGGTCACAATGCTGAGGTGCTCTTGCTGAGGTGCTATTGCTGAGGTGCTATTGCTGAAGTCACAATGCTGAGGTGCTATTGCTGAGGTCACAATGTTGAGGTGCTATTGCTGAGGTGCTATTGCTGACGTCACAATGCTGACGTGCTATTGCTGAGGTCACAATGCTGAGGTGCTATTGCTGAGGTCACAATGCTGTGGTCAAAATGCTGATGTCACAATGCTGAAGTCACAATGCTGAGGTGTTATTGCTGAGCTGTTATTGCTGAGGTATTATTGCTGAGCTGCTATTGCTGAGGTCACAATTCTGAGGTCACAATGCTGAGGTCACAATGCTGAGCTCACTATGTTGAGGTCACTATGCCGAGGTGCTATTGCTGAGGTCACAATGCTGAGGTCGCAATGCTGAGGTGCTATTGCTGAGGTCACAATGCTGAGGTCACAATGCTGAGGTCACAATGCTGAGGTGCTATTGCTGAGGTGCTGTTGCTGAAGTGTTATTGCTGAGGTGCTATTTCTGACTTCACAATGCTGAGGTGTTATTGCTGAGGTCACAATGCTGAGCTCATGCTGAGGTCACTATGCTGAGGTTCTATTGCTGAGGTCACAATGCTGAGGTCGCAATGCTGAGGTGCTATTGTTGAGGTCACAATGCTGAGGTCAAAATGCTGAGGTCACAATGCTGAGGTGCTCTTTCTGAGGTGCTGTTCCAGAGGTGTTATTGCTGAGGTGCAATTGCTGAGGTCACAATGCTGAGGTGCTATTGCTGAGGTCAAAATGCTGTGGTCACAATTCTGAGGTCACAATGCAGAGGTGCTATTGCTGAGCTCAGAATGCTGAGGTGCAATTGCAGATGTGCAATTGCTGAGGTGCTACTGCTGAGGTCACAATGCTGAGGTGCTATTGCTGAGGTGCTATTGCTGAGGTCACAACGCTAAGGTGCTATTGCTGAGGTGCTATTGCTGAGGTCACAATGCTGAGGTGCTATTACTGAGGTCACAATGCTGTGGTCACAAAGCTGAGGTGCTACTGCTGAGGTCACAATGCTGAGGTGCTCTTGCTGAGGTGCTGTTGCTTAGGTCACAATGCTGAGGTGCTATTGCTGAGGTCACAACGCTAAGGTGCTATTGCTGAGGTGCTGTTGCTTAGGTCACAATGCTGAGGTGCTATTGCTGAGGTCACAATGCTGAGCTCACAATGCTGAGGTGCTACTGCTGAGGTCACAATGCTGAGGTGCTCTTGCTGAGGTGCTATTGCTGAGGTGCTATTGCTGAAGTCACAATGCTGAGGTGCTATTGCTGAGGTCACAATGTTGAGGTGCTATTGCTGAGGTGCTATTGCTGACGTCACAATGCTGACGTGCTATTGCTGAGGTCACAATGCTGAGGTGCTATTGCTGAGGTCACAATGCTGTGGTCAAAATGCTGATGTCACAATGCTGAAGTCACAATGCTGAGGTGTTATTGCTGAGCTGTTATTGCTGAGGTATTATTGTTGAGCTGCTATTGCTGAGGTCACAATTCTGAGGTCACAATGCTGAGGTCACAATGCTGAGCTCACTATGTTGAGGTCACTATGCCGAGGTGCTATTGCTGAGGTCACAATGCTGAGGTCGCAATGCTGAGGTGCTATTGCTGAGGTGCTGTTGCTGAGGTGTTATTGCTGAGGTGCTATTTCTGACTTCACAATGCTGAGGTGTTATTGCTGAGGTCACAATGCTGAGCTCATGCTGAGGTCACTATGCTGAGGTGCTATTGCTGAGGTCACAATGCTGAGGTCGCAATGCTGAGGTGCTATTGTTGAGGTCACAATGCTGAGGTCACAATGCTGAGGTCACAATGCTGAGGTGCTATTTCTGAGGTGCTGTTGCTGAGGTGTTATTGCTGAGGTGCAATTGCTGAGGTCACAATGCTGAGGTGCTATTGCTGAGGTCAAAATGCTGTGGTCACAATTCTGAGGTCACAATGCTGAGGTGCTATTGCTGAGCTCAGAATGCTGAGGTGCAATTGCAGATGTGCAATTGCTGACGTGCTACTGCTGAGGTCACAATGCTAAGGTGCTATTGCTGAGTTCCCAATGCTGAGGTCACAATGCTGAGGTGCTATTACTGAGGTCACAATGCTGTGGTCACAAAGCTGAGATCAAATTGCAGAGGTGCTATTGCTGAGGTCACAATGCTGAGGTGCTACTGCTGAGGTGTTATTGCTTAGGTCACAATGCTCAGGTCACAATGCTGAGGTCACTATGCTGAGGTGCTATTGCTGAGGTCACAATGCTGAGGTGCTATTGCTGAGGTCACAATACTGAGGTGCTATTGCTGAGGTGTTATTGCTGAGTTCACAATGCTGAGGTACTATTGCTTAGGTGCTATTGCTGAGGTCACAATGCTGAGGTGCTATTGCTGAGGTCACAATACTGAGGTGATATCTGATGTGATATTTCTGACTTCACAATGCTGAGGTGCTATTGCTGAGGTGCTGTTGCTGAGGTCACAATGCTGAGGTGCTATTGCTGAGGTCACAATGCTGAGCTCACAATGCTGAGGTGCTACTGCTGAGGTCACAATGCTGAGGTGCTCTTGCTGAGGTGCTATTGCTGAGGTGCTATTGCTGAAGTCACAATGCTGAGGTGCTATTGCTGAGGTCACAATGTTGAGGTGCTATTGCTGAGGTGCTATTGCTGACGTCACAATGCTGACGTGCTATTGCTGAGGTCACAATGCTGAGGTGCTATTGCTGAGGTCACAATGCTGTGGTCAAAATGCTGATGTCACAATGCTGAAGTCACAATGCTGAGGTGTTATTGCTGAGCTGTTATTGCTGAGGTATTATTGCTGAGCTGCTATTGCTGAGGTCACAATTCTGAGGTCACAATGCTGAGGTCACAATGCTGAGCTCACTATGTTGAGGTCACTATGCCGAGGTGCTATTGCTGAGGTCACAATGCTGAGGTCGCAATGCTGAGGTGCTATTGCTGAGGTCACAATGCTGAGGTCACAATGCTGAGGTCACAATGCTGAGGTGCTATTGCTGAGGTGCTGTTGCTGAAGTGTTATTGCTGAGGTGCTATTTCTGACTTCACAATGCTGAGGTGTTATTGCTGAGGTCACAATGCTGAGCTCATGCTGAGGTCACTATGCTGAGGTTCTATTGCTGAGGTCACAATGCTGAGGTCGCAATGCTGAGGTGCTATTGTTGAGGTCACAATGCTGAGGTCAAAATGCTGAGGTCACAATGCTGAGGTGCTCTTTCTGAGGTGCTGTTCCTGAGGTGTTATTGCTGAGGTGCTGTTGCTTAGGTCACAATGCTGAGGTGCTATTGCTGAGGTGCTATTGCTGAGGTCACAACGCTAAGGTGCTATTGCTGAGGTGCTGTTGCTTAGGTCACAATGCTGAGGTGCTATTGCTGAGGTCACAATGCTGAGCTCACAATGCTGAGGTGCTACTGCTGAGGTCACAATGCTGAGGTGCTCTTGCTGAGGTGCTATTGCTGAGGTGCTATTGCTGAAGTCACAATGCTGAGGTGCTATTGCTGAGGTCACAATGTTGAGGTGCTATTGCTGAGGTGCTATTGCTGACGTCACAATGCTGACGTGCTATTGCTGAGGTCACAATGCTGAGGTGCTATTGCTGAGGTCACAATGCTGTGGTCAAAATGCTGATGTCACAATGCTGAAGTCACAATGCTGAGGTGTTATTGCTGAGCTGTTATTGCTGAGGTATTATTGTTGAGCTGCTATTGCTGAGGTCACAATTCTGAGGTCACAATGCTGAGGTCACAATGCTGAGCTCACTATGTTGAGGTCACTATGCCGAGGTGCTATTGCTGAGGTCACAATGCTGAGGTCGCAATGCTGAGGTGCTATTGCTGAGGTCACAATGCTGAGGACACAATGCTGAGGTCACAATGCTGAGGTGCTATTGCTGAGGTGCTGTTGCTGAGGTGTTATTGCTGAGGTGCTATTTCTGACTTCACAATGCTGAGGTGTTATTGCTGAGGTCACAATGCTGAGCTCATGCTGAGGTCACTATGCTGAGGTGCTATTGCTGAGGTCACAATGCTGAGGTCGCAATGCTGAGGTGCTATTGTTGAGGTCACAATGCTGAGGTCACAATGCTGAGGTCACAATGCTGAGGTGCTATTTCTGAGGTGCTGTTGCTGAGGTGTTATTGCTGAGGTGCAATTGCTGAGGTCACAATGCTGAGGTGCTATTGCTGAGGTCAAAATGCTGTGGTCACAATTCTGAGGTCACAATGCTGAGGTGCTATTGCTGAGCTCAGAATGCTGAGGTGCAATTGCAGATGTGCAATTGCTGACGTGCTACTGCTGAGGTCACAATGCTGAGGTGCTATTGCTGAGGTGCTATTGCTGAGGTCACAATGCTAAGGTGCATTTGCTGAGGTGCTATTGCTGAGGTCACAATGCTGAGGTGCTATTACTGAGGTCACAATGCTGTGGTCACAAAGCTGAGGTCAAAATGCTGAGGTGTTATTGCTGAGCTGTTATTGCTGAGGTATTATTGCTGAGCTGCTATTGCTGAGGTCACAATTCTTAGGTCACAATGCTGAGGTCACAATGCTGAGCTCACTATGCTGAGGTCACTATGCTGAGGTCAAAATGCTGATGTCACAATGCTGAGGTCACAATGCTGCGGTGTTATTGCTGAGCTGTTATTGCTGAGGTATTATTGCTGAGCTGCTATTACTGAGGTCACAATTCTGAGGTTACATTGCTGAGGTCGCAATGCTATGCTCACAATGCTGAGGTCACAATGCTGAGGTGCTACTGCTGAGGTCACAATGCTGAGGTGCTCTTGCTGAGGTGCTGTTGCTTAGGTCACAATGCTGAGGTGCTATTGCTGAGGTGCTATTGCTGAGGTCACAACGCTAAGGTGCTATTGCTGAGGTGCTGTTGCTTAGGTCACAATGCTGAGGTGCTATTGCTGAGGTCACAATGCTGAGCTCACAATGCTGAGGTGCTACTGCTGAGGTCACAATGCTGAGGTGCTCTTGCTGAGGTGCTATTGCTGAGGTGCTATTGCTGAAGTCACAATGCTGAGGTGCTATTGCTGAGGTCACAATGTTGAGGTGCTATTGCTGAGGTGCTATTGCTGACGTCACAATGCTGACGTGCTATTGCTGAGGTCACAATGCTGAGGTGCTATTGCTGAGGTCACAATGCTGTGGTCAAAATGCTGATGTCACAATGCTGAAGTCACAATGCTGAGGTGTTATTGCTGAGCTGTTATTGCTGAGGTATTATTGTTGAGCTGCTATTGCTGAGGTCACAATTCTGAGGTCACAATGCTGAGGTCACAATGCTGAGCTCACTATGTTGAGGTCACTATGCCGAGGTGCTATTGCTGAGGTCACAATGCTGAGGTCGCAATGCTGAGGTGCTATTGCTGAGGTCACAATGCTGAGGACACAATGCTGAGGTCACAATGCTGAGGTGCTATTGCTGAGGTGCTGTTGCTGAGGTGTTATTGCTGAGGTGCTATTTCTGACTTCACAATGCTGAGGTGTTATTGCTGAGGTCACAATGCTGAGCTCATGCTGAGGTCACTATGCTGAGGTGCTATTGCTGAGGTCACAATGCTGAGGTCGCAATGCTGAGGTGCTATTGTTGAGGTCACAATGCTGAGGTCACAATGCTGAGGTCACAATGCTGAGGTGCTATTTCTGAGGTGCTGTTGCTGAGGTGTTATTGCTGAGGTGCAATTGCTGAGGTCACAATGCTGAGGTGCTATTGCTGAGGTCAAAATGATGTGGTCACAATTCTGAGGTCACAATGCTGAGGTGCTATTGCTGAGCTCAGAATGCTGAGGTGCAATTGCAGATGTGCAATTGCTGACGTGCTACTGCTGAGGTCACAATGCTGAGGTGCTATTGCTGAGGTGCTATTGCTGAGGTCACAATGCTGAGGTGCTATTGCTGAGGTGCTATTGCTGAGGTCACAATGCTGAGGTGCTATTACTGAGGTCACAATGCTGTGGTCACAAAGCTGAGGTCAAAATGCTGAGGTGTTATTGCTGAGCTGTTATTGCTGAGGTATTATTGCTGAGCTGCTATTGCTGAGGTCAAAATGCTGATGTCACAATGCTGAGGTCACAATGCTGCGGTGTTATTGCTGAGCTGTTATTGCTGAGGTATTATTGCTGAGCTGCTATTACTGAGGTCACAATTCTGAGGTTACATTGCTGAGGTCGCAATGCTATGCTCACAATGCTGAGGTCACAATGCTGAGGTGCTATTGCAGAGGTCACAATGCTGAGGTGCTATTGCAGATGTGCAATTGCTGAGGTGCTATTGCAGAGGTCACAATGCTGAGGTGCTATTGCTGAGGTGCTATTGCTGAGGTCACAATGCTATGCTCACAATGCTGAGGTCACAATGCTGAGGTGCTATTGCAGAGGTCACAATGCTGAGGTGCTATTGCAGATGTGCAGTTGCTGAGGTGCTATTGCAGAGGTCACAATGCTGAGGTGCTATTGCTGAGGTGCTATTGCTGAGGTCACAATGCAGAGGTGCTATTTCTGAGTTCACAATGCTGAGGTGCTATTGCTGAGGTGCTGTTGCTGAGGTCACAATGCTGAGGTGCTATTGGTGAGGTCACAATGCTGAGGTCACAATGCTGAGGTGCTACTGCTGAGGTCACAATGCTGAGGTGCTCTTGCTGAGGTGCTATTGCTGTGGTGCTATTGCTGAGGTCACAATGCTGAGGTGCTATTGCTGAGGTGCTATTCCTGACGTCACAATGCTGACGTGCTATTGCTGAGGTCACAATGCTGAGGTGCTATTGCTGAGGTCACAATGCTGTGGTCAAAATGCTGATGTCACAATGCTGAGGTCACAATGCTGAGGTGTTATTGCTGAGCTGTTATTGCTGAGGTATTATTGCTGAGCTGCTATTGCTGAGGTCACAATGCTGAGGTGCTATTGCTGAGTTCCCAATGCTGAGGTCACAATGCTGAGGTGCTATTACTGAGTTCACAATGCTGTGGTCACAAAGCTGAGATCAAATTGCAGAGGTGCTATTGCTGAGGTCACAATGCTGAGGTGCTACTGCTGAGGTGTTATTGCTTAGGTCACAATGCTCAGGTCACAATGCTGAGGTCACTATGCTGAGGTGCTATTGCTGAGGTCACAATGCTGAGGTCACAATGCTGAGGTCACAATGCTGAGGTGCTATTGCTGAGGTGTTATTGCTGAGTTCACAATGCTGAGATACTCTTGCTTAGGTGCTATTGCTGAGGTCACAATGCTGAGGTGCTATTGCTGAGGTCACAATACTGAGGTGCTATTGCTGAGGTGTTATTGCTGAGTTCACAATGCTGAGGTACTATTGCTTAGGTGCTATTGCTGAGGTCACAATGCTGAGGTGCTATTGCTGAGGTCACAATACTGAGGTGCTATCTGATGTGATATTTCTGACTTCACAATGCTGAGGTGCTATTGCTGAGGTGCTGTTGCTGAGGTCACAATGATGAGGTGCTATTGCTGAGGTCACAATGCTGAGGTGCTACTGCTGAGGTCACAATGCTGAGGTGCTCTTGCTGAGGTGCTATTGCTGAGGTGCTATTGCTGAAGTCACTATTCTGAGGTGCTATTGCTGAGGTCACAATGTTGAGGTGCTATTGCTGAGGTGCTATTGCTGACGTCACAATGCTGACGTGCTATTGCTGTGGTCACAATGCTGAGGTGCTATTGCTGAGGTCACAATGCTGTGGTCAAAATGCTGATGTCACAATGCTGAAGTCACAATGCTGAGGTGTTATTGCTGAGCTGTTATTGCTGAGGTATTATTGCTGAGCTGCTATTGCTGAGGTCACAATTCTGAGGTCACAATGCTGAGGTCACAATGCTGAGCTCACTATGTTGAGGTCACTATGCCGAGGTGCTATTGCTGAGGTCACAATGCTGAGGTCGCAATGCTGAGGTGCTATTGCTGAGGTCACAATGCTGAGGTCACAATGCTGAGGTCACAATGCTGAGGTGCTATTGCTGAGGTGCTGTTGCTGAAGTGTTATTGCTGAGGTGCTATTTCTGACTTCACAATGCTGAGGTGTTATTGCTGAGGTCACAATGCTGAGCTCATGCTGAGGTCACTATGCTGAGGTTCTATTGCTGAGGTCACAATGCTGAGGTCGCAATGCTGAGGTGCTATTGTTGAGGTCACAATGCTGAGGTCAAAATGCTGAGGTCACAATGCTGAGGTGCTATTTCTGAGGTGCTGTTCCTGAGGTGTTATTGCTGAGGTGCAATTGCTGAGGTCACAATGCTGAGGTGCTATTGCTGAGGTCAAAATGCTGTGGTCACAATTCTGAGGTCACAATGCTGAGGTGTTATTGCTGAGCTCAGAATGCTGAGGTGCAATTGCAGATGTGCAATTGCTGAGGTGCTACTGCTGAGGTCACAATGCTGAGGTGCTATTGCTGAGGTGCTATTGCTGAGGTCACAACGCTAAGGTGCTATTGCTGAGGTGCTATTGCTGAGGTCACAATGCTGAGGTGCTATTGGTGAGGTCACAATGCTGTGGTCACAAAGCTGAGGTGCTACTGCTGAGGTCACAATGCTGAGGTGCTCTTGCTGAGGTGCTGTTGCTTAGGTCACAATGCTGAGGTGCTATTGCTGAGGTGCTATTGCTGAGGTTACAATGCTGAGGTGCTGTTGCTGAGGGGCTATTGCTGAGGTGCTATTGCTGAGGTCACAATGCTGAGATGCTATTGCTGAGCTGCTATTGATGAGGTGTTATTGCTGATGTGCTATTGCTGAGGTCATAATGCTGAGGTGCTATTGCTGAGGTCACAATGCTATGGTCACAATGCTGAGGTCAGAATGCTCAGGTGCTATTGCTGAGGTCACAATGCTGAGGTGCTGTTGCTGAGGTCACAATGCTGAGATCACAATGCTGAGGTGGTATTACTGAGGTGCTATTGCTGAGGTACTCTTGCTGAGCTGCTATTGCTGAGGTCACAATGCTGAGGTGCTATTGCTGAGGTCACAATGCTGAGGTGCTATTGCTGAGGTGCTATTGCTGTGGTCACAATGCTGAGGTGCTATTACTGAGGTCACAATGCTGAGGTGTTATTGCTGAGGTGCTATTGCTGAGGTCACAATGCTGAGGTCACAATGCTGAGCTGCTATTGCTGAGGTCACTTTTCTGAGGTACTATTGCTGAGGTCACAATGCTATGCTCACAATGCTGAGGTCACAATGCTGAGGTGCTATTGCAGAGGTCACAATGCTGAGGTGCTATTGCTGAGGTGCTATTGCTGAGGTCGCAATGCTATGCTCACAATGCTGAGGTCACAATGCTGAGGTGCTATTGCAGAGGTCACAATGCTGAGGTGCTATTGCAGATGTGCAATTGCTGAGGTGCTATTGCAGAGGTCACAATGCTGAGGTGCTATTGCTGAGGTGCTATTGCTGAGGTCAAAATGCTATGCTCACAATGCTGAGGTCACAATGCTGAGGTGCTATTGCAGAGGTCACAATGCTGAGGTGCTATTGCAGATGTGCAATTGCTGAGGTGCTATTGCAGAGTTCACAATGCTGAGGTGCTATTGCTGAGGTGCTATTGCTGAGGTCACAATGCTGAGGTGCTATTTCTGAGTTCACAATGCTGAGGTGCTATTGCTGAGGTGCTGTTGCTGAGGTCACAATGCTGAGGTGCTATTGGTGAGGTCACAATGCTGAGGTCACAATGCTGAGGTGCTACTGCTGAGGTCACAATGCTGAGGTGCTCTTGCTGAGGTGCTAATGCTGTGGTGCTATTGCTGAGGTCACAATGCTGAGGTGCTATTGCTGAGGTGCTATTCCTGACGTCACAATGCTGACGTGCTATTGCTGAGGTCACAATGCTGAGGTGCTATTGCTGAGGTCACAATGCTGTGGTCAAAATGCTGATGTCACAATGCTGAGGTCACAATGCTGAGGTGTTATTGCTGAGCTGTTATTGCTGAGGTATTATTGCTGAGCTGCTATTGCTGAGGTCACAACGCTGAGGTGCTATTGCTGAGTTCCCAATGCTGAGGTCACAATGCTGAGGTGCTATTACTGAGGTCACAATGCTGTGGTCACAAAGCTGAGATCAAATCGCAGAGGTGCTATTGCTGAGGTCACGATGCTGAGGTGCTACTGCTGAGGTGTTATTGCTTAGGTCACAATGCTCAGGTCACAATGCTGAGGTCACTATGCTGAGGTGCTATTGCTGAGGTCACAATGCTGAGGTCACAATGCTGAGGTCACAATGCTGAGGTGCTATTGCTGAGGTGTTATTGCTGAGTTCACAATGCTGAGATACTATTGCTTAGGTGCTATTGCTGACGTCACAATGCTGAGGTGCTATTGCTGAGGTCACAATACTGAGGTGCTATCTGAGGTGCTATTGCTGAGGTCACAATGCTGAGGTCACAATGCTGAGGTGCTATTACTGAGGTCACAATGCTGTGGTCACAAAGCTGAGATCAAAATGCTGAGGTGCTATTGCTGAGGTGCTGTTGCTGAGGTCACAATGATGAGGTGCTATTGCTGAGGTCACAATGCTGAGGTGCTACTGCTGAGGTCACAATGCTGAGGTGCTCTTGCTGAGGTGCTATTGCTGAGGTGCTATTGCTGAAGTCACTATTCTGAGGTGCTATTGCTGAGGTCACAATGTTGAGGTGCTATTGCTGAGGTGCTATTGCTGACGTCACAATGCTGACGTGCTATTGCTGTGGTCACAATGCTGAGGTGCTATTGCTGAGGTCACAATGCTGTGGTCAAAATGCTGATGTCACAATGCTGAAGTCACAATGCTGAGGTGTTATTGCTGAGCTGTTATTGCTGAGGTATTATTGCTGAGCTGCTATTGCTGAGGTCACAATTCTGAGGTCACAATGCTGAGGTCACAATGCTGAGCTCACTATGTTGAGGTCACTATGCCGAGGTGCTATTGCTGAGGTCACAATGCTGAGGTCGCAATGCTGAGGTGCTATTGCTGAGGTCACAATGCTGAGGTCACAATGCTGAGGTCACAATGCTGAGGTGCTATTGCTGAGGTGCTGTTGCTGAAGTGTTATTGCTGAGGTGCTATTTCTGACTTCACAATGCTGAGGTGTTATTGCTGAGGTCACAATGCTGAGCTCATGCTGAGGTCACTATGCTGAGGTTCTATTGCTGAGGTCACAATGCTGAGGTCGCAATGCTGAGGTGCTATTGTTGAGGTCACAATGCTGAGGTCAAAATGCTGAGGTCACAATGCTGAGGTGCTATTTCTGAGGTGCTGTTCCTGAGGTGTTATTGCTGAGGTGCAATTGCTGAGGTCACAATGCTGAGGTGCTATTGCTGAGGTCAAAATGCTGTGGTCACAATTCTGAGGTCACAATGCTGAGGTGTTATTGCTGAGCTCAGAATGCTGAGGTGCAATTGCAGATGTGCAATTGCTGAGGTGCTACTGCTGAGGTCACAATGCTGAGGTGCTATTGCTGAGGTGCTATTGCTGAGGTCACAACGCTAAGGTGCTATTGCTGAGGTGCTATTGCTGAGGTCACAATGCTGAGGTGCTATTGGTGAGGTCACAATGCTGTGGTCACAAAGCTGAGGTGCTACTGCTGAGGTCACAATGCTGAGGTGCTCTTGCTGAGGTGCTGTTGCTTAGGTCACAATGCTGAGGTGCTATTGCTGAGGTGCTATTGCTGAGGTTACAATGCTGAGGTGCTGTTGCTGAGGGGCTATTGCTGAGGTGCTATTGCTGAGGTCACAATGCTGAGATGCTATTGCTGAGCTGCTATTGATGAGGTGTTATTGCTGATGTGCTATTGCTGAGGTCATAATGCTGAGGTGCTATTGCTGAGGTCACAATGCTATGGTCACAATGCTGAGGTCAGAATGCTCAGGTGCTATTGCTGAGGTCACAATGCTGAGGTGCTGTTGCTGAGGTCACAATGCTGAGATCACAATGCTGAGGTGGTATTACTGAGGTGCTATTGCTGAGGTACTCTTGCTGAGCTGCTATTGCTGAGGTCACAATGCTGAGGTGCTATTGCTGAGGTCACAATGCTGAGGTGCTATTGCTGAGGTGCTATTGCTGTGGTCACAATGCTGAGGTGCTATTACTGAGGTCACAATGCTGAGGTGTTATTGCTGAGGTGCTATTGCTGAGGTCACAATGCTGAGGTCACAATGCTGAGCTGCTATTGCTGAGGTCACTTTTCTGAGGTACTATTGCTGAGGTCACAATGCTATGCTCACAATGCTGAGGTCACAATGCTGAGGTGCTATTGCAGAGGTCACAATGCTGAGGTGCTATTGCTGAGGTGCTATTGCTGAGGTCGCAATGCTATGCTCACAATGCTGAGGTCACAATGCTGAGGTGCTATTGCAGAGGTCACAATGCTGAGGTGCTATTGCAGATGTGCAATTGCTGAGGTGCTATTGCAGAGGTCACAATGCTGAGGTGCTATTGCTGAGGTGCTATTGCTGAGGTCAAAATGCTATGCTCACAATGCTGAGGTCACAATGCTGAGGTGCTATTGCAGAGGTCACAATGCTGAGGTGCTATTGCAGATGTGCAATTGCTGAGGTGCTATTGCAGAGTTCACAATGCTGAGGTGCTATTGCTGAGGTGCTATTGCTGAGGTCACAATGCTGAGGTGCTATTTCTGAGTTCACAATGCTGAGGTGCTATTGCTGAGGTGCTGTTGCTGAGGTCACAATGCTGAGGTGCTATTGGTGAGGTCACAATGCTGAGGTCACAATGCTGAGGTGCTACTGCTGAGGTCACAATGCTGAGGTGCTCTTGCTGAGGTGCTAATGCTGTGGTGCTATTGCTGAGGTCACAATGCTGAGGTGCTATTGCTGAGGTGCTATTCCTGACGTCACAATGCTGACGTGCTATTGCTGAGGTCACAATGCTGAGGTGCTATTGCTGAGGTCACAATGCTGTGGTCAAAATGCTGATGTCACAATGCTGAGGTCACAATGCTGAGGTGTTATTGCTGAGCTGTTATTGCTGAGGTATTATTGCTGAGCTGCTATTGCTGAGGTCACAACGCTGAGGTGCTATTGCTGAGTTCCCAATGCTGAGGTCACAATGCTGAGGTGCTATTACTGAGGTCACAATGCTGTGGTCACAAAGCTGAGATCAAATCGCAGAGGTGCTATTGCTGAGGTCACGATGCTGAGGTGCTACTGCTGAGGTGTTATTGCTTAGGTCACAATGCTCAGGTCACAATGCTGAGGTCACTATGCTGAGGTGCTATTGCTGAGGTCACAATGCTGAGGTCACAATGCTGAGGTCACAATGCTGAGGTGCTATTGCTGAGGTGTTATTGCTGAGTTCACAATGCTGAGATACTATTGCTTAGGTGCTATTGCTGACGTCACAATGCTGAGGTGCTATTGCTGAGGTCACAATACTGAGGTGCTATCTGAGGTGCTATTGCTGAGGTCACAATGCTGAGGTCACAATGCTGAGGTGCTATTACTGAGGTCACAATGCTGTGGTCACAAAGCTGAGATCAAAATGCTGAGGTGCTATTGCTGAGGTCACAATGCTGAGGTGCTACTGCTGAGGTGTTATTGCTTAGGTCACAATGCTCAGGTCACAATGCTGAGGTCACTATGCTGAGGTGCTATTGCTGAGGTCACAATGCTGAGGTCACAATGCTGAGGTCACAATGCTGAGGTGCTATTGCTGAGGTGTTATTGCTGAGTTCACAATGCTGAGGTACTATTGCTTAGGTGCTATTGCTGAGGTCACAATGCTGAGGTGCTATTGCTGAGGTCACAATACTGAGGTGCTATCTGATGTGATATTTCTGACTTCACAATGCTGAGGTGCTATTGCTGAGGTGCTGTTGCTGAGGTCAAAATGCTGAGGTGCTATTGCTGAGGTCACAATGCTGAGCTCACAATGCTGAGGTGCTACTGCTGAGGTCACAATGCTGAGGTGCTCTTGCTGAGGTGCTATTGCTGAGGTGCTATTGCTGAAGTCACAATGCTGAGGTGCTATTGCTGAGGTCACAATGTTGAGGTGCTATTGCTGAGGTGCTATTGCTGAGGTCACAATGCTGACGTGCTATTGCTGAGGTCACAATGCTGAGGTGCTATTGCTGAGGTCACAATGCTGTGGTCAAAATGCTGATGTCACAATGCTGAAGTCACATAGCTGAGGTGTTATTGCTGATCTGTTATTGCTGAGGTATTATTGCTGAGCTGCTATTGCTGAGGTCACAATTCTGAGGTCACAATGCTGAGGTCACAATGCTGAGCTCACTATGTTGAGGTCACTATGCCGAGGTGCTATTGCTGAGGTCACAATGCTGAGGTCGCAATGCTGAGGTGCTATTGCTGAGGTCACAATGCTGAGGTCACAATGCTGAGGTCAAAATGCTGAGGTGCTATTGCTGAGGTGCTGTTGCTGAAGTGTTATTGCTGAGGTGCTATTTCTGACTTCACAATGCTGAGGTGTTATTGCTGAGGTCACAATGCTGAGCTCATGCTGAGGTCACTATGCTGAGGTTCTATTGCTGAGGTCACAATGCTGAGGTCGCAATGCTGAGGTGCTATTGTTGAGGTCACAATGCTGAGGTCACAATGCTGATGTCACAATGCTGAGGTGCTATTTCTGAGGTGCTGTTCCAGAGGTGTTATTGCTGAGGTGCAATTGCTGAGGTCACAATGCTGAGGTGCTATTCCTGAGGTCAAAATGCTGTGGTCACAATTCTGAGGTCACAATGCTGAGGTGCTATTGCTGAGCTCAGAATGCTGAGGTGCAATTGCAGATGTGCAATTGCTGAGGTGCTACTGCTGAGGTCACAATGCTGAGGTGCTATTGCTGAGGTGCTATTGCTGAGGTCACAACGCTAAGGTGCTATTGCTGAGGTGCTATTGCTGAGGTCACAATGCTGAGGTGCTATTACTGAGGTCACAATGCTGTGGTCACAAAGCTGAGGTGCTACTGCTGAGGTCACAATGCTGAGGTGCTCTTGCTGAGGTGCTGTTGCTTAGGTCACAATGCTGAGGTGCTATTGCTGAGGTGCTATTGCAGAGGTCACAATGCTGAGGTGCTATTGCTGAGGTGCTATTGCTGAGGTCACAATGCTATGCTCACAATGCTGAGGTCACAATGCTGAGGTGCTATTGCAGAGGTCACAATGCTGAGGTGCTATTGCAGATGTGCAATTGCTGAGGTGCTATTGCAGAGGTCACAATGCTGAGGTGCTATTGCTGAGGTGCTATTGCTGAGGTCACAATGCTGAGGTGCTATTTCTGAGTTCACAATGCTGAGGTGCTATTGCTGAGGTGCTGTTGCTGAGGTCACAATGCTGAGGTGCTATTGGTGAGGTCACAATGCTGAGGTCACAATGCTGAGGTGCTACTGCTGAGGTCACTATGCTGAGGTGCTCTTGCTGAGGTGCTATTGCTGTGGTGCTATTGCTGAGGTCACAATGCTGAGGTGCTATTGCTGAGGTGCTATTCCTGACGTCACAATGCTGACGTGCTATTGCTGAGGTCACAATGCTGAGGTGCTATTGCTGAGGTCACAATGCTGTGGTCAAAATGCTGATGTCACAATGCTGAGGTCACAATGCTGAGGTGTTATTGCTGAGCTGTTATTGCTGAGGTATTATTGCTGAGCTGCTATTGCTGAGGTCACAATGCTGAGGTGCTATTGCTGAGTTCACAATGCTGAGGTCACAATGCTGAGGTGCTATTACTGAGGTCACAATGCTGTGGTCACAAAGCTGAGATCAAATTGCAGAGGTGCTATTGCTGAGGTCACAATGCTGAGGTGCTACTGCTGAGGTGTTATTGCTTAGGTCACAATGCTCAGGTCACAATGCTGAGGTCACTATGCTGAGCTGCTATTGCTGAGGTCACAATGCTGAGGTCACAATGCTGAGGTCACAATGCTGAGGTGCTATTGCTGAGGTGTTATTGCTGAGTTCACAATGCTGAGATACTATTGCTTAGGTGCTATTGCTGACGTCACAATGCTGAGGTGCTATTGCTGAGGTCACAATACTGAGGTGCTATCTGAGGTGCTATTGCTGAGGTCACAATGCTGAGGTCACAATGCTGAGGTGCTATTACTGAGGTCACAAAGCTGTGGTCACAAAGCTGAGATCAAAATGCTGAGGTGCTATTGCTGAGGTCACAATGCTGAGGTGCTACTGCTGAGGTGTTATTGCTTAGGTCACAATGCTCAGGTCACAATGCTGAGGTCACTATGCTGAGGTGCTATTGCTGAGGTCACAATGCTGAGGTCACAATGCTGAGGTCACAATGCTGAGGTGCTATTGCTGAGGTGTTATTGCTGAGTTCACAATGCTGAGGTACTATTGCTTAGGTGCTATTGCTGAGGTCACAATGCTGAGGTGCTATTGCTGAGGTCACAATACTGAGGTGCTATTGGTGAGGTCACAATGCTGAGGTCACTATGCTGAGGTCACTATGCTTAGGTGCTATTCCTGAGGTCACAATGCTGTGGTGCTATTGCTAAGGTGCTATTGCTGAGGTCACAATGCTGAGGTGCTGTTGCTGAGGTCACAATGCTGAGATCACAATGCTGAGGTGCTATTACTGAGGTGCTATTGCTGAGGTACTCTTGCTGAGCTGCTATTTCTGAGGTCGCAATGCTGAGGTGCTATTGCTGAGGTCACAATGCTGAGGTGCTATTGCTGAGGTGCTATTGCTGTGGTCACAATGCTGAGGTGCTATTACTGAGGTCACAATGCTGAGGTGCTATTGCTGAGGTGCTATTGCTGAGGTCACAATGCTGAGGTCACAATGCTGAGCTGCTATTGCTGAGGTCACTTTTCTGAGGTACTATTGCTGAGGTCACAATGCTATGCTCACAATGCTGAGGTCACAATGCTGAGGTGCTATTGCAGAGCTCACAATGCTGAGGTGCTATTGCAGATGTGCAATTGCTGAGGTGCTATTGCAGAGGTCACAATGCTGAGGTGCTATTGCTGAGGTGCTATTGCTGAGGTCACAATGCTGAGGTGCTATTTCTGAGTTCACAATGCTGAGGTGCTATTGCTGAGGTGCTGTTGCTGAGGTCACAATGCTGAGGTGCTATTGGTGAGGTCACAATGCTGAGGTCACAATGCTGAGGTGCTACTGCTGAGGTCACAATGCTGAGGTGCTCTTGCTGAGGTGCTATTGCTGTGGTGCTATTGCTGAGGTCAAAATGCTGAGGTGCTATTGCTGAGGTGCTATTCCTGACGTCACAATGCTGACGTGCTATTGCTGAGGTCACAATGCTGAGGTGCTATTGCTGAGGTCACAATGCTGTGGTCAAAATGCTGATGTCACAATGCTGAGGTCACAATGCTGAGGTGTTATTGCTGAGCTGTTATTGCTGAGGTATTATTGCTGAGCTGCTATTGCTGAGGTCACAATGCTGAGGTGCTATTGCTGAGTTCCCAATGCTGAGGTCACAATGCTGAGGTGCTATTACTAAGGTCACAATGCTGTGGTCACAAAGCTGAGATCAAATTGCAGAGGTGCTATTGCTGAGGTCACAATGCTGAGGTGCTACTGCTGAGGTGTTATTGCTTAGGTCACAATGCTCAGGTCACAATGCTGAGGTCACTATGCTGAGCTGCTATTGCTGAGGTCACAATGCTGAGGTCACAATGCTGAGGTCACAATGCTGAGGTGCTATTGCTGAGGTGTTATTGCTGAGTTCACAATGCTGAGATACTATTGCTTAGGTGCTATTGCTGACGTCACAATGCTGAGGTGCTATTGCTGAGGTCACAATACTGAGGTGCTATCTGAGGTGCTATTGCTGAGGTCACAATGCTGAGGTCACAATGCTGAGGTGCTATTACTGAGGTCACAAAGCTGTGGTCACAAAGCTGAGATCAAAATGCTGAGGTGCTATTGCTGAGGTCACAATGCTGAGGTGCTACTGCTGAGGTGTTATTGCTTAGGTCACAATGCTCAGGTCACAATGCTGAGGTCACTATGCTTAGGTGCTATTGCTGAGGTCACAATGCTGTGGTGCTATTGCTGAGGTGCTATTGCTGATGTCACAATGCTGAGGTGCTATTGCTGAGGTGCTATTGCTGAGGTCACAATGCTGAGGTGCTGTTGCTGAGGGGCTATTGCTGAGGTGCTATTGCTGAGGTCACAATGCTGAGGTGCTATTGCTGAGGTCACAATGCTATGGTCACAATGCTGAGGTCACAATGCTGAGGTGCTGTTTCTGAGGTGTTATTGCTGATGTGCTATTGCTGAGGTCATAATGCTGAGGTGCTATTGCTGAGGTCACAATGCTATGGTCACAATGCTGAGGTCACAATGCTCAGGTGCTATTGCTGAGGTCACAATGCTGAGGTGCTGTTGCTGAGGTCACAATGCTGAGATCACAATGCTGAGGTGCTATTACTGAGGTGCTATTGCTGAGGTACTCTTGCTGAGCTGCTATTTCTGAGGTCACAATGCTGAGGTGCTATTGCTGAGGTCACAATGCTGAGGTGCTATTGCTGAGGTGCTATTGCTGTGGTCACAATGCTGAGGTGCTATTACTGAGGTCACAATGCTGAGGTGCTATTGCTGAGGTGCTATTGCTGAGGTCACAATGCTGAGGTCACAATGCTGAGCTGCTATTGCTGAGGTCACTTTTCTGAGGTACTATTGCTGAGGTCACAATGCTATGCTCACAATGCTGAGGTCACAATGCTGAGGTGCTATTGCAGAGGTCACAATGCTGAGGTGCTATTGCAGATGTGCAATTGCTGAGGTGCTATTGCAGAGGTCACAATGCTGAGGTGCTATTGCTGAGGTGCTATTGCTGAGGTCACAATGCTGAGGTGCTATTTCTGAGTTCACAATGCTGAGGTGCTATTGCTGAGGTGCTGTTGCTGAGGTCACAATGCTGAGGTGCTATTGGTGAGGTCACAATGCTGAGGTCACAATGCTGAGGTGCTACTGCTGAGGTCACAATGCTGAGGTGCTCTTGCTGAGGTGCTATTGCTGTGGTGCTATTGCTGAGGTCACAATGCTGAGGTGCTATTGCTGAGGTGCTATTCCTGACGTCACAATGCTGACGTGCTATTGCTGAGGTCACAATGCTGAGGTGCTATTGCTGAGGTGCTATTGCTGAGGTCACAATGCTGATGTCACAATGCTGAGGTCACAATGCTGAGGTGTTATTGCTGAGCTGTTATTGATGAGGTATTATTGCTGAGCTGCTATTGCTGAGGTCACAATGCTGAGGTGCTATTGCTGAGTTCACAATGCTGAGGTCACAATGCTGAGGTGCTATTACTGAGGTCACAATGCTGTGGTCACAAAGCTGACATCAAATTGCAGAGGTGCTATTGCTGAGGTCACAATGCTGAGGTGCTACTGCTGAGGTGTTATTGCTTAGGTCACAATGCTCAGGTCACAATGCTGAGGTCACTATGCTGAGGTGCTATTGCTGAGGTCACAATGCTGAGGTCACAATGCTGAGGTCACAATGCTGAGGTGCTATTGCTGAGGTGTTATTGCTGAGTTCACAATGCTGAGATACTATTGCTTAGGTGCTATTGCTGAGGTCACAATGCTGAGGTGCTATTGCTGAGGTCACAATACTGAGGTGCTATCTGAGGTGCTATTGCTGAGGTCACAATGCTGAGGTCACAATGCTGAGGTGCTATTACTGAGGTCACAATGCTGTGGTCACAAAGCTGAGATCAAAATGCTGAGGTGCTATTGCTGAGGTCACAATGCTGAGGTGCTACTGCTGAGGTGTTATTGCTTAGGTCACAATGCTCAGGTCACAATGCTGAGGTCACTATGCTGAGGTGCTATTGCTGAGGTCACAATGCTGAGGTCACAATGCTGAGGTCACAATGCTGAGGTGCTATTGCTGAGGTGTTATTGCTGAGTTCACAATGCTGAGGTGCTATTGCTGAGGTCACAATACTGAGGTGCTATCTGATGTGATATTTCTGACTTCACAATGCTGAGGTGCTATTTCTGAGGTGCTGTTGCTGAGGTCACAATGCTGAGGTGCTATTGCTGAGGTCACAATGCTGAGCTCACAATGCTGAGGTGCTACTGCTGAGGTCACAATGCTGAGGTGCTACTTCTGAGGTCACAATGCTGAGGTGCTCTTGCTGAGGTGCTATTGCTGAGGTGCTATTGCTGAAGTCACAATGCTGAGGTGCTATTGCTGAGGTCACAATGTTGAGGTGCTATTGCTGAGGTGCTATTGCTGACGTCACAATGCTGACGTGCTATTGCTGAGGTCACAATGCTGAGGTGCTATTGATGAGGTCACAATGCTGTGGTCAAAATGCTGATGTCACAATGCTGAAGTCACAATGCTGAGGTGTTATTGCTGAGCTGTTATTGCTGAGGTATTATTGCTGAGCTGCTATTGCTGAGGTCACAATTCTGAGGTCACAATGCTGAGGTCACAATGCTGAGCTCACTATGTTGAGGTCACTATGCCGAGGTGCTATTGCTGAGGTCACAATTCTGAGGTCACAATGCTGAGGTCACAATGCTGAGCTCACTATGTTGAGGTCACTATGCCGAGGTGCTATTGCTGAGGTCACAATGCTGAGGTCGCAATGCTGAGGTGCTATTGCTGAGGTCACAATGCTGAGGTCACAATGCTGAGGTCACAATGCTGAGGTGTTATTGCTGAGGTCACAATGCTGAGCTCATGCTGAGGTCACTATGCTGAGGTTCTATTGCTGAGGTCACAATGCTGAGGTCGCAATGCTGAGGTGCTATTGTTGAGGTCACAATGCTGAGGTCAAAATGCTGAGGTCACAATGCTGAGGTGCTATTTCTGAGGTGCTGTTCCTGAGGTGTTATTGCTGAGGTGCAATTGCTGAGGTCACAATGCTGAGGTGCTATTGCTGAGGTCAAAATGCTGTGGTCACAATTCTGAGGTCACAATGCAGAGGTGCTATTGCTGAGCTCAGAATGCTGAGGTGCAATTGCAGATGTGCAATTGCTGAGGTGCTACTGCTGAGGTCACAATGCTGAGGTGCTATTGCTGAGGTGCTATTGCTGAGGTCACAACGCTAAGGTGCTATTGCTGAGGTGCTATTGCTGAGGTCACAATGCTGAGGTGCTATTACTGAGGTCACAATGCTGTGGTCACAAAGCTGAGGTGCTACTGCTGAGGTCACAATGCTGAGGTGCTCTTGCTGAGGTGCTGTTGCTTAGGTCACAATGCTGAGGTGCTATTGCTGAGGTGCTATTGCAGAGGTCACAATGCTGAGGTGCTATTGCTGAGGTGCTATTGCTGAGGTCACAATGCTATGCTCACAATGCTGAGGTCACAATGCTGAGGTGCTATTGCAGAGGTCACAATGCTGAGGTGCTATTGCAGATGTGCAATTGCTGAGGTGCTATTGCAGAGGTCACAATGCTGAGGTGCTATTGCTGAGGTGCTATTGCTGAGGTCACAATGCTGAGGTGCTATTTCTGAGTTCACAATGCTGAGGTGCTATTGCTGAGGTGCTGTTGCTGAGGTCACAATGCTGAGGTGCTATTGGTGAGGTCACAATGCTGAGGTCACAATGCTGAGGTGCTACTGCTGAGGTCACTATGCTGAGGTGCTCTTGCTGAGGTGCTATTGCTGTGGTGCTATTGCTGAGGTCACAATGCTGAGGTGCTATTGCTGAGGTGCTATTCCTGACGTCACAATGCTGACGTACTATTGCTGAGGTCACAATGCTGAGGTGCTATTGCTGAGGTCACAATGCTGTGGTCAAAATGCTGATGTCACAATGCTGAGGTCACAATGCTGAGGTGCTATTGCTGAGGTGTTATTGCTGAGTTCACAATGCTGAGATACTATTGCTTAGGTGCTATTGCTGAGGTCACAATGCTGAGGTGCTATTGCTGAGGTCACAATACTGAGGTGCTATCTGAGGTGCTATTGCTGAGGTCACAATGCTGAGGTCACAATGCTGAGGTGCTATTACTGAGGTCACAATGCTGTGGTCACAAAGCTGAGATCAAAATGCTGAGGTGCTATTGCTGAGGTCACAATGCTGAGGTGCTACTGCTGAGGTGTTATTACTTAGGTCACAATGCTCAGGTCACAATGCTGAGGTCACTATGCTGAGGTGCTATTGCTGAGGTCACAATGCTGAGGTCACAATGCTGAGGTCACAATGCTGAGGTGCTATTGCTGAGGTGTTATTGCTGAGTTCACAATGCTGAGGAACTATTGCTTAGGTGCTATTGCTGAGGTCACAATGCTGAGGTGCTATTGCTGAGGTCACAATACTGAGGTGCTATCTGATGTGATATTTCTGACTTCACAATGCTGAGGTGCTATTTCTGAGGTGCTGTTGCTGAGGTCACAATGCTGAGGTGCTATTGCTGAGGTCACAATGCTGAGCTCACAATGCTGAGGTGCTACTGCTGAGGTCACAATGCTGAGGTGCTATTGCTGAGGTCACAATGCTGAGGTGCTCTTGCTGAGGTGCTATTGCTGAGGTGCTATTGCTGAAGTCACAATGCTGAGGTGCTATTGCTGAGGTCACAATGTTGAGGTGCTATTGCTGAGGTGCTATTGCTGACGTCACAATGCTGACGTGCTATTGCTGAGGTCACAATGCTGAGGTGCTATTGATGAGGTCACAATGCTGTGGTCAAAATGCTGATGTCACAATGCTGAAGTCACAATGCTGAGGTGTTATTGCTGAGCTGTTATTGCTGAGGTATTATTGCTGAGCTGCTATTGCTGAGGTCACAATTCTGAGGTCACAATGCTGAGGTCACAATGCTGAGCTCACTATGTTGAGGTCACTATGCCGAGGTGCTATTGCTGAGGTCACAATGCTGAGGTCGCAATGCTGAGGTGCTATTGCTGAGGTCACAATGCTGAGGTCACAATGCTGAGGTCACAATGCTGAGGTGCTATTGCTGAGGTGCTGTTGCTGAAGTGTTATTGCTGAGGTGCTATTTCTGACTTCACAATGCTGAGGTGTTATTGCTGAGGTCACAATGCTGAGCTCATGCTGAGGTCACTATGCTGAGGTGCTATTGCTGAGGTCACAATGCTGAGGTCGCAATGCTGAGGTGCTATTGTTGAGGTCACAATGCTGAGGTCAAAATGCTGAGGTCACAATGCTGAGGTGCTATTTCTGAGGTGCTGTTCCTGAGGTGTTATTGCTGAGGTGCAATTGCTGAGGTCACAATGCTGAGGTGCTATTGCTGAGGTCAAAATGCTGTGGTCACAATTCTGAGGTCACAATGCAGAGGTGCTATTGCTGAGCTCAGAATGCTGAGGTGCAATTGCTGAGGTGCTATTGCTGAGGTCACAACGCTAAGGTGCTATTGCTGAGGTGCTATTGCTGAGGTCACAATGCTGAGGTGCTATTGCTGAGGTGCAATTGCTGAGGTCACAATGCTGAGGTGCTATTGCTGAGGTCAAAATGCTGTGGTCACAATTCTGAGGTCACAATGCAGAGGTGCTATTGCTGAGCTCAGAATGCTGAGGTGCAATTGCTGAGGTGCTACTGCTGAAGTCACAATGCTGAGGTGCTATTGCTGAGGTGCTATTATTGAGGTCACAACGCTAAGGTGCTATTGCTGAGGTGCTATTGCTGAGGTCACAATGCTGAGGTGCTATTACTGAGGTCACAATGCTGTGGTCACAAAGCTGAGGTGCTACTGCTGAGGTCACAATGCTGAGGTGCTCTTGCTGAGGTGCTGTTGCTTAGGTCACAATGCTGAGGTGCTATTGCTGAGGTGCTATTGCAGAGGTCACAATGCTGAGGTGCTATTGCTGAGGTGCTATTGCTGAGGTCACAATGCTATGCTCACAATGCTGAGGTCACAATGCTGAGGTGCTATTGCAGAGGTCACAATGCTGAGGTGCTATTGCAGATGTGCAATTGCTGAGGTGCTATTGCAGAGGTCACAATGCTGAGGTGCTATTGCTGAGGTGCTATTGCTGAGGTCACAATGCTGAGGTGCTATTTCTGAGTTCACAATGCTGAGGTGCTATTGCTGAGGTGCTGTTGCTGAGGTCACAATGCTGAGGTGCTATTGGTGAGGTCACAATGCTGAGGTCACAATGCTGAGGTGCTACTGCTGAGGTCACAATGCTGAGGTGCTCTTGCTGAGGTGCTATTGCTGTGGTGCTATTGCTGAGGTCACAATGCTGAGGTGCTATTGCTGAGGTGCTATTCCTGACGTCACAATGCTGACGTGCTATTGCTGAGGTCACAATGCTGAGGTGCTATTGCTGAGGTCACAATGCTGTGGTCAAAATGCTGATGTCACAATGCTGAGGTCACAATGCTGAGGTGTTATTGCTGAGCTGTTATTGCTGAGGTATTATTGCTGAGCTGCTATTGCTGAGGTCACAATGCTGAGGTGCTATTGCTGAGTTCCCAATGCTGAGGTCACAATGCTGAGGTGCTATTACTGAGGTCACAATGCTGTGGTCACAAAGCTGAGATCAAATTGCAGAGGTGCTATTGCTGAGGTCACAATGCTGAGGTGCTACTGCTGAGGTGTTATTGCTTAGGTCACAATGCTCAGGTCACAATGCTGAGGTCACTATGCTGAGCTGCTATTGCTGAGGTCACAATGCTGAGGTCACAATGCTGAGGTCACAATGCTGAGGTGCTATTGCTGAGGTGTTATTGCTGAGTTCACAATGCTGAGATACTATTGCTTAGGTGCTATTGCTGACGTCACAATGCTGAGGTGCTATTGCTGAGGTCACAATACTGAGGTGCTATCTGAGGTGCTATTGCTGAGGTCACAATGCTGAGGTCACAATGCTGAGGTGCTATTACTGAGGTCACAAAGCTGTGGTCACAAAGCTGAGATCAAAATGCTGAGGTGCTATTGCTGAGGTCACAATGCTGAGGTGCTACTGCTGAGGTGTTATTGCTTAGGTCACAATGCTCAGGTCACAATGCTGAGGTCACTATGCTGAGGTGCTATTGCTGAGGTCACAATGCTGAGGTCACAATGCTGAGGTCACAATGCTGAGGTGCTATTGCTGAGGTGTTATTGCTGAGTTCACAATGCTGAGGTACTATTGCTTAGGTGCTATTGCTGAGGTCACAATGCTGAGGTGCTATTGCTGAGGTCACAATACTGAGGTGCTATTGGTGAGGTCACAATGCTGAGGTCACTATGCTGAGGTCACTATGCTTAGGTGCTATTGCTGAGGTCACAATGCTGTGGTGCTATTGCTGAGGTGCTATTGCTGAGGTCACAATGCTGAGGTGCTATTGCTGAGGTGCTATTGCTGAGGTCACAATGCTGAGGTGCTGTTGCTGAGGGGCTATTGCTGAGGTGCTATTGCTGAGGTCACAATGCTGAGATGCTATTGCTGAGCTGCTATTGATGAGGTGTTATTGCTGATGTGCTATTGCTGAGGTCATAATGCTGAGGTGCTATTGCTGAGGTCACAATGCTATGGTCACAATGCTGAGGTCACAATGCTCAGGTGCTATTGCTGAGGTCACAATGCTGAGGTGCTGTTGCTGAGGTCACAATGCTGAGATCACAATGCTGAGGTGCTATTACTGAGGTGCTATTGCTGAGGTACTCTTGCTGAGCTGCTATTGCTGAGGTCACAATGCTGAGGTGCTATTGCTGAGGTCACAATGCTGAGGTGCTATTGCTGAGGTGCTATTGCTGTGGTCACAATGCTGAGGTGCTATTACTGAGGTCACAATGCTGAGGTGCTATTGCTGAGGTGCTATTGCTGAGGTCACAATGCTGAGGTCACAATGCTGAGCTGCTATTGCTGAGGTCACTTTTCTGAGGTACTATTGCTGAGGTCACAATGCTATGCTCACAATGCTGAGGTCACAATGCTGAGGTGCTATTGCAGAGGTCACAATGCTGAGGTGCTATTGCAGATGTGCAATTGCTGAGGTGCTATTGCAGAGGTCACAATGCTGAGGTGCTATTGCTGAGGTGCTATTGCTGAGGTCACAATGCTGAGGTGCTATTTCTGAGTTCACAATGCTGAGGTGCTATTGCTGAGGTGCTGTTGCTGAGGTCACAATGCTGAGGTGCTATTGGTGAGGTCACAATGCTGAGGTCACAATGCTGAGGTGCTACTGCTGAGGTCACAATGCTGAGGTGCTCTTGCTGAGGTGCTATTGCTGTGGTGCTATTGCTGAGGTCACAATGCTGAGGTGCTATTGCTGAGGTGCTATTCCTGACGTCACAATGCTGACGTGCTATTGCTGAGGTCACAATGCTGAGGTGCTATTGCTGAGGTGCTATTGCTGAGGTCACAATGCTGATGTCACAATGCTGAGGTCACAATGCTGAGGTGTTATTGCTGAGCTGTTATTGCTGAGGTATTATTGCTGAGCTGCTATTGCTGAGGTCACAATGCTGAGGTGCTATTGCTGAGTTCACAATGCTGAGGTCACAATGCTGAGGTGCTATTACTGAGGTCACAATGCTGTGGTCACAAAGCTGAGATCAAATTGCAGAGGTGCTATTGCTGAGGTCACCATGCTGAGGTGCTACTGCTGAGGTGTTATTGCTTAGGTCACAATGCTCAGGTCACAATGCTGAGGTCACTATGCTGAGGTGCTATTGCTGAGGTCACAATGCTGAGGTCACAATGCTGAGGTCACAATGCTGAGGTGCTATTGCTGAGGTGTTATTGCTGAGTTCACAATGCTGAGATACTATTGCTTAGGTGCTATTGCTGAGGTCACAATGCTGAGGTGCTATTGCTGAGGTCACAATACTGAGGTGCTATCTGAGGTGCTATTGCTGAGGTCACAATGCTGAGGTCACAATGCTGAGGTGCTATTACTGAGGTCACAATGCTGTGGTCACAAAGCTGAGATCAAAATGCTGAGGTGCTATTGCTGAGGTCACAATGCTGAGGTGCTACTGCTGAGGTGTTATTGCTTAGGTCACAATGCTCAGGTCACAATGCTGAGGTCACTATGCTGAGGTGCTATTGCTGAGGTCACAATGCTGAGGTCACAATGCTGAGGTCACAATGCTGAGGTGCTATTGCTGAGGTGTTATTGCTGAGTTCACAATGCTGAGGTACTATTGCTTAGGTGCTATTGCTGAGGTCACAATGCTGAGGTGCTATTGCTGAGGTCACAATACTGAGGTGCTATCTGATGTGATATTTCTGACTTCACAATGCTGAGGTGCTATTTCTGAGGTGCTGTTGCTGAGGTCACAATGCTGAGGTGCTATTGCTGAGGTCACAAAGCTGAGCTCACAATGCTGAGGTGCTACTGCTGAGGTCACAATGCTGAGGTGCTATTGCTGAGGTCACAATGCTGAGGTGCTCTTGCTGAGGTGGTATTGCTGAGGTGCTATTGCTGAAGTCACAATGCTGAGGTGCTATTGCTGAGGTCACAATGTTGAGGTGCTATTGCTGAGGTGCTATTGCTGACGTCACAATGCTGACGTGCTATTGCTGAGGTCACAATGCTGAGGTGCTATTGATGAGGTCACAATGCTGTGGTCAAAATGCTGATGTCACAATGCTGAAGTCACAATGCTGAGGTGTTATTGCTGAGCTGTTATTGCTGAGGTATTATTGCTGAGCTGCTATTGCTGAGGTCACAATTCTGAGGTCACAATGCTGAGGTCACAATGCTGAGCTCACTATGTTGAGGTCACTATGCCGAGGTGCTATTGCTGAGGTCACAATGCTGAGGTCGCAATGCTGAGGTGCTATTGCTGAGGTCACAATGCTGAGGTCACAATGCTGAGGTCACAATGCTGAGGTGCTATTGCTGAGGTGCTGTTCCTGAAGTGTTATTGCTGAGGTGCTATTTCTGACTTCACAATGCTGAGGTGTTATTGCTGAGGTCACAATGCTGAGCTCATGCTGAGGTCACTATGCTGAGGTTCTATTGCTGAGGTCACAATGCTGAGGTCGCAATGCTGAGGTGCTATTGTTGAGGTCACAATGCTGAGGTCAAAATGCTGAGGTCACAATGCTGAGGTGCTATTTCTGAGGTGCTGTTCCTGAGGTGTTATTGCTGAGGTGCAATTGCTGAGGTCACAATGCTGAGGTGCTATTGCTGAGGTCAAAATGCTGTGGTCACAATTCTGAGGTCACAATGCTGAGGTGCTATTGCTGAGCTCAGAATGCTGAGGTGCAATTGCAGATGTGCAATTGCTGAGGTGCTACTGCTGAGGTCACAATGCTGAGGTGCTATTGCTGAGGTGCTATTGCTGAGGTCACAACGCTAAGGTGCTATTGCTGAGGTGCTATTGCTGAGGTCACAATGCTGAGGTGCTATTACTGAGGTCACAATGCTGTGGTCACAAAGCTGAGGTGCTACTGCTGAGGTCACAATGCTGAGGTGCTCTTGCTGAGGTGCTGTTGCTTAGGTCACAATGCTGAGGTGCTATTGCTGAGGTGCTATTGCTGAGGTCACAACGCTAAGGTGCTATTGCTGAGGTGCTGTTGCTTAGGTCACAATGCTGAGGTGCTATTGCTGAGGTCACAATGCTGAGCTCACAATGCTGAGGTGCTATTGTTGAGGTCACAATGCTGAGGTCACAATGCTGAGGTCACAATGCTGAGGTGCTATTTCTGAGGTGCTGTTGCTGAGGTGTTATTGCTGAGGTGCAATTGCTGAGGTCACAATGCTGAGGTGCTATTGCTGAGGTCAAAATGATGTGGTCACAATTCTGAGGTCACAATGCTGAGGTGCTATTGCTGAGCTCAGAATGCTGAGGTGCAATTGCAGATGTGCAATTGCTGACGTGCTACTGCTGAGGTCACAATGCTGAGGTGCTTTTGCTGAGGTGCTATTGCTGAGGTCACAATGCTAAGGTGCTATTGCTGAGGTGCTATTGCTGGGGTCACAATGCTGAGGTGCTATTACTGAGGTCACAATGCTGTGGTCACAAAGCTGAGGTCAAAATGCTGAGGTGTTATTGCTGAGCTGTTATTGCTGAGGTATTATTGCTGAGCTGCTATTGCTGAGGTCACAATTCTTAGGTCACAATGCTGAGGTCACAATGCTGAGGTCACTATGCTGAGGTCACTATGCTGAGGTCAAAATGCTGATGTCACAATGCTGAGGTCACAATGCTGCGGTGTTATTGCTGAGCTGTTATTGCTGAGGTATTATTGCTGAGCTGCTATTACTGAGGTCACAATTCTGAGGTTACAATGCTGAGGTCACAATGCTGAGCTCACTATGCTGAGGTCACTATGCTTAGGTGCTATTGCTGAGGTCACAATGCTGAGGTGCTATTGCTGAGGTGCTATTGCTGAGGTCACAATGCTGAGGTGCTATTGCTGAGGTGCTATTGCTGAGGTCACAATGCTGAGGTGCTGTTGCTGAGGGGCTATTGCTGAGGTGCTATTGCTGAGGTCACAATGCTGAGATGCTATTGCTGAGCTGCTATTGATGAGGTGTTATTGCTGATGTGCTATTGCTGAGGTCATAATGCTGAGGTGCTATTGCTGAGGTCACAATGCTATGGTCACAATGCTGAGGTCACAATGCTCAGGTGCTATTGCTGAGGTCACAATGCTGAGGTGCTGTTGCTGAGGTCACAATGCTGAGATCACAAAGCTGAGGTGCTATTACTGAGGTGCTATTGCTGAGGTACTCTTGCTGAGCTGCTATTGCTGAGGTCACAATGCTGAGGTGCTATTGCTGAGGTCACAATGCTGAGGTGCTATTGCTGAGGTGCTATTGCTGTGGTCACAATGCTGAGGTGCTATTACTGAGGTCACAATGCTGAGGTGCTATTGCTGAGGTGCTATTGCTGAGGTCACAATGCTGAGGTCACAATGCTGAGCTGCTATTGCTGAGGTCACTTTTCTGAGGTACTATTGCTGAGGTCACAATGCTATGCTCACAATGCTGAGGTCACAATGCTGAGGTGCTATTGCAGAGGTCACAATGCTGAGGTGCTATTGCTGAGGTGCTGTTGCTGAGGTGTTATTGCTGAGGTGCAATTGCTGAGGTCACAATGCTGAGGTGCTATTGCTGAGGTCAAAATGATGTGGTCACAATTCTGAGGTCACAATGCTGAGGTGCTATTGCAGAGGTCACAATGCTGAGGTGCTATTGCAGATGTGCAATTGCTGAGGTGCTATTGCAGAGGTCACAATGCTGAGGTGCTACTGCTGAGGTGCTATTGCTGAGGTCACAATGCTGAGGTGCTATTTCTGAGTTCACAATGCTGAGGTGCTATTGCTGAGGTGTTGTTGCTGAGGTCACAATGCTGAGGTGCTATTGGTGAGGTCACAATGCTGAGGTCACAATGCTGAGGTGCTACTGCTGAGGTCACAATGCTGAGGTGCTCTTGCTGAGGTGCTATTGCTGTGGTGCTATTGCTGAGGTCACAATGCTGAGGTGCTATTGCTGAGGTGCTATTCCTGACGTCACAATGCTGACGTGCTATTGCTGAGGTCACAATGCTGAGGTGCTATTGCTGAGGTCACAATGCTGTGGTCAAAATGCTGATGTCACAATGCTGAGGTCACAATGCTGAGGTGTAATTGCTGAGCTGTTATTGCTGAGGTATTATTGCTGAGCTGCTATTGCTGAGGTCACAATGCTGAGGTGCTATTGCTGAGTTCCCAATGCTGAGGTCACAATGCTGAGGTGCTATTGCTGAGGTGCTGTTGCTGAGGTCACAATGCTGAGGTGCTATTGGTGAGGTCACAATGCTGAGGTCACAATGCTGAGGTGCTACTGCTGAGGTCACAATGCTGAGGTGCTCTTGCTGAGGTGCTATTGCTGTGGTGCTATTGCTGAGGTCACAATGCTGAGGTGCTATTGCTGAGGTGCTATTCCTGACGTCACAATGCTGACGTGCTATTGCTGAGGTCACAATGCTGAGGTGCTATTGCTGAGGTCACAATGCTGTGGTCAAAATGCTGATGTCACAATGCTGAGGTCACAATGCTGAGGTGTTATTGCTGAGCTGTTATTGCTGAGGTATTATTGCTGAGCTGCTATTGCTGAGGTCACAATGCTGAGGTGCTATTGCTGAGTTCCCAATGCTGAGGTCACAATTCTGAGGTCACAATGCTGAGGTCACAATGCTGAGCTCACTATGTTGAGGTCACTATGCCGAGGTGCTATTGCTGAGGTCACAATGCTGAGGTCGCAATGCTGAGGTGCTATTGCTGAGGTCACAATGCTGAGGTCACAATGCTGAGGTCACAATGCTGAGGTGCTATTGCTGAGGTGCTGTTGCTGAGGTGTTATTGCTGAGGTGCTATTTCTGACTTCACAATGCTGAGGTGTCATTGCTGAGGTCACAATGCTGAGCTCATGCTGAGGTCACTATGCTGAGGTGCTATTGCTGAGGTCACAATGCTGAGGTCGCAATGCTGAGGTGCTATTGTTGAGGTCACAATGCTGAGGTCACAATGCTGAGGTCACAATGCTGAGGTGCTATTTCTGAGGTGCTGTTGCTGAGGTGTTATTGCTGAGGTGCAATTGCTGAGGTCACAATGCTGAGGTGCTATTGCTGAGGTCAAAATGATGTGGTCACAATTCTGAGGTCACAATGCTGAGGTGCTATTGCTGAGCTCAGAATGCTGAGGTGCAATTGCAGATGTGCAATTGCTGACGTGCTACTGCTGAGGTCACAATGCTGAGGTGCTATTGCTGAGGTGCTATTGCTGAGGTCACAATGCTAAGGTGCTATTGCTGAGGTGCTATTGCTGAGGTCACAATGCTGAGGTGCTATTACTGAGGTCACAATGCTGTGGTCACAAAGCTGAGGTCAAAATGCTGAGGTGTTATTGCTGAGCTGTTATTGCTGAGGTATTATTGCTGAGCTGCTATTGCTGAGGTCACAATTCTTAGGTCACAATGCTGAGGTCACAATGCTGAGGTCACTATGCTGAGGTCACTATGCTGAGGTCAAAATGCTGATGTCACAATGCTGAGGTCACAATGCTGCGGTGTTATTGCTGAGCTGTTATTGCTGAGGTATTATTGCTGAGCTGCTATTACTGAGGTCACAATTCTGAGGTTACAATGCTGAGGTCACAATGCTGAGCTCACTATGCTGAGGTCACTATGCTTAGGTGCTATTGCTGAGGTCACAATGCTGAGGTGCTATTGCTGAGGTGCTATTGCTGAGGTCACAATGCTGAGGTGCTATTGCTGAGGTGCTATTGCTGAGGTCACAATGCTGAGGTGCTGTTGCTGAGGGGCTATTGCTGAGGTGCTATTGCTGAGGTCACAATGCTGAGATGCTATTGCTGAGCTGCTATTGATGAGGTGTTATTGCTGATGTGCTATTGCTGAGGTCATAATGCTGAGGTGCTATTGCTGAGGTCACAATGCTATGGTCACAATGCTGAGGTCACAATGCTCAGGTGCTATTGCTGAGGTCACAATGCTGAGGTGCTGTTGCTGAGGTCACAATGCTGAGATCACAAAGCTGAGGTGCTATTACTGAGGTGCTATTGCTGAGGTACTCTTGCTGAGCTGCTATTGCTGAGGTCACAATGCTGAGGTGCTATTGCTGAGGTCACAATGCTGAGGTGCTATTGCTGAGGTGCTATTGCTGTGGTCACAATGCTGAGGTGCTATTACTGAGGTCACAATGCTGAGGTGCTATTGCTGAGGTGCTATTGCTGAGGTCACAATGCTGAGGTCACAATGCTGAGCTGCTATTGCTGAGGTCACTTTTCTGAGGTACTATTGCTGAGGTCACAATGCTATGCTCACAATGCTGAGGTCACAATGCTGAGGTGCTATTGCAGAGGTCACAATGCTGAGGTGCTATTGCTGAGGTGCTGTTGCTGAGGAGTTATTGCTGAGGTGCAATTGCTGAGGTCACAATGCTGAGGTGCTATTGCTGAGGTCAAAATGATGTGGTCACAATTCTGAGGTCACAATGCTGAGGTGCTATTGCAGAGGTCACAATGCTGAGGTGCTATTGCAGATGTGCAATTGCTGAGGTGCTATTGCAGAGGTCACAATGCTGAGGTGCTACTGCTGAGGTGCTATTGCTGAGGTCACAATGCTGAGGTGCTATTTCTGAGTTCACAATGCTGAGGTGCTATTGCTGAGGTGTTGTTGCTGAGGTCACAATGCTGAGGTGCTATTGGTGAGGTCACAATGCTGAGGTCACAATGCTGAGGTGCTACTGCTGAGGTCACAATGCTGAGGTGCTCTTGCTGAGGTGCTATTGCTGTGGTGCTATTGCTGAGGTCACAATGCTGAGGTGCTATTGCTGAGGTGCTATTCCTGACGTCACAATGCTGACGTGCTATTGCTGAGGTCACAATGCTGAGGTGCTATTGCTGAGGTCACAATGCTGTGGTCAAAATGCTGATGTCACAATGCTGAGGTCACAATGCTGAGGTGTAATTGCTGAGCTGTTATTGCTGAGGTATTATTGCTGAGCTGCTATTGCTGAGGTCACAATGCTGAGGTGCTATTGCTGAGTTCCCAATGCTGAGGTCACAATGCTGAGGTGCTATTGCTGAGGTGCTGTTGCTGAGGTCACAATGCTGAGGTGCTATTGGTGAGGTCACAATGCTGAGGTCACAATGCTGAGGTGCTACTGCTGAGGTCACAATGCTGAGGTGCTCTTGCTGAGGTGCTATTGCTGTGGTGCTATTGCTGAGGTCACAATGCTGAGGTGCTATTGCTGAGGTGCTATTCCTGACGTCACAATGCTGACGTGCTATTGCTGAGGTCACAATGCTGAGGTGCTATTGCTGAGGTCACAATGCTGTGGTCAAAATGCTGATGTCACAATGCTGAGGTCACAATGCTGAGGTGTTATTGCTGAGCTGTTATTGCTGAGGTATTATTGCTGAGCTGCTATTGCTGAGGTCACAATGCTGAGGTGCTATTGCTGAGTTCCCAATGCTGAGGTCACAATTCTGAGGTCACAATGCTGAGGTCACAATGCTGAGCTCACTATGTTGAGGTCACTATGCCGAGGTGCTATTGCTGAGGTCACAATGCTGAGGTCGCAATGCTGAGGTGCTATTGCTGAGGTCACAATGCTGAGGTCACAATGCTGAGGTCACAATGCTGAGGTGCTATTGCTGAGGTGCTGTTGCTGAGGTGTTATTGCTGAGGTGCTATTTCTGACTTCACAATGCTGAGGTGTCATTGCTGAGGTCACAATGCTGAGCTCATGCTGAGGTCACTATGCTGAGGTGCTATTGCTGAGGTCACAATGCTGAGGTCGCAATGCTGAGGTGCTATTGTTGAGGTCACAATGCTGAGGTCACAATGCTGAGGTCACAATGCTGAGGTGCTATTTCTGAGGTGCTGTTGCTGAGGTGTTATTGCTGAGGTGCAATTGCTGAGGTCACAATGCTGAGGTGCTATTGCTGAGGTCAAAATGATGTGGTCACAATTCTGAGGTCACAATGCTGAGGTGCTATTGCTGAGCTCAGAATGCTGAGGTGCAATTGCAGATGTGCAATTGCTGACGTGCTACTGCTGAGGTCACAATGCTGAGGTGCTATTGCTGAGGTGCTATTGCTGAGGTCACAATGCTAAGGTGCTATTGCTGAGGTGCTATTGCTGAGGTCACAATGCTGAGGTGCTATTACTGAGGTCACAATGCTGTGGTCACAAAGCTGAGGTCAAAATGCTGAGGTGTTATTGCTGAGCTGTTATTGCTGAGGTATTATTGCTGAGCTGCTATTGCTGAGGTCACAATTCTTAGGTCACAATGCTGAGGTCACAATGCTGAGGTCACTATGCTGAGGTCACTATGCTGAGGTCAAAATGCTGATGTCACAATGCTGAGGTCACAATGCTGCGGTGTTATTGCTGAGCTGTTATTGCTGAGGTATTATTGCTGAGCTGCTATTACTGAGGTCACAATTCTGAGGTTACAATGCTGAGGTCACAATGCTGAGCTCACTATGCTGAGGTCACTATGCTTAGGTGCTATTGCTGAGGTCACAATGCTGAGGTGCTATTGCTGAGGTGCTATTGCTGAGGTCACAATGCTGAGGTGCTGTTGCTGAGGGGCTATTGCTGAGGTGCTATTGCTGAGGTCACAATGCTGAGATGCTATTGCTGAGCTGCTATTGATGAGGTGTTATTGCTGATGTGCTATTGCTGAGGTCATAATGCTGAGGTGCTATTGCTGAGGTCACAATGCTATGGTCACAATGCTGAGGTCACAATGCTCAGGTGCTATTGCTGAGGTCACAATGCTGAGGTGCTGTTGCTGAGGTCACAATGCTGAGATCACAATGCTGAGGTGCTATTACTGAGGTGCTATTGCTGAGGTACTCTTGCTGAGCTGCTATTGCTGAGGTCACAATGCTGAGGTGCTATTGCTGAGGTCACAATGCTGAGGTGCTATTGCTGAGGTGCTATTGCTGTGGTCACAATGCTGAGGTGCTATTACTGAGGTCACAATGCTGAGGTGCTATTGCTGAGGTGCTATTGCTGAGGTCACAATGCTGAGGTCACAATGCTGAGCTGCTATTGCTGAGGTCACTTTTCTGAGGTACTATTGCTGAGGTCACAATGCTATGCTCACAATGCTGAGGTCACAATGCTGAGGTGTTATTGCAGAGGTCACAATGCTGAGGTGCTATTGCTGAGGTGCTGTTGCTGAGGTGTTATTGCTGAGGTGCAATTGCTGAGGTCACAATGCTGAGGTGCTATTGCTGAGGTCAAAATGATGTGGTCACAATTCTGAGGTCACAATGCTGAGGTGCTATTGCAGAGGTCACAATGCTGAGGTGCTATTGCAGATGTGCAATTGCTGAGGTGCTATTGCAGAGGTCACAATGCTGAGGTGCTATTGCTGAGGTGCTATTGCTGAGGTCACAATGCTGAGGTGCTATTTCTGACTTCACAATGCTGAGGTGCTATTGCTGAGGTGTTGTTGCTGAGGTCACAATGCTGAGGTGCTATTGGTGAGGTCACAATGCTGAGGTCACAATGCTGAGGTGCTACTGCTGAGGTCACAATGCTGAGGTGCTCTTGCTGAGGTGCTATTGCTGTGGTGCTATTGCTGAGGTCACAATGCTGAGGTGCTATTGCTGAGGTGCTATTCCTGACGTCACAATGCTGACGTGCTATTGCTGAGGTCACAATGCTGAGGTGCTATTGCTGAGGTCACAATGCTGTGGTCAAAATGCTGATGTCACAATGCTGAGGTCACAATGCTGAGGTGTAATTGCTGAGCTGTTATTGCTGAGGTATTATTGCTGAGCTGCTATTGCTGAGGTCACAATGCTGAGGTGCTATTGCTGAGTTCCCAATGCTGAGGTCACAATGCTGAGGTGCTATTGCTGAGGTGCTGTTGCTGAGGTCACAATGCTGAGGTGCTATTGGTGAGGTCACAATGCTGAGGTCACAATGCTGAGGTGCTACTGCTGAGGTCACAATGCTGAGGTGCTCTTGCTGAGGTGCTATTGCTGTGGTGCTATTGCTGAGGTCACAATGCTGAGGTGCTATTGCTGAGGTGCTATTCCTGACGTCACAATGCTGACGTGCTATTGCTGAGGTCACAATGCTGAGGTGCTATTGCTGAGGTCACAATGCTGTGGTCAAAATGCTGATGTCACAATGCTGAGGTCACAATGCTGAGGTGTTATTGCTGAGCTGTTATTGCTGAGGTATTATTGCTGAGCTGCTATTGCTGAGGTCACAATGCTGTGGTCACAAAGCTGAGATCAAATTGCAGAGGTGCTATTGCTGAGGTCACAATGCTGAGGTGCTACTGCTGAGGTGTTATTGCTTCGGTCACAATGCTCAGGTCACAATGCTGAGGTCACTATGCTGAGCTGCTATTGCTGAGGTCACAATGCTGAGGTCACAATGCTGAGGTCACAATGCTGAGGTGCTATTGCTGAGGTGTTATTGCTGAGTTCACAATGCTGAGATACTATTGCTTAGGTGCTATTGCTGAGGTCACAATGCTGAGGTGCTATTGCTGAGGTCACAATACTGAGGTGCTATTGCTGAGGTGTTATTGCTGAGTTCACAATGCTGAGGTACTATTGCTTAGGTGCTATTGCTGAGGTCACAATGCTGAGGTGCTATTGCTGAGGTCACAATACTGAGCTCACAATGCTGAGGTGCTACTGCTGAGGTCACAATGCTGAGGTGCTACTGCTGAGGTCACAATGCTGAGGTGCTCTTGCTGAGGTGCTGTTGCTGAGGTCACAAAGCTGAGGTGCTATTGCTGAGGTCACAATGCTGAGCTCACAATGCTGAGGTGCTACTGCTGAGGTCACAATGCTGAGGTGCTACTGCTGAGGTCACAATGCTGAGGTGCTCTTGCTGAGGTGCTATTGCTGAGGTGCTATTGCTGAAGTCACAATGCTGAGGTGCTATTGCTGAGGTCACAATGTTGAGGTGCTATTGCTGAGGTGCTATTGCTGACGTCACAATGCTGACGTGCTATTGCTGAGGTCACAATGCTGAGGTGCTATTGCTGAGGTCACAATGCTGTGGTCAAACTGCTGATGTCACAATGCTGAAGTCACAATGCTGAGGTGTTATTGCTGAGCTGTTATTGCTGAGGTATTATTGCTGAGCTGCTATTGCTGAGGTCACAATTCTGAGGTCACAATGCTGAGGTCACAATGCTGAGCTCACTATGTTGAGGTCACTATGCCGAGGTGCTATTGCTGAGGTCACAATGCTGAGGTCGCAATGCTGAGGTGCTATTGCTGAGGTCACAATGCTGAGGTCACAATGCTGAGGTCACAATGCTGAGGTGCTATTGCTGAGGTGCTGTTGCTGAAGTGTTATTACTGAGGTGCTATTTCTGACTTCACAATGCTGAGGTGTTATTGCTGAGGTCACAATGCTGAGCTCATGCTGAGGTCACTATGCTGAGGTTCTATTGCTGAGGTCACAATGCTGAGGTCGCAATGCTGAGGTGCTATTGTTGAGGTCACAATGCTGAGGTCAAAATGCTGAGGTCACAATTCTGAGGTGCTATTTCTGAGGTGCTGTTCCTGAGGTGTTATTGCTGAGGTGCAATTGCTGAGGTCACAATGCTGATGTGCTATTGCTGAGGTCAAAATGCTGTGGTCACAATTCTGAGGTCACAATGCTGAGGTGCTATTGCTGAGCTCAGAATGCTGAGGTGCAATTGCAGATGTGCAATTGCTGAGGTGCTACTGCTGAGGTCACAATGCTGAGGTGCTATTGCTGAGGTGCTATTGCTGAGGTCACAACGCTAAGGTGCTATTGCTGAGGTGCTATTGCTGAGGTCACAATGCTGAGGTGCTATTACTGAGGTCACAATGCTGTGGTCACAAAGCTGAGGTGCTACTGCTGAGGTCACAATGCTGAGGTGCTCTTGCTGAGGTGCTGTTGCTTAGGTCACAATGCTGAGGTGCTATTGCTGAGGTGCTATTGCTGAGGTTACAATGCTGAGGTGCTGTTGCTGAGGGGCTATTGCTGAGGTGCTATTGCTGAGGTCACAATGCTGAGATGCTATTGCTGAGCTGCTATTGATGAGGTGTTATTGCTGATGTGCTATTGCTGAGGTCATAATGCTGAGGTGCTATTGCTGAGGTCACAATGCTATGGTCACAATGCTGAGGTCACAATGCTCAGGTGCTATTGCTGAGGTCACAATGCTGAGGTGCTGTTGCTGAGGTCACAATGCTATGGTCACAATGCTGAGGTCACAATGCTCAGGTGCTATTGCTGAGGTCACAATGCTGAGGTGCTGTTGCTGAGGTCACAATGCTGAGATCACAATGCTGAGGTGCTATTACTGAGGTGCTATTGCTGAGGTACTCTTGCTGAGCTGCTATTGCTGAGGTCACAATGCTGAGGTGCTATTGCTGAGGTCACAATGCTGAGGTGCTATTGCTGAGGTGCTATTGCTGTGGTCACAATGCTGAGGTGCTATTACTGAGGTCACAATGCTGAGGTGCTATTGCTGAGGTGCTATTGCTGAGGTCACAATGCTGAGGTCACAATGCTGAGCTGCTATTGCTGAGGTCACTTTTCTGAGGTACTATTGCTGAGGTCACAATGCTATGCTCACAATGCTGAGGTCACAATGCTGAGGTGCTATTGCAGAGGTCACAATGCTGAGGTGCTATTGCTGAGGTGCTATTGCTGAGGTCGCAATGCTATGCTCACAATGCTGAGGTCACAATGCTGAGGTGCTATTGCAGAGGTCACAATGCTGAGGTGCTATTGCAGATGTGCAATTGCTGAGGTGCTATTGCAGAGGTCACAATGCTGAGGTGCTATTGCTGAGGTGCTATTGCTGAGGTCACAATGTTATGCTCACAATGCTGAGGTCACAATGCTGAGGTGCTATTGCAGAGGTCACAATGCTGAGGTGCTATTGCAGATGTGCAATTGCTGAGGTGCTATTGCAGAGGTCACAATGCTGAGGTGCTATTGCTGAGGTGCTATTGCTGAGGTCACAATGCTGAGGTGCTATTTCTGAGTTCACAATGCTGAGGTGCTATTGCTGAGGTGCTGTTGCTGAGGTCACAATGCTGAGGTGCTATTGGTGAGGTCACAATGCTGAGGTCACAATGCTGAGGTGCTACTGCTGAGGTCACAATGCTGAGGTGCTCTTGCTGAGGTGCTATTCCTGACGTCACAATGCTGACGTGCTATTGCTGAGGTCACAATGCTGAGGTGCTATTGCTGAGGTCACAATGCTATGGTCAAAATGCTGATGTCACAATGCTGAGGTCACAATGCTGAGGTGTTATTGCTGAGCTGTTATTGCTGAGGTATTATTGCTGAGCTGCTATTGCTGAGGTCACAATGCTGAGGTGCTATTGCTGAGTTCCCAATGCTGAGGTCACAATGCTGAGGTGCTATTACTGAGGTCACAATGCTGTGGTCACAAAGCTGAGATCAAATTGCAGAGGTGCTATTGCTGAGGTCACAATGCTGAGGTGCTACTGCTGAGGTGTTATTGCTTCGGTCACAATGCTCAGGTCACAATGCTGAGGTCACTATGCTGAGGTGCTATTGCTGAGGTCACAATGCTGAGGTCACAATGCTGAGGTCACAATGCTGAGGTGCTATTGTTGAGGTGCTATTTCTGAGTTCACAATGCTGAGGTGCTATTGCTGAGGTGCTGTTGCTGAGGTCACAATGCTGAGGTGCTATTGGTGAGGTCACAATGCTGAGGTCACAATGCTGAGGTGCTACTGCTGAGGTCACAATGCTGAGGTGCTCTTGCTGAGGTGCTATTGCTGTGGTGCTATTGCTGAGGTCACAATGCTGAGGTGCTATTGCTGAGGTGCTATTCCTGAAGTCACAATGCTGACGTGCTATTGCTGAGGTCACAATGCTGAGGTGCTATTGCTGAGGTCACAATGCTGTGGTCAAAATGCTGATGTCACAATGCTGAGGTCACAATGCTGAGGTGTTATTGCTGAGCTGTTATTGCTGAGGTATTATTGCTGAGCTGCTATTGCTGAGGTCACAATGCTGAGGTGCTATTGCTGAGTTCCCAATGCTGAGGTCACAATGCTGAGGTGCTATTACTGAGGTCACAATGCTGTGGTCACAAAGCTGAGATCAAATTGCAGAGGTGCTATTGCTGAGGTCACAATGCTGAGGTGCTACTGCTGAGGTGTTATTGCTTAGGTCACAATGCTCAGGTCACAATGCTGAGGTCACTATGCTGAGGTGCTATTGCTGAGGTCACAATGCTGAGGTGCTATTGCTGAGGTCACAATACTGAGGTGCTATTGCTGAGGTGTTATTGCTGAGTTCACAATGCTGAGGTACTATTGCTTAGGTGCTATTGCTGAGGTCACAATGCTGAGGTGCTATTGCTGAGGTCACAATACTGAGCTCGCAATGCTGAGGTGCTACTGCTGAGGTCACAATGCTCAGGTCACAATGCTGAGGTCACTATGCTGAGGTGCTATTGCTGAGGTCACAATGCTGAGGTGCTATTGCTGAGGTCACAATACTGAGGTGCTATTGCTGAGGTGTTATTGCTGAGTTCACAATGCTGAGGTACTATTGCTTAGGTGCTATTGCTGAGGTCACAATGCTGAGGTGCTATTGCTGAGGTCACAATACTGAGGTGCTATTGCTGAGGTGTTATTGCTGAGTTCACAATGCTGAGGTGCTATTGCTGAGGTGCTGTTGCTGAGGTCACAATGCTGAGGTGCTATTGCTGAGGTCACAATGCTGAGGTGCTACTGCTGAGGTCACAATGCTGAGGTGCTATTGCTGAGGTCACAATGCTGAGGTGCTCTTGCTGAGGTGCTATTGCTGAGGTGCTATTGCTGAAGTCACAATGCTGAGGTGCTATTGCTGAGGTCACAATGTTGAGGTGCTATTGCTGAGGTGCTATTGCTGACGTCACAATGCTGACGTGCTATTGCTGAGGTCACAATGCTGAGGTGCTATTGATGAGGTCACAATGCTGTGGTCAAACTGCTGATGTCACAATGCTGAAGTCACAATGCTGAGGTGTTATTGCTGAGCTGTTATTGCTGAGGTATTATTGCTGAGCTGCTATTGCTGAGGTCACAATTCTGAGGTCACAATGCTGAGGTCACAATGCTGAGCTCACTATGTTGAGGTCACTATGCCGAGGTGCTATTGCTGAGGTCACAATGCTGAGGTCGCAATGCTGAGGTGCTATTGCTGAGGTCACAATGCTGAGGTCACAATGCTGAGGTCACAATGCTGAGGTGCTATTGCTGAGGTGCTGTTGCTGAAGTGTTATTACTGAGGTGCTATTTCTGACTTCACAATGCTGAGGTGTTATTGCTGAGGTCACAATGCTGAGCTCATGCTGAGGTCACTATGCTGAGGTTCTATTGCTGAGGTCACAATACTGAGGTCGCAATGCTGAGGTGCTATTGTTGAGGTCACAATGCTGAGGTCAAAATGCTGAGGTCACAATTCTGAGGTGCTATTTCTGAGGTGCTGTTCCTGAGGTGTTATTGCTGAGGTGCAATTGCTGAGGTCACAATGCTGATGTGCTATTGCTGAGGTCAAAATGCTGTGGTCACAATTCTGAGGTCACAATGCTGAGGTGCTATTGCTGAGCTCAGAATGCTGAGGTGCAATTGCAGATGTGCAATTGCTGAGGTGCTACTGCTGAGGTCACAATGCTGAGGTGCTATTGCTGAGGTGCTATTGCTGAGGTCACAACGCTAAGGTGCTATTGCTGAGGTGCTATTGCTGAGGTCACAATGCTGAGGTGCTATTACTGAGGTCACAATGCTGTGGTCACAAAGCTGAGGTGCTACTGCTGAGGTCACAATGCTGAGGTGCTCTTGCTGAGGTGCTGTTGCTTAGGTCACAATGCTGAGGTGCTATTGCTGAGGTGCTATTGCTGAGGTTACAATGCTGAGGTGCTGTTGCTGAGGGGCTATTGCTGAGGTGCTATTGCTGAGGTCACAATGCTGAGATGCTATTGCTGAGCTGCTATTGATGAGGTGTTATTGCTGATGTGCTATTGCTGAGGTCATAATGCTGAGGTGCTATTGCTGAGGTCACAATGCTATGGTCACAATGCTGAGGTCACAATGCTCAGGTGCTATTGCTGAGGTCACAATGCTGAGGTGCTGTTGCTGAGGTCACAATGCTGAGATCACAATGCTGAGGTGCTATTACTGAGGTGCTATTGCTGAGGTACTCTTGCTGAGCTGCTATTGCTGAGGTCACAATGCTGAGGTGCTATTGCTGAGGTCACAATGCTGAGGTGCTATTGCTGAGGTGCTATTGCTGTGGTCACAATGCTGAGGTGCTATTACTGAGGTCACAATGCTGAGGTGCTATTGCTGAGGTGCTATTGCTGAGGTCACAATGCTGAGGTCACAATGCTGAGCTGCTATTGCTGAGGTCACTTTTCTGAGGTACTATTGCTGAGGTCACAATGCTATGCTCACAATGCTGAGGTCACAATGCTGAGGTGCTATTGCAGAGGTCACAATGCTGAGGTGCTATTGCTGAGGTGCTATTGCTGAGGTCGCAATGCTATGCTCACAATGCTGAGGTCACAATGCTGAGGTGCTATTGCAGAGGTCACAATGCTGAGGTGCTATTGCAGATGTGCAATTGCTGAGGTGCTATTGCAGAGGTCACAATGCTGAGGTGCTATTGCTGAGGTGCTATTGCTGAGGTCACAATGTTATGCTCACAATGCTGAGGTCACAATGCTGAGGTGCTATTGCAGAGGTCACAATGCTGAGGTGCTATTGCAGATGTGCAATTGCTGAGGTGCTATTGCAGAGGTCACAATGCTGAGGTGCTATTGCTGAGGTGCTATTGCTGAGGTCACAATGCTGAGGTGCTATTTCTGAGTTCACAATGCTGAGGTGCTATTGCTGAGGTGCTGTTGCTGAGGTCACAATGCTGAGGTGCTATTGGTGAGGTCACAATGCTGAGGTCACAATGCTGAGGTGCTACTGCTGAGGTCACAATGCTGAGGTGCTCTTGCTGAGGTGCTATTCCTGACGTCACAATGCTGACGTGCTATTGCTGAGGTCACAATGCTGAGGTGCTATTGCTGAGGTCACAATGCTATGGTCAAAATGCTGATGTCACAATGCTGAGGTCACAATGCTGAGGTGTTATTGCTGAGCTGTTATTGCTGAGGTATTATTGCTGAGCTGCTATTGCTGAGGTCACAATGCTGAGGTGCTATTGCTGAGTTCCCAATGCTGAGGTCACAATGCTGAGGTGCTATTACTGAGGTCACAATGCTGTGGTCACAAAGCTGAGATCAAATTGCAGAGGTGCTATTGCTGAGGTCACAATGCTGAGGTGCTACTGCTGAGGTGTTATTGCTTCGGTCACAATGCTCAGGTCACAATGCTGAGGTCACTATGCTGAGGTGCTATTGCTGAGGTCACAATGCTGAGGTCACAATGCTGAGGTCACAATGCTGAGGTGCTATTGTTGAGGTGCTATTTCTGAGTTCACAATGCTGAGGTACTATTGCTTAGGTGCTATTGCTGAGGTGCTGTTGCTGAGGTCACAATGCTGAGGTGCTATTGGTGAGGTCACAATGCTGAGGTCACAATGCTGAGGTGCTACTGCTGAGGTCACAATGCTGAGGTGCTCTTGCTGAGGTGCTATTGCTGTGGTGCTATTGCTGAGGTCACAATGCTGAGGTGCTATTGCTGAGGTGCTATTCCTGAAGTCACAATGCTGACGTGCTATTGCTGAGGTCACAATGCTGAGGTGCTATTGCTGAGGTCACAATGCTGTGGTCAAAATGCTGATGTCACAATGCTGAGGTCACAATGCTGAGGTGTTATTGCTGAGCTGTTATTGCTGAGGTATTATTGCTGAGCTGCTATTGCTGAGGTCACAATGCTGAGGTGCTATTGCTGAGTTCCCAATGCTGAGGTCACAATGCTGAGGTGCTATTACTGAGGTCACAATGCTGTGGTCACAAAGCTGAGATCAAATTGCAGAGGTGCTATTGCTGAGGTCACAATGCTGAGGTGCTACTGCTGAGGTGTTATTGCTTAGGTCACAATGCTCAGGTCACAATGCTGAGGTCACTATGCTGAGGTGCTATTGCTGAGGTCACAATGCTGAGGTGCTATTGCTGAGGTCACAATACTGAGGTGCTATTGCTGAGGTGTTATTGCTGAGTTCACAATGCTGAGGTACTATTGCTTAGGTGCTATTGCTGAGGTCACAATGCTGAGGTGCTATTGCTGAGGTCACAATACTGAGCTCGCAATGCTGAGGTGCTACTGCTGAGGTCACAATGCTCAGGTCACAATGCTGAGGTCACTATGCTGAGGTGCTATTGCTGAGGTCACAATGCTGAGGTGCTATTGCTGAGGTCACAATACTGAGGTGCTATTGCTGAGGTGTTATTGCTGAGTTCACAATGCTGAGGTACTATTGCTTAGGTGCTATTGCTGAGGTCACAATGCTGAGGTGCTATTGCTGAGGTCACAATACTGAGGTGCTATTGCTGAGGTGTTATTGCTGAGTTCACAATGCTGAGGTGCTATTGCTGAGGTGCTGTTGCTGAGGTCACAATGCTGAGGTGCTATTGCTGAGGTCACAATGCTGAGGTGCTACTGCTGAGGTCACAATGCTGAGGTGCTATTGCTGAGGTCACAATGCTGAGGTGCTCTTGCTGAGGTGCTATTGCTGAGGTGCTATTGCTGAAGTCACAATGCTGAGGTGCTATTGCTGAGGTCACAATGTTGAGGTGCTATTGCTGAGGTGCTATTGCTGACGTCACAATGCTGACGTGCTATTGCTGAGGTCACAATGCTGAGGTGCTATTGCTGAGGTCACAATGCTGTGGTCAAAATGCTGATGTCACAATGCTGAAGTCACAATGCTGAGGTGTTATTGCTGAGCTGTTATTGCTGAGGTATTATTGCTGAGCTGCTATTGCTGAGGTCACAATTCTGAGGTCACAATGCTGAGGTCACAATGCTGAGCTCACTATGTTGAGGTCACTATGCCGAGGTGCTATTGCTGAGGTCACAATGCTGAGGTCGCAATGCTGAGGTGCTATTGCTGAGGTCACAATGCTGAGGTCACAATGCTGAGGTCACAATGCTGAGGTGCTATTGCTGAGGTGCTGTTGCTGAAGTGTTATTGCTGAGGTGCTATTTCTGACTTCACAATGCTGAGGTGTTATTGCTGAGGTCACAATGCTGAGCTCATGCTGAGGTCACTATGCTGAGGTTCTATTGCTGAGGTCACAATGCTGAGGTCGCAATGCTGAGGTGCTATTGTTGAGGTCACAATGCTGAGGTGCTATTGCTGAGGTCACAATGCTGAGGTGCTCTTTCTGAGGTGCTGTTCCTGAGGTGTTATTGCTGAGGTGCAATTGCTGAGGTCACAATGCTGAGGTGCTATTGCTGAGGTCAAAATGCTGTGGTCACAATTCTGAGGTCACAATGCAGAGGTGCTATTGCTGAGCTCAGAATGCTGAGGTGCAATTGCAGATGTGCAATTGCTGAGGTGCTACTGCTGAGGTCACAATGCTGAGGTGCTATTGCTGAGGTGCTATTGCTGAGGTCACAACGCTAAGGTGCTATTGCTGAGGTGCTATTGCTGAGGTCACAATGCTGAGGTGCTATTACTGAGGTCACAATGCTGTGGTCACAAAGCTGAGGTGCTATTGCTGAGGTCACAATACTGAGGTGCTATCTGATGTGATATTTCTGACTTCACAATGCTGAGGTGCTATTGCTGAGGTGCTGTTGCTGAGGTCACAATGCTGAGGTGCTATTGCTGAGGTCACAATGCTGAGCTCACAATGCTGAGGTGCTACTGCTGAGGTCACAATGCTGAGGTGCTCTTGCTGAGGTGCTATTGCTGAGGTGCTATTGCTGAAGTCACAATGCTGAGGTGCTATTGCTGAGGTCACAATGTTGAGGTGCTATTGCTGAGGTGCTATTGCTGACGTCACAATGCTGACGTGCTATTGCTGAGGTCACAATGCTGAGGTGCTATTGCTGAGGTCACAATGCTGTGGTCAAAATGCTGATGTCACAATGCTGAAGTCACAATGCTGAGGTCACAATGCTGAGCTCACTATGTTGAGGTCGCAATGCTGAGGTGCTATTGCTGAGGTCACAATGCTGAGGTCGCAATGCTGAGGTGCTATTGCTGAGGTCACAATGCTGAGGTCACAATGCTGAGGTCACAATGCTGAGGTGCTATTGCTGAGGTGCTGTTGCTGAAGTGTTATTGCTGAGGTGCTATTTCTGACTTCACAATGCTGAGGTGTTATTGCTGAGGTCACAATGCTGAGCTCATGCTGAGGTCACTATGCTGAGGTTCTATTGCTGAGGTCACAATGCTGAGGTCGCAATGCTGAGGTGCTATTGTTGAGGTCACAATGCCGAGGTCAAAATGCTGAGGTCACAATGCTGAGGTGCTATTTCTGAGGTGCTGTTGCTGAGGTGTTATTGCTGAGGTGCAATTGCTGAGGTCACAATGCTGAGGTGCTGTTGCTGAGGTCAAAATGCTGTGGTCACAATTCTGAGGTCACAATGCTGAGGTGCTATTGCTGAGCTCAGAATGCTGAGGTGCAATTGCAGATGTGCAATTGCTGAGGTGCTACTGCTGAGGTCACAATGCTGAGGTGCTATTGCTGAGGTGCTATTGCTGAGGTCACAACGCTAAGGTGCTATTGCTGAGGTGCTATTGCTGAGGTCACAATGCTGAGGTGCTATTACTGAGGTCACAATGCTGTGGTCACAAAGCTGAGGTGCTACTGCTGAGGTCACAATGCTGAGGTGCTCTTGCTGAGGTGCTGTTCCTTAGGTCACAATGCTGAGGTGCTATTGCTGAGGTTCAATTGCTGAGGTCACAACGCTAAGGTGCTATTGCTGAGGTGCTGTTGCTTAGGTCACAATGCTGAGGTGCTATTGCTGAGGTCACAATGCTGAGCTCACAATGCTGAGGTGCTATTGCAGAGGTCACAATGCTGAGGTGCTCTTGCTGAGGTGCTATTGCTGAGGTGCTATTGCTGAAGTCACAATGCTGAGGTGCTATTGCTGAGGTCACAATGTTGAGGTGCTATTGCTGAGGTGCTATTGCTGAGGTCACAATGCTGACGTGCTATTGCTGAGGTCACAATGCTGAGGTGCTATTGCTGAGGTCACAATGCTGTGGTCAAAATGCTGATGTCACAATGCTGAAGTCACAATGCTGAGGTGTTATTGCTGAGCTGTTATTGCTGAGGTATTATTGTTGAGCTGCTATTGCTGAGGTCACAATTCTGAGGTCACAATCCTGAGGTCACAATGCTGAGCTCACTATGTTGAGGTCACTATGCCGAGGTGCTATTGCTGAGGTCACAATGCTGAGGTCGCAATGCTGAGGTGCTATTGCTGAGGTCACAATGCTGAGGTCACAATGCTGAGGTCACAATGCTGAGGTGCTATTGCTGAGGTGCTGTTGCTGAGGTGTTATTGCTGAGGTGCTATTTCTGACTTCACAATGCTGAGGTGTTATTGCTGAGGTCACAATGCTGAGCTCATGCTGAGGTCACTATGCTGAGGTGCTATTGCTGAGGTCACAATGCTGAGGTCGCAATGCTGAGGTGCTACTGTTGAGGTCACAATGCTGAGGTCACAATGCTGAGGTCACAATGCTGAGGTGCTATTTCTGAGGTGCTGTTGCTGAGGTGTTATTGCTGAGGTGCAATTGCTGAGGTCACAATGCTGAGGTGCTATTGCTGAGGTCAAAATGATGTGGTCACAATTCTGAGGTCACAATGCTGAGGTGCTATTGCAGAGGTCACAATGCTGAGGTGCTATTGCAGATGTGCAATTGCTGAGGTGCTATTGCAGAGGTCACAATGCTGAGGTGCTATTGCTGAGGTGCTATTGCTGAGGTCACAATGCTGAGGTGCTATTTCTGAGTTCACAATGCTGAGGTGCTATTGCTGAGGTGCTGTTGCTGAGGTCACAATGCTGAGGTGCTATTGGTGAGGTCACAATGCTGAGGTCACAATGCTGAGGTGCTACTGCTGAGGTCACAATGCTGAGGTGCTCTTGCTGAGGTGCTATTGCTGTGGTGCTATTGCTGAGGTCACAATGCTGAGGTGCTATTGCTGAGGTGCTATTCCTGACGTCACAATGCTGACGTGCTATTGCTGAGGTCACAATGCTGAGGTGCTATTGCTGAGGTCACAATGCTGTGGTCAAAATGCTGATGTCACAATGCTGAGGTCACAATGCTGAGGTGTAATTGCTGAGCTGTTATTGCTGAGGTATTATTGCTGAGCTGCTATTGCTGAGGTCACAATGCTGAGGTGCTATTGCTGAGTTCCCAATGCTGAGGTCACAATGCTGAGGTGCTATTGCTGAGGTGCTGTTGCTGAGGTCACAATGCTGAGGTGCTATTGGTGATGTCACAATGCTGAGGTCACAATGCTGAGGTGCTACTGCTGAGGTCACAATGCTGAGGTGCTCTTGCTGAGGTGCTATTGCTGTGGTGCTATTGCTGAGGTCACAATGCTGAGGTGCTATTGCTGAGGTGCTATTCCTGACGTCACAATGCTGACGTGCTATTGCTGAGGTCACAATGCTGAGGTGCTATTGCTGATGTCACAATGCTGAGGTCACAATGCTGAGGTGTTATTGCTGAGCTGTTATTGCTGAGGTATTATTGCTGAGCTGCTATTGCTGAGGTCACAATGCTGAGGTGCTATTGCTGAGTTCCCAATGCTGAGGTCACAATGCTGAGGTGCTATTACTGAGGTCACAATGCTGTGGTCACAAAGCTGAGATCAAATTGCAGAGGTGCTATTGCTGAGGTCACAATGCTGAGGTGCTACTGCTGAGGTGTTATTGCTTAGGTCACAATGCTCAGGTCACAATGCTGAGGTCACTATGCTGAGGTGCTATTGCTGAGGTCACAATGCTGAGGTCACAATGCTGAGGTCACAATGCTGAGGTGCTATTGCTGAGGTGTTATTGCTGAGTTCACAATGCTGAGATACTATTGCTTAGGTGCTATTGCTGAGGTCACAATGCTGAGGTGCTATTGCTGAGGTCACAATACTGAGGTGCTATTGCTGAGGTATTATTGCTGAGTTCACAATGCTGAGGTACTATTGCTTAGGTGCTATTGCTGAGGTCACAATGCTGAGGTGCTATTGCTGAGGTCACAATACTGAGCTCACAATGCTGAGTTGCTACTGCTGAGGTCACAATGCTGAGGTGCTACTGCTGAGGTCACAATGCTGAGGTGCTCTTGCTGGGGTGCTGTTGCTGAGGTCACAAAGCTGAGGTGCTATTGCTGAGGTCACAATGCTGAGCTCACAATGCTGAGGTGCTACTGCTGAGGTCACAATGCTGAGGTGCTACTGCTGAGGTCACAATGCTGAGGTGCTCTTGCTGAGGTGCTATTGCTGAGGTGCTATTGCTGAAGTCACAATGCTGAGGTGCTATTGCTGAGGTCACTATGTTGAGGTGCTATTGCTGAGGTGCTATTGCTGACGTCACAATGCTGACGTGCTATTGCTGAGGTCACAATGCTGAGGTGCTATTGCTGAGGTCACAATGCTGTGGTCAAACTGCTGATGTCACAATGCTGAAGTCACAATGCTGAGGTGTTATTGCTGAGCTGTTATTGCTGAGGTATTATTGCTGAGCTGCTATTGCTGAGGTCACAATTCTGAGGTCACAATGCTGAGGTCACAATGCTGAGGTGCTATTGCTGAGGTGCTGTTGCTGAAGTGTTATTGCTGAGGTGCTATTTCTGACTTCACAATGCTGAGGTGTTATTGCTGAGGTCACAATGCTGAGCTCATGCTGAGGTCACTATGCTGAGGTTCTATTGCTGAGGTCACAATGCTGAGGTCGCAATGCTGAGGTGCTATTGTTGAGGTCACAATGCTGAGGTCAAAATGCTGAGGTCACAATGCTGAGGTGCTATTTCTGAGGTGCTGTTGCTGAGGTGTTATTGCTGAGGTGCAATTGCTGAGGTCACAATGCTGAGGTGCTATTGCTGAGGTCAAAATGCTGTGGTCACAATTCTGAGGTCACAATGCTGAGGTGCTATTGCTGAGCTCAGAATGCTGAGGTGCAATTGCAGATGTGCAATTGCTGAGGTGCTACTGCTGAGGTCACAATGCTGAGGTGCTATTGCTGAGGTGCTATTGCTGAGGTCACAACGCTAAGGTGCTATTGCTGAGGTGCTATTGCTGAGGTCACAATGCTGAGGTGCTATTACTGAGGTCACAATGCTGTGGTCACAAAGCTGAGGTGCTACTGCTGAGGTCACAATGCTGAGGTGCTCTTGCTGAGGTGCTGTTGCTTAGGTCACAATGCTGAGGTGCTATTGCTGAGGTGCTATTGCTGAGGTTACAATGCTGAGGTGCTGTTGCTGAAGGGCTATTGCTGAGGTGCTATTGCTGAGGTTACAATGCTGAGATGCTATTGCTGAGCTGCTATTGATGAGGTGTTATTGCTGATGTGCTATTGCTGAGGTCATAATGCTGAGGTGCTATTGCTGAGGTCACAATGCTATGGTCACAATGCTGAGGTCACAATGCTCAGGTGCTATTGCTGAGGTCACAATGCTGAGGTGCTGTTGCTGAGTTCACAATGCTGAGATCACAATGCTGAGGTGCTATTACTGAGGTGCTATTGCTGAGGTACTCTTGCTGAGCTGCTATTGCTGAGGTCACAATGCTGAGGTGCTATTGCTGAGGTCACAATGCTGAGGTGCTATTGCTGAGGTGCTATTGCTGTGGTCACAATGCTGAGGTGCTATTACTGAGGTCACAATGCTGAGGTGCTATTGCTGAGGTGCTATTGCTGAGGTCACAATGCTGAGGTCACAATGCTGAGCTGCTATTGCTGAGGTCACTTTTCTGAGGTACTATTGCTGAGGTCACAATGCTATGCTCACAATGCTGAGGTCACAATGCTGAGGTGCTATTGCAGAGGTCACAATGCTGAGGTGCTATTGCTGAGGTGCTATTGCTGAGGTCGCAATGCTATGCTCACAATGCTGAGGTCACAATGCTGAGGTGCTATTGCAGAGGTCACAATGCTGAGGTGCTATTGCAGATGTGCAATTGCTGAGGTGCTATTGCAGAGGTCACAATGCTGAGGTGCTATTGCTGAGGTGCTATTGCTGAGGTCACAATGTTATGCTCACAATGCTGAGGTCACAATGCTGAGGTGCTATTGCAGAGGTCACAATGCTGAGGTGCTATTGCAGATGTGCAATTGCTGAGGTGCTATTGCAGAGGTCACAATGCTGAGGTGCTATTGCTGAGGTGCTATTGCTGAGGTCACAATGCTGAGGTGCTATTTCTGAGTTCACAATGCTGAGGTGCTATTGCTGAGGTGCTGTTGCTGAGGTCACAATGCTGAGGTGCTATTGGTGAGGTCACAATGCTGAGGTCACAATGCTGAGGTGCTACTGCTGAGGTCACAATGCTGAGGTGCTCTTGCTGAGGTGCTATTCCTGACGTCACAATGCTGACGTGCTATTGCTGAGGTCACAATGCTGAGGTGCTATTGCTGAGGTCACAATGCTATGGTCAAAATGCTGATGTCACAATGCTGAGGTCACAATGCTGAGGTGTTATTGCTGAGCTGTTATTGCTGAGGTATTATTGCTGAGCTGCTATTGCTGAGGTCACAATGCTGAGGTGCTATTGCTGAGTTCCCAATGCTGAGGTCACAATGCTGAGGTGCTATTACTGAGGTCACAATGCTGTGGTCACAAAGCTGAGATCAAATTGCAGAGGTGCTATTGCTGAGGTCACAATGCTGAGGTGCTACTGCTGAGGTGTTATTGCTTCGGTCACAATGCTCAGGTCACAATGCTGAGGTCACTATGCTGAGGTGCTATTGCTGAGGTCACAATGCTGAGGTCACAATGCTGAGGTCACAATGCTGAGGTGCTATTGCTGAGGTGTTATTGCTGAGTTCACAATGCTGAGATACTATTGCTTAGGTGCTATTGCTGAGGTCACAATGCTGAGGTGCTATTGCTGAGGTCACAATACTGAGGTGCTATCTGAGGTGCTATTGCTGAGGTCACAATGCTGAGGTCACAATGCTGAGGTCACAATGCTGAGGTGCTATTGCTGAGTTCACAATGCTGAGATACTATTGCTTAGGTGCTATTGCTGAGGTCACAATGCTGAGGTGCTATTGCTGAGGTCACAATACTGAGGTGCTATTGCTGAGGTGTTATTGCTGAGTTCACAATGCTGAGGTACTATTGCTTAGGTGCTATTGCTGAGGTCACAATGCTGAGGTGCTATTGCTGAGGTCACAATACTGAGGTGCTATCTGATGTGATATTTCTGACTTCACAATGCTGAGGTGCTATTGCTGAGGTGCTGTTGCTGAGGTCACAATGCTGAGGTGCTATTGCTGAGGTCACAATGCTGAGGTGCTACTGCTGAGGTCACAATGCTGAGGTGCTCTTGCTGAGGTGCTATTGCTGAGGTGCTATTGCTGAAGTCACAATGCTGAGGTGCTATTGCTGAGGTCACAATGTTGAGGTGCTATTGCTGAGGTGCTATTGCTGACGTCACAATGCTGACGTGCTATTGCTGAGGTCACAATGCTGAGGTGCTATTGCTGAGGTCACAATGCTGTGGTCAAAATGCTGATGTCACAATGCTGAAGTCACAATGCTGAGGTGTTATTGCTGAGCTGTTATTGCTGAGGTATTATTGCTGAGCTGCTATTGCTGAGGTCACAATTCTGAGGTCACAATGCTGAGGTCACAATGCTGAGCTCACTATGTTGAGGTCACTATGCCGAGGTGCTATTGCTGAGGTCACAATGCTGAGGTCGCAATGCTGAGGTGCTATTGCTGAGGTCACAATGCTGAGGTCACAATGCTGAGGTCACAATGCTGAGGTGCTATTGCTGAGGTGCTGTTGCTGAAGTGTTATTGCTGAGGTGCTATTTCTGACTTCACAATGCTGAGGTGTTATTGCTGAGGTCACAATGCTGAGCTCATGCTGAGGTCACTATGCTGAGGTTCTATTGCTGAGGTCACAATGCTGAGGTCGCAATGCTGAGGTGCTATTGTTGAGGTCACAATGCTGAGGTCAAAATGCTGAGGTCACAATGCTGAGGTGCTCTTTCTGAGGTGCTGTTGCTGAGGTGTTATTGCTGAGGTGCAATTGCTGAGGTCACAATGCTGAGGTGCTATTGCTGAGGTCAAAATGCTGTGGTCACAATTCTGAGGTCACAATGCTGAGGTGCTATTGCTGAGCTCAGAATGCTGAGGTGCAATTGCAGATGTGCAATTGCTGAGGTGCTACTGCTGAGGTCACAATGCTGAGGTGCTATTGCTGAGGTGCTATTGCTGAGGTCACAACGCTAAGGTGCTATTGCTGAGGTGCTATTGCTGAGGTCACAATGCTGAGGTGCTATTACTGAGGTCACAATGCTGTGGTCACAAAGCTGAGGTGCTACTGCTGAGGTCACAATGCTGAGGTGCTCTTGCTGAGGTGCTGTTGCTTAGGTCACAATGCTGAGGTGCTATTGCTGAGGTGCTATTGCTGAGGTCACAACGCTAAGGTGCTATTGCTGAGGTGCTGTTGCTTAGGTCACAATGCTGAGGTGCTATTGCTGAGGTCACAATGCTGAGCTCACAATGCTGAGGTGCTATTGCAGAGGTCACAATGCTGAGGTGCTCTTGCTGAGGTGCTATTGCTGAGGTGCTATTGCTGAAGTCACAATGCTGAGGTGCTATTGCTGAGGTCACAATGTTGAGGTGCTATTGCTGAGGTGCTATTGCTGAGGTGCTATTGCTGAAGTCACAATGCTGAGGTGTTATTGCTGAGCTGTTATTGCTGAGGTATTATTGCTGAGCTGCTATTACTGAGGTCACAATTCTGAGGTTACATTGCTGAGGTCGCAATGCTATGCTCACAATGCTGAGGTCACAATGCTGAGGTGCTATTGCAGAGGTCACAATGCTGAGGTGCTATTGCAGATGTGCAATTGCTGAGGTGCTATTGCAGAGGTCACAATGCTGAGGTGCTATTGCTGAGGTGCTATTGCTGAGGTCACAATGCTATGCTCACAATGCTGAGGTCACAATGCTGAGGTGCTATTGCAGAGGTCACAATGCTGAGGTGCTATTGCAGATGTGCAATTGCTGAGGTGCTATTGCAGAGGTCACAATGCTGAGGTGCTATTGCTGAGGTGCTATTGCTGAGGTCACAATGCTGAGGTGCTATTTCTGAGTTCACAATGCTGAGGTGCTATTACTGAGGTGCTGTTGCTGAGGTCACAATGCTGAGGTGCTATTGGTGAGGTCACAATGCTGAGGTCACAATGCTGAGGTGCTACTGCTGAGGTCACAATGCTGAGGTGCTCTTGCTGAGGTGCTATTGCTGTGGTGCTATTGCTGAGGTCACAATGCTGAGGTGCTATTGCTGAGGTGCTATTCCTGACGTCACAATGCTGACGTGCTATTGCTGAGGTCACAATGCTGAGGTGCTATTGCTGAGGTCACAATGCTGTGGTCAAAATGCTGATGTCACAATGCTGAGGTCACAATGCTGAGGTGTTATTGCTGAGCTGTTATTGCTGAGGTATTATTGCTGAGCTGCTATTGCTGAGGTCACAATGCTGAGGTGCTATTGCTGAGTTACCAATGCTGAGGTCACAATGCTGAGGTGCTATTACTGAGGTCACAATGCTGTGGTCACAAAGCTGAGATCAAATTGCAGAGGTGCTATTGCTGAGGTCACAATGCTGAGGTGCTACTGCTGAGGTGTTATTGCTTAGGTCACAATGCTCAGGTCACAATGCTGAGGTCACTATGCTGAGGTGCTATTGCTGAGGTCACAATGCTGAGGTGCTATTGCTGAGGTCACAATACTGAGGTGCTATTGCTGAGGTGTTATTGCTGAGTTCACAATGCTGAGGTACTATTGCTTAGGTGCTATTGCTGAGGTCACAATGCTGAGGTGCTATTGCTGAGGTCACAATACTGAGGTGCTATCTGATGTGATATTTCTGACTTCACAATGCTGAGGTGCTATTGCTGAGGTGCTGTTGCTGAGGTCACAATGCTGAGGTGCTATTGCTGAGGTCACAATGCTGAGCTCACAATGCTGAGGTGCTACTGCTGAGGTCACAATGCTGAGGTGCTCTTGCTGAGGTGCTATTGCTGAGGTGCTATTGCTGAAGTCACAATGCTGAGGTGCTATTGCTGAGGTCACAATGTTGAGGTGCTATTGCTGAGGTGCTATTGCTGACGTCACAATGCTGACGTGCTATTGCTGAGGTCACAATGCTGAGGTGCTATTGCTGAGGTCACAATGCTGTGGTCAAAATGCTGATGTCACAATGCTGAAGTCACAATGCTGAGGTGTTATTGCTGAGCTGTTATTGCTGAGGTATTATTGCTGAGCTGCTATTGCTGAGGTCACAATTCTGAGGTCACAATGCTGAGGTCACAATGCTGAGCTCACTATGTTGAGGTCACTATGCCGAGGTGCTATTGCTGAGGTCACAATGCTGAGGTCGCAATGCTGAGGTGCTATTGCTGAGGTCACAATGCTGAGGTCACAATGCTGAGGTCACAATGCTGAGGTGCTATTGCTGAGGTGCTGTTGCTGAAGTGTTATTGCTGAGGTGCTATTTCTGACTTCACAATGCTGAGGTGTTATTGCTGAGGTCACAATGCTGAGCTCATGCTGAGGTCACTATGCTGAGGTTCTATTGCTGAGGTCACAATGCTGAGGTCGCAATGCTGAGGTGCTATTGTTGAGGTCACAATGCTGAGGTCAAAATGCTGAGGTCACAATGCTGAGGTGCTATTTCTGAGGTGCTGTTCCTGAGGTGTTATTGCTGAGGTGCAATTGCTGAGGTCACAATGCTGAGGTGCTATTGCTGAGGTCAAAATGCTGTGGTCACAATTCTGAGGTCACAATGCAGAGGTGCTATTGCTGAGCTCAGAATGCTGAGGTGCAATTGCAGATGTGCAATTGCTGAGGTGCTACTGCTGAGGTCACAATGCTGAGGTGCTATTACTGAGGTCACAATGCTGTGGTCACAAAGCTGAGGTGCTACTGCTGAGGTCACAATGCTGAGGTGCTCTTGCTGAGGTGCTGTTGCTTAGGTCACAATGCTGAGGTGCTATTGCTGAGGTGCTATTGCTGAGGTCACAACGCTAAGGTGCTATTGCTGAGGTGCTGTTGCTTAGGTCACAATGCTGAGGTGCTATTGCTGAGGTCACAATGCTGAGCTCACAATGCTGAGGTGCTACTGCTGAGGTCACAATGCTGAGGTGCTCTTGCTGAGGTGCTATTGCTGAGGTGCTATTGCTGAAGTCACAATGCTGAGGTGCTATTGCTGAGGTCACAATGTTGAGGTGCTATTGCTGAGGTGCTATTGCTGAGGTCACAATGCTGAGGTGCTCTTGCTGAGGTGCTGTTGCTTAGGTCACAATGCTGAGGTGCTATTGCTGAGGTGCTATTGCTGAGGTCACAACGCTAAGGTGCTATTGCTGAGGTGCTGTTGCTTAGGTCACAATGCTGAGGTGCTATTGCTGAGGTCACAATGCTGAGCTCACAATGCTGAGGTGCTACTGCTGAGGTCACAATGCTGAGGTGCTCTTGCTGAGGTGCTATTGCTGAGGTGCTATTGCTGAAGTCACAATGCTGAGGTGTTATTGCTGAGCTGTTATTGCTGAGGTATTATTGCTGAGCTGCTATTACTGAGGTCACAATTCTGAGGTTACATTGCTGAGGTCGCAATGCTATGCTCACAATGCTGAGGTCACAATGCTGAGGTGCTATTGCAGAGGTCACAATGCTGAGGTGCTATTGCAGATGTGCAATTGCTGAGGTGCTATTGCAGAGGTCACAATGCTGAGGTGCTATTGCTGAGGTGCTATTGCTGAGGTCACAATGCTATGCTCACAATGCTGAGGTCACAATGCTGAGGTGCTATTGCAGAGGTCACAATGCTGAGGTGCTATTGCAGATGTGCAATTGCTGAGGTGCTATTGCAGAGGTCACAATGCTGAGGTGCTATTGCTGAGGTGCTATTGCTGAGGTCACAATGCTGAGGTGCTATTTCTGAGTTCACAATGCTGAGGTGCTATTGCTGAGGTGCTGTTGCTGAGGTCACAATGCTGAGGTGCTATTGGTGAGGTCACAATGCTGAGGTCACAATGCTGAGGTGCTACTGCTGAGGTCACAATGCTGAGGTGCTCTTGCTGAGGTGCTATTGCTGTGGTGCTATTGCTGAGGTCACAATGCTGAGGTGCTATTGCTGAGGTGCTATTCCTGACGTCACAATGCTGACGTGCTATTGCTGAGGTCACAATGCTGAGGTGCTATTGCTGAGGTCACAATGCTGTGGTCAAAATGCTGATGTCACAATGCTGAGGTCACAATGCTGAGGTGTTATTGCTGAGCTGTTATTGCTGAGGTATTATTGCTGAGCTGCTATTGCTGAGGTCACAATGCTGAGGTGCTATTGCTGAGTTCCCAATGCTGAGGTCACAATGCTGAGGTGCTATTACTGAGGTCACAATGCTGTGGTCACAAAGCTGAGATCAAATTGCAGAGGTGCTATTGCTGAGGTCACAATGCTGAGGTGCTACTGCTGAGGTGTTATTGCTTAGGTCACAATGCTCAGGTCACAATGCTGAGGTCACTATGCTGAGGTGCTATTGCTGAGGTCACAATGCTGAGGTGCTATTGCTGAGGTCACAATACTGAGGTGCTATTGCTGAGGTGTTATTGCTGAGTTCACAATGCTGAGGTACTATTGCTTAGGTGCTATTGCTGAGGTCACAATCCTGAGGTGCTATTGCTGAGGTCACAATACTGAGGTGCTATCTGATGTGATATTTCTGACTTCACAATGCTGAGGTGCTATTGCTGAGGTGCTGTTGCTGAGGTCACAATGCTGAGGTGCTATTGCTGAGGTCACAATGCTGAGCTCACAATGCTGAGGTGCTACTGCTGAGGTCACAATGCTGAGGTGCTCTTGCTGAGGTGCTATTGCTGAGGTGCTATTGCTGAAGTCACAATGCTGAGGTGCTATTGCTGAGGTCACAATGTTGAGGTGCTATTGCTGAGGTGCTATTGCTGACGTCACAATGCTGACGTGCTATTGCTGAGGTCACAATGCTGAGGTGCTATTGCTGAGGTCACAATGCTGTGGTCAAAATGCTGATGTCACAATGCTGAAGTCACAATGCTGAGGTGTTATTGCTGAGCTGTTATTGCTGAGGTATTATTGCTGAGCTGCTATTGCTGAGGTCACAATTCTGAGGTCACAATGCTGAGGTCACAATGCTGAGCTCACTATGTTGAGGTCACTATGCCGAGGTGCTATTGCTGAGGTCACAATGCTGAGGTCGCAATGCTGAGGTGCTATTGCTGAGGTCACAATGCTGAGGTCACAATGCTGAGGTCACAATGCTGAGGTGCTATTGCTGAGGTGCTGTTGCTGAAGTGTTATTGCTGAGGTGCTATTTCTGACTTCACAATGCTGAGGTGTTATTGCTGAGGTCACAATGCTGAGCTCATGCTGAGGTCACTATGCTGAGGTTCTATTGCTGAGGTCACAATGCTGAGGTCGCAATGCTGAGGTGCTATTGTTGAGGTCACAATGCTGAGGTCAAAATGCTGAGGTCACAATGCTGAGGTGCTATTTCTGAGGTGCTGTTCCTGAGGTGTTATTGCTGAGGTGCAATTGCTGAGGTCACAATGCTGAGGTGCTATTGCTGAGGTCAAAATGCTGTGGTCACAATTCTGAGGTCACAATGCAGAGGTGCTATTGCTGAGCTCAGAATGCTGAGGTGCAATTGCAGATGTGCAATTGCTGAGGTGCTACTGCTGAGGTCACAATGCTGAGGTGCTATTGCTGAGGTGCTATTGCTGAGGTCACAACGCTAAGGTGCTATTGCTGAGGTGCTATTGCTGAGGTCACAATGCTGAGGTGCTATTACTGAGGTCACAATGCTGTGGTCACAAAGCTGAGGTGCTACTGCTGAGGTCACAATGCTGAGGTGCTCTTGCTGAGGTGCTGTTGCTTAGGTCACAATGCTGAGGTGCTATTGCTGAGGTGCTATTGCTGAGGTCACAACGCTAAGGTGCTATTGCTGAGGTGCTGTTGCTTAGGTCACAATGCTGAGGTGCTATTGCTGAGGTCACAATGCTGAGCTCACAATACTGAGGTGCTACTGCTGAGGTCACAATGCTGAGGTGCTCTTGCTGAGGTGCTATTGCTGAGGTGCTATTGCTGAAGTCACAATGCTGAGGTGCTATTGCTGAGGTCACAATGTTGAGGTGCTATTGCTGAGGTGCTATTGCTGACGTCACAATGCTGACGTGCTATTGCTGAGGTCACAATGCTGAGGTGCTATTGCTGAGGTCACAATGCTGTGGTCAAAATGCTGATGTCACAATGCTGAAGTCACAATGCTGAGGTGTTATTGCAGAGCTGTTATTGCTGAGGTATTATTGTTGAGCTGCTATTGCTGAGGTCACAATTCTGAGGTCACAATGCTGAGGTCACAATGCTGAGCTCACTATGTTGAGGTCACTATGCCGAGGTGCTATTGCTGAGGTCACAATGCTGAGGTCGCAATGCTGAGGTGCTATTGCTGAGGTCACAATGCTGAGGACACAATGCTGAGGTCACAATGCTGAGGTGCTATTGCTGAGGTGCTGTTGCTGAGGTGTTATTGCTGAGGTGCTATTTCTGACTTCACAATGCTGAGGTGTTATTGCTGAGGTCACAATGCTGAGCTCATGCTGAGGTCACTATGCTGAGGTGCTATTGCTGAGGTCACAATGCTGAGGTCGCAATGCTGAGGTGCTATTGTTGAGGTCACAATGCTGAGGTCACAATGCTGAGGTCACAATGCTGAGGTGCTATTTCTGAGGTGCTGTTGCTGAGGTGTTATTGCTGAGGTGCAATTGCTGAGGTCACAATGCTGAGGTGCTATTGCTGAGGTCAAAATGCTGTGGTCACAATTCTGAGGTCACAATGCAGAGGTGCTATTGCTGAGCTCAGAATGCTGAGGTGCAATTGCAGATGTGCAATTGCTGACGTGCTACTGCTGAGGTCACAATGCTGAGGTGCTATTGCTGAGGTGCTATTGCTGAGGTCACAATGCTAAGGTGCTATTGCTGAGTTCCCAATGCTGAGGTCACAATGCTGAGGTGCTATTACTGAGGTCACAATGCTGTGGTCACAAAGCTGAGATCAAATTGCAGAGGTGCTATTGCTGAGGTCACAATGCTGAGGTGGTACTGCTGAGGTGTTATTGCTTAGGTCACAATGCTCAGGTCACAATGCTGAGGTCACTATGCTGAGGTGCTATTGCTGAGGTCACAATGCTGAGGTGCTATTGCTGAGGTCACAATACTGAGGTGCTATTGCTGAGGTGTTATTGCTGAGTTCACAATGCTGAGGTACTATTGCTTAGGTGCTATTGCTGAGGTCACAATGCTGAGGTGCTATTGCTGAGGTCACAATACTGAGGTGATATCTGATGTGATATTTCTGACTTCACAATGCTGAGGTGCTATTGCTGAGGTGCTGTTGCTGAGGTCACAATGCTGAGGTGCTATTGCTGAGGTCACAATGCTGAGCTCACAATGCTGAGGTGCTACTGCTGAGGTCACAATGCTGAGGTGCTCTTGCTGAGGTGCTATTGCTGAGGTGCTCTTGCTGAAGTCACAATGCTGAGGTGCTATTGCTGAGGTCACAATGTTGAGGTGCTATTGCTGAGGTGCTATTGCTGACGTCACAATGCTGACGTGCTATTGCTGAGGTCACAATGCTGAGGTGCTATTGCTGAGGTCACAATGCTGTGGTCAAAATGCTGATGTCACAATGCTGAAGTCACAATGCTGAGGTGTTATTGCTGAGCTGTTATTGCTGAGGTATTATTGCTGAGCTGCTATTGCTGAGGTCACAATTCTGAGGTCACAATGCTGAGGTCACAATGCTGAGCTCACTATGTTGAGGTCACTATGCCGAGGTGCTATTGCTGAGGTCACAATGCTGAGGTCGCAATGCTGAGGTGCTATTGCTGAGGTCACAATGCTGAGGTCACAATGCTGAGGTCACAATGCTGAGGTGCTATTGCTGAGGTGCTGTTGCTGAAGTGTTATTGCTGAGGTGCTATTTCTGACTTCACAATGCTGAGGTGTTATTGCTGAGGTCACAATGCTGAGCTCATTCTGAGGTCACTATGCTGAGGTTCTATTGCTGAGGTCACAATGCTGAGGTCGCAATGCTGAGGTGCTATTGTTGAGGTCACAATGCTGAGGTCAAAATGCTGAGGACACAATGCTGAGGTGCTCTTTCTGAGGTGCTGTTCCTGAGGTGTTATTGCTGAGGTGCTGTTGCTTAGGTCACAATGCTGAGGTGCTATTGCTGAGGTGCTATTGCTGAGGTCACAACGCTAAGATGCTATTGCTGAGGTGCTGTTGCTTAGGTCACAATGCTGAGGTGCTATTGCTGAGGTCACAATGCTGAGCTCACAATGCTGAGGTGCTACTGCTGAGGTCACAATGCTGAGGTGCTCTTGCTGAGGTGCTATTGCTGAGGTGCTATTGCTGAAGTCACAATGCTGAGGTGCTATTGCTGAGGTCACAATGTTGAGGTGCTATTGCTGAGGTGCTATTGCTGACGTCACAATGCTGACGTGCTATTGCTGAGGTCACAATGCTGAGGTGCTATTGCTGAGGTCACAATGCTGTGGTCAAAATGCTGATGTCACAATGCTGAAGTCACAATGCTGAGGTGTTATTGCTGAGCTGTTATTGCTGAGGTATTATTGTTGAGCTGCTATTGCTGAGGTCACAATTCTGAGGTCACAATGCTGAGGTCACAATGCTGAGCTCACTATGTTGAGGTCACTATGCCGAGGTGCTATTGCTGAGGTCACAATGCTGAGGTCGCAATGCTGAGGTGCTATTGCTGAGGTCACAATGCTGAGGACACAATGCTGAGGTCACAATGCTGAGGTGCTATTGCTGAGGTGCTGTTGCTGAGGTGTTATTGCTGAGGTGCTATTTCTGACTTCACAATGCTGAGGTGTTATTGCTGAGGTCACAATGCTGAGCTCATGCTGAGGTCACTATGCTGAGGTGCTATTGCTGAGGTCACAATGCTGAGGTCGCAATGCTGAGGTGCTATTGTTGAGGTCACAATGCTGAGGTCACAATGCTGAGGTCACAATGCTGAGGTGCTATTTCTGAGGTGCTGTTGCTGAGGTGTTATTGCTGAGGTGCAATTGCTGAGGTCACAATGCTGAGGTGCTATTGCTGAGGTCAAAATGATGTGGTCACAATTCTGAGGTCACAATGCTGAGGTGCTATTGCTGAGCTCAGAATGCTGAGGTGCAATTGCAGATGTGCAATTGCTGACGTGCTACTGCTGAGGTCACAATGCTGAGGTGCTATTGCTGAGGTGCTATTGCTGAGGTCACAATGCTAAGGTGCTATTGCTGAGGTGCTATTGCTGAGGTCACAATGCTGAGGTGCTATTACTGAGGTCACAATGCTGTGGTCACAAAGCTGAGGTCAAAATGCTGAGGTGTTATTGCTGAGCTGTTATTGCTGAGGTATTATTGCTGAGCTGCTATTGCTGAGGTCACAATTCTTAGGTCACAATGCTGAGGTCACAATGCTGAGCTCACTATGCTGAGGTCACTATGCTGAGGTCAAAATGCTGATGTCACAATGCTGAGGTCACAATGCTGCGGTGTTATTGCTGAGCTGTTATTGCTGAGGTATTATTGCTGAGCTGCTATTACTGAGGTCACAATTCTGAGGTTACATTGCTGAGGTCGCAATGCTATGCTCACAATGCTGAGGTCACAATGCTGAGGTGCTACTGCTGAGGTCACAATGCTGAGGTGCTCTTGCTGAGGTGCTGTTGCTTAGGTCACAATGCTGAGGTGCTATTGCTGAGGTGCTATTGCTGAGGTCACAACGCTAAGGTGCTATTGCTGAGGTGCTGTTGCTTAGGTCACAATGCTGAGGTGCTATTGCTGAGGTCACAATGCTGAGCTCACAATGCTGAGGTGCTACTGCTGAGGTCACAATGCTGAGGTGCTCTTGCTGAGGTGCTATTGCTGAGGTGCTATTGCTGAAGTCACAATGCTGAGGTGCTATTGCTGAGGTCACAATGTTGAGGTGCTATTGCTGAGGTGCTATTGCTGACGTCACAATGCTGACGTGCTATTGCTGAGGTCACAATGCTGAGGTGCTATTGCTGAGGTCACAATGCTGTGGTCAAAATGCTGATGTCACAATGCTGAAGTCACAATGCTGAGGTGTTATTGCTGAGCTGTTATTGCTGAGGTATTATTGTTGTGCTGCTATTGCTGAGGTCACAATTCTGAGGTCACAATGCTGAGGTCACAATGCTGAGCTCACTATGTTGAGGTCACTATGCCGAGGTGCTATTGCTGAGGTCACAATGCTGAGGTCGCAATGCTGAGGTGCTATTGCTGAGGTCACAATGCTGAGGACACAATGCTGAGGTCACAATGCTGAGGTGCTATTGCTGAGGTGCTGTTGCTGAGGTGTTATTGCTGAGGTGCTATTTCTGACTTCACAATGCTGAGGTGTTATTGCTGAGGTCACAATGCTGAGCTCATGCTGAGGTCACTATGCTGAGGTGCTATTGCTGAGGTCACAATGCTGAGGTCGCAATGCTGAGGTGCTATTGTTGAGGTCACAATGCTGAGGTCACAATGCTGAGGTCGCAATGCTGAGGTGCTATTGCTGAGGTCACAATGCTGAGGACACAATGCTGAGGTCACAATGCTGAGGTGCTATTGCTGAGGTGCTGTTGCTGAGATGTTATTGCTGAGGTGCTATTTCTGACTTCACAATGCTGAGGTGTTATTGCTGAGGTCACAATGCTGAGCTCATGCTGAGGTCACTATGCTGAGGTGCTATTGCTGAGGTCACAATGCTGAGGTCGCAATGCTGAGGTGCTATTGTTGAGGTCACAATGCTGAGGTCACAATGCTGAGGTCACAATGCTGAGGTGCTATTTCTGAGGTGCTGTTGCTGAGGTGTTATTGCTGAGGTGCAATTGCTGAGGTCACAATGCTGAGGTGCTATTGCTGAGGTCAAAATGATGTGGTCACAATTCTGAGGTCACAATGCTGAGGTGCTATTGCTGAGCTCAGAATGCTGAGGTGCAATTGCAGATGTGCAATTGCTGACGTGCTACTGCTGAGGTCACAATGCTGAGGTGCTATTGCTGAGGTGCTATTGCTGAGGTCACAATGCTAAGGTGCTATTGCTGAGGTGCTATTGCTGAGGTCACAATGCTGAGGTGCTATTACTGAGGTCACAATGCTGTGGTCACAAAGCTGAGGTCAAAATGCTGAGGTGTTATTGCTGAGCTGTTATTGCTGAGGTATTATTGCTGAGCTGCTATTGCTGAGGTCACAATTCTTAGGTCACAATGCTGAGGTCACAATGCTGAGCTCACTATGCTGAGGTCACTATGCTGAGGTCAAAATGCTGATGTCACAATGCTGAGGTCACAATGCTGCGGTGTTATTGCTGAGCTGTTATTGCTGAGGTATTATTGCTGAGCTGCTATTACTGAGGTCACAATTCTGAGGTTACATTGCTGAGGTCGCAATGCTATGCTCACAATGCTGAGGTCACAATGCTGAGGTGCTACTGCTGAGGTCACAATGCTGAGGTGCTCTTGCTGAGGTGCTGTTGCTTAGGTCACAATGCTGAGGTGCTATTGCTGAGGTGCTATTGCTGAGGTCACAACGCTAAGGTGCTATTGCTGAGGTGCTGTTGCTTAGGTCACAATGCTGAGGTGCTATTGCTGAGGTCACAATGCTGAGCTCACAATGCTGAGGTGCTACTGCTGAGGTCACAATGCTGAGGTGCTCTTGCTGAGGTGCTATTGCTGAGGTGCTATTGCTGAAGTCACAATGCTGAGGTGCTATTGCTGAGGTCACAATGTTGAGGTGCTATTGCTGAGGTGCTATTGCTGACGTCACAATGCTGACGTGCTATTGCTGAGGTCACAATGCTGAGGTGCTATTGCTGAGGTCACAATGCTGTGGTCAAAATGCTGATGTCACAATGCTGAAGTCACAATGCTGAGGTGTTATTGCTGAGCTGTTATTGCTGAGGTATTATTGTTGAGCTGCTATTGCTGAGGTCACAATTCTGAGGTCACAATGCTGAGGTCACAATGCTGAGCTCACTATGTTGAGGTCACTATGCCGAGGTGCTATTGCTGAGGTCACAATGCTGAGGTCGCAATGCTGAGGTGCTATTGCTGAGGTCACAATGCTGAGGACACAATGCTGAGGTCACAATGCTGAGGTGCTATTGCTGAGCTGTTATTGCTGAGGTATTATTGCTGAGCTGCTATTACTGAGGTCACAATTCTGAGGTTACATTGCTGAGGTCGCAATGCTATGCTCACAATGCTGAGGTCACAATGCTGAGGTGCTACTGCTGAGGTCACAATGCTGAGGTGCTCTTGCTGAGGTGCTGTTGCTTAGGTCACAATGCTGAGGTGCTATTGCTGAGGTGCTATTGCTGAGGTCACAACGCTAAGGTGCTATTGCTGAGGTGCTGTTGCTTAGGTCACAATGCTGAGGTGCTATTGCTGAGGTCACAATGCTGAGCTCACAATGCTGAGGTGCTACTGCTGAGGTCACAATGCTGAGGTGCTCTTGCTGAGGTGCTATTGCTGAGGTGCTATTGCTGAAGTCACAATGCTGAGGTGCTATTGCTGAGGTCACAATGTTGAGGTGCTATTGCTGAGGTGCTATTGCTGACGTCACAATGCTGACGTGCTATTGCTGAGGTCACAATGCTGAGGTGCTATTGCTGAGGTCACAATGCTGTGGTCAAAATGCTGATGTCACAATGCTGAAGTCACAATGCTGAGGTGTTATTGCTGAGCTGTTATTGCTGAGGTATTATTGTTGAGCTGCTATTGCTGAGGTCACAATTCTGAGGTCACAATGCTGAGGTCACAATGCTGAGCTCACTATGTTGAGGTCACTATGCCGAGGTGCTATTGCTGAGGTCACAATGCTGAGGTCGCAATGCTGAGGTGCTATTGCTGAGGTCACAATGCTGAGGACACAATGCTGAGGTCACAATGCTGAGGTGCTATTGCTGAGGTGCTGTTGCTGAGGTGTTATTGCTGAGGTGCTATTTCTGACTTCACAATGCTGAGGTGTTATTGCTGAGGTCACAATGCTGAGCTCATGCTGAGGTCACTATGCTGAGGTGCTATTGCTGAGGTCACAATGCTGAGGTCGCAATGCTGAGGTGCTATTGTTGAGGTCACAATGCTGAGGTCACAATGCTGAGGTCACAATGCTGAGGTGCTATTTCTGAGGTGCTGTTGCTGAGGTGTTATTGCTGAGGTGCAATTGCTGAGGTCACAATGCTGAGGTGCTATTGCTGAGGTCAAAATGATGTGGTCACAATTCTGAGGTCACAATGCTGAGGTGCTATTGCTGAGCTCAGAATGCTGAGGTGCAATTGCAGATGTGCAATTGCTGACGTGCTACAGCTGAGGTCACAATGCTGAGGTGCTATTGCTGAGGTGCTATTGCTGAGGTCACAATGCTGAGGTGTTATTACTGAGGTCACAATGCTGTGGTCACAAAGCTGAGGTCAAAATGCTGAGGTGTTATTGCTGAGCTGTTATTGCTGAGGTATTATTGCTGAGCTGCTATTGCTGAGGTCAAAATGCTGATGTCACAATGCTGAGGTCACAATGCTGCGGTGTTATTGCTGAGCTGTTATTGCTGAGGTATTATTGCTGAGCTGCTATTACTGAGGTCACAATTCTGAGGTTACATTGCTGAGGTCGCAATGCTATGCTCACAATGCTGAGGTCACAATGCTGAGGTGCTATTGCAGAGGTCACAATGCTGAGGTGCTATTGCAGATGTGCAATTGCTGAGGTGCTATTGCAGAGGTCACAATGCTGAGGTGCTATTGCTGAGGTGCTATTGCTGAGGTCACAATGCTATGCTCACAATGCTGAGGTCACAATGCTGAGGTGCTATTGCAGAGGTCACAATGCTGAGGTGCTATTGCAGATGTGCAGTTGCTGAGGTGCTATTGCAGAGGTCACAATGCTGAGGTGCTATTGCTGAGGTGCTATTGCTGAGGTCACAATGCAGAGGTGCTATTTCTGACTTCACAATGCTGAGGTGCTATTGCTGAGGTGCTGTTGCTGAGGTCACAATGCTGAGGTGCTATTGCTGAGGTCACAATGCTGAGGTCACAATGCTGAGGTGCTACTGCTGAGGTCACAATGCTGAGGTGCTCTTGCTGAGGTGCTATTGCTGTGGTGCTATTGCTGAGGTCACAATGCTGAGGTGCTATTGCTGAGGTGCTATTCCTGACGTCACAATGCTGACGTGCTATTGCTGAGGTCACAATGCTGAGGTGCTATTGCTGAGGTCACAATGCTGTGGTCAAAATGCTGATGTCACAATGCTGAGGTCACAATGCTGAGGTGTTATTGCTGAGCTGTTATTGCTGAGGTATTATTGCTGAGCTGCTATTGCTGAGGTCACAATGCTGAGGTGCTATTGCTGAGTTCCCAATGCTGAGGTCACAATGGTGAGGTGCTATTACTGAGGTCACAATGCTGTGGTCACAAAGCTGAGATCAAATTGCAGAGGTGCTATTGCTGAGGTCACAATGCTGAGGTGCTACTGCTGAGGTGTTATTGCTTAGGTCACAATGCTCAGGTCACAATGCTGAGGTCACTATGCTGAGGTGCTATTGCTGAGGTCACAATGCTGAGGTCACAATGCTGAGGTCACAATGCTGAGGTGCTATTGCTGAGGTGTTATTGCTGAGTTCACAATGCTGAGATACTCTTGCTTAGGTGCTATTGCTGAGTTCACAATGCTGAGGTGCTATTGCTGAGGTCACAATACTGAGGTGCTATTGCTGAGGTGTTATTGCTGAGTTCACAATGCTGAGGTACTATTGCTTAGGTGCTATTGCTGAGGTCACAATGCTGAGGTGCTATTGCTGAGGTCACAATACTGAGGTGCTATCTGATGTGATATTTCTGACTTCACAATGCTGAGGTGCTATTGCTGAGGTGCTGTTGCTGAGGTCACAATGCTGAGGTGCTACTGCTGAGGTCACAATGCTGAGGTGCTCTTGCTGAGGTGCTATTGCTGAGGTGCTATTGCTGAAGTCACAATGCTGAGGTGCTGTTGCTGAGGTCACAATGTTGAGGTGCTCTTGCTGAGGTGCTATTGCTGACGTCACAATGCTGACGTGCTATTGCTGAGGTCACAATGCTGAGGTGCTATTGCTGAGGTCACAATGCTGTGGTCAAAATGCTGATGTCACAATGCTGAAGTCACAATGCTGAGGTGTTATTGCTGAGCTGTTATTGCTGAGGTATTATTGCTGAGCTGCTATTGCTGAGGTCACAATTCTGAGGTCACAATGCTGAGGTCACAATGCTGAGCTCACTATGTTGAGGTCACTATGCCGAGGTGCTATTGCTGAGGTCACAATGCTGAGGTCGCAATGCTGAGGTGCTATTGCTGAGGTCACAATGCTGAGGTCACAATGCTGAGGTCACAATGCTGAGGTGCTATTGCTGAGGTGCTGTTGCTGAAGTGTTATTGCTGAGGTGCTATTTCTGACTTCACAATGCTGAGGTGTTATTGCTGAGGTCACAATGCTGAGCTCATGCTGAGGTCACTATGCTGAGGTTCTATTGCTGAGGTCACAATGCTGAGGTCGCAATGCTGAGGTGCTATTGTTGAGGTCACAATGCTGAGGTCAAAATGCTGAGGTCACAATGCTGAGGTGCTATTTCTGAGGTGCTGTTCCTGAGGTGTTATTGCTGAGGTGCAATTTAGAGGTCACAATGCTGAGGTGCTATAGCTGAGGTCAAAATGCTGTGGTCACAATTCTGAGGTCACAATGCTGAGGTGCTATTGCTGAGCTCAGAATGCTGAGGTGCAATTGCAGATGTGCAATTGCTGAGGTGCTACTGCAGAGGTCACAATGCTGAGGTGCTATTGCTGAGGTGCTATTGCTGAGGTCACAACGCTAAGGTGCTATTGCTGAGGTGCTATTGCTGAGGTCACAATGCTGAGGTGCTATTACTGAGGTCACAATGCTGTGGTCACAAAGCTGAGGTGCTACTGCTGAGGTCACAATGCTGAGGTGCTCTTGCTGAGGTGCTGTTGCTTAGGTCACAATGCTGAGGTGCTATTGCTGAGGTGCTATTGCTGAGGTTACAATGCTGAGGTGCTGTTGCTGAGGGGCTATTGCTGAGGTGCTATTGCTGAGGTCACAATGCTGAGATGCTATTGCTGAGCTGCTATTGATGAGGTGTTATTGCTGATGTGCTATTGCTGAGGTCATAATGCTGAGGTGCTATTGCTGAGGTCACAATGCTATGGTCACAATGCTGAGGTCAGAATGCTCAGGTGCTATTGCTGAGGTCACAATGCTGAGGTGCTGTTGCTGAGGTCACAATGCTGAGATCACAATGCTGAGGTGCTATTACTGAGGTGCTATTGCTGAGGTACTCTTGCTGAGCTGCTATTGCTGAGGTCACAATGCTGAGGTGCTATTGCTGAGGTCACAATGCTGAGGTGCTATTGCTGAGGTGCTATTGCTGTGGTCACAATGCTGAGGTGCTATTACTGAGGTCACAATGCTGAGGTGTTATTGCTGAGGTGCTATTGCTGAGGTCACAATGCTGAGGTCACAATGCTGAGCTGCTATTGCTGAGGTCACTTTTCTGAGGTACTATTGCTGAGGTCACAATGCTATGCTCACAATGCTGAGGTCACAATGCTGAGGTGCTATTGCAGAGGTCACAATGCTGAGGTGCTATTGCTGAGGTGCTATTGCTGAGGTCGCAATGCTATGCTCACAATGCTGAGGTCACAATGCTGAGGTGCTATTGCAGAGGTCACAATGCTGAGGTGCTATTGCAGATGTGCAATTGCTGAGGTACTATTGCAGAGGTCACAATGCTGAGGTGCTATTGCTGAGGTGCTATTGCTGAGGTCAAAATGCTATGCTCACAATGCTGAGGTCACAATGCTGAGGTGCTATTGCAGAGGTCACAATGCTGAGGTGCTATTGCAGATGTGCAATTGCTGAGGTGCTATTGCAGAGGTCACAATGCTGAGGTGCTATTGCTGAGGTGCTATTGCTGAGGTCACAATGCTGAGGTGCTATTTCTGAGTTCACAATGCTGAGGTGCTATTGCTGAGGTGCTGTTGCTGAGGTCACAATGCTGAGGTGCTATTGGTGAGGTCACAATGCTGAGGTCACAATGCTGAGGTGCTACTGCTGAGGTCACAATGCTGAGGTGCTCTTGCTGAGCTGCTATTGCTGTGGTGCTATTGCTGAGGTCACAATGCTGAGGTGCTATTGCTGAGGTGCTATTCCTGACGTCACAATGCTGACGTGCTATTGCTGAGGTCGCAATGCTGAGGTGCTATTGCTGAGGTCACAATGCTGTGGTCAAAATGCTGATGTCACAATGCTGAGGTCACAATGCTGAGGTGTTATTGCTGAGCTGTTATTGCTGAGGTATTATTGCTGAGCTGCTATTGCTGAGGTCACAACGCTGAGGTGCTATTGCTGAGTTCCCAATGCTGAGGTCACAATGCTGAGGTGCTATTACTGAGGTCACAATGCTGTGGTCACAAAGCTGAGATCAAATCGCAGAGGTGCTATTGCTGAGGTCACGATGCTGAGGTGCTACTGCTGAGGTGTTATTGCTTAGGTCACAATGCTCAGGTCACAATGCTGAGGTCACTATGTTGAGGTGCTATTGCTGAGGTCACAATGCTGAGGTCACAATGCTGAGGTCACAATGCTGAGGTGCTATTGCTGAGGTCACAATACTGAGGTGCTATCTGAGGTGCTATTGCTGAGGTCACAATACTGAGGTCACAATGCTGAGGTGCTATTACTGAGGTCACAATGCTGTGGTCACAAAGCTGAGATCAAAATGCTGAGGTGCTATTGCTGAGGTCACAATGCTGAGGTGCTACTGCTGAGGTGTTATTGCTTAGGTCACAATGCTCAGGTCACAATGCTGAGGTCACTATGCTGAGGTGCTATTGCTGAGGTCACAATGCTGAGGTCACAATGCTGAGGTCACAATGCTGAGGTGCTATTGCTGAGGTGTTATTGCTGAGTTCACAATGCTGAGGTACTATTGCTTAGGTGCTATTGCTGAGGTCACAATGCTGAGGTGCTATTGCTGAGGTCACAATACTGAGGTGCTATCTGATGTGATATTTCTGACTTCACAATGCTGAGGTGCTATTGCTGAGGTGCTGTTGCTGAGGTCACAATGCTGAGGTGCTATTGCTGAGGTCACAATGCTGAGCTCACAATGCTGAGGTGCTACTGCTGAGGTCACAATGCTGAGGTGCTACTGCTGAGGTCACAATGCTGAGGTGCTCTTGCTGAGGTGCTATTGCTGAGGTGCTATTGCTGAAGTCACAATGCTGAGGTGCTATTGCTGAGGTCACAATGTTGAGGTGCTATTGCTGAGGTGCTATTGCTGAGGTCACAATGCTGACGTGCTATTGCTGAGGTCACAATGCTGAGGTGCTATTGCTGAGGTCACAATGCTGTGGTCAAAATGCTGATGTCACAATGCTGAAGTCACAAAGCTGAGGTGTTATTGCTGAGCTGTTATTGCTGAGGTATTATTGCTGAGCTGCTATTGCTGAGGTCACAATTCTGAGGTCACAATGCTGAGGTCGCAATGCTGAGCTCACTATGTTGAGGTCACTATGCCGAGGTGCTATTGCTGAGGTCACAATGCTGAGGTCGCAATGCTGAGGTGCTATTGCTGAGGTCACAATGCTGAGGTCACAATGCTGAGGTCAAAATGCTGAGGTGCTATTGCTGAGGTGCTGTTGCTGAAGTGTTATTGCTGAGGTGCTATTTCTGACTTCACAATGCTGAGGTGTTATTGCTGAGGTCACAATGCTGAGCTCATGCTGAGGTCACTATGCTGAGGTTCTATTGCTGAGGTCACAATGCTGAGGTCGCAATGCTGAGGTGCTATTGTTGAGGTCACAATGCTGAGGTCACAATGCTGATGTCACAATGCTGAGGTGCTATTTCTGAGGTGCTGTTCCAGAGGTGTTATTGCTGAGGTGCAATTGCTGAGGTCAAAATGCTGAGGTGCTATTGCTGAGGTCAAAATGCTGTGGTCACAATTCTGAGGTCACAATGCTGAGGTGCTATTGCTGAGCTCAGAATGCTGAGGTGCAATTGCAGATGTGCAATTGCTGAGGTGCTACTGCTGAGGTCACAATGCTGAGGTGCTATTGCTGAGGTGCTATTGCTGAGGTCACAACGCTAAGGTGCTATTGCTGAGGTGCTATTGCTGAGGTCACAATGCTGAGGTGCTATTACTGAGGTCACAATGCTGTGGTCACAAAGCTGAGGTGCTACTGCTGAGGTCACAATGCTGAGGTGCTCTTGCTGAGGTGCTGTTGCTTAGGTCACAATGCTGAGGTGCTATTGCTGAGGTGCTATTGCAGAGGTCACAATGCTGAGGTGCTATTGCTGAGGTGCTATTGCTGAGGTCACAATGCTATGCTCACAATGCTGAGGTCACAATGCTGAGGTGCTATTGCAGAGGTCACAATGCTGAGGTGCTATTGCAGATGTGCAATTGCTGAGGTGCTATTGCAGAGGTCACAATGCTGAGGTGCTATTGCTGAGGTGCTATTGCTGAGGTCACAATGCTGAGGTGCTATTTCTGAGTTCACAATGCTGAGGTGCTATTGCTGAGGTGCTGTTGCTGAGGTCACAATGCTGAGGTGCTATTGGTGAGGTCACAATGCTGAGGTCACAATGCTGAGGTGCTACTGCTGAGGTCACTATGCTGAGGTGCTCTTGCTGAGGTGCTATTGCTGTGGTGCTATTGCTGAGGTCACAATGCTGAGGTGCTATTGCTGAGGTGCTATTCCTGACGTCACAATGCTGACGTGCTATTGCTGAGGTCACAATGCTGAGGTGCTATTGCTGAGGTCACAATGCTGTGGTCAAAATGCTGATGTCACAATGCTGAGGTCACAATGCTGAGGTGTTATTGCTGAGCTGTTATTGCTGAGGTATTATTGCTGAGCTGCTATTGCTGAGGTCACAATGCTGAGGTGCTATTGCTGAGTTCCCAATGCTGAGGTCACAATGCTGAGGTGCTATTACTGAGGTCACAATGCTGTGGTCACAAAGCTGAGATCAAATTGCAGAGGTGCTATTGCTGAGGTCACAATGCTGAGGTGCTACTGCTGAGGTGTTATTGCTTAGGTCACAATGCTCAGGTCACAATGCTGAGGTCACTATGCTGAGCTGCTATTGCTGAGGTCACAATGCTGAGGTCACAATGCTGAGGTCACAATGCTGAGGTGCTATTGCTGAGGTGTTATTGCTGAGTTCACAATGCTGAGATACTATTGCTTAGGTGCTATTGCTGACGTCACAATGCTGAGGTGCTATTGCTGAGGTCACAATACTGAGGTGCTATCTGAGGTGCTATTGCTGAGGTCACAATGCTGAGGTCACAATGCTGAGGTGCTATTACTGAGGTCACAAAGCTGTGGTCACAAAGCTGAGATCAAAATGCTGAGGTGCTATTGCTGAGGTCACAATGCTGAGGTGCTACTGCTGAGGTGTTATTGCTTAGGTCACAATGCTCAGGTCACAATGCTGAGGTCACTATGCTGAGGTGCTATTGCTGAGGTCACAATGCTGAGGTCACAATGCTGAGGTCACAATGCTGAGGTGCTATTGCTGAGGTGTTATTGCTGAGTTCACAATGCTGAGGTACTATTGCTTAGGTGCTATTGCTGAGGTCACAATGCTGAGGTGCTATTGCTGAGGTCACAATACTGAGGTGCTATTGGTGAGGTCACAATGCTGAGGTCACTATGCTGAGGTCACTATGCTTAGGTGCTATTGCTGAGGTCACAATGCTGTGGTGCTATTGCTGAGGTGCTATTGCTGAGGTCACAATGCTGAGGTGCAATTGCTGAGGTGCTATTGCTGAGGTCACAATGCTGAGGTGCTGTTGCTGAGGGCTATTGCTGAGGTGCTATTGCTGAGGTCACAATGCTGAGGTGCTATTGCTGAGGTCACAATGCTATGCTCACAATGCTGAGGTCACAATGCTGAGGTGCTGTTGCTGAGGTGTTATTGCTGATGTGCTATTGCTGAGGTCATAATGCTGAGGTGCTATTGCTGAGGTCACAATGCTATGGTCACAATGCTGAGGTCACAATGCTGAGGTGGTATTGGTGAGGTCACAATGCTGAGGTCACAATGCTGAGGTGCTACTGCTGAGGTCACAATGCTGAGGTGCTCTTGCTGAGGTGCTATTGCTGTGGTGCTATTGCTGAGGTCACAATGCTGAGGTGCTATTTCTGAGGTGCTATTCCTGACGTCACAATGCTGACGTGCTATTGCTGAGGTCACAATGCTGAGGTGCTATTGCTGAGGTGCTATTGCTGATGTCACAATGCTGATGTCACAATGCTGAGGTCACAATGCTGAGGTGTTATTGCTGAGCTGTTATTGCTGAGGTATTATTGCTGAGCTGCTATTGCTGAGGTCACAATGCTGAGGTGCTATTGCTGAGTTCACAATGCTGAGGTCACAATGCTGAGGTGCTATTACTGAGGTCACAATGCTGTGGTCACAAAGCTGAGATCAAATTGCAGAGGTGCTATTGCTGAGGTCACAATGCTGAGGTGCTACTGCTGAGGTGTTATTGCTTAGGTCACAATGCTCAGGTCACAATGCTGAGGTCACAATGCTGAGGTGCTATTGCTGAGGTCACAATACTGAGGTGCTATTGCTGAGGTGTTATTGCTGAGTTCACAATGCTGAGGTACTATTGCTTAGGTGCTATTGCTGAGGTCACAATGCTGAGGTGCTATTGCTGAGGTCACAATACTGAGGTGCTATCTGATGTGATATTTCTGACTTCACAATGCTGAGGTGCTATTGCTGAGGTGCTGTTGCTGAGGTCACAATGCTGAGGTGCTATTGCTGAGGTCACAATGCTGCGGTGTTATTGCTGAGCTGTTATTGCTGAGGTATTATTGCTGAGCTGCTATTACTGAGGTCACAATTCTGAGGTTACATTGCTGAGGTCGCAATGCTATGCTCACAATGCTGAGGTCACAATGCTGAGGTGCTACTGCTGAGGTCACAATGCTGAGGTGCTCTTGCTGAGGTGCTGTTGCTTAGGTCACAATGCTGAGGTGCTATTGCTGAGGTGCTATTGCTGAGGTCACAACGCTAAGGTGCTATTGCTGAGGTGCTGTTGCTTAGGTCACAATGCTGAGGTGCTATTGCTGAGGTCACAATGCTGAGCTCACAATGCTGAGGTGCTACTGCTGAGGTCACAATGCTGAGGTGCTCTTGCTGAGGTGCTATTGCTGAGGTGCTATTGCTGAAGTCACAATGCTGAGGTGCTATTGCTGAGGTCACAATGTTGAGGTGCTATTGCTGAGGTGCTATTGCTGACGTCACAATGCTGACGTGCTATTGCTGAGGTCACAATGCTGAGGTGCTATTGCTGAGGTCACAATGCTGTGGTCAAACTGCTGATGTCACAATGCTGAAGTCACAATGCTGAGGTGTTATTGCTGAGCTGTTATTCCTGAGGTATTATTGTTGAGCTGCTATTGCTGAGGTCACAATTCTGAGGTCACAATGCTGAGGTCACAATGCTGAGCTCACTATGTTGAGGTCACTATGCCGAGGTGCTATTGCTGAGGTCACAATGCTGAGGTCGCAATGCTGAGGTGCTATTGCTGAGGTCACAATGCTGAGGACACAATGCTGAGGTCACAATGCTGAGGTGCTATTGCTGAGGTGCTGTTGCTGAGGTGTTATTGCTGAGGTGCTATTTCTGACTTCACAATGCTGAGGTGTTATTGCTGAGGTCACAATGCTGAGCTCATGCTGAGGTCACTATGCTGAGGTGCTATTGCTGAGGTCACAATGCTGAGGTCGCAATGCTGAGGTGCTATTGTTGAGGTCACAATGCTGAGGTCACAATGCTGAGGTCACAATGCTGAGGTGCTATTTCTGAGGTACTGTTGCTGAGGTGTTATTGCTAAGGTGCAATTGCTGAGGTCACAATGCTGAGGTGCTATTGCTGAGGTCAAAATGATGTGGTCACAATTCTGAGGTCACAATGCTGAGGTGCTATTGCTGAGCTCAGAATGCTGAGGTGCAATTGCAGATGTGCAATTGCTGACGTGCTACTGCTGAGGTCACAATGCTGAGGTGCTATTGCTGAGGTGCTATTGCTGAGGTCACAATGCTAAGGTGCTATTGCTGAGGTGCTATTGCTGAGGTCACAATTCTGAGGTGTTATTACTGAGGTCACAATGCTGTGGTCACAAAGCTGAGGTCAAAATGCTGAGGTGTTATTGCTGAGCTGTTATTGCTGAGGTATTATTGCTGAGCTGCTATTGCTGAGGTCAAAATGCTGATGTCACAATGCTGAGGTCACAATGCTGCGGTGTTATTGCTGAGCTGTTATTGCTGAGGTATTATTGCTGAGCTGCTATAACTGAGGTCACAATTCTGAGGTTACATTGCTGAGGTCGCAATGCTATGCTCACAATGCTGAGGTCACAATGCTGAGGTGCTATTGCAGAGGTCACAATGCTGAGGTGCTATTGCAGATGTGCAATTGCTGAGGTGCTATTGCAGAGGTCACAATGCTGAGGTGCTATTGCTGAGGTGCTATTGCTGAGGTCACAATGCTATGCTCACAATGCTGAGGTCACAATGCTGAGGTGCTATTGCAGAGGTCACAATGCTGAGGTGCTATTGCAGATGTGCAGTTGCTGAGGTGCTATTGCAGAGGTCACAATGCTGAGGTGCTATTGCTGAGGTGCTATTGCTGAGGTCACAATGCAGAGGTGCTATTTCTGAGTTCACAATGCTGAGGTGCTATTGCTGAGGTGCTGTTGCTGAGGTCACAATGCTGACGTGCTATTGGTGAGGTCACAATGCTGAGGTCACAATGCTGAGGTGCTACTGCTGAGGTCACAATGCTGAGGTGCTCTTGCTGAGGTGCTATTGCTGTGGTGCTATTGCTGAGGTCACAATGCTGAGGTGCTATTGCTGAGGTGCTATTCCTGACGTCACAATGCTGACGTGCTATTGCTGAGGTCACAATGCTGATGTGCTATTGCTGAGGTCACAATGCTGAGCTGCTATTGCTGAGGTCACTTTTCTGAGGTACTATTGCTGAGGTCACAATGCTATGCTCACAATGCTGAGGTCACAATGCTGAGGTGCTATTGCAGAGGTCACAATGCTGAGGTGCTATTGCTGAGGTGCTATTGCTGAGGTCGCAATGCTATGCTCACAATGCTGAGGTCACAATGCTGAGGTGCTATTGCAGAGGTCACAATGCTGAGGTGCTATTGCAGATGTGCAATTGCTGAGGTGCTATTGCAGAGGTCACAATGCTGAGGTGCTATTGCTGAGGTGCTATTGCTGAGGTCAAAATGCTATGCTCACAATGCTGAGGTCACAATGCTGAGGTGCTATTGCAGAGGTCACAATGCTGAGGTGCTATTGCAGATGTGCAATTGCTGAGGTGCTATTGCAGAGGTCACAATGCTGAGGTGCTATTGCTGAGGTGCTATTGCTGAGGTCACAATGCTGAGGTGCTATTTCTGAGTTCACAATGCTGAGGTGCTATTGCTGAGGTGCTGTTGCTGAGGTCACAATGCTGAGGTGCTATTGGTGAGGTCAAAATGCTGAGGTCACAATGCTGAGGTGCTACTGCTGAGGTCACAATGCTGAGGTGCTCTTGCTGAGCTGCTATTGCTGTGGTGCTATTGCTGAGGTCACAATGCTGAGGTGCTATTGCTGAGGTGCTATTCCTGACGTCACAATGCTGACGTGCTATTGCTGAGGTCGCAATGCTGAGGTGCTATTGCTGAGGTCACAATGCTGTGGTCAAAATGCTGATGTCACAATGCTGAGGTCACAATGCTGAGGTGTTATTGCTGAGCTGTTATTGCTGAGGTATTATTGCTGAGCTGCTATTGCTGAGGTCACAACGCTGAGGTGCTATTGCTGAGTTCCCAATGCTGAGGTCACAATGCTGAGGTGCTATTACTGAGGTCACAATGCTGTGGTCACAAAGCTGAGATCAAATCGCAGAGGTGCTATTGCTGAGGTCACGATGCTGAGGTGCTACTGCTGAGGTGTTATTGCTTAGGTCACAATGCTCAGGTCACAATGCTGAGGTCACTATGCTGAGGTGCTATTGCTGAGGTCACAATGCTGAGGTCACAATGCTGAGGTCACAATGCTGAGGTGCTATTGCTGAGGTCACAATGCTGAGGTGCTATCTGAGGTGCTATTGCTGAGGTCACAATACTGAGGTCACAATGCTGAGGTGCTATTACTGAGGTCACAATGCTGTGGTCACAAAGCTGAGATCAAAATGCTGAGGTGCTATTGCTGAGGTCACAATGCTGAGGTGCTACTGCTGAGGTGTTATTGCTTAGGTCACAATGCTCAGGTCACAATGCTGAGGTCACTATGCTGAGGTGCTATTGCTGAGGTCACAATGCTGAGGTCACAATGCTGAGGTCACAATGCTGAGGTGCTATTGCTGAGGTGTTATTGCTGAGTTCACAATGCTGAGGTACTATTGCTTAGGTGCTATTGCTGAGGTCACAATGCTGAGGTGCTATTGCTGAGGTCACAATACTGAGGTGCTATCTGATGTGATATTTCTGACTTCACAATGCTGAGGTGCTATTGCTGAGGTGCTGTTGCTGAGGTCACAATGCTGAGGTGCTATTGCTGAGGTCACAATGCTGAGCTCACAATGCTGAGGTGCTACTGCTGAGGTCACAATGCTGAGGTGCTACTGCTGAGGTCACAATGCTGAGGTGCTCTTGCTGAGGTGCTATTGCTGAGGTGCTATTGCTGAAGTCACAATGCTGAGGTGCTATTGCTGAGGTCACAATGTTGAGGTGCTATTGCTGAGGTGCTATTGCTGAGGTCACAATGCTGACGTGCTATTGCTGAGGTCACAATGCTGAGGTGCTATTGCTGAGGTCACAATGCTGTGGTCAAAATGCTGATGTCACAATGCTGAAGTCACAAAGCTGAGGTGTTATTGCTGAGCTGTTATTGCTGAGGTATTATTGCTGAGCTGCTATTGCTGAGGTCACAATTCTGAGGTCACAATGCTGAGGTCACAATGCTGAGCTCACTATGTTGAGGTCACTATGCCGAGGTGCTATTGCTGAGGTCACAATGCTGAGGTCGCAATGCTGAGGTGCTATTGCTGAGGTCACAATGCTGAGGTCACAATGCTGAGGTCAAAATGCTGAGGTGCTATTGCTGAGGTGCTGTTGCTGAAGTGTTATTGCTGAGGTGCTATTTCTGACTTCACAATGCTGAGGTGTTATTGCTGAGGTCACAATGCTGAGCTCATGCTGAGGTCACTATGCTGAGGTTCTATTGCTGAGGTCACAATGCTGAGGTCGCAATGCTGAGGTGCTATTGTTGAGGTCACAATGCTGAGGTCACAATGCTGATGTCACAATGCTGAGGTGCTATTTCTGAGGTGCTGTTCCAGAGGTGTTATTGCTGAGGTGCAATTGCTGAGGTCAAAATGCTGAGGTGCTATTGCTGAGGTCAAAATGCTGTGGTCACAATTCTGAGGTCACAATGCTGAGGTGCTATTGCTGAGCTCAGAATGCTGAGGTGCAATTGCAGATGTGCAATTGCTGAGGTGCTACTGCTGAGGTCACAATGCTGAGGTGCTATTGCTGAGGTGCTATTGCTGAGGTCACAACGCTAAGGTGCTATTGCTGAGGTGCTATTGCTGAGGTCACAATGCTGAGGTGCTATTACTGAGGTCACAATGCTGTGGTCACAAAGCTGAGGTGCTACTGCTGAGGTCACAATGCTGAGGTGCTCTTGCTGAGGTGCTGTTGCTTAGGTCACAATGCTGAGGTGCTATTGCTGAGGTGCTATTGCAGAGGTCACAATGCTGAGGTGCTATTGCTGAGGTGCTATTGCTGAGGTCACAATGCTATGCTCACAATGCTGAGGTCACAATGCTGAGGTGCTATTGCAGAGGTCACAATGCTGAGGTGCTATTGCAGATGTGCAATTGCTGAGGTGCTATTGCAGAGGTCACAATGCTGAGGTGCTATTGCTGAGGTGCTATTGCTGAGGTCACAATGCTGAGGTGCTATTTCTGAGTTCACAATGCTGAGGTGCTATTGCTGAGGTGCTGTTGCTGAGGTCACAATGCTGAGGTGCTATTGGTGAGGTCACAATGCTGAGGTCACAATGCTGAGGTGCTACTGCTGAGGTCACTATGCTGAGGTGCTCTTGCTGAGGTGCTATTGCTGTGGTGCTATTGCTGAGGTCACAATGCTGAGGTGCTATTGCTGAGGTGCTATTCCTGACGTCACAATGCTGACGTGCTATTGCTGAGGTCACAATGCTGAGGTGCTATTGCTGAGGTCACAATGCTGTGGTCAAAATGCTGATGTCACAATGCTGAGGTCACAATGCTGAGGTGTTATTGCTGAGCTGTTATTGCTGAGGTATTATTGCTGAGCTGCTATTGCTGAGGTCACAATGCTGAGGTGCTATTGCTGAGTTCCCAATGCTGAGGTCACAATGCTGAGGTGCTATTACTGAGGTCACAATGCTGTGGTCACAAAGCTGAGATCAAATTGCAGAGGTGCTATTGCTGAGGTCACAATGCTGAGGTGCTACTGCTGAGGTGTTATTGCTTAGGTCACAATGCTCAGGTCACAATGCTGAGGTCACTATGCTGAGCTGCTATTGCTGAGGTCACAATGCTGAGGTCACAATGCTGAGGTCACAATGCTGAGGTGCTATTGCTGAGGTGTTATTGCTGAGTTCACAATGCTGAGATACTATTGCTTAGGTGCTATTGCTGACGTCACAATGCTGAGGTGCTATTGCTGAGGTCACAATACTGAGGTGCTATCTGAGGTGCTATTGCTGAGGTCACAATGCTGAGGTCACAATGCTGAGGTGCTATTACTGAGGTCACAAAGCTGTGGTCACAAAGCTGAGATCAAAATGCTGAGGTGCTATTGCTGAGGTCACAATGCTGAGGTGCTACTGCTGAGGTGTTATTGCTTAGGTCACAATGCTCAGGTCACAATGCTGAGGTCACTATGCTGAGGTGCTATTGCTGAGGTCACAATGCTGAGGTCACAATGCTGAGGTCACAATGCTGAGGTGCTATTGCTGAGGTGTTATTGCTGAGTTCACAATGCTGAGGTACTATTGCTTAGGTGCTATTGCTGAGGTCACAATGCTGAGGTGCTATTGCTGAGGTCACAATACTGAGGTGCTATTGGTGAGGTCACAATGCTGAGGTCACTATGCTGAGGTCACTATGCTTAGGTGCTATTGCTGAGGTCACAATGCTGTGGTGCTATTGCTGAGGTGCTATTGCTGAGGTCACAATGCTGAGGTGCAATTGCTGAGGTGCTATTGCTGAGGTCACAATGCTGAGGTGCTGTTGCTGAGGGCTATTGCTGAGGTGCTATTGCTGAGGTCACAATGCTGAGGTGCTATTGCTGAGGTCACAATGCTATGCTCACAATGCTGAGGTCACAATGCTGAGGTGCTGTTGCTGAGGTGTTATTGCTGATGTGCTATTGCTGAGGTCATAATGCTGAGGTGCTATTGCTGAGGTCACAATGCTATGGTCACAATGCTGAGGTCACAATGCTCAGGTGCTATTGCTGAGGTCACAATGCTGAGGTGATGTTGCTGAGGTCACAATGCTGAGATCACAATGCTGAGGTGCTATTACTGAGGTGCTATTGCTGAGGTACTCTTGCTGAGCTGCTATTTCTGAGGTCACAATGCTGAGGTGCTATTGCTGAGGTCACAATGCTGAGGTGCTATTGCTGAGGTGCTATTGCTGTGGTCACAATGCTGAGGTGCTATTACTGAGGTCACAATGCTGAGGTGCTATTGCTGAGGTGCTATTGCTGAGGTCACTTTTCTGAGGTACTATTGCTGAGGTCACAATGCTATGCTCACAATGCTGAGGTCACAATGCTGAGGTGCTATTGCAGAGGTCACAATGCTGAGGTGCTATTGCAGATGTGCAATTGCTGAGGTGCTATTGCAGAGGTCACAATGCTGAGGTGCTATTGCTGAGGTGCTATTGCTGAGGTCACAATGCTGAGGTGCTATTTCTGAGTTCACAATGCTGAGGTGCTATTGCTGAGGTGCTGTTGCTGAGGTCACAATGCTGAGGTGGTATTGGTGAGGTCACAATGCTGAGGTCACAATGCTGAGGTGCTACTGCTGAGGTCACAATGCTGAGGTGCTCTTGCTGAGGTGCTATTGCTGTGGTGCTATTGCTGAGGTCACAATGCTGAGGTGCTATTGCTGAGGTGCTATTCCTGACGTCACAATGCTGACGTGCTATTGCTGAGGTCACAATGCTGAGGTGCTATTGCTGAGGTGCTATTGCTGATGTCACAATGCTGATGTCACAATGCTGAGGTCACAATGCTGAGGTGTTATTGCTGAGCTGTTATTGCTGAGGTATTATTGCTGAGCTGCTATTGCTGAGGTCACAATGCTGAGGTGCTATTGCTGAGTTCACAATGCTGAGGTCACAATGCTGAGGTGCTATTACTGAGGTCACAATGCTGTGGTCACAAAGCTGAGATCAAATTGCAGAGGTGCTATTGCTGAGGTCACAATGCTGAGGTGCTACTGCTGAGGTGTTATTGCTTAGGTCACAATGCTCAGGTCACAATGCTGAGGTCACAATGCTGAGGTGCTATTGCTGAGGTCACAATGCTGAGGTGCTATTGCTGAGGTCACAATACTGAGGTGCTATTGCTGAGGTGTTATTGCTGAGTTCACAATGCTGAGGTACTATTGCTTAGGTGCTATTGCTGAGGTCACAATGCTGAGGTGCTATTGCTGAGGTCACAATACTGAGGTGCTATCTGATGTGATATTTCTGACTTCACAATGCTGAGGTGCTATTGCTGAGGTGCTGTTGCTGAGGTCACAATGCTGAGGTGCTATTGCTGAGGTCACAATGCTGCGGTGTTATTGCTGAGCTGTTATTGCTGAGGTATTATTGCTGAGCTGCTATTACTGAGGTCACAATTCTGAGGTTACATTGCTGAGGTCGCAATGCTATGCTCACAATGCTGAGGTCACAATGCTGAGGTGCTACTGCTGAGGTCACAATGCTGAGGTGCTCTTGCTGAGGTGCTGTTGCTTAGGTCACAATGCTGAGGTGCTATTGCTGAGGTGCTATTGCTGAGGTCACAACGCTAAGGTGCTATTGCTGAGGTGCTGTTGCTTAGGTCACAATGCTGAGGTGCTATTGCTGAGGTCACAATGCTGAGCTCACAATGCTGAGGTGCTACTGCTGAGGTCACAATGCTGAGGTGCTCTTGCTGAGGTGCTATTGCTGAGGTGCTATTGCTGAAGTCACAATGCTGAGGTGCTATTGCTGAGGTCACAATGTTGAGGTGCTATTGCTGAGGTGCTATTGCTGACGTCACAATGCTGACGTGCTATTGCTGAGGTCACAATGCTGAGGTGCTATTGCTGAGGTCACAATGCTGTGGTCAAACTGCTGATGTCACAATGCTGAAGTCACAATGCTGAGGTGTTATTGCTGAGCTGTTATTCCTGAGGTATTATTGTTGAGCTGCTATTGCTGAGGTCACAATTCTGAGGTCACAATGCTGAGGTCACAATGCTGAGCTCACTATGTTGAGGTCACTATGCCGAGGTGCTATTGCTGAGGTCACAATGCTGAGGTCGCAATGCTGAGGTGCTATTGCTGAGGTCACAATGCTGAGGACACAATGCTGAGGTCACAATGCTGAGGTGCTATTGCTGAGGTGCTGTTGCTGAGGTGTTATTGCTGAGGTGCTATTTCTGACTTCACAATGCTGAGGTGTTATTGCTGAGGTCACAATGCTGAGCTCATGCTGAGGTCACTATGCTGAGGTGCTATTGCTGAGGTCACAATGCTGAGGTCGCAATGCTGAGGTGCTATTGTTGAGGTCACAATGCTGAGGTCACAATGCTGAGGTCACAATGCTGAGGTGCTATTTCTGAGGTACTGTTTCTGAGGTGTTATTGCTGAGGTGCAATTGCTGAGGTCACAATGCTGAGGTGCTATTGCTGAGGTCAAAATGATGTGGTCACAATTCTGAGGTCACAATGCTGAGGTGCTATTGCTGAGCTCAGAATGCTGAGGTGCAATTGCAGATGTGCAATTGCTGACGTGCTACTGCTGAGGTCACAATGCTGAGGTGCTATTTCTGAGGTGCTGTTGCTGAGGTCACAATGCTAAGGTGCTATTGCTGAGGTGCTATTGCTGAGGTCACAATGCTGAGGTGTTATTACTGAGGTCACAATGCTGTGGTCACAAAGCTGAGGTCAAAATGCTGAGGTGTTATTGCTGAGCTGTTATTGCTGAGGTATTATTGCTGAGCTGCTATTGCTGAGGTCAAAATGCTGATGTCACAATGCTGAGGTCACAATGCTGCGGTGTTATTGCTGAGCTGTTATTGCTGAGGTATTATTGCTGAGCTGCTATTACTGAGGTCACAATTCTGAGGTTACATTGCTGAGGTCGCAATGCTATGCTCACAATGCTGAGGTCACAATGCTGAGGTGCTATTGCAGAGGTCACAATGCTGAGGTGCTATTGCAGATGTGCAATTGCTGAGGTGCTATTGCAGAGTTCACAATGCTGAGGTGCTATTGCTGAGGTGCTATTGCTGAGGTCACAATGCTATGCTCACAATGCTGAGGTCACAATGCTGAGGTGCTATTGCAGAGGTCACAATGCTGAGGTGCTATTGCAGATGTGCAGTTGCTGAGGTGCTATTGCAGAGGTCACAATGCTGAGGTGCTATTGCTGAGGTGCTATTGCTGAGGTCACAATGCAGAGGTGCTATTTCTGAGTTCACAATGCTGAGGTGCTATTGCTGAGGTGCTGTTGCTGAGGTCACAATGCTGAGGTGCTATTGGTGAGGTCACAATGCTGAGGTCACAATGCTGAGGTGCTACTGCTGAGGTCACAATGCTGAGGTGCTCTTGCTGAGGTGCTATTGCTGTGGTGCTATTGCTGAGGTCACAATGCTGAGGTGCTATTGCTGAGGTGCTATTCCTGACGTCACAATGCTGACGTGCTATTGCTGAGGTCACAATGCTGAGGTGCTATTGCTGAGGTCACAATGCTGTGGTCAAAATGCTGATGTCACAATGCTGAGGTCACAATGCTGAGGTGTTATTGCTGAGCTGTTATTGCTGAGGTATTATTGCTGAGCTGCTATTGCTGAGGTCACAATGCTGAGGTGCTATTGCTGAGTTCCCAATGCTGAGGTCACAATGCTGAGGTGCTATTACTGAGGTCACAATGCTGTGGTCACAAAGCTGAGATCAAATTGCAGAGGTGCTATTGCTGAGGTCACAATGCTGAGGTGCTACTGCTGAGGTGTTATTGCTTAGGTCACAATGCTCAGGTCACAATGCTGAGGTCACTATGCTGAGGTGCTATTGCTGAGGTCACAATGCTGAGGTCACAATGCTGAGGTCACAATGCTGAGGTGCTATTGCTGAGGTGTTATTGCTGAGTTCACAATGCTGAGATACTCTTGCTTAGGTGCTATTGCTGAGGTCACAATGCTGAGGTGCTATTGCTGAGGTCACAATACTGAGGTGCTATTGCTGAGGTGTTATTGCTGAGTTCACAATGCTGAGGTACTATTGCTTAGGTGCTATTGCTGAGGTCACAATGCTGAGGTGCTATTGCTGAGGTCACAATACTGAGGTGCTCTTGCTGAGGTGCTATTGCTGAGGTGCTATTGCTGAGGTGCTATTGCTGAAGTCACAATGCTGAGGTGCTATTGCTGAGGTCACAATGTTGAGGTGCTATTGCTGAGGTGCTATTGCTGACGTCACAATGCTGACGTGCTATTGCTGAGGTCACAATGCTGAGGTGCTATTGCTGAGGTCACAATGCTGTGGTCAAAATGCTGATGTCACAATGCTGAAGTCACAATGCTGAGGTGTTATTGCTGAGCTGTTATTGCTGAGGTATTATTGCTGAGCTGCTATTGCTGAGGTCACAATTCTGAGGTCACAATGCTGAGGTCACAATGCTGAGCTCACTATGTTGAGGTCACTATGCCGAGGTGCTATTGCTGAGGTCACAATGCTGAGGTCGCAATGCTGAGGTGCTATTGCTGAGGTCACAATGCTGAGGTCACAATGCTGAGGTCACAATGCTGAGGTGCTATTGCTGAGGTGCTGTTGCTGAAGTGTTATTGCTGAGGTGCTATTTCTGACTTCACAATGCTGAGGTGTTATTGCTGAGGTCACAATGCTGAGCTCATGCTGAGGTCACTATGCTGAGGTTCTATTGCTGAGGTCACAATGCTGAGGTCGCAATGCTGAGGTGCTATTGTTGAGGTCACAATGCTGAGGTCAAAATGCTGAGGTCACAATGCTGAGGTGCTATTTCTGAGGTGCTGTTCCTGAGGTGTTATTGCTGAGGTGCAATTTAGAGGTCACAATGCTGAGGTGCTATTGCTGAGGTCAAAATGCTGTGGTCACAATTCTGAGGTCACAATGCTGAGGTGCTATTGCTGAGCTCAGAATGCTGAGGTGCAATTGCAGATGTGCAATTGCTGAGGTGCTACTGCTGAGGTCACAATGCTGAGGTGCTATTGCTGAGGTGCTATTGCTGAGGTCACAACGCTAAGGTGCTATTGCTGAGGTGCTATTGCTGAGGTCACAATGCTGAGGTGCTATTACTGAGGTCACAATGCTGTGGTCACAAAGCTGAGGTGCTACTGCTGAGGTCACAATGCTGAGGTGCTCTTGCTGAGGTGCTCTTGCTTAGGTCACAATGCTGAGGTGCTATTGCTGAGGTGCTATTGCTGAGGTTACAATGCTGAGGTGCTGTTGCTGAGGGGCTATTGCTGAGGTGCTATTGCTGAGGTCACAATGCTGAGATGCTATTGCTGAGCTGCTATTGATGAGGTGTTATTGCTGATGTGCTATTGCTGAGGTCATAATGCTGAGGTGCTATTGCTGAGGTCACAATGCTATGGTCACAATGCTGAGGTCAGAATGCTCAGGTGCTATTGCTGAGGTCACAATGCTGAGGTGCTCTTGCTGAGGTCACAATGCTGAGATCACAATGCTGAGGTGCTATTACTGAGGTGCTATTGCTGAGGTACTCTTGCTGAGCTGCTATTGCTGAGGTCACAATGCTGAGGTGCTATTGCTGAGGTCACAATGCTGAGGTGCTATTGCTGAGGTGCTATTGCTGTGGTCACAATGCTGAGGTGCTATTACTGAGGTCACAATGCTGAGGTGTTATTGCTGAGGTGCTATTGCTGAGGTCACAATGCTGAGGTCACAATGCTGAGCTGCTATTGCTGAGGTCACTTTTCTGAGGTACTATTGCTGAGGTCACAATGCTATGCTCACAATGCTGAGGTCACAATGCTGAGGTGCTATTGCAGAGGTCACAATGCTGAGGTGCTATTGCTGAGGTGCTATTGCTGAGGTCGCAATGCTATGCTCACAATGCTGAGGTCACAATGCTGAGGTGCTATTGCAGAGGTCACAATGCTGAGGTGCTATTGCAGATGTGCAATTGCTGAGGTGCTATTGCAGAGGTCACAATGCTGAGGTGCTATTGCTGAGGTGCTATTGCTGAGGTCAAAATGCTATGCTCACAATGATGAGGTCACAATGCTGAGGTGCTATTGCAGAGGTCACAATGCTGAGGTGCTATTGCAGATGTGCAATTGCTGAGGTGCTATTGCAGAGGTCACAATGCTGAGGTGCTATTGCTGAGGTGCTATTGCTGAGGTCACAATGCTGAGGTGCTATTTCTGAGTTCACAATGCTGAGGTGCTATTGCTGAGGTGCTGTTGCTGAGGTCACAATGCTGAGGTGCTATTGGTGAGGTCACAATGCTGAGGTCACAATGCTGAGGTGCTACTGCTGAGGTCACAATGCTGAGGTGCTCTTGCTGAGGTGCTATTGCTGTGGTGCTATTGCTGAGGTCACAATGCTGAGGTGCTATTGCTGAGGTGCTATTCCTGACGTCACAATGCTGACGTGCTATTGCTGAGGTCGCAATGCTGAGGTGCTATTGCTGAGGTCACAATGCTGTGGTCAAAATGCTGATGTCACAATGCTGAGGTCACAATGCTGAGGTGTTATTGCTGAGCTGTTATTGCTGAGGTATTATTGCTGAGCTGCTATTGCTGAGGTCACAACGCTGAGGTGCTATTGCTGAGTTCCCAATGCTGAGGTCACAATGCTGAGGTGCTATTACTGAGGTCACAATGCTGTGGTCACAAAGCTGAGATCAAATCGCAGAGGTGCTATTGCTGAGGTCACGATGCTGAGGTGCTACTGCTGAGGTGTTATTGCTTAGGTCACAATGCTCAGGTCACAATGCTGAGGTCACTATGCTGAGGTGCTATTGCTGAGGTCACAATGCTGAGGTCACAATGCTGAGGTCACAATGCTGAGGTGCTATTGCTGAGGTGTTATTGCTGAGTTCACAATGCTGAGATACTATTGCTTAGGTGCTATTGCTGAGGTCACAATGCTGAGGTGCTATTGCTGAGGTCACAATACTGAGGTGCTATCTGAGGTGCTATTGCTGAGGTCACAATGCTGAGGTCACAATGCTGAGGTGCTATTACTGAGGTCACAATGCTGTGGTCACAAAGCTGAGATCAAAATGCTGAGGTGCTATTGCTGAGGTCACAATGCTGAGGTGCTACTGCTGAGGTGTTATTGCTTAGGTCACAATGCTCAGGTCACAATGCTGAGGTCACTATGCTGAGGTGCTATTGCTGAGGTCACAATGCTGAGGTCACAATGCTGAGGTCACAATGCTGAGGTGCTATTGCTGAGGTGTTATTGCTGAGTTCACAATGCTGAGGTACTATTGCTTAGGTGCTATTGCTGAGGTCACAATGCTGAGGTGCTATTGCTGAGGTCACAATACTGAGGTGCTATCTGATGTGATATTTCTGACTTCACAATGCTGAGGTGCTATTGCTGAGGTGCTGTTGCTGAGGTCACAATGCTGAGGTGCTATTGCTGAGGTCACAATGCTGAGCTCACAATGCTGAGGTGCTACTGCTGAGGTCACAATGCTGAGGTGCTACTGCTGAGGTCACAATGCTGAGGTGCTCTTGCTGAGGTGCTATTGCTGAGGTGCTATTGCTGAAGTCACAATGCTGAGGTGCTATTGCTGAGGTCACAATGTTGAGGTGCTATTGCTGAGGTGCTATTGCTGAGGTCACAATGCTGACGTGCTATTGCTGAGGTCACAATGCTGAGGTGCTATTGCTGAGGTCACAATGCTGTGGTCAAAATGCTGATGTCACAATGCTGAAGTCACAAAGCTGAGGTGTTATTGCTGAGCTGTTATTGCTGAGGTATTATTGCTGAGCTGCTATTGCTGAGGTCACAATTCTGAGGTCACAATGCTGAGGTCACAATGCTGAGCTCACTATGTTGAGGTCACTATGCCGAGGTGCTATTGCTGAGGTCACAATGCTGAGGTCGCAATGCTGAGGTGCTATTGCTGAGGTCACAATGCTGAGGTCACAATGCTGAGGTCAAAATGCTGAGGTGCTATTGCTGAGGTGCTGTTGCTGAAGTGTTATTGCTGAGGTGCTATTTCTGACTTCACAATGCTGAGGTGTTATTGCTGAGGTCACAATGCTGAGCTCATGCTGAGGTCACTATGCTGAGGTTCTATTGCTGAGGTCACAATGCTGAGGTCGCAATGCTGAGGTGCTATTGTTGAGGTCACAATGCTGAGGTCACAATGCTGATGTCACAATGCTGAGGTGCTATTTCTGAGGTGCTGTTCCAGAGGTGTTATTGCTGAGGTGCAATTGCTGAGGTCAAAATGCTGAGGTGCTATTGCTGAGGTCAAAATGCTGTGGTCACAATTCTGAGGTCACAATGCTGAGGTGCTATTGCTGAGCTCAGAATGCTGAGGTGCAATTGCAGATGTGCAATTGCTGAGGTGCTACTGCTGAGGTCACAATGCTGAGGTGCTATTGCTGAGGTGCTATTGCTGAGGTCACAACGCTAAGGTGCTATTGCTGAGGTGCTATTGCTGAGGTCACAATGCTGAGGTGCTATTACTGAGGTCACAATGCTGTGGTCACAAAGCTGAGGTGCTACTGCTGAGGTCAAAATGCTGAGGTGCTCTTGCTGAGGTGCTGTTGCTTAGGTCACAATGCTGAGGTGCTATTGCTGAGGTGCTATTGCAGAGGTCACAATGCTGAGGTGCTATTGCTGAGGTGCTATTGCTGAGGTCACAATGCTATGCTCACAATGCTGAGGTCACAATGCTGAGGTGCTATTGCAGAGGTCACAATGCTGAGGTGCTATTGCAGATGTGCAATTGCTGAGGTGCTATTGCAGAGGTCACAATGCTGAGGTGCTATTGCTGAGGTGCTATTGCTGAGGTCACAATGCTGAGGTGCTATTTCTGAGTTCACAATGCTGAGGTGCTATTGCTGAGGTGCTGTTGCTGAGGTCACAATGCTGAGGTGCTATTGGTGAGGTCACAATGCTGAGGTCACAATGCTGAGGTGCTACTGCTGAGGTCACAATGCTGAGGTGCTCTTGCTGAGGTGCTATTGCTGTGGTGCTATTGCTGAGGTCACAATGCTGAGGTGCTATTGCTGAGGTGCTATTCCTGACGTCACAATGCTGACGTGCTATTGCTGAGGTCACAATGCTGAGGTGCTATTGCTGAGGTCACAATGCTGTGGTCAAAATGCTGATGTCACAATGCTGAGGTCACAATGCTGAGGTGTTATTGCTGAGCTGTTATTGCTGAGGTATTATTGCTGAGCTGCTATTGCTGAGGTCACAATGCTGAGGTGCTATTGCTGAGTTCCCAATGCTGAGGTCACAATGCTGAGGTGCTATTACTGAGGTCACAATGCTGTGGTCACAAAGCTGAGATCAAATTGCAGAGGTGCTATTGCTGAGGTCACAATGCTGAGGTGCTACTGCTGAGGTGTTATTGCTTAGGTCACAATGCTCAGGTCACAATGCTGAGGTCACTATGCTGAGCTGCTATTGCTGAGGTCACAATGCTGAGGTCACAATGCTGAGGTCACAATGCTGAGGTGCTATTGCTGAGGTGTTATTGCTGAGTTCACAATGCTGAGATACTATTGCTTAGGTGCTATTGCTGACGTCACAATGCTGAGGTGCTATTGCTGAGGTCACAATACTGAGGTGCTATCTGAGGTGCTATTGCTGAGGTCACAATGCTGAGGTCACAATGCTGAGGTGCTATTACTGAGGTCACAAAGCTGTGGTCACAAAGCTGAGATCAAAATGCTGAGGTGCTATTGCTGAGGTCACAATGCTGAGGTGCTACTGCTGAGGTGTTATTGCTTAGGTCACAATGCTCAGGTCACAATGCTGAGGTCACTATGCTGAGGTGCTATTGCTGAGGTCACAATGCTGAGGTCACAATGCTGAGGTCACAATGCTGAGGTGCTATTGCTGAGGTGTTATTGCTGAGTTCACAATGCTGAGGTACTATTGCTTAGGTGCTATTGCTGAGGTCACAATGCTGAGGTGCTATTGCTGAGGTCACAATACTGAGGTGCTATTGGTGAGGTCACAATGCTGAGGTCACTATGCTGAGGTCACTATGCTTAGGTGCTATTCCTGAGGTCACAATGCTGTGGTGCTATTGCTGAGGTGCTATTGCTGAGGTCACAATGCTGAGGTGCTATTGCTGAGGTGCTATTGCTGAGGTCACAATGCTGAGGTGCTGTTGCTGAGGGGCTATTGCTGAGGTGCTATTGCTGAGGTCACAATGCTGAGATGCTATTGCTGAGCTGCTATTGATGAGGTGTTATTGCTGATGTGCTATTGCTGAGTTCATAATGCTGAGGTGCTATTGCTGAAGTCACAATGCTATGGTCACAATGCTGAGGTCACAATGCTCAGGTGCTATTGCTGAGGTCACAATGCTGAGGTGCTGTTGCTGAGGTCACAATGCTGAGATCACAATGCTGAGGTGCTATTACTGAGGTGCTATTGCTGAGGTACTCTTGCTGAGCTGCTATTTCTGAGGTCACAATGCTGAGGTGCTATTGCTGAGGTCACAATGCTGAGGTGCTATTGCTGAGGTGCTATTGCTGTGGTCACAATGCTGAGGTGCTATTACTGAGGTCACAATGCTGAGGTGCTATTGCTGAGGTGCTATTGCTGAGGTCACAATGCTGAGGTCACAATGCTGAGCTGCTATTGCTGAGGTGCTATTGCTGAGGTCACAATGCTGAGGTCACAATGCTGAGCTGCTATTGCTGAGGTCACTTTTCTGAGGTACTATTGCTGAGGTCACAATGCTATGCTCACAATGCTGTGTTCACAATGCTGAGGTGCTATTGCAGAGGTCACAATGCTGAGGTGCTATTGCAGATGTGCAATTGCTGAGGTGCTATTGCAGAGGTCACAATGCTGAGGTGCTATTGCTGAGGTGCTATTGCTGAGGTCACAATGCTGAGGTGCTATTTCTGAGTTCACAATGCTGAGGTGCTATTGCTGAGGTGCTGTTGCTGAGGTCACAATGCTGAGGTGGTATTGGTGAGGTCACAATGCTGAGGTCACAATGCTGAGGTGCTACAGCTGAGGTCACTATGCTGAGGTGCTCTTGCTGAGGTGCTATTGCTGTGGTGCTATTGCTGAGGTCACAATGCTGAGGTGCTATTGCTGAGGTGCTATTCCTGACGTCACAATGCTGACGTGCTATTGCTGAGGTCACAATGCTGAGGTGCTATTGCTGAGGTCACAATGCTGTGGTCAAAATGCTGATGTCACAATGCTGAGGTCACAATGCTGAGGTGTTATTGCTGAGCTGTTATTGCTGAGGTATTATTGCTGAGCTGCTATTGCTGAGGTCACAATGCTGAGGTGCTATTGCTGAGTTCCCAATGCTGAGGTCACAATGCTGAGGTGCTATTACTGAGGTCACAATGCTGTGGTCACAAAGATGAGATCAAATTGCAGAGGTGCTATTGCTGAGGTCACAATGCTGAGGTGCTACTGCTGAGGTGTTATTGCTTAGGTCACAATGCTCAGGTCACAATGCTGAGGTCACTATGCTGAGCTGCTATTGCTGAGGTCACAATGCTGAGGTCACAATGCTGAGGTCACAATGCTGAGGTGCTATTGCTGAGGTGTTATTGCTGAGTTCACAATGCTGAGATACTATTGCTTAGGTGCTATTGCTGACGTCACAATGCTGAGGTGCTATTGCTGAGGTCACAATACTGAGGTGCTATCTGAGGTGCTATTGCTGAGGTCACAATGCTGAGGTCACAATGCTGAGGTGCTATTACTGAGGTCACAAAGCTGTGGTCACAAAGCTGAGATCAAAATGCTGAGGTGCTATTGCTGAGGTCACAATGCTGAGGTGCTACTGCTGAGGTGTTATTGCTTAGGTCACAATGCTCAGGTCACAATGCTGAGGTCACTATGCTGAGGTGCTATTGCTGAGGTCACAATGCTGAGGTCACAATGCTGAGGTCACAATGCTGAGGTGCTATTGCTGAGGTGTTATTGCTGAGTTCACAATGCTGAGGTACTATTGCTTAGGTGCTATTGCTGAGGTCACAATGCTGAGGTGCTATTGCTGAGGTCACAATACTGAGGTGCTATTGGTGAGGTCACAACGCTGAGGTCACTATGCTGAGGTCACTATGCTTAGGTGCTATTGCTGAGGTCACAATGCTGTGGTGCTATTGCTGAGGTCACTATGCTTAGGTGCTATTGCTGAGGTCACAATGCTGTGGTGCTATTGCTGAGGTGCTATTGCTGAGGTCACAATGCTGAGGTGCTATTGCTGAGGTGCTATTGCTGAGGTCACAATGCTGAGGTGCTGTTGCTGAGGGGCTATTGCTGAGGTGCTATTGCTGAGGTCACAATGCTGAGGTGCTATTGCTGAGGTCACAATGCTATGGTCACAATGCTGAGGTCACAATGCTGAGGTGCTGTTGCTGAGGTGTTATTGCTGATGTGCTATTGCTGAGGTCATAATGCTGAGGTGCTATTGCTGAGGTCACAATGCTATGGTCACAATGCTGAGGTCACAATGCTCAGGTGCTATTGCTGAGGTCACAATGCTGAGGTGCTGTTGCTGAGGTCACAATGCTGAGATCACAATGCTGAGGTGCTATTACTGAGGTTCTATTGCTGAGGTACTCTTGCTGAGCTGCTATTTCTGAGGTCACAATGCTGAGGTGCTATTGCTGAGGTCACAATGCTGAGGTGCTATTGCTGAGGTGCTATTGCTGTGGTCACAATGCTGAGGTGCTATTACTGAGGTCACAATGCTGAGGTGCTATTGCTGAGGTGCTATTGCTGAGGTCACAATGCTGAGGTCACAATGCTGAGCTGCTATTGCTGAGGTCACTTTTCTGAGGTACTATTGCTGAGGTCACAATGCTATGCTCACAATGCTGAGGTCACAATGCTGAGGTGCTATTGCAGAGGTCACAATGCTGAGGTGCTATTGCAGATGTGCAATTGCTGAGGTGCTATTGCAGAGGTCACAATGCTGAGGTGCTATTGCTGAGGTGCTATTGCTGAGGTCACAATGCTGAGGTGCTATTTCTGAGTTCACAATGCTGAGGTGCTATTGCTGAGGTGCTGTTGCTGAGGTCACAATGCTGAGGTGGTATTGGTGAGGTCACAATGCTGAGGTCACAATGCTGAGGTGCTACTGATGAGGTCACAATGCTGAGGTGCTCTTGCTGAGGTGCTATTGCTGTGGTGCTATTGCTGAGGTCACAATGCTGAGGTGCTATTGCTGAGGTGCTATTCCTGACGTCACAATGCTGACGTGCTATTGCTGAGGTCACAATGCTGAGGTGCTATTGCTGAGGTGCTATTGCTGAGGTCACAATGCTGATGTCACAATGCTGAGGTCACAATGCTGAGGTGTTATTGCTGAGCTGTTATTGCTGAGGTATTATTGCTGAGCTGCTATTGCTGAGGTCACAATGCTGAGGTGCTATTGCTGAGTTCCCAATGCTGAGGTCACAATGCTGAGGTGCTATTACTGAGGTCACAATGCTGTGGTCACAAAGCTGAGATCAAATTGCAGAGGTGCTATTGCTGAGGTCACAATGCTGAGGTGCTACTGCTGAGGTGTTATTGCTTAGGTCACAATGCTCAGGTCACAATGCTGAGGTCACTATGCTGAGGTGCTATTGCTGAGGTCACAATGCTGAGGTGCTATTGCTGAGGTCACAATACTGAGGTGCTATTGCTGAGGTGTTATTGCTGAGTTCACAATGCTGAGGTACTATTGCTTAGGTGCTATTGCTGAGGTCACAATGCTGAGGTGCTATTGCTGAGGTCACAATACTGAGGTGCTATCTGATGTGATATTTCTGACTTCACAATGCTGAGGTGCTATTGCTGAGGTGCTGTTGCTGAGGTCACAATGCTGAGGTGCTATTGCTGAGGTCACAATGCTGCGGTGTTATTGCTGAGCTGTTATTGCTGAGGTATTATTGCTGAGCTGCTATTACTGAGGTCACAATTCTGAGGTTACATTGCTGAGGTCGCAATGCTATGCTCACAATGCTGAGGTCACAATGCTGAGGTGCTACTGCTGAGGTCACAATGCTGAGGTGCTCTTGCTGAGGTGCTGTTGCTTAGGTCACAATGCTGAGGTGCTATTGCTGAGGTGCTATTGCTGTGGTCACAACGCTAAGGTGCTATTGCTGAGGTGCTGTTGCTTAGGTCACAATGCTGAGGTGCTATTGCTGAGGTCACAATGCTGAGCTCACAATGCTGAGGTGCTACTGCTGAGGTCACAATGCTGAGGTGCTCTTGCTGAGGTGCTATTGCTGAGGTGCTATTGCTGAAGTCACAATGCTGAGGTGCTATTGCTGAGGTCACAATGTTGAGGTGCTATTGCTGAGGTGCTATTGCTGACGTCACAATGCTGACGTGCTATTGCTGAGGTCACAATGCTGAGGTGCTATTGCTGAGGTCACAATGCTGTGGTCAAAATGCTGATGTCACAATGCTGAAGTCACAATGCTGAGGTGTTATTGCTGAGCTGTTATTCCTGAGGTATTATTGTTGAGCTGCTATTGCTGAGGTCACAATTCTGAGGTCACAATGCTGAGGTCACAATGCTGAGCTCACTATGTTGAGGTCACTATGCCGAGGTGCTATTGCTGAGGTCACAATGCTGAGGTCGCAATGCTGAGGTGCTATTGCTGAGGTCACAATGCTGAGGACACAATGCTGAGGTCACAATGCTGAGGTGCTATTGCTGAGGTGCTGTTGCTGAGGTGTTATTGCTGAGGTGCTATTTCTGACTTCACAATGCTGAGGTGTTATTGCTGAGGTCACAATGCTGAGCTCATGCTGAGGTCACTATGCTGAGGTGCTATTGCTGAGGTCACAATGCTGAGGTCGCAATGCTGAGGTGCTATTGTTGAGGTCACAATGCTGAGGTCACAATGCTGAGGTCACAATGCTGAGGTGCTATTTCTGAGGTGCTGTTGCTGAGGTGTTATTGCTGAGGTGCAATTGCTGAGGTCACAATGCTGAGGTGCTATTGCTGAGGTCAAAATGATGTGGTCACAATTCTGAGGTCACAATGCTGAGGTGCTATTGCTGAGCTCAGAATGCTGAGGTGCAATTGCAGATGTGCAATTGCTGACGTGCTACTGCTGAGGTCACAATGCTGAGGTGCTATTGCTGAGGTGCTATTGCTGAGGTCACAATGCTAAGGTGCTATTGCTGAGGTGCTATTGCTGAGGTCACAATGCTGAGGTGTTATTACTGAGGTCACAATGCTGTGGTCACAAAGCTGAGGTCAAAATGCTGAGGTGTTATTGCTGAGCTGTTATTGCTGAGGTATTATTGCTGAGCTGCTAATGCTGAGGTCAAAATGCTGATGTCACAATGCTGAGGTCACAATGCTGCGGTGTTATTGCTGAGCTGTTATTGCTGAGGTATTATTGCTGAGCTGCTATTACTGAGGTCACAATTCTGAGGTTACATTGCTGAGGTCGCAATGCTATGCTCACAATGCTGAGGTCACAATGCTGAGGTGCTATTGCAGAGGTCACAATGCTGAGGTGCTATTGCAGATGTGCAATTGCTGAGGTGCTATTGCAGAGGTCACAATGCTGAGGTGCTATTGCTGAGGTGCTATTGTTGAGGTCACAATGCTATGCTCACAATGCTGAGGTCACAATGCTGAGGTGCTATTGCAGAGGTCACAATGCTGAGGTGCTATTGCAGATGTGCAGTTGCTGAGGTGCTATTGCAGAGGTCACAATGCTGAGGTGCTATTGCTGAGGTGCTATTGCTGAGGTCACAATGCAGAGGTGCTATTTCTGAGTTCACAATGCTGAGGTGCTATTGCTGAGGTGCTGTTGCTGAGGTCACAATGCTGAGGTGCTATTGGTGAGGTCACAATGCTGAGGTCACAATGCTGAGGTGCTACTGCTGAGGTCACAATGCTGAGGTGCTCTTGCTGAGGTGCTATTGCTGTGGTGCTATTGCTGTGGTCACAATGCTGAGGTGCTATTGCTGAGGTGCTATTCCTGACGTCACAATGCTGACGTGCTATTGCTGAGGTCACAATGCTGTGGTCAAAATGCTGATGTCACAATGCTGAGGTCACAATGCTGAGGTGTTATTGCTGAGCTGTTATTGCTGAGGTATTATTGCTGAGCTGCTATTGCTGAGGTCACAATGCTGAGGTGCTATTGCTGAGTTCCCAATGCTGAGGTCACAATGCTGAGGTGCTATTACTGAGGTCACAATGCTGTGGTCACAAAGCTGAGATCAAATTGCAGAGGTGCTATTGCTGAGGTCACAATGCTGAGGTGCTACTGCTGAGGTGTTATTGCTTAGGTCACAATGCTCAGGTCACAATGCTGAGGTCACTATGCTGAGGTGCTATTGCTGAGGTCACAATGCTGAGGTCACAATGCTGAGGTCACAATGCTGAGGTGCTATTGCTGAGGTGTTATTGCTGAGTTCACAATGCTGAGATACTATTGCTTAGGTGCTATTGCTGAGGTCACAATGCTGAGGTGCTATTGCTGAGGTCACAATACTGAGGTGCTATTGCTGAGGTGTTATTGCTGAGTTCACAATGCTGAGGTACTATTGCTTAGGTGCTATTGCTGAGGTCACAATGCTGAGGTGCTATTGCTGAGGTCACAATACTGAGGTGCTATCTGATGTGATATTTCTGACTTCACAATGCTGAGGTGCTATTGCTGAGGTGCTGTTGCTGAGGTCACAATGCTGAGGTGCTATTGCTGAGGTCACAATGCTGAGGTGCTACTGCTGAGGTCACAATGCTGAGGTGCTCTTGCTGAGGTGCTATTGCTGAGGTGCTATTGCTGAAGTCACAATGCTGAGGTGCTATTGCTGAGGTCACAATGTTGAGGTGCTCTTGCTGAGGTGCTATTGCTGACGTCACAATGCTGACGTGCTATTGCTGAGGTCACAATGCTGAGGTGCTATTGCTGAGGTCACAATGCTGTGGTCAAAATGCTGAAGTCACAATGCTGAGGTGTTATTGCTGAGCTGTTATTGCTGAGGTATTATTGCTGAGCTGCTATTGCTGAGGTCACAATTCTGAGGTCACAATGCTGAGGTCACAATGCTGAGCTCACTATGTTGAGGTCACTATGCCGAGGTGCTATTGCTGAGGTCACAATGCTGAGGTCGCAATGCTGAGGTGCTATTGCTGAGGTCACAATGCTGAGGTCACAATGCTGAGGTCACAATGCTGAGGTGCTATTGCTGAGGTGCTGTTGCTGAAGTGTTATTGCTGAGGTGCTATTTCTGACTTCACAATGCTGAGGTGTTATTGCTGAGGTCACAATGCTGAGCTCATGCTGAGGTCACTATGCTGAGGTTCTATTGCTGAGGTCACAATGCTGAGGTCGCAATGCTGAGGTGTTATTGCTGAGCTGTTATTCCTGAGGTATTATTGTTGAGCTGCTATTGCTGAGGTCACAATTCTGAGGTCACAATGCTGAGGTCACAATGCTGAGCTCACTATGTTGAGGTCACTATGCCGAGGTGCTATTGCTGAGGTCACAATGCTGAGGTCGCAATGCTGAGGTGCTATTGCTGAGGTCACAATGCTGAGGACACAATGCTGAGGTCACAATGCTGAGGTGCTATTGCTGAGGTGCTGTTGCTGAGGTGTTATTGCTGAGGTGCTATTTCTGACTTCACAATGCTGAGGTGTTATTGCTGAGGTCACAATGCTGAGCTCATGCTGAGGTCACTATGCTGAGGTGCTATTGCTGAGGTCACAATGCTGAGGTCGCAATGCTGAGGTCACAATGCTGAGGTGCTATTTCTGAGGTGCTGTTGCTGAGGTGTTATTGCTGAGGTGCAATTGCTGAGGTCACAATGCTGAGGTGCTATTGCTGAGGTCAAAATGATGTGGTCACAATTCTGAGGTCACAATGCTGAGGTGCTATTGCTGAGCTCAGAATGCTGAGGTGCAATTGCAGATGTGCAATTGCTGACGTGCTACTGCTGAGGTCACAATGCTGAGGTGCTATTGCTGAGGTGCTATTGCTGAGGTCACAATGCTAAGGTGCTATTGCTGAGGTGCTATTGCTGAGGTCACAATGCTGAGGTGTTATTACTGAGGTCACAATGCTGTGGTCACAAAGCTGAGGTCAAAATGCTGAGGTGTTATTGCTGAGCTGTTATTGCTGAGGTATTATTGCTGAGCTGCTATTGCTGAGGTCAAAATGCTGATGTCACAATGCTGAGGTCACAATGCTGCGGTGTTATTGCTGAGCTGTTATTGCTGAGGTATTATTGCTGAGCTGCTATTACTGAGGTCACAATTCTGAGGTTACATTGCTGAGGTCGCAATGCTATGCTCACAATGCTGAGGTCACAATGCTGAGGTGCTATTGCAGAGGTCACAATGCTGAGGTGCTATTGCAGATGTGCAATTGCTGAGGTGCTATTGCAGAGGTCACAATGCTGAGGTGCTATTGCTGAGGTGCTATTGTTGAGGTCACAATGCTATGCTCACAATGCTGAGGTCACAATGCTGAGGTGCTATTGCAGAGGTCACAATGCTGAGGTGCTATTGCAGATGTGCAGTTGCTGAGGTGCTATTGCAGAGGTCACAATGCTGAGGTGCTATTGCTGAGGTGCTATTGCTGAGGTCACAATGCAGAGGTGCTATTTCTGAGTTCACAATGCTGAGGTGCTATTGCTGAGGTGCTGTTGCTGAGGTCACAATGCTGAGGTGCTATTGGTGAGGTCACAATGCTGAGGTCACAATGCTGAGGTGCTACTGCTGAGGTCACAATGCTGAGGTGCTCTTGCTGAGGTGCTATTGCTGTGGTGCTATTGCTGTGGTCACAATGCTGAGGTGCTATTGCTGAGGTGCTATTCCTGACGTCACAATGCTGACGTGCTATTGCTGAGGTCACAATGCTGTGGTCAAAATGCTGATGTCACAATGCTGAGGTCACAATGCTGAGGTGTTATTGCTGAGCTGTTATTGCTGAGGTATTATTGCTGAGCTGCTATTGCTGAGGTCACAATGCTGAGGTGCTATTGCTGAGTTCCCAATGCTGAGGTCACAATGCTGAGGTGCTATTACTGAGGTCACAATGCTGTGGTCACAAAGCTGAGATCAAATTGCAGAGGTGCTATTGCTGAGGTCACAATGCTGAGGTGCTACTGCTGAGGTGTTATTGCTTAGGTCACAATGCTCAGGTCACAATGCTGAGGTCACTATGCTGAGGTGCTATTGCTGAGGTCACAATGCTGAGGTCACAATGCTGAGGTCACAATGCTGAGGTGCTATTGCTGAGGTGTTATTGCTGAGTTCACAATGCTGAGATACTATTGCTTAGGTGCTATTGCTGAGGTCACAATGCTGAGGTGCTATTGCTGAGGTCACAATACTGAGGTGCTATTGCTGAGGTGTTATTGCTGAGTTCACAATGCTGAGGTACTATTGCTTAGGTGCTATTGCTGAGGTCACAATGCTGAGGTGCTATTGCTGAGGTCACAATACTGAGGTGCTATCTGATGTGATATTTCTGACTTCACAATGCTGAGGTGCTATTGCTGAGGTGCTGTTGCTGAGGTCACAATGCTGAGGTGCTATTGCTGAGGTCACAATGCTGAGGTGCTACTGCTGAGGTCACAATGCTGAGGTGCTCTTGCTGAGGTGCTATTGCTGAGGTGCTATTGCTGAAGTCACAATGCTGAGGTGCTATTGCTGAGGTCACAATGTTGAGGTGCTCTTGCTGAGGTGCTATTGCTGACGTCACAATGCTGACGTGCTATTGCTGAGGTCACAATGCTGAGGTGCTATTGCTGAGGTCACAATGCTGTGGTCAAAATGCTGATGTCACAATGCTGAAGTCACAATGCTGAGGTGTTATTGCTGAGCTGTTATTGCTGAGGTATTATTGCTGAGCTGCTATTGCTGAGGTCACAATTCTGAGGTCACAATGCTGAGGTCACAATGCTGAGCTCACTATGTTGAGGTCACTATGCCGAGGTGCTATTGCTGAGGTCACAATGCTGAGGTCGCAATGCTGAGGTGCTATTGCTGAGGTCACAATGCTGAGGTCACAATGCTGAGGTCACAATGCTGAGGTGCTATTGCTGAGGTGCTGTTGCTGAAGTGTTATTGCTGAGGTGCTATTTCTGACTTCACAATGCTGAGGTGTTATTGCTGAGGTCACAATGCTGAGCTCATGCTGAGGTCACTATGCTGAGGTTCTATTGCTGAGGTCACAATGCTGAGGTCGCAATGCTGAGGTGCTATTGTTGAGGTCACAATGCTGAGGTCAAAATGCTGAGGTCACAATGCTGAGGTGCTATTTCTGAGGTGCTGTTCCTGAGGTGTTATTGCTGAGGTGCAATTTAGAGGTCACAATGCTGAGGTGCTATTGCTGAGGTCAAAATGCTGTGGTCACAATTCTGAGGTCACAATGCTGAGGTGCTATTGCTGAGCTCAGAATGCTGAGGTGCAATTGCAGATGTGCAATTGCTGAGGTGCTACTGCTGAGGTCACAATGCTGAGGTGCTATTGCTGAGGTGCTATTGCTGAGGTCACAACGCTAAGGTGCTATTGCTGAGGTGCTATTGCTGAGGTCACAATGCTGAGGTGCTATTACTGAGGTCACAATGCTGTGGTCACAAAGCTGAGGTGCTACTGCTGAGGTCACAATGCTGAGGTGCTCTTGCTGAGGTGCTGTTGCTTAGGTCACAATGCTGAGGTGCTATTGCTGAGGTGCTATTGCTGAGGTTACAATGCTGAGGTGCTGTTGCTGAGGGGCTATTGCTGAGGTGCTATTGCTGAGGTCACAATGCTGAGATGCTATTGCTGAGCTGCTATTGATGAGGTGTTATTGCTGATGTGCTATTGCTGAGGTCATAATGCTGAGGTGCTATTGCTGAGGTCACAATGCTATGGTCACAATGCTGAGGTCAGAATGCTCAGGTGCTATTGCTGAGGTCACAATGCTGAGGTGCTGTTGCTGAGGTCACAATGCTGAGATCACAATGCTGAGGTGCTATTACTGAGGTGCTATTGCTGAGGTACTCTTGCTGAGCTGCTATTGCTGAGGTCACAATGCTGAGGTGCTATTGCTGAGGTCACAATGCTGAGGTGCTATTGCTGAGGTGCTATTGCTGTGGTCACAATGCTGAGGTGCTATTACTGAGGTCACAATGCTGAGGTGTTATTGCTGAGGTGCTATTGCTGAGGTCACAATGCTGAGGTCACAATGCTGAGCTGCTATTGCTGAGGTCACTTTTCTGAGGTACTATTGCTGAGGTCACAATGCTATGCTCACAATGCTGAGGTCACAATGCTGAGGTGCTATTGCAGAGGTCACAATGCTGAGGTGCTATTGCTGAGGTGCTATTGCTGAGGTCGCAATGCTATGCTCACAATGCTGAGGTCACAATGCTGAGGTGCTATTGCAGAGGTCACAATGCTGAGGTGCTATTGCAGATGTGCAATTGCTGAGGTGCTATTGCAGAGGTCACAATGCTGAGGTGCTATTGCTGAGGTGCTATTGCTGAGGTCAAAATGCTATGCTCACAATGCTGAGGTCACAATGCTGAGGTGCTATTGCTGAGGTCACAATGCTGAGGTGCTATTTCTGAGTTCACAATGCTGAGGTGCTATTGCTGAGGTGCTGTTGCTGAGGTCACAATGCTGAGGTGCTATTGCTGAGGTCACAATGCTGAGGTCACAATGCTGAGGTGCTACTGCTGAGGTCACAATGCTGAGGTGCTCTTGCTGAGGTGCTATTGCTGTGGTGCTATTGCTGAGGTCACAATGCTGAGGTGCTATTGCTGAGGTGCTATTCCTGACGTCACAATGCTGACGTGCTATTGCTGAGGTCGCAATGCTGAGGTGCTATTGCTGAGGTCACAATGCTGTGGTCAAAATGCTGATGTCACAATGCTGAGGTCACAATGCTGAGGTGTTATTGCTGAGCTGTTATTGCTGAGGTATTATTGCTGAGCTGCTATTGCTGAGGTCACAACGCTGAGGTGCTATTGCTGAGTTCCCAATGCTGAGGTCACAATGCTGAGGTGCTATTACTGAGGTCACAATGCTGTGGTCACAAAGCTGAGATCAAATCGCAGAGGTGCTATTGCTGAGGTCACGATGCTGAGGTGCTACTGCTGAGGTGTTATTGCTTAGGTCACAATGCTCAGGTCACAATGCTGAGGTCACTATGCTGAGGTGCTATTGCTGAGGTCACAATGCTGAGGTCACAATGCTGAGGTCACAATGCTGAGGTGCTATTGCTGAGGTGTTATTGCTGAGTTCACAATGCTGAGATACTATTGCTTAGGTGCTATTGCTGAGGTCACAATGCTGAGGTGCTATTGCTGAGGTCACAATACTGAGGTGCTATCTGAGGTGCTATTGCTGAGGTCACAATGCTGAGGTCACAATGCTGAGGTGCTATTACTGAGGTCACAATGCTGTGGTCACAAAGCTGAGATCAAAATGCTGAGGTGCTATTGCTGAGGTCACAATGCTGAGGTGCTACTGCTGAGGTGTTATTGCTTAGGTCACAATGCTCAGGTCACAATGCTGAGGTCACTATGCTGAGGTGCTATTGCTGAGGTCACAATGCTGAGGTCACAATGCTGAGGTCACAATGCTGAGGTGCTATTGCTGAGGTGTTATTGCTGAGTTCACAATGCTGAGGTACTATTGCTTAGGTGCTATTGCTGAGGTCACAATGCTGAGGTGCTATTGCTGAGGTCACAATACTGAGGTGCTATCTGATGTGATATTTCTGACTTCACAATGCTGAGGTGCTATTGCTGAGGTGCTGTTGCTGAGGTCACAATGCTGAGGTGCTATTGCTGAGGTCACAATGCTGAGCTCACAATGCTGAGGTGCTACTGCTGAGGTCACAATGCTGAGGTGCTACTGCTGAGGTCACAATGCTGAGGTGCTCTTGCTGAGGTGCTATTGCTGAGGTGCTATTGCTGAAGTCACAATGCTGAGGTGCTATTGCTGAGGTCACAATGTTGAGGTGCTATTGCTGAGGTGCTATTGCTGAGGTCACAATGCTGACGTGCTATTGCTGAGGTCACAATGCTGAGGTGCTATTGCTGAGGTCACAATGCTGTGGTCAAAATGCTGATGTCACAATGCTGAAGTCACAAAGCTGAGGTGTTATTGCTGAGCTGTTATTGCTGAGGTATTATTGCTGAGCTGCTATTGCTGAGGTCACAATTCTGAGGTCACAATGCTGAGGTCACAATGCTGAGCTCACTATGTTGAGGTCACTATGCCGAGGTGCTATTGCTGAGGTCACAATGCTGAGGTCGCAATGCTGAGGTGCTATTGCTGAGGTCACAATGCTGAGGTCACAATGCTGAGGTCAAAATGCTGAGGTGCTATTGCTGAGGTGCTGTTCCAGAGGTGTTATTGCTGAGGTGCTATTTCTGACTTCACAATGCTGAGGTGTTATTGCTGAGGTCACAATGCTGAGCTCATGCTGAGGTCACTATGCTGAGGTTCTATTGCTGAGGTCACAATGCTGAGGTCGCAATGCTGAGGTGCTATTGTTGAGGTCACAATGCTGAGGTCACAATGCTGATGTCACAATGCTGAGGTGCTATTTCTGAGGTGCTGTTCCAGAGGTGTTATTGCTGAGGTGCAATTGCTGAGGTCAAAATGCTGAGGTGCTATTGCTGAGGTCAAAATGCTGTGGTCACAATTCTGAGGTCACAATGCTGAGGTGCTATTGCTGAGCTCAGAATGCTGAGGTGCAATTGCAGATGTGCAATTGCTGAGGTGCTACTGCTGAGGTCACAATGCTGAGGTGCTATTGCTGAGGTGCTATTGCTGAGGTCACAACGCTAAGGTGCTATTGCTGAGGTGCTATTGCTGAGGTCACAATGCTGAGGTGCTATTGCTGAGGTCACAATGCTGAGGTCACAATGCTGAGCTGCTATTGCTGAGGTCACTTTTCTGAGGTACTATTGCTGAGGTCACAATGCTATGCTCACAATGCTGAGGTCACAATGCTGAGGTGCTATTGCAGAGGTCACAATGCTGAGGTGCTATTGCAGATGTGCAATTGCTGAGGTGCTATTGCAGAGGTCACAATGCTGAGGTGCTATTGCTGAGGTGCTATTGCTGAGGTCACAATGCTGAGGTGCTATTTCTGAGTTCACAATGCTGAGGTGCTATTGCTGAGGTGCTGTTGCTGAGGTCACAATGCTGAGGTGGTATTGGTGAGGTCACAATGCTGAGGTCACAATGCTGAGGTGCTACTGATGAGGTCACAATGCTGAGGTGCTCTTGCTGAGGTGCTATTGCTGTGGTGCTATTGCTGAGGTCACAATGCTGAGGTGCTATTGCTGAGGTGCTATTCCTGACGTCACAATGCTGACGTGCTATTGCTGAGGTCACAATGCTGAGGTGCTATTGCTGAGGTGCTATTGCTGAGGTCACAATGCTGATGTCACAATGCTGAGGTCACAATGCTGAGGTGTTATTGCTGAGCTGTTATTGCTGAGGTATTATTGCTGAGCTGCTATTGCTGAGGTCACAATGCTGAGGTGCTATTGCTGAGTTCCCAATGCTGAGGTCACAATGCTGAGGTGCTATTGCTGAGGTCACAATGCTGAGGTGCTACTGCTGAGGTGTTATTGCTTAGGTCACAATGCTCAGGTCACAATGCTGAGGTCACTATGCTGAGGTGCTATTGCTGAGGTCACAATGCTGAGGTGCTATTGCTGAGGTCACAATACTGAGGTGCTATTGCTGAGGTGTTATTGCTGAGTTCACAATGCTGAGGTACTATTGCTTAGGTGCTATTGCTGAGGTCACAATGCTGAGGTGCTATTGCTGAGGTCACAATACTGAGGTGCTATCTGATGTGATATTTCTGACTTCACAATGCTGAGGTGCTATTGCTGAGGTGCTGTTGCTGAGGTCACAATGCTGAGGTGCTATTGCTGAGGTCACAATGCTGCGGTGTTATTGCTGAGCTGTTATTGCTGAGGTATTATTGCTGAGCTGCTATTACTGAGGTCACAATTCTGAGGTTACATTGCTGAGGTCGCAATGCTATGCTCACAATGCTGAGGTCACAATGCTGAGGTGCTACTGCTGAGGTCACAATGCTGAGGTGCTCTTGCTGAGGTGCTGTTGCTTAGGTCACAATGCTGAGGTGCTATTGCTGAGGTGCTATTGCTGAGGTCACAACGCTAAGGTGCTATTGCTGAGGTGCTGTTGCTTAGGTCACAATGCTGAGGTGCTATTGCTGAGGTCACAATGCTGAGCTCACAATGCTGAGGTGCTACTGCTGAGGTGTTATTGCTTAGGTCACAATGCTCAGGTCACAATGCTGAGGTCACTATGCTGAGCTGCTATTGCTGAGGTCACAATGCTGAGGTCACAATGCTGAGGTCACAATGCTGAGGTGCTATTGCTGAGGTGTTATTGCTGAGTTCACAATGCTGAGATACTATTGCTTAGGTGCTATTGCTGACGTCACAATGCTGAGGTGCTATTGCTGAGGTCACAATACTGAGGTGCTATCTGAGGTGCTATTGCTGAGGTCACAATGCTGAGGTCACAATGCTGAGGTGCTATTACTGAGGTCACAAAGCTGTGGTCACAAAGCTGAGATCAAAATGCTGAGGTGCTATTGCTGAGGTCACAATGCTGAGGTGCTACTGCTGAGGTGTTATTGCTTAGGTCACAATGCTCAGGTCACAATGCTGAGGTCACTATGCTGAGGTGCTATTGCTGAGGTCACAATGCTGAGGTCACAATGCTGAGGTCACAATGCTGAGGTGCTATTGCTGAGGTGTTATTGCTGAGTTCACAATGCTGAGGTACTATTGCTTAGGTGCTATTGCTGAGGTCACAATGCTGAGGTGCTATTGCTGAGGTCACAATACTGAGGTGCTATTGGTGAGGTCACAACGCTGAGGTCACTATGCTGAGGTCACTATGCTTAGGTGCTATTGCTGAGGTCACAATGCTGTGGTGCTATTGCTGAGGTCACTATGCTTAGGTGCTATTGCTGAGGTCACAATGCTGTGGTGCTATTGCTGAGGTGCTATTGCTGAGGTCACAATGCTGAGGTGCTATTGCTGAGGTGCTATTGCTGAGGTCACAATGCTGAGGTGCTGTTGCTGAGGGGCTATTGCTGAGGTGCTATTGCTGAGGTCACAATGCTGAGGTGCTATTGCTGAGGTCACAATGCTATGGTCACAATGCTGAGGTCACAATGCTGAGGTGCTGTTGCTGAGGTGTTATTGCTGATGTGCTACTGCTGAGGTCATAATGCTGAGGTGCTATTGCTGAGGTCACAATGCTATGGTCACAATGCTGAGGTCACAATGCTCAGGTGCTATTGCTGAGGTCACAATGCTGAGGTGCTGTTGCTGAGGTCACAATGCTGAGATCACAATGCTGAGGTGCTATTACTGAGGTTCTATTGCTGAGGTACTCTTGCTGAGCTGCTATTTCTGAGGTCACAATGCTGAGGTGCTATTGCTGAGGTCACAATTCTGAGGTGCTATTGCTGAGGTGCTATTGCTGTGGTCACAATGCTGAGGTGCTATTACTGAGGTCACAATGCTGAGGTGCTATTGCTGAGGTGCTATTGCTGAGGTCACAATGCTGAGGTCACAATGCTGAGCTGCTATTGCTGAGGTCACTTTTCTGAGGTACTATTGCTGAGGTCACAATGCTATGCTCACAATGCTGAGGTCACAATGCTGAGGTGCTATTGCAGAGGTCACAATGCTGAGGTGCTATTGCAGATGTGCAATTGCTGAGGTGCTATTGCAGAGGTCACAATGCTGAGGTGCTATTACTGAGGTGCTATTGCTGAGGTCACAATGCTGAGGTGCTATTTCTGAGTTCACAATGCTGAGGTGCTATTGCTGAGGTGCTGTTGCTGAGGTCACAATGCTGAGGTGGTATTGGTGAGGTCACAATGCTGAGGTCACAATGCTGAGGTGCTACTGCTGAGGTCACAATGCTGAGGTGCTCTTGCTGAGGTGCTATTGCTGTGGTGCTATTGCTGAGGTCACAATGCTGAGGTGCTATTGCTGAGGTGCTATTCCTGACGTCACAATGCTGACGTGCTATTGCTGAGGTCACAATGCTGAGGTGCTATTGCTGAGGTGCTATTGCTGAGGTCACAATGCTGATGTCACAATGCTGAGGTCACAATGCTGAGGTGTTATTGCTGAGCTGTTATTGCTGAGGTATTATTGCTGAGCTGCTATTGCTGAGGTCACAATGCTGAGGTGCTATTGCTGAGTTCCCAATGCTGAGGTCACAATGCTGAGGTGCTATTACTGAGGTCACAATGCTGTGGTCACAAAGCTGAGATCAAATTGCAGAGGTGCTATTGCTGAGGTCACAATGCTGAGGTGCTACTGCTGAGGTGTTATTGCTTAGGTCACAATGCTCAGGTCACAATGCTGAGGTCACTATGCTGAGGTGCTATTGCTGAGGTCACAATGCTGAGGTGCTATTGCTGAGGTCACAATACTGAGGTGCTATTGCTGAGGTGTTATTGCTGAGTTCACAATGCTGAGGTACTATTGCTTAGGTGCTATTGCTGAGGTCACAATGCTGAGGTGCTATTGCTGAGGTCACAATACTGAGGTGCTATCTGATGTGATATTTCTGACTTCACAATGCTGAGGTGCTATTGCTGAGGTGCTGTTGCTGAGGTCACAATGCTGAGGTGCTATTGCTGAGGTCACAATGCTGCGGTGTTATTGCTGAGCTGTTATTGCTGAGGTATTATTGCTGAGCTGCTATTACTGAGGTCACAATTCTGAGGTTACATTGCTGAGGTCGCAATGCTATGCTCACAATGCTGAGGTCACAATGCTGAGGTGCTACTGCTGAGGTCACAATGCTGAGGTGCTCTTGCTGAGGTGCTGTTGCTTAGGTCACAATGCTGAGGTGCTATTGCTGAGGTGCTATTGCTGTGGTCACAACGCTAAGGTGCTATTGCTGAGGTGCTGTTGCTTAGGTCACAATGCTGAGGTGCTATTGCTGAGGTCACAATGCTGAGCTCACAATGCTGAGGTGCTACTGCTGAGGTCACAATGCTGAGGTGCTCTTGCTGAGGTGCTATTGCTGAGGTGCTATTGCTGAAGTCACAATGCTGAGGTGCTATTGCTGAGGTCACAATGTTGAGGTGCTATTGCTGAGGTGCTATTGCTGACGTCACAATGCTGACGTGCTATTGCTGAGGTCACAATGCTGAGGTGCTATTGCTGAGGTCACAATGCTGTGGTCAAAATGCTGATGTCACAATGCTGAAGTCACAATGCTGAGGTGTTATTGCTGAGCTGTTATTCCTGAGGTATTATTGTTGAGCTGCTATTGCTGAGGTCACAATTCTGAGGTCACAATGCTGAGGTCACAATGCTGAGCTCACTATGTTGAGGTCACTATGCCGAGGTGCTATTGCTGAGGTCACAATGCTGAGGTCGCAATGCTGAGGTGCTATTGCTGAGGTCACAATGCTGAGGACACAATGCTGAGGTCACAATGCTGAGGTGCTATTGCTGAGGTGCTGTTGCTGAGGTGTTATTGCTGAGGTGCTATTTCTGACTTCACAATGCTGAGGTGTTATTGCTGAGGTCACAATGCTGAGCTCATGCTGAGGTCACTATGCTGAGGTGCTATTGCTGAGGTCACAATGCTGAGGTCGCAATGCTGAGGTGCTATTGTTGAGGTCACAATGCTGAGGTCACAATGCTGAGGTCACAATGCTGAGGTGCTATTTCTGAGGTGCTGTTGCTGAGGTGTTATTGCTGAGGTGCAATTGCTGAGGTCACAATGCTGAGGTGCTATTGCTGAGGTCAAAATGATGTGGTCACAATTCTGAGGTCACAATGCTGAGGTGCTATTGCTGAGCTCAGAATGCTGAGGTGCAATTGCAGATGTGCAATTGCTGACGTGCTACTGCTGAGGTCACAATGCTGAGGTGCTATTGCTGAGGTGCTATTGCTGAGGTCACAATGCTAAGGTGCTATTGCTGAGGTGCTATTGCTGAGGTCACAATGCTGAGGTGTTATTACTGAGGTCACAATGCTGTGGTCACAAAGCTGAGGTCAAAATGCTGAGGTGTTATTGCTGAGCTGTTATTGCTGAGGTATTATTGCTGAGCTGCTATTGCTGAGGTCAAAATGCTGATGTCACAATGCTGAGGTCACAATGCTGCGGTGTTATTGCTGAGCTGTTATTGCTGAGGTATTATTGCTGAGCTGCTATTACTGAGGTCACAATTCTGAGGTTACATTGCTGAGGTCGCAATGCTATGCTCACAATGCTGAGGTCACAATGCTGAGGTGCTATTGCAGAGGTCACAATGCTGAGGTGCTATTGCAGATGTGCAATTGCTGAGGTGCTATTGCAGAGGTCACAATGCTGAGGTGCTATTGCTGAGGTGCTATTGTTGAGGTCACAATGCTATGCTCACAATGCTGAGGTCACAATGCTGAGGTGCTATTGCAGAGGTCACAATGCTGAGGTGCTATTGCAGATGTGCAGTTGCTGAGGTGCTATTGCAGAGGTCACAATGCTGAGGTGCTATTGCTGAGGTGCTATTGCTGAGGTCACAATGCAGAGGTGCTATTTCTGAGTTCACAATGCTGAGGTGCTATTGCTGAGGTGCTGTTGCTGAGGTCACAATGCTGAGGTGCTATTGGTGAGGTCACAATGCTGAGGTCACAATGCTGAGGTGCTACTGCTGAGGTCACAATGCTGAGGTGCTCTTGCTGAGGTGCTATTGCTGTGGTGCTATTGCTGTGGTCACAATGCTGAGGTGCTATTGCTGAGGTGCTATTCCTGACGTCACAATGCTGACGTGCTATTGCTGAGGTCACAATGCTGTGGTCAAAATGCTGATGTCACAATGCTGAGGTCACAATGCTGAGGTGTTATTGCTGAGCTGTTATTGCTGAGGTATTATTGCTGAGCTGCTATTGCTGAGGTCACAATGCTGAGGTGCTATTGCTGAGTTCCCAATGCTGAGGTCACAATGCTGAGGTGCTATTACTGAGGTCACAATGCTGTGGTCACAAAGCTGAGATCAAATTGCAGAGGTGCTATTGCTGAGGTCACAATGCTGAGGTGCTACTGCTGAGGTGTTATTGCTTAGGTCACAATGCTCAGGTCACAATGCTGAGGTCACTATGCTGAGGTGCTATTGCTGAGGTCACAATGCTGAGGTCACAATGCTGAGGTCACAATGCTGAGGTGCTATTGCTGAGGTGTTATTGCTGAGTTCACAATGCTGAGATACTATTGCTTAGGTGCTATTGCTGAGGTCACAATGCTGAGGTGCTATTGCTGAGGTCACAATACTGAGGTGCTATTGCTGAGGTGTTATTGCTGAGTTCACAATGCTGAGGTACTATTGCTTAGGTGCTATTGCTGAGGTCACAATGCTGAGGTGCTATTGCTGAGGTCACAATACTGAGGTGCTATCTGATGTGATATTTCTGACTTCACAATGCTGAGGTGCTATTGCTGAGGTGCTGTTGCTGAGGTCACAATGCTGAGGTGCTATTGCTGAGGTCACAATGCTGAGGTGCTACTGCTGAGGTCACAATGCTGAGGTGCTCTTGCTGAGGTGCTATTGCTGAGGTGCTATTGCTGAAGTCACAATGCTGAGGTGCTATTGCTGAGGTCACAATGTTGAGGTGCTATTGCTGAGGTGCTATTGCTGACGTCACAATGCTGACGTGCTATTGCTGAGGTCACAATGCTGAGGTGCTATTGCTGAGGTCACAATGCTGTGGTCAAAATGCTGATGTCACAATGCTGAAGTCACAATGCTGAGGTGTTATTGCTGAGCTGTTATTGCTGAGGTATTATTGCTGAGCTGCTATTGCTGTGGTCACAATTCTGAGGTCACAATGCTGAGGTCACAATGCTGAGCTCACTATGTTGAGGTCACTATGCCGAGGTGCTATTGCTGAGGTCACAATGCTGAGGTCGCAATGCTGAGGTGCTATTGCTGAGGTCACAATGCTGAGGTCACAATGCTGAGGTCACAATGCTGAGGTGCTATTGCTGAGGTGCTGTTGCTGAAGTGTTATTGCTGAGGTGCTATTTCTGACTTCACAATGCTGAGGTGTTATTGCTGAGGTCACAATGCTGAGCTCATGCTGAGGTCACTATGCTGAGGTTCTATTGCTGAGGTCACAATGCTGAGGTCGCAATGCTGAGGTGCTATTGTTGAGGTCACAATGCTGAGGTCAAAATGCTGAGGTCACAATGCTGAGGTGCTATTTCTGAGGTGCTGTTCCTGAGGTGTTATTGCTGAGGTGCAATTTAGAGGTCACAATGCTGAGGTGCTATTGCTGAGGTCAAAATGCTGTGGTCACAATTCTGAGGTCACAATGCTGAGGTGCTATTGCTGAGCTCAGAATGCTGAGGTGCAATTGCAGATGTGCAATTGCTGAGGTGCTACTGCTGAGGTCACAATGCTGAGGTGCTATTGCTGAGGTGCTATTGCTGAGGTCACAACGCTAAGGTGCTATTGCTGAGGTGCTATTGCTGAGGTCACAATGCTGAGGTGCTATTACTGAGGTCACAATGCTGTGGTCACAAAGCTGAGGTGCTACTGCTGAGGTCACAATGCTGAGGTGCTCTTGCTGAGGTGCTGTTGCTTAGGTCACAATGCTGAGGTGCTATTGCTGAGGTGCTATTGCTGAGGTTACAATGCTGAGGTGCTGTTGCTGAGGGGCTATTGCTGAGGTGCTATTGCTGAGGTCACAATGCTGAGATGCTATTGCTGAGCTGCTATTGATGAGGTGTTATTGCTGATGTGCTATTGCTGAGGTCATAATGCTGAGGTGCTATTGCTGAGGTCACAATGCTATGGTCACAATGCTGAGGTCAGAATGCTCAGGTGCTATTGCTGAGGTCACAATGCTGAGGTGCTGTTGCTGAGGTCACAATGCTGAGATCACAATGCTGAGGTGCTATTACTGAGGTGCTATTGCTGAGGTACTCTTGCTGAGCTGCTATTGCTGAGGTCACAATGCTGAGGTGCTATTGCTGAGGTGCTATTGCTGTGGTCACAATGCTGAGGTGCTATTACTGAGGTCACAATGCTGAGGTGTTATTGCTGAGGTGCTATTGCTGAGGTCACAATGCTGAGGTCACAATGCTGAGCTGCTATTGCTGAGGTCACTTTTCTGAGGTACTATTGCTGAGGTCACAATGCTATGCTCACAATGCTGAGGTCACAATGCTGAGGTGCTATTGCAGAGGTCACAATGCTGAGGTGCTATTGCTGAGGTGCTATTGCTGAGGTCGCAATGCTATGCTCACAATGCTGAGGTCACAATGCTGAGGTGCTATTGCAGAGGTCGCAATGCTGAGGTGCTATTGCAGATGTGCAATTGCTGAGGTGCTATTGCAGAGGTCACAATGCTGAGGTGCTATTGCTGAGGTGCTATTGCTGAGGTCAAAATGCTATGCTCACAATGCTGAGGTCACAATGCTGAGGTGCTATTGCTGAGGTCACAATGCTGAGGTGCTATTTCTGAGTTCACAATGCTGAGGTGCTATTGCTGAGGTGCTGTTGCTGAGGTCACAATGCTGAGGTGCTATTGCTGAGGTCACAATGCTGAGGTCACAATGCTGAGGTGCTACTGCTGAGGTCACAATGCTGAGGTGCTCTTGCTGAGGTGCTATTGCTGTGGTGCTATTGCTGAGGTCACAATGCTGAGGTGCTATTGCTGAGGTGCTATTCCTGACGTCACAATGCTGACGTGCTATTGCTGAGGTCGCAATGCTGAGGTGCTATTGCTGAGGTCACAATGCTGTGGTCAAAATGCTGATGTCACAATGCTGAGGTCACAATGCTGAGGTGTTATTGCTGAGCTGTTATTGCTGAGGTATTATTGCTGAGCTGCTATTGCTGAGGTCACAACGCTGAGGTGCTATTGCTGAGTTCCCAATGCTGAGGTCACAATGCTGAGGTGCTATTACTGAGGTCACAATGCTGTGGTCACAAAGCTGAGATCAAATCGCAGAGGTGCTATTGCTGAGGTCACGATGCTGAGGTGCTACTGCTGAGGTGTTATTGCTTAGGTCACAATGCTCAGGTCACAATGCTGAGGTCACTATGCTGAGGTGCTATTGCTGAGGTCACAATGCTGAGGTCACAATGCTGAGGTCACAATGCTGAGGTGCTATTGCTGAGGTGTTATTGCTGAGTTCACAATGCTGAGATACTATTGCTTAGGTGCTATTGCTGAGGTCACAATGCTGAGGTGCTATTGCTGAGGTCACAATACTGAGGTGCTATCTGAGGTGCTATTGCTGAGGTCACAATGCTGAGGTCACAATGCTGAGGTGCTATTACTGAGGTCACAATGCTGTGGTCACAAAGCTGAGATCAAAATGCTGAGGTGCTATTGCTGAGGTCACAATGCTGAGGTGCTACTGCTGAGGTGTTATTGCTTAGGTCACAATGCTCAGGTCACAATGCTGAGGTCACTATGCTGAGGTGCTATTGCTGAGGTCACAATGCTGAGGTCACAATGCTGAGGTCACAATGCTGAGGTGCTATTGCTGAGGTGTTATTGCTGAGTTCACAATGCTGAGGTACTATTGCTTAGGTGCTATTGCTGAGGTCACAATGCTGAGGTGCTATTGCTGAGGTCACAATACTGAGGTGCTATCTGATGTGATATTTCTGACTTCACAATGCTGAGGTGCTATTGCTGAGGTGCTGTTGCTGAGGTCACAATGCTGAGGTGCTATTGCTGAGGTCACAATGCTGAGCTCACAATGCTGAGGTGCTACTGCTGAGGTCACAATGCTGAGGTGCTACTGCTGAGGTCACAATGCTGAGGTGCTCTTGCTGAGGTGCTATTGCTGAGGTGCTATTGCTGAAGTCACAATGCTGAGGTGCTATTGCTGAGGTCACAATGTTGAGGTGCTATTGCTGAGGTGCTATTGCTGAGGTCACAATGCTGACGTGCTATTGCTGAGGTCACAATGCTGAGGTGCTATTGCTGAGGTCACAATGCTGTGGTCAAAATGCTGATGTCACAATGCTGAAGTCACAAAGCTGAGGTGTTATTGCTGAGCTGTTATTGCTGAGGTATTATTGCTGAGCTGCTATTGCTGAGGTCACAATTCTGAGGTCACAATGCTGAGGTCACAATGCTGAGCTCACTATGTTGAGGTCACTATGCCGAGGTGCTATTGCTGAGGTCACAATGCTGAGGTCGCAATGCTGAGGTGCTATTGCTGAGGTCACAATGCTGAGGTCACAATGCTGAGGTCAAAATGCTGAGGTGCTATTGCTGAGGTGCTGTTCCAGAGGTGTTATTGCTGAGGTGCTATTTCTGACTTCACAATGCTGAGGTGTTATTGCTGAGGTCACAATGCTGAGCTCATGCTGAGGTCACTATGCTGAGGTTCTATTGCTGAGGTCACAATGCTGAGGTCGCAATGCTGAGGTGCTATTGTTGAGGTCACAATGCTGAGGTCACAATGCTGATGTCACAATGCTGAGGTGCTATTTCTGAGGTGCTGTTCCAGAGGTGTTATTGCTGAGGTGCAATTGCTGAGGTCAAAATGCTGAGGTGCTATTGCTGAGGTCAAAATGCTGTGGTCACAATTCTGAGGTCACAATGCTGAGGTGCTATTGCTGAGCTCAGAATGCTGAGGTGCAATTGCAGATGTGCAATTGCTGAGGTGCTACTGCTGAGGTCACAATGCTGAGGTGCTATTGCTGAGGTGCTATTGCTGAGGTCACAACGCTAAGGTGCTATTGCTGAGGTGCTATTGCTGAGGTCACAATGCTGAGGTGCTATTACTGAGGTCACAATGCTGTGGTCACAAAGCTGAGGTGCTACTGCTGAGGTCACAATGCTGAGGTGCTCTTGCTGAGGTGCTGTTGCTTAGGTCACAATGCTGAGGTGCTATTGCTGAGGTGCTATTGCAGAGGTCACAATGCTGAGGTGCTATTGCTGAGGTGCTATTGCTGAGGTCACAATGCTATGCTCACAATGCTGAGGTCACAATGCTGAGGTGCTATTGCAGAGGTCACAATGCTGAGGTGCTATTGCAGATGTGCAATTGCTGAGGTGCTATTGCAGAGGTCACAATGCTGAGGTGCTATTGCTGAGGTGCTATTGCTGAGGTCACAATGCTGAGGTGCTATTTCTGAGTTCACAATGCTGAGGTGCTATTGCTGAGGTGCTGTTGCTGAGGTCACAATGCTGAGGTGCTATTGGTGAGGTCACAATGCTGAGGTCACAATGCTGAGGTGCTACTGCTGAGGTCACTATGCTGAGGTGCTCTTGCTGAGGTGCTATTGCTGTGGTGCTATTGCTGAGGTCACAATGCTGAGGTGCTATTGCTGAGGTGCTATTCCTGACGTCACAATGCTGACGTGCTATTGCTGAGGTCACAATGCTGAGGTGCTATTGCTGAGGTCACAATGCTGTGGTCAAAATGCTGATGTCACAATGCTGAGGTCACAATGCTGAGGTGTTATTGCTGAGCTGTTATTGCTGAGGTATTATTGCTGAGCTGCTATTGCTGAGGTCACAATGCTGAGGTGCTATTGCTGAGTTCCCAATGCTGAGGTCACAATGCTGAGGTGCTATTACTGAGGTCACAATGCTGTGGTCACAAAGCTGAGATCAAATTGCAGAGGTGCTATTGCTGAGGTCACAATGCTGAGGTGCTACTGCTGAGGTGTTATTGCTTAGGTCACAATGCTCAGGTCACAATGCTGTGGTCACTATGCTGAGCTGCTATTGCTGAGGTCACAATGCTGAGGTCACAATGCTGAGGTCACAATGCTGAGGTGCTATTGCTGAGGTGTTATTGCTGAGTTCACAATGCTGAGATACTATTGCTTAGGTGCTATTGCTGACGTCACAATGCTGAGGTGCTATTGCTGAGGTCACAATACTGAGGTGCTATCTGAGGTGCTATTGCTGAGGTCACAATGCTGAGGTCACAATGCTGAGGTGCTATTACTGAGGTCACAAAGCTGTGGTCACAAAGCTGAGATCAAAATGCTGAGGTGCTATTGCTGAGGTCACAATGCTGAGGTGCTACTGCTGAGGTGTTATTGCTTAGGTCACAATGCTCAGGTCACAATGCTGAGGTCACTATGCTGAGGTGCTATTGCTGAGGTCACAATGCTGAGGTCACAATGCTGAGGTCACAATGCTGAGGTGCTATTGCTGAGGTGTTATTGCTGAGTTCACAATGCTGAGGTACTATTGCTTAGGTGCTATTGCTGAGGTCACAATGCTGAGGTGCTATTGCTGAGGTCACAATACTGAGGTGCTATTGGTGAGGTCACAATGCTGAGGTCACTATACTGAGGTCACTATGCTTAGGTGCTATTCCTGAGGTCACAATGCTGTGGTGCTATTGCTGAGGTGCTATTGCTGAGGTCACAATGCTGAGGTGCTATTGCTGAGGTGCTATTGCTGAGGTCACAATGCTGAGGTGCTGTTGCTGAGGGGCTATTGCTGAGGTGCTATTGCTGAGGTCACAATGCTGAGATGCTATTGCTGAGCTGCTATTGATGAGGTGTTATTGCTGATGTGCTATTGCTGAGTTCATAATGCTGAGGTGCTATTGCTGAAGTCACAATGCTATGGTCACAATGCTGAGGTCACAATGCTCAGGTGCTATTGCTGAGGTCACAATGCTGAGGTGCTGTTGCTGAGGTCACAATGCTGAGATCACAATGCTGAGGTGCTATTACTGAGGTGCTATTGCTGAGGTACTCTTGCTGAGCTGCTATTTCTGAGGTCACAATGCTGAGGTGCTATTGCTGAGGTCACAATGCTGAGGTGTTATTGCTGAGGTGCTATTGCTGTGGTCACAATGCTGAGGTGCTATTACTGAGGTCACAATGCTGAGGTGCTATTGCTGAGGTGCTATTGCTGAGGTCACAATGCTGAGGTCACAATGCTGAGCTGCTATTGCTGAGGTCACTTTTCTGAGGTACTATTGCTGAGGTCACAATGCTATGCTCACAATGCTGAGGTCACAATGCTGAGGTGCTATTGCAGAGGTCACAATGCTGAGGTGCTATTGCAGATGTGCAATTGCTGAGGTGCTATTGCAGAGGTCACAATGCTGAGGTGCTATTGCTGAGGTGCTATTGCTGAGGTCACAATGCTGAGGTGCTATTTCTGAGTTCACAATGCTGAGGTGCTATTGCTGAGGTGCTGTTGCTGAGGTCACAATGCTGAGGTGCTATTGGTGAGGTCACAATGCTGAGGTCACAATGCTGAGGTGCTACTGCTGAGGTCACTATGCTGAGGTGCTCTTGCTGAGGTGCTATTGCTGTGGTGCTATTGCTGAGGTCACAATGCTGAGGTGCTATTGCTGAGGTGCTATTCCTGACGTCACAATGCTGACGTGCTATTGCTGAGGTCACAATGCTGAGGTGCTATTGCTGAGGTCACAATGCTGTGGTCAAAATGCTGATGTCACAATGCTGAGGTCACAATGCTGAGGTGTTATTGCTGAGCTGTTATTGCTGAGGTATTATTGCTGAGCTGCTATTGCTGAGGTCACAATGCTGAGGTGCTATTGCTGAGTTCCCAATGCTGAGGTCACAATGCTGAGGTGCTATTACTGAGGTCACAATGCTGTGGTCACAAAGCTGAGATCAAATTGCAGAGGTGCTATTGCTGAGGTCACAATGCTGAGGTGCTACTGCTGAGGTGTTATTGCTTAGGTCACAATGCTCAGGTCACAATGCTGAGGTCACTATGCTGAGCTGCTATTGCTGAGGTCACAATGCTGAGGTCACAATGCTGAGGTCACAATGCTGAGGTGCTATTGCTGAGGTGTTATTGCTGAGTTCACAATGCTGAGATACTATTGCTTAGGTGCTATTGCTGACGTCACAATGCTGAGGTGCTATTGCTGAGGTCACAATACTGAGGTGCTATCTGAGGTGCTATTGCTGAGGTCACAATGCTGAGGTCACAATGCTGAGTTGCTATTACTGAGGTCACAAAGCTGTGGTCACAAAGCTGAGATCAAAATGCTGAGGTGCTATTGCTGAGGTCACAATGCTGAGGTGCTACTGCTGAGGTGTTATTGCTTAGGTCACAATGCTCAGGTCACAATGCTGAGGTCACTATGCTGAGGTGCTATTGCTGAGGTCACAATGCTGAGGTCACAATGCTGAGGTCACAATGCTGAGGTGCTATTGCTGAGGTGTTATTGCTGAGTTCACAATGCTGAGGTACTATTGCTTAGGTGCTATTGCTGAGGTCACAATGCTGAGGTGCTATTGCTGAGGTCACAATACTGAGGTGCTATTGGTGAGGTCACAATGCTGAGGTCACTATGCTGAGGTCACTATGCTTAGGTGCTATTGCTGAGGTCACAATGCTGTGGTGCTATTGCTGAGGTGCTATTGCTGAGGTCACAATGCTGAGGTGCTATTGCTGAGGTGCTATTGCTGAGGTCACAATGCTGAGGTGCTGTTGCTGAGGGGCTATTGCTGAGGTGCTATTGCTGAGGTCACAATGCTGAGGTGCTATTGCTGAGGTCACAATGCTATGGTCACAATGCTGAGGTCACAATGCTGAGGTGCTGTTGCTGAGGTGTTATTGCTGATGTGCTATTGCTGAGGTCATAATGCTGAGGTGCTATTGCTGAGGTCACAATGCTATGGTCACAATGCTGAGGTCACAATGCTCAGGTGCTATTGCTGAGGTCACAATGCTGAGGTGCTGTTGCTGAGGTCACAATGCTGAGATTACAATGCTGAGGTGCTATTACTGAGGTGCTATTGCTGAGGTACTCTTGCTGAGCTGCTATTTCTGAGGTCACAATGCTGAGGTGCTATTGCTGAGGTCACAATGCTGAGGTGCTATTGCTGAGGTGCTATTGCTGTGGTCACAATGCTGAGGTGCTATTACTGAGGTCACAATGCTGAGGTGCTATTGCTGAGGTGCTATTGCTGAGGTCACAATGCTGAGGTCACAATGCTGAGCTGCTATTGCTGAGGTCACTTTTCTGAGGTACTATTGCTGAGGTCACAATGCTATGCTCACAATGCTGAGGTCACAATGCTGAGGTGCTATTGCAGAGGTCACAATGCTGAGGTGCTATTGCAGATGTGCAATTGCTGAGGTGCTATTGCAGAGGTCACAATGCTGAGGTGCTATTGCTGAGGTGCTATTGCTGAGGTCACAATGCTGAGGTGCTATTTCTGAGTTCACAATGCTGAGGTGCTATTGCTGAGGTGCTGTTGCTGAGGTCACAATGCTGAGGTGCTATTGGTGAGGTCACAATGCTGAGGTCACAATGCTGAGGTGCTACTGCTGAGGTCACAATGCTGAGGTGCTCTTGCTGAGGTGCTATTGCTGTGGTGCTATTGCTGAGGTCACAATGCTGAGGTGCTATTGCTGAGGTGCTATTCCTGACGTCACAATGCTGACGTGCTATTGCTGAGGTCACAATGCTGAGGTGCTATTGCTGAGGTGCTATTGCTGAGGTCACAATGCTGATGTCACAATGCTGAGGTCACAATGCTGAGGTGTTATTGCTGAGCTGTTATTGCTGAGGTATTATTGCTGAGCTGCTATTGCTGAGGTCACAATGCTGAGGTGCTATTGCTGAGTTCCCAATGCTGAGGTCACAATGCTGAGGTGCTATTACTGAGGTCACAATGCTGTGGTCACAAAGCTGAGATCAAATTGCAGAGGTGCTATTGCTGAGGTCACAATGCTGAGGTGCTACTGCTGAGGTGTTATTGCTTAGGTCACAATGCTCAGGTCACAATGCTGAGGTCACTATGCTGAGGTGCTATTGCTGAGGTCACAATGCTGAGGTCACAATGCTGAGGTCACAATGCTGAGGTGCTATTGCTGAGGTGTTATTGCTGAGTTCACAATGCTGAGATACTATTGCTTAGGTGCTATTGCTGAGGTCACAATGCTGAGGTGCTATTGCTGAGGTCACAATACTGAGGTGCTATCTGAGGTGCTATTGCTGAGGACACAATGCTGAGGTCACAATGCTGAGGTGCTATTACTGAGGTCACAATGCTGTGGTCACAAAGCTGAGATCAAAATGCTGAGGTGCTATTGCTGAGGTCACAATGCTGAGGTGCTACTGCTGAGGTGTTATTGCTTAGGTCACAATGCTCAGGTCACAATGCTGAGGTCACTATGCTGAGGTGCTATTGCTGAGGTCACAATGCTGAGGTCACAATGCTGAGGTCACAATGCTGAGGTGCTATTGCTGAGGTGTTATTGCTGAGTTCACAATGCTGAGGTACTATTGCTTAGGTGCTATTGCTGAGGTCACAATGCTGAGGTGCTATTGCTGAGGTCACAATACTGAGGTGCTATCTGATGTGATATTTCTGACTTCACAATGCTGAGGTGCTATTTCTGAGGTGCTGTTGCTGAGGTCACAATGCTGAGGTGCTATTGCTGAGGTCACAATGCTGAGCTCACAATGCTGAGGTGCTACTGCTGAGGTCACAATGCTGAGGTGCTACTTCTGAGGTCACAATGCTGAGGTGCTCTTGCTGAGGTGCTATTGCTGAGGTGCTATTGCTGAAGTCACAATGCTGAGGTGCTATTGCTGAGGTCACAATGTTGAGGTGCTATTGCTGAGGTGCTATTGCTGACGTCACAATGCTGACGTGCTATTGCTGAGGTCACAATGCTGAGGTGCTATTGATGAGGTCACAATGCTGTGGTCAAAATGCTGATGTCACAATGCTGAAGTCACAATGCTGAGGTGTTATTGCTGAGCTGTTATTGCTGAGGTATCATTGCTGAGCTGCTATTGCTGAGGTCACAATTCTGAGGTCACAATGCTGAGGTCACAATGCTGAGCTCACTATGTTGAGGTCACTATGCCGAGGTGCTATTGCTGAGGTCACAATGCTGAGGTCGCAATGCTGAGGTGCTATTGCTGAGGTCACAATGCTGAGGTCACAATGCTGAGGTCACAATGCTGAGGTGCTATTGCTGAGGTGCTGTTGCTGAAGTGTTATTGCTGAGGTGCTATTTCTGACTTCACAATGCTGAGGTGTTATTGCTGAGGTCACAATGCTGAGCTCATGCTGAGGTCACTATGCTGAGGTTCTATTGCTGAGGTCACAATGCTGAGGTCGCAATGCTGAGGTGCTATTGTTGAGGTCACAATGCTGAGGTCAAAATGCTGAGGTCACAATGCTGAGGTGCTATTTCTGAGGTGCTGTTCCTGAGGTGTTATTGCTGAGGTGCAATTGCTGAGGTCACAATGCTGAGGTGCTATTGCTGAGGTCAAAATGCTGTGGTCACAATTCTGAGGTCACAATGCAGAGGTGCTATTGCTGAGCTCAGAATGCTGAGGTGCAATTGCAGATGTGCAATTGCTGAGGTGCTACTGCTGAGGTCACAATGCTGAGGTGCTATTGCTGAGGTGCTATTGCTGAGGTCACAACGCTAAGGTGCTATTGCTGAGGTGCTATTGCTGAGGTCACAATGCTGAGGTGCTATTACTGAGGTCACAATGCTGTGGTCACAAAGCTGAGGTGCTACTGCTGAGGTCACAATGCTGAGGTGCTCTTGCTGAGGTGCTGTTGCTTAGGTCACAATGCTGAGGTGCTATTGCTGAGGTGCTATTGCAGAGGTCACAATGCTGAGGTGCTATTGCTGAGGTGCTATTGCTGAGGTCACAATGCTATGCTCACAATGCTGAGGTCACAATGCTGAGGTGCTATTGCAGAGGTCACAATGCTGAGGTGCTATTGCAGATGTGCAATTGCTGAGGTGCTATTGCAGAGGTCACAATGCTGAGGTGCTATTGCTGAGGTGCTATTGCTGAGGTCACAATGCTGAGGTGCTATTTCTGAGTTCACAATGCTGAGGTGCTATTGCTGAGGTGCTGTTGCTGAGGTCACAATGCTGAGGTGCTATTGGTGAGGTCACAATGCTGAGGTCACAATGCTGAGGTGCTACTGCTGAGGTCACTATGCTGAGGTGCTCTTGCTGAGGTGCTATTGCTGTGGTGCTATTGCTGAGGTCACAATGCTGAGGTGCTATTGCTGAGGTGCTATTCCTGACGTCACAATGCTGACGTGCTATTGCTGAGGTCACAATGCTGAGGTGCTATTGCTGAGGTCACAATGCTGTGGTCAAAATGCTGATGTCACAATGCTGAGGTCACAATGCTGAGGTGCTATTGCTGAGGTGTTATTGCTGAGTTCACAATGCTGAGATACTATTGCTTAGGTGCTATTGCTGAGGTCACAATGCTGAGGTGCTATTGCTGAGGTCACAATACTGAGGTGCTATCTGAGGTGCTATTGCTGAGGTCACAATGCTGAGGTCACAATGCTGAGGTGCTATTACTGAGGTCACAATGCTGTGGTCACAAAGCTGAGATCAAAATGCTGAGGTGCTATTGCTGAGGTCACAATGCTGAGGTGCTACTGCTGAGGTGTTATTGCTTAGGTCACAATGCTCAGGTCACAATGCTGAGGTCACAATGCTGAGGTCACAATGCTGAGGTGCTATTGCTGAGGTGTTATTGCTGAGTTCACAATGCTGAGGAACTATTGCTGAGGTGCTATTGCTGAGGTCACAATGCTGAGGTGCTATTGCTGAGGTCACAATACTGAGGTGCTATCTGATGTGATATTTCTGACTTCACAATGCTGAGGTGCTATTTCTGAGGTGCTGTTGCTGAGGTCACAATGCTGAGGTGCTATTGCTGAGGTCACAATGCTGAGCTCACAATGCTGAGGTGCTACTGCTGAGGTCACAATGCTGAGGTGCTACTGCTGAGGTCACAATGCTGAGGTGCTCTTGCTGAGGTGCTATTGCTGAGGTGCTATTGCTGAAGTCACAATGCTGAGGTGCTATTGCTGAGGTCACAATGTTGAGGTGCTATTGCTGAGGTGCTATTGCTGACGTCACAATGCTGACGTGCTATTGCTGAGGTCACAATGCTGAGGTGCTATTGATGAGGTCACAATGCTGTGGTCAAAATGCTGATGTCACAATGCTGAAGTCACAATGCTGAGGTGTTATTGCTGAGCTGTTATTGCTGAGGTATTATTGCTGAGCTGCTATTGCTGAGGTCACAATTCTGAGGTCACAATGCTGAGGTCACAATGCTGAGCTCACTATGTTGAGGTCACTATGCCGAGGTGCTATTGCTGAGGTCACAATGCTGAGGTCGCAATGCTGAGGTGCTATTGCTGAGGTCACAATGCTGAGGTCACAATGCTGAGGTCACAATGCTGAGGTGCTATTGCTGAGGTGCTGTTGCTGAAGTGTTATTGCTGAGGTGCTATTTCTGACTTCACAATGCTGAGGTGTTATTGCTGAGGTCACAATGCTGAGCTCATGCTGAGGTCACTATGCTGAGGTTCTATTGCTGAGGTCACAATGCTGAGGTCGCAATGCTGAGGTGCTATTGTTGAGGTCACAATGCTGAGGTCAAAATGCTGAGGTCACAATGCTGAGGTGCTATTTCTGAGGTGCTGTTCCTGAGGTGTTATTGCTGAGGTGCAATTGCTGAGGTCACAATGCTGAGGTGCTATTGCTGAGGTCAAAATGCTGTGGTCACAATTCTGAGGTCACAATGCAGAGGTGCTATTGCTGAGCTCAGAATGCTGAGGTGCAATTGCAGATGTGCAATTGCTGAGGTGCTACTGCTGAAGTCACAATGCTGAGGTGCTATTGCTGAGGTGCTATTGCTGAGGTCACAACGCTAAGGTGCTATTGCTGAGGTGCTATTGCTGAGGTCACAATGCTGAGGTGCTATTACTGAGGTCACAATGCTGTGGTCACAAAGCTGAGGTGCTACTGCTGAGGTCACAATGCTGAGGTGCTCTTGCTGAGGTGCTGTTGCTTAGGTCACAATGCTGAGGTGCTATTGCTGAGGTGCTATTGCAGAGGTCACAATGCTGAGGTGCTATTGCTGAGGTGCTATTGCTGAGGTCACAATGCTATGCTCACAATGCTGAGGTCACAATGCTGAGGTGCTATTGCAGAGGTCACAATGCTGAGGTGCTATTGCAGATGTGCAATTGCTGAGGTGCTATTGCAGAGGTCACAATGCTGAGGTGCTATTGCTGAGGTGCTTTTGCTGAGGTCACAATGCTGAGGTGCTATTTCTGAGTTCACAATGCTGAGGTGCTATTGCTGAGGTGCTGTTGCTGAGGTCACAATGCTGAGGTGCTATTGGTGAGGTCACAATGCTGAGGTCACAATGCTGAGGTGCTACTGCTGAGGTCACTATGCTGAGGTGCTCTTGCTGAGGTGCTATTGCTGTGGTGCTATTGCTGAGGTCACAATGCTGAGGTGCTATTGCTGAGGTGCTATTCCTGACGTCACAATGCTGACGTGCTATTGCTGAGGTCACAATGCTGAGGTGCTATTGCTGAGGTCACAATGCTGTGGTCAAAATGCTGATGTCACAATGCTGAGGTCACAATGCTGAGGTGTTATTGCTGAGCTGTTATTGCTGAGGTATTATTGCTGAGCTGCTATTGCTGAGGTCACAATGCTGAGGTGCTATTGCTGAGTTCACAATGCTGAGGTCACAATGCTGAGGTGCTATTACTGAGGTCACAATGCTGTGGTCACAAAGCTGAGATCAAATTGCAGAGGTGCTATTGCTGAGGTCACAATGCTGAGGTGCTACTGCTGAGGTGTTATTGCTTAGGTCACAATGCTCAGGTCACAATGCTGAGGTCACTATGCTGAGCTGCTATTGCTGAGGTCACAATGCTGAGGTCACAATGCTGAGGTCACAATGCTGAGGTGCTATTGCTGAGGTGTTATTGCTGAGTTCACAATGCTGAGATACTATTGCTTAGGTGCTATTGCTGACGTCACAATGCTGAGGTGCTATTGCTGAGGTCACAATACTGAGGTGCTATCTGAGGTGCTATTGCTGAGGTCACAATGCTGAGGTCACAATGCTGAGGTGCTATTACTGAGGTCACAAAGCTGTGGTCACAAAGCTGAGATCAAAATGCTGAGGTGCTATTGCTGAGGTCACAATGCTGAGGTGCTACTGCTGAGGTGTTATTGCTTAGGTCACAATGCTCAGGTCACAATGCTGAGGTCACTATGCTGAGGTGCTATTGCTGAGGTCACAATGCTGAGGTCACAATGCTGAGGTCACAATGCTGAGGTGCTATTGCTGAGGTGTTATTGCTGAGTTCACAATGCTGAGGTACTATTGCTTAGGTGCTATTGCTGAGGTCACAATGCTGAGGTGCTATTGCTGAGGTCACAATACTGAGGTGCTATTGGTGAGGTCACAATGCTGAGGTCACTATGCTGAGGTCACTATGCTTAGGTGCTATTGCTGAGGTCACAATGCTGTGGTGCTATTGCTGAGGTGCTATTGCTGAGGTCACAATGCTGAGGTGCTATTGCTGAGGTGCTATTGCTGAGGTCACAATGCTGAGGTGCTGTTGCTGAGGGGCTATTGCTGAGGTGCTATTGCTGAGGTCACAATGCTGAGATGCTATTGCTGAGCTGCTATTGATGAGGTGTTATTGCTGATGTGCTATTGCTGAGGTCATAATGCTGAGGTGCTATTGCTGAGGTCACAATGCTATGGTCACAATGCTGAGGTCACAATGCTCAGGTGCTATTGCTGAGGTCACAATGCTGAGGTGCTGTTGCTGAGGTCACAATGCTGAGATCACAATGCTGAGGTGCTATTACTGAGGTGCTATTGCTGAGGTACTCTTGCTGAGCTGCTATTTCTGAGGTCACAATGCTGAGGTGCTATTGCTGAGGTCACAATGCTGAGGTGCTATTGCTGAGGTGCTATTGCTGTGGTCACAATGCTGAGGTGCTATTACTGAGGTCACAATGCTGAGGTGTTATTGCTGAGGTGCTATTGCTGAGGTCACAATGCTGAGGTCACAATGCTGAGCTGCTATTGCTGAGGTCACTTTTCTGAGGTACTATTGCTGAGGTCACAATGCTATGCTCACAATGCTGAGGTCACAATGCTGAGGTGCTATTGCAGAGGTCACAATGCTGAGGTGCTATAGCAGATGTGCAATTGCTGAGGTGCTATTGCAGAGGTCACAATGCTGAGGTGCTATTGCTGAGGTGCTATTGCTGAGGTCACAATGCTGAGGTGCTATTTCTGAGTTCACAATGCTGAGGTGCTATTGCTGAGGTGCTGTTGCTGAGGTCACAATGCTGAGGTGCTATTGGTGAGGTCACAATGCTGAGGTCACAATGCTGAGGTGCTACTGCTGAGGTCACAATGCTGAGGTGCTCTTGCTGAGGTGCTATTGCTGTGGTGCTATTGCTGAGGTCACAATGCTGAGGTGCTATTGCTGAGGTGCTATTGCTGAGGTCACAATGCTGATGTCACAATGCTGAGGTCACAATGCTGAGGTGTTATTGCTGAGCTGTTATTGCTGAGGTATTATTGCTGAGCTGCTATTGCTGAGGTCACAATGCTGAGGTGCTATTGCTGAGTTCACAATGCTGAGGTCACAATGCTGAGGTGCTATTACTGAGGTCACAATGCTGTGGTCACAAAGCTGAGATCAAATTGCAGAGGTGCTATTGCTGAGGTCACAATGCTGAGGTGCTACTGCTGAGGTGTTATTGCTTAGGTCACAATGCTCAGGTCACAATGCTGAGGTCACTATGCTGAGGTGCTATTGCTGAGGTCACAATGCTGAGGTCACAATGCTGAGGTCACAATGCTGAGGTGCTATTGCTGAGGTGTTATTGCTGAGTTCACAATGCTGAGATACTATTGCTTAGGTGCTATTGCTGAGGTCACAATGCTGAGGTGCTATTGCTGAGGTCACAATACTGAGGTGCTATCTGAGGTGCTATTGCTGAGGTCACAATGCTGAGGTCACAATGCTGAGGTGCTATTACTGAGGTCACAATGCTGTGGTCACAAAGCTGAGATCAAAATGCTGAGGTGCTATTGCTGAGGTCACAATGCTGAGGTGCTACTGCTGAGGTGTTATTGCTTAGGTCACAATGCTCAGGTCACAATGCTGAGGTCACTATGCTGAGGTGCTATTGCTGAGGTCACAATGCTGAGGTCACAATGCTGAGGTCACAACGCTGAGGTGCTATTGCTGAGGTGTTATTGCTGAGTTCACAATGCTGAGGTACTATTGCTTAGGTGCTATTGCTGAGGTCACAATGCTGAGGTGCTATTGCTGAGGTCACAATACTGAGGTGCTATCTGATGTGATATTTCTGACTTCACAATATTGAGGTGCTATTTCTGAGGTGCTGTTGCTGAGGTCACAATGCTGAGGTGCTATTGCTGAGGTCACAATGCTGAGCTCACAATGCTGAGGTGCTACTGCTGAGGTCACAATGCTGAGGTGCTACTGCTGAGGTCACAATGCTGAGGTGCTCTTGCTGAGGTGCTATTGCTGAGGTGCTATTGCTGAAGTCACAATGCTGAGGTGCTATTGCTGAGGTCACAATGTTGAGGTGCTATTGCTGAGGTGCTATTGCTGACGTCACAATGCTGACGTGCTATTGCTGAGGTCACAATGCTGAGGTGCTATTGCTGAGGTCACAATGCTGTGGTCAAAATGCTGATGTCACAATGCTGAAGTCACAATGCTGAGGTGTTATTGCTGAGCTGTTATTGCTGAGGTATTATTGTTGAGCTGCTATTGCTGAGGTCACAATTCTGAGGTCACAATGCTGAGGTCACAATGCTGAGCTCACTATGTTGAGGTCACTATGCCGAGGTGCTATTGCTGAGGTCACAATGCTGAGGTCGCAATGCTGAGGTGCTATTGCTGAGGTCACAATGCTGAGGTCACAATGCTGAGGTCACAATGCTGAGGTGCTATTGCTGAGGTGCTGTTGCTGAGGTGTTATTGCTGAGGTGCTATTTCTGACTTCACAATGCTGAGGTGTTATTGCTGAGGTCACAATGCTGAGCTCATGCTGAGGTCACTATGCTGAGGTGCTATTGCTGAGGTCACAATGCTGAGGTGCTATTGCTGGGGTCACAATACTGAGGTGCTATCTGAGGTGCTATTGCTGAGGTCACAATGCTGAGGTCACAATGCTGAGGTGCTATTACTGAGGTCACAATGCTGTGGTCACAAAGCTGAGATCAAAATGCTGAGGTGCTATTGCTGAGGTCACAATGCTGAGGTGCTACTGCTGAGGTGTTATTGCTTAGGTCACAATGCTCAGGTCACAATGCTGAGGTCACTATGCTGAGGTGCTATTGCTGAGGTCACAATGCTGAGGTCACAATGCTGAGGTCACAATGCTGAGGTGCTATTGCTGAGGTGTTATTGCTGAGTTCACAATGCTGAGGTACTATTGCTTAGGTGCTATTGCTGAGGTCACAATGCTGAGGTGCTATTGCTGAGGTCACAATACTGAGGTGCTATCTGATGTGATATTTCTGACTTCACAATGCTGAGGTGCTATTTCTGAGGTGCTGTTGCTGAGGTCACAATGCTGAGGTGCTATTGCTGAGGTCACAATGCTGAGCTCACAATGCTGAGGTGCTACTGCTGAGGTCACAATGCTGAGGTGCTACTGCTGAGGTCACAATGCTGAGGTGCTCTTGCTGAGGTGCTATTGCTGAGGTGCTATTGCTGAAGTCACAATGCTGAGGTGCTATTGCTGAGGTCACAATGTTGAGGTGCTATTGCTGAGGTGCTATTGCTGAGGTCACAATGCTGACGTGCTATTGCTGAGGTCACAATGCTGAGGTGCTATTGCTGAGGTCACAATGCTGTGGTCAAAATGTTGATGTCACAATGCTGAAGTCACAATGCTGAGGTGTTATTGCTGAGCTGTTATTGCTGAGGTATTATTGTTGAGCTGCTATTGCTGAGGTCACAATTCTGAGGTCACAATGCTGAGGTCACAATGCTGAGCTCACTATGTTGAGGTCACTATGCTGAGGTGCTATTGCTGAGGTCACAATGCTGAGGTCGCAATGCTGAGGTGCTATTGCTGAGGTCACAATGCTGAGGTCACAATGCTGAGGTCACAATGCTGAGGTGCTATTGCTGAGGTGCTGTTGCTGAGGTGTTATTGCTGAGGTGCTATTTCTGACTTCACAATGCTGAGGTGTTATTGCTGAGGTCACAATGCTGAGCTCATGCTGAGGTCACTATGCTGAGGTGCTATTGCTGAGGTCACAATGCTGAGGTCGCAATGCTGAGGTGCTATTGTTGAGGTCACAATGCTGAGGTCACAATGCTGAGGTCACAATGCTGAGGTGCTATTTCTGAGGTGCTGTTGCTGAGGTGTTATTGCTGAGGTGCAATTGCTGAGGTCACAATGCTGAGGTGCTATTGCTGAGGTCAAAATGATGTGGTCACAATTCTGAGGTCACAATGCTGAGGTGCTATTGCTGAGCTCAGAATGCTGAGGTGCAATTGCAGATGTGCAATTGCTGACGTGCTACTGCTGAGGTCACAATGCTGAGGTGCTATTGCTGAGGTGCTATTGCTGAGGTCACAATGCTAAGGTGCTATTGCTGAGGTGCTATTGCTGAGGTGCTATTGCTGAGGTCGCAATGCTGAGGTGCTATTACTGAGGTCACAATGCTGTGGTCACAAAGCTGAGGTCAAAATGCTGAGGTGTTATTGCTGAGCTGTTATTGCTGAGGTATTATTGCTGAGCTGCTATTGCTGAGGTCACAATTCTTAGGTCACAATGCTGAGGTCACAATGCTGAGGTCACTATGCTGAGGTCAATATGCTGAGGTGCTATTGCTGAGGTCACAATGCTGAGGTGCTATTGCTGAGGTGCTATTGCTGAGGTCACAATGCTGAGGTGCTATTGCTGAGGTGCTATTGCTGAGGTCACAATGCTGAGGTGCTGTTGCTGAGGGGCTATTGCTGAGGTGCTATTGCTGAGGTCACAATGCTGAGATGCTATTGCTGAGCTGCTATTGATGAGGTGTTATTGCTGATGTGCTATTGCTGAGGTCATAATGCTGAGGTGCTATTGCTGAGGTCACAATGCTATGGTCACAATGCTGAGGTCACAATGCTCAGGTGCTATTGCTGAGGTCACAATGCTGAGGTGCTGTTGCTGAGGTCACAATGCTGAGATCACAATGCTGAGGTGCTATTACTGAGGTGCTATTGCTGAGGTACTCTTGCTGAGCTGCTATTGCTGAGGTCACAATGCTGAGGTGCTATTGCTGAGGTCACAATGCTGAGGTGCTATTGCTGAGGTGCTATTGCTGTGGTCACAATGCTGAGGTGCTATTACTGAGGTCACAATGCTGAGGTGCTATTGCTGAGGTGCTATTGCTGAGGTCACAATGCTGAGGTCACAATGCTGAGCTGCTATTGCTGAGGTCACTTTTCTGAGGTACTATTGCTGAGGTCACAATGCTATGCTCACAATGCTGAGGTCACAATGCTGAGGTGCTATTGCAGAGGTCACAATGCTGAGGTGCTATTGCTGAGGTGCTATTGCTGAGGTCGCAATGCTATGCTCACAATGCTGAGGTCACAATGCTGAGGTGCTATTGCAGAGGTCACAATGCTGAGGTGCTATTGCAGATGTGCAATTGCTGAGGTGCTATTGCAGAGGTCACAATGCTGAGGTGCTATTGCTGAGGTGCTATTGCTGAGGTCACAATGCTGAGGTCACAATGCTGAGGTCACAATGCTGAGGTGCTATTGCTGAGGTGTTATTGCTGAGTTCACAATGCTGAGATACTATTGCTTAGGTGCTATTGCTGAGGTCAAAATGCTGAGGTGCTATTGCTGAGGTCACAATACTGAGGTGCTATCTGAGGTGCTATTTCTGAGGTCACAATGCTGATGTCACAATGCTGAGGTGCTACTGCTGAGGTGTTATTGCTTAGGTCACAAAGCTCAGGTCACAATGCTGAGGTCACTATGCTGAGGTGCTATTGCTGAGGTCACAATGCTGAGGTCACAATGCTGAGGTCACAATGCTGAGGTGCTATTGCTGAGGTGTTATTGCTGAGTTCACAATGCTGAGGTACTATTGCTTAGGTGCTATTGCTGAGGTCACAATGCTGAGGTGCTATTGCTGAGGTCACAATACTGAGGTGCTATCTGATGTGATATTTCTGACTTCACAATGCTGAGGTGCTATTGCTGAGGTGCTGTTGCTGAGGTCACAATGCTGAGGTGCTATTGCTGAGGTCACAATGCTGAGCTCACAATGCTGAGGTGCTACTGCTGAGGTCACAATGCTGAGGTGCTCTTGCTGAGATGCTATTGCTGAGGTGCTATTGCTGAAGTCACAATGCTGAGGTGCTATTGCTGAGGTCACAATGTTGAGGTGCTATTGCTGAGGTGCTATTGCTGACGTCACAATGCTGACGTGCTATTGCTGAGGTCACAATGCTGAGGTGCTATTGCTGAGGTCACAATGCTGTGGTCAAAATGCTGATGTCACAATGCTGAATTCACAATGCTGAGGTGTTATTGCTGAGCTGCATTGCTGAGGTATTATTGCTGAGCTGCTATTGCTGAGGTCACAATTCTGAGGTCACAATGCTGAGGTCACAATGCTGAGCTCACTATGTTGAGGTCACTATGCCGAGGTGCTATTGCTGAGGTCACAATGCTGAGGTCGCAATGCTGAGGTGCTATTGCTGAGGTCACAATGCTGAGGTCACACTGCTGAGGTCACAATGCTGAGGTGCTATTGCTGAGGTGCTGTTGCTGAAGTGTTATTGCTGAGGTGCTATTTCTGACTTCACAATGCTGAGGTGTTATTGCTGAGGTCACAATGCTGAGCTCATGCTGAGGTCACTATGCTGAGGTTCTATTGCTGAGGTCACAATGCTGAGGTCGCAATGCTGAGGTGCTATTGTTGAGGTCACAATGCTGAGGTCAAAATGCTGAGGTCACAATGCTGAGGTGCTATTTCTGAGGTGCTGTTCCTGAGGTGTTATTGCTGAGGTGCAATTGCTGAGGTCACAATGCTGAGGTGCTATTGCTGAGGTCAAAATGCTGTGGTCACAATTCTGAGGTCACAATGCAGAGGTGCTATTGCTGAGCTCAGAATGCTGAGGTGCAATTGCAGATGTGCAATTGCTGAGGTGCTACTGCTGAAGTCACAATGCTGAGGTGCTATTGCTGAGGTGCTATTGCTGAGGTCACAACGCTAAGGTGCTATTGCTGAGGTGCTATTGCTGAGGTCACAATGCTGAGGTGCTATTACTGAGGTCACAATGCTGTGGTCACAAAGCTGAGGTGCTACTGCTGAGGTCACAATGCTGAGGTGCTCTTGCTGAGGTGCTGTTGCTTAGGTCACAATGCTGAGGTGCTATTGCTGAGGTGCTATTGCAGAGGTCACAATGCTGAGGTGCTATTGCTGAGGTGCTATTGCTGAGGTCACAATGCTATGCTCACAATGCTGAGGTCACAATGCTGAGGTGCTATTGCAGAGGTCACAATGCTGAGGTGCTATTGCAGATGTGCAATTGCTGAGGTGCTATTGCAGAGGTCACAATGCTGAGGTGCTATTGCTGAGGTGCTATTGCTGAGGTCACAACGCTGAGGTGCTATTTCTGAGTTCACAATGCTGAGGTGCTATTGCTGAGGTGCTGTTGCTGAGGTCAAAATGCTGAGGTGCTATTGGTGAGGTCACAATGCTGAGGTCACAATGCTGAGGTGCTACTGCTGAGGTCACTATGCTGAGGTGCTCTTGCTGAGGTGCTATTGCTGTGGTGCTATTGCTGAGGTCACAATGCTGAGGTGCTATTGCTGAGGTGCTATTCCTGACGTCACAATGCTGACGTGCTATTGCTGAGGTCACAATGCTGAGGTGCTATTGCTGAGGTCACAATGCTGTGGTCAAAATGCTGATGTCACAATGCTGAGGTCACAATGCTGAGGTGTTATTGCTGAGCTGTTATTGCTGAGGTATTATTGCTGAGCTGCTATTGCTGAGGTCACAATGCTGAGGTGCTATTGCTGAGTTCCCAATGCTGAGGTCACAATGCTGAGGTGCTATTACTGAGGTCACAATGCTGTGGTCACAAAGCTGAGATCAAATTGCAGAGGTGCTATTGCTGAGGTCACAATGCTGAGGTGCTACTGCTGAGGTGTTATTGCTTAGGTCACAATGCTCAGGTCACAATGCTGAGGTCACTATGCTGAGCTGCTATTGCTGAGGTCACAATGCTGAGGTCACAATGCTGAGGTCACAATGCTGAGGTGCTATTGCTGAGGTGTTATTGCTGAGTTCACAATGCTGAGATACTATTGCTTAGGTGCTATTGCTGACGTCACAATGCTGAGGTGCTATTGCTGAGGTCACAATACTGAGGTGCTATCTGAGGTGCTATTGCTGAGGTCACAATGCTGAGGTCACAATGCTGAGGTGCTATTACTGAGGTCACAAAGCTGTGGTCACAAAGCTGAGATCAAAATGCTGAGGTGCTATTGCTGAGGTCACAATGCTGAGGTGCTACTGCTGAGGTGTTATTGCTTAGGTCACAATGCTCAGGTCACAATGCTGAGGTCACTATGCTGAGGTGCTATTGCTGAGGTCACAATGCTGAGGTCACAATGCTGAGGTCACAATGCTGAGGTGCTATTGCTGAGGTGTTATTGCTGAGTTCACAATGCTGAGGTACTATTGCTTAGGTGCTATTGCTGAGGTCACAATGCTGAGGTGCTATTGCTGAGGTCACAATACTGAGGTGCTATTGGTGAGGTCACAATGCTGAGGTCACTATGGTGAGGTCACTATGCTTAGGTGCTATTGCTGAGGTCACAATGCTGTGGTGCTATTGCTGAGGTGCTATTGCTGAGGTCAAAATGCTGAGGTGCTATTGCTGAGGTGCTATTGCTGAGGTCACAATGCTGAGGTGCTGTTGCTGAGGGGCTATTGCTGAGGTGCTATTGCTGAGGTCACAATGCTGAGATGCTATTGCTGAGCTGCTATTGATGAGGTGTTATTGCTGATGTGCTATTGCTGAGGTCATAATGCTGAGGTGCTATTGCTGAGGTCACAATGCTATGGTCACAATGCTGAGGTCACAATGCTCAGGTGCTATTGCTGAGGTCACAATGCTGAGGTGCTGTTGCTGAGGTCACAATGCTGAGATCACAATGCTGAGGTGCTATTACTGAGGTGCTATTGCTGAGGTACTCTTGCTGAGCTGCTATTTCTGAGGTCACAATGCTGAGGTGCTATTGCTGAGGTCACAATGCTGAGGTGCTATTGCTGAGGTGCTATTGCTGTGGTCACAATGCTGAGGTGCTATTACTGAGGTCACAATGCTGAGGTGCTATTGCTGAGGTGCTATTGCTGAGGTCACAATGCTGAGGTCACAATGCTGAGCTGCTATTGCTGAGGTCACTTTTCTGAGGTACTATTGCTGAGGTCACAATGCTATGCTCACAATGCTGAGGTCACAATGCTGAGGTGCTATTGCAGAGGTCACAATGCTGAGGTGCTATTGCAGATGTGCAATTGCTGAGGTGCTATTGCAGAGGTCACAATGCTGAGGTGCTATTGCTGAGGTGCTATTGCTGAGGTCACAATGCTGAGGTGCTATTTCTGAGTTCACAATGCTGAGGTGCTATTGCTGAGGTGCTGTTGCTGAGGTCACAATGCTGAGGTGCTATTGGTGAGGTCACAATGCTGAGGTCACAATGCTGAGGTGCTACTGCTGAGGTCACAATGCTGAGGTGCTCTTGCTGAGGTGCTATTGCTGTGGTGCTATTGCTGAGGTCACAATGCTGAGGTGCTATTGCTGAGGTGCTATTCCTGACGTCACAATGCTGACGTGCTATTGCTGAGGTCACAATGCTGAGGTGCTATTGCTGAGGTGCTATTGCTGAGGTCACAATGCTGATGTCACAATGCTGAGGTGTTATTGCTGAGCTGTTATTGCTGAGGTATTATTGCTGAGCTGCTATTGCTGAGGTCACAATGCTGAGGTGCTATTGCTGAGTTCACAATGCTGAGGTCACAATGCTGAGGTGCTATTACTGAGGTCACAATGCTGTGGTCACAAAGCTGAGATCAAATTGCAGAGGTGCTATTGCTGAGGTCACAATGCTGAGGTGCTACTGCTGAGGTGTTATTGCTTAGGTCACAATGCTCAGGTCACAATGCTGAGGTCACTATGCTGAGGTGCTATTGCTGAGGTCACAATGCTGAGGTGCTATTGCTGAGGTCACAATACTGAGGTGCTATTGCTGAGGTGTTATTGCTGAGTTCACAATGCTGAGGTACTATTGCTTAGGTGCTATTGCTGAGGTCACAATGCTGAGGTGCTATTGCTGAGGTCACAATACTGAGGTGCTATCTGATGTGATATTTCTGACTTCACAATGCTGAGGTGCTATTGCTGAGGTGCTGTTGCTGAGGTCACAATGCTGAGGTGCTATTGCTGAGGTCACAATGCTGCGGTGTTATTGCTGAGCTGTTATTGCTGAGGTATTATTGCTGAGCTGCTATTACTGAGGTCACAATTCTGAGGTTACATTGCTGAGGTCGCAATGCTATGCTCACAATGCTGAGGTCACAATGCTGAGGTGCTACTGCTGAGGTCACAATGCTGAGGTGCTCTTGCTGAGGTGCTGTTGCTTAGGTCACAATGCTGAGGTGCTATTGCTGAGGTGCTATTGCTGAGGTCACAACGCTAAGGTGCTATTGCTGAGGTGCTGTTGCGTAGGTCACAATGCTGAGGTGCTATTGCTGAGGTCACAATGCTGAGCTCACAATGCTGAGGTGCTACTGCTGAGGTCACAATGCTGAGGTGCTCTTGCTGAGGTGCTATTGCTGAGGTGCTATTGCTGAAGTCACAATGCTGAGGTGCTATTGCTGAGGTCACAATGTTGAGGTGCTATTGCTGAGGTGCTATTGCTGACGTCACAATGCTGACGTGCTATTGCTGAGGTCACAATGCTGAGGTGCTATTGCTGAGGTCACAATGCTGTGGTCAAAATGCTGATGTCACAATGCTGAAGTCACAATGCTGAGGTGTTATTGCTGAGCTGTTATTCCTGAGGTATTATTGTTGAGCTGCTATTGCTGAGGTCACAATTCTGAGGTCACAATGCTGAGGTCACAATGCTGAGCTCACTATGTTGAGGTCACTATGCCGAGGTGCTATTGCTGAGGTCACAATGCTGAGGTCGCAATGCTGAGGTGCTATTGCTGAGGTCACAATGCTGAGGACACAATGCTGAGGTCACAATGCTGAGGTGCTATTGCTGAGGTGCTGTTGCTGAGGTGTTATTGCTGAGGTGCTATTTCTGACTTCACAATGCTGAGGTGTTATTGCTGAGGTCACAATGCTGAGCTCATGCTGAGGTCACTATGCTGAGGTGCTATTGCTGAGGTCACAATGCTGAGGTCGCAATGCTGAGGTGCTATTGTTGAGGTCACAATGCTGAGGTCACAATGCTGAGGTCACAATGCTGAGGTGCTATTTCTGAAGTGCTGTTGCTGAGGTGTTATTGCTGAGGTGCAATTGCTGAGGTCACAATGCTGAGGTGCTATTGCTGAGGTCAAAATGATGTGGTCACAATTCTGAGGTCACAATGCTGAGGTGCTATTGCTGAGCCCAAATGCTGAGGTGCAATTGCAGATGTGCAATTGCTGACGTGCTACTGCTGAGGTCACAATGCTGAGGTGCTATTGCTGAGGTGCTATTGCTGAGGTCACAATGCTAAGGTGCTATTGCTGAGGTGCTATTGCTGAGGTCACAATGCTGAGGTGTTATTACTGAGGTCACAATGCTGTGGTCACAAAGCTGAGGTCAAAATGCTGAGGTGTTATTGCTGAGCTGTTATTGCTGAGGTATTATTGCTGAGCTGCTATTGCTGAGGTCAAAATGCTGATGTCACAATGCTGAGGTCACAATGCTGCGGTGTTATTGCTGAGCTGTTATTGCTGAGGTATTATTGCTGAGCTGCTATTACTGAGGTCACAATTCTGAGGTTACATTGCTGAGGTCGCAATGCTATGCTCACAATGCTGAGGTCACAATGCTGAGGTGCTATTGCAGAGGTCACAATGCTGAGGTGCTATTGCAGATGTGCAATTGCTGAGGTGCTATTGCAGAGGTCACAATGCTGAGGTGCTATTGCTGAGGTGCTATTGTTGAGGTCACAATGCTATGCTCACAATGCTGAGGTCACAATGCTGAGGTGCTATTGCAGAGGTCACAATGCTGAGGTGCTATTGCAGATGTGCAGTTGCTGAGGTGCTATTGCAGAGGTCACAATGCTGAGGTGCTATTGCTGAGGTGCTATTGCTGAGGTCACAATGCAGAGGTGCTATTTCTGAGTTCACAATGCTGAGGTGCTATTGCTGAGGTGCTGTTGCTGAGGTCACAATGCTGAGGTGCTATTGGTGAGGTCACAATGCTGAGGTCACAATGCTGAGGTGCTACTGCTGAGGTCACAATGCTGAGGTGCTCTTGCTGAGGTGCTATTGCTGTGGTGCTATTGCTGTGGTCACAATGCTGAGGTGCTATTGCTGAGGTGCTATTCCTGACGTCACAATGCTGACGTGCTATTGCTGAGGTCACAATGCTGAGGTGCTATTGCTGAGGTCACAATGCTGTGGTCAAAATGCTGATGTCACAATGCTGAGGTCACAATGCTGAGGTGTTATTGCTGAGCTGTTATTGCTGAGGTATTATTGCTGAGCTGCTATTGCTGAGGTCACAATGCTGAGGTGCTATTGCTGAGTTCCCAATGCTGAGGTCACAATGCTGAGGTGCTATTACTGAGGTCACAATGCTGTGGTCACAAAGCTGAGATCAAATTGCAGAGGTGCTATTGCTGAGGTCACAATGCTGAGGTGCTACTGCTGAGGTGTTATTGCTTAGGTCACAATGCTCAGGTCACAATGCTGAGGTCACTATGCTGAGGTGCTATTGCTGAGGTCACAATGCTGAGGTCACAATGCTGAGGTCACAATGCTGAGGTGCTATTGCTGAGGTGTTATTGCTGAGTTCACAATGCTGAGATACTATTGCTTAGGTGCTATTGCTGAGGTCACAATGCTGAGGTGCTATTGCTGAGGTCACAATACTGAGGTGCTATTGCTGAGGTGTTATTGCTGAGTTCACAATGCTGAGGTACTATTGCTTAGGTGCTATTGCTGAGGTCACAATGCTGAGGTGCTATTGCTGAGGTCACAATACTGAGGTGCTATCTGATGTGATATTTCTGACTTCACAATGCTGAGGTGCTATTGCTGAGGTGCTGTTGCTGAGGTCACAATGCTGAGGTGCTATTGCTGAGGTCACAATGCTGAGGTGCTACTGCTGAGGTCACAATGCTGAGGTGCTCTTGCTGAGGTGCTATTGCTGAGGTGCTATTGCTGAAGTCACAATGCTGAGGTGCTATTGCTGAGGTCACAATGTTGAGGTGCTATTGCTGAGGTGCTATTGCTGACGTCACAATGCTGACGTGCTATTGCTGAGGTCACAATGCTGAGGTGCTATTGCTGAGGTCACAATGCTGTGGTCAAAATGCTGATGTCACAATGCTGAAGTCACAATGCTGAGGTGTTATTGCTGAGCTGTTATTGCTGAGGTATTATTGCTGAGCTGCTATTGCTGAGGTCACAATTCTGAGGTCACAATGCTGAGGTCACAATGCTGAGCTCACTATGTTGAGGTCACTATGCCGAGGTGCTATTGCTGAGGTCACAATGCTGAGGTCGCAATGCTGAGGTGCTATTGCTGAGGTCACAATGCTGAGGTCACAATGCTGAGGTCACAATGCTGAGGTGCTATTGCTGAGGTGCTGTTGCTGAAGTGTTATTGCTGAGGTGCTATTTCTGACTTCACAATGCTGAGGTGTTATTGCTGAGGTCACAATGCTGAGCTCATGCTGAGGTCACTATGCTGAGGTTCTATTGCTGAGGTCACAATGCTGAGGTCGCAATGCTGAGGTGCTATTGTTGAGGTCACAATGCTGAGGTCAAAATGCTGAGGTCACAATGCTGAGGTGCTATTTCTGAGGTGCTGTTCCTGAGGTGTTATTGCTGAGGTGCAATTTAGAGGTCACAATGCTGAGGTGCTATTGCTGAGGTCAAAATGCTGTGGTCACAATTCTGAGGTCACAATGCTGAGGTGCTATTGCTGAGCTCAGAATGCTGAGGTGCAATTGCAGATGTGCAATTGCTGAGGTGCTACTGCTGAGGTCACAATGCTGAGGTGCTATTGCTGAGGTGCTATTGCTGAGGTCACAACGCTAAGGTGCTATTGCTGAGGTGCTATTGCTGAGGTCACAATGCTGAGGTGCTATTACTGAGGTCACAATGCTGTGGTCACAAAGCTGAGGTGCTACTGCTGAGGTCACAATGCTGAGGTGCTCTTGCTGAGGTGCTGTTGCTTAGGTCACAATGCTGAGGTGCTATTGCTGAGGTGCTATTGCTGAGGTTACAATGCTGAGGTGCTGTTGCTGAGGGGCTATTGCTGAGGTGCTATTGCTGAGGTCACAATGCTGAGATGCTATTGCTGAGCTGCTATTGATGAGGTGTTATTGCTGATGTGCTATTGCTGAGGTCATAATGCTGAGGTGCTATTGCTGAGGTCACAATGCTATGGTCACAATGCTGAGGTCAGAATGCTCAGGTGCTATTGCTGAGGTCACAATGCTGAGGTGCTGTTGCTGAGGTCACAATGCTGAGATCACAATGCTGAGGTGCTATTACTGAGGTGCTATTGCTGAGGTACTCTTGCTGAGCTGCTATTGCTGAGGTCACAATGCTGAGGTGCTATTGCTGAGGTCACAATGCTGAGGTGCTATTGCTGAGGTGCTATTGCTGTGGTCACAATGCTGAGGTGCTATTACTGAGGTCACAATGCTGAGGTGTTATTGCTGAGGTGCTATTGCTGAGGTCACAATGCTGAGGTCACAATGCTGAGCTGCTATTGCTGAGGTCACTTTTCTGAGGTACTATTGCTGAGGTCACAATGCTATGCTCACAATGCTGAGGTCACAATGCTGAGGTGCTATTGCAGAGGTCACAATGCTGAGGTGCTATTGCTGAGGTGCTATTGCTGAGGTCGCAATGCTATGCTCACAATGCTGAGGTCACAATGCTGAGGTGCTATTGCAGAGGTCACAATGCTGAGGTGCTATTGCAGATGTGCAATTGCTGAGGTGCTATTGCAGAGGTCACAATGCTGAGGTGCTATTGCTGAGGTGCTATTGCTGAGGTCAAAATGCTATGCTCACAATGCTGAGGTCACAATGCTGAGGTGCTATTGCAGAGGTCACAATGCTGAGGTGCTATTGCAGATGTGCAATTGCTGAGGTGCTATTGCAGAGGTCACAATGCTGAGGTGCTATTGCTGAGGTCACAATGCTGAGGTGCTATTTCTGAGTTCACAATGCTGAGGTGCTATTGCTGAGGTGCTGTTGCTGAGGTCACAATGCTGAGGTGCTATTGGTGAGGTCACAATGCTGAGGTCACAATGCTGAGGTGCTACTGCTGAGGTCACAATGCTGAGGTGCTCTTGCTGAGGTGCTATTGCTGTGGTGCTATTGCTGAGGTCACAATGCTGAGGTGCTATTGCTGAGGTGCTATTCCTGACGTCACAATGCTGACGTGCTATTGCTGAGGTCGCAATGCTGAGGTGCTATTGCTGAGGTCACAATGCTGTGGTCAAAATGCTGATGTCACAATGCTGAGGTCACAATGCTGAGGTGTTATTGCTGAGCTGTTATTGCTGAGGTATTATTGCTGAGCTGCTATTGCTGTGGTCACAACGCTGAGGTGCTATTGCTGAGTTCCCAATGCTGAGGTCACAATGCTGAGGTGCTATTACTGAGGTCACAATGCTGTGGTCACAAAGCTGAGATCAAATCGCAGAGGTGCTATTGCTGAGGTCACGATGCTGAGGTGCTACTGCTGAGGTGTTATTGCTTAGGTCACAATGCTCAGGTCACAATGCTGAGGTCACTATGCTGAGGTGCTATTGCTGAGGTCACAATGCTGAGGTCACAATGCTGAGGTCACAATGCTGAGGTGCTATTGCTGAGGTGTTATTGCTGAGTTCACAATGCTGAGATACTATTGCTTAGGTGCTATTGCTGAGGTCACAATGCTGAGGTGCTATTGCTGAGGTCACAATACTGAGGTGCTATCTGAGGTGCTATTGCTGAGGTCACAATGCTGAGGTCACAATGCTGAGGTGCTATTACTGAGGTCACAATGCTGTGGTCACAAAGCTGAGATCAAAATGCTGAGGTGCTACTGCTGAGGTCACAATGCTGAGGTGCTACTGCTGAGGTGTTATTGCTTGGGTCACAATGCTCAGGTCACAATGCTGAGGTCACTATGCTGAGGTGCTATTGCTGAGGTCACAATGCTGAGGTCACAATGCTGAGGTCACAATGCTGAGGTGCTATTGCTGAGGTGTTATTGCTGAGTTCACAATGCTGAGGTACTATTGCTTAGGTGCTATTGCTGAGGTCACAATGCTGAGGTGCTATTGCTGAGGTCACAATACTGAGGTGCTATCTGATGTGATATTTCTGACTTCACAATGCTGAGGTGCTATTGCTGAGGTGCTGTTGCTGAGGTCACAATGCTGAGGTGCTATTGCTGAGGTCACAATGCTGAGCTCACAATGCTGAGGTGCTACTGCTGAGGTCACAATGCTGAGGTGCTACTGCTGAGGTCACAATGCTGAGGTGCTCTTGCTGAGGTGCTATCTGAGGTGCTATTGCTGAAGTCACAATGCTGAGGTGCTATTGCTGAGGTCACAATGTTGAGGTGCTATTGCTGAGGTGCTATTGCTGAGGTCACAATGCTGACGTGCTATTGCTGAGGTCACAATGCTGAGGTGCTATTGCTGAGGTCACAATGCTGTGGTCAAAATGCTGATGTCACAATGCTGAAGTCACAAAGCTGAGGTGTTATTGCTGAGCTGTTATTGCTGAGGTATTATTGCTGAGCTGCTATTGCTGAGGTCACAATTCTGAGGTCACAATGCTGAGGTCACAATGCTGAGCTCACTATGTTGAGGTCACTATGCCGAGGTGCTATTGCTGAGGTCACAATGCTGAGGTCACTTTTCTGAGGTACTATTGCTGAGGTCACAATGCTATGCTCACAATGCTGAGGTCACAATGCTGAGGTGCTATTGCAGAGGTCACAATGCTGAGGTGCTATTGCAGATGTGCAATTGCTGAGGTGCTATTGCAGAGGTCACAATGCTGAGGTGCTATTGCTGAGGTGCTATTGCTGAGGTCACAATGCTGAGGTGCTATTTCTGAGTTCACAATGCTGAGGTGCTATTGCTGAGGTGCTGTTGCTGAGGTCACAATGCTGAGGTGCTATTGGTGAGGTCACAATGCTGAGGTCACAATGCTGAGGTGCTACTGCTGAGGTCACTATGCTGAGGTGCTCTTGCTGAGGTGCTATTGCTGTGGTGCTATTGCTGAGGTCACAATGCTGAGGTGCTATTGCTGAGGTGCTATTCCTGACGTCACAATGCTGACGTGCTATTGCTGAGGTCACAATGCTGAGGTGCTATTGCTGAGGTCACAATGCTGTGGTCAAAATGCTGATGTCACAATGCTGAGGTCACAATGCTGAGGTGTTATTGCTGAGCTGTTATTGCTGAGGTATTATTGCTGAGCTGCTATTGCTGAGGTCACAATGCTGAGGTGCTATTGCTGAGTTCCCAATGCTGAGGTCACAATGCTGAGGTGCTATTACTGAGGTCACAATGCTGTGGTCACAAAGCTGAGATCAAATTGCAGAGGTGCTATTGCTGAGGTCACAATGCTGAGGTGCTACTGCTGAGGTGTTATTGCTTAGGTCACAATGCTCAGGTCACAATGCTGAGGTCACTATGCTGAGCTGCTATTGCTGAGGTCACAATGCTGAGGTCACAATGCTGAGGTCACAATGCTGAGGTGCTATTGCTGAGGTGTTATTGCTGAGTTCACAATGCTGAGATACTATTGCTTAGGTGCTATTGCTGACGTCACAATGCTGAGGTGCTATTGCTGAGGTCACAATACTGAGGTGCTATCTGAGGTGCTATTGCTGAGGTCACAATGCTGAGGTCACAATGCTGAGGTGCTATTACTGAGGTCACAAAGCTGTGGTCACAAAGCTGAGATCAAAATGCTGAGGTGCTATTGCTGAGGTCACAATGCTGAGGTGCTACTGCTGAGGTGTTATTGCTTAGGTCACAATGCTCAGGTCACAATGCTGAGGTCACTATGCTGAGGTGCTATTGCTGAGGTCACAATGCTGAGGTCACAATGCTGAGGTCACAATGCTGAGGTGCTATTGCTGAGGTGTTATTGCTGAGTTCACAATGCTGAGGTACTATTGCTTAGGTGCTATTGCTGAGGTCACAATGCTGAGGTGCTATTGCTGAGGTCACAATACTGAGGTGCTATTGGTGAGGTCACAATGCTGAGGTCACTATGCTGAGGTCACTATGCTTAGGTGCTATTGCTGAGGTCACAATGCTGTGGTGCTATTGCTGAGGTGCTATTGCTGAGGTCACAATGCTGAGGTGCTATTGCTGAGGTGCTATTGCTGAGGTCACAATGCTGAGGTGCTGTTGCTGAGGGGCTATTGCTGAGGTGCTATTGCTGAGGTCACAATGCTGAGGTGCTATTGCTGAGGTCACAATGCTATGGTCACAATGCTGAGGTCACAATGCTGAGGTGCTGTTGCTGAGGTGTTATTGCTGATGTGCTATTGCTGAGGTCATAATGCTGAGGTGCTATTGCTGAGGTCACAATGCTATGGTCACAATGCTGAGGTCACAATGCTCAGGTGCTATTGCTGAGGTCACAATGCTGAGGTGCTGTTGCTGAGGTCACAATGCTGAGATTACAATGCTGAGGTGCTATTACTGAGGTGCTATTGCTGAGGTACTCTTGCTGAGCTGCTATTTCTGAGGTCACAATGCTGAGGTGCTATTGCTGAGGTCACAATGCTGAGGTGCTATTGCTGAGGTGCTATTGCTGTGGTCACAATGCTGAGGTGCTATTACTGAGGTCACAATGCTGAGGTGCTATTGCTGAGGTGCTATTGCTGAGGTCACAATGCTGAGGTCACAATGCTGAGCTGCTATTGCTGAGGTCACTTTTCTGAGGTACTATTGCTGAGGTCACAATGCTATGCTCACAATGCTGAGGTCACAATGCTGAGGTGCTATTGCAGAGGTCACAATGCTGAGGTGCTATTGCAGATGTGCAATTGCTGAGGTGCTATTGCAGAGGTCACAATGCTGAGGTGCTATTGCTGAGGTGCTATTGCTGAGGTCACAATGCTGAGGTGCTATTTCTGAGTTCACAATGCTGAGGTGCTATTGCTGAGGTGCTGTTGCTGAGGTCACAATGCTGAGGTGCTATTGGTGAGGTCACAATGCTGAGGTCACAATGCTGAGGTGCTACTGCTGAGGTCACAATGCTGAGGTGCTCTTGCTGAGGTGCTATTGCTGTGGTGCTATTGCTGAGGTCACAATGCTGAGGTGCTATTGCTGAGGTGCTATTCCTGACGTCACAATGCTGACGTGCTATTGCTGAGGTCACAATGCTGAGGTGCTATTGCTGAGGTGCTATTGCTGAGGTCACAATGCTGATGTCACAATGCTGAGGTCACAATGCTGAGGTGTTATTGCTGAGCTGTTATTGCTGAGGTATTATTGCTGAGCTGCTATTGCTGAGGTCACAATGCTGAGGTGCTATTGCTGAGTTCACAATGCTGAGGTCACAATGCTGAGGTGCTATTACTGAGGTCACAATGCTGTGGTCACAAAGCTGAGATCAAATTGCAGAGGTGCTATTGCTGAGGTCACAATGCTGAGGTGCTACTGCTGAGGTGTTATTGCTTAGGTCACAATGCTCAGGTCACAATGCTGAGGTCACTATGCTGAGGTGCTATTGCTGAGGTCACAATGCTGAGGTCACAATGCTGAGGTCACAATGCTGAGGTGCTATTGCTGAGGTGTTATTGCTGAGTTCACAATGCTGAGATACTATTGCTTAGGTGCTATTGCTGAGGTAACAATGCTGAGGTGCTATTGCTGAGGTCACAATACTGAGGTGCTATCTGAGGTGCTATTGCTGAGGTCACAATGCTGAGGTCACAATGCTGAGGTGCTATTACTGAGGTCACAATGCTGTGGTCACAAAGCTGAGATCAAAATGCTGAGGTGCTATTGCTGAGGTCACAATGCTGAGGTGCTACTGCTGAGGTGTTATTGCTTAGGTCACAATGCTCAGGTCACAATGCTGAGGTCACTATGCTGAGGTGCTATTGCTGAGGTCACAATGCTGAGGTCACAATGCTGAGGTCACAATGCTGAGGTGCTATTGCTGAGGTGTTATTGCTGAGTTCACAATGCTGAGGTACTATTGCTTAGGTGCTATTGCTGAGGTCACAATGCTGAGGTGCTATTGCTGAGGTCACAATACTGAGGTGCTATCTGATGTGATATTTCTGACTTCACAATGCTGAGGTGCTATTTCTGAGGTGCTGTTGCTGAGGTCACAATGCTGAGGTGCTATTGCTGAGGTCACAATGCTGAGCTCACAATGCTGAGGTGCTACTGCTGAGGTCACAATGCTGAGGTGCTACTTCTGAGGTCACAATGCTGAGGTGCTCTTGCTGAGGTGCTATTGCTGAGGTGCTATTGCTGAAGTCACAATGCTGAGGTGCTATTGCTGAGGTCACAATGTTGAGGTGCTATTGCTGAGGTGCTATTGCTGACGTCACAATGCTGACGTGCTATTGCTGAGGTCACAATGCTGAGGTGCTATTGATGAGGTCACAATGCTGTGGTCAAAATGCTGATGTCACAATGCTGAAGTCACAATGCTGAGGTGTTATTGCTGAGCTGTTATTGCTGAGGTATCATTGCTGAGCTGCTATTGCTGAGGTCACAATTCTGAGGTCACAATGCTGAGGTCACAATGCTGAGCTCACTATGTTGAGGTCACTATGCCGAGGTGCTATTGCTGAGGTCACAATGCTGAGGTCGCAATGCTGAGGTGCTATTGCTGAGGTCACAATGCTGAGGTCACAATGCTGAGGTCACAATGCTGAGGTGCTATTGCTGAGGTGCTGTTGCTGAAGTGTTATTGCTGAGGTGCTATTTCTGACTTCACAATGCTGAGGTGTTATTGCTGAGGTCACAATGCTGAGCTCATGCTGAGGTCACTATGCTGAGGTTCTATTGCTGAGGTCACAATGCTGAGGTCGCAATGCTGAGGTGCTATTGTTGAGGTCACAATGCTGAGGTCAAAATGCTGAGGTCACAATGCTGAGGTCACAATGCTGAGCTCACTATGTTGAGGTCACTATGCCGAGGTGCTATTGCTGAGGTCACAATGCTGAGGTCGCAATGCTGAGGTGCTATTGCTGAGGTCACAATGCTGAGGTCACAATGCTGAGGTCACAATGCTGAGGTGCTATTTCTGAGGTGCTGTTCCTGAGGTGTTATTGCTGAGGTGCAATTGCTGAGGTCACAATGCTGAGGTGCTATTGCTGAGGTCAAAATGCTGTGGTCACAATTCTGAGGTCACAATGCAGAGGTGCTATTGCTGAGCTCAGAATGCTGAGGTGCAATTGCAGATATGCAATTGCTGAGGTGCTACTGCTGAGGTCACAATGCTGAGGTGCTATTGCTGAGGTGCTATTGCTGAGGTCACAACGCTAAGGTGCTATTGCTGAGGTGCTATTGCTGAGGTCACAATGCTGAGGTGCTATTACTGAGGTCACAATGCTGTGGTCACAAAGCTGAGGTGCTACTGCTGAGGTCACAATGCTGAGGTGCTCTTGCTGAGGTGCTGTTGCTTAGGTCACAATGCTGAGGTGCTATTGCTGAGGTGCTATTGCAGAGGTCACAATGCTGAGGTGCTATTGCTGAGGTGCTATTGCTGAGGTCACAATGCTATGCTCACAATGCTGAGGTCACAATGCTGAGGTGCTATTGCAGAGGTCACAATGCTGAGGTGCTATTGCAGATGTGCAATTGCTGAGGTGCTATTGCAGAGGTCACAATGCTGAGGTGCTATTGCTGAGGTGCTATTGCTGAGGTCACAATGCTGAGGTGCTATTTCTGAGTTCACAATGCTGAGGTGCTATTGCTGAGGTGCTGTTGCTGAGGTCACAATGCTGAGGTGCTATTGGTGAGGTCACAATGCTGAGGTCACAATGCTGAGGTGCTACTGCTGAGGTCACTATGCTGAGGTGCTCTTGCTGAGGTGCTATTGCTGTGGTGCTATTGCTGAGGTCACAATGCTGAGGTGCTATTGCTGAGGTGCTATTCCTGACGTCACAATGCTGACGTGCTATTGCTGAGGTCACAATGCTGAGGTGCTATTGCTGAGGTCACAATGCTGTGGTCAAAATGCTGATGTCACAATGCTGAGGTCACAATGCTGAGGTGCTATTGCTGAGGTGTTATTGCTGAGTTCACAATGCTGAGATAATATTGCTTAGGTGCTATTGCTGAGGTCACAATGCTGAGGTGCTATTGCTGAGGTCACAATACTGAGGTGCTATCTGAGGTGCTATTGCTGAGGTCACAATGCTGAGGTCACAATGCTGAGGTGCTATTACTGAGGTCACAATGCTGTGGTCACAAAGCTGAGATCAAAATGCTGAGGTGCTATTGCTGAGGTCACAATGCTGAGGTGCTACTGCTGAGGTGTTATTGCTTAGGTCACAATGCTCAGGTCACAATGCTGAGGTCACTATGCTGAGGTGCTATTGCTGAGGTCACAATGCTGAGGTCACAATGCTGAGGTCACAATGCTGAGGTGCTATTGCTGAGGTGTTATTGCTGAGTTCACAATGCTGAGGAACTATTGCTTAGGTGCTATTGCTGAGGTCACAATGCTGAGGTGCTATTGCTGAGGTCACAATACTGAGGTGCTATCTGATGTGATATTTCTGACTTCACAATGCTGAGGTGCTATTTCTGAGGTGCTGTTGCTGAGGTCACAATGCTGAGGTGCTATTGCTGAGGTCACAATGCTGAGCTCACAATGCTGAGGTGCTACTGCTGAGGTCACAATGCTGAGGTGCTACTGCTGAGGTCACAATGCTGAGGTGCTCTTGCTGAGGTGCTATTGCTGAGGTGCTATTGCTGAAGTCACAATGCTGAGGTGCTATTGCTGAGGTCACAATGTTGAGGTGCTATTGCTGAGGTGCTATTGCTGACGTCACAATGCTGACGTGCTATTGCTGAGGTCACAATGCTGAGGTGCTATTGATGAGGTCACAATGCTGTGGTCAAAATGCTGATGTCACAATGCTGAAGTCACAATGCTGAGGTGTTATTGCTGAGCTGTTATTGCTGAGGTATTATTGCTGAGCTGCTATTGCTGAGGTCACAATTCTGAGGTCACAATGCTGAGCTCACAATGCTGAGCTCACTATGTTGAGGTCACTATGCCGAGGTGCTATTGCTGAGGTCACAATGCTGAGGTCGCAATGCTGAGGTGCTATTGCTGAGGTTACAATGCTGAGGTCACAATGCTGAGGTCACAATGCTGAGGTGCTATTGCTGAGGTGCTGTTGCTGAAGTGTTATTGCTGAGGTGCTATTTCTGACTTCACAATGCTGAGGTGTTATTGCTGAGGTCACAATGCTGAGCTCATGCTGAGGTCACTATGCTGAGGTTCTATTGCTGAGGTCACAATGCTGAGGTCGCAATGCTGAGGTGCTATTGTTGAGGTCACAATGCTGAGGTCAAAATGCTGAGGTCACAATGCTGAGGTGCTATTTCTGAGGTGCTGTTCCTGAGGTGTTATTGCTGAGGTGCAATTGCTGAGGTCACAATGCTGAGGTGCTATTGCTGAGGTCAAAATGCTGTGGTCACAATTCTGAGGTCACAATGCAGAGGTGCTATTGCTGAGCTCAGAATGCTGAGGTGCAATTGCAGATGTGCAATTGCTGAGGTGCTACTGCTGAAGTCACAATGCTGAGGTGCTATTGCTGAGGTGCTATTGCTGAGGTCACAACGCTAAGGTGCTATTGCTGAGGTGCTATTGCTGAGGTCACAATGCTGAGGTGCTATTACTGAGGTCACAATGCTGTGGTCACAAAGCTGAGGTGCTACTGCTGAGGTCACAATGCTGAGGTGCTCTTGCTGAGGTGCTGTTGCTTAGGTCACAATGCTGAGGTGCTATTGCTGAGGTGCTATTGCAGAGGTCACAATGCTGAGGTGCTATTGCTGAGGTGCTATTGCTGAGGTCACAATGCTATGCTCACAATGCTGAGGTCACAATGCTGAGGTGCTATTGCAGAGGTCACAATGCTGAGGTGCTATTGCAGATGTGCAATTGCTGAGGTGCTATTGCAGAGGTCACAATGCTGAGGTGCTATTGCTGAGGTGCTATTGCTGAGGTCACAATGCTGAGGTGCTATTTCTGAGTTCACAATGCTGAGGTGCTATTGCTGAGGTGCTGTTGCTGAGGTCACAATGCTGAGGTGCTATTGCTGAGGTGCTATTCCTGACGTCACAATGCTGACGTGCTATTGCTGAGGTCACAATGCTGAGGTGCTATTGCTGAGGTCACAATGCTGTGGTCAAAATGCTGATGTCACAATGCTGAGGTCACAATGCTGAGGTGTTATTGCTGAGCTGTTATTGCTGAGGTATTATTGCTGAGCTGCTATTGCTGAGGTCACAATGCTGAGGTGCTATTGCTGAGTTCACAATGCTGAGGTCACAATGCTGAGGTGCTATTACTGAGGTCACAATGCTGTGGTCACAAAGCTGAGATCAAATTGCAGAGGTGCTATTGCTGAGGTCACAATGCTGAGGTGCTACTGCTGAGGTGTTATTGCTTAGGTCACAATGCTCAGGTCACAATGCTGAGGTCACTATGCTGAGCTGCTATTGCTGAGGTCACAATGCTGAGGTCACAATGCTGAGGTCACAATGCTGAGGTGCTATTGCTGAGGTGTTATTGCTGAGTTCACAATGCTGAGATACTATTGCTTAGGTGCTATTGCTGACGTCACAATGCTGAGGTGCTATTGCTGAGGTCACAATACTGAGGTGCTATCTGAGGTGCTATTGCTGAGGTCACAATGCTGAGGTCACAATGCTGAGGTGCTATTACTGAGGTCACAAAGCTGTGGTCACAAAGCTGAGATCAAAATGCTGAGGTGCTATTGCTGAGGTCACAATGCTGAGGTGCTACTGCTGAGGTGTTATTGCTTAGGTCACAATGCTCAGGTCACAATGCTGAGGTCACTATGCTGAGGTGCTATTGCTGAGGTCACAATGCTGAGGTCACAATGCTGAGGTCACAATGCTGAGGTGCTATTGCTGAGGTGTTATTGCTGAGTTCACAATGCTGAGGTACTATTGCTTAGGTGCTATTGCTGAGGTCACAATGCTGAGGTGCTATTGCTGAGGTCACAATACTGAGGTGCTATTGGTGAGGTCACAATGCTGAGGTCACTATGCTGAGGTCACTATGCTTAGGTGCTATTGCTGAGGTCACAATGCTGTGGTGCTATTGCTGAGGTGCTATTGCTGAGGTCACAATGCTGAGGTGCTATTGCTGAGGTGCTATTGCTGAGGTCACAATGCTGAGGTGCTGTTGCTGAGGGGCTATTGCTGAGGTGCTATTGCTGAGGTCACAATGCTGAGATGCTATTGCTGAGCTGCTATTGATGAGGTGTTATTGCTGATGTGCTATTGCTGAGGTCATAATGCTGAGGTGCTATTGCTGAGGTCACAATGCTATGGTCACAATGCTGAGGTCACAATGCTCAGGTGCTATTGCTGAGGTCACAATGCTGAGGTGCTGTTGCTGAGGTCACAATGCTGAGATCACAATGCTGAGGTGCTATTACTGAGGTGCTATTGCTGAGGTACTCTTGCTGAGCTGCTATTTCTGAGGTCACAATGCTGAGGTGCTATTGCTGAGGTCACAATGCTGAGGTGCTATTGCTGAGGTGCTATTGCTGTGGTCACAATGCTGAGGTGCTATTACTGAGGTCACAATGCTGAGGTGTTATTGCTGAGGTGCTATTGCTGAGGTCACAATGCTGAGGTCACAATGCTGAGCTGCTATTGCTGAGGTCACTTTTCTGAGGTACTATTGCTGAGGTCACAATGCTATGCTCACAATGCTGAGGTCACAATGCTGAGGTGCTATTGCAGAGGTCACAATGCTGAGGTGCTATAGCAGATGTGCAATTGCTGAGGTGCTATTGCAGAGGTCACAATGCTGAGGTGCTATTGCTGAGGTGCTATTGCTGAGGTCACAATGCTGAGGTGCTATTTCTGAGTTCACAATGCTGAGGTGCTATTGCTGAGGTGCTGTTGCTGAGGTCACAATGCTGAGGTGCTATTGGTGAGGTCACAATGCTGAGGTCACAATGCTGAGGTGCTACTGCTGAGGTCACAATGCTGAGGTGCTCTTGCTGAGGTGCTATTGCTGTGGTGCTATTGCTGAGGTCACAATGCTGAGGTGCTATTGCTGAGGTGCTATTCCTGACGTCACAATGCTGACGTGCTATTGCTGAGGTCACAATGCTGAGGTGCTATTGCTGAGGTGCTATTGCTGAGGTCACAATGCTGATGTCACAATGCTGAGGTCACAATGCTGAGGTGTTATTGCTGAGCTGTTATTGCTGAGGTATTATTGCTGAGCTGCTATTGCTGAGGTCACAATGCTGAGGTGCTATTGCTGAGTTCACAATGCTGAGGTCACAATGCTGAGGTGCTATTACTGAGGTCACAATGCTGTGGTCACAAAGCTGAGATCAAATTGCAGAGGTGCTATTGCTGAGGTCACAATGCTGAGGTGCTACTGCTGAGGTGTTATTGCTTAGGTCACAATGCTCAGGTCACAATGCTGAGGTCACTATGCTGAGCTGCTATTGCTGAGGTCACAATGCTGAGGTCACAATGCTGAGGTCACAATGCTGAGGTGCTATTGCTGAGGTGTTATTGCTGAGTTCACAATGCTGAGATACTATTGCTTAGGTGCTATTGCTGAGGTCACAATGCTGAGGTGCTATTGCTGTGGTCACAATACTGAGGTGCTATCTGAGGTGCTATTGCTGAGGTCACAATGCTGAGGTCACAATGCTGAGGTGCTATTACTGAGGTCACAATGCTGTGGTCACAAAGCTGAGATCAAAATGCTGAGGTGCTATTGCTGAGGTCACAATGCTGAGGTGCTACTGCTGAGGTGTTATTGCTTAGGTCACAATGCTCAGGTCACAATGCTGAGGTCACTATGCTGAGGTGCTATTGCTGAGGTCACAATGCTGAGGTCACAATGCTGAGGTCACAACGCTGAGGTGCTATTGCTGAGGTGTTATTGCTGAGTTCACAATGCTGAGGTACTATTGCTTAGGTGCTATTGCTGAGGTCACAATGCTGAGGTGCTATTGCTGAGGTCACAATACTGAGGTGCTATCTGATGTGATATTTCTGACTTCACAATATTGAGGTGCTATTTCTGAGGTGCTGTTGCTGAGGTCACAATGCTGAGGTGCTATTGCTGAGGTCACAATGCTGAGCTCACAATGCTGAGGTGCTACTGCTGAGGTCACAATGCTGAGGTGCTACTGCTGAGGTCACAATGCTGAGGTGCTCTTGCTGAGGTGCTATTGCTGAGGTGCTATTGCTGAAGTCACAATGCTGAGGTGCTATTGCTGAGGTCACAATGTTGAGGTGCTATTGCTGAGGTGCTATTGCTGACGTCACAATGCTGACGTGCTATTGCTGAGGTCACAATGCTGAGGTGCTATTGCTGAGGTCACAATGCTGTGGTCAAAATGCTGATGTCACAATGCTGAAGTCACAATGCTGAGGTGTTATTGCTGAGCTGTTATTGCTGAGGTATTATTGTTGAGCTGCTATTGCTGAGGTCACAATTCTGAGGTCACAATGCTGAGGTCACAATGCTGAGCTCACTATGTTGAGGTCACTATGCTGAGGTGCTATTGCTGAGGTCACAATGCTGAGGTCGCAATGCTGAGGTGCTATTGCTGAGGTCACAATGCTGAGGTCACAATGCTGAGGTCACAATGCTGAGGTGCTATTGCTGAGGTGCTGTTGCTGAGGTGTTATTGCTGAGGTGCTATTTCTGACTTCACAATGCTGAGGTGTTATTGCTGAGGTCACAATGCTGAGCTCATGCTGAGGTCACTATGCTGAGGTGCTATTGCTGAGGTCACAATGCTGAGGTCGCAATGCTGAGGTGCTATTGTTGAGGTCACAATGCTGAGGTCACAATGCTGAGGTGCTATTTCTGAGGTGCTGTTGCTGAGGTGTTATTGCTGAGGTGCAATTGCTGAGGTCACAATGCTGAGGTGCTATTGCTGAGGTCAAAATGATGTGGTCACAATTCTGAGGTCACAATGCTGAGGTGCTATTGCTGAGCTCAGAATGCTGAGGTGCAATTGCAGATGTGCAATTGCTGACGTGCTACTGCTGAGGTCACAATGCTGAGGTGCTATTGCTGAGGTGCTATTGCTGAGGTCACAACGCTAAGGTGCTATTGCTGAGGTGCTATTGCTGAGGTGCTATTGCTGAGGTCACAATGCTGAGGTGCTATTACTGAGGTCACAATGCTGTGGTCACAAAGCTGAGGTCAAAATGCTGAGGTGTTATTGCTGAGCTGTTATTGCTGAGGTATTATTGCTGAGCTGCTATTGCTGAGGTCACAATTCTTAGGTCACAATGCTGAGGTCACAATGCTGAGGTCACTATGCTGAGGTCAATATGCTGAGGTCAAAATGCTGATGTCACAATGCTGAGGTCACAATGCTGCGGTGTTATTGCTGAGCTGTTATTGCTGAGGTATTATTGCTGAGCTGCTATTACTGAGGTCACAATTCTGAGGTTACAATGCTGAGGTCACAATGCTGAGCTCACTATGCTGAGGTCACTATGCTTAGGTGCTATTGCTGAGGTCACAATGCTGAGGTGCTATTGATGAGGTGCTATTGCTGAGGTCACAATGCTGAGGTGCTATTGCTGAGGTGCTATTGCTGAGGTCACAATGCTGAGGTGCTGTTGCTGAGGGGCTATTGCTGAGGTGCTATTGCTGAGGTCACAATGCTGAGATGCTATTGCTGAGCTGCTATTGATGAGGTGTTATTGCTGATGTGCTATTGCTGAGGTCATAATGCTGAGGTGCTATTGCTGAGGTCACAATGCTATGGTCACAATGCTGAGGTCACAATGCTCAGGTGCTATTGCTGAGGTCACAACGCTGAGGTGCTGTTGCTGAGGTCACAATGCTGAGATCACAATGCTGAGGTGCTATTACTGAGGTGCTATTGCTGAGGTACCCTTGCTGAGCTGCTATTGCTGAGGTCACAATGCTGAGGTGCTATTGCTGAGGTCACAATGCTGAGGTGCTATTGCTGAGGTGCTATTGCTGTGGTCACAATGCTGAGGTGCTATTACTGAGGTCACAATGCTGAGGTGCTATTGCTGAGGTGCTATTGCTGAGGTCACAATGCTGAGGTCACAATGCTGAGCTGCTATTGCTGAGGTCACTTTTCTGAGGTACTATTGCTGAGGTCACAATGCTATGCTCACAATGCTGAGGTCACAATGCTGAGGTGCTATTGCAGAGGTCACAATGCTGAGGTGCTATTGCTGAGGTGCTATTGCTGAGGTCGCAATGCTATGCTCACAATGCTGAGGTCACAATGCTGAGGTGCTATTGCAGAGGTCACAATGCTGAGGTGCTATTGCAGATGTGCAATTGCTGAGGTGCTATTGCAGAGGTCACAATGCTGAGGTGCTATTGCTGAGGTGCTATTGCTGAGGTCACAATGCTGAGGTCACAATGCTGAGGTCAAAATGCTGAGGTGCTATTGCTGAGGTGTTATTGCTGAGTTCACAATGCTGAGATACTATTGCTTAGGTGCTATTGCTGAGGTCAAAATGCTGAGGTGCTATTGCTGAGGTCACAATACTGAGGTGCTATCTGAGGTGCTATTGCTGAGGTCACAATGCTGATGTCACAATGCTGAGGTGCTACTGCTGAGGTGTTATTGCTTAGGTCACAATGCTCAGGTCACAATGCTGAGGTCACTATGCTGAGGTGCTATTGCTGAGGTCAGAATGCTGAGGTCACAATGCTGAGGTCACAATGCTGAGGTGCTATTGCTGAGGTGTTATTGCTGAGTTCACAATGCTGAGGTACTATTGCTTAGGTGCTATTGCTGAGGTCACAATGCTGAGGTGCTATTGCTGAGGTCACAATACTGAGGTGCTATCTGATGTGATATTTCTGACTTCACAATGCTGAGGTGCTATTGCTGAGGTGCTGTTGCTGAGGTCACAATGCTGAGGTGCTATTGCTGAGGTCACAATGCTGAGCTCACAATGCTGAGGTGCTACTGCTGAGGTCACAATGCTGAGGTGCTCTTGCTGAGATGCTATTGCTGAGGTGCTATTGCTGAAGTCACAATGCTGAGGTGCTATTGCTGAGGTCACAATGTTGAGGTACTATTGCTGAGGTGCTATTGCTGACGTCACAATGCTGACGTGCTATTGCTGAGGTCACAATGCTGAGGTGCTATTGCTGAGGTCACAATGCTGTGGTCAAAATGCTGATGTCACAATGCTGAATTCACAATGCTGAGGTGTTATTGCTGAGCTGCATTGCTGAGGTATTATTGCTGAGCTGCTATTGCTGAGGTCACAATTCTGAGGTCACAATGCTGAGGTCACAATGCTGAGCTCACTATGTTGAGGTCACTATGCCGAGGTGCTATTGCTGAGGTCACAATGCTGAGGTCGCAATGCTGAGGTGCTATTGCTGAGGTCACAATGCTGAGGTCACACTGCTGAGGTCACAATGCTGAGGTGCTATTGCTGAGGTGCTGTTGCTGAAGTGTTATTGCTGAGGTGCTATTTCTGACTTCACAATGCTGAGGTGTTATTGCTGAGGTCACAATGCTGAGCTCATGCTGAGGTCACTATGCTGAGGTTCTATTGCTGAGGTCACAATGCTGAGGTCGCAATGCTGAGGTGCTATTGTTGAGGTCACAATGCTGAGGTCAAAATGCTGAGGTCACAATGCTGAGGTGCTATTTCTGAGGTGCTGTTCCTGAGGTGTTATTGCTGAGGTGCAATTGCTGAGGTCACAATGCTGAGGTGCTATTGCTGAGGTCAAAATGCTGTGGTCACAATTCTGAGGTCACAATGCAGAGGTGCTATTGCTGAGCTCAGAATGCTGAGGTGCAATTGCAGATGTGCAATTGCTGAGGTGCTACTGCTGAAGTCACAATGCTGAGGTGCTATTGCTGAGGTGCTATTGCTGAGGTCACAACGCTAAGGTGCTATTGCTGAGGTGCTATTGCTGAGGTCACAATGCTGAGGTGCTATTACTGAGGTCACAATGCTGTGGTCACAAAGCTGAGGTGCTACTGCTGAGGTCACAATGCTGAGGTGCTCTTGCTGAGGTGCTGTTGCTTAGGTCACAATGCTGAGGTGCTATTGCTGAGGTGCTATTGCAGAGGTCACAATGCTGAGGTGCTATTGCTGAGGTGCTATTGCTGAGGTCACAATGCTATGCTCACAATGCTGAGGTCACAATGCTGAGGTGCTATTGCAGAGGTCACAATGCTGAGGTGCTATTGCAGATGTGCAATTGCTGAGGTGCTATTGCAGAGGTCACAATGCTGAGGTGCTATTGCTGAGGTGCTATTGCTGAGGTCACAACGCTGAGGTGCTATTTCTGAGTTCACAATGCTGAGGTGCTATTGCTGAGGTGCTGTTGCTGAGGTCAAAATGCTGAGGTGCTATTGGTGAGGTCACAATGCTGAGGTCACAATGCTGAGGTGCTACTGCTGAGGTCACTATGCTGAGGTGCTCTTGCTGAGGTGCTATTGCTGTGGTGCTATTGCTGAGGTCACAATGCTGAGGTGCTATTGCTGAGGTGCTATTCCTGACGTCACAATGCTGACGTGCTATTGCTGAGGTCACAATGCTGAGGTGCTATTGCTGAGGTCACAATGCTGTGGTCAAAATGCTGATGTCACAATGCTGAGGTCACAATGCTGAGGTGTTATTGCTGAGCTGTTATTGCTGAGGTATTATTGCTGAGCTGCTATTGCTGAGGTCACAATGCTGAGGTGCTATTGCTGAGTTCCCAATGCTGAGGTCACAATGCTGAGGTGCTATTACTGAGGTCACAATGCTGTGGTCACAAAGCTGAGATCAAATTGCAGAGGTGCTATTGCTGAGGTCACAATGCTGAGGTGCTACTGCTGAGGTGTTATTGCTTAGGTCACAATGCTCAGGTCACAATGCTGAGGTCACTATGCTGAGCTGCTATTGCTGAGGTCACAATGCTGAGGTCACAATGCTGAGGTCACAATGCTGAGGTGCTATTGCTGAGGTGTTATTGCTGAGTTCACAATGCTGAGATACTATTGCTTAGGTGCTATTGCTGACGTCACAATGCTGAGGTGCTATTGCTGAGGTCACAATACTGAGGTGCTATCTGAGGTGCTATTGCTGAGGTCACAATGCTGAGGTCACAATGCTGAGGTGCTATTACTGAGGTCACAAAGCTGTGGTCACAAAGCTGAGATCAAAATGCTGAGGTGCTATTGCTGAGGTCACAATGCTGAGGTGCTACTGCTGAGGTGTTATTGCTTAGGTCACAATGCTCAGGTCACAATGCTGAGGTCACTATGCTGAGGTGCTATTGCTGAGGTCACAATGCTGAGGTCACAATGCTGAGGTCACAATGCTGAGGTGCTATTGCTGAGGTGTTATTGCTGAGTTCACAATGCTGAGGTACTATTGCTTAGGTGCTATTGCTGAGGTCACAATGCTGAGGTGCTATTGCTGAGGTCACAATACTGAGGTGCTATTGGTGAGGTCACAATGCTGAGGTCACTATGCTGAGGTCACTATGCTTAGGTGCTATTGCTGAGGTCACAATGCTGTGGTGCTATTGCTGAGGTGCTATTGCTGAGGTCACAATGCTGAGGTGCTATTGCTGAGGTGCTATTGCTGAGGTCACAATGCTGAGGTGCTGTTGCTGAGGGGCTATTGCTGAGGTGCTATTGCTGAGGTCACAATGCTGAGATGCTATTGCTGAGCTGCTATTGATGAGGTGTTATTGCTGATGTGCTATTGCTGAGGTCATAATGCTGAGGTGCTATTGCTGAGGTCACAATGCTATGGTCACAATGCTGAGGTCACAATGCTCAGGTGCTATTGCTGAGGTCACAATGCTGAGGTGCTGTTGCTGAGGTCACAATGCTGAGATCACAATGCTGAGGTGCTATTACTGAGGTGCTATTGCTGAGGTACTCTTGCTGAGCTGCTATTTCTGAGGTCACAATGCTGAGGTGCTATTGCTGAGGTCACAATGCTGAGGTGCTATTGCTGAGGTGCTATTGCTGTGGTCACAATGCTGAGGTGCTATTACTGAGGTCACAATGCTGAGGTGCTATTGCTGAGGTGCTATTGCTGAGGTCACAATGCTGAGGTCACAATGCTGAGCTGCTATTGCTGAGGTCACTTTTCTGAGGTACTATTGCTGAGGTCACAATGCTATGCTCACAATGCTGAGGTCACAATGCTGAGGTGCTATTGCAGAGGTCACAATGCTGAGGTGCTATTGCTGAGGTGCTATTGCTGAGGTCGCAATGCTATGCTCACAATGCTGAGGTCACAATGCTGAGGTGCTATTGCAGAGGTCACAATGCTGAGGTGCTATTGCAGATGTGCAATTGCTGAGGTGCTATTGCAGAGGTCACAATGCTGAGGTGCTATTGCTGAGGTGCTATTGCTGAGGTCACAATGCTGAGGTCACAATGCTGAGGTCACAATGCTGAGGTGCTATTGCTGAGGTGTTATTGCTGAGTTCACAATGCTGAGATACTATTGCTTAGGTGCTATTGCTGAGGTCACAATGCTGAGGTGCTATTGCTGAGGTCACAATACTGAGGTGCTATCTGAGGTGCTATTGCTGAGGTCACAATGCTGATGTCACAATGCTGAGGTGCTATTACTGAGGTCACAATGCTGTGGTCACAAAGCTGAGATCAAAATGCTGAGGTGCTATTGCTGAGGTCACAATGCTGAGGTGCTACTGCTGAGGTGTTATTGCTTAGGTCACAATGCTCAGGTCACAATGCTGAGGTCACTATGCTGAGGTGCTATTGCTGAGGTCACAATGCTGAGGTCACAATGCTGAGGTCACAATGCTGAGGTGCTATTGCTGAGGTGTTATTGCTGAGTTCACAATGCTGAGGTACTATTGCTTAGGTGCTATTGCTGAGGTCACAATGCTGAGGTGCTATTGCTGAGGTCACAATACTGAGGTGCTATCTGATGTGATATTTCTGACTTCACAATGCTGAGGTGCTATTGCTGAGGTCACAATGCTGAGGTCACAATGCTGAGGTGCTATTGCTGAGGTCACAATGCTGAGCTCACAATGCTGAGGTCACAATGTTGAGGTGCTATTGCTGAGGTGTTATTGCTGAGTTCACAATGCTGAGGTACTATTGCTTAGGTGCTATTGCTGAGGTCACAATGCTGAGGTGCTATTGCTGAGGTCACAATACTGAGGTGCTATCTGATGTGATATTTCTGACTTCACAATGCTGAGGTGCTATTGCTGAGGTGCTGTTGCTGAGGTCACAATGCTGAGGTGCTATTGCTGAGGTCACAATGCTGAGCTCACAATGCTGAGGTGCTACTGCTGAGGTCACAATGCTGAGGTGCTCTTGCTGAGATGCTATTGCTGAGGTGCTATTGCTGAAGTCACAATGCTGAGGTGCTATTGCTGAGGTCACAATGTTGAGGTGCTATTGCTGAGGTGCTATTGCTGAGGTCACAATGCTGACGTGCTATTCCTGAGGTCACAATGCTGAGGTGCTATTGCTGAGGTCACAATGCTGTGGTCAAAATGCTGATGTCACAATGCTGAAGTCACAATGCTGAGGTGTTATTGCTGAGCTGTTATTGCTGAGGTATTATTGCTGAGCTGCTATTGCTGAGGTCACAATTCTGAGGTCACAATGCTGAGGTCACAATGCTGAGCTCACTATGTTGAGGTCACTATGCCGAGGTGCTATTGCTGAGGTCACAATGCTGAGGTCGCAATGCTGAGGTGCTATTGCTGAGGTCACAATGCTGAGGTCACAATGCTGAGGTCACAATGCTGAGGTGCTATTGCTGAGGTGCTGTTGCTGAAGTGTTATTGCTGAGGTGCTATTTCTGACTTCACAATGCTGAGGTGTTATTGCTGAGGTCACAATGCTGAGCTCATGCTGAGGTCACTATGCTGAGGTTCTATTGCTGAGGTCACAATGCTGAGGTCGCAATGCTGAGGTGCTATTGTTGAGGTCACAATGCTGAGGTCAAAATGCTGAGGTCACAATGCTGAGGTGCTATTTCTGAGGTGCTGTTCCTGAGGTGTTATTGCTGAGGTGCAATTGCTGAGGTCACAATGCTGAGGTGCTATTGCTGAGGTCAAAATGCTGTGGTCACAATTCTGAGGTCACAATGCAGAGGTGCTATTGCTGAGCTCAGAATGCTGAGGTGCAATTGCAGATGTGCAATTGCTGAGGTGCTACTGCTGAGGTCACAATGCTGAGGTGCTATTGCTGAGGTGCTATTGCTGAGGTCACAACGCTAAGGTGCTATTGCTGAGGTGCTATTGCTGAGGTCACAATGCTGAGGTGCTATTACTGAGGTCACAATGCTGTGGTCACAAAGCTGAGGTGCTACTGCTGAGGTCACAATGCTGAGGTGCTCTTGCTGAGGTGCTGTTGCTTAGGTCACAATGCTGAGGTGCTATTGCTGAGGTGCTATTGCAGAGGTCACAACGCTAAGGTGCTATTGCTGAGGTGCTGTTGCTTAGGTCACAATGCTGAGGTGCTATTGCTGAGGTCACAATGCTGAGCTCACAATGCTGAGGTGCTATTTCTGAGGTGCTGTTCCTGAGGTGTTATTGCTGAGGTGCAATTGCTGAGGTCACAATGCTGAGGTGCTGTTGCTTAGGTCACAATGCTGAGGTGCTATTGCTGAGGTCACAATGCTAAGCTCACAATGCTGAGGTGCTACTGCTGAGGTCACAATGCTGAGGTGCTCTTGCTGAGATGCTATTGCTGAGGTGCTATTGCTGAAGTCACAATGCTGAGGTGCTATTGCTGAGGTCACAATGCTGACGTGCTATTGCTGAGGTCACAATGCTGAGGTGCTATTGCTGAGGTCACAATGCTGTGGTCAAAATGCTGATGTCACAATGCTGAAGTCACAATGCTGAGGTGTTATTGCTGAGCTGTTATTGCTGAGGTATTATTGTTGAGCTGCTATTGCTGAGGTCACAATTCTGAGGTCACAATGCTGAGGTCACAATGCTGAGCTCACTATGTTGAGGTCACTATGCCGAGGTGCTATTGCTGAGGTCACAATGCTGAGGTCGCAATGCTGAGGTGCTATTGCTGAGGTCACAATGCTGAGGTCACAATTCTGAGGTCACAATGCTGAGGTGCTATTGCTGAGGTGCTGTTGCTGAGGTGTTATTGCTGAGGTGCTATTTCTGACTTCACAATGCTGAGGTGTTATTGCTGAGGTCACAATGCTGAGCTCATGCTGAGGTCACTATGCTGAGGTGCTATTGCTGAGGTCACAATGCTGAGGTCGCAATGCTGAGGTGCTATTGTTGAGGTCACAATGCTGAGGTCACAATGCTGAGGTCACAATGCTGAGGTGCTATTTCTGAGGTGCTGTTGCTGAGGTGTTATTGCTGAGGTGCAATTGCTGAGGTCACAATGCTGAGGTGCTATTGCTGAGGTCAAAATGATGTGGTCACAATTCTGAGGTCACAATGCTGAGGTGCTATTGCTGAGCTCAGAATGCTGAGGTGCAATTGCAGATGTGCAATTGCTGACGTGCTACTGCTGAGGTCACAATGCTGAGGTGCTATTGCTGAGGTGCTATTGCTGAGGTCACTATGCTTAGGTGCTATTGCTGAGGTAACAATGCTGAGGTGCTATTGCTGAGGTGCTATTGCTGAGGTCACAATGCTGAGGTGCTATTGCTGAGGTGCTATTGCTGAGGTCACAATGCTGAGGTGCTGTTGCTGAGGGGCTATTGCTGAGGTGCTATTGCTGAGGTCACAATGCTGAGATGCTATTGCTGAGCTGCTATTGATGAGGTGTTATTGCTGATGTGCTATTGCTGAGGTCATAATGCTGAGGTGCTATTGCTGAGGTCACAATGCTATGGTCACAATGCTGAGGTCACAATGCTCAGGTGCTATTGCTGAGGTCACAATGCTGAGGTGCTGTTGCTGAGGTCACAATGCTGAGATCACAATGCTGAGGTGCTATTACTGAGGTGCTATTGCTGAGGTATTCTTGCTGAGCTGCTATTGCTGAGGTCACAATGCTGAGGTGTTATTGCTGAGGTCACAATGCTGAGGTGCTATTGCTGAGGTGCTATTGCTGTGGTCACAATGCTGAGGTGCTATTACTGAGGTCACAATGCTGAGGTGCTATTGCTGAGGTGCTATTGCTGAGGTCACAATGCTGAGGTCACAATGCTGAGCTGCTATTGCTGAGGTCACTTTTCTGAGGTACTATTGCTGAGGTCACAATGCTTTGCTCACAATGCTAAGGTCACAATGCTGAGGTGCTATTGCAGAGGTCACAATGCTGAGGTGCTATTGCAGATGTGCAATTGCTGAGGTGCTATTGCAGAGGTCACAATGCTGAGGTGCTATTGCTGAGGTGCTATTGCTGAGGTCACAATGCTATGCTCACAATGCTGAGGTCACAATGCTGAGGTGCTATTGCAGAGGTCACAATGCTGAGGTGCTATTGCAGATGTGCAATTGCTGAGGTGCTATTGCAGAGGTCACAATGCTGAGGTGCTATTGCTGAGGTGCTATTGCTGAGGTCACAATGCTATGCTCACAATGCTGAGGTCACAATGCTGAGGTGCTATTGCAGAGGTCACAATGCTGAGGTGCTATTGCAGATGTGCAATTGCTGAGGTGCTATTGCAGAGGTCACAATGCTGAGGTGCTATTGCTGAGGTGCTATTGCTGAGGTCACAATGCTGAGGTGCTATTTCTGAGTTCACAATGCTGAGGTGCTATTGCTGAGGTGCTGTTGCTGAGGTCACAATGCTGAGGTGCTATTGGTGAGGTCACAATGCTGAGGTCACAATGCTGAGGTGCTACTGCTGAGGTCACAATGCTGAGGTGCTCTTGCTGAGGTGCTATTGCTGTGGTGCTATTGCTGAGGTCACAATGCTGAGGTGCTATTGCTGAGGTGCTATTGCTGACGTCACAATGCTGACGTGCTATTGCTGAGGTCACAATGCTGAGGTGCTATTGCTGAGGTCACAATGCTGTGGTCAAAATGCCGATGTCACAATGCTGAGGTCACAATGCTGAGGTGTTATTGCTGAGCTGTTATTGCTGAGGTATTATTGCTGAGCTGCTATTGCTGAGGTCACAATGCTGAGGTGCTATTGCTGAGTTCCCAATGCTGAGGTCACAATGCTGAGGTGCTATTACTGAGGTCACAATGCTGTGGTCACAAAGCTGAGATCAAATTGCAGAGGTGCTATTGCTGAGGTCACAATGCTGAGGTGCTACTGCTGAGGTGTTATGGCTTAGGTCACAATGCTCAGGTCACAATGCTGAGGTCACTATGCTGAGGTGCTATTGCTGAGGTCACAATGCTGAGGTCACAATGCTGAGGTCACAATGCTGAGGTGCTATTTCTGAGGTGCTGTTGCTGAGGTGTTATTGCTGAGGTGCAATTGCTGAGGTCACAATGCTGAGGTGCTATTGCTGAGGTCAAAATGATGTGGTCACAATTCTGAGGTCACAATGCTGAGGTGCTATTGCTGAGGTCACAATGCTGAGGTGCAATTGCAGATGTGCAATTGCTGACGTGCTACTGCTGAGGTCACAATGCTGAGGTGCTATTGCTGAGGTGCTATTGCTGAGGTCACAATGCTAAGGTGCTATTGCTGAGGTGCTATTGCTGAGGTCACAATGCTGAGGTGCTATTACTGAGGTCACAATGCTGTGGTCACAAAGCTGAGGTCAAAATGCTGAGGTGTTATTGCTGAGCTGTTATTGCTGAGGTATTATTGCTGAGCTGCTATTGCTGAGGTCACAATTCTTAGGTCACAATGCTGAGGTCACAATGCTGAGCTCACTATGCTGAGGTCACTATGCTGAGGTCAAAATGCTGATGTCACAATGCTGAGGTCACAATGCTGCGGTGTTATTGCTGAGCTGTTATTGCTGAGGTATTATTGCTGAGCTGCTATTACTGAGGTCACAATTCTGAGGTTACAATGCTGAGGTCACAATGCTGAGCTCACTATGCTGAGGTCACTATGCTTAGGTGCTATTGCTGAGGTCACAATGCTGAGGTGCTATTGCTGAGGTGCTATTGCTGAGGTCACAATGCTGAGGTGCTATTGCTGAGGGGCTATTGCTGAGGTGCTATTGCTGAGGTCACAATGCTGAGATGCTATTGCTGAGCTGCTATTGATGAGGTGTTATTGCTGATGTGCTATTGCTGAGGTCATAATGCTGAGGTGCTATTGCTGAGGTCACAATGCTATGGTCACAATGCTGAGGTCACAATGCTCAGGTGCTATTGCTGAGGTCACAATGCTGAGGTGCTGTTGCTGAGGTCACAATGCTGAGATCACAATGCTGAGGTGCTATTACTGAGGTGCTATTGCTGAGGTATTCTTGCTGAGCTGCTATTGCTGAGGTCACAATGCTGAGGTGTTATTGCTGAGGTCACAATGCTGAGGTGCTATTGCTGAGGTGCTATTGCTGTGGTCACAATACTGAGGTGCTATTACTGAGGTCACAATGCTGAGGTGCTATTGCTGAGGTGCTATTGCTGAGGTCACAATGCTGAGGTCACAATGCTGAGCTGCTATTGCTGAGGTCACTTTTCTGAGGTACTATTGCTGAGGTCACAATGCTATGCTCACAATGCTGAGGTCACAATGCTGAGGTGCTATTGCAGAGGTCACAATGCTGAGGTGCTATTGCAGATGTGCAATTGCTGAGGTGCTATTGCAGAGGTCACAATGCTGAGGTGCTATTGCTGAGGTGCTATTGCTGAGGTCACAATGCTATGCTCACAATGCTGAGGTCACAATGCTGAGGTGCTATTGCAGAGGTCACAATGCTGAGGTGCTATTGCAGATGTGCAATTGCTGAGGTGCTATTGCAGAGGTCACAATGCTGAGGTGCTATTGCTGAGGTGCTATTGCTGAGGTCACAATGCTATGCTCACAATGCTGAGGTCACAATGCTGAGGTGCTATTGCAGAGGTCACAATGCTGAGGTGCTATTGCAGATGTGCAATTGCTGAGGTGCTATTGCAGAGGTCACAATGCTGAGGTGCTATTGCTGAGGTGCTATTGCTGAGGTCACAATGCTGAGGTGCTATTTCTGAGTTCACAATGCTGAGGTGCTATTGCTGAGGTGCTGTTGCTGAGGTCACAATGCTGAGGTGCTATTGGTGAGGTCACAATGCTGAGGTCACAATGCTGAGGTGCTACTGCTGAGGTCACAATGCTGAGGTGCTCTTGCTGAGGTGCTATTGCTGTGGTGCTATTGCTGAGGTCACAATGCTGAGGTGCTATTGCTGAGGTGCTATTCCTGAAGTCACAATGCTGACGTGCTATTGCTGAGGTCACAATGCTGAGGTGCTATTGCTGAGGTCACAATGCTGTGGTCAAAATGCTGATGTCACAATGCTGAGGTCACAATGCTGAGGTGTTATTGCTGAGCTGTTATTGCTGAGGTATTATTGCTGAGCTGCTATTGCTGAGGTCACAATGCTGAGGTGCTATTGCTGAGTTCACAATGCTGAGGTCACAATGCTGAGGTGCTATTACTGAGGTCACAATGCTGTGGTCACAAAGCTGAGATCAAATTGCAGAGGTGCTATTGCTGAGGTCACAATGCTGAGGTGCTACTGCTGAGGTGTTATTGCTTAGGTCACAATGCTCAGGTCACAATGCTGAGGTCACTATGCTGAGGTGCTATTGCTGAGGTCACAATGCTGAGGTCACAATGCTGAGGTCACAATGCTGAGGTGCTATTGCTGAGGTGTTATTGCTGAGTTCACAATGCTGAGATACTATTGCTTAGGTGCTATTGCTGAGGTCACAATGCTGAGGTGCTATTGCTGAGGTCACAATACTGAGGTGCTATCTGAGGTGCTATTGCTGAGGTCACAATGCTGAGGTCACAATGCTGAGGTGCTATTACTGAGGTCACAATGATGTGGTCACAAAGCTGAGATCAAAATGCTGAGGTGCTATTGCTGAGGTCACCATGCTGAGGTGCTACTGCTGAGGTGTTATTGCTTAGATCACAATGCTCAGGTCACAATGCTGAGGTCACTATGCTGAGGTGCTATTGCTGAGGTCACAATGCTGAGGTCACAATGCTGAGGTCACAATGCTGAGGTGCTATTTCTGACGTGTTATTGCTGAGTTAACAATGCTGAGGTACTATTGCTTAGGTGCTATTGCTGAGGTCACAATGCTGAGGTGCTATTGCTGAGGTCACAATACTGAGGTGCTATTGCTGAGGTGCTATTGCTGAGGTCACAACGCTAAGGTGCTATTGCTGAGGTGCTATTGCTGAGGTCACAATGCTGAGGTGCTATTACTGAGGTCACAATGCTGTGGTCACAAAGCTGAGGTGCTACTGCTGAGGTCACAATGCTGAGGTGCTCTTGCTGAGGTGCTGTTGCTTAGGTCACAATGCTGAGGTGCTATTGCTGAGGTGCTATTGCTGAGGTCACAACGCTAAGGTGCTATTGCTGAGGTGCTGTTGCTTAGGTCACAATGCTGAGGTGCTATTGCTGAGGTCACAATGCTGAGCTCACAATGCTGAGGTGCTACTGCTGAGGTCACAATGCTGAGGTGCTCTTGCTGAGGTGGTATTGCTGAGGTCACAATGCTGACGTGCTATTGCTGAGGTCACAATGTTGAGGTGCTATTGCTGAGGTGCTATTGCTGAGGTCACAATGCTGACGTGCTATTGCTGAGGTCACAATGCTGAGGTGCTATTGCTGAGGTCACAATGCTGTGGTCAAAATGCTGATGTCACAATGCTGAAGTCACAATGCTGAGGTGTTATTGCTGAGCTGTTATTGCTGAGGTATTATTGTTGAGCTGCTATTGCTGAGGTCACAATTCTGAGGTCACAATGCTGAGGTCACAATGCTGAGCTCACTATGTTGAGGTCACTATGCCGAGGTGCTATTGCTGAGGTCACAATGCTGAGGTCGCAATGCTGAGGTGCTATTGCTGAGGTCACAATGCTGAGGTCACAATGCTGAGGTCACAATGCTGAGGTGCTATTGCTGAGGTGCTGTTGCTGAGGTGTTATTGCTGAGGTGCTATTTCTGACTTCACAATGCTGAGGTGTTATTGCTGAGGTCACAATGCTGAGCTCATGCTGAGGTCACTATGCTGAGGTGCTATTGCTGAGGTCACAATGCTGAGGTCGCAATGCTGAGGTGCTATTGTTGAGGTCACAATGCTGAGGTCACAATGCTGAGGTCACAATGCTGAGGTGCTATTGCTGAGGTGCTGTTGCTGAGGTGTTATTGCTGAGGTGCAATTGCTGAGGTCACAATGCTGAGGTGCTATTGCTGAGGTCAAAATGATGTGGTCACAATTCTGAGGTCACAATGCTGAGGTGCTATTGCTGAGCTCAGAATGCTGAGGTGCAATTGCAGATGTGCAATTGCTGACGTGCTACTGCTGAGGTCACAATGCTGAGGTGCTATTGCTGAGGTGCTATTGCTGAGGTCACAACGCTAAGGTGCTATTGCTGAGGTTCTATTGCTGAGGTCACAATGCTGAGGTGCTATTACTGAGGTCACAATGCTGTGGTCACAAAGCTGAGGTCAAAATGCTGAGGTGTTTTTGCTGAGCTGTTATTGCTGAGGTATTATTGCTGAGCTGCTATTGCTGAGGTCACAATTCTTAGGTCACAATGCTGAGGTCACAATGCTGAGGTCACTATGCTGAGGTCACTATGCTGAGGTCAAAATGCTGATGTCACAATGCTGAGGTCACAATGCTGCGGTGTTATTGCTGAGCTGTTATTGCTGAGGTATTATTGCTGAGCTGCTATTACTGAGGTCACAATTCTGAGGTTACAATGCTGAGGTCACAATGCTGAGCTCACTATGCTGAGGTCACTATGCTTAGGTGCTATTGCTGAGGTCACAATGCTGAGGTGCTATTGCTGAGGTGCTATTGCTGAGGTCACAATGCTGAGGTGCTATTGCTGAGGTGCTATTGCTGAGGTCACAATGCTGAGGTGCTGTTGCTGAGGGGCTATTGCTGAGGTGCTATTGCTGAGGTCACAATGCTGAGATGCTATTGCTGAGCTGCTATTGATGAGGTGTTATTGCTGATGTGCTATTGCTGAGGTCATAATGCTGAGGTGCTATTGCTGAGGTCACAATGCTATGGTCACAATGCTGAGGTCACAATGCTCAGGTGCTATTGCTGAGGTCACAATGCTGAGGTGCTGTTGCTGAGGTCACAATGCTGAGATCACAATGCTGAGGTGCTATTACTGAGGTGCTATTGCTGAGGTACTCTTGCTGAGCTGCTATTGCTGAGGTCACAATGCTGAGGTGCTATTGCTGAGGTCACAATGCTGAGGTGCTATTGCTGAGGTGCTATTGCTGTGGTCACAATGCTGAGGTGCTATTACTGAGGTCACAATGCTGAGGTGCTATTGCTGAGGTGCTATTGCTGAGGTCACAATGCTGAGGTCACAATGCTGAGCTGCTATTGCTGAGGTCACTTTTCTGAGGTACTATTGCTGAGGTCACTATGCTATGCTCACAATGCTGAGGTCACAATGCTGAGGTGCTATTGCAGAGGTCACAATGCTGAGGTGCTATTGCTGAGGTGCTATTGCTGAGGTCGCAATGCTATGCTCACAATGCTGAGGTCACAATGCTGAGGTGCTATTGCAGAGGTCACAATGCTGAGGTGCTATTGCACATGTGCAATTGCTGAGGTGCTATTGCAGAGGTCACAATGCTGAGGTGCTATTGCTGAGGTGCTATTGCTGAGGTCACAATGCTGAGGTCACAATGCTGAGGTCACAATGCTGAGGTGCTATTGCTGAGGTGTTATTGCTGAGTTCACAATGCTGAGATACTATTGCTTATGTGCTATTGCTGAGGTCACAATGCTGAGGTGCTATTGCTGAGGTCACAATACTGAGGTGCTATCTGAGGTGCTATTGCTGAGGTCACAATGCTGATGTCACAATGCTGAGGTGCTATTACTGAGGTCACAATGCTGTGGTCACAAAGCTGAGATCAAAATGCTGAGGTGCTATTGCTGAGGTCACAATGCTGAGGTGCTACTGCTGAGGTGTTATTGCTTAGGTCACAATGCTCAGGTCACAATGCTGAGGTCACTATGCTGAGGTGCTATTGCTGAGGTCACAATGCTGAGGTCACAATGCTGAGGTCACAATGCTGAGGTGCTATTGCTGAGGTGTTATTGCTGAGTTCACAATGCTGAGGTACTATTGCTTAGGTGCTATTGCTGAGGTCACAATGCTGAGGTGCTATTTCTGAGGTCACAATACTGAGGTGCTATCTGATGTGATATTTCTGACTTCACAATGCTGAGGTGCTATTGCTGAGGTGCTGTTGCTGAGGTCACAATGCTGAGGTGCTATTGCTGAGGTCACAATGCTGAGCTCACAATGCTGAGGTGCTACTGCTGAGGTCACAATGCTGAGGTGCTCTTGCTGAGATGCTATTGCTGAGGTGCTATTGCTGAAGTCACAATGCTGAGGTGCTATTGCTGAGGTCACAATGTTGAGGTGCTATTGCTGAGGTGCTATTGCTGACGTCACAATGCTGACGTGCTATTGCTGAGGTCACAATGCTGAGGTGCTATTGCTGAGGTCACAATGCTGTGGTCAAAATGCTGATGTCACAATGCTGAAGTCACAATGCTGAGGTGTTATTGCTGAGCTGTTATTGCTGAGGTATTATTGCTGAGCTGCTATTGCTGAGGTCACAATTCTGAGGTCACAATGCTGAGGTCACAATGCTGAGCTCACTATGTTGAGGTCACTATGCCGAGGTGCTATTGCTGAGGTCACAATGCTGAGGTCGCAATGCTGAGGTGCTATTGCTGAGGTCACAATGCTGAGGTCACAATGCTGAGGTCACAATGCTGAGGTGCTATTGCTGAGGTGCTGTTGCTGAAGTGTTATTGCTGAGGTGCTATTTCTGACTTCACAATGCTGAGGTGTTATTGCTGAGGTCACAATGCTGAGCTCATGCTGAGGTCACTATGCTGAGGTTCTATTGCTGAGGTCACAATGCTGAGGTCGCAATGCTGAGGTGCTATTGTTGAGGTCACAATGCTGAGGTCAAAATGCTGAGGTCACAATGCTGAGGTGCTATTTCTGAGGTGCTGTTCCTGAGGTGTTATTGCTGAGGTGCAATTGCTGAGGTCAAAATGCTGAGGTGCTATTGCTGAGGTCAAAATGCTGTGGTCACAATTCTGAGGTCACAATGCAGAGGTGCTATTGCTGAGCTCAGAATGCTGAGGTGCAATTGCAGATGTGCAATTGCTGAGGTGCTACTGCTGAGGTCACAATGCTGAGGTGCTATTGCTGAGGTGCTATTGCTGAGGTCACATCGCTGAGGAGCTATTACTGAGGTCACAATGCTGTGGTCACAAAGCTGAGGTGCTACTGCTGAGGTCACAATGCTGAGGTGCTCTTGCTGAGGTGCTGTTGCTTAGGTCACAATGCTGAGGTGCTATTGCTGAGGTGCTATTGCTGAGGTCACAACGCTAAGGTGCTATTGCTGAGGTGCTGTTGCTTAGGTCACAATGCTGACGTGCTATTGCTGAGGTCACAATGCTGAGCTCACAATGCTGAAGTGCTACTGCTGAGGTCACAATGCTGAGGTGCTCTTGCTGAGATGCTATTGCTGAGGTGCTATTGCTGAAGTCACAATGCTGAGGTGCTATTGCTGAGGTCACAATGCTGACGTGCTATTGCTGAGGTCACAATGCTGAGGTGCTATTGCTGAGGTCACAATGCTGTGGTCAAAATGCTGATGTCACAATGCTGAAGTCACAATGCTGAGGTGTTATTGCTGAGCTGTTATTGCTGAGGTATTATTGTTGAGCTGCTATTGCTGAGGTCACAATTCTGAGGTCACAATGCTGAGGTCACAATGCTGAGCTCACTATGTTGAGGTCACTATGCCGAGGTGCTATTGCTGAGGTCACAATGCTGAGGTCGCAATGCTGAGGTGCTATTGCTGAGGTCACAATGCTGAGGTCACAATGCTGAGGTCACAATGCTGAGGTGCTATTGCTGAGGTGCTGTTGCTGAGGTGTTATTGCTGAGGTGCTATTTCTGACTTCACAATGCTGAGGTGTTATTGCTGAGGTCACAATGCTGAGCTCATGCTGAGGTCACTATGCTGAGGTGCTATTGCTGAGGTCACAATGCTGAGGTCGCAATGCTGAGGTGCTATTGTTGAGGTCACAATGCTGAGGTCACAATGCAGAGGTCACAATGCTGAGGTGCTATTTCTGAGGTGCTGTTGCTGAGGTGTTATTGCTGAGGTGCAATTGCTGAGGTCACAATGCTGAGGTGCTATTGATGAGGTCAAAATGATGTGGTCACAATTCTGAGGTCACAATGCTGAGGTGCTATTGCTGAGCTCAGAATGCTGAGGTGCAATTGCAGATGTGCAATTGCTGACGTGCTACTGCTGAGGTCACAATGCTGAGGTGCTATTGCTGAGGTGCTATTGCTGAGGTCACAATGCTAAGGTGCTATTGCTGAGGTGCTATTGCTGAGGTCACAATGCTGAGGTGCTATTACTGAGGTCACAATGCTGTGGTCACAAAGCTGAGGTCAAAATGCTGAGGTGTTATTGCTGAGCTGTTATTGCTGAGGTATTATTGCTGAGCTGCTATTGCTGAGGTCACAATTCTTAGGTCACAATGCTGAGGTCACAATGCTGAGCTCACTATGCTGAGGTCACTATGCTGAGGTCAAAATGCTGATGTCACAATGCTGAGGTCACAATGCTGCGGTGTTATTGCTGAGCTGTTATTGCTGAGGTATTATTGCTGAGCTGCTATTACTGAGGTCACAATTCTGAGGTTACAATGCTGAGGTCACAATGCTGAGCTCACTATGCTGAGGTCACTATGCTTAGGTGCTATTGCTGAGGTCACAATGCTGAGGTGCTATTGCTGATGTGCTATTGCTGAGGTCACAATGCTGAGGTGCTATTGCTGAGGTGCTATTGCTGAGGTCACAATGCTGAGGTGCTGTTGCTGAGGGGCTATTGCTGAGGTGCTATTGCTGAGGTCACAATGCTGAGATGCTATTGCTGAGCTGCTATTGATGAGGTGTTATTGCTGATGTGCTATTGCTGAGGTCATAATGCTGAGGTGCTATTGCTGAGGTCACAATGCTATGGTCACAATGCTGAGGTCACAATGCTCAGGTGCTATTGCTGAGGTCACAATGCTGAGGTGCTGTTGCTGAGGTCACAATGCTGAGATCACAATGCTGAGGTGCTATTACTGAGGTGCTATTGCTGAGGTATTCTTGCTGAGCTGCTATTGCTGAGGTCACAATGCTGAGGTGTTATTGCTGAGGTCACAATGCTGAGGTGCTATTGCTGAGGTGCTATTGCTGTGGTCACAATGCTGAGGTGCTATTACTGAGGTCACAATGCTGAGGTGCTATTGCTGAGGTGCTATTGCTGAGGTCACAATGCTGAGGTCACAATGCTGAGCTGCAATTGCTGAGGTCACTTTTCTGAGGTACTATTGCTGAGGTCACAATGCTATGCTCACAATGCTAAGGTCACAATGCTGAGGTGCTATTGCAGAGGTCACAATGCTGAGGTGCTATTGCAGATGTGCAATTGCTGAGGTGCTATTGCAGAGGTCACAATGCTGAGGAGCTATTGCTGAGGTGCTATTGCTGATGTCACAATGCTATGCTCACAATGCTGAGGTCACAATGCTGAGGTGCTATTGCAGAGGTCACAATGCTGAGGTGCTATTGCAGATGTGCAATTGCTGAGGTGCTATTGCAGAGGTCACAATGCTGAGGTGCTATTGCTGAGGTGCTATTGCTGAGGTCACAATGCTATGCTCACAATGCTGAGGTCACAATGCTGAGGTGCTATTGCAGAGGTCACAATGCTGAGGTGCTATTGCAGATGTGCAATTGCTGAGGTGCTATTGCAGAGGTCACAATGCTGAGGTGCTATTGCTGAGGTGCTATTGCTGAGGTCACAATGCTGAGGTGCTATTTCTGAGTTCACAATGCTGAGGTGCTATTGCTGAGGTGCTGTTGCTGAGGTCACAATGCTGAGGTGCTATTGGTGAGGTCACAATGCTGAGGTCACAATGCTGAGGTGCTACTGCTGAGGTCACAATGCTGAGGTGCTCTTGCTGAGGTGCTATTGCTGTGGTGCTATTGCTGAGGTCACAATGCTGAGGTGCTATTGCTGAGGTGCTATTGCTGACGTCACAATGCTGACGTGCTATTGCTGAGGTCACAATGCTGAGGTGCTATTGCTGAGGTCACAATGCTGTGGTCAAAATGCTGATGTCACAATGCTGAGGTCACAATGCTGAGGTGTTATTGCTGAGCTGTTATTGCTGAGGTATTATTGCTGAGCTGCTATTGCTGAGGTCACAATGCTGAGGTGCTATTGCTGAGTTCCCAATGCTGAGGTCACAATGCTGAGGTGCTATTACTGAGGTCACAATGCTGTGGTCACAAAGCTGAGATCAAATTGCAGAGGTGCTATTGCTGAGGTCACAATGCTGAGGTGCTACTGCTGAGGTGTTATGGCTTAGGTCACAATGCTCAGGTCACAATGCTGAGGTCACTATGCTGAGGTGCTATTGCTGAGGTCACAATGCTGAGGTCACAATGCTGAGGTCACAATGCTGAGGTGCTATTTCTGAGGTGCTGTTGCTGAGGTGTTATTGCTGAGGTGCAATTGCTGAGGTCACAATGCTGAGGTGCTATTGCTGAGGTCAAAATGATGTGGTCACAATTCTGAGGTCACAATGCTGAGGTGCTATTGCTGAGGTCACAATGCTGAGGTGCAATTGCAGATGTGCAATTGCTGACGTGCTACTGCTGAGGTCACAATGCTGAGGTGCTATTGCTGAGGTGCTATTGCTGAGGTCACAATGCTAAGGTGCTATTGCTGAGGTGCTATTGCTGAGGTCACAATGCTGAGGTGCTATTCCTGAGGTCACAATGCTGTGGTCACAAAGCTGAGGTCAAAATGCTGAGGTGTTATTGCTGAGCTGTTATTGCTGAGGTATTATTGCTGAGCTGCTATTGCTGAGTTCACAATTCTTAGGTCACAATGCTGAGGTCACAATGCTGAGGTCACTATGCTGAGGTCACTATGCTGAGGTCAAAATGCTGATGTCACAATGCTGAGGTCACAATGCTGCGGTGCTATTGCTGAGGTCACAATGCTGAGGTGCTATTGCTGAGGTGCTATTGCTGAGGTCACAATGCTGAGGTGCTGTTGCTGAGGGGCTATTGCTGAGGTGCTATTGCTGAGGTCACAATGCTGAGATGCTATTGCTGAGCTGCTATTGATGAGGTGTTATTGCTGATGTGCTATTGCTGAGGTCATAATGCTGAGGTGCTATTGCTGAGGTCACAATGCTATGGTCACAATGCTGAGGTCACAATGCTCAGGTGCTATTGCTGAGGTCACAATGCTGAGGTGCTGTTGCTGAGGTCACAATGCTGAGATCACAATGCTGAGGTGCTATTACTGAGGTGCTATTGCTGAGGTATTCTTGCTGAGCTGCTATTGCTGAGGTCACAATGCTGAGGTGTTATTGCTGAGGTCACAATGCTGAGGTGCTATTGCTGAGGTGCTATTGCTGTGGTCACAATGCTGAGGTGCTATTACTGAGGTCACAATGCTGAGGTGCTATTGCTGAGGTGCTATTGCTGAGGTCACAATGCTGAGGTCACAATGCTGAGCTGCTATTGCTGAGGTCACTTTTCTGAGGTACTATTGCTGAGGTCACAATGCTATGCTCACAATGCTGAGGTCACAATGCTGAGGTGCTATTGCAGAGGTCACAATGCTGAGGTGCTATTGCAGATGTGCAATTGCTGAGGTGCTATTGCAGAGGTCACAATGCTGAGGTGCTATTGCTGAGGTGCTATTGCTGAGGTCACAATTCTTAGGTCACAATGCTGAGGTCACAATGCTGAGGTCACTATGCTGAGGTCACTATGCTGAGGTCAAAATGCTGTTGTCACAATGCTGAGGTCACAATGCTGCGGTGTTATTGCTGAGCTGTTATTGCTGAGGTATTATTGCTGAGCTGCTATTACTGAGGTCACAATTCTGAGGTTACAATGCTGAGGTCACAATGCTGAGCTCACTATGCTGAGGTCACTATGCTTAGGTGCTATTGCTGAGGTCACAATGCTGAGGTGCTATTGCTGAGGTGCTATTGCTGAGGTCACAATGCTGAGGTGCTATTGCTGAGGTGCTATTGCTGAGGTCACAATGCTGAGGTGCTGTTGCTGAGGGGCTATTGCTGAGGTGCTATTGCTGAGGTCACAATGCTGAGATGCTATTGCTGAGCTGCTATTGATGAGGTGTTATTGCTGATGTGCTATTGCTGAGGTCATAATGCTGAGGTGCTATTGCTGAGGTCACAATGCTATGGTCACAATGCTGAGGTCACAATGCTCAGGTGCTATTGCTGAGGTCACAATGCTGAGGTGCTGTTGCTGAGGTCACAATGCTGAGATCACAATGCTGAGGTGCTATTACTGAGGTGCTATTGCTGAGGTACTCTTGCTGAGCTGCTATTGCTGAGGTCACAATGCTGAGGTGCTATTGCTGAGGTCACAATGCTGAGGTGCTATTGCTGAGGTGCTATTGCTGTGGTCACAATGCTGAGGTGCTATTACTGAGGTCACAATGCTGAGGTGCTATTGCTGAGGTGCTATTGCTGAGGTCACAATGCTGAGGTCACAATGCTGAGCTGCTATTGCTGAGGTCACTTTTCTGAGGTACTATTGCTGAGGTCACAATGCTATGCTCACAATGCTGAGGTCACAATGCTGAGGTGCTATTGCAGAGGTCACAATGCTGAGGTGCTATTGCTGAGGTGCTATTGCTGAGGTCGCAATGCTATGCTCACAATGCTGAGGTCACAATGCTGAGGTGCTATTGCAGAGGTCACAATGCTGAGGTGCTATTGCAGATGTGCAATTGCTGAGGTGCTATTGCAGAGGTCACAATGCTGAGGTGCTATTGCTGAGGTGCTATTGCTGAGGTCACAATGCTGAGGTCACAATGCTGAGGTCACAATGCTGAGGTGCTATTGCTGAGGTGTTATTGCTGAGTTCACAATGCTGAGATACTATTGCTTAGGTGCTATTGCTGAGGTCACAATGCTGAGGTGCTATTGCTGAGGTCACAATACTGAGGTGCTATCTGAGGTGCTATTGCTGAGGTCACAATGCTGATGTCACAATGCTGAGGTGCTATTACTGAGGTCACAATGCTGTGGTCACAAAGCTGAGATCAAAATGCTGAGGTGCTATTGCTGAGGTCACAATGCTGAGGTGCTACTGCTGAGGTGTTATTGCTTAGGTCACAATGCTCAGGTCACAATGCTGAGGTCACTATGCTGAGGTGCTATTGCTGAGGTCACAATGCTGAGGTCACAATGCTGAGGTCACAATGCTGAGGTGCTATTGCTGAGGTGTTATTGCTGAGTTCACAATGCTGAGGTACTATTGCTTAGGTGCTATTGCTGAGGTCACAATGCTGAGGTGCTATTGCTGAGGTCACAATACTGAGGTGCTATCTGATGTGATATTTCTGACTTCACAATGCTGAGGTGCTATTGCTGAGGTCACAATGCTGAGGTCACAATGCTGAGGTGCTATTGCTGAGGTCACAATGCTGAGCTCACAATGCTGAGGTCACAATGTTGAGGTGCTATTGCTGAGGTGTTATTGCTGAGTTCACAATGCTGAGGTACTATTGCTTAGGTGCTATTGCTGAGGTCACAATGCTGAGGTGCTATTGCTGAGGTCACAATACTGAGGTGCTATCTGATGTGATATTTCTGACTTCACAATGCTGAGGTGCTATTGCTGAGGTGCTGTTGCTGAGGTCACAATGCTGAGGTGCTATTGCTGAGGTCACAATGCTGAGCTCACAATGCTGAGGTGCTACTGCTGAGGTCACAATGCTGAGGTGCTCTTGCTGAGATGCTATTGCTGAGGTGCTATTGCTGAAGTCACAATGCTGAGGTGCTATTGCTGAGGTCACAATGTTGAGGTGCTATTGCTGAGGTGCTATTGCTGAGGTCACAATGCTGACGTGCTATTCCTGAGGTCACAATGCTGAGGTGCTATTGCTGAGGTCACAATGCTGTGGTCAAAATGCTGATGTCACAATGCTGAAGTCACAATGCTGAGGTGTTATTGCTGAGCTGTTATTGCTGAGGTATTATTGCTGAGCTGCTATTGCTGAGGTCACAATTCTGAGGTCACAATGCTGAGGTCACAATGCTGAGCTCACTATGTTGAGGTCACTATGCCGAGGTGCTATTGCTGAGGTCACAATGCTGAGGTCGCAATGCTGAGGTGCTATTGCTGAGGTCACAATGCTGAGGTCACAATGCTGAGGTCACAATGCTGAGGTGCTATTGCTGAGGTGCTGTTGCTGAAGTGTTATTGCTGAGGTGCTATTTCTGACTTCACAATGCTGAGGTGTTATTGCTGAGGTCACAATGCTGAGCTCATGCTGAGGTCACTATGCTGAGGTTCTATTGCTGAGGTCACAATGCTGAGGTCGCAATGCTGAGGTGCTATTGTTGAGGTCACAATGCTGAGGTCAAAATGCTGAGGTCACAATGCTGAGGTGCTATTTCTGAGGTGCTGTTCCTGAGGTGTTATTGCTGAGGTGCAATTGCTGAGGTCACAATGCTGAGGTGCTATTGCTGAGGTCAAAATGCTGTGGTCACAATTCTGAGGTCACAATGCAGAGGTGCTATTGCTGAGCTCAGAATGCTGAGGTGCAATTGCAGATGTGCAATTGCTGAGGTGCTACTGCTGAGGTCACAATGCTGAGGTGCTATTGCTGAGGTGCTATTGCTGAGGTCACAACGCTAAGGTGCTATTGCTGAGGTGCTATTGCTGAGGTCACAATGCTGAGGTGCTATTACTGAGGTCACAATGCTGTGGTCACAAAGCTGAGGTGCTACTGCTGAGGTCACAATGCTGAGGTGCTCTTGCTGAGGTGCTGTTGCTTAGGTCACAATGCTGAGGTGCTATTGCTGAGGTGCTATTGCAGAGGTCACAACGCTAAGGTGCTATTGCTGAGGTGCTGTTGCTTAGGTCACAATGCTGAGGTGCTATTGCTGAGGTCACAATGCTGAGCTCACAATGCTGAGGTGCTATTTCTGAGGTGCTGTTCCTGAGGTGTTATTGCTGAGGTGCAATTGCTGAGGTCACAATGCTGAGGTGCTGTTGCTTAGGTCACAATGCTGAGGTGCTATTGCTGAGGTCACAATGCTAAGCTCACAATGCTGAGGTGCTACTGCTGAGGTCACAATGCTGAGGTGCTCTTGCTGAGATGCTATTGCTGAGGTGCTATTGCTGAAGTCACAATGCTGAGGTGCTATTGCTGAGGTCACAATGCTGACGTGCTATTGCTGAGGTCACAATGCTGAGGTGCTATTGCTGAGGTCACAATGCTGTGGTCAAAATGCTGATGTCACAATGCTGAAGTCACAATGCTGAGGTGTTATTGCTGAGCTGTTATTGCTGAGGTATTATTGTTGAGCTGCTATTGCTGAGGTCACAATTCTGAGGTCACAATGCTGAGGTCACAATGCTGAGCTCACTATGTTGAGGTCACTATGCCGAGGTGCTATTGCTTAGGTCACAATGCTGAGGTCGCAATGCTGAGGTGCTATTGCTGAGGTCACAATGCTGAGGTCACAATTCTGAGGTCACAATGCTGAGGTGCTATTGCTGAGGTGCTGTTGCTGAGGTGTTATTGCTGAGGTGCTATTTCTGACTTCACAATGCTGAGGTGTTATTGCTGAGGTCACAATGCTGAGCTCATGCTGAGGTCACTATGCTGAGGTGCTATTGCTGAGGTCACAATGCTGAGGTCGCAATGCTGAGGTGCTATTGTTGAGGTCACAATGCTGAGGTCACAATGCTGAGGTCACAATGCTGAGGTGCTATTTCTGAGGTGCTGTTGCTGAGGTGTTATTGCTGAGGTGCAATTGCTGAGGTCACAATGCTGAGGTGCTATTGCTGAGGTCAAAATGATGTGGTCACAATTCTGAGGTCACAATGCTGAGGTGCTATTGCTGAGCTCAGAATGCTGAGGTGCAATTGCAGATGTGCAATTGCTGACGTGCTACTGCTGAGGTCACAATGCTGAGGTGCTATTGCTGAGGTGCTATTGCTGAGGTCACTATGCTTAGGTGCTATTGCTGAGGTAACAATGCTGAGGTGCTATTGCTGAGGTGCTATTGCTGAGGTCACAATGCTGAGGTGCTATTGCTGAGGTGCTATTGCTGAGGTCACAATGCTGAGGTGCTGTTGCTGAGGGGCTATTGCTGAGGTGCTATTGCTGAGGTCACAATGCTGAGATGCTATTGCTGAGCTGCTATTGATGAGGTGTTATTGCTGATGTGCTATTGCTGAGGTCATAATGCTGAGGTGCTATTGCTGAGGTCACAATGCTATGGTCACAATGCTGAGGTCACAATGCTCAGGTGCTATTGCTGAGGTCACAATGCTGAGGTGCTGTTGCTGAGGTCACAATGCTGAGATCACAATGCTGAGGTGCTATTACTGAGGTGCTATTGCTGAGGTATTCTTGCTGAGCTGCTATTGCTGAGGTCACAATGCTGAGGTGTTATTGCTGAGGTCACAATGCTGAGGTGCTATTGCTGAGGTGCTATTGCTGTGGTCACAATGCTGAGGTGCTATTACTGAGGTCACAATGCTGAGGTGCTATTGCTGAGGTGCTATTGCTGAGGTCACAATGCTGAGGTCACAATGCTGAGCTGCTATTGCTGAGGTCACTTTTCTGAGGTACTATTGCTGAGGTCACAATGCTATGCTCACAATGCTAAGGTCACAATGCTGAGGTGCTATTGCAGAGGTCACAATGCTGAGGTGCTATTGCAGATGTGCAATTGCTGAGGTGCTATTGCAGAGGTCACAATGCTGAGGTGCTATTGCTGAGGTGCTATTGCTGAGGTCACAATGCTATGCTCACAATGCTGAGGTCACAATGCTGAGGTGCTATTGCAGAGGTCACAATGCTGAGGTGCTATTGCAGATGTGCAATTGCTGAGGTGCTATTGCAGAGGTCACAATGCTGAGGTGCTATTGCTGAGGTGCTATTGCTGAGGTCACAATGCTATGCTCACAATGCTGAGGTCACAATGCTGAGGTGCTATTGCAGAGGTCACAATGCTGAGGTGCTATTGCAGATGTGCAATTGCTGAGGTGCTATTGCAGAGGTCACAATGCTGAGGTGCTATTGCTGAGGTGCTATTGCTGAGGTCACAATGCTGAGGTGCTATTTCTGAGTTCACAATGCTGAGGTGCTATTGCTGAGGTGCTGTTGCTGAGGTCACAATGCTGAGGTGCTATTGGTGAGGTCACAATGCTGAGGTCACAATGCTGAGGTGCTACTGCTGAGGTCACAATGCTGAGGTGCTCTTGCTGAGGTGCTATTGCTGTGGTGCTATTGCTGAGGTCACAATGCTGAGGTGCTATTGCTGAGGTGCTATTGCTGACGTCACAATGCTGACGTGCTATTGCTGAGGTCACAATGCTGAGGTGCTATTGCTGAGGTCACAATGCTGTGGTCAAAATGCCGATGTCACAATGCTGAGGTCACAATGCTGAGGTGTTATTGCTGAGCTGTTATTGCTGAGGTATTATTGCTGAGCTGCTATTGCTGAGGTCACAATGCTGAGGTGCTATTGCTGAGTTCCCAATGCTGAGGTCACAATGCTGAGGTGCTATTACTGAGGTCACAATGCTGTGGTCACAAAGCTGAGATCAAATTGCAGAGGTGCTATTGCTGAGGTCACAATGCTGAGGTGCTACTGCTGAGGTGTTATGGCTTAGGTCACAATGCTCAGGTCACAATGCTGAGGTCACTATGCTGAGGTGCTATTGCTGAGGTCACAATGCTGAGGTCACAATGCTGAGGTCACAATGCTGAGGTGCTATTTCTGAGGTGCTGTTGCTGAGGTGTTATTGCTGAGGTGCAATTGCTGAGGTCACAATGCTGAGGTGCTATTGCTGAGGTCAAAATGATGTGGTCACAATTCTGAGGTCACAATGCTGAGGTGCTATTGCTGAGGTCACAATGCTGAGGTGCAATTGCAGATGTGCAATTGCTGACGTGCTACTGCTGAGGTCACAATGCTGAGGTGCTATTGCTGAGGTGCTATTGCTGAGGTCACAATGCTAAGGTGCTATTGCTGAGGTGCTATTGCTGAGGTCACAATGCTGAGGTGCTATTACTGAGGTCACAATGCTGTGGTCACAAAGCTGAGGTCAAAATGCTGAGGTGTTATTGCTGAGCTGTTATTGCTGAGGTATTATTGCTGAGCTGCTATTGCTGAGGTCACAATTCTTAGGTCACAATGCTGAGGTCACAATGCTGAGCTCACTATGCTGAGGTCACTATGCTGAGGTCAAAATGCTGATGTCACAATGCTGAGGTCACAATGCTGCGGTGTTATTGCTGAGCTGTTATTGCTGAGGTATTATTGCTGAGCTGCTATTACTGAGGTCACAATTCTGAGGTTACAATGCTGAGGTCACAATGCTGAGCTCACTATGCTGAGGTCACTATGCTTAGGTGCTATTGCTGAGGTCACAATGCTGAGGTGCTATTGCTGAGGTGCTATTGCTGAGGTCACAATGCTGAGGTGCTATTGCTGAGGGGCTATTGCTGAGGTGCTATTGCTGAGGTCACAATGCTGAGATGCTATTGCTGAGCTGCTATTGATGAGGTGTTATTGCTGATGTGCTATTGCTGAGGTCATAATGCTGAGGTGCTATTGCTGAGGTCACAATGCTATGGTCACAATGCTGAGGTCACAATGCTCAGGTGCTATTGCTGAGGTCACAATGCTGAGGTGCTGTTGCTGAGGTCACAATGCTGAGATCACAATGCTGAGGTGCTATTACTGAGGTCACTTTTCTGAGGTACTATTGCTGAGGTCACAATGCTATGCTCACAATGCTAAGGTCACAATGCTGAGGTGCTATTGCAGAGGTCACAATGCTGAGGTGCTATTGCAGATGTGCAATTGCTGAGGTGCTATTGCAGAGGTCACAATGCTGAGGTGCTATTGCTGAGGTGCTATTGCTGAGGTCACAATGCTATGCTCACAATGCTGAGGTCACAATGCTGAGGTGCTATTGCAGAGGTCACAATGCTGAGGTGCTATTGCAGATGTGCAATTGCTGAGGTGCTATTGCAGAGGTCACAATGCTGAGGTGCTATTGCTGAGGTGCTATTGCTGAGGTCACAATGCTATGCTCACAATGCTGAGGTCACAATGCTGAGGTGCTATTGCAGAGGTCACAATGCTGAGGTGCTATTGCAGATGTGCAATTGCTGAGGTGCTATTGCAGAGGTCACAATGCTGAGGTGCTATTGCTGAGGTGCTATTGCTGAGGTCACAATGCTGAGGTGCTATTTCTGAGTTCACAATGCTGAGGTGCTATTGCTGAGGTGCTGTTGCTGAGGTCACAATGCTGAGGTGCTATTGGTGAGGTCACAATGCTGAGGTCACAATGCTGAGGTGCTACTGCTGAGGTCACAATGCTGAGGTGCTCTTGCTGAGGTGCTATTGCTGTGGTGCTATTGCTGAGGTCACAATGCTGAGGTGCTATTGCTGAGGTGCTATTGCTGACGTCACAATGCTGACGTGCTATTGCTGAGGTCACAATGCTGAGGTGCTATTGCTGAGGTCACAATGCTGTGGTCAAAATGCCGATGTCACAATGCTGAGGTCACAATGCTGAGGTGTTATTGCTGAGCTGTTATTGCTGAGGTATTATTGCTGAGCTGCTATTGCTGAGGTCACAATGCTGAGGTGCTATTGCTGAGTTCCCAATGCTGAGGTCACAATGCTGAGGTGCTATTACTGAGGTCACAATGCTGTGGTCACAAAGCTGAGATCAAATTGCAGAGGTGCTATTGCTGAGGTCACAATGCTGAGGTGCTACTGCTGAGGTGTTATGGCTTAGGTCACAATGCTCAGGTCACAATGCTGAGGTCACTATGCTGAGGTGCTATTGCTGAGGTCACAATGCTGAGGTCACAATGCTGAGGTCACAATGCTGAGGTGCTATTTCTGAGGTGCTGTTGCTGAGGTGTTATTGCTGAGGTGCAATTGCTGAGGTCACAATGCTGAGGTGCTATTGCTGAGGTCAAAATGATGTGGTCACAATTCTGAGGTCACAATGCTGAGGTGCTATTGCTGAGGTCACAATGCTGAGGTGCAATTGCAGATGTGCAATTGCTGACGTGCTACTGCTGAGGTCACAATGCTGAGGTGCTATTGCTGAGGTGCTATTGCTGAGGTCACAATGCTAAGGTGCTATTGCTGAGGTGCTATTGCTGAGGTCACAATGCTGAGGTGCTATTACTGAGGTCACAATGCTGTGGTCACAAAGCTGAGGTCAAAATGCTGAGGTGTTATTGCTGAGCTGTTATTGCTGAGGTATTATTGCTGAGCTGCTATTGCTGAGGTCACAATTCTTAGGTCACAATGCTGAGGTCACAATGCTGAGCTCACTATGCTGAGGTCACTATGCTGAGGTCAAAATGCTGATGTCACAATGCTGAGGTCACAATGCTGCGGTGTTATTGCTGAGCTGTTATTGCTGAGGTATTATTGCTGAGCTGCTATTACTGAGGTCACAATTCTGAGGTTACAATGCTGAGGTCACAATGCTGAGCTCACTATGCTGAGGTCACTATGCTTAGGTGCTATTGCTGAGGTCACAATGCTGAGGTGCTATTGCTGAGGTGCTATTGCTGAGGTCACAATGCTGAGGTGCTATTGCTGAGGGGCTATTGCTGAGGTGCTATTGCTGAGGTCACAATGCTGAGATGCTATTGCTGAGCTGCTATTGATGAGGTGTTATTGCTGATGTGCTATTGCTGAGGTCATAATGCTGAGGTGCTATTGCTGAGGTCACAATGCTATGGTCACAATGCTGAGGTCACAATGCTCAGGTGCTATTGCTGAGGTCACAATGCTGAGGTGCTGTTGCTGAGGTCACAATGCTGAGATCACAATGCTGAGGTGCTATTACTGAGGTGCTATTGCTGAGGTATTCTTGCTGAGCTGCTATTGCTGAGGTCACAATGCTGAGGTGTTATTGCTGAGGTCACAATGCTGAGGTGCTATTGCTGAGGTGCTATTGCTGTGGTCACAATACTGAGGTGCTATTACTGAGGTCACAATGCTGAGGTGCTATTGCTGAGGTGCTATTGCTGAGGTCACAATGCTGAGGTCACAATGCTGAGCTGCTATTGCTGAGGTCACTTTTCTGAGGTACTATTGCTGAGGTCACAATGCTATGCTCACAATGCTGAGGTCACAATGCTGAGGTGCTATTGCAGAGGTCACAATGCTGAGGTGCTATTGCAGATGTGCAATTGCTGAGGTGCTATTGCAGAGGTCACAATGCTGAGGTGCTATTGCTGAGGTGCTATTGCTGAGGTCACAATGCTATGCTCACAATGCTGAGGTCACAATGCTGAGGTGCTATTGCAGAGGTCACAATGCTGAGGTGCTATTGCAGATGTGCAATTGCTGAGGTGCTATTGCAGAGGTCACAATGCTGAGGTGCTATTGCTGAGGTGCTATTGCTGAGGTCACAATGCTATGCTCACAATGCTGAGGTCACAATGCTGAGGTGCTATTGCAGAGGTCACAATGCTGAGGTGCTATTGCAGATGTGCAATTGCTGAGGTGCTATTGCAGAGGTCACAATGCTGAGGTGCTATTGCTGAGGTGCTATTGCTGAGGTCACAATGCTGAGGTGCTATTTCTGAGTTCACAATGCTGAGGTGCTATTGCTGAGGTGCTGTTGCTGAGGTCACAATGCTGAGGTGCTATTGGTGAGGTCACAATGCTGAGGTCACAATGCTGAGGTGCTACTGCTGAGGTCACAATGCTGAGGTGCTCTTGCTGAGGTGCTATTGCTGTGGTGCTATTGCTGAGGTCACAATGCTGAGGTGCTATTGCTGAGGTGCTATTCCTGAAGTCACAATGCTGACGTGCTATTGCTGAGGTCACAATGCTGAGGTGCTATTGCTGAGGTCACAATGCTGTGGTCAAAATGCTGATGTCACAATGCTGAGGTCACAATGCTGAGGTGTTATTGCTGAGCTGTTATTGCTGAGGTATTATTGCTGAGCTGCTATTGCTGAGGTCACAATGCTGAGGTGCTATTGCTGAGTTCACAATGCTGAGGTCACAATGCTGAGGTGCTATTACTGAGGTCACAATGCTGTGGTCACAAAGCTGAGATCAAATTGCAGAGGTGCTATTGCTGAGGTCACAATGCTGAGGTGCTACTGCTGAGGTGTTATTGCTTAGGTCACAATGCTCAGGTCACAATGCTGAGGTCACTATGCTGAGGTGCTATTGCTGAGGTCACAATGCTGAGGTCACAATGCTGAGGTCACAATGCTGAGGTGCTATTGCTGAGGTGTTATTGCTGAGTTCACAATGCTGAGATACTATTGCTTAGGTGCTATTGCTGAGGTCACAATGCTGAGGTGCTATTGCTGAGGTCACAATGCTGAGGTCACAATGCTGAGGTCACAATGCTGAGGTGCTATTTCTGAGGTGCTGTTGCTGAGGTGTTATTGCTGAGGTGCAATTGCTGAGGTCACAATGCTGAGGTGCTATTGCTGAGGTCAAAATGATGTGGTCACAATTCTGAGGTCACAATGCTGAGGTGCTATTGCTGAGGTCACAATGCTGAGGTGCAATTGCAGATGTGCAATTGCTGACGTGCTACTGCTGAGGTCACAATGCTGAGGTGCTATTGCTGAGGTGCTATTGCTGAGGTCACAATGCTAAGGTGCTATTGCTGAGGTGCTATTGCTGAGGTCACAATGCTGAGGTGCTATTACTGAGGTCACAATGCTGTGGTCACAAAGCTGAGGTCAAAATGCTGAGGTGTTATTGCTGAGCTGTTATTGCTGAGGTATTATTGCTGAGCTGCTATTGCTGAGGTCACAATTCTTAGGTCACAATGCTGAGGTCACAATGCTGAGCTCACTATGCTGAGGTCACTATGCTGAGGTCAAAATGCTGATGTCACAATGCTGAGGTCACAATGCTGCGGTGTTATTGCTGAGCTGTTATTGCTGAGGTATTATTGCTGAGCTGCTATTACTGAGGTCACAATTCTGAGGTTACAATGCTGAGGTCACAATGCTGAGCTCACTATGCTGAGGTCACTATGCTTAGGTGCTATTGCTGAGGTCACAATGCTGAGGTGCTATTGCTGAGGTGCTATTGCTGAGGTCACAATGCTGAGGTGCTATTGCTGAGGGGCTATTGCTGAGGTGCTATTGCTGAGGTCACAATGCTGAGATGCTATTGCTGAGCTGCTATTGATGAGGTGTTATTGCTGATGTGCTATTGCTGAGGTCATAATGCTGAGGTGCTATTGCTGAGGTCACAATGCTATGGTCACAATGCTGAGGTCACAATGCTCAGGTGCTATTGCTGAGGTCACAATGCTGAGGTGCTGTTGCTGAGGTCACAATGCTGAGATCACAATGCTGAGGTGCTATTACTGAGGTGCTATTGCTGAGGTATTCTTGCTGAGCTGCTATTGCTGAGGTCACAATGCTGAGGTGTTATTGCTGAGGTCACAATGCTGAGGTGCTATTGCTGAGGTGCTATTGCTGTGGTCACAATACTGAGGTGCTATTACTGAGGTCACAATGCTGAGGTGCTATTGCTGAGGTGCTATTGCTGAGGTCACAATGCTGAGGTCACAATGCTGAGCTGCTATTGCTGAGGTCACTTTTCTGAGGTACTATTGCTGAGGTCACAATGCTATGCTCACAATGCTGAGGTCACAATGCTGAGGTGCTATTGCAGAGGTCACAATGCTGAGGTGCTATTGCAGATGTGCAATTGCTGAGGTGCTATTGCAGAGGTCACAATGCTGAGGTGCTATTGCTGAGGTGCTATTGCTGAGGTCACAATGCTATGCTCACAATGCTGAGGTCACAATGCTGAGGTGCTATTGCAGAGGTCACAATGCTGAGGTGCTATTGCAGATGTGCAATTGCTGAGGTGCTATTGCAGAGGTCACAATGCTGAGGTGCTATTGCTGAGGTGCTATTGCTGAGGTCACAATGCTATGCTCACAATGCTGAGGTCACAATGCTGAGGTGCTATTGCAGAGGTCACAATGCTGAGGTGCTATTGCAGATGTGCAATTGCTGAGGTGCTATTGCAGAGGTCACAATGCTGAGGTGCTATTGCTGAGGTGCTATTGCTGAGGTCACAATGCTGAGGTGCTATTTCTGAGTTCACAATGCTGAGGTGCTATTGCTGAGGTGCTGTTGCTGAGGTCACAATGCTGAGGTGCTATTGGTGAGGTCACAATGCTGAGGTCACAATGCTGAGGTGCTACTGCTGAGGTCACAATGCTGAGGTGCTCTTGCTGAGGTGCTATTGCTGTGGTGCTATTGCTGAGGTCACAATGCTGAGGTGCTATTGCTGAGGTGCTATTCCTGAAGTCACAATGCTGACGTGCTATTGCTGAGGTCACAATGCTGAGGTGCTATTGCTGAGGTCACAATGCTGTGGTCAAAATGCTGATGTCACAATGCTGAGGTCACAATGCTGAGGTGTTATTGCTGAGCTGTTATTGCTGAGGTATTATTGCTGAGCTGCTATTGCTGAGGTCACAATGCTGAGGTGCTATTGCTGAGTTCACAATGCTGAGGTCACAATGCTGAGGTGCTATTACTGAGGTCACAATGCTGTGGTCACAAAGCTGAGATCAAATTGCAGAGGTGCTATTGCTGAGGTCACAATGCTGAGGTGCTACTGCTGAGGTGTTATTGCTTAGGTCACAATGCTCAGGTCACAATGCTGAGGTCACTATGCTGAGGTGCTATTGCTGAGGTCACAATGCTGAGGTCACAATGCTGAGGTCACAATGCTGAGGTGCTATTGCTGAGGTGTTATTGCTGAGTTCACAATGCTGAGATACTATTGCTTAGGTGCTATTGCTGAGGTCACAATGCTGAGGTGCTATTGCTGAGGTCACAATACTGAGGTGCTATCTGAGGTGCTATTGCTGAGGTCACAATGCTGAGGTCACAATGCTGAGGTGCTATTACTGAGGTCACAATGATGTGGTCACAAAGCTGAGATCAAAATGCTGAGGTGCTATTGCTGAGGTCACCATGCTGAGGTGCTACTGCTGAGGTGTTATTGCTTAGATCACAATGCTCAGGTCACAATGCTGAGGTCACTATGCTGAGGTGCTATTGCTGAGGTCACAATGCTGAGGTCACAATGCTGAGGTCACAATGCTGAGGTGCTATTTCTGACGTGTTATTGCTGAGTTAACAATGCTGAGGTACTATTGCTTAGGTGCTATTGCTGAGGTCACAATGCTGAGGTGCTATTGCTGAGGTCACAATACTGAGGTGCTATTGCTGAGGTGCTATTGCTGAGGTCACAACGCTAAGGTGCTATTGCTGAGGTGCTATTGCTGAGGTCACAATGCTGAGATGCTATTGCTGAGCTGCTATTGATGAGGTGTTATTGCTGATGTGCTATTGCTGAGGTCATAATGCTGAGGTGCTATTGCTGAGGTCACAATGCTATGGTCACAATGCTGAGGTCACAATGCTCAGGTGCTATTGCTGAGGTCACAATGCTGAGGTGCTGTTGCTGAGGTCACAATGCTGAGATCACAATGCTGAGGTGCTATTACTGAGGTGCTATTGCTGAGGTACTCTTGCTGAGCTGCTATTGCTGAGGTCACAATGCTGAGGTGCTATTGCTGAGGTCACAATGCTGAGGTGCTATTGCTGAGGTGCTATTGCTGTGGTCACAATGCTGAGGTGCTATTACTGAGGTCACAATGCTGAGGTGCTATTGCTGAGGTGCTATTGCTGAGGTCACAATGCTGAGGTCACAATGCTGAGCTGCTATTGCTGAGGTCACTTTTCTGAGGTACTATTGCTGAGGTCACAATGCTATGCTCACAATGCTGAGGTCACAATGCTGAGGTGCTATTGCAGAGGTCACAATGCTGAGGTGCTATTGCTGAGGTGCTATTGCTGAGGTCGCAATGCTATGCTCACAATGCTGAGGTCACAATGCTGAGGTGCTATTGCAGAGGTCACAATGCTGAGGTGCTATTGCAGATGTGCAATTGCTGAGGTGCTATTGCAGAGGTCACAATGCTGAGGTGCTATTGCTGAGGTGCTATTGCTGAGGTCACAATGCTGAGGTCACAATGCTGAGGTCACAATGCTGAGGTGCTATTGCTGAGGTGTTATTGCTGAGTTCACAATGCTGAGATACTATTGCTTAGGTGCTATTGCTGAGGTCACAATGCTGAGGTGCTATTGCTGAGGTCACAATACTGAGGTGCTATCTGAGGTGCTATTGCTGAGGTCACAATGCTGATGTCACAATGCTGAGGTGCTATTACTGAGGTCACAATGCTGTGGTCACAAAGCTGAGATCAAAATGCTGAGGTGCTATTGCTGAGGTCACAATGCTGAGGTGCTACTGCTGAGGTGTTATTGCTTAGGTCACAATGCTCAGGTCACAATGCTGAGGTCACTATGCTGAGGTGCTATTGCTGAGGTCACAATGCTGAGGTCACAATGCTGAGGTCACAATGCTGAGGTGCTATTGCTGAGGTGTTATTGCTGAGTTCACAATGCTGAGGTACTATTGCTTAGGTGCTATTGCTGAGGTCACAATGCTGAGGTGCTATTGCTGAGGTCACAATACTGAGGTGCTATCTGATGTGATATTTCTGACTTCACAATGCTGAGGTGCTATTGCTGAGGTCACAATGCTGAGGTCACAATGCTGAGGTGCTATTGCTGAGGTCACAATGCTGAGCTCACAATGCTGAGGTCACAATGTTGAGGTGCTATTGCTGAGGTGTTATTGCTGAGTTCACAATGCTGAGGTACTATTGCTTAGGTGCTATTGCTGAGGTCACAATGCTGAGGTGCTATTGCTGAGGTCACAATACTGAGGTGCTATCTGATGTGATATTTCTGACTTCACAATGCTGAGGTGCTATTGCTGAGGTGCTGTTGCTGAGGTCACAATGCTGAGGTGCTATTGCTGAGGTCACAATGCTGAGCTCACAATGCTGAGGTGCTACTGCTGAGGTCACAATGCTGAGGTGCTCTTGCTGAGATGCTATTGCTGAGGTGCTATTGCTGAAGTCACAATGCTGAGGTGCTATTGCTGAGGTCACAATGTTGAGGTGCTATTGCTGAGGTGCTATTGCTGAGGTCACAATGCTGACGTGCTATTCCTGAGGTCACAATGCTGAGGTGCTATTGCTGAGGTCACAATGCTGTGGTCAAAATGCTGATGTCACAATGCTGAAGTCACAATGCTGAGGTGTTATTGCTGAGCTGTTATTGCTGAGGTATTATTGCTGAGCTGCTATTGCTGAGGTCACAATTCTGAGGTCACAATGCTGAGGTCACAATGCTGAGCTCACTATGTTGAGGTCACTATGCCGAGGTGCTATTGCTGAGGTCACAATGCTGAGGTCGCAATGCTGAGGTGCTATTGCTGAGGTCACAATGCTGAGGTCACAATGCTGAGGTCACAATGCTGAGGTGCTATTGCTGAGGTGCTGTTGCTGAAGTGTTATTGCTGAGGTGCTATTTCTGACTTCACAATGCTGAGGTGTTATTGCTGAGGTCACAATGCTGAGCTCATGCTGAGGTCACTATGCTGAGGTTCTATTGCTGAGGTCACAATGCTGAGGTCGCAATGCTGAGGTGCTATTGTTGAGGTCACAATGCTGAGGTCAAAATGCTGAGGTCACAATGCTGAGGTGCTATTTCTGAGGTGCTGTTCCTGAGGTGTTATTGCTGAGGTGCAATTGCTGAGGTCACAATGCTGAGGTGCTATTGCTGAGGTCAAAATGCTGTGGTCACAATTCTGAGGTCACAATGCAGAGGTGCTATTGCTGAGCTCAGAATGCTGAGGTGCAATTGCAGATGTGCAATTGCTGAGGTGCTACTGCTGAGGTCACAATGCTGAGGTGCTATTGCTGAGGTGCTATTGCTGAGGTCACAACGCTAAGGTGCTATTGCTGAGGTGCTATTGCTGAGGTCACAATGCTGAGGTGCTATTACTGAGGTCACAATGCTGTGGTCACAAAGCTGAGGTGCTACTGCTGAGGTCACAATGCTGAGGTGCTCTTGCTGAGGTGCTGTTGCTTAGGTCACAATGCTGAGGTGCTATTGCTGAGGTGCTATTGCAGAGGTCACAACGCTAAGGTGCTATTGCTGAGGTGCTGTTGCTTAGGTCACAATGCTGAGGTGCTATTGCTGAGGTCACAATGCTGAGCTCACAATGCTGAGGTGCTATTTCTGAGGTGCTGTTCCTGAGGTGTTATTGCTGAGGTGCAATTGCTGAGGTCACAATGCTGAGGTGCTGTTGCTTAGGTCACAATGCTGAGGTGCTATTGCTGAGGTCACAATGCTAAGCTCACAATGCTGAGGTGCTACTGCTGAGGTCACAATGCTGAGGTGCTCTTGCTGAGATGCTATTGCTGAGGTGCTATTGCTGAAGTCACAATGCTGAGGTGCTATTGCTGAGGTCACAATGCTGACGTGCTATTGCTGAGGTCACAATGCTGAGGTGCTATTGCTGAGGTCACAATGCTGTGGTCAAAATGCTGATGTCACAATGCTGAAGTCACAATGCTGAGGTGTTATTGCTGAGCTGTTATTGCTGAGGTATTATTGTTGAGCTGCTATTGCTGAGGTCACAATTCTGAGGTCACAATGCTGAGGTCACAATGCTGAGCTCACTATGTTGAGGTCACTATGCCGAGGTGCTATTGCTTAGGTCACAATGCTGAGGTCGCAATGCTGAGGTGCTATTGCTGAGGTCACAATGCTGAGGTCACAATTCTGAGGTCACAATGCTGAGGTGCTATTGCTGAGGTGCTGTTGCTGAGGTGTTATTGCTGAGGTGCTATTTCTGACTTCACAATGCTGAGGTGTTATTGCTGAGGTCACAATGCTGAGCTCATGCTGAGGTCACTATGCTGAGGTGCTATTGCTGAGGTCACAATGCTGAGGTCGCAATGCTGAGGTGCTATTGTTGAGGTCACAATGCTGAGGTCACAATGCTGAGGTCACAATGCTGAGGTGCTATTTCTGAGGTGCTGTTGCTGAGGTGTTATTGCTGAGGTGCAATTGCTGAGGTCACAATGCTGAGGTGCTATTGCTGAGGTCAAAATGATGTGGTCACAATTCTGAGGTCACAATGCTGAGGTGCTATTGCTGAGCTCAGAATGCTGAGGTGCAATTGCAGATGTGCAATTGCTGACGTGCTACTGCTGAGGTCACAATGCTGAGGTGCTATTGCTGAGGTGCTATTGCTGAGGTCACTATGCTTAGGTGCTATTGCTGAGGTAACAATGCTGAGGTGCTATTGCTGAGGTGCTATTGCTGAGGTCACAATGCTGAGGTGCTATTGCTGAGGTGCTATTGCTGAGGTCACAATGCTGAGGTGCTGTTGCTGAGGGGCTATTGCTGAGGTGCTATTGCTGAGGTCACAATGCTGAGATGCTATTGCTGAGCTGCTATTGATGAGGTGTTATTGCTGATGTGCTATTGCTGAGGTCATAATGCTGAGGTGCTATTGCTGAGGTCACAATGCTATGGTCACAATGCTGAGGTCACAATGCTCAGGTGCTATTGCTGAGGTCACAATGCTGAGGTGCTGTTGCTGAGGTCACAATGCTGAGATCACAATGCTGAGGTGCTATTACTGAGGTGCTATTGCTGAGGTATTCTTGCTGAGCTGCTATTGCTGAGGTCACAATGCTGAGGTGTTATTGCTGAGGTCACAATGCTGAGGTGCTATTGCTGAGGTGCTATTGCTGTGGTCACAATGCTGAGGTGCTATTACTGAGGTCACAATGCTGAGGTGCTATTGCTGAGGTGCTATTGCTGAGGTCACAATGCTGAGGTCACAATGCTGAGCTGCTATTGCTGAGGTCACTTTTCTGAGGTACTATTGCTGAGGTCACAATGCTATGCTCACAATGCTAAGGTCACAATGCTGAGGTGCTATTGCAGAGGTCACAATGCTGAGGTGCTATTGCAGATGTGCAATTGCTGAGGTGCTATTGCAGAGGTCACAATGCTGAGGTGCTATTGCTGAGGTGCTATTGCTGAGGTCACAATGCTATGCTCACAATGCTGAGGTCACAATGCTGAGGTGCTATTGCAGAGGTCACAATGCTGAGGTGCTATTGCAGATGTGCAATTGCTGAGGTGCTATTGCAGAGGTCACAATGCTGAGGTGCTATTGCTGAGGTGCTATTGCTGAGGTCACAATGCTATGCTCACAATGCTGAGGTCACAATGCTGAGGTGCTATTGCAGAGGTCACAATGCTGAGGTGCTATTGCAGATGTGCAATTGCTGAGGTGCTATTGCAGAGGTCACAATGCTGAGGTGCTATTGCTGAGGTGCTATTGCTGAGGTCACAATGCTGAGGTGCTATTTCTGAGTTCACAATGCTGAGGTGCTATTGCTGAGGTGCTGTTGCTGAGGTCACAATGCTGAGGTGCTATTGGTGAGGTCACAATGCTGAGGTCACAATGCTGAGGTGCTACTGCTGAGGTCACAATGCTGAGGTGCTCTTGCTGAGGTGCTATTGCTGTGGTGCTATTGCTGAGGTCACAATGCTGAGGTGCTATTGCTGAGGTGCTATTGCTGACGTCACAATGCTGACGTGCTATTGCTGAGGTCACAATGCTGAGGTGCTATTGCTGAGGTCACAATGCTGTGGTCAAAATGCCGATGTCACAATGCTGAGGTCACAATGCTGAGGTGTTATTGCTGAGCTGTTATTGCTGAGGTATTATTGCTGAGCTGCTATTGCTGAGGTCACAATGCTGAGGTGCTATTGCTGAGTTCCCAATGCTGAGGTCACAATGCTGAGGTGCTATTACTGAGGTCACAATGCTGTGGTCACAAAGCTGAGATCAAATTGCAGAGGTGCTATTGCTGAGGTCACAATGCTGAGGTGCTACTGCTGAGGTGTTATGGCTTAGGTCACAATGCTCAGGTCACAATGCTGAGGTCACTATGCTGAGGTGCTATTGCTGAGGTCACAATGCTGAGGTCACAATGCTGAGGTCACAATGCTGAGGTGCTATTTCTGAGGTGCTGTTGCTGAGGTGTTATTGCTGAGGTGCAATTGCTGAGGTCACAATGCTGAGGTGCTATTGCTGAGGTCAAAATGATGTGGTCACAATTCTGAGGTCACAATGCTGAGGTGCTATTGCTGAGGTCACAATGCTGAGGTGCAATTGCAGATGTGCAATTGCTGACGTGCTACTGCTGAGGTCACAATGCTGAGGTGCTATTGCTGAGGTGCTATTGCTGAGGTCACAATGCTAAGGTGCTATTGCTGAGGTGCTATTGCTGAGGTCACAATGCTGAGGTGCTATTACTGAGGTCACAATGCTGTGGTCACAAAGCTGAGGTCAAAATGCTGAGGTGTTATTGCTGAGCTGTTATTGCTGAGGTATTATTGCTGAGCTGCTATTGCTGAGGTCACAATTCTTAGGTCACAATGCTGAGGTCACAATGCTGAGCTCACTATGCTGAGGTCACTATGCTGAGGTCAAAATGCTGATGTCACAATGCTGAGGTCACAATGCTGCGGTGTTATTGCTGAGCTGTTATTGCTGAGGTATTATTGCTGAGCTGCTATTACTGAGGTCACAATTCTGAGGTTACAATGCTGAGGTCACAATGCTGAGCTCACTATGCTGAGGTCACTATGCTTAGGTGCTATTGCTGAGGTCACAATGCTGAGGTGCTATTGCTGAGGTGCTATTGCTGAGGTCACAATGCTGAGGTGCTATTGCTGAGGGGCTATTGCTGAGGTGCTATTGCTGAGGTCACAATGCTGAGATGCTATTGCTGAGCTGCTATTGATGAGGTGTTATTGCTGATGTGCTATTGCTGAGGTCATAATGCTGAGGTGCTATTGCTGAGGTCACAATGCTATGGTCACAATGCTGAGGTCACAATGCTCAGGTGCTATTGCTGAGGTCACAATGCTGAGGTGCTGTTGCTGAGGTCACAATGCTGAGATCACAATGCTGAGGTGCTATTACTGAGGTGCTATTGCTGAGGTATTCTTGCTGAGCTGCTATTGCTGAGGTCACAATGCTGAGGTGTTATTGCTGAGGTCACAATGCTGAGGTGCTATTGCTGAGGTGCTATTGCTGTGGTCACAATACTGAGGTGCTATTACTGAGGTCACAATGCTGAGGTGCTATTGCTGAGGTGCTATTGCTGAGGTCACAATGCTGAGGTCACAATGCTGAGCTGCTATTGCTGAGGTCACTTTTCTGAGGTACTATTGCTGAGGTCACAATGCTATGCTCACAATGCTGAGGTCACAATGCTGAGGTGCTATTGCAGAGGTCACAATGCTGAGGTGCTATTGCAGATGTGCAATTGCTGAGGTGCTATTGCAGAGGTCACAATGCTGAGGTGCTATTGCTGAGGTGCTATTGCTGAGGTCACAATGCTATGCTCACAATGCTGAGGTCACAATGCTGAGGTGCTATTGCAGAGGTCACAATGCTGAGGTGCTATTGCAGATGTGCAATTGCTGAGGTGCTATTGCAGAGGTCACAATGCTGAGGTGCTATTGCTGAGGTGCTATTGCTGAGGTCACAATGCTATGCTCACAATGCTGAGGTCACAATGCTGAGGTGCTATTGCAGAGGTCACAATGCTGAGGTGCTATTGCAGATGTGCAATTGCTGAGGTGCTATTGCAGAGGTCACAATGCTGAGGTGCTATTGCTGAGGTGCTATTGCTGAGGTCACAATGCTGAGGTGCTATTTCTGAGTTCACAATGCTGAGGTGCTATTGCTGAGGTGCTGTTGCTGAGGTCACAATGCTGAGGTGCTATTGGTGAGGTCACAATGCTGAGGTCACAATGCTGAGGTGCTACTGCTGAGGTCACAATGCTGAGGTGCTCTTGCTGAGGTGCTATTGCTGTGGTGCTATTGCTGAGGTCACAATGCTGAGGTGCTATTGCTGAGGTGCTATTCCTGAAGTCACAATGCTGACGTGCTATTGCTGAGGTCACAATGCTGAGGTGCTATTGCTGAGGTCACAATGCTGTGGTCAAAATGCTGATGTCACAATGCTGAGGTCACAATGCTGAGGTGTTATTGCTGAGCTGTTATTGCTGAGGTATTATTGCTGAGCTGCTATTGCTGAGGTCACAATGCTGAGGTGCTATTGCTGAGTTCACAATGCTGAGGTCACAATGCTGAGGTGCTATTACTGAGGTCACAATGCTGTGGTCACAAAGCTGAGATCAAATTGCAGAGGTGCTATTGCTGAGGTCACAATGCTGAGGTGCTACTGCTGAGGTGTTATTGCTTAGGTCACAATGCTCAGGTCACAATGCTGAGGTCACTATGCTGAGGTGCTATTGCTGAGGTCACAATGCTGAGGTCACAATGCTGAGGTCACAATGCTGAGGTGCTATTGCTGAGGTGTTATTGCTGAGTTCACAATGCTGAGATACTATTGCTTAGGTGCTATTGCTGAGGTCACAATGCTGAGGTGCTATTGCTGAGGTCACAATGCTGAGGTCACAATGCTGAGGTCACAATGCTGAGGTGCTATTTCTGAGGTGCTGTTGCTGAGGTGTTATTGCTGAGGTGCAATTGCTGAGGTCACAATGCTGAGGTGCTATTGCTGAGGTCAAAATGATGTGGTCACAATTCTGAGGTCACAATGCTGAGGTGCTATTGCTGAGGTCACAATGCTGAGGTGCAATTGCAGATGTGCAATTGCTGACGTGCTACTGCTGAGGTCACAATGCTGAGGTGCTATTGCTGAGGTGCTATTGCTGAGGTCACAATGCTAAGGTGCTATTGCTGAGGTGCTATTGCTGAGGTCACAATGCTGAGGTGCTATTACTGAGGTCACAATGCTGTGGTCACAAAGCTGAGGTCAAAATGCTGAGGTGTTATTGCTGAGCTGTTATTGCTGAGGTATTATTGCTGAGCTGCTATTGCTGAGGTCACAATTCTTAGGTCACAATGCTGAGGTCACAATGCTGAGCTCACTATGCTGAGGTCACTATGCTGAGGTCAAAATGCTGATGTCACAATGCTGAGGTCACAATGCTGCGGTGTTATTGCTGAGCTGTTATTGCTGAGGTATTATTGCTGAGCTGCTATTACTGAGGTCACAATTCTGAGGTTACAATGCTGAGGTCACAATGCTGAGCTCACTATGCTGAGGTCACTATGCTTAGGTGCTATTGCTGAGGTCACAATGCTGAGGTGCTATTGCTGAGGTGCTATTGCTGAGGTCACAATGCTGAGGTGCTATTGCTGAGGGGCTATTGCTGAGGTGCTATTGCTGAGGTCACAATGCTGAGATGCTATTGCTGAGCTGCTATTGATGAGGTGTTATTGCTGATGTGCTATTGCTGAGGTCATAATGCTGAGGTGCTATTGCTGAGGTCACAATGCTATGGTCACAATGCTGAGGTCACAATGCTCAGGTGCTATTGCTGAGGTCACAATGCTGAGGTGCTGTTGCTGAGGTCACAATGCTGAGATCACAATGCTGAGGTGCTATTACTGAGGTGCTATTGCTGAGGTATTCTTGCTGAGCTGCTATTGCTGAGGTCACAATGCTGAGGTGTTATTGCTGAGGTCACAATGCTGAGGTGCTATTGCTGAGGTGCTATTGCTGTGGTCACAATACTGAGGTGCTATTACTGAGGTCACAATGCTGAGGTGCTATTGCTGAGGTGCTATTGCTGAGGTCACAATGCTGAGGTCACAATGCTGAGCTGCTATTGCTGAGGTCACTTTTCTGAGGTACTATTGCTGAGGTCACAATGCTATGCTCACAATGCTGAGGTCACAATGCTGAGGTGCTATTGCAGAGGTCACAATGCTGAGGTGCTATTGCAGATGTGCAATTGCTGAGGTGCTATTGCAGAGGTCACAATGCTGAGGTGCTATTGCTGAGGTGCTATTGCTGAGGTCACAATGCTATGCTCACAATGCTGAGGTCACAATGCTGAGGTGCTATTGCAGAGGTCACAATGCTGAGGTGCTATTGCAGATGTGCAATTGCTGAGGTGCTATTGCAGAGGTCACAATGCTGAGGTGCTATTGCTGAGGTGCTATTGCTGAGGTCACAATGCTATGCTCACAATGCTGAGGTCACAATGCTGAGGTGCTATTGCAGAGGTCACAATGCTGAGGTGCTATTGCAGATGTGCAATTGCTGAGGTGCTATTGCAGAGGTCACAATGCTGAGGTGCTATTGCTGAGGTGCTATTGCTGAGGTCACAATGCTGAGGTGCTATTTCTGAGTTCACAATGCTGAGGTGCTATTGCTGAGGTGCTGTTGCTGAGGTCACAATGCTGAGGTGCTATTGGTGAGGTCACAATGCTGAGGTCACAATGCTGAGGTGCTACTGCTGAGGTCACAATGCTGAGGTGCTCTTGCTGAGGTGCTATTGCTGTGGTGCTATTGCTGAGGTCACAATGCTGAGGTGCTATTGCTGAGGTGCTATTCCTGAAGTCACAATGCTGACGTGCTATTGCTGAGGTCACAATGCTGAGGTGCTATTGCTGAGGTCACAATGCTGTGGTCAAAATGCTGATGTCACAATGCTGAGGTCACAATGCTGAGGTGTTATTGCTGAGCTGTTATTGCTGAGGTATTATTGCTGAGCTGCTATTGCTGAGGTCACAATGCTGAGGTGCTATTGCTGAGTTCACAATGCTGAGGTCACAATGCTGAGGTGCTATTACTGAGGTCACAATGCTGTGGTCACAAAGCTGAGATCAAATTGCAGAGGTGCTATTGCTGAGGTCACAATGCTGAGGTGCTACTGCTGAGGTGTTATTGCTTAGGTCACAATGCTCAGGTCACAATGCTGAGGTCACTATGCTGAGGTGCTATTGCTGAGGTCACAATGCTGAGGTCACAATGCTGAGGTCACAATGCTGAGGTGCTATTGCTGAGGTGTTATTGCTGAGTTCACAATGCTGAGATACTATTGCTTAGGTGCTATTGCTGAGGTCACAATGCTGAGGTGCTATTGCTGAGGTCACAATACTGAGGTGCTATCTGAGGTGCTATTGCTGAGGTCACAATGCTGAGGTCACAATGCTGAGGTGCTATTACTGAGGTCACAATGATGTGGTCACAAAGCTGAGATCAAAATGCTGAGGTGCTATTGCTGAGGTCACCATGCTGAGGTGCTACTGCTGAGGTGTTATTGCTTAGATCACAATGCTCAGGTCACAATGCTGAGGTCACTATGCTGAGGTGCTATTGCTGAGGTCACAATGCTGAGGTCACAATGCTGAGGTCACAATGCTGAGGTGCTATTTCTGACGTGTTATTGCTGAGTTAACAATGCTGAGGTACTATTGCTTAGGTGCTATTGCTGAGGTCACAATGCTGAGGTGCTATTGCTGAGGTCACAATACTGAGGTGCTATTGCTGAGGTGCTATTGCTGAGGTCACAACGCTAAGGTGCTATTGCTGAGGTGCTATTGCTGAGGTCACAATGCTGAGGTGCTATTACTGAGGTCACAATGCTGTGGTCACAAAGCTGAGGTGCTACTGCTGAGGTCACAATGCTGAGGTGCTCTTGCTGAGGTGCTGTTGCTTAGGTCACAATGCTGAGGTGCTATTGCTGAGGTGCTATTGCTGAGGTCACAACGCTAAGGTGCTATTGCTGAGGTGCTGTTGCTTAGGTCACAATGCTGAGGTGCTATTGCTGAGGTCACAATGCTGAGCTCACAATGCTGAGGTGCTACTGCTGAGGTCACAATGCTGAGGTGCTCTTGCTGAGGTGGTATTGCTGAGGTCACAATGCTGACGTGCTATTGCTGAGGTCACAATGTTGAGGTGCTATTGCTGAGGTGCTATTGCTGAGGTCACAATGCTGACGTGCTATTGCTGAGGTCACAATGCTGAGGTGCTATTGCTGAGGTCACAATGCTGTGGTCAAAATGCTGATGTCACAATGCTGAAGTCACAATGCTGAGGTGTTATTGCTGAGCTGTTATTGCTGAGGTATTATTGTTGAGCTGCTATTGCTGAGGTCACAATTCTGAGGTCACAATGCTGAGGTCACAATGCTGAGCTCACTATGTTGAGGTCACTATGCCGAGGTGCTATTGCTGAGGTCACAATGCTGAGGTCGCAATGCTGAGGTGCTATTGCTGAGGTCACAATGCTGAGGTCACAATGCTGAGGTCACAATGCTGAGGTGCTATTGCTGAGGTGCTGTTGCTGAGGTGTTATTGCTGAGGTGCTATTTCTGACTTCACAATGCTGAGGTGTTATTGCTGAGGTCACAATGCTGAGCTCATGCTGAGGTCACTATGCTGAGGTGCTATTGCTGAGGTCACAATGCTGAGGTCGCAATGCTGAGGTGCTATTGTTGAGGTCACAATGCTGAGGTCACAATGCTGAGGTCACAATGCTGAGGTGCTATTGCTGAGGTGCTGTTGCTGAGGTGTTATTGCTGAGGTGCAATTGCTGAGGTCACAATGCTGAGGTGCTATTGCTGAGGTCAAAATGATGTGGTCACAATTCTGAGGTCACAATGCTGAGGTGCTATTGCTGAGCTCAGAATGCTGAGGTGCAATTGCAGATGTGCAATTGCTGACGTGCTACTGCTGAGGTCACAATGCTGAGGTGCTATTGCTGAGGTGCTATTGCTGAGGTCACAACGCTAAGGTGCTATTGCTGAGGTTCTATTGCTGAGGTCACAATGCTGAGGTGCTATTACTGAGGTCACAATGCTGTGGTCACAAAGCTGAGGTCAAAATGCTGAGGTGTTTTTGCTGAGCTGTTATTGCTGAGGTATTATTGCTGAGCTGCTATTGCTGAGGTCACAATTCTTAGGTCACAATGCTGAGGTCACAATGCTGAGGTCACTATGCTGAGGTCACTATGCTGAGGTCAAAATGCTGATGTCACAATGCTGAGGTCACAATGCTGCGGTGTTATTGCTGAGCTGTTATTGCTGAGGTATTATTGCTGAGCTGCTATTACTGAGGTCACAATTCTGAGGTTACAATGCTGAGGTCACAATGCTGAGCTCACTATGCTGAGGTCACTATGCTTAGGTGCTATTGCTGAGGTCACAATGCTGAGGTGCTATTGCTGAGGTGCTATTGCTGAGGTCACAATGCTGAGGTGCTATTGCTGAGGTGCTATTGCTGAGGTCACAATGCTGAGGTGCTGTTGCTGAGGGGCTATTGCTGAGGTGCTATTGCTGAGGTCACAATGCTGAGATGCTATTGCTGAGCTGCTATTGATGAGGTGTTATTGCTGATGTGCTATTGCTGAGGTCATAATGCTGAGGTGCTATTGCTGAGGTCACAATGCTATGGTCACAATGCTGAGGTCACAATGCTCAGGTGCTATTGCTGAGGTCACAATGCTGAGGTGCTGTTGCTGAGGTCACAATGCTGAGATCACAATGCTGAGGTGCTATTACTGAGGTGCTATTGCTGAGGTACTCTTGCTGAGCTGCTATTGCTGAGGTCACAATGCTGAGGTGCTATTGCTGAGGTCACAATGCTGAGGTGCTATTGCTGAGGTGCTATTGCTGTGGTCACAATGCTGAGGTGCTATTACTGAGGTCACAATGCTGAGGTGCTATTGCTGAGGTGCTATTGCTGAGGTCACAATGCTGAGGTCACAATGCTGAGCTGCTATTGCTGAGGTCACTTTTCTGAGGTACTATTGCTGAGGTCACTATGCTATGCTCACAATGCTGAGGTCACAATGCTGAGGTGCTATTGCAGAGGTCACAATGCTGAGGTGCTATTGCTGAGGTGCTATTGCTGAGGTCGCAATGCTATGCTCACAATGCTGAGGTCACAATGCTGAGGTGCTATTGCAGAGGTCACAATGCTGAGGTGCTATTGCACATGTGCAATTGCTGAGGTGCTATTGCAGAGGTCACAATGCTGAGGTGCTATTGCTGAGGTGCTATTGCTGAGGTCACAATGCTGAGGTCACAATGCTGAGGTCACAATGCTGAGGTGCTATTGCTGAGGTGTTATTGCTGAGTTCACAATGCTGAGATACTATTGCTTATGTGCTATTGCTGAGGTCACAATGCTGAGGTGCTATTGCTGAGGTCACAATACTGAGGTGCTATCTGAGGTGCTATTGCTGAGGTCACAATGCTGATGTCACAATGCTGAGGTGCTATTACTGAGGTCACAATGCTGTGGTCACAAAGCTGAGATCAAAATGCTGAGGTGCTATTGCTGAGGTCACAATGCTGAGGTGCTACTGCTGAGGTGTTATTGCTTAGGTCACAATGCTCAGGTCACAATGCTGAGGTCACTATGCTGAGGTGCTATTGCTGAGGTCACAATGCTGAGGTCACAATGCTGAGGTCACAATGCTGAGGTGCTATTGCTGAGGTGTTATTGCTGAGTTCACAATGCTGAGGTACTATTGCTTAGGTGCTATTGCTGAGGTCACAATGCTGAGGTGCTATTTCTGAGGTCACAATACTGAGGTGCTATCTGATGTGATATTTCTGACTTCACAATGCTGAGGTGCTATTGCTGAGGTGCTGTTGCTGAGGTCACAATGCTGAGGTGCTATTGCTGAGGTCACAATGCTGAGCTCACAATGCTGAGGTGCTACTGCTGAGGTCACAATGCTGAGGTGCTCTTGCTGAGATGCTATTGCTGAGGTGCTATTGCTGAAGTCACAATGCTGAGGTGCTATTGCTGAGGTCACAATGTTGAGGTGCTATTGCTGAGGTGCTATTGCTGACGTCACAATGCTGACGTGCTATTGCTGAGGTCACAATGCTGAGGTGCTATTGCTGAGGTCACAATGCTGTGGTCAAAATGCTGATGTCACAATGCTGAAGTCACAATGCTGAGGTGTTATTGCTGAGCTGTTATTGCTGAGGTATTATTGCTGAGCTGCTATTGCTGAGGTCACAATTCTGAGGTCACAATGCTGAGGTCACAATGCTGAGCTCACTATGTTGAGGTCACTATGCCGAGGTGCTATTGCTGAGGTCACAATGCTGAGGTCGCAATGCTGAGGTGCTATTGCTGAGGTCACAATGCTGAGGTCACAATGCTGAGGTCACAATGCTGAGGTGCTATTGCTGAGGTGCTGTTGCTGAAGTGTTATTGCTGAGGTGCTATTTCTGACTTCACAATGCTGAGGTGTTATTGCTGAGGTCACAATGCTGAGCTCATGCTGAGGTCACTATGCTGAGGTTCTATTGCTGAGGTCACAATGCTGAGGTCGCAATGCTGAGGTGCTATTGTTGAGGTCACAATGCTGAGGTCAAAATGCTGAGGTCACAATGCTGAGGTGCTATTTCTGAGGTGCTGTTCCTGAGGTGTTATTGCTGAGGTGCAATTGCTGAGGTCAAAATGCTGAGGTGCTATTGCTGAGGTCAAAATGCTGTGGTCACAATTCTGAGGTCACAATGCAGAGGTGCTATTGCTGAGCTCAGAATGCTGAGGTGCAATTGCAGATGTGCAATTGCTGAGGTGCTACTGCTGAGGTCACAATGCTGAGGTGCTATTGCTGAGGTGCTATTGCTGAGGTCACATCGCTGAGGAGCTATTACTGAGGTCACAATGCTGTGGTCACAAAGCTGAGGTGCTACTGCTGAGGTCACAATGCTGAGGTGCTCTTGCTGAGGTGCTGTTGCTTAGGTCACAATGCTGAGGTGCTATTGCTGAGGTGCTATTGCTGAGGTCACAACGCTAAGGTGCTATTGCTGAGGTGCTGTTGCTTAGGTCACAATGCTGACGTGCTATTGCTGAGGTCACAATGCTGAGCTCACAATGCTGAAGTGCTACTGCTGAGGTCACAATGCTGAGGTGCTCTTGCTGAGATGCTATTGCTGAGGTGCTATTGCTGAAGTCACAATGCTGAGGTGCTATTGCTGAGGTCACAATGCTGACGTGCTATTGCTGAGGTCACAATGCTGAGGTGCTATTGCTGAGGTCACAATGCTGTGGTCAAAATGCTGATGTCACAATGCTGAAGTCACAATGCTGAGGTGTTATTGCTGAGCTGTTATTGCTGAGGTATTATTGTTGAGCTGCTATTGCTGAGGTCACAATTCTGAGGTCACAATGCTGAGGTCACAATGCTGAGCTCACTATGTTGAGGTCACTATGCCGAGGTGCTATTGCTGAGGTCACAATGCTGAGGTCGCAATGCTGAGGTGCTATTGCTGAGGTCACAATGCTGAGGTCACAATGCTGAGGTCACAATGCTGAGGTGCTATTGCTGAGGTGCTGTTGCTGAGGTGTTATTGCTGAGGTGCTATTTCTGACTTCACAATGCTGAGGTGTTATTGCTGAGGTCACAATGCTGAGCTCATGCTGAGGTCACTATGCTGAGGTGCTATTGCTGAGGTCACAATGCTGAGGTCGCAATGCTGAGGTGCTATTGTTGAGGTCACAATGCTGAGGTCACAATGCAGAGGTCACAATGCTGAGGTGCTATTTCTGAGGTGCTGTTGCTGAGGTGTTATTGCTGAGGTGCAATTGCTGAGGTCACAATGCTGAGGTGCTATTGATGAGGTCAAAATGATGTGGTCACAATTCTGAGGTCACAATGCTGAGGTGCTATTGCTGAGCTCAGAATGCTGAGGTGCAATTGCAGATGTGCAATTGCTGACGTGCTACTGCTGAGGTCACAATGCTGAGGTGCTATTGCTGAGGTGCTATTGCTGAGGTCACAATGCTAAGGTGCTATTGCTGAGGTGCTATTGCTGAGGTCACAATGCTGAGGTGCTATTACTGAGGTCACAATGCTGTGGTCACAAAGCTGAGGTCAAAATGCTGAGGTGTTATTGCTGAGCTGTTATTGCTGAGGTATTATTGCTGAGCTGCTATTGCTGAGGTCACAATTCTTAGGTCACAATGCTGAGGTCACAATGCTGAGCTCACTATGCTGAGGTCACTATGCTGAGGTCAAAATGCTGATGTCACAATGCTGAGGTCACAATGCTGCGGTGTTATTGCTGAGCTGTTATTGCTGAGGTATTATTGCTGAGCTGCTATTACTGAGGTCACAATTCTGAGGTTACAATGCTGAGGTCACAATGCTGAGCTCACTATGCTGAGGTCACTATGCTTAGGTGCTATTGCTGAGGTCACAATGCTGAGGTGCTATTGCTGATGTGCTATTGCTGAGGTCACAATGCTGAGGTGCTATTGCTGAGGTGCTATTGCTGAGGTCACAATGCTGAGGTGCTGTTGCTGAGGGGCTATTGCTGAGGTGCTATTGCTGAGGTCACAATGCTGAGATGCTATTGCTGAGCTGCTATTGATGAGGTGTTATTGCTGATGTGCTATTGCTGAGGTCATAATGCTGAGGTGCTATTGCTGAGGTCACAATGCTATGGTCACAATGCTGAGGTCACAATGCTCAGGTGCTATTGCTGAGGTCACAATGCTGAGGTGCTGTTGCTGAGGTCACAATGCTGAGATCACAATGCTGAGGTGCTATTACTGAGGTGCTATTGCTGAGGTATTCTTGCTGAGCTGCTATTGCTGAGGTCACAATGCTGAGGTGTTATTGCTGAGGTCACAATGCTGAGGTGCTATTGCTGAGGTGCTATTGCTGTGGTCACAATGCTGAGGTGCTATTACTGAGGTCACAATGCTGAGGTGCTATTGCTGAGGTGCTATTGCTGAGGTCACAATGCTGAGGTCACAATGCTGAGCTGCAATTGCTGAGGTCACTTTTCTGAGGTACTATTGCTGAGGTCACAATGCTATGCTCACAATGCTAAGGTCACAATGCTGAGGTGCTATTGCAGAGGTCACAATGCTGAGGTGCTATTGCAGATGTGCAATTGCTGAGGTGCTATTGCAGAGGTCACAATGCTGAGGAGCTATTGCTGAGGTGCTATTGCTGATGTCACAATGCTATGCTCACAATGCTGAGGTCACAATGCTGAGGTGCTATTGCAGAGGTCACAATGCTGAGGTGCTATTGCAGATGTGCAATTGCTGAGGTGCTATTGCAGAGGTCACAATGCTGAGGTGCTATTGCTGAGGTGCTATTGCTGAGGTCACAATGCTATGCTCACAATGCTGAGGTCACAATGCTGAGGTGCTATTGCAGAGGTCACAATGCTGAGGTGCTATTGCAGATGTGCAATTGCTGAGGTGCTATTGCAGAGGTCACAATGCTGAGGTGCTATTGCTGAGGTGCTATTGCTGAGGTCACAATGCTGAGGTGCTATTTCTGAGTTCACAATGCTGAGGTGCTATTGCTGAGGTGCTGTTGCTGAGGTCACAATGCTGAGGTGCTATTGGTGAGGTCACAATGCTGAGGTCACAATGCTGAGGTGCTACTGCTGAGGTCACAATGCTGAGGTGCTCTTGCTGAGGTGCTATTGCTGTGGTGCTATTGCTGAGGTCACAATGCTGAGGTGCTATTGCTGAGGTGCTATTGCTGACGTCACAATGCTGACGTGCTATTGCTGAGGTCACAATGCTGAGGTGCTATTGCTGAGGTCACAATGCTGTGGTCAAAATGCTGATGTCACAATGCTGAGGTCACAATGCTGAGGTGTTATTGCTGAGCTGTTATTGCTGAGGTATTATTGCTGAGCTGCTATTGCTGAGGTCACAATGCTGAGGTGCTATTGCTGAGTTCCCAATGCTGAGGTCACAATGCTGAGGTGCTATTACTGAGGTCACAATGCTGTGGTCACAAAGCTGAGATCAAATTGCAGAGGTGCTATTGCTGAGGTCACAATGCTGAGGTGCTACTGCTGAGGTGTTATGGCTTAGGTCACAATGCTCAGGTCACAATGCTGAGGTCACTATGCTGAGGTGCTATTGCTGAGGTCACAATGCTGAGGTCACAATGCTGAGGTCACAATGCTGAGGTGCTATTTCTGAGGTGCTGTTGCTGAGGTGTTATTGCTGAGGTGCAATTGCTGAGGTCACAATGCTGAGGTGCTATTGCTGAGGTCAAAATGATGTGGTCACAATTCTGAGGTCACAATGCTGAGGTGCTATTGCTGAGGTCACAATGCTGAGGTGCAATTGCAGATGTGCAATTGCTGACGTGCTACTGCTGAGGTCACAATGCTGAGGTGCTATTGCTGAGGTGCTATTGCTGAGGTCACAATGCTAAGGTGCTATTGCTGAGGTGCTATTGCTGAGGTCACAATGCTGAGGTGCTATTCCTGAGGTCACAATGCTGTGGTCACAAAGCTGAGGTCAAAATGCTGAGGTGTTATTGCTGAGCTGTTATTGCTGAGGTATTATTGCTGAGCTGCTATTGCTGAGTTCACAATTCTTAGGTCACAATGCTGAGGTCACAATGCTGAGGTCACTATGCTGAGGTCACTATGCTGAGGTCAAAATGCTGATGTCACAATGCTGAGGTCACAATGCTGCGGTGTTATTGCTGAGCTGTTATTGCTGAGGTATTATTGCTGAGCTGCTATTACTGAGGTCACAATTCTGAGGTTACAATGCTGAGGTCACAATGCTGAGCTCACTATGCTGAGGTCACTATGCTTAGGTGCTATTGCTGAGGTCACAATGCTGAGGTGCTATTGCTGAGGTGCTATTGCTGAGGTCACAATGCTGAGGTGCTGTTGCTGAGGGGCTATTGCTGAGGTGCTATTGCTGAGGTCACAATGCTGAGATGCTATTGCTGAGCTGCTATTGATGAGGTGTTATTGCTGATGTGCTATTGCTGAGGTCATAATGCTGAGGTGCTATTGCTGAGGTCACAATGCTATGGTCACAATGCTGAGGTCACAATGCTCAGGTGCTATTGCTGAGGTCACAATGCTGAGGTGCTGTTGCTGAGGTCACAATGCTGAGATCACAATGCTGAGGTGCTATTACTGAGGTGCTATTGCTGAGGTATTCTTGCTGAGCTGCTATTGCTGAGGTCACAATGCTGAGGTGTTATTGCTGAGGTCACAATGCTGAGGTGCTATTGCTGAGGTGCTATTGCTGTGGTCACAATGCTGAGGTGCTATTACTGAGGTCACAATGCTGAGGTGCTATTGCTGAGGTGCTATTGCTGAGGTCACAATGCTGAGGTCACAATGCTGAGCTGCTATTGCTGAGGTCACTTTTCTGAGGTACTATTGCTGAGGTCACAATGCTATGCTCACAATGCTGAGGTCACAATGCTGAGGTGCTATTGCAGAGGTCACAATGCTGAGGTGCTATTGCAGATGTGCAATTGCTGAGGTGCTATTGCAGAGGTCACAATGCTGAGGTGCTATTGCTGAGGTGCTATTGCTGAGGTCACAATGCTATGCTCACAATGCTGAGGTCACAATGCTGAGGTGCTATTGCAGAGGTCACAATGCTGAGGTGCTATTGCAGATGTGCAATTGCTGGGGTGCTATTGCAGAGGTCACAATGCTGAGGTGCTATTGCTGAGGTGCTATTGCTGAGGTTACAATGCTATGCTCACAATGCTGAGGTCACAATGCTGAGGTGCTATTGCAGAGGTCACAATGCTGAGGTGCTATTGCAGATGTGCAATTGCTGAGGTGCTATTGCAGAGGTCACAATGCTGAGGTGCTATTGCTGAGGTGCTATTGCTGAGGTCAAAATGCTGAGGTGCTATTTCTGAGTTCACAATGCTGAGGTGCTATTGCTGAGGTGCTGTTGCTGAGGTCACAATGCTGAGGTGCTATTGGTGAGGTCACAATGCTGAGGTCACAATGCTGAGGTGCTACTGCTGAGGTCACAATGCTGAGGTGCTCTTGCTGAGGTGCTATTGCTGTGGTGCTATTGCTGAGGTCACAATGCTGAGGTGCTATTGCTGAGGTGCTATTCCTGAAGTCACAATGCTGACGTGCTATTGCTGAGGTCACAATGCTGAGGTGCTATTGCTGAGGTCACAATGCTGTGGTCAAAATGCTGATGTCACAATGCTGAGGTCACAATGCTGAGGTGTTATTGCTGAGCTGTTATTGCTGAGGTATTATTGCTGAGCTGCTATTGCTGAGGTCACAATGCTGAGGTGCTATTGCTGAGTTCCCAATGCTGAGGTCACAATGCTGAGGTGCTATTACTGAGGTCACAATGCTGTGGTCACAAAGCTGAGATCAAATTGCAGAGGTGCTATTGCTGAGGTCACAATGCTGAGGTGCTACTGCTGAGGTGTTATTGCTTAGGTCACAATGCTCAGGTCACAATGCTGAGGTCACTATGCTGAGGTGCTAGTGCTGAGGTCACAATGCTGAGGTCACAATGCTGAGGTCACAATGCTGAGGTGCTATTGCTGAGGTGTTATTGCTGAGTTCACAATGCTGAGATACTATTGCTTAGGTGCTATTGCTGAGGTCACAATGCTGAGGTGCTATTGCTGAGGTCACAATACTGAGGTGCTATCTGAGGTGCTATTGCTGAGGTCACAATGCTGAGGTCACAATGCTGAGGTGCTATTACTGAGGTCACAATGATGTGGTCACAAAGCTGAGATCAAAATGCTGAGGTGCTATTGCTGAGGTCACCATGCTGAGGTGCTACTGCTGAGGTGTTATTGCTTAGATCACAATGCTCAGGTCACAATGCTGAGGTCACTATGCTGAGGTGCTATTGCTGAGGTCACAATGCTGAGGTCACAATGCTGAGGTCACAATGCTGAGGTGCTATTTCTGACGTGTTATTGCTGAGTTAACAATGCTGAGGTACTATTGCTTAGGTGCTATTGCTGAGGTCACAATGCTGAGGTGCTATTGCTGAGGTCACAATACTGAGGTGCTATTGGTGAGGTCACAATGCTGAGGTCACTATGCTGAGGTCACTATGCTTAGGTGCTATTGCTGAGGTCACAATGCTGTGGTGCTATTGCTGAGGTGCTATTGCTGAGGTCACAATGCTGAGGTGCTATTGCTGAGGTGCTATTGCTGAGGTCACAATGCTGAGGTGCTGTTGCTGAGGGGCTATTGCTGAGGTGCTATTGCTGAGGTCACAATGCTGAGATGCTATTGCTTAGCTGCTATTGATGAGGTGTTATTGCTGATGTGCTATTGCTGAGGTCATAATGCTGAGGTGCTATTGCTGAGGTCACAATGCTATGGTCACAATGCTGAGGTCACAATGCTCAGGTGCTATTGCGGAGGTCACAATGCTGAGGTGCTGTTGCTGAGGTCACAATGCTGAGATCACAATGCTGAGGTGCTATTACTGAGGTGCTATTGCTGAGGTACTCTTGCTGAGCTGCTATTGCTGAGGTCACAATGCTGAGGTGCTATTGCTGAGGTCACAATGCTGAGGTGCTATTGCTGAGGTGCTATTGCTGTGGTCACAATGCTGAGGTGCTATTACTGAGGTCACAATGCTGAGGTGCTATTGCTGAGGTGCTATTGCTGAGGTCACAATGCTGAGGTCACAATGCTGAGCTGCTATTGCTGAGGTCACTTTTCTGAGGTACTATTGCTGAGGTCACAATGCTATGCTCACAATGCTGAGGTCACAATGCTGAGGTGCTATTGCAGAGGTCACAATGCTGAGGTGCTATTGCAGATGTGCAATTGCTGAGGTGCTATTGCAGAGGTCACAATGCTGAGGGGCTATTGCTGAGGTGCTATTGCTGAGGTCACAATGCTGAGATGCTATTGCTGAGCTGCTATTGATGAGGTGTTATTGCTGATGTGCTATTGCTGAGGTCATAATGCTGAGGTGCTATTGCTGAGGTCACAATGCTATGGTCACAATGCTGTGGTCACAATGCTCAGGTGCTATTGCTGAGGTCACAATGCTGAGGTGCTATTGCTGAGGTCACAATGCTGAGGTGCTATTGCTTAGGTGCTATTGCTGTGGTCACAATGCTGAGGTGCTATTTCTGAGTTCACAATGCTGAGGTGCTATTGCTGAGGTGCTGTTGCTGAGGTCACAATGCTGAGGTGCTATTGGTGAGGTCACAATGCTGAGGTCACAATGCTGAGGTGCTACTGCTGAGGTCACAATGCTGTGGTCAAAATGCTGATGTCACAATGCTGAGGTCACAATGCTGAGGTGTTATTGCTGAGCTGTTATTGCTGAGGTATTATTGCTGAGCTGCTATTGCTGAGGTCACAATGCTGAGGTGCTATTGCTGAGTTCACAATGCTGAGGTCACAATGCTGAGGTGCTATTACTGAGGTCACAATGCTGTGGTCACAAAGCTGAGATCAAATTGCAGAGGTGCTATTGCTGAGGTCACAATGCTGAGGTGCTACTGCTGAGGTGTTATTGCTTAGGTCACAATGCTCAGGTCACAATGCTGAGGTCACTATGCTGAGGTGCTATTGCTGAGGTCACAATACTGAGGTCACAATGCTGAGGTCACAATGCTGAGGTGCTATTGCTGAGGTGTTATTGCTGAGTTCACAATGCTGAGATACTATTGCTTAGGTGCTATTGCTGAGGTCACAATGCTGAGGTGCTATTGCTGAGGTCACAATACTGAGGTGCTATCTGAGGTGCTATTGCTGAGGTCACAATGCTGAGGTCACAATGCTGAGGTGCTATTACTGAGGTCACAATGCTGTGGTCACAAAGCTGAGATCAAAATGCTGAGGTGCTATTGCTGAGGTCACAATGCTGAGGTGCTACTGCTGAGGTGTTATTGCTTAGGTCACAATGCTCAGGTCACAATGCTGAGGTCACTATGCTGAGGTGCTATTGCTGAGGTCACAATGCTGAGGTCACAATGCTAAATTGCTATTGCTGAGGTGTTATTGCTGAGTTCACAATGCTGAGGTACTATTGCTTAGGTGCTATTGCTGAGGTCACAATGCTGAGGTGCTATTGCTGAGGTCACAATACTGAGGTGCTATCTGATGTGATATTTCTGACTTCACAATGCTGAGGTGCTATTGCTGAGGTGCTGTTGCTGAGGTCACAATGCTGAGGTGCTATTGCTGAGGTCACAATGCTGAGCTCACAATGCTGAGGTTCTACTGCTGAGGTCACAATGCTGAGGTGCTACTGCTGAGGTCACAATGCTGAGGTGCTCTTGCTGAGGTGCTATTGCTGAGGTGCTATTGCTGAAGTCACAATGCTGAGGTGCTATTGCTGAGGTCACAATGTTGAGGTGCTATTGCTGAGGTGCTATTGCTGACGTCACAATGCTGACGTGCTATTGCTGAGGTCACAATGCTGACGTGCTATTGCTGAGGTCACAATGCTGAGCTGCTATTGCTGAGGTCACAATGCTGAGGTGCAATTGCAGATCTGCAATTGCTGAGGTGCTATTGCAGAGGTCACAATGCTGAGGTGCTATTGCTGAGGTGCTATTGCTGAGGTCACAACGCTAAGGTGCTATTCCTGAGGTGCTTTTGCTGAGGTCACAATGCTGAGGTGCTATTACTGACGTCACAATGCTGTGGTCACAAAGCTGAGGTCAAAATGCTGAGGTGCTATTGCTGAGGTCACAATGCTGAGGTGCTATTGCTGAGGTGTTATTGCTGAGGTCACAATGCTCAGGTCAAAATGCTGAGGTCAAAATGCTGAGGTCACAATGCTGAGGTGCTATTGCTGAGGTCAGAATGCTGAGGTGCAATTGCAGATGTGCAATTGCTGAGGTACTATTGCTGAGGTGCTATTGCTGTGGTCACAATGCTGAGGTGCTATTGCTGAGGTCACAATTCTGAGGTGCTATTGCTGAGCTGCTATTGCTGAGGTCACAATGCTGAGGTCACAATGCGGAGCTGCTATTACTGAGGTCACTTTTCTGAGGTACTATTGCTGAGGTCAAAATGCTATGCTCATAATGCTGAGGTCACAATGCTGAGGTGCTATTGCTGAGGTCACAATACTGAGGTGCTATTGCAGATGTGCAATTGCTGAGGTGCTATTGCTGAGGTCACAATGCTGAGGTGCTATTGCTGAGGTGCTATTGCTGAGGTCACAATGCTGAGGTGCTATTGCTGAGGTGCTATAGCTGAGGTCACAATGCTGAGGTGCTATTACTGAGGTCACAATGCTGTGGTCACAATGCTGAGGTCAAAATGCTGAGCTGCTATTGCTGAGGTCACAATGCTGAGGTCACAATGCTAAGGTCACAATGCTGAGGTGCTATTGCTGAGGTGCTATTGCTGAGTTCACAATGCTGAGGTGCTATAGCTTAGGTGCTATTGCTGAGGTCAGAATGCTGAGGTGCTATTGCTGAGGTCACAATACTGAGGTGCTATTGCTGAGGTGCTGTTGCTGAGGTCACAATGCTAAGGTGCTATTGCTGAGGTCACAATGCTGAGGTCACAATGCTGAGCTGACTATGCTGAGGTCACTATGCTGAGGTGCTATTGCTGAGGTCACAATGCTGCGGTCGCAATGCTGAGGTGCTATTGCTGATGTCACAATGCTGAGGTCACAATGCTGAGGTCACAATGCTGAGGTGCTATTGCTGAGGTGCTATAGCTGAGGTCACAATGCTGAGGTGCTATTACTGAGGTCACAATGCTGTGGTCACATTGCTGAGGTCAAAATGCTGAGCTGCTATTGCTGAGGTCACAATGCTGAGGTCACAATGCTAAGGTCACAATGCTGAGGTGCTATTGCTGAGGTGCTATTGCTGAGTTCACAATGCTGAGGTGCTATAGCTTAGGTGCTATTGCTGAGGTCAGAATGCTGAGGTGCTATTGCTGAGGTCACAATACTGAGGTGCTATTGCTGAGGTGCTGTTGCTGAGGTCACAATGCTAAGGTGCTATTGCTGAGGTCACAATGCTGAGGTCACAATGCTGAGCTGACTATGCTGAGGTCACTATGCTGAGGTGCTATTGCTGAGGTCACAATGCTGCGGTCGCAATGCTGAGGTGCTATTGCTGATGTCACAATGCTGAGGTCACAATGCTGAGGTCACAATGCTGAGGTGCTATTGCTGAGGTGCTGTTGCTGAGGTGTTATTGCTGAGGTGCTATTGCTGAGGTCACAATGCTGAGGTCACTATGCTGAGGTCACTATGCTGAGGTGCTATTGCTGAGGTCACAATGCTGTGGTCACAATGCTGAGGTCACAATGCTGAGGTGCTATTGCTGAGGTCAGAATGCTGAGGTGCAATTGCAGATGTGCAATTGCTGAGGTGCTATTGCTGAGGTCACAATGCTGAGGTGCTATTGCTGAGGTGCTATTGCAGAGGTCACAATGCTGAGGTGCTATTGCTGAGGGGCTATTGCTGAGGTGCTATTGCTGAGGTCACAATGCTGAGATGCTATTGCTGAGCTGCTATTGATGAGGTGTTATTGCTGAGGTGCTATTGCTGAGGTCATAATGCTGAGGTGCTATTGCTGAGGTCACAATGCTATGGTCACAATGCTGAGGTCACAATGCTCAAGTGCTATTGCTGAGGTCACAATGCTGAGGTGCTGTTGCTGAGGTCACAATGCTGAGATCACAATGCTGAGGTGCTACTACGGAGGTGCTATTGCTGAGGTACTCTTGCTGAGCTGCTATTGCTGAGGTCACAATGCTGAGGTGCTATTGCTGAGGTCACAATGCTGAGGTGCTATTCCTGAGGTGCTATTGCTGTGGTCACAATGCTGAAGTGCTATTGCTGAGGTCACAATGCTGAGGTGCTATTGCTGAGGTGCTATTGCTGACGTCAAAATGCTGAGGTGCTATTGCTGAGGTGCTATTGCTGAGGTCACAATGCTGAGATGCTATTGCTGAGCTGCTATTGATGAGGTGTTATTGCTGATGTGCTATTGCTGAGGTCATAATGCTGAGGTGCTATTGCTGAGGTCACAATGCTATGGTCACAATGCTGAGGTCACAATGCTCAGGTGCTATTGCTGAGGTCACAATGCTGAGGTGCTGTTGCTGAGGTCACAATGCTGAGATCACAATGCTGAGGTGCTATTACTGAGGTGCTATTGCTGAGGTATTCTTGCTGAGCTGCTATTGCTGAGGTCACAATGCTGAGGTGTTATTGCTGAGGTCACAATGCTGAGGTGCTATTGCTGAGGTGCTATTGCTGTGGTCACAATGCTGAGGTGCTATTACTGAGGTCACAATGCTGAGGTGCTATTGCTGAGGTGCTATTGCTGAGGTCACAATGCTGAGGTCACAATGCTGAGCTGCTATTGCTGAGGTCACTTTTCTGAGGTACTATTGCTGAGGTCACAATGCTATGCTCACAATGCTGAGGTCACAATGCTGAGGTGCTATTGCAGAGGTCACAATGCTGAGGTGCTATTGCAGATGTGCAATTGCTGAGGTGCTATTGCAGAGGTCACAATGCTGAGGTGCTATTGCTGAGGTGCTATTGCTGAGGTCACAATGCTATGCTCACAATGCTGAGGTCATAATGCTGAGGTGCTATTGCAGAGGTCACAATGCTGAGGTGCTATTGCAGATGTGCAATTGCTGAGGTGCTATTGCAGAGGTCACAATGCTGAGGTGCTATTGCTGAGGTGCTATTGCTGAGGTCACAATGCTATGCTCACAATGCTGAGGTCAAAATGCTGAGGTGCTATTGCAGAGGTCACAATGCTGAGGTGCTATTGCAGATGTGCAATTGCTGAGGTGCTATTGCAGAGGTCACAATGCTGAGGTGCTATTGCTGAGGTGCTATTGCTGAGGTCACAATGCTGAGGTGCTATTTCTGAGTTCACAATGCTGAGGTGCTATTGCTGAGGTGCTGTTGCTGAGGTCACAATGCTGAGGTGCTATTGGTGAGGTCACAATGCTGAGGTCACAATGCTGAGGTGCTACTGCTGAGGTCACAATGCTGAGGTGCTCTTACTGAGGTGCTATTGCTGTGGTGCTATTGCTGAGGTCACAATGCTGAGGTGCTATTGCTGAGGTGCTATTCCTGAAGTCACAATGCTGACGTGCTATTGCTGAGGTCACAATGCTGAGGTGCTATTGCTGAGGTCACAATGCTGTGGTCAAAATGCTGATGTCACAATGCTGAGGTCACAATGCTGAGGTGTTATTGCTGAGCTGGTATTGCTGAGGTATTATTGCTGAGCTGCTATTGCTGAGGTCACAATGCTGAGGTGCTATTGCTGAGTTCCCAATGCTGAGGTCACAATGCTGAGGTGCTATTACTGAGGTCACAATGCTGTGGTCACAAAGCTGAGATCAAATTGCAGAGGTGCTATTGCTGAGGTCACAATGCTGAGGTGCTACTGCTGAGGTGTTATTGCTTAGGTCACAATGCTCAGGTCACAATGCTGAGGTCACTATGCTGAGGTGCTATTGCTGAGGTCACAATGCTGAGGTCACAATGCTGAGGTCACAATGCTGAGGTGCTATTTCTGAGGTGCTGTTGCTGAGGTGTTATTGCTGAGGTGCAATTGCTGAGGTCACAATGCTGAGGTGCTATTGCTGAGGTCAAAATGATGTGGTCACAATTCTGAGGTCACAATGCTGAGGTGCTATTGCTGAGCTCAGAATGCTGAGGTGCAATTGCTGACGTGCTATTGCTGAGGTCACAATGCTGAGGTGCTATTGCTGAGGTGCTATTGCTGAGGTCACAATGCTAAGGTGCTATTGCTGAGGTGCTATTGCTGAGGTCACAATGCTGAGGTGCTATTACTGAGGTCACAATGCTGTGGTCACAAATCTGAGGTCAAAATGCTGAGGTGTTATTGCTGAGCTGTTATTGCTGAGGTATTATTGCTGAGCTGCTATTGCTGAGGTCACAATTCTTAGGTCACAATGCTGAGGTCACAATGCTGAGCTCACTATGCTGAGGTCACTATGCTGAGGTCAAAATGCTGATGTCACAATGCTGAGGTCACAATGCTGCGGTGTTATTGCTGAGCTGTTATTGCTGAGGTATTATTGCTGAGCTGCTATTACTGAGGTCACAATTCTGAGGTTACAATGCTGAGGTCACAATGCTGAGCTCACTATGCTGAGGTCACTATGCTTAGGTGCTATTGCTGAGGTCACAATGCTGAGGTGCTATTGCTGAGGTGATATTGCTGAGGTCACAATGCTGAGGTGCTGTTGCTGAGGGGCTATTGCTGAGGTCACAATGCTGAGATGCTATTGCTGAGCTGCTATTGATGAGGTGTTATTGCTGATGTGCTATTGCTGAGGTCATAATGCTGAGGTGCTATTGCTGAGGTCACAATGCTATGGTCACAATGCTGAGGTCACAATGCTCAGGTGCTATTGCTGAGGTCACAATGCTGAGGTGCTGTTGCTGAGGTCACAATGCTGAGATCACAATGCTGAGGTGCTATTACTGAGGTGCTATTGCTGAGGTATTCTTGCTGAGCTGCTATTGCTGAGGTCACAATGCTGAGGTGTTATTGCTGAGGTCACAATGCTGAGGTGCTATTGCTGAGGTGCTATTGCTGTGGTCACAATGCTGAGGTGCTATTACTGAGGTCACAATGCTGAGGTGCTATTGCTGAGGTGCTATTGCTGAGGTCACAATGCTGAGGTCACAATGCTGAGCTGCTATTGCTGAGGTCACTTTTCTGAGGTACTATTGCTGAGGTCACAATGCTATGCTCACAATGCTGAGGTCACAATGCTGAGGTGCTATTGCAGAGGTCACAATGCTGAGGTGCTATTGCAGATGTGCAATTGCTGAGGTGCTATTGCTGAGTTCACAATGCTGAGGTGCTATTGCTGAGGTGCTATTGCTGAGGTCACAATGCTATGCTCACAATGCTGAGGTCACAATGCTGAGGTGCTATTGCAGAGGTCACAATGCTGAGGTGCTATTGCAGATGTGCAATTGATGAGGTGCTATTGCAGAGGTCTCAATGCTGAGGTGCTATTGCTGAGGTGCTATTGCTGAGGTCACAATGCTATGCTCACAATGCTGAGGTCACAATGCTGAGGTGCTATTGCAGAGGTCACAATGCTGAGGTGCTATTGCAGATGTGCAATTGCTGAGGTGCTATTGCAGAGGTCACAATGCTGAGGTGCTATTGCTGAGGTGCTATTGCTGAGGTCACAATGCTGAGGTGCTATTTCTGAGTTCACAATGCTGAGGTGCTATTGCTGAGGTGCTGTTGCTGAGGTCACAATGCTGAGGTGCTATTGGTGAGGTCACAATGCTGAGGTCACAATGCTGAGGTGCTACTGCTGAGGTCACAATGCTGAGGTGCTCTTGCTGAGGTGCTATTGCTGTGGTGCTATTGCTGAGGTCACAATGCTGAGGTGCTATTTCTGAGTTCACAATGCTGAGGTGCTATTGCTGAGGTGCTGTTGCTGAGGTCACAATGCTGAGGTGCTATTGGTGAGGTCACAATGCTGAGGTCACAATGCTGAGGTGATACTGCTGAGGTCACAGTGCTGAGGTGCTCTTGCTGAGGTGCTATTGCTGTGGTGCTATTGCTGAGGTCACAATGCTGAGGTGCTATTGCTGAGGTGCTATTCCTGAAGTCACAATGCTGACGTGCTATTGCTGAGGTCACAATGCTGAGGTGCTATTGCTGAGGTCACAATGCTGTGGTCAAAATGCTGATGTCACAATGCTGAGGTCACAATGCTGAGGTGTTATTGCTGAGCTGTTATTGCTGAGGTATTATTGCTGAGCTGCTATTGCTGAGGTCACAATGCTGAGGTGCTATTGCTGAGTTCCCAATGCTGAGGTCACAATGCTGAGGTGCTATTACTGAGGTCACAATGCTGTGGTCACAAAGCTGAGATCAAATTGCAGAGGTGCTATTGCTGAGGTCACAATGCTGAGGTGCTACTGCTGAGGTGTTATTGCTTAGGTCACAATGCTCAGGTCACAATGCTGAGGTCACTATGCTGAGGTGCTATTGCTGAGGTCACAATGCTGAGGTCACAATGCTGAGGTCACAATGCTGAGGTGCTATTTCTGAGGTGCTGTTGCTGAGGTGTTATTGCTGAGGTGCAATTGCTGAGGTCACAATGCTGAGGTGCTATTGCTGAGGTCAAAATGATGTGGTCACAATTCTGAGGTCACAATGCTGAGGTGCTATTGCTGAGCTCAGAATGCTGAGGTGCAATTGCTGACGTGCTATTGCTGAGGTCACAATGCTGAGGTGCTATTGCTGAGGTGCTATTGCTGAGGTCACAATGCTAAGGTGCTATTGCTGAGGTGCTATTGCTGAGGTCACAATGCTGAGGTGCTATTACTGAGGTCACAATGCTGTGGTCACAAAGCTGAGGTCACAATGCTGAGGTGTTATTGCTGAGCTGTTATTGCTGAGGTATTATTGCTGAGCTGCTATTGCTGAGGTCACAATTCTTAGGTCACAATGCTGAGGTCACAATGCTGAGCTCACTATGCTGAGGTCACTATGCTGAGGTCAAAATGCTGATGTCACAATGCTGAGGTCACAATGCTGCGGTGTTATTGCTGAGCTGTTATTGCTGAGGTATTATTGCTGAGCTGCTATTACTGAGGTCACAATTCTGAGGTTACAATGCTGAGGTCACAATGCTGAGCTCACTATGCTGAGGTCACTATGCTTAGGTGCTATTGCTGAGGTCACAATGCTGAGGTGCTATTGCTGAGGTGATATTGCTGAGGTCACAATGCTGAGGTGCTGTTGCTGAGGGGCTATTGCTGAGGTCACAATGCTGAGATGCTATTGCTGAGCTGCTATTGATGAGGTGTTATTGCTGATGTGCTATTGCTGAGGTCATAATGCTGAGGTGCTATTGCTGAGGTCACAATGCTATGGTCACAATGCTGAGGTCACAATGCTCAGGTGCTATTGCTGAGGTCACAATGCTGAGGTGCTGTTGCTGAGGTCACAATGCTGAGATCACAATGCTGAGGTGCTATTACTGAGGTGCTATTGCTGAGGTATTCTTGCTGAGCTGCTATTGCTGAGGTCACAATGCTGAGGTGTTATTGCTGAGGTCACAATGCTGAGGTGCTATTGCTGAGGTGCTATTGCTGTGGTCACAATGCTGAGGTGCTATTACTGAGGTCACAATGCTGAGGTGCTATTGCTGAGGTGCTCTTGCTGAGGTCACAATGCTGAGGTCACAATGCTGAGCTGCTATTGCTGAGGTCACTTTTCTGAGGTACTATTGCTGAGGTCACAATGCTATGCTCACAATGCTGAGGTCACAATGCTGAGGTGCTATTGCAGAGGTCACAATGCTGAGGTGCTATTGCAGATGTGCAATTGCTGAGGTGCTATTGCAGAGGTCACAATGCTGAGGTGCTATTGCTGAGGTGCTATTGCTGAGGTCACAATGCTATGCTCACAATGCTGAGGTCACAATGCTGAGGTGCTATTGCAGAGGTCACAATGCTGAGGTGCTATTGCAGATGTGCAATTGATGAGGTGCTATTGCAGAGGTCACAATGCTGAGGTGCTATTGCTGAGGTGCTATTGCTGAGGTCACAATGCTATGCTCACAATGCTGAGGTCACAATGCTGAGGTGCTATTGCAGAGGTCACAATGCTGAGGTGCTATTGCAGATGTGCAATTGCTGAGGTGCTATTGCAGAGGTCACAATGCTGAGGTGCTATTGCTGAGGTGCTATTGCTGAGGTCACAATGCTGAGGTGCTATTTCTGAGTTCACAATGCTGAGGTGCTATTGCTGAGGTGCTGTTGCTGAGGTCACAATGCTGAGGTGCTATTGGTGAGGTCACAATGCTGAGGTCACAATGCTGAGGTGCTACTGCTGAGGTCACAATGCTGAGGTGCTCTTGCTGAGGTGCTATTGCTGTGGTGCTATTGCTGAGGTCACAATGCTGAGGTGCTATTTCTGAGTTCACAATGCTGAGGTGCTATTGCTGAGGTGCTGTTGCTGAGGTCACAATGCTGAGGTGCTATTGGTGAGGTCACAATGCTGAGGTCACAATGCTGAGGTGCTACTGCTGAGGTCACAATGCTGAGGTGCTCTTGCTGAGGTGCTATTGCTGTGGTGCTATTGCTGAGGTCACAATGCTGAGGTGCTATTGCTGAGGTGCTATTCCTGAAGTCACAATGCTGACGTGCTATTGCTGAGGTCACAATGCTGAGGTGCTATTGCTGAGGTCACAATGCTGTGGTCAAAATGCTGATGTCACAATGCTGAGGTCACAATGCTGAGGTGTTATTGCTGAGCTGTTATTGCTGAGGTATTATTGCTGAGCTGCTATTGCTGAGGTCACAATGCTGAGGTGCTATTGCTGAGTTCCCAATGCTGAGGTCACAATGCTGAGGTGCTATTACTGAGGTCACAATGCTGTGGTCACAAAGCTGAGATCAAATTGCAGAGGTGCTATTGCTGAGGTCACAATGCTGAGGTGCTACTGCTGAGGTGTTATTATTTAGGTCACAATGCTCAGGTCACAATGCTGAGGTCACTATGCTGAGGTGCTATTGCTGAGGTCACAATGCTGAGGTCACAATGCTGAGGTCACAATGCTGAGGTGCTATTTCTGAGGTGCTGTTGCTGAGGTGTTATTGCTGAGGTGCAATTGCTGAGGTCACAATGCTGAGGTGCTATTGCTGAGGTCAAAATGATGTGGTCACAATTCTGAGGTCACAATGCTGAGGTGCTATTGCTGAGCTCAGAATGCTGAGGTGCAATTGCTGAGGTGCTATTGCTGAGGTCACAATGCTGAGGTGCTATTGCTGAGGTGCTATTGCTGAGGTCACAATGCTAAGGTGCTATTGCTGAGGTGCTATTGCTGAGGTCACAATGCTGAGGTGCTATTACTGAGGTCACAATGCTGTGGTCACAAAGCTGAGGTCAAAATGCTGAGGTGTTATTGCTGAGCTGTTATTGCTGAGGTATTATTGCTGAGCTGCTATTGCTGAGGTCACAATTCTTAGGTCACAATGCTGAGGTCACAATGCTGAGCTCACTATGCTGAGGTCACTATGCTGAGGTCAAAATGCTGATGTCACAATGCTGAGGTCACAATGCTGCGGTGTTATTGCTGAGCTGTTATTGCTGAGGTATTATTGCTGAGCTGCTATTACTGAGGTCACAATTCTGAGGTTACAATGCTGAGGTCACAATGCTGAGCTCACTATGCTGAGGTCACTATGCTTAGGTGCTATTGCTGAGGTCACAATGCTGAGGTGCTATTGCTGAGGTGCTATTGCTGAGGTCACAATGCTGAGGTGCTGTTGCTGAGGGGCTATTGCTGAGGTCACAATGCTGAGATGCTATTGCTGAGCTGCTATTGATGAGGTGTTATTGCTGATGTGCTATTGCTGAGGTCATAATGCTGAGGTGCTATTGCTGAGGTCACAATGCTATGGTCACAATGCTGAGGTCACAATGCTGAGGTGCTATTGCTGAGGTCACAATGCTGAGGTGCTGTTGCTGAGGTCACAATGCTGAGATCACAATGCTGAGGTGCTATTACTGAGGTGCTATTGCTGAGGTATTCTTGCTGAGCTGCTATTGCTGAGGTCACAATGCTGAGGTGTTATTGCTGAGGTCACAATGCTGAGGTGCTATTGCTGAGGTGCTATTGCTGTGGTCACAATGCTGAGGTGCTATTACTGAGGTCACAATGCTGAGGTGCTATTGCTGAGGTGCTATTGCTGAGGTCACAATGCTGAGGTCACAATGCTGAGCTGCTATTGCTGAGGTCACTTTTCTGAGGTACTATTGCTGAGGTCACAATGCTATGCTCACAATGCTGAGGTCACAATGCTGAGGTGCTATTGCAGAGGTCACAATGCTGAGGTGCTATTGCAGATGTGCAATTGCTGAGGTGCTATTGCAGAGGTCACAATGCTGAGGTGCTATTGCTGAGGTGCTATTGCTGAGGTCACAATGCTATGCTCACAATGCTGAGGTCACAATGCTGAGGTGCTATTGCAGAGGTCACAATGCTGAGGTGCTATTGCAGATGTGCAATTGCTGAGGTGCTATTGCAGAGGTCACAATGCTGAGGTGCTATTGCTGAGGTGCTAATGCTGAGGTCACAATGCTATGCTCACAATGCTGAGGTCACAATGCTGAGGTGCTATTGCAGAGGTCACAATGCTGAGGTGCTATTGCAGATGTGCAATTGCTGAGGTGCTATTGCAGAGGTCACAATGCTGAGGTGCTATTTCTGAGTTCACAATGCTGAGGTGCTATTGCTGAGGTGCTGTTGCTGAGGTCACAATGCTGAGGTGCTATTGGTGAGGTCACAATGCTGAGGTCACAATGCTGAGGTGCTACTGCTGAGGTCACAATGCTGAGGTGCTCTTGCTGAGCTGCTATTGCTGTGGTGCTATTGCTGAGGTCACAATGCTGAGGTGCTATTGCTGAGGTGCTATTCCTGAAGTCACAATGCTGACGTGCTATTGCTGAGGTCACAATGCTGAGGTGCTATTGCTGAGGTCACAATGCTGTGGTCAAAATGCTGATGTCACAATGCTGAGGTCACAATGCTGAGGTGTTATTGCTGAGCTGTTATTGCTGAGGTATTATTGCTGAGCTGCTATTGCTGAGGTCACAATGCTGAGGTGCTATTGCTGAGTTCCCAATACTGAGGTCACAATGCTGAGGTGCTATTACTGAGGTCACAATGCTGTGGTCACAAAGCTGAGATCAAATTGCAGAGGTGCTATTGCTGAGGTCACAATGCTGAGGTGCTACTGCTGAGGTGTTATTGCTTAGGTCACAATGCTCAGGTCACAATGCTGAGGTCACTATGCTGAGGTGCTAGTGCTGAGGTCACAATGCTGAGGTCACAATGCTGAGGTCACAATGCTGAGGTGCTATTGCTGAGGTGTTATTGCTGAGTTCACAATGCTGAGATACTATTGCTTAGGTGCTATTGCTGAGGTCACAATGCTGAGGTGCTATTGCTGAGGTCACAATACTGAGGTGCTATCTGAGGTGCTATTGCTGAGGTCACAATGCTGAGGTCACAATGCTGAGGTGCTATTACTGAGGTCACAATGATGTGGTCACAAAGCTGAGATCAAAATGCTGAGGTGCTATTGCTGAGGTCACAATGCTGAGGTGCTACTGCTGAGGTGTTATTGCTTAGATCACAATGCTCAGGTCACAATGCTGAGGTCACTATGCTGAGGTGCTATTGCTGAGGTCACAATGCTGAGGTCACAATGCTGAGGTCACAATGCTGAGGTGCTATTTCTGAGGTGTTATTGCTGAGTTCACAATGCTGAGGTACTATTGCTTAGGTGCTATTGCTGAGGTCACAATGCTGAGGTGCTATTGCTGAGGTCACAATACTGAGGTGCTATTGGTGAGGTCACAATGCTGAGGTCACTATGCTGAGGTCACTATGCTTAGGTGCTATTGCTGAGGTCACAATGCTGTGGTGCTATTGCTGAGGTGCTATTGCTGAGGTCACAATGCTGAGGTGCTATTGCTGAGGTGCTATTGCTGAGGTCACAATGCTGAGGTGCTGTTGCTGAGGGGCTATTGCTGAGGTGTTATTGCTGAGGTCACAATGCTGAGATGCTATTGCTTAGCTGCTATTGATGAGGTGTTATTGCTGATGTGCTATTGCTGAGGTCATAATGCTGAGGTGCTATTGCTGTGGTCACAATGCTATGGTCACAATGCTGAGGTCACAATGCTCAGGTGCTATTGCGGAGGTCACAATGCTGAGGTGCTGTTGCTGAGGTCACAATGCTGAGATCACAATGCTGAGGTGCTATTACTGAGGTGCTATTGTTGAGGTACTCTTGCTGAGCTGCTATTGCTGAGGTCACAATGCTGAGGTGCTATTGCTGAGGTCACAATGCTGAGGTGCTATTGCTGAGGTGCTATTGCTGTGGTCACAATGCTGAGGTGCTATTACTGAGGTCACAATGCTGAGGTGCTATTGCTGAGGTGCTATTGCTGAGGTCACAATGCTGAGGTCACAATGCTGAGCTGCTATTGCTGAGGTCACTTTTCTGAGGTACTATTGCTGAGGTCACAATGCTATGCTCACAATGGTGAGGTCACAATGCTGAGGTGCTATTGCAGAGGTCACAATGCTGAGGTGCTATTGCAGATGTGCAATTGCTGAGGTGCTATTGCAGAGGTCACAATGCTGAGGGGCTATTGCTGAGGTGCTATTGCAGAGGTCACAATGCTGAGATGCTATTGCTGAGCTGCTATTGATGAGGTGTTATTGCTGATGTGCTGTTGCTGAGGTCATAATGCTGAGGTGCTATTGCTGAGGTCACAATGCTATGGTCACAATGCTGAGGTCACAATGCTCAGGTGCTATTGCTGAGGTCACAATGCTGAGGTGCTGTTGCTGAGGTCACAATGCTATGGTCACAATGCTGAGGTGCTATTACTGAGGTGCTATTGCTGAGGTACTCTTGCTGAGCTGCTATTGCTGAGGTCACAATGCTGAGGTGCTATTGCTGAGGTCACAATGCTGAGGTGCTATTGCTGAGGTGCTATTGCTGTGGTCACAATGCTGAGGTGCTATTTCTGAGTTCACTATGCTGAGGTGCTATTGCTGAGGTGCTGTTGCTGAGGTCACAATGCTGAGGTGCTATTGCTGAGGTCACAATGCTGAGGTCACAATGCTGAGGTGCTACTGCTGAGGTCACAATGCTGTGGTCAAAATGCTGATGTCACAATGCTGAGGTCACAATGCTGAGGTGTTATTGCTGAGCTGTTATTGCTGAGGTATTATTGCTGAGCTGCTATTGCTGAGGTCACAATGCTGAGGTGCTATTGCTGAGTTCACAATGCTGAGGTCACAATGCTGAGGTGCTATTACTGAGGTCACAATGCTGTGGTCACAAAGCTGAGATCAAATTGCAGAGGTGCTATTGCTGAGGTCACAATGCTGAGGTGCTACTGCTGAGGTGTTATTGCTTAGGTCACAATGCTCAGGTCACAATGCTGAGGTCACTATGCTGAGGTGCTATTCCTGAGGTCACAATGCTGAGGTCACAATGCTGAGGTCACAATGCTGAGGTGCTATTGCTGAGGTGTTATTGCTGAGTTCACAATGCTGAGATACTATTGCTTAGGTGCTATTGCTGAGGTCACAATGCTGAGGTGCTATTGCTGAGGTCACAATACTGAGGTGCTATCTGCGGTGCTATTGCTGAGGTCACAATGCTGAGGTCACAATGCTGAGGTGCTATTACTGAGGTCACAATGCTGTGGTTACAAAGCTGAGATCAAAATGCTGAGGTGCTATTGCTGAGGTCACAATGCTGAGGTGCTACTGCTGAGGTGTTATTGCTTAGGTCACAATGCTCAGGTCACAATGCTGAGGTCACTATGCTGAGGTGCTATTGCTGAGGTCACAATGCTGAGGTCACAATGCTGAGGTCACAATGCTAAATTGCTATTGCTGAGGTGTTATTGCTGAGTTCACAATGCTGAGGTACTATTGCTTAGGTGCTATTGCTGAGGTCACAATGCTGAGGTGCTATTGCTGAGGTCACAATACTGAGGTGCTATCTGATGTGATATTTCTGACTTCACAATGCTGAGGTGCTATTGCTGAGGTGCTGTTGCTGAGGTCACAATGCTGAGGTGCTATTGCTGAGGTCACAATGCTGAGCTCACAATGCTGAGGTGCTACTGCTGAGGTCACAATGCTGAGGTGCTACTGCTGAGGTCACAATGCTGAGGTGCTCTTGCTGAGGTGCTATTGCTGAGGTGCTATTGCTGAAGTCACAATGCTGAGGTGCTATTGCTGAGGTCACAATGTTGAGGTGCTATTGCTGAGGTGCTATTACTGACGTCACAATTCTGACGTGCTATTGCTGAGGTCACAATGCTGAGGTGCTATTGCTGAGGTCACAATGCTGTGGTCAAAATGCTGATGTCACAATGCTGAAGTCACAATGCTGAGGTGTTATTGCTGAGCTGTTATTGCTGAGGTATTATTGCTGAGCTGCTATTGCTGAGGTCACATTTCTGAGGTCACAATGCTGAGGTCACAATGCTGAGCTCACTATGTTGAGGTCACTATGCCGAGGTGCTATTGCTGAGGTCACAATGCTGAGGTCGCAATGCTGAGGTGCTATTGCTGAGGTCACAATGCTGAGGTCACAATGCTGAGGTCACAATGCTGAGGTGCTATTGCTGAGGTGCTGTTGCTGAAGTGTTATTGCTGAGGTGCTATTTCTGACTTCACAATGCTGAGGTGTTATTGCTGAGGTCACAATGCTGAGCTCATGCTGAGGTCACTATGCTGAGGTTCTATTGCTGAGGTCACAATGCTGAGGTCGCAATGCTGAGGTGCTATTGTTGAGGTCACAATGCTGAGGTCACAATGCTGAGGTCACAATGCTGAGGTGCTATTTCTGAGGTGCTGTTCCTGAGGTGTTATTGCTGAGGTGCAATTGCTGAGGTCACAATGCTGAGGTGCTATTGCTGAGGTCAAAATGCTGTGGTCACAATTCTGAGGTCACAATGCTGAGGTGCTATTGCTGAGCTCAGAATGCTGAGGTGCAATTGCAGATGTGCAATTGCTGAGGTGCTACTGCTGAGGTCACAATGCTGAGGTGCTATTGCTGAGGTGCTATTGCTGAGGTCACAACGCTAAGGTGCTATTGCTGAGGTGCTATTGCTGAGGTCACAATGCTGAGGTGCTATTACTGAGGTCACAATGCTGTGGTCACAAAGCTGAGGTCAAAATGCTGAGGTGCTATTGCTGAGCTGTTATTGCTGAGGTATTATTGCTGAGCTGCTATTGCTGAGGTCACAATTCTTAGGTCACAATGCTGAGGTCACAATGCTGAGCTCACTATGCTGAGGTCACTATGCTGAGGTCAAAATGCTGATGTCACAATGCTGAGGTCACAATGCTGCGCTATTATTGCTGAGCTGTTATTGCTGAGGTATTATTGCTGAGCTGCTATTACTGAGGTCACAATTCTGAGGTTACAATGCTGAGGTCACAATGCTGAGCTCACTATGCTGAGGTCACTATGCTTAGGTGCTATTGCTGAGGTCAAAATGCTGAGGTCGCAATGCTGAGGTGCTATTGCTGATGTCACAATGCTGAGGTCACAATGCTGAGGTCACAATGCTGAGGTGCTATTGCTGAGGTGCTGTTGCTGAGGTGTTATTGCTGAGGTGCTATTGCTGAGGTCACAATGCTGAGGTGCTATTGCTGAGGTCACAATGCTGAGATGGTATTGCTGAGTTGCTATTGCTGAGGTCACAGAGCTGAGGTGCTATTGCTGAGGTCACAATGCTGAGGTGCTATTGCTGAGGTGCTATTGCTGAGGTCACAATGCTGAGGTGCAATTGCAGATGTGCAATTGCTGAGGTGCTATTGCTGAGGTCACAATGCTGAGGTGCTATTGCTGAGGTGCTATTGCTGAGGTCACAACGCTAAGGTGCTATTGCTGAGGATCTATTGCTGAGGTCACAATGCTGAGGTGCTATTACTGAGGTCACAATGCTGTGGTCACATAGCTGAGGTCAAAATGCTGAGGTGCTATTGCTGAGGTCACAATGCTGAGGTGCTATTGCTGAGGTGTTATTGCTGAGGTCACAATGCTCAGGTCACAATGCTGAGGTCACTATGCTGAGGAGCTATTGCTGAGGTCACAATGCTGAGGTCACAATGCTGAGGTCACAATGCTGAGGTGCTATTGCTGAGGTGCTGTTGCTGAGGTGTTATTGCTCAGGTGCTATTGCTGAGGTCACAATGCTGAGGTGCTATTGCTGAGGTCACAATGCTGAGGTCACTATGCTGAAATCACTATGCTGAGGTGCTATTGCTGAGGTCACAATGCTTTCGTCACAATGCTGAGGTCACAATGCTGAGCTGCTATTGCTGAGGTCACAATGCTGAGGTGCAATTGCAGATCTGCAATTGCTGAGGTGCTATTGCAGAGGTCACAATGCTGAGGTGCTATTGCTGAGGTGCTATTGCTGAGGTCACAACGCTAAGGTGCTATTCCTGAGGTGCTATTGCTGAGGTCACAATGCTGTGGTCACAAAGCTGAGGTCAAAATGCTGAGGTGCTATTGCTGAGCTGTTATTGCTGAGGTATTATTGCTGAGCTGCTATTGCTGAGGTCACAATTCTTAGGTCACAATGCTGAGTTCACAATGCTGAGCTCACTATGCTGAGGTCACTATGCTGAGGTCAAAATGCTGATGTCACAATGCTGAGGTCACAATGCTGCGCTATTATTGCTGAGCTGTTATTGCTGAGGTATTATTGCTGAGCTGCTATTACTGAGGTCACAATTCTGAGGTTACAATGCTGAGGTCACAATGCTGAGCTCACTATGCTGAGGTCACTATGCTTAGGTGCTATTGCTGAGGTCAAAATGCTGAGGTCGCAATGCTGAGGTGCTATTGCTGATGTCACAATGCTGAGGTCACAATGCTGAGGTCACAATTCTGAGGTGCTATTGCTGAGGTGCTGTTGCTGAGGTGTTATTGCTGAGGTGCTATTGCTGAGGTGTTACTGCTGAGGTGATATTGCTGAGGTCACAATGCTGAGATGGTATTGCTGAGTTGCTATTGCTGAGGTCACAGAGCTGAGGTGCTATTGCTGAGGTCACAATGCTGAGGTGCTATTGCTGAGGTGCTATTGCTGAGGTCACAATGCTGAGGTGCAATTGCAGATGTGCAATTGCTGAGGTGCTATTGCTGAGGTCACAATGCTGAGGTGCTATTGCTGAGGTGCTATTGCTGAGGTCACAACGCTAAGGTGCTATTGCTGAGGTTCTATTGCTGAGGTCACAATGCTGAGGTGCTATTACTGTGGTCACAATGCTGTGGTCACAAAGCTGAGGTCAAAATGCTGAGGTGCTATTGCTGAGGTCACAATGCTGAGGTGCTATTGCTGAGGTGTTATTGCTGAGGTCACAATGCTCAGGTCACAATGCTGAGGTCACTATGCTGAGGAGCTATTGCTGAGGTCACAATGCTGAGGTCACAATGCTGAGGTCACAATGCTGAGGTGCTATTGCTGAGGTGCTGTTGCTGAGGTGTTATTGCTCAGGTGCTATTGCTGAGGTCACAATGCTGAGGTTCTATTGCTGAGGTCACAATGCTGAGGTCACTATGCTGAAATCACTATGCTGAGGTGCTATTGCTGAGGTCACAATGCTTTGGTCACAATGCTGAGGTCACAATGCTGAGCTGCTATTGCTGAGGTCACAATGCTGAGGTGCAATTGCAGATCTGCAATTGCTGAGGTGCTATTGCAGAGGTCACAATGCTGAGGTGCTATTGCTGAGGTGCTATTGCTGAGGTCACAACGCTAAGGTGCTATTCCTGAGGTGCTTTTGCTGAGGTCACAATGCTGAGGTGCTATTACTGAGGTCACAATGCTGTGGTCACAAAGCTGAGGTCAAAATGCTGAGGTGTTATTGCTGAGGTCACAATGCTCAGGTCAAAATTCTGAGGTCAAAATGCTGAGGTCACAATGCTGAGGTGCTATTGCTGAGGTCAGAATGCTGAGGTGCAATTGCAGATGTGCAATTGCTGAGGTGCTATTGCTGAGGTGCTATTGCTGTGGTCACAATGCTGAGGTGCTATTGCTGAGGTCACAATTCTGAGGTGCTATTGCTGAGCTGCTATTGCTGAGGTCACAATGCTGAGGTCACAATGCGGAGCTGCTATTGCTGAGGTCACTTTTCTGAGGTACTATTGCTGAGGTCAAAATGTTATGCTCATAATGCTGAGGTCACAATGCTGAGGTGCTATTGCTGAGGTCACAATACTGAGGTGCTATTGCAGATGTGCAATTGCTGAGGTGCTATTGCAGAGGTCACAATGCTGAGGTGCTATTGCTGAGGTGCTATTGCTGAGGTCACAATGCTGAGGTGCTATTGCTGAGGTGCTATAGCTGAGGTCACAATGCTGAGGTGCTATTACTGAGGTCACAATGCTGTGGTCACATTGCTGAGGTCAAAATGATGAGCTGATATTGCTGAGGTCACAATGCTGAGGTCACAATGCTAAGGTCACAATGCTGAGGTGCTATTGCTGAGGTGCTATTGCTGAGTTCACACTGCTGAGGTGCTATAGCTTAGGTGCTATTGCTGAGGTCACAATGCTGAGGTGCTATTGCTGAGGTCACAATACTGAGGTGCTATTGCTGAGGTGCTGTTGCTGAGGTCACAATGCTAAGGTGCTATTGCTGAGGTCACAATGCTGAGGTCACAATGCTGAGCTGACTATGCTGAGGTCACTATGCTGAGGTGCTATTGCTGAGGTCACAATGCTGCGGTCGCAATGCTGAGGTGCTATTGCTGATGTCACAATGCTGAGGTCACAATGCTGAGGTCACAATGCTGAGGTGTTATTGCTGAGCTGTTATTGCTGAGGTATTATTGCTGAGCTGCTATTGCTGAGGTCACAATGCTGAGGTGCTATTGCTGAGTTCCCAATGCTGAGGTCACAATGCTGAGGTGCTATTACTGAGGTCACAATGCTGTGGTCACAAAGCTGAGATCAAATTGCAGAGGTGCTATTGCTGAGGTCACAATGCTGAGGTGCTACTGCTGAGGTGTTATTGCTTAGGTCACAATGCTCAGGTCACAATGCTGAGGTCACTATGCTGAGGTGCTAGTGCTGAGGTCACAATGCTGAGGTCACAATGCTGAGGTCACAATGCTGAGGTGCTATTGCTGAGGTGTTATTGCTGAGTTCACAATGCTGAGATACTATTGCTTAGGTGCTATTGCTGAGGTCACAATGCTGAGGTGCTATTGCTGAGGTCACAATACTGAGGTGCTATCTGAGGTGCTATTGCTGAGGTCACAATGCTGAGGTCACAATGCTGAGGTGCTATTACTGAGGTCACAATGATGTGGTCACAAAGCTGAGATCAAAATGCTGAGGTGCTATTGCTGAGGTCACAATGCTGAGGTGCTACTGCTGAGGTGTTATTGCTTAGATCACAATGCTCAGGTCACAATGCTGAGGTCACTATGCTGAGGTGCTATTGCTGAGGTCACAATGCTGAGGTCACAATGCTGAGGTCACAATGCTGAGGTGCTATTTCTGAGGTGTTATTGCTGAGTTCACAATGCTGAGGTACTATTGCTTAGGTGCTATTGCTGAGGTCACAATGCTGAGGTGCTATTGCTGAGGTCACAATACTGAGGTGCTATTGGTGAGGTCACAATGCTGAGGTCACTATGCTGAGGTCACTATGCTTAGGTGCTATTGCTGAGGTCACAATGCTGTGGTGCTATTGCTGAGGTGCTATTGCTGAGGTCACAATGCTGAGGTGCTATTGCTGAGGTGCTATTGCTGAGGTCACAATGCTGAGGTGCTGTTGCTGAGGGGCTATTGCTGAGGTGCTATTGCTGAGGTCACAATGATGAGATGCTATTGCTTAGCTGCTATTGATGAGGTGTTATTGCTGATGTGCTATTGCTGAGGTCATAATGCTGAGGTGCTATTGCTGTGGTCACAATGCTATAGTCACAATGCTGAGGTCACAATGCTCAGGTGCTATTGCGGAGGTCACAATGCTGAGGTGCTGTTGCTGAGGTCACAATGCTGAGATCACAATGCTGAGGTGCTATTACTGAGGTGCTATTGCTGAGGTACTCTTGCTGAGCTGCTATTGCTGAGGTCACAATGCTGAGGTGCTATTGCTGAGGTCACAATGCTGAGGTGCTATTGCTGAGGTGCTATTGCTGTGGTCACAATGCTGAGGTGCTATTACTGAGGTCACAATGCTGAGGTGCTATTGCTGAGGTGCTATTGCTGAGGTCACAATGCTGAGGTCACAATGCTGAGCTGCTATTGCTGAGGTCACTTTTCTGAGGTACTATTGCTGAGGTCACAATGCTATGCTCACAATGCTGAGGTCACAATGCTGAGGTCACAATGCTGAGGTGCTATTTCTGAGGTGTTATTGCTGAGGTCACAATGCTCAGGTCACAATGCTGAGGTCACTATGCTGAGGAGCTATTGCTGAGGTCACAATGCTGAGGTCACAATGCTGAGGTCACAATGCTGAGGTGCTATTGCTGAGGTGCTGTTGCTGAGGTGTTATTGCTCAGGTGCTATTGCTGAGGTCACAATGCTGAGGTGCTATTGCTGAGGTCACAATGCTGAGGTCACTATGCTGAAATCACTATGCTGAGGTGCTATTGCTGAGGTCACAATGCTTTGGTCACAATGCTGAGGTCACAATGCTGAGCTGCTATTGCTGAGGTCACAATGCTGAGGTGCAATTGCAGATCTGCAATTGCTGAGGTGCTATTGCAGAGGTCACAATGCTGAGGTGCTATTGCTGAGGTGCTATTGCTGAGGTCACAACGCTAAGGTGCTATTCCTGAGGTGCTTTTGCTGAGGTCACAATGTTGAGGTGCTATTACTGAGGTCACAATGCTGTGGTCACAAAGCTGAGGTCAAAATGCTGAGGTGTTATTGCTGAGGTCACAATGCTCAGGTCAAAATTCTGAGGTCAAAATGCTGAGGTCACAATGCTGAGGTGCTATTGCTGAGGTCAGAATGCTGAGGTGCAATTGCAGATGTGCAATTGCTGAGGTGCTATTGCTGAGGTGCTATTGCTGTGGTCACAATGCTGAGGTGCTATTGCTGAGGTCACAATTCTGAGGTGCTATTGCTGAGCTGCTATTGCTGAGGTCACAATGCTGAGGTCACAATGCGGAGCTGCTATTGCTGAGGTCACTTTTCTGAGGTACTATTGCTGAGGTCAAAATGTTATGCTCATAATGCTGAGGTCACAATGCTGAGGTGCTATTGCTGAGGTCACAATACTGAGGTGCTATTGCAGATGTGCAATTGCTGAGGTGCTATTGCAGAGGTCACAATGCTGAGGTGCTATTGCTGAGGTGCTATTGCTGAGGTCACAACGCTAAGGTGCTATTCCTGAGGTGCTATTGCTGAGGTCACAATGCTGTGGTCACAAAGCTGAGGTCAAAATGCTGAGGTGCTATTGCTGAGCTGTTATTGCTGAGGTATTATTGCTGAGCTGCTATTGCTGAGGTCACAATTCTTAGGTCACAATGCTGAGTTCACAATGCTGAGCTCACTATGCTGAGGTCACTATGCTGAGGTCAAAATGCTGATGTCACAATGCTGAGGTCACAATGCTGCGCTATTATTGCTGAGCTGTTATTGCTGAGGTATTATTGCTGAGCTGCTATTACTGAGGTCACAATTCTGAGGTTACAATGCTGAGGTCACAATGCTGAGCTCACTATGCTGAGGTCACTATGCTTAGGTGCTATTGCTGAGGTCAAAATGCTGAGGTCGCAATGCTGAGGTGCTATTGCTGATGTCACAATGCTGAGGTCACAATGCTGAGGTCACAATTCTGAGGTGCTATTGCTGAGGTGCTGTTGCTGAGGTGTTATTGCTGAGGTGCTATTGCTGAGGTGTTACTGCTGAGGTGATATTGCTGAGGTCACAATGCTGAGATGGTATTGCTGAGTTGCTATTGCTGAGGTCACAGAGCTGAGGTGCTATTGCTGAGGTCACAATGCTGAGGTGCTATTGCTGAGGTGCTATTGCTGAGGTCACAATGCTGAGGTGCAATTGCAGATGTGCAATTGCTGAGGTGCTATTGCTGAGGTCACAATGCTGAGGTGCTATTGCTGAGGTGCTATTGCTGAGGTCACAACGCTAAGGTGCTATTGCTGAGGTTCTATTGCTGAGGTCACAATGCTGAGGTGCTATTACTGTGGTCACAATGCTGTGGTCACAAAGCTGAGGTCAAAATGCTGAGGTGCTATTGCTGAGGTCACAATGCTGAGGTGCTATTGCTGAGGTGTTATTGCTGAGGTCACAATGCTCAGGTCACAATGCTGAGGTCACTATGCTGAGGAGCTATTGCTGAGGTCACAATGCTGAGGTCACAATGCTGAGGTCACAATGCTGAGGTGCTATTGCTGAGGTGCTGTTGCTGAGGTGTTATTGCTCAGGTGCTATTGCTGAGGTCACAATGCTGAGGTTCTATTGCTGAGGTCACAATGCTGAGGTCACTATGCTGAAATCACTATGCTGAGGTGCTATTGCTGAGGTCACAATGCTTTGGTCACAATGCTGAGGTCACAATGCTGAGCTGCTATTGCTGAGGTCACAATGCTGAGGTGCAATTGCAGATCTGCAATTGCTGAGGTGCTATTGCAGAGGTCACAATGCTGAGGTGCTATTGCTGAGGTGCTATTGCTGAGGTCACAACGCTAAGGTGCTATTCCTGAGGTGCTTTTGCTGAGGTCACAATGCTGTGGTCACAAAGCTGAGGTCAAAATGCTGAGGTGTTATTGCTGAGGTCACAATGCTCAGGTCAAAATTCTGAGGTCAAAATGCTGAGGTCACAATGCTGAGGTGCTATTGCTGAGGTCAGAATGCTGAGGTGCAATTGCAGATGTGCAATTGCTGAGGTGCTATTGCTGAGGTGCTATTGCTGTGGTCACAATGCTGAGGTGCTATTGCTGAGGTCACAATTCTGAGGTGCTATTGCTGAGCTGCTATTGCTGAGGTCACAATGCTGAGGTCACAATGCGGAGCTGCTATTGCTGAGGTCACTTTTCTGAGGTACTATTGCTGAGGTCAAAATGTTATGCTCATAATGCTGAGGTCACAATGCTGAGGTGCTATTGCTGAGGTCACAATACTGAGGTGCTATTGCAGATGTGCAATTGCTGAGGTGCTATTGCTGAGGTCACAATGCTGAGGTGCTATTGCTGAGGTGCTATTGCTGAGGTCACAATGCTGAGGTGCTATTGCTGAGGTGCTATAGCTGAGGTCACAATGCTGAGGTGCTATTACTGAGGTCACAATGCTGTGGTCACATTGCTGAGGTCAAAATGATGAGCTGATATTGCTGAGGTCACAATGCTGAGGTCACAATGCTAAGGTCACAATGCTGAGGTGCTATTGCTGAGGTGCTATTGCTGAGTTCACACTGCTGAGGTGCTATAGCTTAGGTGCTATTGCTGAGGTCACAATGCTGAGGTGCTATTGCTGAGGTCACAATACTGAGGTGCTATTGCTGAGGTGCTGTTGCTGAGGTCACAATGCTAAGGTGCTATTGCTGAGGTCACAATGCTGAGGTCACAATGCTGAGCTGACTATGCTGAGGTCACTATGCTGAGGTGCTATTGCTGAGGTCACAATGCTGCGGTCGCAATGCTGAGGTGCTATTGCTGATGTCACAATGCTGAGGTCACAATGCTGAGGTCACAATGCTGAGGTGTTATTGCTGAGCTGTTATTGCTGAGGTATTATTGCTGAGCTGCTATTGCTGAGGTCACAATGCTGAGGTGCTATTGCTGAGTTCCCAATGCTGAGGTCACAATGCTGAGGTGCTATTACTGAGGTCACAATGCTGTGGTCACAAAGCTGAGATCAAATTGCAGAGGTGCTATTGCTGAGGTCACAATGCTGAGGTGCTACTGCTGAGGTGTTATTGCTTAGGTCACAATGCTCAGGTCACAATGCTGAGGTCACTATGCTGAGGTGCTAGTGCTGAGGTCACAATGCTGAGGTCACAATGCTGAGGTCACAATGCTGAGGTGCTATTGCTGAGGTGTTATTGCTGAGTTCACAATGCTGAGATACTATTGCTTAGGTGCTATTGCTGAGGTCACAATGCTGAGGTGCTATTGCTGAGGTCACAATACTGAGGTGCTATCTGAGGTGCTATTGCTGAGGTCACAATGCTGAGGTCACAATGCTGAGGTGCTATTACTGAGGTCACAATGATGTGGTCACAAAGCTGAGATCAAAATGCTGAGGTGCTATTGCTGAGGTCACAATGCTGAGGTGCTACTGCTGAGGTGTTATTGCTTAGATCACAATGCTCAGGTCACAATGCTGAGGTCACTATGCTGAGGTGCTATTGCTGAGGTCACAATGCTGAGGTCACAATGCTGAGGTCACAATGCTGAGGTGCTATTTCTGAGGTGTTATTGCTGAGTTCACAATGCTGAGGTACTATTGCTTAGGTGCTATTGCTGAGGTCACAATGCTGAGGTGCTATTGCTGAGGTCACAATACTGAGGTGCTATTGGTGAGGTCACAATGCTGAGGTCACTATGCTGAGGTCACTATGCTTAGGTGCTATTGCTGAGGTCACAATGCTGTGGTGCTATTGCTGAGGTGCTATTGCTGAGGTCACAATGCTGAGGTGCTATTGCTGAGGTGCTATTGCTGAGGTCACAATGCTGAGGTGCTGTTGCTGAGGGGCTATTGCTGAGGTGCTATTGCTGAGGTCACAATGATGAGATGCTATTGCTTAGCTGCTATTGATGAGGTGTTATTGCTGATGTGCTATTGCTGAGGTCATAATGCTGAGGTGCTATTGCTGTGGTCACAATGCTATAGTCACAATGCTGAGGTCACAATGCTCAGGTGCTATTGCGGAGGTCACAATGCTGAGGTGCTGTTGCTGAGGTCACAATGCTGAGATCACAATGCTGAGGTGCTATTACTGAGGTGCTATTGCTGAGGTACTCTTGCTGAGCTGCTATTGCTGAGGTCACAATGCTGAGGTGCTATTGCTGAGGTCACAATGCTGAGGTGCTATTGCTGAGGTGCTATTGCTGTGGTCACAATGCTGAGGTGCTATTACTGAGGTCACAATGCTGAGGTGCTATTGCTGAGGTGCTATTGCTGAGGTCACAATGCTGAGGTCACAATGCTGAGCTGCTATTGCTGAGGTCACTTTTCTGAGGTACTATTGCTGAGGTCACAATGCTATGCTCACAATGCTGAGGTCACAATGCTGAGGTCACAATGCTGAGGTGCTATTTCTGAGGTGTTATTGCTGAGGTCACAATGCTCAGGTCACAATGCTGAGGTCACTATGCTGAGGAGCTATTGCTGAGGTCACAATGCTGAGGTCACAATGCTGAGGTCACAATGCTGAGGTGCTATTGCTGAGGTGCTGTTGCTGAGGTGTTATTGCTCAGGTGCTATTGCTGAGGTCACAATGCTGAGGTGCTATTGCTGAGGTCACAATGCTGAGGTCACTATGCTGAAATCACTATGCTGAGGTGCTATTGCTGAGGTCACAATGCTTTGGTCACAATGCTGAGGTCACAATGCTGAGCTGCTATTGCTGAGGTCACAATGCTGAGGTGCAATTGCAGATCTGCAATTGCTGAGGTGCTATTGCAGAGGTCACAATGCTGAGGTGCTATTGCTGAGGTGCTATTGCTGAGGTCACAACGCTAAGGTGCTATTCCTGAGGTGCTTTTGCTGAGGTCACAATGTTGAGGTGCTATTACTGAGGTCACAATGCTGTGGTCACAAAGCTGAGGTCAAAATGCTGAGGTGTTATTGCTGAGGTCACAATGCTCAGGTCAAAATTCTGAGGTCAAAATGCTGAGGTCACAATGCTGAGGTGCTATTGCTGAGGTCAGAATGCTGAGGTGCAATTGCAGATGTGCAATTGCTGAGGTGCTATTGCTGAGGTGCTATTGCTGTGGTCACAATGCTGAGGTGCTATTGCTGAGGTCACAATTCTGAGGTGCTATTGCTGAGCTGCTATTGCTGAGGTCACAATGCTGAGGTCACAATGCGGAGCTGCTATTGCTGAGGTCACTTTTCTGAGGTACTATTGCTGAGGTCAAAATGTTATGCTCATAATGCTGAGGTCACAATGCTGAGGTGCTATTGCTGAGGTCACAATACTGAGGTGCTATTGCAGATGTGCAATTGCTGAGGTGCTATTGCTGAGGTCACAATGCTGAGGTGCTATTGCTGAGGTGCTATTGCTGAGGTCACAATGCTGAGGTGCTATTGCTGAGGTCACAATGCTGTGGTCACATTGCTGAGGTCAAAATGATGAGCTGCTATTGCTGAGGTCACAATGCTGAGGTCACAATGCTAAGGTCACAATGCTGAGGTGCTATTGCTGAGGTGCTATTGCTGAGTTCACACTGCTGAGGTGCTATAGCTTAGGTGCTATTGCTGAGGTCACAATGCTGAGGTGCTATTGCTGAGGTCACAATACTGAGGTGCTATTGCTGAGGTGCTGTTGCTGAGGTCACAATGCTAAGGTGCTATTGCTGAGGTCACAATGCTGAGGTCACAATGCTGAGCTGACTATGCTGAGGTCACTATGCTGAGGTGCTATTGCTGAGGTCACAATGCTGCGGTCGCAATGCTGAGGTGCTATTGCTGATGTCACAATGCTGAGGTCACAATGCTGAGGTCACAATGCTGAGGTGTTATTGCTGAGCTGTTATTGCTGAGGTATTATTGCTGAGCTGCTATTGCTGAGGTCACAATGCTGAGGTGCTATTGCTGAGTTCCCAATGCTGAGGTCACAATGCTGAGGTGCTATTACTGAGGTCACAATGCTGTGGTCACAAAGCTGAGATCAAATTGCAGAGGTGCTATTGCTGAGGTCACAATGCTGAGGTGCTACTGCTGAGGTGTTATTGCTTAGGTCACAATGCTCAGGTCACAATGCTGAGGTCACTATGCTGAGGTGCTAGTGCTGAGGTCACAATGCTGAGGTCACAATGCTGAGGTCACAATGCTGAGGTGCTATTGCTGAGGTGTTATTGCTGAGTTCACAATGCTGAGATACTATTGCTTAGGTGCTATTGCTGAGGTCACAATGCTGAGGTGCTATTGCTGAGGTCACAATACTGAGGTGCTATCTGAGGTGCTATTGCTGAGGTCACAATTCTGAGGTCACAATGCTGAGGTGCTATTACTGAGGTCACAATGATGTGGTCACAAAGCTGAGATCAAAATGCTGAGGTGCTATTGCTGAGGTCACAATGCTGAGGTGCTACTGCTGAGGTGTTATTGCTTAGATCACAATGCTCAGGTCACAATGCTGAGGTCACTATGCTGAGGTGCTATTGCTGAGGTCACAATGCTGAGGTCACAATGCTGAGGTCACAATGCTGAGGTGCTATTTCTGAGGTGTTATTGCTGAGTTAACAATGCTGAGGTACTATTGCTTAGGTGCTATTGCTGAGGTCACAATGCTGAGGTGCTATTGCTGAGGTCACAATACTGAGGTGCTATTGGTGAGGTCACAATGCTGAGGTCACTATGCTGAGGTCACTATGCTTAGGTGCTATTGCTGAGGTCACAATGCTGTGGTGCTATTGCTGAGGTGCTATTGCTGAGGTCACAATGCTGAGGTGCTATTGCTGAGGTGCTATTGCTGAGGTCACAATGCTGAGGTGCTGTTGCTGAGGGGCTATTGCTGAGGTGCTATTGCTGAGGTCACAATGATGAGATGCTATTGCTTAGCTGCTATTGATGAGGTGTTATTGCTGATGTGCTATTGCTGAGGTCATAATGCTGAGGTGCTATTGCTGTGGTCACAATGCTATAGTCACAATGCTGAGGTCACAATGCTCAGGTGCTATTGCGGAGGTCACAATGCTGAGGTGCTGTTGCTGAGGTCACAATGCTGAGATCACAATGCTGAGGTGCTATTACTGAGGTGCTATTGCTGAGGTACTCTTGCTGAGCTGCTATTGCTGAGGTCACAATGCTGAGGTGCTATTGATGAGGTCACAATGCTGAGGTGCTATTGCTGAGGTGCTATTGCTGTGGTCACAATGCTGAGGTGCTATTACTGAGGTCACAATGCTGAGGTGCTATTGCTGAGGTGCTATTGCTGAGGTCACAATGCTGAGGTCACAATGCTGAGCTGCTATTGCTGAGGTCACTTTTCTGAGGTACTATTGCTGAGGTCACAATGCTATGCTCACAATGCTGAGGTCACAATGCTGAGGTCACAATGCTGAGGTGCTATTTCTGAGGTGTTATTGCTGAGTTAACAATGCTGAGGTACTATTGCTTAGGTGCTATTGCTGAGGTCACAATGCTGAGGTGCTCTTGCTGAGGTCACAATACTGAGGTGCTATTGGTGAGGTCACAATGCTGAGGTCACTATGCTGAGGTGCTATTGCTGAGGTCACAATGCTGAGGTCACAATGCTGAGGTCACAATGCTGAGGTGCTATTGCTGAGGTGTTATTGCTGAGTTCACAATGCTGAGATACTATTGCTTAGGTGCTATTGCTGAGGTCACAATGCTGAGGTGCTATTGCTGAGGTCACAATACTGAGGTGCTATCTGAGGTGCTATTGCTGAGGTCACAATACTGAGGTCACAATGCTGAGGTGCTATTACTGAGGTCACAATGCTGTGGTTACAAAGCTGAGATCAAAATGCTGAGGTGCTATTGCTGAGGTCACAATGCTGAGGTGCTACTGCTGAGGTGTTATTGCTTAGGTCACAATGCTCAGGTCACAATGCTGAGGTCACTATGCTGAGGTGCTATTGCTGAGGTCACAATGCTGAGGTCACAATGCTGAGGTCACAATGCTAAATTGCTATTGCTGAGGTGTTATTGCTGAGTTCACAATGCTGAGGTACTATTGCTTAGGTGCTATTGCTGAGGTCACAATGCTGAGGTGCTATTGCTGAGGTCACAATACTGAGGTGCTATCTGATGTGATATTTCTGACTTCACAATGCTGAGGTGCTATTGCTGAGGTGCTGTTGCTGAGGTCACAATGCTGAGGTGCTATTGCTGAGGTCACAATGCTGAGCTCACAATGCTGAGGTGCTACTGCTGAGGTCACAATGCTGAGGTGCTACTGCTGAGGTCACAATGCTGAGGTGCTCTTGCTGAGGTGCTATTGCTGAGGTGCTATTGCTGAAGTCACAATGCTGAGGTGCTATTGCTGAGGTCACAATGTTGAGGTCCTATTGCTGAGGTGCTATTGCTGACGTCACAATGCTGACGTGCTATTGCTGAGGTCACAATGCTGAGGTGCTATTGCTGAGGTCACAATGCTGTGGTCAAAATGCTGATGTCACAATGCTGAAGTCACAATGCTGAGGTGTTATTGCTGAGCTGTTATTGCTGAGGTATTATTGCTGAGCTGCTATTGCTGAGGTCACATTTCTGAGGTCACAATGCTGAGGTCACAATGCTGAGCTCACTATGTTGAGGTCACTATGCCGAGGTGCTATTGCTGAGGTCACAATGCTGAGGTCGCAATGCTGAGGTGCTATTGCTGAGGTCACAATGCTGAGGTCACAATGCTGAGGTCACAATGCTGAGGTGCTATTGCTGAGGTGCTGTTGCTGAAGTGTTATTGCTGAGGTGCTATTTCTGACTTCACAATGCTGAGGTGTTATTGCTGAGGTCACAATGCTGAGCTCATGCTGAGGTCACTATGCTGAGGTTCTATTGCTGAGGTCACAATGCTGAGGTCGCAATGCTGAGGTGCTATTGTTGAGGTCACAATGCTGAGGTCACAATGCTGAGGTCACAATGCTGAGGTGCTATTTCTGAGGTGCTGTTCCTGAGGTGTTATTGCTGAGGTGCAATTGCTGAGGTCACAATGCTGAGGTGCTATTGCTGAGGTCAAAATGCTGTGGTCACAATTCTGAGGTCACAATGCTGAGGTGCTATTGCAGAGCTCAGAATGCTGAGGTGCAATTGCAGATGTGCAATTGCTGAGGTGCTACTGCTGAGGTCACAATGCTGAGGTGCTATTGCTGAGGTGCTATTGCTGAGGTCACAACGCTAAGGTGCTATTGCTGAGGTGCTATTGCTGAGGTCACTATGCTGAGGTGCTATTACTGAGGTCACAATGCTGTGGTCACAAAGCTGAGGTCAAAATGCTGATGTGCTATTGCTGAGCTGTTATTGCTGAGGTATTATTGCTGAGCTGCTATTGCTGAGGTCACAATTCTTAGGTCACAATGCTGAGGTCACAATGCTGAGCTCACTATGCTGAGGTCACTATGCTGAGGTCAAAATGCTGATGTCACAATGCTGAGGTCACAATGCTGCGCTATTATTGCTGAGCTGTTATTGCTGAGGTATTATTGCTGAGCTGCTATTACTGAGGTCACAATTCTGAGGTTACAATGCTGAGGTCACAATGCTGAGCTCACTATGCTGAGGTCACTATGCTTAGGTGCTATTGCTGAGGTCAAAATGCTGAGGTCGCAATGCTGAGGTGCTATTGCTGATGTCACAATGCTGAGGTCACAATGCTGAGGTCACAATGCTGAGGTGCTATTGCTGAGGTGCTGTTGCTGAGGTGTTATTGCTGAGGTGCTATTGCTGAGGTCACAATGCTGAGGTGCTATTGCTGAGGTCACAATGCTGAGATGGTATTGCTGAGTTGCTATTGCTGAGGTCACAATGCTGAGGTGCTATTGCTGAGGTCACAATGCTGAGGTGCTATTCCTGAGGTGCTATTGCTGAGGTCACAATGCTGAGCTGCAATTTCAGATGTGCAATTGCTGAGGTGCTATTGCTGAGGTCACAATGCTGAGGTGCTATTTCTGAGGTGCTATTGCTGAGGTCACAACGCTAAGGTGCTATTGCTGAGGTCACAATGCTGAGGTCACAATGCTGAGGTGCTATTACTGAGGTCACAATGCTGTGGTCACATAGCTGAGGTCAAAATGCTGAGGTGCTATTGCTGAGGTCACAATGCTGAGGTGCTATTGCTGAGGTGTTATTGCTGAGGTCACAATGCTCAGGTCACAATGCTGAGGTCACTATGCTGAGGAGCTATTGCTGAGGTCACAATGCTGAGGTCACAATGCTGAGGTCACAATGCTGAGGTGCTATTGCTGAGGTGCTGTTGCTGAGGTGTTATTGCTCAGGTGCTATTGCTGAGGTCACAATGCTGAGGTGCTATTGCTGAGGTCACAATGCTGAGGTCACTATGCTGAAATCACTATGCTGAGGTGCTATTGCTGAGGTCACAATGCTTTGGTCACAATGCTGAGGTCACAATGCTGAGCTGCTATTGCTGAGGTCACAATGCTGAGGTGCAATTGCAGATCTGCAATTGCTGAGGTGCTATTGCAGAGGTCACAATGCTGAGGTGCTATTGCTGAGGTGCTATTGCTGAGGTCACAACGCTAAGGTGCTATTCCTGAGGTGCTATTGCTGAGGTCACAATGCTGTGGTCACAAAGCTGAGGTCAAAATGCTGAGGTGCTATTGCTGAGCTGTTATTGCTGAGGTATTATTGCTGAGCTGCTATTGCTGAGGTCACAATTCTTAGGTCACAATGCTGAGTTCACAATGCTGAGCTCACTATGCTGAGGTCACTATGCTGAGGTCAAAATGCTGATGTCACAATGCTGAGGTCACAATGCTGCGCTATTATTGCTGAGCTGTTATTGCTGAGGTATTATTGCTGAGCTGCTATTACTGAGGTCACAATTCTGAGGTTACAATGCTGAGGTCACAATGCTGAGCTCACTATGCTGAGGTCACTATGCTTAGGTGCTATTGCTGAGGTCAAAATGCTGAGGTCGCAATGCTGAGGTGCTATTGCTGATGTCACAATGCTGAGGTCACAATGCTGAGGTCACAATGCTGAGGTGCTATTGCTGATGTGCTGTTGCTGAGGTGTTATTGCTGAGGTGCTATTGCTGAGGTCACAATGCTGAGGTGCTATTGCTGAGGTCACAGAGCTGAGGTGCTATTGCTGAGGTCACAATGCTGAGGTGCTATTGCTGAGGTGCTATTGCTGAGGTACTCTTGCTGAGCTGCTATTTCTGAGGTCACAATGCTGAGGTGCTATTGCTGAGGTCACAATGCTGAGGTGCTATTGCTGAGGTGCTATTGCTGTGGTCACAATGCTGAGGTGCTATTACTGAGGTCACAATGCTGAGGTGTTATTGCTGAGGTGCTATTGCTGAGGTCACAATGCTGAGGTCACAATGCTGAGCTGCTATTGCTGAGGTCACTTTTCTGAGGTACTATTGCTGAGGTCACAATGCTATGCTCACAATGCTGAGGTCACAATGCTGAGGTGCTATTGCAGAGGTCACAATGCTGAGGTGCTATAGCAGATGTGCAATTGCTGAGGTGCTATTGCAGAGGTCACAATGCTGAGGTGCTATTGCTGAGGTGCTATTGCTGAGGTCACAATGCTGAGGTGCTATTTCTGAGTTCACAATGCTGAGGTGCTATTGCTGAGGTGCTGTTGCTGAGGTCACAATGCTGAGGTGCTATTGGTGAGGTCACAATGCTGAGGTCACAATGCTGAGGTGCTACTGCTGAGGTCACAATGCTGAGGTGCTCTTGCTGAGGTGCTATTGCTGTGGTGCTATTGCTGAGGTCACAATGCTGAGGTGCTATTGCTGAGGTGCTATTCCTGACGTCACAATGCTGACGTGCTATTGCTGAGGTCACAATGCTGAGGTGCTATTGCTGAGGTGCTATTGCTGAGGTCACAATGCTGATGTCACAATGCTGAGGTCACAATGCTGAGGTGTTATTGCTGAGCTGTTATTGCTGAGGTATTATTGCTGAGCTGCTATTGCTGAGGTCACAATGCTGAGGTGCTATTGCTGAGTTCACAATGCTGAGGTCACAATGCTGAGGTGCTATTACTGAGGTCACAATGCTGTGGTCACAAAGCTGAGATCAAATTGCAGAGGTGCTATTGCTGAGGTCACAATGCTGAGGTGCTACTGCTGAGGTGTTATTGCTTAGGTCACAATGCTCAGGTCACAATGCTGAGGTCACTATGCTGAGCTGCTATTGCTGAGGTCACAATGCTGAGGTCACAATGCTGAGGTCACAATGCTGAGGTGCTATTGCTGAGGTGTTATTGCTGAGTTCACAATGCTGAGATACTATTGCTTAGGTGCTATTGCTGAGGTCACAATGCTGAGGTGCTATTGCTGTGGTCACAATACTGAGGTGCTATCTGAGGTGCTATTGCTGAGGTCACAATGCTGAGGTCACAATGCTGAGGTGCTATTACTGAGGTCACAATGCTGTGGTCACAAAGCTGAGATCAAAATGCTGAGGTGCTATTGCTGAGGTCACAATGCTGAGGTGCTACTGCTGAGGTGTTATTGCTTAGGTCACAATGCTCAGGTCACAATGCTGAGGTCACTATGCTGAGGTGCTATTGCTGAGGTCACAATGCTGAGGTCACAATGCTGAGGTCACAACGCTGAGGTGCTATTGCTGAGGTGTTATTGCTGAGTTCACAATGCTGAGGTACTATTGCTTAGGTGCTATTGCTGAGGTCACAATGCTGAGGTGCTATTGCTGAGGTCACAATACTGAGGTGCTATCTGATGTGATATTTCTGACTTCACAATATTGAGGTGCTATTTCTGAGGTGCTGTTGCTGAGGTCACAATGCTGAGGTGCTATTGCTGAGGTCACAATGCTGAGCTCACAATGCTGAGGTGCTACTGCTGAGGTCACAATGCTGAGGTGCTACTGCTGAGGTCACAATGCTGAGGTGCTCTTGCTGAGGTGCTATTGCTGAGGTGCTATTGCTGAAGTCACAATGCTGAGGTGCTATTGCTGAGGTCACAATGTTGAGGTGCTATTGCTGAGGTGCTATTGCTGACGTCACAATGCTGACGTGCTATTGCTGAGGTCACAATGCTGAGGTGCTATTGCTGAGGTCACAATGCTGTGGTCAAAATGCTGATGTCACAATGCTGAAGTCACAATGCTGAGGTGTTATTGCTGAGCTGTTATTGCTGAGGTATTATTGTTGAGCTGCTATTGCTGAGGTCACAATTCTGAGGTCACAATGCTGAGGTCACAATGCTGAGCTCACTATGTTGAGGTCACTATGCTGAGGTGCTATTGCTGAGGTCACAATGCTGAGGTCGCAATGCTGAGGTGCTATTGCTGAGGTCACAATGCTGAGGTCACAATGCTGAGGTCACAATGCTGAGGTGCTATTGCTGAGGTGCTGTTGCTGAGGTGTTATTGCTGAGGTGCTATTTCTGACTTCACAATGCTGAGGTGTTATTGCTGAGGTCACAATGCTGAGCTCATGCTGAGGTCACTATGCTGAGGTGCTATTGCTGAGGTCACAATGCTGAGGTCGCAATGCTGAGGTGCTATTGTTGAGGTCACAATGCTGAGGTCACAATGCTGAGGTGCTATTTCTGAGGTGCTGTTGCTGAGGTGTTATTGCTGAGGTGCAATTGCTGAGGTCACAATGCTGAGGTGCTATTGCTGAGGTCAAAATGATGTGGTCACAATTCTGAGGTCACAATGCTGAGGTGCTATTGCTGAGCTCAGAATGCTGAGGTGCAATTGCAGATGTGCAATTGCTGACGTGCTACTGCTGAGGTCACAATGCTGAGGTGCTATTGCTGAGGTGCTATTGCTGAGGTCACAACGCTAAGGTGCTATTGCTGAGGTGCTATTGCTGAGGTGCTATTGCTGAGGTCACAATGCTGAGGTGCTATTACTGAGGTCACAATGCTGTGGTCACAAAGCTGAGGTCAAAATGCTGAGGTGTTATTGCTGAGCTGTTATTGCTGAGGTATTATTGCTGAGCTGCTATTGCTGAGGTCACAATTCTTAGGTCACAATGCTGAGGTCACAATGCTGAGGTCACTATGCTGAGGTCAATATGCTGAGGTCAAAATGCTGATGTCACAATGCTGAGGTCACAATGCTGCGGTGTTATTGCTGAGCTGTTATTGCTGAGGTATTATTGCTGAGCTGCTATTACTGAGGTCACAATTCTGAGGTTACAATGCTGAGGTCACAATGCTGAGCTCACTATGCTGAGGTCACTATGCTTAGGTGCTATTGCTGAGGTCACAATGCTGAGGTGCTATTGCTGAGGTGCTATTGCTGAGGTCACAATGCTGAGGTGCTATTGCTGAGGTGCTATTGCTGAGGTCACAATGCTGAGGTGCTGTTGCTGAGGGGCTATTGCTGAGGTGCTATTGCTGAGGTCACAATGCTGAGATGCTATTGCTGAGCTGCTATTGATGAGGTGTTATTGCTGATGTGCTATTGCTGAGGTCATAATGCTGAGGTGCTATTGCTGAGGTCACAATGCTATGGTCACAATGCTGAGGTCACAATGCTCAGGTGCTATTGCTGAGGTCACAACGCTGAGGTGCTGTTGCTGAGGTCACAATGCTGAGATCACAATGCTGAGGTGCTATTACTGAGGTGCTATTGCTGAGGTACCCTTGCTGAGCTGCTATTGCTGAGGTCACAATGCTGAGGTGCTATTGCTGAGGTCACAATGCTGAGGTGCTATTGCTGAGGTGCTATTGCTGTGGTCACAATGCTGAGGTGCTATTACTGAGGTCACAATGCTGAGGTGCTATTGCTGAGGTGCTATTGCTGAGGTCACAATGCTGAGGTCACAATGCTGAGCTGCTATTGCTGAGGTCACTTTTCTGAGGTACTATTGCTGAGGTCACAATGCTATGCTCACAATGCTGAGGTCACAATGCTGAGGTGCTATTGCAGAGGTCACAATGCTGAGGTGCTATTGCTGAGGTGCTATTGCTGAGGTCGCAATGCTATGCTCACAATGCTGAGGTCACAATGCTGAGGTGCTATTGCAGAGGTCACAATGCTGAGGTGCTATTGCAGATGTGCAATTGCTGAGGTGCTATTGCAGAGGTCACAATGCTGAGGTGCTATTGCTGAGGTGCTATTGCTGAGGTCACAATGCTGAGGTCACAATGCTGAGGTCAAAATGCTGAGGTGCTATTGCTGAGGTGTTATTGCTGAGTTCACAATGCTGAGATACTATTGCTTAGGTGCTATTGCTGAGGTCAAAATGCTGAGGTGCTATTGCTGAGGTCACAATACTGAGGTGCTATCTGAGGTGCTATTGCTGAGGTCACAATGCTGATGTCACAATGCTGAGGTGCTACTGCTGAGGTGTTATTGCTTAGGTCACAATGCTCAGGTCACAATGCTGAGGTCACTATGCTGAGGTGCTATTGCTGAGGTCACAATGCTGAGGTCACAATGCTGAGGTCACAATGCTGAGGTGCTATTGCTGAGGTGTTATTGCTGAGTTCACAATGCTGAGGTACTATTGCTTAGGTGCTATTGCTGAGGTCACAATGCTGAGGTGCTATTGCTGAGGTCACAATACTGAGGTGCTATCTGATGTGATATTTCTGACTTCACAATGCTGAGGTGCTATTGCTGAGGTGCTGTTGCTGAGGTCACAATGCTGAGGTGCTATTGCTGAGGTCACAATGCTGAGCTCACAATGCTGAGGTGCTACTGCTGAGGTCACAATGCTGAGGTGCTCTTGCTGAGATGCTATTGCTGAGGTGCTATTGCTGAAGTCACAATGCTGAGGTGCTATTGCTGAGGTCACAATGTTGAGGTACTATTGCTGAGGTGCTATTGCTGACGTCACAATGCTGACGTGCTATTGCTGAGGTCACAATGCTGAGGTGCTATTGCTGAGGTCACAATGCTGTGGTCAAAATGCTGATGTCACAATGCTGAATTCACAATGCTGAGGTGTTATTGCTGAGCTGCATTGCTGAGGTATTATTGCTGAGCTGCTATTGCTGAGGTCACAATTCTGAGGTCACAATGCTGAGGTCACAATGCTGAGCTCACTATGTTGAGGTCACTATGCCGAGGTGCTATTGCTGAGGTCACAATGCTGAGGTCGCAATGCTGAGGTGCTATTGCTGAGGTCACAATGCTGAGGTCACACTGCTGAGGTCACAATGCTGAGGTGCTATTGCTGAGGTGCTGTTGCTGAAGTGTTATTGCTGAGGTGCTATTTCTGACTTCACAATGCTGAGGTGTTATTGCTGAGGTCACAATGCTGAGCTCATGCTGAGGTCACTATGCTGAGGTTCTATTGCTGAGGTCACAATGCTGAGGTCGCAATGCTGAGGTGCTATTGTTGAGGTCACAATGCTGAGGTCAAAATGCTGAGGTCACAATGCTGAGGTGCTATTTCTGAGGTGCTGTTCCTGAGGTGTTATTGCTGAGGTGCAATTGCTGAGGTCACAATGCTGAGGTGCTATTGCTGAGGTCAAAATGCTGTGGTCACAATTCTGAGGTCACAATGCAGAGGTGCTATTGCTGAGCTCAGAATGCTGAGGTGCAATTGCAGATGTGCAATTGCTGAGGTGCTACTGCTGAAGTCACAATGCTGAGGTGCTATTGCTGAGGTGCTATTGCTGAGGTCACAACGCTAAGGTGCTATTGCTGAGGTGCTATTGCTGAGGTCACAATGCTGAGGTGCTATTACTGAGGTCACAATGCTGTGGTCACAAAGCTGAGGTGCTACTGCTGAGGTCACAATGCTGAGGTGCTCTTGCTGAGGTGCTGTTGCTTAGGTCACAATGCTGAGGTGCTATTGCTGAGGTGCTATTGCAGAGGTCACAATGCTGAGGTGCTATTGCTGAGGTGCTATTGCTGAGGTCACAATGCTATGCTCACAATGCTGAGGTCACAATGCTGAGGTGCTATTGCAGAGGTCACAATGCTGAGGTGCTATTGCAGATGTGCAATTGCTGAGGTGCTATTGCAGAGGTCACAATGCTGAGGTGCTATTGCTGAGGTGCTATTGCTGAGGTCACAACGCTGAGGTGCTATTTCTGAGTTCACAATGCTGAGGTGCTATTGCTGAGGTGCTGTTGCTGAGGTCAAAATGCTGAGGTGCTATTGGTGAGGTCACAATGCTGAGGTCACAATGCTGAGGTGCTACTGCTGAGGTCACTATGCTGAGGTGCTCTTGCTGAGGTGCTATTGCTGTGGTGCTATTGCTGAGGTCACAATGCTGAGGTGCTATTGCTGAGGTGCTATTCCTGACGTCACAATGCTGACGTGCTATTGCTGAGGTCACAATGCTGAGGTGCTATTGCTGAGGTCACAATGCTGTGGTCAAAATGCTGATGTCACAATGCTGAGGTCACAATGCTGAGGTGTTATTGCTGAGCTGTTATTGCTGAGGTATTATTGCTGAGCTGCTATTGCTGAGGTCACAATGCTGAGGTGCTATTGCTGAGTTCCCAATGCTGAGGTCACAATGCTGAGGTGCTATTACTGAGGTCACAATGCTGTGGTCACAAAGCTGAGATCAAATTGCAGAGGTGCTATTGCTGAGGTCACAATGCTGAGGTGCTACTGCTGAGGTGTTATTGCTTAGGTCACAATGCTCAGGTCACAATGCTGAGGTCACTATGCTGAGCTGCTATTGCTGAGGTCACAATGCTGAGGTCACAATGCTGAGGTCACAATGCTGAGGTGCTATTGCTGAGGTGTTATTGCTGAGTTCACAATGCTGAGATACTATTGCTTAGGTGCTATTGCTGACGTCACAATGCTGAGGTGCTATTGCTGAGGTCACAATACTGAGGTGCTATCTGAGGTGCTATTGCTGAGGTCACAATGCTGAGGTCACAATGCTGAGGTGCTATTACTGAGGTCACAAAGCTGTGGTCACAAAGCTGAGATCAAAATGCTGAGGTGCTATTGCTGAGGTCACAATGCTGAGGTGCTACTGCTGAGGTGTTATTGCTTAGGTCACAATGCTCAGGTCACAATGCTGAGGTCACTATGCTGAGGTGCTATTGCTGAGGTCACAATGCTGAGGTCACAATGCTGAGGTCACAATGCTGAGGTGCTATTGCTGAGGTGTTATTGCTGAGTTCACAATGCTGAGGTACTATTGCTTAGGTGCTATTGCTGAGGTCACAATGCTGAGGTGCTATTGCTGAGGTCACAATACTGAGGTGCTATTGGTGAGGTCACAATGCTGAGGTCACTATGCTGAGGTCACTATGCTTAGGTGCTATTGCTGAGGTCACAATGCTGTGGTGCTATTGCTGAGGTGCTATTGCTGAGGTCACAATGCTGAGGTGCTATTGCTGAGGTGCTATTGCTGAGGTCACAATGCTGAGGTGCTGTTGCTGAGGGGCTATTGCTGAGGTGCTATTGCTGAGGTCACAATGCTGAGATGCTATTGCTGAGCTGCTATTGATGAGGTGTTATTGCTGATGTGCTATTGCTGAGGTCATAATGCTGAGGTGCTATTGCTGAGGTCACAATGCTATGGTCACAATGCTGAGGTCACAATGCTCAGGTGCTATTGCTGAGGTCACAATGCTGAGGTGCTGTTGCTGAGGTCACAATGCTGAGATCACAATGCTGAGGTGCTATTACTGAGGTGCTATTGCTGAGGTACTCTTGCTGAGCTGCTATTTCTGAGGTCACAATGCTGAGGTGCTATTGCTGAGGTCACAATGCTGAGGTGCTATTGCTGAGGTGCTATTGCTGTGGTCACAATGCTGAGGTGCTATTACTGAGGTCACAATGCTGAGGTGCTATTGCTGAGGTGCTATTGCTGAGGTCACAATGCTGAGGTCACAATGCTGAGCTGCTATTGCTGAGGTCACTTTTCTGAGGTACTATTGCTGAGGTCACAATGCTATGCTCACAATGCTGAGGTCACAATGCTGAGGTGCTATTGCAGAGGTCACAATGCTGAGGTGCTATTGCAGATGTGCAATTGCTGAGGTGCTATTGCAGAGGTCACAATGCTGAGGTGCTATTGCTGAGGTGCTATTGCTGAGGTCACAATGCTGAGGTGCTATTTCTGAGTTCACAATGCTGAGGTGCTATTGCTGAGGTGCTGTTGCTGAGGTCACAATGCTGAGGTGCTCTTGGTGAGGTCACAATGCTGAGGTCACAATGCTGAGGTGCTACTGCTGAGGTCACAATGCTGAGGTGCTCTTGCTGAGGTGCTATTGCTGTGGTGCTATTGCTGAGGTCACAATGCTGAGGTGCTATTGCTGAGGTGCTATTCCTGACGTCACAATGCTGACGTGCTATTGCTGAGGTCACAATGCTGAGGTGCTATTGCTGAGGTGCTATTGCTGAGGTCACAATGCTGATGTCACAATGCTGAGGTCACAATGCTGAGGTGTTATTGCTGAGCTGTTATTGCTGAGGTATTATTGCTGAGCTGCTATTGCTGAGGTCACAATGCTGAGGTGCTATTGCTGAGTTCACAATGCTGAGGTCACAATGCTGAGGTGCTATTACTGAGGTCACAATGCTGTGGTCACAAAGCTGAGATCAAATTGCAGAGGTGCTATTGCTGAGGTCACAATGCTGAGGTGCTACTGCTGAGGTGTTATTGCTTAGGTCACAATGCTCAGGTCACAATGCTGAGGTCACTATGCTGAGGTGCTATTGCTGAGGTCACAATGCTGAGGTCACAATGCTGAGGTCACAATGCTGAGGTGCTATTGCTGAGGTGTTATTGCTGAGTTCACAATGCTGAGATACTATTGCTTAGGTGCTATTGCTGAGGTCACAATGCTGAGGTGCTATTGCTGAGGTCACAATACTGAGGTGCTATCTGAGGTGCTATTGCTGAGGTCACAATGCTGAGGTCACAATGCTGAGGTGCTATTACTGAGGTCACAATGCTGTGGTCACAAAGCTGAGATCAAAATGCTGAGGTGCTATTGCTGAGGTCACAATGCTGAGGTGCTACTGCTGAGGTGTTATTGCTTAGGTCACAATGCTCAGGTCACAATGCTGAGGTCACTATGCTGAGGTGCTATTGCTGAGGTCACAATGCTGAGCTCACAATGCTGAGGTGCTACTGCTGAGGTCACAATGCTGAGGTGCTACTGCTGAGGTCACAATGCTGAGGTGCTCTTGCTGAGGTGCTATTGCTGAGGTGCTATTGCTGAAGTCACAATGCTGAGGTGCTATTGCTGAGGTCACAATGTTGAGGTGCTATTGCTGAGGTGCTATTGCTGACGTCACAATGCTGACGTGCTATTGCTGAGGTCACAATGCTGAGGTGCTATTGATGAGGTCACAATGCTGTGGTCAAAATGCTGATGTCACAATGCTGAAGTCACAATGCTGAGGTGTTATTGCTGAGCTGTTATTGCTGAGGTATTATTGCTGAGCTGCTATTGCTGAGGTCACAATTCTGAGGTCACAATGCTGAGGTCACAATGCTGAGCTCACTATGTTGAGGTCACTATGCCGAGGTGCTATTGCTGAGGTCACAATGCTGAGGTCGCAATGCTGAGGTGCTATTGCTGAGGTCACAATGCTGAGGTCACAATGCTGAGGTCACAATGCTGAGGTGCTATTGCTGAGGTGCTGTTGCTGAGGTGTTATTGCTGAGGTGCTATTTCTGACTTCACAATGCTGAGGTGTTATTGCTGAGGTCACAATGCTGAGCTCATGCTGAGATCACTATGCTGAGGTGCTATTGCTGAGGTCACAATGCTGAGGTCGCAATGCTGAGGTGCTATTGTTGAGGTCACAATGCTGATGTCACAATGCTGAGGTGCTATTTCTGAGGTGCTGTTGCTGAGGTGTTATTGCTGAGGTGCAATTGCTGAGGTCACAATGCTGAGGTGCTATTGCTGAGGTCAAAATGATGTGGTCACAATTCTGAGGTCACAATGCTGAGGTGCTATTGCTGAGCTCAGAATGCTGAGGTGCAATTGCAGATGTGCAATTGCTGACGTGCTACTGCTGAGGTCACAATGCTGAGGTGCTATTGCTGAGGTGCTATTGCTGAGGTCACAATGCTAAGGTGCTATTGCTGAGGTGCTATTGCTGAGGTCACAATGCTGAGGTGCTATTACTGAGGTCACAATGCTGTGGTCACAAAGCTGAGGTCAAAATGCTGAGGTGTTATTGCTGAGCTGTTATTGCTGAGGTATTATTGCTGAGCTGCTATTGCTGAGGTCACAATTCTTAGGTCACAATGCTGAGGTCACAATGCTGAGGTCACTATGCTGAGGTCACTATGCTGAGGTCAAAATGCTGTTGTCACAATGCTGAGGTCACAATGCTGCGGTGTTATTGCTGAGCTGTTATTGCTGAGGTATTATTGCTGAGCTGCTATTACTGAGGTCACAATTCTGAGGTTACAATGCTGAGGTCACAATGCTGAGCTCACTATGCTGAGGTCACTATGCTTAGGTGCTATTGCTGAGGTCACAATGCTGAGGTGCTATTGCTGAGGTGCTATTGCTGAGGTCACAATGCTGAGGTGCTATTGCTGAGGTGCTATTGCTGAGGTCACAATGCTGAGGTGCTGTTGCTGAGGGGCTATTGCTGAGGTGCTATTGCTGAGGTCACAATGCTGAGATGCTATTGCTGAGCTGCTATTGATGAGGTGTTATTGCTGATGTGCTATTGCTGAGGTCATAATGCTGAGGTGCTATTGCTGAGGTCACAATGCTATGGTCACAATGCTGAGGTCACAATGCTCAGGTGCTATTGCTGAGGTCACAATGCTGAGGTGCTGTTGCTGAGGTCACAATGCTGAGATCACAATGCTGAGGTGCTATTACTGAGGTGCTATTGCTGAGGTACTCTTGCTGAGCTGCTATTGCTGAGGTCACAATGCTGAGGTGCTATTGCTGAGGTCACAATGCTGAGGTGCTATTGCTGAGGTGCTATTGCTGTGGTCACAATGCTGAGGTGCTATTACTGAGGTCACAATGCTGAGGTGCTATTGCTGAGGTGCTATTGCTGAGGTCACAATGCTGAGGTCACAATGCTGAGCTGCTATTGCTGAGGTCACTTTTCTGAGGTACTATTGCTGAGGTCACAATGCTATGCTCACAATGCTGAGGTCACAATGCTGAGGTGCTATTGCAGAGGTCACAATGCTGAGGTGCTATTGCTGAGGTGCTATTGCTGAGGTCGCAATGCTATGCTCACAATGCTGAGGTCACAATGCTGAGGTGCTATTGCAGAGGTCACAATGCTGAGGTGCTATTGCAGATGTGCAATTGCTGAGGTGCTATTGCAGAGGTCACAATGCTGAGGTGCTATTGCTGAGGTGCTATTGCTGAGGTCACAATGCTGAGGTCACAATGCTGAGGTCACAATGCTGAGGTGCTATTGCTGAGGTGTTATTGCTGAGTTCACAATGCTGAGATACTATTGCTTAGGTGCTATTGCTGAGGTCACAATGCTGAGGTGCTATTGCTGAGGTCACAATACTGAGGTGCTATCTGAGGTGCTATTGCTGAGGTCACAATGCTGATGTCACAATGCTGAGGTGCTATTACTGAGGTCACAATGCTGTGGTCACAAAGCTGAGATCAAAATGCTGAGGTGCTATTGCTGAGGTCACAATGCTGAGGTGCTACTGCTGAGGTGTTATTGCTTAGGTCACAATGCTCAGGTCACAATGCTGAGGTCACTATGCTGAGGTGCTATTGCTGAGGTCACAATGCTGAGGTCACAATGCTGAGGTCACAATGCTGAGGTGCTATTGCTGAGGTGTTATTGCTGAGTTCACAATGCTGAGGTACTATTGCTTAGGTGCTATTGCTGAGGTCACAATGCTGAGGTGCTATTGCTGAGGTCACAATACTGAGGTGCTATCTGATGTGATATTTCTGACTTCACAATGCTGAGGTGCTATTGCTGAGGTCACAATGCTGAGGTCACAATGCTGAGGTGCTATTGCTGAGGTCACAATGCTGAGCTCACAATGCTGAGGTCACAATGTTGAGGTGCTATTGCTGAGGTGTTATTGCTGAGTTCACAATGCTGAGGTACTATTGCTTAGGTGCTATTGCTGAGGTCACAATGCTGAGGTGCTATTGCTGAGGTCACAATACTGAGGTGCTATCTGATGTGATATTTCTGACTTCACAATGCTGAGGTGCTATTGCTGAGGTGCTGTTGCTGAGGTCACAATGCTGAGGTGCTATTGCTGAGGTCACAATGCTGAGCTCACAATGCTGAGGTGCTACTGCTGAGGTCACAATGCTGAGGTGCTCTTGCTGAGATGCTATTGCTGAGGTGCTATTGCTGAAGTCACAATGCTGAGGTGCTATTGCTGAGGTCACAATGTTGAGGTGCTATTGCTGAGGTGCTATTGCTGAGGTCACAATGCTGACGTGCTATTCCTGAGGTCACAATGCTGAGGTGCTATTGCTGAGGTCACAATGCTGTGGTCAAAATGCTGATGTCACAATGCTGAAGTCACAATGCTGAGGTGTTATTGCTGAGCTGTTATTGCTGAGGTATTATTGCTGAGCTGCTATTGCTGAGGTCACAATTCTGAGGTCACAATGCTGAGGTCACAATGCTGAGCTCACTATGTTGAGGTCACTATGCCGAGGTGCTATTGCTGAGGTCACAATGCTGAGGTCGCAATGCTGAGGTGCTATTGCTGAGGTCACAATGCTGAGGTCACAATGCTGAGGTCACAATGCTGAGGTGCTATTGCTGAGGTGCTGTTGCTGAAGTGTTATTGCTGAGGTGCTATTTCTGACTTCACAATGCTGAGGTGTTATTGCTGAGGTCACAATGCTGAGCTCATGCTGAGGTCACTATGCTGAGGTTCTATTGCTGAGGTCACAATGCTGAGGTCGCAATGCTGAGGTGCTATTGTTGAGGTCACAATGCTGAGGTCAAAATGCTGAGGTCACAATGCTGAGGTGCTATTTCTGAGGTGCTGTTCCTGAGGTGTTATTGCTGAGGTGCAATTGCTGAGGTCACAATGCTGAGGTGCTATTGCTGAGGTCAAAATGCTGTGGTCACAATTCTGAGGTCACAATGCAGAGGTGCTATTGCTGAGCTCAGAATGCTGAGGTGCAATTGCAGATGTGCAATTGCTGAGGTGCTACTGCTGAGGTCACAATGCTGAGGTGCTATTGCTGAGGTGCTATTGCTGAGGTCACAACGCTAAGGTGCTATTGCTGAGGTGCTATTGCTGAGGTCACAATGCTGAGGTGCTATTACTGAGGTCACAATGCTGTGGTCACAAAGCTGAGGTGCTACTGCTGAGGTCACAATGCTGAGGTGCTCTTGCTGAGGTGCTGTTGCTTAGGTCACAATGCTGAGGTGCTATTGCTGAGGTGCTATTGCAGAGGTCACAACGCTAAGGTGCTATTGCTGAGGTGCTGTTGCTTAGGTCACAATGCTGAGGTGCTATTGCTGAGGTCACAATGCTGAGCTCACAATGCTGAGGTGCTATTTCTGAGGTGCTGTTCCTGAGGTGTTATTGCTGAGGTGCAATTGCTGAGGTCACAATGCTGAGGTGCTGTTGCTTAGGTCACAATGCTGAGGTGCTATTGCTGAGGTCACAATGCTAAGCTCACAATGCTGAGGTGCTACTGCTGAGGTCACAATGCTGAGGTGCTCTTGCTGAGATGCTATTGCTGAGGTGCTATTGCTGAAGTCACAATGCTGAGGTGCTATTGCTGAGGTCACAATGCTGACGTGCTATTGCTGAGGTCACAATGCTGAGGTGCTATTGCTGAGGTCACAATGCTGTGGTCAAAATGCTGATGTCACAATGCTGAAGTCACAATGCTGAGGTGTTATTGCTGAGCTGTTATTGCTGAGGTATTATTGTTGAGCTGCTATTGCTGAGGTCACAATTCTGAGGTCACAATGCTGAGGTCACAATGCTGAGCTCACTATGTTGAGGTCACTATGCCGAGGTGCTATTGCTGAGGTCACAATGCTGAGGTCGCAATGCTGAGGTGCTATTGCTGAGGTCACAATGCTGAGGTCACAATTCTGAGGTCACAATGCTGAGGTGCTATTGCTGAGGTGCTGTTGCTGAGGTGTTATTGCTGAGGTGCTATTTCTGACTTCACAATGCTGAGGTGTTATTGCTGAGGTCACAATGCTGAGCTCATGCTGAGGTCACTATGCTGAGGTGCTATTGCTGAGGTCACAATGCTGAGGTCGCAATGCTGAGGTGCTATTGTTGAGGTCACAATGCTGAGGTCACAATGCTGAGGTCACAATGCTGAGGTGCTATTTCTGAGGTGCTGTTGCTGAGGTGTTATTGCTGAGGTGCAATTGCTGAGGTCACAATGCTGAGGTGCTATTGCTGAGGTCAAAATGATGTGGTCACAATTCTGAGGTCACAATGCTGAGGTGCTATTGCTGAGCTCAGAATGCTGAGGTGCAATTGCAGATGTGCAATTGCTGACGTGCTACTGCTGAGGTCACAATGCTGAGGTGCTATTGCTGAGGTGCTATTGCTGAGGTCACTATGCTTAGGTGCTATTGCTGAGGTAACAATGCTGAGGTGCTATTGCTGAGGTGCTATTGCTGAGGTCACAATGCTGAGGTGCTATTGCTGAGGTGCTATTGCTGAGGTCACAATGCTGAGGTGCTGTTGCTGAGGGGCTATTGCTGAGGTGCTATTGCTGAGGTCACAATGCTGAGATGCTATTGCTGAGCTGCTATTGATGAGGTGTTATTGCTGATGTGCTATTGCTGAGGTCATAATGCTGAGGTGCTATTGCTGAGGTCACAATGCTATGGTCACAATGCTGAGGTCACAATGCTCAGGTGCTATTGCTGAGGTCACAATGCTGAGGTGCTGTTGCTGAGGTCACAATGCTGAGATCACAATGCTGAGGTGCTATTACTGAGGTGCTATTGCTGAGGTATTCTTGCTGAGCTGCTATTGCTGAGGTCACAATGCTGAGGTGTTATTGCTGAGGTCACAATGCTGAGGTGCTATTGCTGAGGTGCTATTGCTGTGGTCACAATGCTGAGGTGCTATTACTGAGGTCACAATGCTGAGGTGCTATTGCTGAGGTGCTATTGCTGAGGTCACAATGCTGAGGTCACAATGCTGAGCTGCTATTGCTGAGGTCACTTTTCTGAGGTACTATTGCTGAGGTCACAATGCTATGCTCACAATGCTAAGGTCACAATGCTGAGGTGCTATTGCAGAGGTCACAATGCTGAGGTGCTATTGCAGATGTGCAATTGCTGAGGTGCTATTGCAGAGGTCACAATGCTGAGGTGCTATTGCTGAGGTGCTATTGCTGAGGTCACAATGCTATGCTCACAATGCTGAGGTCACAATGCTGAGGTGCTATTGCAGAGGTCACAATGCTGAGGTGCTATTGCAGATGTGCAATTGCTGAGGTGCTATTGCAGAGGTCACAATGCTGAGGTGCTATTGCTGAGGTGCTATTGCTGAGGTCACAATGCTATGCTCACAATGCTGAGGTCACAATGCTGAGGTGCTATTGCAGAGGTCACAATGCTGAGGTGCTATTGCAGATGTGCAATTGCTGAGGTGCTATTGCAGAGGTCACAATGCTGAGGTGCTATTGCTGAGGTGCTATTGCTGAGGTCACAATGCTGAGGTGCTATTTCTGAGTTCACAATGCTGAGGTGCTATTGCTGAGGTGCTGTTGCTGAGGTCACAATGCTGAGGTGCTATTGGTGAGGTCACAATGCTGAGGTCACAATGCTGAGGTGCTACTGCTGAGGTCACAATGCTGAGGTGCTCTTGCTGAGGTGCTATTGCTGTGGTGCTATTGCTGAGGTCACAATGCTGAGGTGCTATTGCTGAGGTGCTATTGCTGACGTCACAATGCTGACGTGCTATTGCTGAGGTCACAATGCTGAGGTGCTATTGCTGAGGTCACAATGCTGTGGTCAAAATGCCGATGTCACAATGCTGAGGTCACAATGCTGAGGTGTTATTGCTGAGCTGTTATTGCTGAGGTATTATTGCTGAGCTGCTATTGCTGAGGTCACAATGCTGAGGTGCTATTGCTGAGTTCCCAATGCTGAGGTCACAATGCTGAGGTGCTATTACTGAGGTCACAATGCTGTGGTCACAAAGCTGAGATCAAATTGCAGAGGTGCTATTGCTGAGGTCACAATGCTGAGGTGCTACTGCTGAGGTGTTATGGCTTAGGTCACAATGCTCAGGTCACAATGCTGAGGTCACTATGCTGAGGTGCTATTGCTGAGGTCACAATGCTGAGGTCACAATGCTGAGGTCACAATGCTGAGGTGCTATTTCTGAGGTGCTGTTGCTGAGGTGTTATTGCTGAGGTGCAATTGCTGAGGTCACAATGCTGAGGTGCTATTGCTGAGGTCAAAATGATGTGGTCACAATTCTGAGGTCACAATGCTGAGGTGCTATTGCTGAGGTCACAATGCTGAGGTGCAATTGCAGATGTGCAATTGCTGACGTGCTACTGCTGAGGTCACAATGCTGAGGTGCTATTGCTGAGGTGCTATTGCTGAGGTCACAATGCTAAGGTGCTATTGCTGAGGTGCTATTGCTGAGGTCACAATGCTGAGGTGCTATTACTGAGGTCACAATGCTGTGGTCACAAAGCTGAGGTCAAAATGCTGAGGTGTTATTGCTGAGCTGTTATTGCTGAGGTATTATTGCTGAGCTGCTATTGCTGAGGTCACAATTCTTAGGTCACAATGCTGAGGTCACAATGCTGAGCTCACTATGCTGAGGTCACTATGCTGAGGTCAAAATGCTGATGTCACAATGCTGAGGTCACAATGCTGCGGTGTTATTGCTGAGCTGTTATTGCTGAGGTATTATTGCTGAGCTGCTATTACTGAGGTCACAATTCTGAGGTTACAATGCTGAGGTCACAATGCTGAGCTCACTATGCTGAGGTCACTATGCTTAGGTGCTATTGCTGAGGTCACAATGCTGAGGTGCTATTGCTGAGGTGCTATTGCTGAGGTCACAATGCTGAGGTGCTATTGCTGAGGGGCTATTGCTGAGGTGCTATTGCTGAGGTCACAATGCTGAGATGCTATTGCTGAGCTGCTATTGATGAGGTGTTATTGCTGATGTGCTATTGCTGAGGTCATAATGCTGAGGTGCTATTGCTGAGGTCACAATGCTATGGTCACAATGCTGAGGTCACAATGCTCAGGTGCTATTGCTGAGGTCACAATGCTGAGGTGCTGTTGCTGAGGTCACAATGCTGAGATCACAATGCTGAGGTGCTATTACTGAGGTGCTATTGCTGAGGTATTCTTGCTGAGCTGCTATTGCTGAGGTCACAATGCTGAGGTGTTATTGCTGAGGTCACAATGCTGAGGTGCTATTGCTGAGGTGCTATTGCTGTGGTCACAATACTGAGGTGCTATTACTGAGGTCACAATGCTGAGGTGCTATTGCTGAGGTGCTATTGCTGAGGTCACAATGCTGAGGTCACAATGCTGAGCTGCTATTGCTGAGGTCACTTTTCTGAGGTACTATTGCTGAGGTCACAATGCTATGCTCACAATGCTGAGGTCACAATGCTGAGGTGCTATTGCAGAGGTCACAATGCTGAGGTGCTATTGCAGATGTGCAATTGCTGAGGTGCTATTGCAGAGGTCACAATGCTGAGGTGCTATTGCTGAGGTGCTATTGCTGAGGTCACAATGCTATGCTCACAATGCTGAGGTCACAATGCTGAGGTGCTATTGCAGAGGTCACAATGCTGAGGTGCTATTGCAGATGTGCAATTGCTGAGGTGCTATTGCAGAGGTCACAATGCTGAGGTGCTATTGCTGAGGTGCTATTGCTGAGGTCACAATGCTATGCTCACAATGCTGAGGTCACAATGCTGAGGTGCTATTGCAGAGGTCACAATGCTGAGGTGCTATTGCAGATGTGCAATTGCTGAGGTGCTATTGCAGAGGTCACAATGCTGAGGTGCTATTGCTGAGGTGCTATTGCTGAGGTCACAATGCTGAGGTGCTATTTCTGAGTTCACAATGCTGAGGTGCTATTGCTGAGGTGCTGTTGCTGAGGTCACAATGCTGAGGTGCTATTGGTGAGGTCACAATGCTGAGGTCACAATGCTGAGGTGCTACTGCTGAGGTCACAATGCTGAGGTGCTCTTGCTGAGGTGCTATTGCTGTGGTGCTATTGCTGAGGTCACAATGCTGAGGTGCTATTGCTGAGGTGCTATTCCTGAAGTCACAATGCTGACGTGCTATTGCTGAGGTCACAATGCTGAGGTGCTATTGCTGAGGTCACAATGCTGTGGTCAAAATGCTGATGTCACAATGCTGAGGTCACAATGCTGAGGTGTTATTGCTGAGCTGTTATTGCTGAGGTATTATTGCTGAGCTGCTATTGCTGAGGTCACAATGCTGAGGTGCTATTGCTGAGTTCACAATGCTGAGGTCACAATGCTGAGGTGCTATTACTGAGGTCACAATGCTGTGGTCACAAAGCTGAGATCAAATTGCAGAGGTGCTATTGCTGAGGTCACAATGCTGAGGTGCTACTGCTGAGGTGTTATTGCTTAGGTCACAATGCTCAGGTCACAATGCTGAGGTCACTATGCTGAGGTGCTATTGCTGAGGTCACAATGCTGAGGTCACAATGCTGAGGTCACAATGCTGAGGTGCTATTGCTGAGGTGTTATTGCTGAGTTCACAATGCTGAGATACTATTGCTTAGGTGCTATTGCTGAGGTCACAATGCTGAGGTGCTATTGCTGAGGTCACAATACTGAGGTGCTATCTGAGGTGCTATTGCTGAGGTCACAATGCTGAGGTCACAATGCTGAGGTGCTATTACTGAGGTCACAATGATGTGGTCACAAAGCTGAGATCAAAATGCTGAGGTGCTATTGCTGAGGTCACCATGCTGAGGTGCTACTGCTGAGGTGTTATTGCTTAGATCACAATGCTCAGGTCACAATGCTGAGGTCACTATGCTGAGGTGCTATTGCTGAGGTCACAATGCTGAGGTCACAATGCTGAGGTCACAATGCTGAGGTGCTATTTCTGACGTGTTATTGCTGAGTTAACAATGCTGAGGTACTATTGCTTAGGTGCTATTGCTGAGGTCACAATGCTGAGGTGCTATTGCTGAGGTCACAATACTGAGGTGCTATTGCTGAGGTGCTATTGCTGAGGTCACAACGCTAAGGTGCTATTGCTGAGGTGCTATTGCTGAGGTCACAATGCTGAGGTGCTATTACTGAGGTCACAATGCTGTGGTCACAAAGCTGAGGTGCTACTGCTGAGGTCACAATGCTGAGGTGCTCTTGCTGAGGTGCTGTTGCTTAGGTCACAATGCTGAGGTGCTATTGCTGAGGTGCTATTGCTGAGGTCACAACGCTAAGGTGCTATTGCTGAGGTGCTGTTGCTTAGGTCACAATGCTGAGGTGCTATTGCTGAGGTCACAATGCTGAGCTCACAATGCTGAGGTGCTACTGCTGAGGTCACAATGCTGAGGTGCTCTTGCTGAGGTGGTATTGCTGAGGTCACAATGCTGACGTGCTATTGCTGAGGTCACAATGTTGAGGTGCTATTGCTGAGGTGCTATTGCTGAGGTCACAATGCTGACGTGCTATTGCTGAGGTCACAATGCTGAGGTGCTATTGCTGAGGTCACAATGCTGTGGTCAAAATGCTGATGTCACAATGCTGAAGTCACAATGCTGAGGTGTTATTGCTGAGCTGTTATTGCTGAGGTATTATTGTTGAGCTGCTATTGCTGAGGTCACAATTCTGAGGTCACAATGCTGAGGTCACAATGCTGAGCTCACTATGTTGAGGTCACTATGCCGAGGTGCTATTGCTGAGGTCACAATGCTGAGGTCGCAATGCTGAGGTGCTATTGCTGAGGTCACAATGCTGAGGTCACAATGCTGAGGTCACAATGCTGAGGTGCTATTGCTGAGGTGCTGTTGCTGAGGTGTTATTGCTGAGGTGCTATTTCTGACTTCACAATGCTGAGGTGTTATTGCTGAGGTCACAATGCTGAGCTCATGCTGAGGTCACTATGCTGAGGTGCTATTGCTGAGGTCACAATGCTGAGGTCGCAATGCTGAGGTGCTATTGTTGAGGTCACAATGCTGAGGTCACAATGCTGAGGTCACAATGCTGAGGTGCTATTGCTGAGGTGCTGTTGCTGAGGTGTTATTGCTGAGGTGCAATTGCTGAGGTCACAATGCTGAGGTGCTATTGCTGAGGTCAAAATGATGTGGTCACAATTCTGAGGTCACAATGCTGAGGTGCTATTGCTGAGCTCAGAATGCTGAGGTGCAATTGCAGATGTGCAATTGCTGACGTGCTACTGCTGAGGTCACAATGCTGAGGTGCTATTGCTGAGGTGCTATTGCTGAGGTCACAACGCTAAGGTGCTATTGCTGAGGTTCTATTGCTGAGGTCACAATGCTGAGGTGCTATTACTGAGGTCACAATGCTGTGGTCACAAAGCTGAGGTCAAAATGCTGAGGTGTTTTTGCTGAGCTGTTATTGCTGAGGTATTATTGCTGAGCTGCTATTGCTGAGGTCACAATTCTTAGGTCACAATGCTGAGGTCACAATGCTGAGGTCACTATGCTGAGGTCACTATGCTGAGGTCAAAATGCTGATGTCACAATGCTGAGGTCACAATGCTGCGGTGTTATTGCTGAGCTGTTATTGCTGAGGTATTATTGCTGAGCTGCTATTACTGAGGTCACAATTCTGAGGTTACAATGCTGAGGTCACAATGCTGAGCTCACTATGCTGAGGTCACTATGCTTAGGTGCTATTGCTGAGGTCACAATGCTGAGGTGCTATTGCTGAGGTGCTATTGCTGAGGTCACAATGCTGAGGTGCTATTGCTGAGGTGCTATTGCTGAGGTCACAATGCTGAGGTGCTGTTGCTGAGGGGCTATTGCTGAGGTGCTATTGCTGAGGTCACAATGCTGAGATGCTATTGCTGAGCTGCTATTGATGAGGTGTTATTGCTGATGTGCTATTGCTGAGGTCATAATGCTGAGGTGCTATTGCTGAGGTCACAATGCTATGGTCACAATGCTGAGGTCACAATGCTCAGGTGCTATTGCTGAGGTCACAATGCTGAGGTGCTGTTGCTGAGGTCACAATGCTGAGATCACAATGCTGAGGTGCTATTACTGAGGTGCTATTGCTGAGGTACTCTTGCTGAGCTGCTATTGCTGAGGTCACAATGCTGAGGTGCTATTGCTGAGGTCACAATGCTGAGGTGCTATTGCTGAGGTGCTATTGCTGTGGTCACAATGCTGAGGTGCTATTACTGAGGTCACAATGCTGAGGTGCTATTGCTGAGGTGCTATTGCTGAGGTCACAATGCTGAGGTCACAATGCTGAGCTGCTATTGCTGAGGTCACTTTTCTGAGGTACTATTGCTGAGGTCACTATGCTATGCTCACAATGCTGAGGTCACAATGCTGAGGTGCTATTGCAGAGGTCACAATGCTGAGGTGCTATTGCTGAGGTGCTATTGCTGAGGTCGCAATGCTATGCTCACAATGCTGAGGTCACAATGCTGAGGTGCTATTGCAGAGGTCACAATGCTGAGGTGCTATTGCACATGTGCAATTGCTGAGGTGCTATTGCAGAGGTCACAATGCTGAGGTGCTATTGCTGAGGTGCTATTGCTGAGGTCACAATGCTGAGGTCACAATGCTGAGGTCACAATGCTGAGGTGCTATTGCTGAGGTGTTATTGCTGAGTTCACAATGCTGAGATACTATTGCTTATGTGCTATTGCTGAGGTCACAATGCTGAGGTGCTATTGCTGAGGTCACAATACTGAGGTGCTATCTGAGGTGCTATTGCTGAGGTCACAATGCTGATGTCACAATGCTGAGGTGCTATTACTGAGGTCACAATGCTGTGGTCACAAAGCTGAGATCAAAATGCTGAGGTGCTATTGCTGAGGTCACAATGCTGAGGTGCTACTGCTGAGGTGTTATTGCTTAGGTCACAATGCTCAGGTCACAATGCTGAGGTCACTATGCTGAGGTGCTATTGCTGAGGTCACAATGCTGAGGTCACAATGCTGAGGTCACAATGCTGAGGTGCTATTGCTGAGGTGTTATTGCTGAGTTCACAATGCTGAGGTACTATTGCTTAGGTGCTATTGCTGAGGTCACAATGCTGAGGTGCTATTTCTGAGGTCACAATACTGAGGTGCTATCTGATGTGATATTTCTGACTTCACAATGCTGAGGTGCTATTGCTGAGGTGCTGTTGCTGAGGTCACAATGCTGAGGTGCTATTGCTGAGGTCACAATGCTGAGCTCACAATGCTGAGGTGCTACTGCTGAGGTCACAATGCTGAGGTGCTCTTGCTGAGATGCTATTGCTGAGGTGCTATTGCTGAAGTCACAATGCTGAGGTGCTATTGCTGAGGTCACAATGTTGAGGTGCTATTGCTGAGGTGCTATTGCTGACGTCACAATGCTGACGTGCTATTGCTGAGGTCACAATGCTGAGGTGCTATTGCTGAGGTCACAATGCTGTGGTCAAAATGCTGATGTCACAATGCTGAAGTCACAATGCTGAGGTGTTATTGCTGAGCTGTTATTGCTGAGGTATTATTGCTGAGCTGCTATTGCTGAGGTCACAATTCTGAGGTCACAATGCTGAGGTCACAATGCTGAGCTCACTATGTTGAGGTCACTATGCCGAGGTGCTATTGCTGAGGTCACAATGCTGAGGTCGCAATGCTGAGGTGCTATTGCTGAGGTCACAATGCTGAGGTCACAATGCTGAGGTCACAATGCTGAGGTGCTATTGCTGAGGTGCTGTTGCTGAAGTGTTATTGCTGAGGTGCTATTTCTGACTTCACAATGCTGAGGTGTTATTGCTGAGGTCACAATGCTGAGCTCATGCTGAGGTCACTATGCTGAGGTTCTATTGCTGAGGTCACAATGCTGAGGTCGCAATGCTGAGGTGCTATTGTTGAGGTCACAATGCTGAGGTCAAAATGCTGAGGTCACAATGCTGAGGTGCTATTTCTGAGGTGCTGTTCCTGAGGTGTTATTGCTGAGGTGCAATTGCTGAGGTCAAAATGCTGAGGTGCTATTGCTGAGGTCAAAATGCTGTGGTCACAATTCTGAGGTCACAATGCAGAGGTGCTATTGCTGAGCTCAGAATGCTGAGGTGCAATTGCAGATGTGCAATTGCTGAGGTGCTACTGCTGAGGTCACAATGCTGAGGTGCTATTGCTGAGGTGCTATTGCTGAGGTCACATCGCTGAGGAGCTATTACTGAGGTCACAATGCTGTGGTCACAAAGCTGAGGTGCTACTGCTGAGGTCACAATGCTGAGGTGCTCTTGCTGAGGTGCTGTTGCTTAGGTCACAATGCTGAGGTGCTATTGCTGAGGTGCTATTGCTGAGGTCACAACGCTAAGGTGCTATTGCTGAGGTGCTGTTGCTTAGGTCACAATGCTGACGTGCTATTGCTGAGGTCACAATGCTGAGCTCACAATGCTGAAGTGCTACTGCTGAGGTCACAATGCTGAGGTGCTCTTGCTGAGATGCTATTGCTGAGGTGCTATTGCTGAAGTCACAATGCTGAGGTGCTATTGCTGAGGTCACAATGCTGACGTGCTATTGCTGAGGTCACAATGCTGAGGTGCTATTGCTGAGGTCACAATGCTGTGGTCAAAATGCTGATGTCACAATGCTGAAGTCACAATGCTGAGGTGTTATTGCTGAGCTGTTATTGCTGAGGTATTATTGTTGAGCTGCTATTGCTGAGGTCACAATTCTGAGGTCACAATGCTGAGGTCACAATGCTGAGCTCACTATGTTGAGGTCACTATGCCGAGGTGCTATTGCTGAGGTCACAATGCTGAGGTCGCAATGCTGAGGTGCTATTGCTGAGGTCACAATTCTGAGGTCACAATGCTGAGGTCACAATGCTGAGGTGCTATTGCTGAGGTGCTGTTGCTGAGGTGTTATTGCTGAGGTGCTATTTCTGACTTCACAATGCTGAGGTGTTATTGCTGAGGTCACAATGCTGAGCTCATGCTGAGGTCACTATGCTGAGGTGCTATTGCTGAGGTCACAATGCTGAGGTCGCAATGCTGAGGTGCTATTGTTGAGGTCACAATGCTGAGGTCACAATGCAGAGGTCACAATGCTGAGGTGCTATTTCTGAGGTGCTGTTGCTGAGGTGTTATTGCTGAGGTGCAATTGCTGAGGTCACAATGCTGAGGTGCTATTGATGAGGTCAAAATGATGTGGTCACAATTCTGAGGTCACAATGCTGAGGTGCTATTGCTGAGCTCAGAATGCTGAGGTGCAATTGCAGATGTGCAATTGCTGACGTGCTACTGCTGAGGTCACAATGCTGAGGTGCTATTGCTGAGGTGCTATTGCTGAGGTCACAATGCTAAGGTGCTATTGCTGAGGTGCTATTGCTGAGGTCACAATGCTGAGGTGCTATTACTGAGGTCACAATGCTGTGGTCACAAAGCTGAGGTCAAAATGCTGAGGTGTTATTGCTGAGCTGTTATTGCTGAGGTATTATTGCTGAGCTGCTATTGCTGAGGTCACAATTCTTAGGTCACAATGCTGAGGTCACAATGCTGAGCTCACTATGCTGAGGTCACTATGCTGAGGTCAAAATGCTGATGTCACAATGCTGAGGTCACAATGCTGCGGTGTTATTGCTGAGCTGTTATTGCTGAGGTATTATTGCTGAGCTGCTATTACTGAGGTCACAATTCTGAGGTTACAATGCTGAGGTCACAATGCTGAGCTCACTATGCTGAGGTCACTATGCTTAGGTGCTATTGCTGAGGTCACAATGCTGAGGTGCTATTGCTGATGTGCTATTGCTGAGGTCACAATGCTGAGGTGCTATTGCTGAGGTGCTATTGCTGAGGTCACAATGCTGAGGTGCTGTTGCTGAGGGGCTATTGCTGAGGTGCTATTGCTGAGGTCACAATGCTGAGATGCTATTGCTGAGCTGCTATTGATGAGGTGTTATTGCTGATGTGCTATTGCTGAGGTCATAATGCTGAGGTGCTATTGCTGAGGTCACAATGCTATGGTCACAATGCTGAGGTCACAATGCTCAGGTGCTATTGCTGAGGTCACAATGCTGAGGTGCTGTTGCTGAGGTCACAATGCTGAGATCACAATGCTGAGGTGCTATTACTGAGGTGCTATTGCTGAGGTATTCTTGCTGAGCTGCTATTGCTGAGGTCACAATGCTGAGGTGTTATTGCTGAGGTCACAATGCTGAGGTGCTATTGCTGAGGTGCTATTGCTGTGGTCACAATGCTGAGGTGCTATTACTGAGGTCACAATGCTGAGGTGCTATTGCTGAGGTGCTATTGCTGAGGTCACAATGCTGAGGTCACAATGCTGAGCTGCAATTGCTGAGGTCACTTTTCTGAGGTACTATTGCTGAGGTCACAATGCTATGCTCACAATGCTAAGGTAACAATGCTGAGGTGCTATTGCAGAGGTCACAATGCTGAGGTGCTATTGCAGATGTGCAATTGCTGAGGTGCTATTGCAGAGGTCACAATGCTGAGGAGCTATTGCTGAGGTGCTATTGCTGATGTCACAATGCTATGCTCACAATGCTGAGGTCACAATGCTGAGGTGCTATTGCAGAGGTCACAATGCTGAGGTGCTATTGCAGATGTGCAATTGCTGAGGTGCTATTGCAGAGGTCACAATGCTGAGGTGCTATTGCTGAGGTGCTATTGCTGAGGTCACAATGCTATGCTCACAATGCTGAGGTCACAATGCTGAGGTGCTATTGCAGAGGTCACAATGCTGAGGTGCTATTGCAGATGTGCAATTGCTGAGGTGCTATTGCAGAGGTCACAATGCTGAGGTGCTATTGCTGAGGTGCTATTGCTGAGGTCACAATGCTGAGGTGCTATTTCTGAGTTCACAATGCTGAGGTGCTATTGCTGAGGTGCTGTTGCTGAGGTCACAATGCTGAGGTGCTATTGGTGAGGTCACAATGCTGAGGTCACAATGCTGAGGTGCTACTGCTGAGGTCACAATGCTGAGGTGCTCTTGCTGAGGTGCTATTGCTGTGGTGCTATTGCTGAGGTCACAATGCTGAGGTGCTATTGCTGAGGTGCTATTGCTGACGTCACAATGCTGACGTGCTATTGCTGAGGTCACAATGCTGAGGTGCTATTGCTGAGGTCACAATGCTGTGGTCAAAATGCTGATGTCACAATGCTGAGGTCACAATGCTGAGGTGTTATTGCTGAGCTGTTATTGCTGAGGTATTATTGCTGAGCTGCTATTGCTGAGGTCACAATGCTGAGGTGCTATTGCTGAGTTCCCAATGCTGAGGTCACAATGCTGAGGTGCTATTACTGAGGTCACAATGCTGTGGTCACAAAGCTGAGATCAAATTGCAGAGGTGCTATTGCTGAGGTCACAATGCTGAGGTGCTACTGCTGAGGTGTTATGGCTTAGGTCACAATGCTCAGGTCACAATGCTGAGGTCACTATGCTGAGGTGCTATTGCTGAGGTCACAATGCTGAGGTCACAATGCTGAGGTCACAATGCTGAGGTGCTATTTCTGAGGTGCTGTTGCTGAGGTGTTATTGCTGAGGTGCAATTGCTGAGGTCACAATGCTGAGGTGCTATTGCTGAGGTCAAAATGATGTGGTCACAATTCTGAGGTCACAATGCTGAGGTGCTATTGCTGAGGTCACAATGCTGAGGTGCAATTGCAGATGTGCAATTGCTGACGTGCTACTGCTGAGGTCACAATGCTGAGGTGCTATTGCTGAGGTGCTATTGCTGAGGTCACAATGCTAAGGTGCTATTGCTGAGGTGCTATTGCTGAGGTCACAATGCTGAGGTGCTATTCCTGAGGTCACAATGCTGTGGTCACAAAGCTGAGGTCAAAATGCTGAGGTGTTATTGCTGAGCTGTTATTGCTGAGGTATTATTGCTGAGCTGCTATTGCTGAGTTCACAATTCTTAGGTCACAATGCTGAGGTCACAATGCTGAGGTCACTATGCTGAGGTCACTATGCTGAGGTCAAAATGCTGATGTCACAATGCTGAGGTCACAATGCTGCGGTGTTATTGCTGAGCTGTTATTGCTGAGGTATTATTGCTGAGCTGCTATTACTGAGGTCACAATTCTGAGGTTACAATGCTGAGGTCACAATGCTGAGCTCACTATGCTGAGGTCACTATGCTTAGGTGCTATTGCTGAGGTCACAATGCTGAGGTGCTATTGCTGAGGTGCTATTGCTGAGGTCACAATGCTGAGGTGCTGTTGCTGAGGGGCTATTGCTGAGGTGCTATTGCTGAGGTCACAATGCTGAGATGCTATTGCTGAGCTGCTATTGATGAGGTGTTATTGCTGATGTGCTATTGCTGAGGTCATAATGCTGAGGTGCTATTGCTGAGGTCACAATGCTATGGTCACAATGCTGAGGTCACAATGCTCAGGTGCTATTGCTGAGGTCACAATGCTGAGGTGCTGTTGCTGAGGTCACAATGCTGAGATCACAATGCTGAGGTGCTATTACTGAGGTGCTATTGCTGAGGTATTCTTGCTGAGCTGCTATTGCTGAGGTCACAATGCTGAGGTGTTATTGCTGAGGTCACAATGCTGAGGTGCTATTGCTGAGGTGCTATTGCTGTGGTCACAATGCTGAGGTGCTATTACTGAGGTCACAATGCTGAGGTGCTATTGCTGAGGTGCTATTGCTGAGGTCACAATGCTGAGGTCACAATGCTGAGCTGCTATTGCTGAGGTCACTTTTCTGAGGTACTATTGCTGAGGTCACAATGCTATGCTCACAATGCTGAGGTCACAATGCTGAGGTGCTATTGCAGAGGTCACAATGCTGAGGTGCTATTGCAGATGTGCAATTGCTGAGGTGCTATTGCAGAGGTCACAATGCTGAGGTGCTATTGCTGAGGTGCTATTGCTGAGGTCACAATGCTATGCTCACAATGCTGAGGTCACAATGCTGAGGTGCTATTGCAGAGGTCACAATGCTGAGGTGCTATTGCAGATGTGCAATTGCTGGGGTGCTATTGCAGAGGTCACAATGCTGAGGTGCTATTGCTGAGGTGCTATTGCTGAGGTCACAATGCTATGCTCACAATGCTGAGGTCACAATGCTGAGGTGCTATTGCAGAGGTCACAATGCTGAGGTGCTATTGCAGATGTGCAATTGCTGAGGTGCTATTGCAGAGGTCACAATGCTGAGGTGCTATTGCTGAGGTGCTATTGCTGAGGTCACAATGCTGAGGTGCTATTTCTGAGTTCACAATGCTGAGGTGCTATTGCTGAGGTGCTGTTGCTGAGGTCACAATGCTGAGGTGCTATTGGTGAGGTCACAATGCTGAGGTCACAATGCTGAGGTGCTACTGCTGAGGTCACAATGCTGAGGTGCTCTTGCTGAGGTGCTATTGCTGTGGTGCTATTGCTGAGGTCACAATGCTGAGGTGCTATTGCTGAGGTGCTATTCCTGAAGTCACAATGCTGACGTGCTATTGCTGAGGTCACAATGCTGAGGTGCTATTGCTGAGGTCACAATGCTGTGGTCAAAATGCTGATGTCACAATGCTGAGGTCACAATGCTGAGGTGTTATTGCTGAGCTGTTATTGCTGAGGTATTATTGCTGAGCTGCTATTGCTGAGGTCACAATGCTGAGGTGCTATTGCTGAGTTCCCAATGCTGAGGTCACAATGCTGAGGTGCTATTACTGAGGTCACAATGCTGTGGTCACAAAGCTGAGATCAAATTGCAGAGGTGCTATTGCTGAGGTCACAATGCTGAGGTGCTACTGCTGAGGTGTTATTGCTTAGGTCACAATGCTCAGGTCACAATGCTGAGGTCACTATGCTGAGGTGCTATTGCTGAGGTCACAATGCTGAGGTCACAATGCTGAGGTCACAATGCTGAGGTGCTATTGCTGAGGTGTTATTGCTGAGTTCACAATGCTGAGATACTATTGCTTAGGTGCTATTGCTGAGGTCACAATGCTGAGGTGCTATTGCTGAGGTCACAATACTGAGGTGCTATCTGAGGTGCTATTGCTGAGGTCACAATGCTGAGGTCACAATGCTGAGGTGCTATTACTGAGGTCACAATGATGTGGTCACAAAGCTGAGATCAAAATGCTGAGGTGCTATTGCTGAGGTCACCATGCTGAGGTGCTACTGCTGAGGTGTTATTGCTTAGATCACAATGCTCAGGTCACAATGCTGAGGTCACTATGCTGAGGTGCTATTGCTGAGGTCACAATGCTGAGGTCACAATGCTGAGGTCACAATGCTGAGGTGCTATTTCTGACGTGTTATTGCTGAGTTAACAATGCTGAGGTACTATTGCTTAGGTGCTATTGCTGAGGTCACAATGCTGAGGTGCTATTGCTGAGGTCACAATACTGAGGTGCTATTGGTGAGGTCACAATGCTGAGGTCACTATGCTGAGGTCACTATGCTTAGGTGCTATTGCTGAGGTCACAATGCTGTGGTGCTATTGCTGAGGTGCTATTGCTGAGGTCACAATGCTGAGGTGCTATTGCTGAGGTGCTATTGCTGAGGTCACAATGCTGAGGTGCTGTTGCTGAGGGGCTATTGCTGAGGTGCTATTGCTGAGGTCACAATGCTGAGATGCTATTGCTTAGCTGCTATTGATGAGGTGTTATTGCTGATGTGCTATTGCTGAGGTCATAATGCTGAGGTGCTATTGCTGAGGTCACAATGCTATGGTCACAATGCTGAGGTCACAATGCTCAGGTGCTATTGCGGAGGTCACAATGCTGAGGTGCTGTTGCTGAGGTCACAATGCTGAGATCACAATGCTGAGGTGCTATTACTGAGGTGCTATTGCTGAGGTACTCTTGCTGAGCTGCTATTGCTGAGGTCACAATGCTGAGGTGCTATTGCTGAGGTCACAATGCTGAGGTGCTATTGCTGAGGTGCTATTGCTGTGGTCACAATGCTGAGGTGCTATTACTGAGGTCACAATGCTGAGGTGCTATTGCTGAGGTGCTATTGCTGAGGTCACAATGCTGAGGTCACAATGCTGAGCTGCTATTGCTGAGGTCACTTTTCTGAGGTACTATTGCTGAGGTCACAATGCTATGCTCACAATGCTGAGGTCACAATGCTGAGGTGCTATTGCAGAGGTCACAATGCTGAGGTGCTATTGCAGATGTGCAATTGCTGAGGTGCTATTGCAGAGGTCACAATGCTGAGGGGCTATTGCTGAGGTGCTATTGCTGAGGTCACAATGCTGAGATGCTATTGCTGAGCTGCTATTGATGAGGTGTTATTGCTGATGTGCTATTGCTGAGGTCATAATGCTGAGGTGCTATTGCTGAGGTCACAATGCTATGGTCACAATGCTGTGGTCACAATGCTCAGGTGCTATTGCTGAGGTCACAATGCTGAGGTGCTATTGCTGAGGTCACAATGCTGAGGTGCTATTGCTTAGGTGCTATTGCTGTGGTCACAATGCTGAGGTGCTATTTCTGAGTTCACAATGCTGAGGTGCTATTGCTGAGGTGCTGTTGCTGAGGTCACAATGCTGAGGTGCTATTGGTGAGGTCACAATGCTGAGGTCACAATGCTGAGGTGCTACTGCTGAGGTCACAATGCTGTGGTCAAAATGCTGATGTCACAATGCTGAGGTCACAATGCTGAGGTGTTATTGCTGAGCTGTTATTGCTGAGGTATTATTGCTGAGCTGCTATTGCTGAGGTCACAATGCTGAGGTGCTATTGCTGAGTTCACAATGCTGAGGTCACAATGCTGAGGTGCTATTACTGAGGTCACAATGCTGTGGTCACAAAGCTGAGATCAAATTGCAGAGGTGCTATTGCTGAGGTCACAATGCTGAGGTGCTACTGCTGAGGTGTTATTGCTTAGGTCACAATGCTCAGGTCACAATGCTGAGGTCACTATGCTGAGGTGCTATTGCTGAGGTCACAATACTGAGGTCACAATGCTGAGGTCACAATGCTGAGGTGCTATTGCTGAGGTGTTATTGCTGAGTTCACAATGCTGAGATACTATTGCTTAGGTGCTATTGCTGAGGTCACAATGCTGAGGTGCTATTGCTGAGGTCACAATACTGAGGTGCTATCTGAGGTGCTATTGCTGAGGTCACAATGCTGAGGTCACAATGCTGAGGTGCTATTACTGAGGTCACAATGCTGTGGTCACAAAGCTGAGATCAAAATGCTGAGGTGCTATTGCTGAGGTCACAATGCTGAGGTGCTACTGCTGAGGTGTTATTGCTTAGGTCACAATGCTCAGGTCACAATGCTGAGGTCACTATGCTGAGGTGCTATTGCTGAGGTCACAATGCTGAGGTCACAATGCTAAATTGCTATTGCTGAGGTGTTATTGCTGAGTTCACAATGCTGAGGTACTATTGCTTAGGTGCTATTGCTGAGGTCACAATGCTGAGCTGCTATTGCTGAGGTCACAATACTGAGGTGCTATCTGATGTGATATTTCTGACTTCACAATGCTGAGGTGCTATTGCTGAGGTGCTGTTGCTGAGGTCACAATGCTGAGGTGCTATTGCTGAGGTCACAATGCTGAGCTCACAATGCTGAGGTTCTACTGCTGAGGTCACAATGCTGAGGTGCTACTGCTGAGGTCACAATGCTGAGGTGCTCTTGCTGAGGTGCTATTGCTGAGGTGCTATTGCTGAAGTCACAATGCTGAGGTGCTATTGCTGAGGTCACAATGTTGAGGTGCTATTGCTGAGGTGCTATTGCTGACGTCACAATGCTGACGTGCTATTGCTGAGGTCACAATGCTGACGTGCTATTGCTGAGGTCACAATGCTGAGCTGCTATTGCTGAGGTCACAATGCTGAGGTGCAATTGCAGATCTGCAATTGCTGAGGTGCTATTGCAGAGGTCACAATGCTGAGGTGCTATTGCTGAGGTGCTATTGCTGAGGTCACAACGCTAAGGTGCTATTCCTGAGGTGCTTTTGCTGAGGTCACAATGCTGAGGTGCTATTACTGACGTCACAATGCTGTGGTCACAAAGCTGAGGTCAAAATGCTGAGGTGCTATTGCTGAGGTCACAATGCTGAGGTGCTATTGC